>NW_026542599.1:17084843-18472023 GCF_028750875.1 Macrosteles quadrilineatus
ACACTATAAACACTTTCTAACTTGATATAAATCTTTCTTCATTGAAGTACGGGCAAAATATCAAAGTGACGCCACTGTAGACGTTTTAGAGGCTATACGGGGGCCTTGATTTGATTTGTCTACATATCCCTATATAATTGTCCAAACGTATAAATATAACTAATCACGCTATATCCATATCCATACTATTATATAAAAATCTAATGGTG
Source organism: Macrosteles quadrilineatus (assembly GCF_028750875.1). Taxonomy (NCBI): domain Eukaryota; kingdom Metazoa; phylum Arthropoda; class Insecta; order Hemiptera; family Cicadellidae; genus Macrosteles; species Macrosteles quadrilineatus. The sequence goes on from NW_026542599.1 coordinate 17,085,053, forward strand.
TCTGTCTGTATGTGTATTACTAATAGGTGCAAAAACTACTGAACCAACTGGGCTTAAATTTTACAAAAATATAGCTACCATACCAAGGACCATTATAGGACTATTCACATTTCGATACTGACCAGACTTTGCCCCGTTGGCTTTAAAAGTTCTGAGGTGAACATTTTAAAAGTAAATATTGATTGGTCTCCATGGCTGTGATGAGAACACTAACAATGTTTGTTTACATTTGCTTTGACATTTAAATATAAACCAGAAGAACTGCTAAACTGGAAATTTCACAATTTCAGACAGCTGATACAAAGAAATTAAATATAATATTTTCCACAAATATGAGGTAAGTTTATTTTAATCTAACCTTTTATCATGGATTATTTATTCTAAAACTATGTCAATGATTATAAAAAAAAGAGTTTATAACTGTTGCTGTATCAACTTTGGATTTTTTAAAGCGTCTTAAGTTAATAATCTTAAGTTAAAATAATGTTATTGATATGTTTTCATGGAAACAGTATGAAAATTATATTGTATACATGTTTTGTATGAATTTGGAGGCTACTTTAAATAAATTCTAACTGATTCACATGTGTTGGATTAACTTAACATAACTTGCATATTACATTGTTTTTTATATGTATATTTAGGTAAATTAAGTTACTATGTTTTGCTAAACCTATGCTTAAATTAAACTAAAGAATATCATCAATAACTAAATTGTCATTGATTTTTGTTTTCTAAAATCTGTTGTATATGTGTAACTATATTTAATTATCAAATGGTAATACAAAATACTCTTATTTTGTCTTAACATAGCTTTCAGTTCACATTTACTTTATTTGATGCATTTATTATTTGTGTTTTGCCACACCACTGATTAAATTAAACCAAGGAAAATATCATAAAACTAAGCAGTACACAGTGTTCTTTTGTTTCTAAAATCAATGAAATATCTGTTACTATGTTTTCTTAATGGTAAGTGTGAAAACATAAAGGCAATGGACGATGGAACTGATTTAAAGAACTGGTTTGTAAATTAAGTTGTTTGTTGATATTTTTGTATGGTAGAATCGGAGATACAATGAAACATATACTGTATTTGCTATTAAATTTTTTAGTCCTTGATGCTTTGATAATCATATTAGTTTTGTCTACTGTCTTTAATGCTAAATTATTTGTTTGAAATTTTTTATAGTACCTATAGATATAGTTTCTTTAATATTTCAAAAGACTGTATTGATAAGGCACAGCAATATTTCTAAAGTTAATAACAGCTGACTTAGTTTTGCTAATGATTTATTGTGAGTGAAAAAACTAAAGATGAAAGGATTTGTGATTTAATATAAAGAAGATTTTAATATAAAGATATTTAAATTTAATAATTAGTATTTTTGCAACTTCAAATTTGAAATTTAAAATGTCAATAATAAATTAAAAGATGTGTAATTAAGGGAGATTAAGGTAAATCTGGTAAATCATGTACGTCAAAGTTTTACTCCAAGATTCGGTCAGTTTTTCTCATATCAGCCTACACAAGATTTAATTAATCAAAACCAAAATGGTGGTATCCACTACTTACCAGATTCAAAAGTCATAACTTAAACATTTCTATTAAGGCCATTTTTGTTTGAAGTTGAATTTTGTTTCTAAAAGCGTTGGCGGATGTGTAACTATTATATGCAAGAGATAAAGATTAAAATGTTTCTATTTTGTGTCCTCTTTCCGTTGCAAAGCACGGGTACAACAGCTAGTACTATATTAAAAATCAAGCATAAAAAACTAATTCTTTCATTTATTAACCTACTAGCAGAGCACCCGTCCTTCGTACGGGGTTGGCATATAAGTATAAAATGCTTATTGCAGTTATACTCAAGCTTTGCGTTTGCAATGGGGGGAGGATACAGTTTGATAAAATTTGGTTCATAAATTTACGGTTTGATATAGTATAACACATCTACCATTGCCATAATGTTCTACCACTGCACCTAAACAATAGACAAAATAAATAAATTATCAAACATTCGCACAATATCACAAATTTACGGTTTGATATAGTATAACACATCTATCATTGCCATAATGTTCTACCACTGCACCTAAACAATAGACAAAATAAATAAATTATCAAACATTCGCACAATATCACAAATTATTCATTAAATTAAAAACTCAAACCTAACTGTAAACAATCTTACTTTGATAGTTATCATCGTGTATCACAGCTTTTTGTTGCTGCTTAGTTCAAATTAGCTGTTGTCATAAATGCAAAAACAAAATAACTAGGTGGCGTTTGCAGAGGCATCCACAAAATTGAGCGGAGCCATCAAGAGTTTATATTATATTGTTTTGGTCATACTACAGTAATACTAGTTGTTTTTAAAGCATGCGTTGCGGGTCTAAAGTAGCATTTTTACTCTTTAGGAAGTAAAAATAGATTGTATCCTCTATGGAGTAAAAATCAGCTGTTGTCAACTCAGTTGTAAATTTCTATATTGTAAACGATTGCATGAATCGAAATATGTATCGATTCGTGCTTCGTAGTTATTTTAACCTACAGTCTACAGTCTCTTCCCATAGCCTTTTAGCATTGCAGATACATTAATCCATTCCCACACTCAACACGCTCACCTTTACTACTTCCTTCACCACCCTCAACGTCGTGGACCTGTTTCCCTCTCTTCCCATAGCATTTTAGGATTGCAGATACATTAATGTAATTGCCAAAGATAGTTCCCACACTCTGCACTGCAGGCCTTACTACTTCCTTCACCATTTCCTACGTCAGAGACTTGTTTCCTTCCCTTCTCATAGCATTTTTGGATTAAAGATACATCAATCTAACTACCACAGACAGTTTTCACACTATGCTCATACTTTACTACTTTCTAAGCCATTTCCTACATCGTGGACCTGTTTTCACCACTTTCCATAGCAATTTAGTATTTTAGATACGTTAATCTAATTGCCACAAACATTCCCCACACTCCGCACTGCTAGCCTTTACTACTTCTTTCACCATTTTCTATGTCGTGGGGATGCTTCCATCCCTTCTCATAGCATTTCAGCATTGCAGATACGTTAATCTAACTGCTACAAACGGTTTCCAGTTCCCACACTCCACACTGCTCACCTTACTACTTCCTTCACCTCTTATTACGTCGCGGACCTGTTTCCCTCTCTTCCCATAGAATTTTAAGATTGTAGATACCTTAATCTAATCGTCATAAACAGATCCCACACTCCGGACAGCTCACCTTGACGACTGCCTTCACCACTTCATACGTCTCGGACCTTTTCTCTCCCTTCGCATAGCATTTTAGGATTGCAGATCCCTTAATCTAATCGTCATAAACAGTTCCCACACTCCGGACAGCTTGCCTTGACTACTTCCTTCACCACTTCCTACATCGTGGACCTGTTTTCCTCCCTTCCCATGGCATTTTATGATTGCAGATACCTCAATCTAATCGTCATAACCAGTTCCCACACTCCGGACAGCTCGCCTTGACTACTTCCTTCATCACTTCCTACGTCGCGGACCCGTTTTCCTCCCTTCCAATAGCATTTTAAGATTGCAGATACCTTAATCTAATCGTCATAAACAGTTCCCACTCACCAGACTACTCGTATTTACTACTTCCTTCACCACTTCCTACGTCACGGACCTGTTTACCTCCCTTCCCATAGCATTTTATGATTGCAGATACCTTAATCTAATCGTCATAAACAGTTCCAACACTCCGGACTGCTCGCCTTTACTACTTCCTTCGCTACTTCTTACGCCACAGCCCTGTTTACCTCCCTTCCCTTATAATTTTTAGAATGCAGATACCTAAATCTAATCGTGATAAACGGTTCCCACACTCCGGACTGCTCGCCTTTACTACTTCCTTCACCACTTCCTACGTAGCAGACCTGTTTCCCTCCCTTCCCATAGCATCATAGGATTGCAAATGCCTTAATCTAATGGTCATAAACAGTTCCCACACTCCAGACTGCTCACCTTTCGTACTTCCTTCACCACTTCCTACGTCGTGGACCCGTTTTCCTCCCTTCCCATAGAATTTTAGGAATGCAGATACCTAAATCTAATCGTCATAAACAGTTCCCACACTCCGGACTGCTCGCATTTACTACTTCCTTCACCACTTCCTACGTCACAGACCTGTTTACCTTCCTTCCCATAGCATTTTATGATTGCAGATACCTTAATCTAATGGTCATAAACAGTTCCCACACTCCGGACAGCTCGTATTTACTACTTCCTTTACCACTTCCTACGTAGCGGACTTGTTTCCCTCCCTTCCCATAGCATCATAGGATTGCAAATGCCTTAATCTAATGGTCATAAACAGTTCCAACACTCCCGACTGCTCACCTTTACTACTTCCTTCGCCACTTTTAACGCCACGGACCTGTTTCCCTCACTTTCCATAACATTTTATGATTGCAAATGCCTTAATCTAATGGTCATAAACAGTTTCCACACTCCAGACTGCTCACCTTTAGTACTTCCTTTAGCACTTCCTACGTCACGGACCTCAAGCTAGTGTCGTCATTTGATTATATTTATGATTCATACCGTTTCTGTTCTAATATCTGTGGAATTATGCTATCAGCTATTTCTTCATCTGCTGCATTCAAAAGTCAACAGCTGATCATATGTCTTTGTTTATGTGTCAAATACTGCTTCCATAAGGATTACATTGAAACTTTGAGACCCAGTGGGGCGGATTCCTGAGAGTTATTTTTAACGCCATATAGATGTTGGCACTCACCGATATGGTATTTATCACCATCCAAAATTTGAAAACGATTGATTCAGCCGTCTAGGAGGAGTTTGCGTATTACGAAATGCATAAAAGTCGACGTATAAGAGCTTCGCTCGCTACGCTTGCTCCGCTCAATAATAGTGCTGCGCCTGTTGGGAAACCTTATAACTGTTTAATGCTATTGCATATTATAGTGCCAACTGCTGAATTTTTATTTCAGAATTAGTGTTGCCTAAAGTATTATTTTGAGGCTTCTGATTGGCTGAGGGAACATCATTACCGCGACGATACGATTGATTATATACGGTGTCGGTGGTGTAGTGGATAGAGTGGTGGGCTAATGATCCGAAGGACCCGGTTTCGAATCCCACCCGTAGCACTATTTTTTTATATTGGATTTTTTTCATCATCAACAAGTTTGGTTGGTCTAGTTAGTTTATGACGGTTTAATTTTATAATTAAAACATTATGAAATTGAATTTGACCCATTTATAGTTTTATTTTATGAACAGAATTTTTTTTTCGGTTAAACCTTCATTTGCTTTTTCATTATTAGCAATTCTGGTTAGTTTGGTTAGGTTATGATAGTTTAATTTTATAATAAAAAATTATAAAATAGGATTTGAGGCATTTTTAATTTAATTTTATGTACAGAACTAGTTTTTCGATTAATTTCATTAGATTTTTTCATTGTCAGCACGTTTGGTTGGTTTGGTTAGGTTATGACGGTTTAATTTCATAATAAAAAATATATAATTGAATTTGAGGCATTTATAATTTTATTCTATGAACAAAAATAATTTTCCAATTACTAAACCTTCGTTTATGAGTTAGTCAATCAGAAGCCTCTAAATGACACTGTTGGCAAAATTAATCCTGAAAAACAAATTGTGCAACCAACTTGTAAAGTTGAAACAGCTGATTAAATTCTTTAATTCCCTTTAAATATGAATACTCATAAGGTTAACATGGGGAACTACATAGCCACTGGGGCGGAGCCCAAAAGGATTTTGAGATAAAAATATGCCTTAATGTTAATCGGGAATGTGAGCTGTCATCATGCCAAATTTCAGCCCGATCCGTCCAGTGGTTTATGCGTGATTGAGCAACACACACACAAGAACACACAAACTCACAAACTTTCAGATTTATAATATTAGTAAGATAGTAAGATAAGATAAGATACAGGGGCAATATAGCAAAGAGATGGCACTAGAAATTTTTTGACCGTGTCCTTTAAACATTTTCAGCTAAAAAATGTCCGAAGCCCCGTCGGCTTTTTTAGCCACTTTTTCAAAAATCCTCTCTACGTTCAATAAACCCTTATATAAATGTTCAATACCATTGTAAAACTCTATAATCATTTGATATCCATATCCATTCACATTAATATTTTCAAATTAATCTACTTAAAAGTGCGAGATTTGCACGCGCTCCTGCTCGGGCTCGCAGCTAGCAACCCTATAGTGGTGACATGGTGAAACGCCGCTCCATAGGCTTGCACATTGCTTCTTGTCTCCATTGCTTTTGATCAAGTCCTGAGTGGGCAATTTCCCAAAAATCATTTCTAAATTTCTTAATTTATAATTTTAAAATTTTGAAATTTTTCAAAAAGTTTATACATAGAGGTGACATCAGCCCGAGACCTCATTGATATAAGTTTTAAACATTTTTTCACCTCCGAAAACAAAATTTTGATGAGGGTCCCAAAGATTCTGGAAAACACCATTATTGTGTAACAGGAATCTTATATGTTGTCAGGCTTGATTAAGGAAGGTAAAGGAATAACTTTTGAAAAACATGTGGAGGAAATCTTACTAATATTATAAATATGAAAGTTTGTGTGTTTGTTTGTTTGTTTGTTTGTGTGTTTGAAGTTCAATCACGCATAAACCACTGGACGGATTGGGCTGAAATTGGGTGATAATAGCTTACATTCCCGATTTATATGTTAATCATATAGGCATATAGGCTTATCTCAAAAATCCTTTCGGGCTCCGCCCCAGTGGCTCTGTAATTCCCAATGTTAACCTTATGAGTATTCATATTTAAAGGGAATTAAAGAATTTAGTCAGCTGTTTCAACTACAAAAGTTGGTTCTGTGATATTGAAAAGCATTACAAAGTTATAAGATTTACCAACAGGGTGCAGCACTATATTTTTTTTTGCATTTATGAAAACAGCTAATTTGAACTAAGCAGCAACAAAAAACTGTTATTCGCAATGAGAACTGTCAAAGTAGGATTGTTTACAGTCATGTTTGTTTATGTTTTTCATTTCATGAATAATTTGTGATATTTTGCGAATTGTTGATAATTTATTTTTCGTTAATGTTTAGGTGAATTGGTAGAACATTATGGCTATGGTAGATGTGTAATACTATAGAATACTGTAAATTTAAAAAAGAAAATTTTATCAAACTGTTTTTTCCCTTATTGCAAACGCAAAGCTTGAGTATAACTGCAATAAGCATTTTATACTTATATACCAACCCCGTACGAAGGACGGGTACTCTGCTAGTGTACAAATAAATGAAAGGAGTCTTCATGAAATCGGAACATGCCACGGAAAATAGAGGCATGACTGGGGAGCATCTGATGACGCTGTACAAATAGTGTTGAGCCAGCAATGCTTTATGGATGCATCGAGTTATAGGGTAAGGATGTTAGGATTAAACGATTTAAAAGGAAACTTTTGAGTATGCAAGGAAGAGTTTTGTTGAAAGTAGGGAAACCATACAACCCAGTATCGCATGAGTGGCAAATACGTAGCGAGCAGATGAGAAAGAAAGGGAAACGTTCGGATGTATGACAAACATCGGCATGAGACTGGAACAAGATTAGAGATGGGCCATTATTGAACGCTGTTCGTCAAAGTACATGGAACATTTCACGGTGAATTTGTGGAGATTTAACTTGGTGGAAGAGGAAGTATGCAGCTGCGGAAGAAGTTTGGACCACGAGTCACATATTGATGAATTGTCCACTCCAGGAGTAAATAGGAGGGAATAGGAAAAATTTTGTATAGAAAGAACAAAAAAAAAAAACAAACAAAAAACAACAGTTGGGGAAAGAGACAAGGAAACAATTTAGACGTTTAGGAAAGTAATTAGGGAAATAGGAAGAACCAAGGATACGTACAGGTTTTCAAATTGAAAAAAGAAACTAACAAAACAAAGAAAGAAAAGAAATTAAAACTTCAACATGAAAAAGGAGAGGAAAGACTAGAGCGAATCCCAATGGTTCCTATTGCTCAGGGTGGAAGGGGAAGGGAGCCAAGCTGCTAGGGTTGTGGACACATAGTGTCTGGACGAGGATTGAAAGTGGCCGAAGCAAGAAGGTTTTTCACAAGGAATCGGCTTGGTGGATAAGTCCCAGACTTTAGCCAGAGGTGGTGTTGGGAACGAGGGGGTTTTGTAAGAAGAAAGATGATTTTTCACGGGAAATTGGCCTGGCAAATAACTCCCAGACTTCTAATCAAAAGAGAATCTTTTACTGGCTTCACAAAAGAAACTGCAAAAACCTCAGGTAAACTGCCAGCTAAATGAGGCCTTTTACCACCACCAACTTTAACAACAAAACTTGAAACGAGAAAATGGCAAATAAATAAAAATACAAATCCTGCTTCTCCTATGCCTAAATTGCGTACGATTACGTGCGCCAGGTTCGCTAGTTTGTAATATTTTGCAATTTTTTAATATTTTTTTTAATATTAAAAAAAAAAAAATTTTAAAAATAAAAAATTAAAAAAATAATTTTTAATAATTTTTTTTTTATTGATAAGGTGAAGTGGTAGAGCATTATGGCTGTGGTAGAGATACGACTTGTTTCTGCTTCTTTAATGTATAAAACGTAAAAATAACCTAAAAATATATAATTCTGAGCAATGTACGTAAAAAACTCTACTTTTATTTATATAGAAGATACCGTAAATTTAAAGAAGCAAATGTTATCAAAATTTGACCTGCTACCCCATTTCAAAGCTTGAGTATAACTGCAATAAGCATTTTATTCTTAAATGCCAACCCCGTACGAAGGACAGGTACTCTGCTAAAATAGAATATTTCAATTGGATCGTATCTTTAAGCTCTATAAATATTGAAACGGACAGGTAAATTGGTTTCAGGTATGGGTTTTACCATGAGTCCTACGAAATAGCTCATTCCCTGTTTGAAAAATTCGCCAACATGTTTGTAAAAACTAGCGTAAAAGTCATAGAGTATCTTAAGTTTAAATCCTTCAGCATATCTTAATATTTAAATTAAAAATAATTTATATTAATATACATTTAAACTCTATAACGCTCCGGGGCCAAAAAGAATCCATACATGTCTCGGAAAAAGACCTAAGTTAATTCGTACTTTTTATCTTAATCAAAAGGCAACTAAAAATACATCAGTTTTACGAGCTTACCGTCAGGAGGAGCTGTGAAGCCCTCTTTTATCACAAGTAGATCAACTGATCCTGTATCGAAGACGACATTTATTTTTTGAGGTGGCGTTCCTATTCCGATAGTTCCGTGGTATGCCATCTATGAACGAAAATAGTTCTCAGTATTCATTGCAACTACTAATAATCTACTAATAATCTTAACATTGTTTCTATTTTTTAAATTGGCCATTGACTAGATAAATTTTACACACGAAAATCGATTAAGTTGGTTTATTTGGTAATAAACAGCCAATTACCCTAACACTAATTTTATTGTTACCGAATACACCATAAGTCCATGTACAAATTGGAATTTTTTTGTAAGGAAGTAAGAGTAAATTGTTTTAAAATTGAATTTTCTATTCCAAGATTCCATTTTTCGGTACTGAAATTAGATCGAATTAAGGAACACATATTGCATGGTTTAGGAAGGTTTCGAAAAAAACACATTGCAACCTTTGACAAACATCAATATTTGGAGAATAAAGTGTTAAGTTAAATGTAAAAAATCAGTATTTGATATTTATGAACATTTTTACTAAATGTTTCCATATTCTGCCAAAATAGTAAAACCAGGGTCAACAAATTACAATATTAAAAGAAAACTTTTGCAAGAGTGTAATGAAACCAAACCGAAGTATAATTAAACAATAAACAAGTGTAAAAGTTTGTTTGCAAAATAAATGATATATTCTTAACCACAAAATGCGTTGGGTAAAACAAAACATGAAAATACCAAACTATTTGTCTAAACTATTAATTAGTTTGATTACTAAACTATTATTTATTTAGTCTATTAATTAATCTAAGTTCGTCATGTTGTTATTATGTTAGTAAGGTAATTTTTGTAAAATGTATGTCAATAACTGTGCTTACGTTTTCGCCTCTTATATTTTCCATCGGTGCGACAATCTCATGACCAGTCAGTTTTTGAACGATCCTGCAAAATACAATAAATCAGACAACAGCTCTACAGTTCATTTTTAATTATATTTACTTAAGGATACTAATAGTACTTAGTATGTCTAATAATGTTGAACACAATTGACTTACCCACATCCATAAGCGCTCATAAACTTGAGAAAGATTAAGCACAAACCCGTCCACATCATGTTCCAGATAGAGAATGTTCTATTTGGAAACATGACTTGAAATGAATATTTTCTTGCTCAACCAACAGTTGTTTTTCAGTAAAAATCATCAAACAGTTGCTAGTCATAAATTCCAACGTGTTTTGACATGCAACAATTATTTTGCCTCCAATTTGTAGCAATTACAGCAAGTGACATGTTTTCGCAAGAGCAACTGAAATGTTACATCCAGAGAAATGTAATTTGAAAAAAACTTTATACCTTACGAAGTGTTTGTACATTTCGATATGTAAAAAATCAATACAGGAGTCTTTATAAGCGGTAAAAAAATACAATATAACTCATACAACAAATATACATAGATTTGTACGAATAAACGTTATTGTTATTGTTACAAATGTCTAAAAAAGTAGCGATTTGGCTACAGTTTAATATTTAGGCCTTTAAAGCTGTGGTACAAAGTGACATTTTGTTTACTTGCACATGCGCTTCATATAAAGACTAAACTATTGAAATAATAACAATAAACTAGGGATGACCCTAGCTTATTAATGTTTGTTTTTATTTGTTAATTAATGATAATTAAATTCATTATTTTATAAGATACTAGCTGTAACCCGCGGGCTTTGCCCCGTTTAACTTCTTAATTTTCAAGATTATCTCGTTCGCATGGCTCAATCACGTCCTGGTTGAAGTTTGTTCGCTACGCTCACTCACCTTTAGGTTGGAGCTCGTTCGCTACGCTCACTCACCTTTAGGTTGGAGCTCGTTCGCTACGCTCACTCACCTTTAGGTTGGAGCTCGTTCGCTGCGCTCACTTGCCTTCAGGTTAGCTCGTTCGCTACGCTAACTCGCCTCCAGGTTGAAGTTCGTTCGCTACGCTCACTCACCTTTTGGTTGCAAATTAGCTGTTGTCATAAATGTAAAAGAAATAATAGTGCTGCACCCTGTTGGTATTTTTTTGTAACTTTAATGCTATTGAACATCACAGAACAGAACCAACTTGTTTAATTGAAACAGCTGTTAAGATTCAATAATTTCATTTCTCATAAGGTTAACATGGGAAACTCCAGAGCCACTGGGGCGGAGCCCGAAAGGATTTTTGAAATAAGAATATGCCTATATGTTAATCGGGAATGTGAGCTATCATCATGCCAAATTTCAGCCCAATCCGACCAGTATTTTTCGCGTTCACTTGTCACAAACATACATCCATACATCCATACATCCATACATCCAAACTTTCTCATTTATAATATTAGTAGGATTAATGAAACTTGCTTAAGAATATTATATTGTGACATAAGTGTCTAAATCTTCTAAGAAACTGCGTCCAGAAAGATGAAGACAAAGGAACTGGGGGAAAACAGGGTTGTGAGCCGAGGCAAGAAATGAACTACTTTAAGACCCGCGACATGTATTAGAAGCGGCTGTTTTTGCTGCAGTATGACGAAATAGTTGTATGTAACTAGTGAGCAATATGGAACTTTGCGCTCGGGTTATACATTATATTTTCCTACAAAGCAAATAAATAATGGGTAATTGTATGTTTACCTAATCCAAGCACACTGTTTTGTGCTGTTTCGTTGAAATACTGGAGTGCGGGAAAGTAAAAAAGTGCGACAAAGTAAAATTAGTGCGACAAAGTAAGTAAATGCATGAATCAGCTACTTTACTTGTTATAGTGCAAGAAAGCCTGCTTTGTCAGGTAACCATGGGAGAAATAATGTTAATTTCTTTAGAAAAAGTGTCTCAAAAAGTGCTAAATAGGTGGGAAAATCTATCATTCAGAACCATTGTTCTGTGAATAGGCTCGTGGGCAAATTAAACAAATAAGAACGATGGTTTATGTCCAGGAGCAGGAGCTGATTCTTTTCCACCACGGGAGATAAAAGTAACTACTCCAGAGTGCAAGTATTGAAAAAAGTCGTGTCTACCATTGCGGTTTTTATGAGGGATTTTGATATGGCGTAGTGAAGAACGCGAAACTAGTATTTGTACGTGATAACGCTAGAGATAAATTGAACTGTAATTAGTCCAACTGGAACGGTGAAGTCAATCATACACGTTGACGTTCGTAAAAACATTCCAATTACTTGCAAAATACTATGAAAGTGGCTTAGCAACAGGTTACAGGTTTAAAATTTACATTTTTTTATTGTTAATCTCGTTATTGTAAATGAACTAACAACTATTTAGGTAAAACACTGCAATTAAACTTATTGAAACTAAACTATACGTTAAGGTGTGTTCATTTGTAAAAAATGAAGCCGGTGTCTTCAAAAAAACAATCGAGTAGAGATTTAAAACACTAGTTTTTAAAATCAGATCCAAAAGCAGGATTAAGACTACAAAAATATTATAAACATAACGATAATCCTACTGCTGGTTAAATGAAGGGATTGTTTGTTCAACATTGTTTTGGGTGAGGTTATATTTGTCCAAATTTTCAGTTGTCCGAGTTTTTTTTAAAATTACAACCTTTAAGAAAATCTGTTGTCCGAAGGTTTAATCATTTAGGTTTGATATTTAGCGAAATCAACTGTCTGAGTTTTTATTTATGAGTTATAAAATTATTCTAATCTTATCTTACTAATATTATAAGTGAAAGTTTAGGTGTATGGTTGTTTGTAACTGTGCTGGTATCTTGTTATTACATTACTATAATCATGATTGTATAAAACCATAAATCCATAAAAACCATAAAAAATAACCAAACCAACAGGGTTGAAATTCGGTTTGATGATAGATCACATTCCCGATTAATATATTTTTATACAGACACATTCTTATCTCAAAAATCCTTTCGGGCTTCGCCCCAGTGGCTCTGCAATTTCCCACGTTAACCTTATGAGTATTCATATTTAAAAGGAATTGAAGAATGTTGTCAACTGTTTCAACTGCACCAGTCGGTTTATGATATCAAGTATCATTAAAAAGATATAAGGTTTACCAACAGGGTGTAGAACTACTAATTTTTATGACAACAGCTAATTTTAACCAACTAGCAACAAAACGCTATTGTCCACAACGAGAACTTAACTTTTTCATATGGTTTAGGTGCAGTGGTAGAAAGGTAGAATATTATGGTTAGGGTAGTTGTGGTATACTAATAGCATATTGTATAAATTAAAATATCCTAATTTTCTTAAATCCGTGTCCAATACATTAAAAACCACAGTACCCCTATAATAATGACACACCTTAAATATTTGCCTCAAAGCACTTACCGAATGTTTAAACGTTCATGTACTATAAAGACGGTGACACACTATCGATCTTTTCCCCGAACAAGACCCCGAACCGAGCAGGGAGAAGGGAGAAGGGAGGTCGAAGGGAGCATGTTCGATAGTGTGTCACGGGTCCGTACACCGATCAAGACGCCGAACAAGACATCAGGCCGAGCAGGGAGACGAGCGCTCTGGAGGCGGTTTTTTGGCGAAAGATCAAAGAAAAGATCGGTCCGATGTACGGTCCGATGTACGATAGTGTGTCACGGTACATTTTTGCCCCGTACATCGTCGCGAGCGCCGCACCGAGCGGCCGCCTGCGTTAGCATTGATAGTTCTGATTTAATAATATGGCAATTAAACTCTTTAATTGGTAAAATAAATAAATGTTGGGTAATATGTTGCCATTATATATTATAATCATTTAAGATGTAATGTTTGTGGTTTGTTTGGTCAAGGTTGAAAGTGTAGAAACCGTTAAATCAATTATATCAATAATATTAAGGTTGAATTAAGTAATTGATGTTGACTTAAATTCTTTCAAAAATAATATAAACATTAATATTATTAAAGGCAATTAAAATGATCATTCTGTAACGTTATTTCAATGAATAAAACCAATAGAAATCAATAGATATAACTAAGCATCCTTTCTAGAATATTTTATTTTTGCGACAAGTTTTCAAAATGCGACTTTTAACAATAATTTTTATGTTATAGAAACTTTTTGTTATAGAAACCTCCGCGCTCTCACTCGCACACACTCTCTATCTCTCTCCAAACTTCCTTTTGCCGCGCTCGGTAGAATTCGTCTGGTCTTGGTCATGTTCGGGGAAATGTTCGGAGTAAAATTTTGCTGATATTTATCTCCCTTCTCCCTTCTCCCTGCTCGGTTCGGGGTCTTGATCGGGGAAAAGATCGATAGTGTGTCACCGCCTTAACCGTCACATTTTACACAATGTGCCAACAATAACCACATAACGTACACTAAACCGGTGTTCGTACCCTAATAACCTTTAATAGCTTTGCTCCAAGTGCTCTGGCAGGATTGTCCAGTTCTACAGCCAATAGCCAATTAAAGCTACGTGGTTTATGACTATAGAACTGCCCTGACCTGGGGCAGAAGCACCCAACGGTACCTCACAGCCACGGGGCGATCAGGTCAATTAATGGACAATCCAGGGGCAAATCACAATCAACAGGGAATCTGGCTCTGGGTGTGGAGGAATTCGTATCACATCTTAGGTTGGGGAAGGTGGTTTTGATAGGCTGCTTACTATCAGGATACATGTAGAATACATGCGGCTTCGTGTTTTGGCCCATTTTCATCGTAATTGAATTTGTTTTAGAAATTTTACTGGATATGGCTGCACGGTCGACACTGAAGATTTCACTAGACATCAAGTATGATAACTCAACTCAAGTAAATTATTACTCAACACCGTGTATTTATTAATTTCTAATAATTTAACAATCCAACCTTGAGGAATTTTATTTACAGTAAGTTTTCTTCATTTGATCGTTTGTCGTATTTTTTTTAGTGCTTAAAGTGTGGTTCCTTTAATCAACAGTGAGGAAAACCTGTTTTAATAATACAATAGATTTAACACATTCTTTACCATCGTGACACAACTCCCGACCCCCTTACACCCCTTCATACGCTTCATAACTAAGTGTGGCAGTTGTAGACAACGATCCTACAATTCTTATTTATTCCTTACTAAACCCATTGCAAATCGCATTTCATAACTTAAAAGATCCAACATACGATTTAACCATCCACTCTATCTTGACCCAATGTGTTAACGGGAAGTATTTTGCACCCATGGACGTGGGTGGTACGGCGGAATCTGATGATTGACATACCTCGTTGACCGGTCGTGTTGTGGGATATTCTCTACTCAGCTGATCAGCTGAGCCCTGAGGGACACCGTGACATCCTTACTTCGACGTCACGTATTTTGTCACGAGAAGCCCTGTTTAGAAATCTGGATGAGACATGGACTGAAGAGCATATTAAACATACAGTAGTTCTGGCTCGGCCAATTCTTTAGCTGGTTAATTTAAAGCCCATCAAAGATTTTGTAGCCTTATATAGCAAAATGTGACGTGTTTCATTGCCGTTTGCTATTAACGTTTTAAAAACGTGGCGAAATATGAATTTGGTAAGCACAAAAAATTTGCTACTCAGGTGAATCGCATCGTGAAATATTACACTAGTTACAAACAAACTACAATGACACAGATTTACAGAACATGTTGAAGCAATTATTTAATGTTGTAATATGATGCCTGATCGTCATGGCTTCACATATTAGTTGATAAACCAATTAATCCATGAAGAATATCCATTAATCTACCATTCCATTTCCTCTATTTATTTATGATCGACATCTCTTCGTCTTCAATTTTAAATCCTAGTTCATCGATACGAATTGTGTACTTTGCGCAATTTGGTTTTAACTTTTTATGTATCTAAATCCAGGTCGTGTTTCAATCCTAAAGGGGAGCAAGTTGGTTTATTAGTAGATCGTGGAGCTTTCCGACGTCTCAGGCTCAAATCCCACTTATCACCAATATATTTAGCAATGACTTTTTGCCGTGACCCTCTAGCTAGGCCGACCCAGAAGTAATATGGGAAATGATTCTGTGCTAGAGCATGGCGTCTTTGTATATAAAGAAAGGGAAGTTAGAGAAACGTGTTGAACTCCACCCTTTTGTTAGAGTATATTTGGTTGTAAGCCCAGTAAAAACTGGCACATTGGTAAAGAATATGTAACTTGGTATTTCTCTCCTTGAAATACCCACTGCTACTTAGGGTGACGTAGCTCAGGGATGAATCTCAGCACTCGCTTACAAAACCCAACTTTATTAAAACTATACAAAGAACGCAAAAATAAATATCAAACTAAAAGGTAGAGTAGAATGGAACTTTAAATAATTTAGTTACAAACTGAAACCCCAATTTGGAAAAGACTCTAAACTCCAATTTGGAAAACCCTTAACATTGTCTTACCTGGACCCAAAGCCAAGTGCCTTGGGCTCCAGCTCCCCCAGTAGGACCCTGTCCTCCGGTTTACCACACTCACCACTACACACAAAACTATACCCTTGATCAAGATCAGCAGCCCTCTGTAGGTCAGCACAAAGTTATTGTATAACAACACTACCAACCTATTCACATAACATTGCCAAACTCTTCCTCCTTCCATTTCAAATTGACCCTACTCGAGGTCAAAACAGCAACCAATAAGAAGCCAAAGGGAAATCCTAGGGATCAGATACATGTATGTTCGATAAAATCTAAAAATCATTCCATATTTCTAAAAACTCAGGAGAAATCAATTGTTCAATAGTCCTGGTAATCTCTGTTTCGCAACCGGAAGCATCCAGAAGCAAATCAAGGAGCATCCTCTGTATACGCCCTCATCTGACCCAGTTGTCAGTGCATGTGCAGCGTATGGGCGTATATCCGGCGAGGCTACGTATGCACGCATGCGTATAGCGGCTCGATCAGTCATTCGCACGTACTACGCAGGAAATGAAACGCTACTCGAGTATGAACCTTCCGGGACGATTATGACCTGCCTAGCTTCTCTATCAATCACCAAGTTCAGATAGGAGTGGTAGTAAAAAATTAAACGGGTAAATCTGGGTGTGTCTACTGTACTCAACGAGAATTCGATTTTTTTGTACCCTTTTGCGAATTTCTATCATATGCTGGACAGCATTTTTGAAACAGGTGAAAATGGATAAGCTCGGGACTCGCCAGGAGGAGAAAAATACCCCACAAGGTAGGTGAAGAGGGGTGAAATTATCTCTCGCCTCGGACCCATAGCGCATCATTTCCAAAACTCTGGACAGATCTTTGAATAAGTTAGAGAATTTTGTATAATAAGGGGGATTGTTGGTTAGGCTAGTTGGATTGTAAAGCAAAGGAAAATGATTTTTTTTTAATATTGGCAAATATAAAATTTTGTGGAGATTAATTTGTTTTATAATATTTGTTTTACAAAATTTAATTTGAATAAATGTAATTATTAGTTTGGATTTGATGACCAAACCAACAGTATAAGACTTTGATTCTACCAATTTTACAGCCACTTATTCTCCTTTATGACCTATCCTAATTTACTCCTCCTATTAGTTTTGAGCGATTTTTACGATTCTAGCTCCTTAAACATTTTGCAACAATTTTTTTATTGTTATGGAGTAGAGGTTACACAAATCTATTTCCAGTAAAAATTTAACTGTGTAATTATCGGCATTTTAGATTCATCCCATGAAATAATCAATTAATTGAGATTGTTAGGACTCGTGTGCACAATGCCTAATACGACTCACAATTTTCCAGGTAAATTATCCATCAATAATTTGTACGATTCTGTCTCTCCAAATGGATTGTACCGTTAATCATTTTGATGTAATTGGAAACATCTGAAGACGTAGGTTCTTGTTGGGTGGCCTCTATTACGGCGTACCTCAGGGCTGTGTACTAAGCCCGCTGCTGTTTATTTTATCGTCCATGGCAAGGTACTGTGGCGTACATCACTACTATGTGGCATATGGTGTGTACACCTTGAATGGCAACGTTATATTTTCACGGTCTTCTTGTATGCCTTCATTATACAATGCACGTTTGGTGCAGCCTTTTAATAGAGGTTGTAAAATGAACACGCTGGTCTTTGTAAAATTGATGACACCACATACAGACATAATAAAGCTGTCTATGGTTTCATGTGATACTGACCAGTTGTACCGATTATGAATAGTATTTATAAGACTTTTTCATCCTAGGTAAATTTTGAATGCATTCGCAATAGTGGTTTAAGACAATTTAACAAATAACGTCGAAATTTCTCTAATTTCGAGTTTTTATTTTACCAATCTGTGAAAAACATCCAAGGTACTTTTTCAATAATTAAAATGCGTAACTGTGTGCCAACTTTAACTGTACATAAACCATACAATGGTTGATTTTTTATATTGACGTTTACAAGAAAAAATTCTATAAAACTTTAATTACATCAAAACATAGCCACAGAAGTAGTGCAGAAACTTGGAAAATGTGAAATATTGAAAGTCTACTTAAAAGCTATAAAAGGTATAAAATTACCTGAGTACTGCCAGAGTGATCCTGTTTGTTCCTTACGGATAACGCGTTTCGAAGACTAAGTCTTCATCATCAGATCTTGTACAAGAACACTAAAACATCGAAACGCGTTATCCGTAAGGAACCAACAGGATCACTCTGGCAGTACTCAGGTAATTTTATACCTTTTATAGTTTGTTCTGTGATCCAGAGACAAAACAACTGAAAATATGAAGTCTACTTAAAAGTATTAAAATTACAGTCTACAGTCAAGGTGTGCCTAAATCAGAAACACAAAATGAATTCATCCTAAAAAACCTAACAAGTTCGATTTATCGTAACTAACACGAACTCAACTCTACACTACACTTCTTGAGCTGCATTCACTACCATAGCTTATACAAGGACATAACATTTCATAGTGCACCGTGCAGCATACCTCACGTGCAGTCTGCTCCACTATATTGCATATTTATTGTAACGTTCGATACTATCGATGCAACCACTCGAGTTATCGGTACAATAATACATAAACAATCTCCAGACCTGTATAGTGCTCCACTGCACCTGGGCTCTCGTGCTTGTGTTCCTTGAAGGAACCTAGTCTTTGGTTTGAAAATACAATCACAAAACGAGATTTCAATATTTTTAGTGATGTGCAAAGGAATGAAAATGGCCTAATGTTATCACGATTAAACTACTTCTTACACAATTATTCATCTAACCTACAATAAAGGAATGTGTCGGCTGCTTTTACAAAATACGGTGCCCAATTTGATTTGTGTCAATATGGCAGTATAGAGTAAACATTTTTTTACATTCTATGTATTTTTTTTTGTTTCCTTGGGAACATTAATCATTTTGTCATGGTTACTTTGAAAACTGGAAAGGGACAAAGAGACACCTACGGGATTTTAAGGTGATAGGCCTAATACCATTTCTAAGTACATAAAAATATATTAGTATCCCATTGTTAAACGGCTATCGGATTAATTGTTTGGTAAAGTATGGTGGATATATACATCATTTATTTTGTTTACCGGTACTTGTAGTTCTACCCTTGCTTCACAACGGTGTCTGATAAATAGTTTATTGAATGTTAGCCTACATGTTTTCTTTAGTTATGGAATCGCAAAAAAAAACAATATTTACTTTTTTTACTGTACATAGAACTAGACACTCCATTCCCATGCTAAAGTTGTATACAGTTTTAGTATAAACAGAACCAAGAAGGTTGATTGAATCATGGATTGAGCGTGCTGATCCATTATTGGTTCCTATCGAAGACACGTAGAAAAGTCAAACTCGAACAACTCATCGTAAAACCTACAAACTTCTATTCCAATTGCACAATAAGTTCATAAGAAAAAAATGTTTACATTATGACACTATGGGTACTTTCCTGTTAAAGGGAACATTCATTATTATCGATGATTTTCTCTCTCGATATATCGATAGTTTTGTTTTTCTTTACAATCCATTAAAAATTGACAACTGATCTTGTTTAGGCTAAAATATAGTCTATTATATGGATTAAGAAATGAAACTGTTCTAAGCTATCCTAACACAACCAACCAAATTTGCTGTACCCTTTTTAAATTTATAAATTCCATTTGATAACAGAAAAAGGAAGTGGAGAATATTAAACGGATTTTTAAATGTTACAGCAAGTTTGGTTGGTTTTGTTAGGTTAGTTTAGAACAGTTTCATTTCAATATTCTTTTAAAATTATTGTTTGTTGATACTGATTAATATTTATTTATCGTAGTTGTCAGATGATAGGTTTCAATTAGTTAATATCGATATATTGGGGAAAAATCATCGATAATAATGAATGTTCCCTTTAACAGGAAAGTACCACACTATGTTGTGTTTGAATGTAAAATTGGCTACATATAGTCCATATACATGAAAAGTCTCTTTTTGTAGTATCCCAAAGACAAAGATTTTATAAAATAACATTTTGATGTATCCTGACTGTGTGTAGTGCAAAGTATCTGTAAATCTTTAACTTTTAAACATCAAAGGATTACTTAGGCATTCTTTTAGTTTACATGGGAACAAAATGTAAAATATTTTAATTAGCTTTACAGTGAAACTTTAGACTTTAGATCTATGTAACCCCGCCATACCAGGATTAGGATTAGAATTGCAACATTTAAACATTTTTCATATAACTCTTATGATGATCACACTTCCTCAAAGCCTCAATTTTACTCAATTGGGACGGACAATTTGCTAATGCTCTGAGAATACCCTATCCAGTTGACAATCTAAAATATTTCACTATGATTTAGTCTTATATTTTTTTTCATGGTTTTTAATACATTTTGTCAAAATATTTTCCTACATCAAAATATGCGTAGACATATAATATTCCTACATCAAATTGACATGTGATGCATCTCTGTACGACGAGAAGACGTATGGAATACGGCCATCTTGCACCATACGTAGCAATTTCAAGGGAAAGTGGACCTCCTTTTACTGCATAGTGGCTACACTTTCGGCTAACCACTGGGAACTAGGCTTTGGATTCGGTTAATCAGATCATGGCGGACATGAGAGGAATGAAATGAGAAGGACCTGGGTCAGATTTGAAGACACTTTACTGTAAGTAGGCGATGCATTTGGAACGAGCAAGATGAGAAATATAAGGTGGTAAAGACAAACGGATCCGACCTTGAGAATATTCAGAATTTTCAAACTAGACCCAGCTTGGATGAAATGAATGAAGGTTGTTTTGGGCAACAGATTATTAAACTAGTTCTAACAGTATAGAATAATTCCAGCATTATTACTCACTAGTTGATCTACCCGTGCCTCGCCACGAGAAGATACAACAGAGAAGATATTCTTCACCGCCTTGATTAATGCAAACTAAGCGCATTGTTCTTGATTTAAACTAATTTTCTCAATGTCAATGTCACAAAGAAAATAAGGATATAATACTGAATTACTGTATAAAGAATTGAAAGATAATTCAATAGTTTGAACACTATATCTCATTAAAGGAAAGCGTACCGTCACTTCTCTTGATGCAATGCAAAAATCTAATGTAGAATCAAAAGGGGGAAAGGAAAGGTATACAGCATACAGTATAACTCAAGGAAAAGTAAACAAACAACCTAAAATCAATACAAATCTAACAGCTGACGTGTCTTCAGTATTTTAAATGTGATTAAATACAGCCGTTTAGTTGAGATTTATTAGGAGAGGATTTAGCAAAAAAACCTATATTTTTCGGGGAAGTTTCACTATGGTTTCACATCAAGACCTTTCATTCAAGTATGTGATTGAAAGGTGTGTGGGCTATGGTTTTTACAAATGTTCAGATCCTTCCTAGCATTTAAGAGATTTTATGGGTTAAACACTCCTCCAAAATCTTTTATTCCATGATGCAATTGAGCTGGGCCGTAAACTCAAATGTTGGATACCCGTTTATCTAAATTTCATGGCTGTAACTATTTTAATGAAACGTACTCGTATTTTGGCTTTTAACACAGCTTTTTATTATCAGTCTAAAGCAAATAAGTGATCAGTCCAAACGTAGGTCTTTACAGGCAAAACGTATGTCCGTCCTACTATATTATATGGAAAAAGCCCTAAAGTCATGAGTGGTATGAAAATCAACAAATTGAAGTTTTTCCAACTGTGTTTTGTTAATGTTGGATATTTTCCAAGAAGTTACAAGGTAATAGCACATATTTACATAATTCCTAAGATGTCTGGATAGCCTGATAACCTTGACGAAGAGAGTCTGATAGAAGGCATTTGAACTTAGCAACAACTGATATCTACATGGGTATTTTCAGAGAAGCTACGAATGCCCATCATACATTTTTAGACGTTTGCTTGGACCTGAGAAGTCTAGATGTCTAGATATCCTGACAACCCTGACGAAGAGTCCAATAGAAGGCATTTGAACTTAGCAACAACTGATTTCTTCACGGATATTTTCAGATAAGTTGCGAATGATCCTTGTATATTTTTAGATGTTTGGACCTGAGATGTCTATGTGTCTAGATAGCCTGATAACCCCGACGAGGACAGTCTGAGAAGGTCTTTGAACTTGATGTACAGTCACCGCCCGAGGTAGGATTCCTCACACAAAGCCCTTGTAATGAATCCAGCTCAGGGTGAGGCCGTTTATGAATCGGCTGACATTGTAGTACGCTTCGTGATTAGTTGGCTGAAGAACCGAGTGGTAAAAAGCCGTGTGCTGTAGACATAAAGAAATAGAGGCAGAAGAGCTCATTACGAAAATTAGTAGTGGTCGAAGAGTGGGGAGGTAAAAGGCCATTTGTGGTCCATTCAAGAAGAGTCAGAAAAAGATAGAGAATACCTCATGATTAAATAAGTAAGCTATAGGCGATTTTGCTGAAAACCCGAAAGGTAAAAATCCATTATTGAGATGCTTATACTAGAGGAAGAAAAAATAAATTTTTATTGCTCAGTTACACATTGCTCATTGCTCGCTGTTCCCTATACCAAGTTTATTGTTCAGTGAAGTACTCGTTGATCAAGATTTGGCCTACTCTCTTATTATTGTTCACCTATTGCCGTTCAGTGATCTTACTTACTAATGACATTGTGCAAAATTACATTGTTCATTGCTCGGAGCTCATTGGTCACTGCTCACTGTTCAATGATCACGCGATACTCGTCCTTGGCGATGGTATTATGGTATTGTCAGAAGCCCATCTCTCTATTGGTTTAATTGGTTTCTTCGTCATGCTTAAATTTGACAAGGAACACTCATTGTTGGTTTGCTGGCGGTTGATAACCTCAGCCACGCAGCTGCATTCGGCGAAGACTGCGTTGTGAGAGTTTGATACATCTGTAAAGTATGATGTGGGTGCTCTAAACCTAATAATTGGGCCGTTTATCCTGGCCTAATGTGTGTATAAGTGGGTCATACGTTCAGCATGACTTGATATTTTACATTTTTAAATTAAGTCTAGTTTAAATTCGCATTATACCTCTCTGATCCAAGCCAAACCGCATTGCGAAGTCGCTTGGAGGCATGGGGAGGTAAATAGTCTGAAAAATGTTAACAAAATGTAAGTAAACAAACTTTTTTTAAATATAAAACACTAAGGTCCACAATGTGTGTATAAATGTATCAAACTGTTGAGTAATTAATTAGGTTTGAATTTATTTTCGGAATAAAACTTACCCAAGCATAAGTATTCAGTGTAGTTGTTATATAATGTTAATGTCATAAGAACAATGTTGTTTAGTGTCCCTCTACTACTCACAAAATGTAGATCTGTATACGTGTTTTTGTAGCCTGTCAAGGTGTTGGAGTGGCTCTTTTGTTTAAATCTTTGCATGAATCTTTTTTTTTCAAGTTACACAAGTTATTGACAAATCTACAACCAAGTTTAAAATATAATTAGTGCTATGTTAGGACTCAGTGTAAGCCCCGACCAAGAGAGTATTTATACTTGCCATGTATAAATAATGCCATGTATGTATGTAATTACACTGAGCTAGGAGTAGTGTATTACTTTACTTTATGTACTTTACATTGCTTAAATTGAAATAATATAGTAGGAAGTACTGACCAGTCAGGCATACAAAAGAAAACTATCATAGTTGCTTATTGAACACGTATATATTTTTATTGGAAGTTATTTTTTTAACTGTTTACCAACAAATACTTACTTGTCGCAAAAGTTATGTTTTTGTACCGTCACGGCCATAATCATTAAACTGATAACCTCACACGATAGCGTAACTGTAAAATCATTCCAGTTTTTCTGGTTTGCCCACCTCCACGGCGCAAGCCAATTCCATTTGAATCCACCTTCGCTAAAGATGGGTGTAATTTAAAATGATGCACTCTCAATCAACAATGGTCCTGCGAACGGTACAGCTGGAATAACAGGACCTGAACCCAGCGACCCAGCAGGATTTACACACAATGACCGACCTGGGTCAATCAATAACTATTCGGACGAGCTGTAGCGGTGATGGCGAAGATTCTGTTCATCACACACATTGTGCGTCCAATTACTTCTCATCTGATACAAATAAGCTACTATTTCTCCCCTGACGGCCGATGGAAGCGCCGAGATATCCTTTATTCAGAGAATTTACTGCTCTTCCGCCCGGCATACCTCAGGGACCCTTCTTGGGGCCGCTTATTTTTTTCCGCTGAAATAGGATGTTATATTCTTCTGTGAGTGATAATTTCTTTGTATTTTGTTTTAACGATGATTTAGTTAGAATTAATTTAAGTTTGTAATTAGAAGTAAATGTGTTTAAAGAACAAATGTAGGCCAACGGCTTATAGCACTTAACTATATAGACATTGACTATATACCATGTACAGTACTACCTACTGTAGCCTACTAAACACCATAGGACTGTGTTAATTATTATTGCTTTAGCTTTTTGAATTTAATTCTAATATTTAAGTTTGCAATAAGTATTTTAAAATTAAATGAAAAAGAATATATGCGTCTAATAACACTTGTAATAATATATTTACACTTATACTGTTGACTCACAAGATAGCAAATATACACAAAAGACGGTAAGTGGTGATTAATTTTGATTGGACACTCCAATCATCATCAGACCCACCCAATATAGGCGAATGACAAGAATCTTGAATGGCGTCCCCACTTATATATCCTATTCGCTACCACAAGTACTTGCAGATACATTTCTTAAGTCAATTCTAGTAGAAACTTACTTGTCCATTACTCAGGTTATTTCTTTTTTTACATTTTTCCTTATAAATATACAACTCTTCTCAATCAAATGTCGCACAACATCTGTTACAAAATGGCCACTCAATAGAAAGAAATTTGGAAATAATTGTAAAAAAGGATACGTAATGTATACTTGGAAAGAATTGTATCTTTATAAGGAAAATGTAAAAATAGAAATAAGCTGATCAACGAACAAAATTTCGACTCCAGTTGTACTTATTGGCCGGTATTTCCGGTAGCCAATAGGATAAGTGGGGACGCCATTCTAGATTCTTGTCATTCGCCTATTGGGTCTGATGATTGGAGTGTCTAATCAAAATAGATCACCACTTTCCATTTTGATGTACATTTTACGGTCTTCTGAGTTTGTAAATGTTATTAGACATATTTTATATACCCTCCGCATAGTATCCTGATACCTCCTCCTCCTGATACCCTGGTCTCCAGAATCTTCTTCTCCTGATACCGTTGACCGTTGACCGACGCCACGTCCAGTCAGGGCCACGGGTCACCTTGCATACAAACATGTCCTGTAGACGATGACCAAAGCAACGATCACGAACTGTCGCCGATGGACCGTTAATGGCCAAGATATGGAAATTGGGGTCTCCACAACGGGACCATGTCACGAGCCATGCATTGTTTTGTGTCTCCCGCACACTGGGGACAAGTAAAGGTCATTGAAATAATACCTCGGAAGTTACCGTCTACTGTAGTAATATTAATACTTAAAAATGTAATGAAGTTTAAGGGAAAGCCACTTTACTTCTGTATGGTATGATGTTTTTTTTATATTTTTTATAGATGAGTCATTAATCACATAAATTTGAGGTTATTAAGTCCTAGTAGTGATCAAGCCAAGTTGTAAAAGTGTGCTTAGAGTGGCAAGGGTTTTCAAGATATTTTTTTTTATTTTCAAAAATACAAGCATATTAGTGGATAAAGTTATTTAATGTGATAAAAATATTAGAGTGTGAGGAATTGGTAAAACTATATGTCTGAAAATTATTTAATAAACAAAAGAGTCTGAAATATTGAAAATTGAGTCATGTTTCCAAAGCACTCCTCATCCTGAAAACCTGCTTAACATTGATAATCAATTATCAATTATTAAATGTACATTGATATTTATTTGTGTATTAGAAAACTGCTGGCCTATTGTGGATTTAGGGGTGTTTGTTCAATGGATTCTTTTGTATTCATTGGTTTGAGTGCCACCGATGACAAAATGCTACGCCAGGACCCGGTTATTTGAATACCACATTATGCTTTTGGAGCCCACAATGTGCTTTTGGAGTCCACAATGTGCTTTTGGAGCCCACAATGTGCTTTTGGAGTCCACAATGTGCTTTTGGAGCCCACAATGTGCTTTTGGAGTCCACAATGTGCTTTTGGAGCCCACAATGTGCTTTTGGAGCCCACAATGTGCTTTTGGAGCCCACAATGTGCTTTTGGAGTCCACAATGTGCTTTTGGAGCCCACAATGTGCTTTTGAAGCCCATATGATGGACAAGAAAAGTCTAACTCGTCAGATAGCCAATTCCTAGCTATAATAAAGTCACGTAGCCTACAATAACAATCGTAGAATAAATTTAAGAATTTTAAGAATCAAAATTTGTCGTTCATTTGGAAGGAATGTTTAGTTGGCAGGTACATCACCACAGTTACAGAAGCCCTGTTTCAAGGGCAGATCCGACTGACAGACATACAGACAGACACACGTTCAGATGGAAGATGGCTGCCGGGCTCGTCCGTTGTTCCAAGAACCCATGAATATGATTACACATGGGGTCATCCGCCTTCACACACGTGGTTTATATTCCTTCCGCCATTTTGAAAAAAAAAAACCACTAAAGCTTTGAGTATAAGGTGCACAATCTAATATTACATAGCTATACCTAAACCACAGCCTAAAAGTTAAAGCCATCCTTTAGGTCAAAAGTTTTTAAGGTTACACTGTCATCGTTTTTAGAGGTTATGTACATTATTTTTATGGATGAAAATTAAGTCGTCGCTTGAAACACCATAGTTGCAATCTTACAACTATCTTCATTGAAAATGTTTCTAAAACAGGTACCCATATACCCAATCATCATATTATTAACTGTGATTGTAAACTCTAGAATACTAGGTATCAAACACTCGCAAAATAGCGGCATTGTCATACAAAATGTAACATCTTTGACTATTATAGTCAATGGTAACACGAAATTATTTTTGCTTAGTGTTAATTTTGAAAGGAAACTTTATGGTAAAATTAAAATATTGATGTTAAAATAAAGTACTTTTTACTGTCTTATAAAGTTCACACGTGCAACAATCGTGATCAAACGATCAAACAAACAATAAATCGTAGACGTTAGCCATTGGGAGGTCTTAAACATTGCAGGTTTCCTTTCAAATTCGTTCCTCGTTAATGTATTATCCAATAACTCTGTACATGTACAAAATCGTTAAACTGAGAATAACTGTGGAAAACCAACACAACATTCCTTTTTCTAAATTCCCTACTTATTCGGTCAAACCAAACTAATAACTATTTTAACTGCAGTTTTAATATTGTTTTATATGCATCTGCAAAGCTTACTACTTACTCCATGGACCTTCATACACCTCGTACAGTTCTGCGCACCGCGGAGTTTTTTTAATTGTCGGTCGTAAACGGGAATCCCAGTCTAAGAATGTGCAGGAATGTAAAGTGCTTGGTTAATGGGTGAATTAACACAATTAACGGATGCGTTAAGTTCAAGGGCAACTCCAACATGGCCAGTATTGTCTTTGTTGCATATGCATTGTTCTGAGAAAAATTAAAGGAATGTAACATCAGTACGGCTTTATTCAAGGACTTATTTGTATCGTAAAAAGCCACAAGGTGTGGAAGAAGTGACTTTAACTTAATATATTTATTTTGATGTTTTGATGTTTTGCAGTTTCAAGGACTTTATTAGCCAACACAATAACAAATATAGCATAACTAGTTAGGCAAATACAAATTACCCTATAGGTCAAAATAAACACAACCTTCTAAAACTAGATATTGAAATATCTTTGATATTGATAGTCTTCTTGTTGTTATTTATTGTAGTTTTCAGGTCCCACTCATGTATTTATTGCCAGCTTCCTTATATATTATTATTGCACGATTTTTGCACATACACACACACTCCCACAAATTATACTTTTGTTAATACTTCTGTAATATTTTGCTGTCTTTTGTTATTATTTTCACAGTTTATAATTTGTTATCTTTGTTGCCATAGTCTATTTTGTTGGTCTTATTTAATCGTTGTTGTTATTGCCTGTTGTAAAGTTACCGTCATTACTGCTTGTTACTTGTTACCATTATTACTAGGCATAGTCTTCTTGTTGTTATTTATTGTAGTTTTTAGGTCCCACTCATGTATTTATTGCCAGCTTCCTTATTTATTATTATTGCACGATTTTTGTAACCAATGATATTAACTTATTATTTGCTACTTATGTATAGTTCATAGTTTGACAAAATTGTATTAATGGAGAAACCGTTGGAATAAATAAATAACAATATATGTTCAATATTCGGAAAAACTTTATGTCTACCATGTCTCAAAACATACTCGTCTAAAGTACGTCTTAGTATCCTCATCTTTAACAACCTGCAGTTATGGAACAGCTCATTCCATTTCATTTGTTAGTAATTTTCAATCTTTATGAGCTGAAGATGGGAAAGAAGTGGTTTGTTTTTACCCTCGGTGTCCAATGAGGTGTAAAATTGTCGGTCGTCTCCTCTCCTCTGATTGGCGGAGACAGATGGTTTGAAGCAAGTTAAGTGTCAGTTGCATTTCATTGGCTTCACACTCAGTTGATTTCACTTTTGTTGACTTTTTATCCTCAATAGGGTTTAATAGGCTGTTTGATACGGTGAACACTCGATGGTGGTGGATCTGTAGAAAACTGGAGTGTTATCTACGTCATTTTGGCTTTTTGAAGCATTGGATTTTGGGGTATTGAAGTGGGCGGGCATTCATTGCGCCAATTGATCTGAGTCAGGTAGTCGAATATTCCTGAATTGCGCCAACTTTTCCAGGGAGCCAACCGAAAGTCTTGGACTGTATATTTGAGTAGGTTAGGTTAGGATGACACGTAAACAAGGAAATTGATTCTGTTGGCAACTCATCCCTACCTGGCTTGTAGGCTTGCGCAACTAAAAAACATTTTTTGGGACAAAAATTAAAACCATTTTTGTAGTGCATGTTATATTCGGTATTTCTTTTATAGAAGTATATTATCAATGATTAGAGACCTACAATCTAAATGTATCACTTTCAGTGTACAAACTTGCAGTAAACGGTTGGCTGTTAGATATTGGGCTTAATCAGTTTGATTATTCTGCATTCGTCTGTAGTTTGATCAGAGGTTTGATCACCAAAAGAGTGCGTATCTGGGGTTTCCAGCAAACTTACTTAGAAGGCTCAATTTTCACTGATTGAGTCTTCATTTATTTTTTAGTCATACTCCAAAAAGCAAGCACTTTTGACTTAGTCGAGCTATTGGCGATACTTTTTTTGAAATTATGTCAAACCTTTGACTATCAATACAACTTCAGTATCCAATGGTCAATGATCAAACAGTTCACTTTAGACCCTAGTGTTGAAATATAATATTGGTGAGTATTCAATACCTATTGGTTGTACTAAATAGGTCACATCTGTATTTTAA
This sequence comes from Macrosteles quadrilineatus, assembly GCF_028750875.1. Lineage (NCBI taxonomy): Eukaryota > Metazoa > Arthropoda > Insecta > Hemiptera > Cicadellidae > Macrosteles > Macrosteles quadrilineatus. The sequence continues at coordinate 17,115,088 of NW_026542599.1, forward strand.
TCCACACGAAACAAGAAATGAACTAATGCGAATAACAATTACCCCTGCGCGGCAGTCGTGTTTAAACCAAGAAGCATTAGCTTATGTACAAGTTAGACTAACTGCCCTTATACACGTGAACATTGCTTAAACTGTCGTAAGGTACAGAGTACAGTGCCTAAAACTGTCAAGTATGAACTACAGTACTTGCAAATTCCATGTACTGTACTGACTCGTCAACTGCTAGCAAGTTTCCAGATTATGCTTTCTAAATTAACGTTCTTGATTATCTTGTGTTGTGTTCCTTTCAAGTTGTGCTGATCGAGTTGTGGTTTTAATACTGTTCTCTTCCTATAGGGTATTCCTAGAGTTTGATTTTCTTTTGAGTTTGTTTCCAAAAATTCAGTCATGCTGACCAACTTTCTTTATAACGGTTTAAACGTGAACAGCTGATCTTTAAGTTGAATGTTTAAACACAGTCGGATTGTAAACGAGAGACAAAAAAGTTAATGAAAATCTATTATCTATATCTATACTTATTTAATACGCAAGCAGGATTTTTGTGACAATTACTCCTCCGAAACTACTGAACCAATTGACATGTTTTTGGTGTCATTGGAAAGAGCGTAACGTGAAGTTGTGCAGGAAACTTTCTTTTTAAGGAAATAATTAGAGAGTGAGGCCCTGGGGCCCTTTAAAGTTTCATATTTATCCATAAGATTAACATGGGAAACAAAATTTGTTATGGAACTCCAGCTGTTGTGAGAAATTAAGATCGAAATATTTATTGATGGTATCCATGGTAACAAAGAACAAACCCACAAAATTAAAACATGTAAACAAGCAGAACTAACTGTCAAATTAATTTTGATTTCACAATTCCACACAGCTGGTTCAAACATATTAAATACTGCATGATTATTAGAACAGGAACGGTAGGGATCATAAACATTTATCAAATATGTCACTCACCCGAATAATTTTTGTCTATGCACGAATGTAAACATTTAACATTGATTAAATGGAACTGTCAAACTATATGTTAATGTCATTAGTATGGAATTCTTTCAACATTATTTGTTGATCGAGATTGTTTCAATATTTTTGAACTGCTGTAGTAATATTTTACAGGAAATAATTGTTAGATAAATTCATGGATATAAGTAATACCTAATTCAGATTCTTCAATCTTTGCTGTTATTATGTATCCGCAGCAAACCTTCAGACTAAGCGAATTTCCATTTACCTGGCTTAATTAATACAAAGATTAATTATTCCCTTAAAATGGTCATTTTTCCTACTTAAATAACATTAAGTTAATTTTAATATGAGTACTTAGGTTTGCTGCTACAGGGCAGGTAGGTGTGTTTTTGTTGAAATGTTGATAGCTAAGTATGATTGTTTGCAAATCCTGTATTAAGGCGCGTTTACATTAAATCGAGCTCGCATTCGAGTTAATGGAATGCGATAGCGAACGAGTTACTATTCCAGTATCGAATGACGAATCGAATTCCAGCAGCGTTTACATTGTATTTGTTACTGGAATAATAGTAGCAGTTGCGAGTGATGTAGTTGTAAGGCGAAAGTTAAGTATTCATAATCAACGATCACACTGGTCTTAAGTGATCGCTGTGTGACAAGTTTATTTTCAGTACGTATGTATAATGAGTGAACATATTCAAGAACTGTGTAGGGATGTATAATATGTTTGTATAAGTATATATATAGTGTGTTTAAGTAGTATGAGTGAAATTATTCAAGGTATATTGGTGATCTGTGGGGAAAAATAAATTCAACAAAAAAAAGAAATTAACATACATCATTAACTTAGCCATCACTTATATAAGTAGTAAATACAAAATCTATAAACAAACAGAAACATCACTTTTTCACCACACCTACGTTCTCACAACTGGTTTTACAGAGATATCGTATTCGAGCGTGCGAGCATTTCCCAACATGTTGGAAAGTAACTCGAACGGCAAAATATCATTCGTGCTCGCATTCCACTTCTAGCATGCGAGTAAATTTGCGGTTGATATTTGTTCGAGCACGAATGCGAGCAGAACTGGAATGCGAGCTCGAATTAATGTAAACTCGCCTTTTACAATTGCTTGAATTCGAGCAACATGTACACTAGTACTTATTTAATACGCAAGCAGGTTTTTTGTGACAATTACTCCTCCGAAACTACTGAACCGATTTACATGTTCTTGGTGTCATTGGAAAGAGCGTAACGTGAAGTTGTGCAGGAAACTTTCTTTTTAGGGAAATAATTAGAGGGTGAGGCACTGGGGCCCTTTAAAGTTTCGTATTTCTCCATAAGATTAACATGGGAAACAAATATTGTTATGAAACTCCAGCTGTTGTCAGAAATTAAAAGTGAAAAGAAGAACATATGTTAATTATAAACAGTCAATAAGTTTGCTAATTTAACAGTTAGTTTGCCACAAACATTTACTTACTCGGTTGAAATGAAATAGTTACTATTTGAATTTGGGTTGGCGTAATTATTACAATGGGAAAAAACGAGAGAGCCTGGATAAATTGATATACTAAAAAGAAAACTGAATTAACACTGTGCTGCATTTCTTAGTAATCATTGAAAGAGACGATTTGCAAACTATGGAAACATAGGAAAGTCGTAGAACACCACCAAGGGGAAGAAATAGAAATAATGTGTGTTATAAACACTAAAAAACAAAATCAGCTTTTGAAAAATGATAAGATATTTACAAGAAATGTTGATTATATCGATATGTTATGTACATCTTGAGTATTCCATTATCTTTGAGTCGAATCTTTTATAGTCATAAAAAAATATGACTGTTATTCGTTTTAAAATAGCGCCTGTAATACTTAGCAATTGCTCGATTTCGAGCAACAGGGACACTAGTACTTATTTAATACGCGAGCAGGTTTTTTGTTACAATTACTCCTCCGAAACTCCTGAACCGATTTACATGTTCTTAGTGTCATTGGAAAGAGCGTAACGTGAAGTTGTGCAGGAAACTTTCTTTTTAGGGAAATAATTAGAGGGTGAGGCCCTGGGGCCCTTTAAAGTTTCGTATTCCTCCATAAGATTAACATGGGAAACAAATATTGTTATGAAACTCCAGCTGTTGTCAGAAATTAAAAGTGAGAAGAAGAACGTATGTTTATTGTAAACAGTCAATAAGTTTGCTAATTTAACAGTTAGTTTGCCACAAACATTTACTTACTTGGTTGAAATGAAATAGTGACTATTTGAATTTGGGTTGGCGTAAATATTACAATGGAAAAAAAACGAGAGAGCCTGGATAAATTGATATACTAAAAAGAAAACTGAATTTACACTGTGCTGCATTTCTTAGTAATCATTGAAAGAGACGATTTGCAAACTATGGAAACATAGGAAAGTCATAGAACACCACCAAGGGGAAGAAATAGAAATAATGTGTGTTATAAACACTGAAAAACTAAATCAGCTTTTGAAAAATGATAAGATATTTACAAGAAATGTTGATTATATAGATCTGTTATGTAGCCTACATCTTGAGTATTCCATAATCTTTGAGTCGAATCTTTGAAAGTCATAAAAAATTATGAGTGTTATTTGTTTTAAAATAACGCCTGTAATACTTAGCAATTGCTCGATTTCGAGCAACAGGGACACTAGTTGATTTTAAATCGGCTGCTTTAAAACTGAAACTGAATGAATTAGGTAAATCACTCTTCATTATGTATGTAGACCTAGCTAAAAGCATCAAATGTAATGTATCATAAAGTAGTTATATTGGTAGGCCTACTTTAGTATTACAGACCCCACCTAATAATCATAACCTAACCTAACCTTACCTTACCTAACCTAAGGGTGGTCAGTTTAGGTTAGGTTAGGAATAATGTTATTTAAACGAATCTTATTTGGAAGTCGTTTGATCAGTGTGGCCGGTATATTATCAAAGTACCGCTATATTTAACTAATAACTGCCATAAACCAATATAAATATGTATTATTCATTTTACCTCGCAATCAAAACGTATAGAAAATGCACAATTTGCGCTTCGGTCCTCTCGTTAAACAATTATACTTTTTAAGATCAAACCTAAATATATTCTGGTAGTAAAAACTCCAAAAATTAGAATTAGTATCCAAAGTCAATGCTAAACGTTAACTCATATATGTTATTGTAATTTCCTTTGATCTTACCGACAGAACGAAGGGTCAACTAAACATTCAGAGAGGTCAAATTATTATGCGTTCTCATGTCTTCCCCACAGTTGGTGATGTGTTTCTGAGACCCCATTGTTGTGGTACAAAGAAAACCTTTTATAACGTTCTTGTAGTTACTCGTGCATTATAGTGTCTATCAGTAGTATCGTATGTTTGTTGTGTGAAATGTGCCAAATTTTTATTGGATTTGTACTATTGTTTGTAGCCTTGTCAAAGTAAATTTTACCATCGGACATAGAATGATAGACAATCCGTTAAAATATTGTGATAAAACTATCAAATGTGTGTTACAGTTCTGTTTTGATAACATTTAAAAAATTGTTGTAAGAATCCATAATGCATGATAATTGTAGCTAATAATTTTCAAATTACTCTTGATGGTCAATCGACTTTCTTAAACAATCATTATTAGCAAAACTACTTGATCTTCTTTGTAAATTTGAAATTTATGAAGTGTGACAGAAAATGTTTATGTTTACTAACATACTGCAAATCATACACATTTTTTAATCAGTACCTAGATTACTCTAAACATAACCCTTTAAGTTAGTCGTTAGTAGCCTATGTCAGTACGCAAAACTTTTTTAACCTAAGCGAAAATATTTGGTATACCCTACATTTTTACACACCCGTTTTATGTCATGTAGAATAAATTGAGGTCAATAATCTATATATTTAATATACAGTATTAAGTCTGTTTTCCCAGTCATTACTGGACCGATCTACATGATTTATGTCTCAAATTAAAGGGGATAATGCGTAGATTTGCCGAACTACCTTAATAATTTACGTAAGAGCTTTACGGCCTACAGCCCTTCAAAGGTCGAGTCAATACAATTCTTATTGAAGAATATAATACACAGTTTATAAATTATTTGTCAGCTGTTTACTGTTTGTCAGGCATTTCTTATTACTAGTGCACCTGTTGCTCGAATTCGAGCAATTGCAATACAGGATTTATTTCAACACGATTAACAGTCATTGTTTCCGATGACTAAAAGAGTCAACTTGTCAAGAGTAAATCCAAGATAATGTAGTCAATCACTTCACTCCAGTTATCGAAACTGAACGAACTCGCTCTGAAAACGAACGCTCTTGTGTGTAGCATGTGTTTGCGATGAACATATGTTTTAGTATGTAATTCGTCTGTTTACGTAAACAAAATATTTTTTCCATAAGAAATACATTGGAATTTTGATGGCCTGTGGGGCAAAGCCCGAGGACTTGTAATACAGGAATCGGTGAAAGGGAGCGTCTACACAAAAATACCAAATTTTGACACATCGTTTGTAAAATTCCGTCCATTATTAACGGAGTAGTGTTTCATAGAAATCGCCTTCACGTATTATATATAAGGATTTGTATAACCTCACTTTTATTTCTTGGGGAGTGATGTATTTTTAGCTTATAATTCTTCCGGCAAGACATTCAAATTATTCAGTGTTACGTGTACACACACACTTGTAAAAGTATAAAAAAATATTCACCTTGCCTTAGTGTAAATAATTTATGTAACAACTTTAAAGTGGTTGATTATTCATATTAATGTAAAAATAAACTCCCTTTCTTGTTATTTTTGGACACCTTTTTCTGTTACCTTTTCGTTAATTAATTATACAGTACATAAAACTCTACGCCCCTGTTAAAAATCAGCAACATTGTAAAGTAGTCTTGTCAGTATGTCATGGCAGATAACACACGTTCTTGTTAAGTTCACAGCCCCCCCCCCCCACAACGACCCCCCTCCGAAACCCCCCAGACATATCCACACGTTTGGGCAACCGAGGCAAATTATTATATTTACACCAGAAAATGTGGACCTCCTGATGCTTACACCAGGGGCACAGGCCTTGCGACTTAATTAACATTTGGAATTTTAATCAGCTTAGCAGAAACTCTACGTAGTATTTTGTAAAACAAATATTTCCCATAAAATGTAGATGTTTGTGTCTAGGAAAGTAGTATGACTTCCGTGTTAAAACAACTTACAATTACTATCCACAATGTTAAAATACTTAAAAGTTAAAGGAGTTGAATTTGTATGCCTCCTTATAAAAACACTTATGATTTAGTATGTTGAGCTTGGGAGAACAAGCTTAATTAGGTAAAATCTAGCAATAATATTAATAAGTGGAGCTGTTGTGTCCACATGAATACACAGATGGAATCACTTGCTTCATCGGGTTCTTCATCAATCAAAAATACAAAAAATAAACAAACATTAACATGGCAACGAACTATCTACGTATGCAGTTTATCTATGGCAAAAGGTGTTACATATGAATGTGTAGACGTAAATAAATCACAAGAATCTATTACTTCACTAAATTTACATAATTAAAAATATACAAATACACTAACATAACTATGGTAAAGTAATATTTACTTCAAAGTAATTTATCTATCCCCAAAGGTTTTAACACTGAAACCACATACAATTCATTTACTAGAAACATACATAAATCAAACAAATACATAACTCAACCAGCCTGAACATACGAATACAGTAGTTAGGAACATAATTGACTTGTCGATATGTGAGTTTCTAAACATAGTCAAACGTGATTCCAATTTCGTACCTTTAGAGCCAATTAAATAACAATTGCTAGATTCAATTCAATTCCTTTACGTTTTACCAATCACAATTCTACATTAATCAAAGTATATAACCATTAACACCACAATGTGTGGGCATATATCAAAGAAATAACTCAAAAACGTCATAGAAAAGTTATAATAAAGTTCATTTAAAACCATCCTTTCACATTGTCATCACATAGATGTAAACTGTGCTGACACGAAACTAAAACTCGTCCTTTCCAAGGTTACAATGCCGTGCGGGTTCACGCAACTACGCGATTAACATAAACTTCACATTTTCTAATTAAATTACGTCCTCATCGCATGTAGTGCGTTAAGTGACTTTACCGCACGCACTACGCATTGCGTAGGCTGTAGTTAATTTACCCCCCGGACCGCTTGTCGACGAGTTAATTAAGAACAGATTTACGGTTTCCGCTTTGTGGTGATATTGAAAAGGCTTATGTTAATTTTTACTGGTTGAATGATTTGTGGCTGTTTTATTGCGCTATGAGTTGTGGATGTGAAGATATGGTTGGGTGATGAGACTGATTTTAGTCAAGGAAAGCAACTTTATTTGGTCTTGGAATATACTGGAACAGTTTTTGATCGCGGTCTGTATTAGCCGAATTCTACCGCCCTGGAAATTCCAGACAACGAAAACAAAAATGACCAAATAGGGGGAAATAATGTTTAAGTCAAATTTGGTACAAATGTAGGGGAAGGGGGGTGGGGAGGATCTAAGGGGGTAGGGGTCATTCCTTTTAGGGTTTTCGTAAATAGCTAAAAAAATGTTCTTTGGTATTATACTGACCACACCTAATAATTATAACCTAACCTAATCTAAGGGTGGTTAGAATAGGTTAGGAACATTTTGTTATTTAAACTAATTAAAATCTTATTTTAGAAGTCGATTTATCGGTATGGAGGGATTAAGGTTGTTATAGAGTGCGAGACCTCGGTCCCGGAGGTTTGAGGTTAAAATACCGCCAATCACCATAGGTAGCTTCCAGACGGGATGAAAATGAGCGTATTATAGTCAAATTATGAGTAGTGGTACTAATTCCACATAATGAACATGATTAAGAGGTCTCCAAAATGCCCATATGGTAGGCTATATCTACAATTTTACATTCCCTACAGGTTGACTTGACTGGTCGCTGCGTTAGTAGTACGTTTTCTGTGGTCAAATATCCGGAGTAGACTTTTACAACGTAAAGGAAGGCAATCATAGCAATTACAAACGGCGCAGCAATTATACCAATTGGGGATAATAGTGACGCCTCTCGTTCGTGTCTTAAGTCGTTAATAGGGTACCAACATGGGTTAAGTTTTATGGTTTGGTTAAAGTTACCAAGGTATGGCTGCATAGAAATACGCCATAATGATATTTATTAAAAGCTACAAAATATTGACTTGTCGAAGTTTTTAAATGATTAGTTAGACATGCATATTATTTTTAACTCCTTTTCACTCGTATGAAACTAAATCAGTTTTTAATTCAACAGACCAATTCTCCAGAGGTTCAGCATTTGGAAACAATTATAAGCCAATTGCGATTGTTAAATTGGGAACGCAGCTCAGTTTTCAATCCAAATATGAATAAAGGAGTGACATGGAGTGTGATGATTTGAGCTTTGTTAACTGTACCAGCTGTTTTAACAGGGTGTGTATTCCAAGTCAAATAATAAAGGACAGTTGAGTCCCGCTTTAAGATTAAAAAGACTCTGACTTTTCTCACAAACTAATCGGAAACCGACATAATTTCGATTACCAATTTTGATTATTATCAATATCATCATCATCATCATAAACATAATCAAATGGTCTAGTGAGCGAAATAACTTTTACTTCTTTATCCAATAAGTAACTACAAAGCATCTATTTCGGTCTTCGGCCTCTAGCAGGCCAGTGGCCGGCAGCCCAGCCCTTGACCGTGTCTCACACGCACACACAGACATGCGTGAGTCCATGTCGCAACAGACAGACAGGCGTAAATAACACCCTATGTCAGACAGGGAAACAACGCATGCATTCCACATCCAGCGAACTTCATATGGCTTGTATCTGGTGAACTTGTGACTGGTGAGAGGACTAATGCATAGCAGGTCGTCGGTTCGATCCTGAGAATATCAGAAACTACAGGGTGTTTCAAAAAGAATCATCCGATTTTGAAAAATCATAACTACTCATCTATGAATCCAATTTAATCGAACAATATACTATAAAAAAAGAAAATTTCTCGATTTTCACGGAAAATATCCAAAAGCCCTATTTTACAATTTTCAATGTTTGAAACACCCTCTAAAAAGCCAAAATGGTGGATATCTGAAAACGACGAAACACGTTAACTTTAACGGCTATAGGCCCTTACTAGAACTCAGTAAGACCTATCAAGTGAAAGTATTAGGATTTTCATGCTCAGGAATTAAAATTTCTACAATACACTCTTCGGCGTTTTTCGAAAATTGCACCCCCTCACCGTCAAAAAAGCCATACTTTCAAAAAATATTTATTTTCAGATTTACAATTGTTTTCACAACTTTATCCTAACTAAGTGAATTTTTAATGCAAGTTGCACATGTGCTGAGCATCTAAAATGGGGCACCTGTAAATGGTAAGTAAAAAAACTGTATTAGTTACTCTTTGAATAAAATTAATGTGATTATTAGTTTTAAAATTATAAACCTACGAAATCGGATGATTATTTTTGAAACACCCTGTATTATGGAATGAAACTGGAATTAGCTGTCCATCATTGTGATTAAAATAAATTGTCCTGACGAATGAAACAGTTGATCTCAGTCGACAGTCGGCAACAAAGCTACGCAGAATCAAAAATTTAGGAAAAAAAGGCTCCCGTTAAGCAAACATGCTGAGCTTGCTGAAGGAATGAACGGACAAAGCTCGTTATCAATGGTTTGGTTAACAGGTGGTTATCACTTATCAGTGAACGGTTGCGGCAAGCGACGAGCAGAGTGACCATGTGACTCGTCCTTCACTTGACATTCAGGAGCTGGGCTTTATGATGCGCCCAATTGGCAAGAGTAGGCAATTTCTGTTCATTGCGGGCTTGGGTTTGCTTCAGGCGTACTGCTGGCTAATGTTTAAACTAGGGCGGCCAACAATATAATCAAGTCTGTGTGAACCTAACATACTGTTCTTGTCATATACTAAAGATAAACACATTAAAAGAAAATGGAAGTAAAGTAAATTGATGAAACTCAGTTCAAAACTTGCTTCCTTGCCCCTGAGTTGATCGTATTTCTGTTCAGAGTTAGTTAAATATTTTTAAGTGTACTTAAGTAGTAACAGAAAATTTATGTTTTTGGCCTCTGGGGACGTCAATACAGTATGAAAAAAGTAAACCGGTCCTGGATCTTAGAGAAATTTGCTCATACTTCCCTACAGCGAAATTAGCTAATAATTATAATGGATAATCAGTGAAAGAAAATGTGTTTTTTTATAGGTATAGTCACAATAAATTGCAGGAATTTAAGAACCATAAAATTTACAGTGATGGACGAGGACGGACACAAAAAAAAAAAAATAAAAAAAAACTTTTTTCTAGGACACTAGACACGAGCCCGGGATTGTTTTAACATTACTTCAGTCTAGACCTAGGGGTTAAGCATTATCACTTAGATAAAATCCATTGGTGATTTGAACCCGGGACCGAAGTCTCACCCCCACGCTCCACTAGACCAGCTCTGTCACCAAAACACATTGCTATCGCATGTTAGTAGAACAACTCATCCACGTTTTCCGCTACTTGATGACAGAAGGGTGTGGTGCAAATGCTCGTAATTAATTAACTCTAAGGTCGCAAAATTACCCTTTTACATTCACTTCCAACAATTGTCTAAAGTACCTCTATCTGACAGTAACATGTCACGAAACGGCCCACTTTACCTAATCTATTTAGTGATAACATAATAAGCTCGGGAAAAACAAGATTTTAAATTCTTATAAAATTGTATTAGTATTTTTGTAAAAGAATTGAGAAAGTGTATCTTACATTTTGTCCAAATCAAAACAAGCAAAGAGAACCAAAAAAAACAACATTTTTGCTACATTATCAATCAATTATTATAGTTCAGCCGCTTGGAAAGCGACCTGCAGCTAATGCTAACCAATGCTAGAAGCTAGAGGAGGTCCCTTTCTAAGCGGCCGAACTATAGTAGTTATGTTTGCTCAGTTTGTTGTAAGGAACACATACTCGTTCACAATATTCTAAATTGTATTTTTACAAAAAAAAAAAAAATACCAAAACTTGAGACATATTTCAAAATAGATTGAATCCTTCTTTTAATAAGAGACAATACATGATTTTAGCGCTTTTTATTATCTTGGAATGGTAACCAACAAGCATTAAATAAAATTGTCAAATAATAATTATTTGCTCATCATTGGGGTGAGAGTACTTGAAGCATCATTGTTTAACTTGAGTTTCCTCTTACGGAGAAATAGGATATTGAATGGAATCATTTTAACGTCTAGTCCATATTCTCCTGTAATTCACATAATGACAAACTTAATGTATTGTGTTGAAAAATACAATATTGCACATAAATCATTGCATTAGTGAATGAGTGCTTATTACTACTTTTTTAATTGTATTAACCCCTTTTTACACCAAACAACCCAATCAAGGATCTAACCTCAAAGCTGGACACACTGTAAATAATATAAATAACAATTTCAGAATCGTTAATAAATATACTCTAGCAAATGGCCCCTCTTCATCTACCGTAGTAAATTACCGTAACATTTAACTAGTGGTAAAATTCTTGTCATAGTATATAAGCATGATTTATTTGATTTCTAATAAGATTTTGTGTTTCCTAGTACTTAAATATGTCAGAAAATACCCTTTCCAAAACTTAGAAATCTTCCAAATTGGTCAAAAATGTTGACTTTTGGGTTTAGGGGCCAAAATCAGGCCAGGTCAAATCTAGGTTGCTTTGGTAAAAATTGAAAATAAAAAGTTAATTATTATACTATAGTCTGCTTAAAACGACTTCTGCAATCCTGACAAGTTTGTGAACACAAAACAAAATTTAAAACAAACAAAACCTTCCACAGTCACGACACCACTGTAGTCGCAGTAAATGTTTAGAGGGGTCGCAAACGTTTCCTAAGTTAACGGTAGTGAACGTCTTTCTTTCACGTGGAAACACCTTCTAAATCTCCGGTGATCACAACAAAACCGTGAACATGAAAGAACTGCAAATGAACTAAATCGTTCTCGTTATGACAAAATCGGAGTACCCTTGGTATTCATGATAGAATCGGGGACATTCTGCAATCAGAAAGGAATCGTGAATGTTTCCTGCGTTCACAGCAAAATAGTGACATCTTTTGTGATCACCGAGAATTTATCATTGTCTCTCACGACCACGGCAAAATTGTCATTTTTGATCACACAACCGGGGATTGCAAGAATAAAAGCTGGACTTAAAAATCAAACGCCTTAACAGATTATCCCTAAAATTTATGTAAAAAAACATCCGAGACATTTTGTGTAAACCAATATAAATAGTAAAGGTGTGAGGAAAAAAACTTTAGACCTTCAGGAATTGAAATGATATGAAGTGACCTGGAATAAATCATTTATTACAATCAAATTCAACAAAATTATAAAATACTTTATGTACAATTACATAGCTTCGCATTTACATCTTAGAGAAAAATATAGATAGCTATCAAAGGTTCGGCAGATCATCTTACGCTATGCAACGTACTATCTTATATTTCAATAATAAATGCTGTACATGTTCTACAAAAACACAACCCCAAAACTAAACAAACAATTAGTGTTTTCATATAAAATCAATTACTTCTGGTGTAGCCACAAATCAGACTTTAAGTTCCCTAAATTTTCTTAACACAGCACAAAAAGGAAAAAAAAGTTGATCAAAAGATTTCGATTCTTAAATATTTATGAATAAAACTGAATGAAGTACTAGATCTAGAGTACCATTTTCAAAAGTGCACTAAAAAGACTTCTTCACAAACCTAGCTGTAAAAAAGTGACTATTAGTTATTTTAATACTTTCACTGCCCACTATCAAACTTAACCTAATGGAATGTAAGATACAAGCTACAAATCATGTTGTTCCAAAGTATAACTAATTTTAACAAATAATTTAATAAATACAAAATAATTTAAAAAATTTTATTTAAAAAATTCACAAATTTTCTGAAAAGTTCTTCCATTTATGCAACAAAGAGTAGGAAAAAAACAGAAGTTATGTCTTTCTAAGTATCCGAAGATACAAATGTCATGATAGTCAAAATTAAATTATTACCAGAAAACATGGAAAACCGAATTGAAATTAAATTTCAAATTTTCTTGTGACAGCTTAAATACCGGCAATTTAAGTACACAAGGTGTGCGCGAGTGAGCAAGCCGAAGATTAAGAGAATACTGAGAGGTTTTACTTTTCTTTCTTGGCCTTAGAGGAAGATTTGGTTGTAGTTGTAGTTTTGGCAGCAGTTGTGGTTTCCTTTTCTTCTTTCTTCTCTGGATGGTCTTCATACCTGTAAACATAGAGGTTGAAACAAATTAAATAAATCTTTTTTTGTCACACTACATGAAGCCACGGGTCCCTAATCTTTCTTACTCAAGAGCTTCATTCTTAATTTTTAAAGATTGTCAGCAATATTTCAACGCAGAAAGTTTAGGAAAGTAGATAAAAGAAACCTCTTATAACACTTAAAACATATATTTACGCTTATACTGTTACTCACAAGACGGTAAATATACAAAAAAGATGGTAAGTGGTGATTGATTTTGATTTTTCGACTATCGGTCAGTTGACTATCGGTTTTTCAGTTTTTACAATTTTTTTTAATTTTTTTGTATATTTACTGTCGTGTGAGTAACAGTATTAGCGTAAATATATGTTTTAAGTATTATAAGACTTTTGTTTTATTTATTTTCTGTAAATTTAATAACACGTACAATGCTGATCAAGAAGAAGTTATTTAGAAAGTTTAGCACCCGTAAGAAAAAACCACAACCTTTAGTTGCTATTTTCCTTATTTTGTATCATGTCGGCTAACATAAGGTGTCTACGTATATGCGCAAAAGAGCTGCATTCAATCAAAACAAAACAATACATGATTTAGTTTTCATTATTTGATGTAACACAACACTTATGACTGAATACTTACTTTAGAATGCTTATTTATAGCTAACAAAATGTCAGCCCTTGTAGTTCTTATCATTAAGATTAATTTAAGTGATTATCTAACTAGGAAAATATGTATTTGGATGCCTCCATCACTACATGAGAAATACGTTGTCAACCAGTGAAGTAGCATCAACCAGTTATTGTATAAACACTAACTAATCTGCCTACAGAATCGTCCGAAATATCCACATCCCGTCAACAACTTTTACTAACATTATGCTGATTTAACAGTATAGTGCCAATAAATCAGTTCAACGCCAAAGAATCAAGTGGATATCCATTGCTACATTGGAAGAGATGAAGTAAGATAAGAACTTAAACAAGCTACTTACTGGAACATCGCCCCAATGTCTCCTTTGATGAGCGCCAGGGACAACGGCGTGCCCAGACATGCTGGGACAAGATACAACAGCGCCGGCTGAGCGTGTTTGAACATGTGCATCACAAATATGGTGGCCACTAGGCCGAGGAAGTAAGCCACGAACGTCGAGTAGAAGTAGAACTTGGAGTTGCGGTTCAGGCTGTAAAACCAAAACACCTGTTCACTTACATTGTATATCAAATAGTATTAACAAGCAAACTGACAACTAATAAAGAAGAGGAGTCCTGCCACACAGCATTGTATTTTATTTGGTAATATTTTAAAATTAAAAAATAACAGATAAATTAGTTAAAAACTATAGGAGTTTTGCTAACAAGAATTACCCCTTCCAAATTAACTCATTAAAAGATTTGAAGAGGAATTTGGCAGGAATTGTTTAGGAAATTGGCAGGAAAGTAGGCTTACCTTTAAATAAGTACATATAGAAACATAAACATCAAAGAAGTAAAAATTGTTTGTCACTGGTCAATTTCTCAACCATTAGAGAAAAAGATAAATAAACTTTATTTCTCTAGAAACTGAAGAAAATGTCCACTTCTTTGATGTTTATGTGTATCTATAAACTTATTTAAAGGTAAAGTCTGCTTTCCTGTCCCTTCCAAATTAATTATTTTCATATTTTTTTAAGATCATACCCAGAACGACCTACAGGACCAAATACTTACTTTACAAAAGACGGAGCTAATGTCCATTAGGTAAGCCTTCAATCAAGTTTATCCACCGAAAACCCTTATAACCCTGGTCTGAAGCGATCTTAACCTAAAAAACGGTACTTTGATATTTTACAGAGGCCACCCTTGTACAGTGCGCTGCGGCAGTTATGTTATGTTGGGTTATCATAAATAGAAAACATGACTCTTTTGGTATAGTTCGATTCATAACAAAACGAGGAAAGACCTACAAACATATTTGATAACATAATCTAACATAACCGCCGCAGCGCGCTGTAAAATAATTGGCCTCCGCATATTACCAAAGTACCAAAAAAACTGTAGGCTATGTCAAGTTTGTTTGTGTACAAGATGGTAACATATAAAGCATTGCATTGGATGAATCACGAGGTACTTGCCTGAGATCAAATCTGAGGAGAAGAGCAATAAATATTCCAGGTACAACAATATCTCCCAGACCAAGCATCGCAAAGTTGTTCGCAGCGACTCCCTTCTCCAACAGGTCTTGGGGGAACACCACTGAAACATGGATACAAGTTGATGAAGAGAATGATGAATCTGAGTACCAAGTCAGATATTTTTGACACACACAAAAAACATGCTAAGCCAAACTAATTGGACCCGGAACATGTTCAAATTACTTTGATTAGCCAGATATGCATTAAAATTGCATAAAATTGAAAATGGATTATGACTGTAATCGGCAAAAACATTTCTCCCACAATCACAGCGTTATCGTGATCAATTCCCCTAATCCAGGTGACACTGTTTACGTTTTTCATGATCATATTTTTTTAATAAACAACCTTAGAAGAGAACCAACAGAACACCGTTAATGAATGGGTGCTGGGCCAAAGGTTGTTGGAAATTTTTACAAATTACCCGGATCCATACAAAATTAAAGAATAATTCACAGACTTTTCCCGGTCATTCGTGGTGTTCTCTGTTTTTCCTCAGCTGGAGATTCCGATTAGTATTTCAGAAAACTTAGCTTTGTTTTAGCATAATAATCTAAATGATTTTAAAACATGCTTTTCTGTGTACTGTTGTATGGCTGTAAAGGGAGATTATCATTTTGCTGACACTGATACTTACACAAAATAAATAAATAAATAAATACTTTATTGTCTTGACGATAAATTGTATCGACAGTACAATTAGGTTTAGTATTAAATAAAACTCTTTAAATTTTGACGCATTCCGTGGTTCACATTAACTACGACGATTAAAAATTTTATGATTTTAATATTTTATGATTGGAATTTTTATGATTTTTATGATTAAAAAACTGGTGACAAATTTAACATGGGGATGTCTAGTTGTATTAATAGTCTAGTCAAAGGTATCATTTTACCTTATGCTTTACCAAACTATTAATGGTATTTTTAACCGACTTCCCCACTACCAACAAAAGGAGGAGGTTCTCAATTTGTTTGTGGCGATGTTTTTTTTTTCTGTGTATGTTCACCAATTTCTCTGTGATTCTTTTACCGATCAGTGTGGTTCCACCACCAAAATAACCAGGAGAGTTTCTATTTGGTACCTTATATATTATGTTTAAGTATAATATTTGTTTCGGTGAAAAATGCTGAAAACCACAAATATTCAACATTTATTTTGTTTAAATTTGTGCAGATTGTTTACATTTGTGCAGTGAAGGCAATAAATAATAATAACATTCCTACAGCTGTTAGTTGAAAGCATTTAAATGCTACAGACAATTCTTCATGAAACAGTTGCTTCATATTGATCAATAAACTATTTCTTGCCATGGAGCCTAAATGAATTACATTGAGAAAAATTCATTTTGTTTTGGTTACTATAAAAAATGTATTTTAACGTTTGACCTGATTTGTGTATATAGTACCGGTAATTCTGTTTTTAGTATTGAATATTCTGACTTACAAAAACATATATGTTTCAGTGAATAGCTGTATGATATTGACAAATAAAGGTGTATTGTGAAAACCAAAGCATTCGTAAAACAGGTCTAAATATAAATTAAATGCAATTATTCCTTACACGACCTAAGAAGTGTGACAGTGCATAATCGTCAATTGTCTTAAAAGTGTTAAATATTTTAATTACTAAACATGCATAATTGCAGATGTGGAATGTTTATTAATATTCTCTACCCAGTTACAATATCATATCAATACTATTATGCCTGCTTCCGAAAGTCCTAGGGGAAGATGATTTGCTATTTCGACTAGGCTATATCTTGATCAAACCAAACCACCTACATGGCTTACGCCACTTTAAGCTGAACCAATCTTTCATATACATATTTCATTTGCAGATGTGGAATGTTTATTAATATTCTCTGCCCAGTTCCTATAACAAATCAATACTATTATGCCTGCTTCGGAAAGTCCTAGAGGAAGATGATTTGCAATTTCGACTAGGCTATATCTTGAGCTAATAAAACCCCCTACATGGCTTACACCACTTTTAGCTGAACCAATCTTTCATATAATATTTTCCAAAGGTACTATATGTGATAACGACCAATTTTCGACTTTTGAGAGATTTTTTAGTGATGGTAGCTGAGGAATAACTTTCATATTGTTCCAAAAGGCTTGAGACGTTACTGTATTTCTTTTTATAATGTAGAAGTAAACCGATTGCAGGAAACGATGATGTCTGACATTTCAATGTAGGCCTATCTAGAAAAGACAATTAGTTTTTCATTAGGCCTAATGTAATGGGCAACTCTTTCTTTCTTAAGGAATATCTAAAAATGTTTATTTTTATACCCATTGATTATGTAACCTGAACAGGTGACTCAAGCAGTTTTAAAATAATGATTGTTCTGTGGAACTTTTGATTGTTTCAAACAGTTTTGCTTATAAAAAAACCTCAAGTAATTAATATATAAAAAATTATACAGTCACTAAAAATCATGAAATAATTTCAATAAAGTAAACTTTTGTATTAGTCAAGCTCACGTATTTCAAGTCGGTGCGGCTCAAACTGCAAATATGATTAAAATTAAATATTGTGTGTGTATTTTGAAAATCAATAAATTGTAGATGGATAACATAAATATATAAAAAACATACTGAACTGTTTTGTTTATATATCAAAGGAAATATTTTCTTGTATTTTATGTTTACTTCAGAATAAATGCATTATGAAAATAACACACACAAATGTTCTATATGAATAGGAAAATAATTTAGTTTGATATTATGAGGGAAAATAAGTTAGTTTAGTATTAAAACGATACTTTTCCAAATTAGAAACATTTAAATGCGTTATAATCTTTTTAAAAATACTCGTTAATACCACTATAATGCCGATCTCTGATTACGGTAATAAAATAACACTTAACGCATAACTATGAAAAAGACATACAGATAAACACATTTAGTTATAGATAGTCACCTGCAACATGGACACCCTCTTTCAATTTTGTATCAAAAATCATCATAGAGCCGCGCCGACTTAAAATACGTGAGCTCGACTAATACAAAAGTTTACTTTATTGAAATTATTTCATTCTTTTTAGAGCGTTTGAAGTCGGTTGTATTTTTTTACAAAAATAAATTATGTATATTCTATTTATAAAAATTACTATTTTTTAAAAATTAGTAAATTAGTTAGATAAATTAAATTTTTGCTTAACGTGTTCTTGATGTGTTAAATATGTATATTTATATTAGATTAAGAAATTTCATTGTATTTTTATTTATTTATATTTAAGTTTGTCAGGTTAAGTGTAAGAGAGGGCCATGTGGCCCTAACTTTGCCTGGTAAAATAAAGAATTTTTCATTTCATTTCATTTTCATTTCATTTCAAAACCTCAAATAAGTTAAAAAACGAAGAAATAATTTTCATTTAATGATTTTTAACTAACAATAGTATTTTTCCCGTTGTGAATTTATGGCCTATCCAAAATTTCCACGGCTAGTTAGAACAACCAAGACTAAGTTTACTTTACAAGTAACTAATGTTGTTCAACACAACTCA
This sequence comes from Macrosteles quadrilineatus, assembly GCF_028750875.1. Classification (NCBI taxonomy): domain Eukaryota; kingdom Metazoa; phylum Arthropoda; class Insecta; order Hemiptera; family Cicadellidae; genus Macrosteles; species Macrosteles quadrilineatus. Next base: position 17,134,085 of record NW_026542599.1, read on the forward strand.
CATTTGATGGGTGCCTCGAAGGACTTTGCCACAGTCACCATCACGTTGGTGCCAAACACCCAGAAGATGTCGTAGACAAACAGTCCGCAGAGCAGGATACAACCAGTCACGACCTTGTTGAGATGCAGCAACTCCACACCGTTGATGGCGAACGCAATGCCAAACAGGTTGTTAGCTATCCAGTGCTGTCGGAGAAAAACACATCAGAAACTGCGAAAACATTTGTCATCTTAGGCCCAATTCACACCGAACGGACGTCAGGCGGAGACGTGGCACGGACGTGGCGAGGACATATGTCCGTTCCTCGCCTCCCCATGTAGGCTAAACAAATTGGTCAATGCACACACAAGTGACGTGGCGCGGGCGGCCGCCCTCCCGCCACCGCCACGTCGCTTCGGCGTCCCTCGTGGCTTATCGGAAGTGGCATGTCCGTAGCGCGCCCGTTGTTCGGACTGCAAATATTGTACTATACTTACAAACCTTCTTGTGTATAGTGTGCTTGTACTTACCATTCTTGTTGTGTAGAGTTGTTTTTGTGTGTAGATTGTCAGTTGTTTCTTTACTATGCGAGACGACATTGAATTTTATATCAAATTTTGTGAGGAAGTAGAACAATTCCCTTGTTTGTACTAATTACGTTGACAGAAATTAACTAACACCATTGACATTAATAGAAATGAAATAAGCAAAAACCAAAGTGTCTAGTCTACATACAGGTTGTCTCGCCACTGTACCGTCCCTTCACCGTCCCTTCGGTGTGCATTGAACACGCCACGTCACTGCCACGTCTGTGCCTCGTCCGTGCCACGTCTCCGCCCGACGTCCGTTCGGTGTGAATTGGGCCTTAGACTAAAAGCCCTATTAAAACTTTTTTTGTCTGCATATCAAGGGGGAACACGGTCAACAATGTTTTGCCGCTGATCGCACGAGACAATTGTTATGTCTAGATGACCCAACAACAACGCGCTCCTGTATCACAGGTATTGCATTCACTTTCTACAGGTGTTTTTAACACGTATATGCGACGCCGCGGTTATTGCTACATACCGAGGTATACATTTGGATCTTACACATAGACCGGCTGTAACTTGGTTAACAGTACACACAGACCATGGGCGAAAATCTGTAAATCAGTGATCATTTACACTGTAATACACTGCAATCGTGTTTGTAAATAATTTATTCTTGTTTCTTTGTAATTTTTATAACCTTTTGTAATGTTGCATATTTGCAACGCCTGGTTTACAGCGAAGACAATAGTGAAAATTATCATAGTTGTATGAAATAGCCCAAACGCCGCATATATGCGAGAGTTCATTTTTGTTTGTATTTTGAGGTGAAAGTAAGTAAAAAAACAGATTATTCAAGAACAGTTTATAACTGAACAAATATAAAAGCTGAGGATAATGCAGCATACATACTGCAAACATACACACAGTGATGCAGAAAAGTAAAGACCAGTTTTTACTAATATGACGTCACCAATCATCATATCCACAGACATCTCTGTAGACCACTGCAGGGAATTCCGTGCCTTAAGACTGTTACAAAGATATAAGCATTTTAATAATATTAGAACCCCGACGCATATATGCGACGGTAGTCTATGGGTAGAAACCGGCTGTCGCATAGCCTGGGTGTGTTGAAATGTGCGTCGCTGGTCCATGTGAATGAAAAATTTCGTACTATTGCAGTAGTGAACAAGTTAACAGTCTTTTTCTTTAGTCTCATCCCAAAAAATCTTTATCAAAATAAAATCTCGTCTCGTAAAACAAAATTTAAAATTTTCCGAAGATTTCTCCAAATTTCCATCTCTAATCGTTGCTCAATTCAAATAATGTAGCCTACATCGATCTGTATTCAAACACTGGCTGAGAGTTTTGATTTGGTAATAGAATGTCTACTATAGTTTTAGTCATAGGGAAAGTATGAGATGATGCTGGTTTTGAGACAAACCTTTTTCATGATGTACCAGGCCCCGATGACAGAACAGCAGGCAAGACAGACTAGATCATGGGATGTAAACTTGTAGTCTACCAGGTATTCTTTACCGTCACCTTCGCCCTTAGTGAACCTCAGATGGAACGGGACGTTGGGAATGGCTGCTGGCACCAGCGAGCTTATCAGAGGGCTACAACAACATGGTTGGTTAAAATAAGACACAGACAATGGGATGGTTCTAAAAAAAATCCATTTTTTTCACATAAAAAGTGTTGAGTGAATTGTTTTCATGATCCCTCTTGGTAACTGCTGATCTCCTGAGGATAATCATGGGAAACAGAGAGAGGTACGTGTATGTAGATACCAGATGTAAATCTTTTTTAAGAAAGTAATCCCCTACAGGGTTTAAACAATACAATGGTTGTCCCTGGGAGGAAATCCCATTAGCCGCCACCTCATTAACTACACCACTGATTCAGGCACATTTTTTCCTCACCCACCGAAGCCGGAAACGTGCAACAACAAATAAATGTTGTTCTTAAGGATAAGTTTCAAGAACGTTATGCGTTGCTCCTAAATAGTTCAAACGTTCCGTTGCAATAAGATATTATACTTAGTCAACCACGCTGAGAAAATTTCAACCTGGTTTTTTCCGCAGGACGAAGGGTGAAACATGGGTCGAGGATCAAGACAACTTATGTAGGCTAGTGATAAAAGCAATAGTCTTAATGACTACTCCTAACCTGACCTCAAAGCTATTCTAAAATTTTACAAACTATACCTGTAACACAAACGATTGTACAGCATTTAATAATTCTGAAACGCAGAGAGAAAAATTCAACTGTCTCACTAATATGATTTTAGTCATAATAAAATTATGAAAATTTGATCTGCATTGGTTGAGTGATACTGTAAAAACTTATTTGTGTATTAAGTTTCACTCTGCATTTAAAATAGGCTGATTAAAATGGGAACAACACAAATTGTTTTTAAGACAACTACGAATACATAACACAGTATGTTGCTTTGCCTCGATCAACCGATTTTATATTTTCAAAATTACTTGCTACATTTCCATTTTTGATTGGAAATACATTTCCAATTCAGTGACAGGCAATGGGATTTAATCGCAGAGACCACCCAGCCTATGTAAGTAGGGGATAAGTTCCTTGCACAGGTCAATCCGAGGTCCGTCTGGTACCTAGGTGTGTACTTTGGTCCTACCCAGACAAAATTGATTTATGGTCTCTATTAGACGCACCTCAGCTTGTAAATCGATAATTATAGTGAATAGTAACTGGAACAATAAACTCCTTTCATAAGTCTTTGTCTACATCTAAGGGTCTCCAATAATTAGATAGGTACACAATGCTAATTTTAACCTAACTACTCGACACCTGGTAACTTGACAGTCCTTGTAGCTCGAAAGTCAACAGCTGACAAGGGCACGCCCAGCTGGCTTTATCTTACTGTTGTGTTGACTTTTCAAGTTTTAACTGTTGAATATTTGACATTTCTTTGAAAATTGTTTACTCAATAAAAAAATACTCATGTTAGTAATGAAATTAGTCTGTTTTGTATTTATTTACTAAAACCCATTAAAAATTGTTGCAAAGTTCTGGATAACTCGTCAACCCCCAAACTTAACAACTTTTGGGTCCACAATCAATCGAGTTACCGGTAGGGAGGATTCTTTACACAATTTCTAGTAAAAATGTATTTACCTCATAAGGTGGCAAAGAGCAAAGATTCCTAGGAAGAAAAAATATCCTGTGAGTAATAGATTGATGTACTCCTTTGAAAATAGCTGAAACAAATCAAATACAACATTGTCAAAAAACAATACAATAATTCTTTATTAAAATTAATTGTACAAAATCATTCAAGGAACTAAATCTTGAATCTATTTACTAGCGCCTAAATCATATTAAAGAGCCTACAACATATGAAACAACATGGCAAGTGAATCAGTATCCAATTCAGATCAGAATGTCAACCGGTCACGTACTGTAAGCACACGACTTGTTTGCGCGTGGCCCCTCTACCGCCTCCGCGGCCAGGAGGGGCCCCCACCACAGCCCGGTGCTTGGTTATCTGCTACTACTCGCCCTAAAAATGTTGTCTATACTACTTCAACTCCCAGCGGATGCGTAAAACCATGGCGTAAACCAACACACGGTGCCTATGGGTCTTATAATTTCCCTCGTTTCACTGTGAATGGTTTGCCCTTTTTACCATTAATCTCTCATTAATTACTCAACCGCACTACTCAATTCCACAATATAGTCCAATAAACTGACAGTCGATAGAACATGATAGAGTACAACACTCTTCCGAAGTAATAAAATAAGATAATAATAAGGTAATAAAATATTGTCATAAAATAGAGTTTTGTTTTATCAACTTAGAGAAAATAAATAACTGCAATCCATTAACCATTTTACAGGTTGTTCGGAAAAACCGTTCGATATTATAACGTGTTATTTAATATAGGCCTAGGCCTACATGATATGAAAATAAGCAAAAAGTTTCCATAATTATATGTACTAAACCTTATGGTTTTCTGTTTATAGGTCTATATGTTTGTGTTTTTACATAAAATACTACAACTTAAGATATCACCTATAAACTGAATTAATGGTTTACACCTAATAAGTCAAACTTTAAAATTAAATTGGAATATCAGGGTGTCTACCAGTAAGCTATTTGAAAAATCAGTGACATTTCGGGGACATTTGGGGTCCCTATCTACAAAAATCAGTGACATCGAACTAAGTAAATTTCTGTGAGTTAATTTTATATTTGCGTTTGTAGTAAAAAATCTATACTTATTTAATACGCAAGCATGTTTTTTGTGACAATTACTCCTCCGAAACTACTGAACCGATTGACATGTTTTTGGTGTCATTGGAATGAGCGTAACGTGAAGTTGTGCAGGAAACTTTCTTTTTAGGGAAATAATCAGAGAGTGAGGGCCTGGGGCCCTTTAAAGTTTCGTATTTCTCCATAAGATTATCATGGGATACAAAAATGGTTATGCAACTCCAGCTGTTGTAAGACATTAAAAGTGAGAAGAAGAACATATGTTAATTTTAATCAGTCAATCAGTTTGCTAATTTTACAGTTTGCTACAAACATTTACTGACTTGGTTGAAATGAAATATTTACTATTTGAATTCGGGATGGCGTAAATATTACAATGGAAAAAAAAACAAGAGAGCCTGGATTAATTGATATATTCTGTTATGTACATCTTGAATATTTCCATAATCTTTGGGTCGAATCTTTTAAAGTCATCATACATTATGACCGTTGTTCCTTTTAAAATAACGCTTACTTAGAAATTGCTCGAATTCGAGCAACAGGGACACTAGTGTATATTAAGTCACAAACAAGGCCTAATATAAATTCAGGATCTTAATGTAAAATACAGAACTCATTTTCAAACGCCGGAAAACGATCATCCCTAGAAAACAATTAATTCTCTAGAAGTGGCAAACTGATCGTAGACGTATAAGTAAAGGGAGTGAAGAGAACAATAGATAAATGTTAAACAATAAACATGATAAACATGATGTTGATCAATCGTGGAACTTATAATCATTAGCTCCTACCATGGATAAAACACTCATGTTTTATCTATGCTCCTACTCATAAAGTGCTCATCTTTTAGGATGCATTTCCTTATGGCTGATTTCAGGCTAAATAAAATACAAATGAAATATATTTACAAATTACTGTGTTTAGTTTATTTCGTTATAATTATGGGGTTGGGCAATGACCTCGAAATGAGTGGAGCCACCGTGAGTAGAGTGGGCGGGGGGAAGGGGTGGGTGTATAACCTTGAAGCTATATTTAGACTTGCACCACTTTCCTAAAGGGCTGGGGAAGGGGATTCCAATCGCAAAACAATGATACAAAGTTGTTTATCAGAAATTCCTTGTTCGGTTTGACAATTATTTATTATTGATTTAGTAGGAACCATAGGAGAAATATTCGAATTAATGCCATGATTTGCTTTTTACATAAAAATAAAACATTGCACAATCGTGATATTTTAGGTCATTGACCAATGATCTTTATTATACGCATCCGTTACTGCTGTTTCAGAAGGGAAACACGTCAATAATTAAAAATAATGTATGTTCGCGTTGTTGAAAAAAATTATTATGTAAACCTATAAAACATTAGATAGCTCATAAATATATCAACATAAAAAAGCCATTATTCTTTCTCTTCGTTCTTGAATTATTTCTTCGGTTTCCTTCATTCATCCAAGCATTCAACAACTTGCCATGGTTTACTAATCACCCCATTAGCCGATTAGCCTCATGCGGTGCATGGAACAATTATTTTTGATACAAGATCCAGAGGTCTCGTATCGTAATAAAGTAAAAGGAAAGAAGCCAAATTATGGGTCCCGCACAACGGGCTAGGTACGATACGAGACCTCTGGATCTTGTAGCGCAGTGAACGTGTAAAACTAATGCACAGATGTAAGTGTTCTTTTATATATTTTTTTATAAAAAAAAATGTCTGAACAGTCTTTTTATTGGAGGTATTTTAACTAGTTTACGTACATGGAATTGACCTCAACCTTACGGCTACGGTAGCAAGTGAGCATTATTTGCACGATATTTTCGTGCCGGTGAGACACAGGCTGGTTGCCTGACTCTATCCGAGACTGGTAAGCTACGGTAATACCATTATTGTATGGTATTTTCGTGCAGACAAAACACAGGCCGGTTGCCTGACTCCATAAGAGACATTGCAAAATTTGTCTTGATACTGGAACTGGCACAATAATTTTGTGTCGGCAAGATTTGGCCGGTTGCCTGACTAGCTACAGTACTAAACTGACTAGTTTTCGGATGATAACATGGTATTAACTTCGCAGTTTGCATCGCCATCATTTTATTTGGAATCATCTAGTCTAAATCTAGACTAGATTAACTGTTGTACGTGATAGTATAATATTATTGATACATGACAAGTTTCGTCTAAAGATTTAGTGTTGTCCCAAAAATAAATAAAAATCTGTAGGTCTACAAAAATTTAGGTGACAATTTAAGCAAATTCCGTGACAATAGGGGACATCGGTGACACATTACTAAAATCGGTGACTTTTCGGGGACTTCGGTGACATCCGTGACAGGTAGACACCCTGAATATACTAAGATTTTACCGTTTGGTGTAGGCCTACATTTTACATAGTTATGTGGAAATTAAATACACTACTACAGAACAAAAACAATACTATAGAACCCTCAGTAATTGCATCATAATGTATTTGAATTATATTCTAATTTACATTAAAAAAAATTTAAGCAAAAAAGGAAATCAACGCAAACTCTGCTGGTTCAACGGTTGAATGTTTTTAGAAAGCGTAGTCAGACCAATGCCACGGAAACTTTGGCTGCGTGGTGGGAGATTGCTACCGCCCTCCCCCCGCACACCCGGCTCGCAAACAAGTCGTACTCTTACAGTATGTGCGACAGGCCTTTTTTATGTTCGTATTTTCGTTAGCCTAATTGTTAAATGTAGTTCGTGTTATGTTTTTATAGTCATGCCGAAAACGTCCGTTACGTAAGTTACAACTGACTGAGCTGTAGACAAAGGTAAAACTTATTTTTAGCCATATTCAATGTTTCTAAATGTATTAGGCTATATAAATGTTTAGGTTATTGTTCTCTTTGATTTTCATTATAACTAACTTAGCTTTTTGATAGGCCACTTATGGTTAACTTTCGGTTTGGGAGTGATATGACGGACGTAGTTCATCGCAACTACAATAATAGAATCCATTCTGTCTTGTAATACAATGACTGAGCACAAATGACTAATTTTGGACATTCCTCTGTAGAATACGAAATAATCAATGGGGAATATGCTTGCACTGTTAATATGTGTGTTTTCTGGACAAATAAAATCTTCACAATAAGTAACTTAGGCTAAAGAGAAAGCAGTACCAATACCTGTTTATTGTTTCTGCCTAGACCAGTTCTTTCATGGACAGTTTAAGTTAGTTTAGGATATTACTGTTTCTGTGATTTTTTAAGTAGGTATGAAATTGTGCAATATTGGATACCGGTACTGAAGGAGACCTATTGGAAGAAGTTTGGAGGTTAGGTTAAGTTAATCTTAAGTCATTTTGACTTGTCCATGGATAGAACTTCCCTCTCAATATAGGCTATATACAATTTTTGTACTATTTCAACTACTTCAAAGAAGAAAATTATGGTGATGTGGGTTTTGTACTCTTTTACCTGAAACAAAAATAGGCTACTGCAGGTCTAATAATTTGCAGCCAAATAGGCTACATTCACACTTACCTTAAAAAATATATATAATCCAAACAGAGCGGCACTTGCTATTAGTGGAAACATGGCCGCATCTTTATGGGACATCGTTTCAGGGGTTTCTCCTGACTCCTGAAAACCAGTAAGAGATTTTAGTCTTGGCATGATAAATAATTTTAACCTTCCAGGACTAAGTATGGGTGGATATATCCGCTGACATTTTGTCCAAGCCGGACAGTAGGGGGATAGGCTATCTGCTGATTATAATGACCTGGTAATTATAGTTGAGTGTCTATAGCATGATTAAATTTTGTAAAAACCTTTAATTCTATTATTGACTATCTGACAAGGCACGTTTTAGCCATTAAGTTTAATTTGTATTAACTTAACTTAGATTGGTTGTAAGAGAAATTAAAATGGGGATTTAAACAGGTGTTTTAACTAAATCACAACAAATTTCCACACCTCTGGAGGTTAACTTTGATCGCAAAAAGTCCATTAAGTACGGTAGGTACCGGTACCGGTACATAGGCCTAAGTTAAATCTTAGTAACTTCCTAAATAACTTACGTTCCCTTCCGAGCGTCGCATAATATATGCGACGCTCGGAAAGGAACGTCATCATTGTCACGGACCGAGGTACAGTATAGGCCTACAATTTAATGTTACACTTAGACCGGCTGACACTTGATAACAGTAAGTTTACACGCAGACCACGGGCAAAAACCTGTTAAAAAATGATAATTTACTTGTTAATACACTCCAATGGTGTTTGAAAAAGGCTAATACTTTCTTGTTCTTTTTATATTATTGATAACCATTTGTAATGTCGCATATTTGCGAAACCCGGTCTAGGGTAGCATATAGCAAATACAATACCGGTACTTGGTGAAAATTATTATACTGTACCTATTTTTCTTGAAATAGCCCAAACATCTCATATAACTTATGTGACAGTTAATTTTTGGTGCAAAGTAAAGTTTTTAGCGAGTTTCCCCTATAGGGAATACGCTATTACCGTAGGTGGCATGGTAAGACCTAGAACTGGGACCAATTTACTTTTTCATTTTGATGTCTCCTGAGGTCAAAAACACTATTCGTTCACATTTTTAAATATGTATAACTTATATATATATATATATATATATTTAACTATTATATGACATCACCAATCATCATATCCACAGACCAAGCGACGTAGTTGTGCGTCAGACATCCCTGTAGACCACTGCAGAGAATTCGGTGCCTTCAGACTGTTACAAAGATAGCCTATACACATTTATATAACATTGGAACAACGACGCAAATATGCATCGTCAGTCTATTTTAATGTGACTAGCCGTCGCACATACGTGATGACAGTCTATGGGTAGGCTAGAAACCGGCCGTCGCAGGTCCATATATGAATGAAAAATTTTGTAGGCCTACGATTGCGGTAATAGCGAACGTGTTAAGCACCGAGCGGTTTTTGGTGTATATTGGAAACTTAACCGATGTGCTGGTAACTTAGGCTACAGAGCAACAAATTGCAATGAATGCAGTTGCTTGAGAGCACTAAGGATGAAACCAAGAAAGGAAATCGCTCGCTTAAAGTATTAAACCTTAGGGCCTATGAAATTTGGATTTAAAAACTTATTTCTAGCAAGATGAAAAGAAAAGGTTAATCCAAGGCCCGCATAAATAAATAATAGGCCTATGGGCTTGCACCTACAATGCAATGCACACAAACTAGGACTAGGCCTAGGCCTATGCTCGAAGTTAAAGCTTAAATCTTACCAACATCGAACGTTTATGAGGAGAATTGCTAGTTTGATTAGCCTAGGTCTATCATACTTACAGTCTGTTCCTTATGGTGTTTTACTGATCTGAATGACCCGAAAAATATTGGAAGGAGAGCCATTATAACCAAACTACTATAAGCAACAGCCATCCCCTCAGGCGTTGCAGGTATTTTCGCCGTTGCATTTGCACTACTTTCAGTCAACTTCTCAGTAATATTTGCCACGACATCTTGAACCACGTCTGCCATGTTATGGTAAGTTATTCACCTCGTACAGCCTATACTTAAAATTGAAACGAGCAAATGACGGAGACGGAGAAAGCAGAAAGGAGAAGACGGAAAAACATGAGCGGAGAGCAGAATAACAATACTTGTCAAAGCAGAATGTACTGACGTAGCCAAATAAGCAGGCTGTCCAGCCACACAAATAAAACCGATTTAAGCTTCCATATACTAGGTCTATATATGAAAATGAAAATCTTTATTTGTAGTTATTATATTATACTAGGCTTCATTATACAAATGTGGAAAGTATTGAAGAACATGTATGAATTTTTTTTTTAATTTTTGATCAGAACAGAATAAGTTGTCAATTATTATAATTTGTTATTGATGTATGGTAATTACTTGTGATCTTAACAACAAAGTCAGATAAGTCCAGTTTTAGATCGTCCCCTAGATCTTCAGATCTATGATAATCTGAAACGGAAGCACAATTTTTATTTCAGCTACGGGTTTTCAATAAGGAAAAAACGAGAGAAAAAAATGAAAAATTATAAATTTTGTATCACAATTTTATTTACAATCTGTTCATTTTTTAACTATTTTATTTATTAAATTATAAAAACAAACTCTGACATAACCTAACCTATCTAACCAAACTTGCTGATAATATAAAAAACATATAAAATAAAAATCTAATTTAGGTTTACTAATTGAAAAAATAGTTCTGCTCATAAAATAAAATTATAAATGCCTCAAATTCTGACGAAAGATAAAGTTATCGCATTCTAAGCAAAATGTTTGACAAAAAGTTAGTGTCACCGGAAGGATTCGATCTGGATACCCAAAGGTGGTCCTAGACATATATTTAGGGGGGGCGGTCATCACGCGGGTGGCCCGGGGGTATGGAATACCCCCCCAACAAAGGGGGGTCTGTGGGTTCCCCCCGGAAGAAAATTGGAAATAACGTGCTAAAATGAGTGGTTTATTAGCTATTTTGAGGACCTAGCTTGTTCAAGCTTCCCAGCTTATTTAAAGTCAAAGAAATTTAAAAAATAATAAACTTGTACTGTTTTTGCAATATTGAGACTTGTGGTTTTAATTACTAGGGGATACAGCAAAATTACAACACATTCAAACATTATTGATTTACAAAAATGCCCTTTCAACTAATGCCGATGTGCATGCTAAACAGAATATGTCCAAAATCAGACCAAGATTTTGAACCAGAGAACTTATTTTATCTAAGAAGTGTTTATAAACTTGCACCCAACACACACGATTGCTACTGCATTATACTATGTACAATTCAAGTTTTCAATCATCTAGAGGTTAAAATGATATGAATGATAACATTATATGCCGAAAATTCAATAAAAAAGAAAGGATGCGGCCGAACGTCGAACGCCAGCATCGCGGACACTGACACTCTAGACTAGACACTACCGTTGCCGTATGGCTGAAAACCGGTGACACTTTTGGCAATAGTGTCGACGGAGTTTTGTTTTTATTATTTTAGAGTACATTTTTCATGATTTTGTGCTTTACTGTTTGGTTATATAACTATAGGAGACCAGTTATTGTTTATGATAAGATGAGTGAAACAAGGTTTTAAATGAGTGAAATATCAAGAAACAAATTGTAAACAAAACATGACATCTACAGTGCGCCGGACAGAACTAACGATAAAATTGTCTTCAGCTGTTTCGATAAGTATGGGAAATCCGAAATCTACTAAAGGGAGTATGTTTTATCATATGATTTGATGAGTATTATACAATTTTGGTTTAACACTGCTAGATAACCGTATTTGACCATCAATACAACTTGACATCCCATCCCTATGTAAAATTTGTAGCTAGATTTTTTTATTAAAATCGTCGTAGTTTATGTGAGCCACCGACAGATTACACGCTGATCTAAATTACTAAATTCTTTCGAATGTACAAACTTGTTTACCAAGTCAAACTTAGGGATGACTTGACTTTGGTGGGCTATAGGAACTGTTATGGTTATGACCCATCAACCTGGTCAGCAACAAAAAACAAGGCATACAATAGAATTTTTGACACTAGCGCATTCTGTGACTGGTTCACAAAACTACGTTATTTTTTTAATAAAATGTCAATACATCTAATTAATCGTTTAAATGGGGTCTACTTCATTATCCATCAGCATAGATAAAATCATACTCCCTTAGTAGATTTATCATTCTTATGAGACAGATGAAGCCAATTTTATTGTTAGTTTTGTACCCGGTGCACTCTAGAGGTCGTGTTTTGATTACAATAATTTTCTTGTTGTTTCAGTAATTTAAAACCTCGTTTAACCAAATAAACATAATCATAAATCAACTCGTATCCTAGTTATATAGCTATCCTAGTAAAGCACAAATCATGACATTACCCCTAAATTAAGAAAGACAAAATTTATTCACCGACACTAACATCACAGACAAGGGAAACAAACAACCTTAGTCAATGCTAACACCTAGTGTCACCGGACATAAACTAGACACGAAAAACTAGCTTAAAAAGTCAAATGAAAACTATTGAAAATGTAAAGCCTATATTATATTGATGAAACAAGTTTTACACCAATACAAAGTAGTTTTACCCTTTTGTAAATTACTTCAAAGCCCATTTTTCAATCGTTGAAAATGGTGAAAACACATATCTTACAGGTACCTATTCAAAATTACTTTAAAAAAATGTAGTTGTTGGACATATTTTTCTAACACCCTTGAACAAGTTACCTGGAAAAAGGTAGAGGTAGGTGACAACTAAAAATCTTTCCAGTGAGGAAACCCTGGTACAGGCATAGATTAAAGGAGTAGACAAGACATAAATAGACAGATAATATATACAGTATAAATGGTATACAGCGTACAGCAACCAATTAAACACATAACTTAAAATTGGATTACCCATCCAAGGTAAACTATCTTCAATTCACATCATAGTTTCATTTATTTATTTATTATTATTTTTATTTATTTTTGAACATAAACGGCAAACACCATTTTACAATTAGGTTTTAACAAGATAGCTAGCTATGAATAGCTTTCATAATCATTAAATTTTAGGTACGGTAACATGAACACACAATTCAATTTTTTTTAAAATCTACCAGTAGGTACTTATTATAGTATGATTTATATTTGAAAATATTATCACCTAACTTACTACAACAAACAGGTGTAATCATATGTTTTTATATTTCCTAAGTTTGAGTTTGAGTTACTTGGGCTGGAGCTTGATGACATTGTTGAAATTTGTGTGTAATTGGCTTTGTATAGTTTTGTCTTTTGTGAATTTTATTTAAGTAAAAATAGTATCAAAATGAGAGAAATTGTACATCTTCAAGCAGGACAGTGTGGTAATCAAATTGGTGCTAAGGTAAATAGATGTTATTTATTTCACCAAAACCAATAATGTGTTATTTGGAATAGTTTCTTTTACAACTCATAGACCTACCTAATTTCAGAAACTAAGACCATAACAGTAAAAAAACTATTCTCTTCACTAATAGTGTTATATGTAAATGAATGTTGAAAATGGTTCAGTTTATAGTTTGTAGCTCTGTCTATGGATATACACTCTGTCCAAAAAACAAATAGAATACCAAGACAAAATGGGAGTATCTGTAGATTTTGGTTGACCTAAAAAAAACTAATATGCTTGATGGTATTGGCTAAAATAGAGTAGACAAAGCCCAACGCCATACTAAATATTTTTTTACACATTTTTGGGTTAAAAAACAATTAATTAGTTCCTAGGCAGCACTCAGAGCTAAGCCGAAGAGCGCTGTTGCCATGTCGGGAAACTTTGTCCCCAGTCGGTTATGGCCTGGCCAACTCAGCAAGCATTCCCTCGCCTCACACCAGCAGCCCAAGATGAACGGATTATCCCTGCACCCTTGCTATACAAGAGTCCAGTGTTGCGATTATAGGATTTGGGATTCAATGAAAAATTCAATTCAAATTATTTCAATTGATTGGAATCAATATTATTTAAGAGCTGGTACTTTCCAGTATAGATCCTTTTAGGTAATCAGTGTGTTTTAGTAAACAATTGCCTTTAATGTAATAATTTACTCATATATGCTTGCTAATTTTTTGGCTAACTACAAAAACTAATAAAAAATATGGCGTATTTTTTACAATAACTTTAGTTCCTTATGTTTTCAGTTTTGGGAGGTGATTTCTGATGAACACGGAATTGACCCGACAGGAACTTATCATGGCGACTCAGATTTGCAGTTGGAGAGAATCAATGTTTATTATAATGAAGCAACAGGTATTTATAAAATATAATAAAACTATAACAAAATCTAGTTCTCATTGTTAACGGTCTGATATTTCAATTAACATGTATTCAGTCCCAAAGAAAAAGAGGAAGAAGGAAGCAATTAAAAGTTATACATTTCTAAACTTAAAATGTTCAAGTATCTCCTCAATGCACATTTGAATACACAAAAACATGTTTCAAGGATGTGTATTGTATGTTGATTGTTGATATCTTAAATTTATCATAATAGGTGTCAAAATCTTCTACTGATTGTGAATATAAGGTTCCATAGGGGAAGCTGGGGGGACTGGAGGGTACAGATAATAACCCACAGAAAAAAGGGGCTCAGGGGTAATCCCCCAGAAAATGTTTGTTACTAAATTTAATAAATTTGCTTTAATGTATCATAAATTTATTTTTTTTGTACCCTGTTAACGTAGGGTCTTATAAGGGAGGCTTGGGCCCCCTTTGCCAATGTTAATGGAACCCCATTCCGTTTTCCATGCCTATGCCCACAGAGAAGTAAGGTAGAAAACACACAATTATAATGGTACACCTAAGTAATGTCAAGCACTAGTTGCTAATGTATAGGGAAAAGTCCAACATCCCCCCTCACCTTTGTGTATTACAATGCTCATGGTGGAAAACCCTGTTCCCTGAGCGATAAGAATTTGCTCAGTGATCGCCTTTTGTGCTTTTCCTTGCTCGTCACATAAGTATATTTTTGGCACATTTTACTAGAGCTGAAAGCGCACAGTCGTCCCATAAATAAGTTTTCTCTTTTCTGTACCTTATTTCTCTGTAAGCCTGACTGAGGGTGTGGCGTACAGGATCATTAGCAATTTTGTTTAGTGCTCTGCTCTGTTGGTCTCATGTATAACTACTTCCAAAACCACTGGAACACAGTACAGTACATTATTCATGAATAATTCATCTCCATTGCATGACAAATATTTTTAACATTTCCACACACTTATCCACATAGCGCATTGCCTGTCCATCAGACAACCGCATGGAATGTGTTAAAAATTTAAGCGATCCAGTGAAAAGTCAGTTATATTTTCCAGGAGGAAAGTACGTTCCCAGAGCAGTGCTCGTAGACCTGGAGCCCGGCACCATGGACTCTGTGCGCTCTGGGCCGTTTGGCCAGATATTCCGGCCAGACAACTTTGTGTTTGGCCAGAGCGGAGCTGGCAACAACTGGGCCAAGGGGCATTACACGGAGGGCGCAGAGCTGGTGGACTCTGTACTGGATGTTGTACGCAAGGAGGCCGAGGGATGTGACTGTATACAGGTATGTGTCACACTTAATTGTTGTACTCCTAAAGACTATCATTCTCGCTTCAAGGATTTTGTAAAGACAAAATTTGCTAAGAATTTTCAGTGGTTATTCCTCTCTAAAACTATTATACTCCCTAAGACATTCCACCAATAGTCCGTGGGTTTTAATAGTTTGGAAATTTATTAATTAGGTCGGAGACAACCTTATGCTGAGGTCATTTATGTAGCCTACACGCACTCAAAACCAATTTAAGAACAAAATGTTTTTCTTTGATGACAGTTCAGATTTGTAATTAATGTTAATAGAAATCATAGTATATCTTGCTGTAACATTAAATTTACTATCCTCTAGTGGTAGACAGGTAGCATGGATAAGTCCCAATCACTTCAATGATATTGATGTTTATTCACTTGAACTCAAATTCAAAAGACATGTTACAACCAAAATAAATTCTTTCTTCAAAAATAAGACTACATTAAATAAACCGTTGGCTATATTAGACCCCAAAACAAAATAAATGTGTGGATCTTACTTTAAACTGTGACATTATCAGTGGTTAGGCTCCCCTGGGCTGTTCTTACTGCTACTCATAGCTATTGGCAATCACCATGGCAGTATATAAGGCAATTAATTCACCTTGAATCTCGTCTGAAACATTACCCAATATACAAATAAAATGTATTCTAAACAAGGTCTAACCTGAAAATAACACATGGCTATTTAAATATTGACCCTTTAAACATTATTAAACATTAGTAAAACATTGTTCGTTTGTAATACATTAAGACATCAAATAATTATAGTGATTCAGGTATTAATATAGCCACTTATTTAAATATTTCTCAAAAGGATAAAATAAGCAAAAATTAGAGTAAAATCACATGAGGACTCAACTGGTTATTACGCTATAAGCCGTTCATTGATAACTAAAACTAAAATCTTTCTTTGACAGAACCTAGGGGACCTGTAAAACGTAATCACAAAACATAATTTTCAATAATACTTAAATCTAAAATTAATTAAAATAATTTCGTACCTTGTCGACGAGTTCCCAACAAACTTAGCCCAGTGCTGACCTTCCACTGACCTATCTAACGGCTAGTTTTTAAATTATCAGTGGTACCACAATATAAGGCAAAATACTCTGCTATTCCCTCTCAGTCAACACTGCACTAGTGAACTAAGCTAGAAATTAATACTTTATTTCCTTCTTGTACATAAACAGTAAATTGCTTCAATTTTTTTTACTATATTTATTCCCTGAATAGTACACAATTCAATTATTTTCATATCATATTAGATTACATTCAAGGCTGGATTTAGCATTTTGGCGCCCCTTGGCCCAATAAAAACTCCGGCCCATTGTCTGGTTAACATTTTTTTACTGAAAACCTTTAAAAAGAAATATTGGGTGTATATGTTAATTGCTTTAACTCCGCTCCACAATGCAATTCATTGTGAGTTTATTTAAGAGAAATTTACTTGGTTCTGGCCTTAAAAATGCTGACTTAAACACTTTTGCAATTGCAAGCCGTGGGCTTCAAATGTCAGGCACACAAATCATGAACTCTGTACAGAAAGTCAGTATGTGATGCTATATAGATTAAACATAACCCCTTTGTAGATTTTTCATCCCTATAGATCAGCTGAAGGCAATTCTTGTTATTTCGGTTATTTTAAACCTATAATTAAACCAAAACGAGTTGATCTAATCATAAAACTAGCTCGACCCATGGGTAACAAGAAAAAATTAAAAGTGATTTAAATTAAAATGGGTTTGTTACAATTGAAATCGATTAGTATCTATTAGTATTATTAGTATATATTAGTATATATTAGTATATTAGTATATATTAGTATCTATTAGTATATATTAGTATATAGTGAAAGTTCTTATGTCTCATCCTCAGCTGCTTCTTAACAGAACTTGGACAAAGCTGCAGGGATCATGTTTTAAAGCTTCAGTATATATGCTGAAGCTGATCTTACCTTTGAAAATACCCTTATCTTTTTGCATAACAAATCTCTGTGCTAAACTGATTAACATTCCATCTATTTAACAAAATCTTACTCCACGTTTTGTAATTGTCACCAGGGTTTCCAGATGACTCACTCCCTAGGTGGAGGCACTGGGTCAGGCATGGGTACTTTGCTCATCTCCAAGATCAGGGAGGAGTATCCTGACAGAATCATGAACACATTCAGCATCGTTCCTTCACCAAAAGTAAGTTCTGGGACATCAGTATTTTCTTCTCAGACTAGATTAATACTCACCTATAGACATATGCAAGCTGTAACATTTGAGATAATCTGGAGCATATTCTCTGTTAATGAAAAACTTATTAACCTTAAAGCCCTTTGTTAAATACTAGATAAATGATGATTTTGTGAATGGTTTTTTTACAAATTATATTATCATCTCAATTTGGACTGTTGGAATTGTTCACCAACACAAAATTGCTTAACGCTTATGCTGACAGAAACACAGATCAAGAATATGTCAAAGGTATTTGATTCATAAAATGCAGACCCATGATTAGTTGTGCCTCTCACAGATTCACTGGCCTCATTACCGGTACCTTCCACTCAAGCAATGTACATATTTGGTCCAGGGCCGGATCTAGACAATTTTTGAGTGGGGGCAAACTAAAATTTGCCGCCCCTCCCCCCCCTTCACCCACAACAAAAAATCCCTCACAAATTAAACAAAAATGGAATAGGTAAACTACAAATAAATTAAGAAAAGTTGACATAGTTTTTATAGTATTATAATTTATACAAATATTCACACTATAAATAACAATGGTATGTAGGTAGTAGGAGTATAGACTTTAGATGTGTCACAACTTAATCTCTAATGATTACTTTACGACTCTTTTTGGAGGCAAATTCTTTGATCACTTTATCAAAGCTAATGTTTGAGGCTTGTTATACTTACCATTTTTTGCAGTTGCAGTGTTTTTATAAAACAGGTCAATTTTCCGTGTCTTTGATAATACATCGTCTTACCTCTTCTTCTTTTCTTTAGCTGATTTTTTGTACTGTGCTCCACTAAGCCTTTTTCGACCATCCATGTTATATTAAACAACAAGGCAACAGTAAAAAGAAGTAAACATTACATTATTACCAGTGCGATAACAGATGATAATTATGTATAATTATCATTTTATAGTTTATAATTTTTTCTTTATGTTAGTTTAATGACGCTATTTAAGACATATTGTCTAAACTTGAATAAAGAATATTTGATTGATTGATTGATTGATTGATGTAGACGATATACATGTAGAAGGAAAAAACTAGACGACAGCAGAAAACACGGAATACAGTAGTTGCACTACGCAACACAACAAAAGACGCAGGAGTTTTGATATAAACAGTACAAGTCACAACGTGAACTTTTCAAGCGTGAACCTGTGCGCTGATAGCGAGTGGTGTGGAAGGGGAGCGGTGCGTTCCTATGTAGAGTGGGAGAGGGAGGGGGGGCGGCGGCACGGGGCACGGCAGTGAGGCCAGGGCGGCATGGCGCCTTGACTGGGATGGCGATCAGCTGAAATTGTAAACAAACTTTGCTGTGCTGCTAACTATGCTATGAGGGCTCTCAGTGTTTTCTAATCTGTTGCAATTTATATTGATTGCTATTGTAAAATTGTTGTTTATGCAGTTTTGAAATTACTTAATTGACGTTCCTTATGACGTTTGGCTCATTAAAAACTTTTACAAACTGTATTAAACAAATTTTCTGCAACCAGAAATTTGCCGCCCCTCAACCCTGCCGCCCGGGGCAACCGCCCCCTCTGCCCCCCCCCCTTGTTCCGGCCCTGATTTGGTCTTAGGTCCTTCCCAACAACTTGACCACATACAAACTCCTTATCAGTTTAGTAGAATAAAAAAAAAATAGATTTGGTTGAACCATCACAATCTCGCTGCTATTCTGGCTGGGTGGGCAATGTCTAAGCCTTAGACTATTTGGCTACATGACCATACCAAGGAATTTGACAGTCCACAATCCCAGAGCGAAATGAGAGCTCAGGGAGATCAATTTTATGTTATTCAGCCAATCTCTTTGAATTGCCCATATAGTTATAGTACAACCCATGCTACACCCATCTAGTAAAAAGACTGTTTAGTAAAGGCTTTGTTTTTACAATGAAGTACTATAAATGAGTTGTTCGAATAGTGTAGGTAAGCTGATTTACGTCTGTTCTGTACAGGTATCCGACACAGTAGTGGAGCCTTACAACGCAACACTGTCTGTTCACCAGTTGGTGGAGAACACTGATGAAACATTCTGTATTGACAATGAAGCTCTGTACGACATCTGCTTCAGAACTCTGAAGCTCACTACACCCACATACGGTGATCTGAATCATCTAGTGTCAGCAACAATGTCAGGAATAACCACTTGCCTGAGATTCCCCGGACAACTCAACTCTGATCTGCGGAAACTTGCAGTGAATATGGTGCCGTTCCCAAGATTGCATTTCTTTGTCCCCGGCTTTGCTCCTTTGACTTCCAGAGGAAGCCAGCAATACCGAGCTTTGACAGTTCCGGAGCTCGTTCAACAAATGTTTGATGCTAAGAATATGATGGCTGCTTGTGACCCCAGGCGTGGAAGGTATCTGACTGTCGCAGCCATATTCAGAGGAAGAATGTCGATGAAAGAAGTAGATGAGCAAATGTTGAATGTTCAGAACAAGAACTCTACGTACTTTGTGGAATGGATTCCCAACAACTGTAAGACGGCTGTGTGTGATATTCCTCCTAGGGGATTGAAGATGGCATCGACATTCATTGGCAACACAACGGCTATCCAAGAGTTGTTCAAACGAGTGTCTGAACAGTTTACCTCGATGTTCAGAAGAAAGGCGTTCTTGCATTGGTACACTGGAGAAGGCATGGATGAAATGGAGTTTACTGAAGCTGAGTCTAACATGAATGATTTGGTCTCGGAATACCAACAGTACCAAGAAGCCACAGCAGACGAGGAGGGAGAATACGATGAAGATGAAGAAGGAGATGAAGCCTAAATGTTAAATTCTTGTTCTTTTGGTCAGAATTTGTTTAATCTATTTTTAGTGCTACCGGTATCTGAATGTATAATCTATCTGTTTGAATATTATTGCTGTAATTACAATCAATTGTGACTTGTTTTGAGAAGTCTGATTGTATTGCTTACCTGATCTGGATTCCATACATTTCACTATGAAGTATTTGAAAGATTGAAATTTGTATCTTGTTACTAAATAGCTTTAGCACAGACTAATAAGCTATCAATTTAACTTGAGATTTTTGAACTGCATGCACTAAATCTTGTAACAAAGGTTACTGTGTGTAAACTAAAAAGTGACAAATGCTTGGTTTCAGGATCAAATCATAAAGAATATACCATAAACTTCTACTGATGCCGTCTAGTGTTGATTATAACTAGACCTCTAAGCAGGTAAACTTCTAATGAGTGGCAACAACAGACCGGACTAAAATGGGATACAAACCTTATCCCTTCAAAATAGTGTTAGGAGTGTAGTGTCATGGCATTTCACAATAGAGGGTAGACCTCCTGTTAACCCACTGGCATTTCATCCAATCTCAGATGAGAGCGCTAATGTCACATTGGTTCAGACTTTAGTGGAAATTGCCGCGGCCAGTTAACAGTGACATGGTAGTTTGGTTTGCTAAGTGTGACATAACACCATTCGTTCAAATTTGTATATCCATCTGAATGTGAAAACTTAAGTAATTTTTGTCCGATTTTTATGAAATTTGTTTAAAGGTGCAAGTCGGATAAACTTGAATCAGTTCACGAACCAGCATGATTGGAGCAGGGAACCGGGGTTTTAGGGGTGGTTTTATGTGGGGTGAAAATTGGGTTTTCTCATTATTGACCCTCAAAACACATAATTTCTTAATTCCTCTCTAGACCTTTTTAAAGAGCTTAAAAAACAAATAATTTAGTATATCAAAGTTTTTTTACAATAATTATATTGGTAATGGAGAAAATTAAAAAAAAAATTTTAATTTAAAATTTTTATGTTACTCTTATGGTGAATATTGTATAATGTTGTATTGTTTAAAGTTTATGGATATATTTTGATCAAACTTGGCAAATTGATTTATTTTGTACTAAGTTATTATTTTACAAAAAACCACACTTTATTAGTTTTCTTGTAGCAGCAAACCTAGGTACTCGTTAAACTAATGTTATTTAAATACATTTAATTGAAAATCAATTCAGACAAATGGAAATTTGCTTAATCGGCAGGTTTGCTGCGGCAGGTATTTCTTTTTTATTTGGGGAATAGCTTGTGACTTTATTGTTGTTATGTAGTTTCATAGACAAAAAGAATTAAATATAGACTGTCAGCCGTGCTGTGGTTACCATGGTTACCATAGGTTCCGGCGCACACCGCTGTAGTTTACGTAGCGCGTACGCCGTAAATACATGGCGCTCCAAGCGGTGTGCGCCAGAAGCTATGGTAACCGCAGCACAGCTGACGGTCTATATTTAATTCTTTTTGTCTATGGTAGTTTGTAACTTTCTTGGTTAAAGGCTTTTAAAACTTGCTTTCACTAACATGCACCTACCTTTTGAACTAAGTTTTGTGACAACACCAGAAAAGTGAAAAATTACTATTTTCAAAAAATATATTTGAATTGATTCAGTGCGTGTAGTAATTGTTGATTCAAAAAATATAAACTTCAGTACCGGTACTAACATAGATAATTTTCATAAAATAACCACATCAACAGAAGTAATTGAGCTTTAATTTAATCTTCTTAAAATATTTGAGCTAAAATTGTTGGTTAAAAATAAAAATAAAATACTGTACTTAGTTTATTGTTATAAAACATATATATTTTTACAATTTTCCATAGCTATTAATAAGAAACCAAGAAACAAACAGAGTACAAATTTTAGGTACAGTATGAATACAATTAGAAATTCCACCTAGACATAAATCTCTCAATTTAAAATTTAACATCACAGAATTCTTTTTCCAATATTTTAAGAGTATTTTCAGGCAAAGAAAAAATATCAAACAAGAACTATACGGATGCACACAATAGACACTCTTTCAATCGCAATTAGATCAGGATCAACCATGAGATATTGTAAACACATAAACAGATCAAAATATCATTGTTGAAAATTGTACTTACAAAAACTCAATAAATTAATTTTTTGCTATAGATGTTTTTGAAATGGAAAAATTAAATGACAACTCAGTTTTCCAACAATTTGTTACAATATCCAAAACCCAACCAAAACAAAAATCTGACCATGCAAATTGTAAATGCTCCTGTCTTCTGTAAGAGTTGTTCAAAGTAAGAGCTTTAACCATCCAAATGTCCAGAGTGGCTACTGTAGATCCCAATAGTTCAAAGTTCAGCCTTGTGCCCTCTTCTGAGCCTCTTGCTCAAACTCCTTCATTAGCTTCCCGCTAGGATCCCACTTGTCCATCAGAGTCTTCCACTCCTGAGGGTAATCCTTTTGCATCTTCCTTATCACCTTGATGGCCTTGTCCTTCTGCGATTCCGAGCATTTGGCACACTTCGTCTTGATTGCATCTGGCAGCGCTCCTGAAACATTAGCGATTAGAGAGAATTTCGTGACAGGTTTTACAGATGAAACAATAAAAAATGGGGTTTTTTTAGACAAATCTGTGGTAGAATTGGTTATGAGGTGAATTATGAGGGCATGGGCTTCGTGGTTAAAGCGTGGGACTTCTGTTCCTGAGGTTCTGGGGTCAAATCCTGCTAAATCACCAATAGATTTTATATATGTTATAATGCCGCAACCCATAAGTTTAGCGTAAGGAAATGTGATAAAAATTCCAGGCTCGCCTAGTGTCCTAGTACAATAAAAGGGATTTTACTACATTGACTGTATAATAGTCAATAGTATGGTCAACGGTTATTGTCATATAAATATTTACATAGGATTTAGTTATAGCTTTAGCAGATACAACTAGATACAATCCATCCAAAAGTTGTCGCCAGTTTTTTAATCAAAATCGTTGTAGCTAATGTGAGCCACGAACAGATTAAATTAAATTACTAATTTCTGTTGAATACACAAACTTTTTCACCAAGTCAAACTGAACGACTCGTTGTCAGGTATAGCACAGTTATGACCCATCAACCACGTTCTTTTTTAATAAGAATGTCCAGATACCTAAGAACAATGTGAGGTAAAGAAATACTTTCTATCAACCTAAATTTTTATAATAGTTACATTTATTTAGTTATTTTATAATAGTTGTATTTAGTGGTCCATCAAGACCAATGGAATACAGCAATTTTTAATCGTTAGTAGCTGTGAAAAAAACAAATAAACAAAGCACAAAACACTTATTAGATCCTTTTATAGAACACTCATTAATTTAATCAAGTCAATCTAGCAATCAGAAAGATTACTTCCTTTTGCAGCCTTCTTCTCTCCTCAATTACCACTCAAACATATCTTTCAGGAAAAAAGTTCTTCTGGTAATCAACCGTAGATATTTGCATCGTCCTGCTACGAGTCCTTGGGCAAGTTGACCAATGTAATTACTATGTTTAACGTCAGTGGAGTTAACCTTGAATGAGTAGAGTTATGTAATGTGTAGGTAAATAAACTACTTTGACAATGACCTTCCAGTCTGATTTGCAAGCTCGGATTGAACCAGGCAAGTTTGTTATGAATGAGTGCTTTGATATCCATGCTAATGATTTGTATATATAGTATGTTTGCTGTGTCTAGAAACTCGCGTTTTGGAAGGCAAAAGCATGGTTATGATTATTATGCTTGGCTTTAGAGGCCAACACTAGAAGCATGGAGGTGAGTCTGTGGTTGTAACAATTTTTGTTAAAATTATTTTGTATTTTGCATATGTGCAGTGGGCCCAGAAAGATTGTACCCATCTCCACCTACCTTGAGGGTGATTTTTTTCTCTTCTTTGCACCCTCAACAAACCTAAAAACTCTTGCGCTTTGTTGAATAAACGCGGCCCTACTGGTAGACAACTGATTTACCGATTTTTTTAAAGGGGGTTAAGTGAGTAGAACTTGAGTCTAAAGAGTTTGAGTGGGTATTGTGTTGTCCCCTTGCCGTGTGCAAAATACGAGGTTATAAAACGGGGATCGCTACACTCTACACGTATACTCCTGGAGGTCGTTCATCCCAAGTCCGGATCATCGCTAAAGAACACACGGCGTCACGTAGTATGGAGGTCTACTGGATTTCATACCAGCGGTAGAGTTTTAGAGGGATGCTGTAACAACTGGGAACAGAGTAGCAGAGGCCCACAACATCCTAGAGCCACTCTACCCTCCTCTGTCCCTAGGTCAACCATGTCCGAGGGACACCAGGAAGACCATCACTAGTTCAACACGAGTTATAGTGCTCTAACCATCGAAAGGTTTCTTGATCGGCCCTCGAGAATAGTCAGTAGCTTATTAATGGTTTTAAACTAGACCCAGCTATTCTGATGGCTTTTAATAAGATGATCCTGACTAATGACAAAGCTACACAGATCATCTCACTCCATGCTACTATCCTTCACTCATATTTAGGTTAAATTGTTGTTAGCAACACAGATTGTGACATCAAGGCAGCGATGTTTTAGGTTTATGCCTCGATAGTAAAACCAAAAACCACTTAAAATTTATACTATACAGGCGTAGTCTTCCTAACCAGAGCTGCCGTGTGAACCAAACTATTTTTATAAATAAATCCACTTTTATTGGAAGTTTCTTGATTCCTGATAAGAATAAGAATAAGAATATTTTATTTCCATTGATCTGTTTGTACAGAAATAGGACAAGTCAATTTGTTATACAATGTTATACAAATGTACCTAACATATAGCAAATAAAAATCAAACAAGACATTAATGTATTAAAAAGAAATACAAACTTGTGTATTAAAAAACTCCTCAAGTTTATAAAAGGGATTTTCTACAAGCCAGGTATACAATACAGATTTAAACCTGTTTAAAACCTCTCTTGCATTCTCAGGCAGCTTATTAAAAAAGTAAATGCAATTTAGTTTAAAAGAAGTTTTAGTTTTGGTAAGCCTATGTGGTACTATATCCAAATTCCCCCTACCCCTGGTATTATGATTATGAATATTTTGCCTAGTACGAAACATATTTAAGGTTGGTTTATCATAAACCAGAACTTGAAAGATGTTACAAGTTACATTTTGAAATACAAAACATGTTGCTAATGATTAAAATATGCTATTAATGAAGCATTGACTTGAAGACATTTGTTTGACAAAAGAAGTCGTGTTGAACATGTGTTTACTTCATAAACAAAAAGAATTAAATATAGACCGTCAGCCGTGCTGCGGTTAAAACATAGGTTCTATTGGTTCTGGTTTGGTGCACACCGCTGGGAGCGCCGTGTCCGTGTAAAGTAATGCGTACGCCGTAACTACATGGTGCTCCCAGCGGTGTGCGACAGAATCTATGGTATGGTAACCGCATCACGGCTGACAGTCTATAGTTAATACCGGTTTCTTTTATAATATTCGTGGGCTTAAAATAGATTTTTCATCATACTGCAGCAAAAACAGCCGTTTCTAATGCATGTATTGCGGGTATAAAGTAGCATTTTTACACTATAGAGAGTAAAACGAGTTTTTCCTCCAGTCACCCGACAAAGTGGGCTTCCTTGCACAGAAAGCCTTTACTTTGGCGCACACCAGTATTCCAACCAAACTACACAAACAGCGTGCTTTTATTATGCACGTAATCCGTGTACGCTTGAAAATAAGTTGGCAACACAAAGATATTACGGATACGATCAGCTGGTGCAGCGTTTCCCATTTCATTCAATGTTTGGATTTAACCTAACCTAAAAACGTGTTGCACAGTTCGTGTTTGAAAGACTAATTATTTATACTAGTGGTCGTCCAGTGGTCGAAACTCGACCTAAAATATCCAATGTACAGGCTTCTCTATTTTCACCCCACGCTGTAAATAAAACATGTGATTGTAATTTCTTCCATTTGTTTTGATTTTCTGTTTATATTTTGTTGTTATTTCGTCGCCAACATGGCAACCCATAAAGCCCATGTTAATTTTTTTTTAAATTTCAAATCCATTTTTTGTGCTTATATTTGAGCCTATTTTAATTTTTAAAGGGATTCTGCACTTCTACAGGAAAATATCTTTCTAAAGGTATGCGTAGATTTTCCCTGCGATGCACACGAGCTGAGAAAAAAGGGTTTAAAGAAACATGCTTGCCTATTAATATATAGACGAGAGGTCGTCCAGTGGTCGAAACTCGACCAAAAATATGTAATGTACTCACTTATCTATTTTCACCCCACACTGTAAATAAAACATGTGATTGGAGTTTCCTCCATTTGTTTTGATTTTCTGTTTATATTTCGTTGTTATTTCGTAACCAGCATAGCAACGCATAAGATCCATGTTAATTTTTTCAAATTTTTAAACTTATTTTTTGTGCTTATCTTTGAGCCTATTTAAATTTATAAAGGGATTCTGCACACCTACAGGAAAATAGCTTTCCAACGGTATGCGTAGATTTTCCCTACGATTCACACGAGCTGAGAAAAAAGGTTTTAAAGAAACATGCTTGCCTATTAATATATAGACGAGAGGTCGTCCAGTGGTCGAAACTCGACCAAAAATATGTAATGTACTCACTTCTCTATTTTCACCCCACGCTGTAAATAAAACATGTGATTGGAGTTTCTTCCATTTGTTTTGATTTTCTGTTTATATTTCGTTGTTATTTCGTCACCAGCATGGCAACGCATAATATCCATGTTAATTTTTTCAAATTTTTAAACTCATTTTTTGTGCTTATCTTTGAGCCTATTTAAATTTATAAAGGGATTCTGCACACCTACAGGAAAATTGCTTTCTAACGGTATGCGCAGATTTGCCCCACGATGCACACAAGCTGAGAAAAAAGGTTTTAAAGAAACATGCTTGCCTATTAATATATAGATAGATAGATAGATAGATAGATAGATGATTTATATAGCAACTGTTGGAAAAAAATAATGTGTAACACGAGGTTCGCCCACTAATTACACAAATAACTATTTAGCCCATAAATAGTACAAATCAGCTGTTGTCAAGTATCGATTGTTTAATCTTATGAAGCTTATTGTTTTTTAGTTCGATATATCGATAGTATAATGTACACAAATACATTTAATAAGTTAACCCCTTCCACAGAAACAATTTTTATAAAAAAATTCAAAACTATCCTTGATTCATGGTTAAAATTAAAATGTGTTTACTCGGCAAGTCCTTGGAGGTTTTAGAAGTTTTTAAGTGATTTATGGCCAAGGTTCCAGTAATGTATTCCATGTCCATGTTAAATATTTGTTTGTTTTAACGATAAAATGTCATTTTATAAGATCCCTACTGCTGTATTATCTACTATATTATTTTTGACAATGCAAATTGCTTTGTAACCGAAAGACAATAAAGAGATTTTGATTTGACCAGGCTAGTTGCTGTATTCTACAGAAAAAAGGGGCTTGATTAAACTTCTACTGTATTCCGATTCCAATGGCACAAATGAGATTGGAATAGTCCTATCTAGTTCTTTCCAGTAAAAAACCATGAATAAAAAAACTTACTTTTCAGCTCCTGTCCCTCAGGAGAGCACGGTTTCCTGTCGGTCAAGCACTGCACATAGTTATTCACCAGCCGCTTGCTGCTCAGTATCTTGTCCAGGTCTAGGTTGTCGTACTTGTTGGTGTAGGCTCGTTGCGCATGCGTCGACACCACACATGCGCACAGCAACACCGCGGCACACAACGTTGCTGAAGAAGTCATCTCTACTCAATGACTCCTGGGGCGTCCACCGCCTTATATACTCCAAGGTCATACCGCCTCCTGGATTACAGGAATTACAGTACATGGAAGCCGTGACTTTCCGGACAGGCTGGAAAGTACTGCAAATTTGTTTGTTTGCAGTCGTTTTGTTGTGGAGAACTTGCTTTTAAAGTTTTTTGTATTTTGAACGTTAAGTCAATGCTAGTAAGCATTTCACTAAATTAAAATTGTATTTGTTGTAAGAATTTGATTCCGACCACCAAAGCCAACAAAACACAGTTGGTAACAACATTTCTTCTGCGTCCTTAACTCCTTGCAAAGCGCAAGTTAGCAATCCACCTACTAAAATAGTAAAAAAACCTTACAACAAAAATAAACTGTTTTAGTTGCTATACAATCTCCCTCTTCTAATTGATCGTAACGGACCCTGGCTTAGGTTGGATATTCTAAAAGGCCTCCGTAGTAAACCTTTGAACTAAAAGTCCTAATAAACTAGCCAGTTACAATATTATGGGTGATTGAATCGGTTTTGATTTTGGCATAGGGGGTTAATCACAGTGGTGCTTTAATCTGGGATCGTTTCAGAGTCTGGCAGAGCTTTGGTCTCCGAGGTCTCAGGTTTAAATCCTGCCAATGACGAATTGCTTTATTCACATGTGATAACGCCACGACACTCTTTTGTCCTAGTCCTAATGTGTAAAGCTGTTCCGGAATAAAACCTAGCGTCCTTGGACGTGAAGACAGGTAATAAAAAACTCCACTTGTAATTTCGGTACAGTAGTGGCTTGTCAAACAGAGTGACGTATGTCACAGCACCGGAAGGAAGACATACGGCAGTCGGATCACGCACGATGACCTTGGGACTTTATCAGCACCTGTTCAAGGTCACAGAGGCAACGCACAAGTCTTAGTCTTGTAGTATCTTAATCTGTCATTGTTGCAGACTTTCGCACTATTATCCATGTTTACTGGTGTATTTACGTCGTAATATTAGTTCCGGGATATAATCACGCACTTCGAGACAGCTAGAGTAATTATAACACGCAAGGTTTATAAAACAAATAAAAAATAGTCACTAGAGGTTTCTTTCTTGCGACTTTTCCAACGACCTTTTGTCATAACTAACTTATGTGAAAGAGTTAAATATCGTATGTATGTAAATGTAACCGCTTTTATACTCAAAGCATACATAGTTGGGTGAATCACTTGATTTTTAGTGTGTTTATTCTGATGTGTTAGTTTACCTTAAAATTTTGGTACTAGCATTTTTATATTGTATGTATGTCCCAATATTTTGGTGGTTTTAGGGGAAGAAATCTATCGCCTCCACTTGAACATTACTGTACTTTTAAAATAATAGCTTAACAAAGCAACATACATTGAATAGGTAGAAAAAAGTTGGAACTGCTCCTCAAACTGCCTACATGTGAACGAAGTATAAGATGTTTGTAAGTGCTATAGTATGCTATAGCTATTAAAACTTACTCTTGTAGTTTTGTATGATTATCAAATTAGGTATACATAAAAATTGTATTTTACATTAGTTGATAATTTTGTGAGTGCAGCTGCAGCACCTCAATTGAACTGGTTCTTTCTGATAAATTGGCTAAATACCATAGATTAAACCTTTAACCTATGCTAAAACCATAGATAAAACATACAAACGTAACATGGGTTTGCAATGTCTTCTTCACGTCGTGCTTCGTTTGTTAAAATCTCTATGATCGAGAACAGCTGTCCCCAGTTTCGAACCATGAAATAACCCCACCCCAGCAAACCTGCAGACTTTCCATTCGCCTGATTTGATTTTTACCAAAATATTTCCTTAAAATATCATATTTATTTCCTATTTTAACAACATTAGGCTTGTGTTTGGGTTGAGTACTTGGGTTTGCTGCTAGAAGAAACGCAATAAAGTGTGTTTTTTGTTAAATTTTAATCGTTTAGTATGAAATAATACTTGCCACAATATCATACACCAAAACATGCCCAACAAGCAAGTGACAGTTTTACATTCTCTCCAAAAGAGTATTATGTACATTTTAAATATAGAAGTTTTGTAAATTTACTTAAATAGAAGAATTAAATTGACAAAAATATCATATTTGCATGACTTCAAATATTCTTGGGTTTCAAATAACAAAGTAATAAACCATCAGAGCTTTTACATTTACGAGAAGCAATTTCTTCGAAAACTAATCAACAAAGCAGTACGTCGGGCCCGCCCCTTGTTTTTCTGAAGTGTATCATTTATGTGTGACGCAAATTGCGCTGATGACGCACCAAGATGTTTTCTTGCTTCTAAAAAAACGGTCATCAGATCCCACACAGCTGATCGGGAGTTTCCAAAGCATTATTTAGCTGTCTGCTCGAATGTTCATGTTCGTGACGGGCGATGGCTTTGAATACGTTTTGTATATAGAATGTGAAAATATAAGTTCGTGTACATGTAATCACAAAAAATGTAATTAAAGTAAAACATAGTTTTTTTGTCATGCTGCAGCAAAACGGCCATTTTAATGCAGGCTTTGTTGGTCTTAATCCCCCCTAGGCCCTTCATAATTTGTTGACCCTTCATCTCCCTAGGGAGTACAAAGTTTTTAGGGAGTAGCGATGCATTATTACTACAGCTGTAAAAGTCAGCTGTTGTGAACTCAGTTGTAAACTTCGATTGTAAGCAATGTATGGATCGAAAGTATGTATCAATTGTTTTAAACAGCTGTAGTTTATTGTTGCATTCTTGTCGATGGTTCGACATATAACTCAATGGACCACATTTCCGCTGAAACCTCCGATACTCTTTTAATCAGAGCTTTGCTTCTGGTTTGGAAACACTATTGATTTCCTTCATACTTCATAGAGTGCTTACCAGGTATAAAATGTACTGGGATAACTCTTTACAGGACAGAAAGAAAATAAACTTGGACACTAAACATATATTTGTGTGTTATCCAGGACATAGTTGTGTGTGTTTATTCCTTCATTCCTTGATTCCGTACTTGTTCCTGTACTCTCCGCTAGGGTCGTACTTGCTGACCAGCTGTGTCCAGTAGGGCTTCTTGTTTCGCGCCAAAAACTCCATGACTCGGCGCGCTTGCTTGCGCTGCACCTCGCTGCACTTGGCGCAATCGGACTTGAGTGCATCAGGAAGTCGTTCTGTGGATATAATTGAGTTGGTTAAACAACAGAGTGTTTATTCTATAGTTAAACTTCCAAATTTATCTCAAAACTAACCTACTGTACTTTTATTTTTATTTTAGTTTGCAGTTTGGTGATTGGGTTTATGTTCTTCAGAGGACAGAGGACATCAGAATAAAGAGGGGTTTTTTTCATTCAATTTACAGCAAATTTTATTTTGGTTTTATGGTTAAGAAGAAATAAGATAACATAGTAGTCTATTCAACATTGCTAAGTGCAGCAAGGAGAATGGGATGAGGTTGGTTTAATGTCGTAAGTACAGTAAAACCTTTATTTATCAATAAATTTTTTGGACTGTGACCCTTTTGGGGGTGTATTTCAAAGTGGGCGTGAATGCTGTAGGTGAGCATGAATCGATTGACCTTTGGCCTTTATGCTTGTGGACATCCCGGAATCTGCAAGGTGTCCGGTAAGTACAAAATATTTAGGAAAAGATTTCATGGGTCGAAATAAAACAAAAATCAAGAATAACAATTTCCAAAACTGTCTCACTAGCGAGATATCCCCCAAATTTTTGTGTTTAAAATTTATACCAAACTATTCAAGATATATTTATGAAATTTAAATTTGGTATATAATTTTATCCGTAGTCCTAGGATACAGCCATTGACAACGGAGAGGGTGATCAGTGCAGATCTTTTATTGATTAAACACCAGCTGTTTCTTCAACCAGGATCATTTACTAATAAAATCCCAATAAAGAGCCAGCTGTGTCAAATTTCAAGCCATCTTATGACTAAAAGGCCTACCATAGATTAATCATTCTCCATTAAGATTTGCCATTCTGGTATCAGCTGAATGTTAGTTCCACCCGGTGTTTGTGCTTACAATTAGTTTATTATTGTTTCAGTTATTTAAAACCTCGTTTGACAGAACTAAACAATCGAATCATGAACAATAGCGCCACCTCAGATCAGATAGTACCCCCCTCAGATCAAGGGATGGCACCCCTTGTGGATCTGCGGGCACACCCTCTGGTTACATAATCAAAATGAAAAGTAAAGCAACAATTATAAAAATACTGAAATAATGGAAACAAGATTTCGTCGACACTGGCACACAGTTTCACCAACATAAATGTAAAGATAATTTATCAAAAAAATTACATCCTTCTTGCTCCGTCAAGCAAGCTTCTAAACACAAAGGATGATATAGTAAGAAACAATTGAGGCTAAACCGATAAAAAATACTACAACTACACAATTATTTTGATCTTGATCAGTACAATTAAAATTTCCTTTAGCACGTTTCTGTCCAACTTAATATTTTACAAAATGTTTATTGAGCGGAGCGAGCGAAGCTCTTATACTACACTCCTGCTTTTTTATTACAAATACTCCTCCTGAACGGCTGAAGCGATCTTCACGAAATTTAACACAGTCATAGTACCCAACCATGGGAAGGTATAAATCTGAAATGGTACAAATCGGACCATAGGAATATTCCCTACATGAATGCAAACTTTTAGAAATTTAACATGGGCCTTATGGGTTAATTGGTTGCCATGACATTATTTGCGAGTAAACAATAAAAAGTAAACAAGAGCCTCGACATATGTTAGTCAACAAATCTACCACATTATAAATACAGTACAAAAGAAAAAATCTGATGAATACTAAAGAGCATATTAGTTAATTGCATGTAATACGAAGTGATTAACAATCAGTCATATATTGAGTGATTAAAATCATGACGTTTATATTTAATTGTATAATCGTTCTGTTCTTTTTAACAACAATGAATAGTCAACTAATTAGGCCTAGGCCTATGTAGCGTGGAGAAGGAGAAGTTAAAACGAGGGCATTAAAAAACACTATAACATAATTATACCGACAAAAATCACACTGCCCTTGATTTGCAAGTAAATTTGTAAAAAAATGTACCTGTAGCTAAAAATACAAAATAATTTTACGAAATGAAATCACAACCACTTGGTTTACAGATAAGGTTTACAACTAAATGGTGTAACTTAGACAATAAAATCCCAAAGGATTAACACTAATATTGCTGTGTGCACTTCGAAAAGAATTAATCATTAATTAAATTAGGACTATATGCTCCTCTGTCAAATTCATGAGAAGATGTAACAACGTCGTTTTAAACCAAATATGCCTACTGGTAGGCCTATTGTCTACCACCTCGCTTTACTCTGCGATACTAACTTACAAAATAGTTTTAAACATTGCCATGTAGTAGTCTAAAGTTAGGTTGGAAAAAATATATAGGTTCCAGCTACTAGGAATAATAAGGTTTCAAGTTAAGCAAACTGCTTATTTTGATGTCATTATAAATGTTATGTAACGTACCGGTAAACCAATTCCTAAAGTTTTCACTTATTCTTTGTAGTCTACATTATAGTCGTATTGATAAATTGTATTGCACCAAAGGGAAATTTTGAAAGTGGTTGACAATATATTTCTTACTTTTAACTGCTGAAATAAAACTAGACCTAATTATATTATCGATTAGCCTATCTCAATTATTCGCTGTTAGGAAATTATTACAAACAAAAAGTTAATGTATTTATATAAAAAATGCATTCTTATCACAAAATTAAATTATAAATGTCTCAGATAAAAAAACTGATTAGTGAAATTAAGAGAAAATCATATTTTAACCAAATCAGAAGCAAAACTTTAAGGCCGCCGAGGAGATTCGAACCTGGGATCTCAAATAATGCACGTTATTGCCTTTTAATAATTCAGGTATCGCATAGGTTTACCATGATTCATTTGCAGGATATAGAAATTATTGAGCAGAGCGTAGCGAAGCTCTTATCATTGACTTTATAACTTCTCTTATACTACACTCCTACTTTTGATTAATAGCATTGAGCATAATTTACTACAAAATGAATAACCATAAGGGTTGCCAGAATTAGGCTAATGCACCATATTGCGTTTGGATACTGTAAATAACTTTTACAGTATTTTATGTGAGCAAGACGTGCCATTAATGTAGACTTTGAATATGTACTGCAATTCCTATTTGCAGTGTACAAATAGGAATTCCATTAAGGTGAACCAAATATAACACTCATAGTTTCGATACTGCAATTACACAATTCGTTGACATGAACCCGACGCATAATTGACTTTAAATACTGCACATAGACATCCCATATAAGTGAAGCAGAAGTAGGCCTAAGCCTACCATTGACTTCGGATACTGCAATTCGGCATTTTATTTAAGTGAACGAAATAAATGGACCATGATTTAGGATACTGCAAGTAGACTATTCATTTACATGTACCATTGAGTTTGGATACTACAAGTAAACAATCCGTCTACGTGAACCGGACGTACAATTGACTTTAGAATCCTTAAATTGGCATTACATTTATGCGAACCAAATGTATCATTGGCATTGGTTACTGAAAGTAGACATTTAACTTATGAGAACCAGATGAAACATAGAATATGGTTCCTGCAAGTAGACAATTCATTCACTTAATCCTGACTTATGATTGACTTTGGATACCTACTGCAATTAGGCATTCTATTTAAAATGCGAACCAAATATATCATTGACATTGAATTAATATGCTGGCTCCGCTCAATATTGCAAGCAGAAAACTGCATTGTACACCTAGTAAAAACCTGTAATGGTCCCTCTTGATCCGATAACTAAACCAATCACTTTAATATTTTGTAAGTTGTATTTTTCATTAAAATATGGGAAAACGCTTCAGATATTACAATAAGATGTCAAGTCTAGTCCTAGTCTTTTACTGTACTCTCAGGATCAAACGAACAACTTATTTCTGACTCCTACATCTTACATCGGCGCTCCTCTTCGCAGTCGTGGAGACCGGAGAGTTGTCAATTTCTTGGAGGGGGTGTGTTGTATTGTATTTATGTGTGAGTTTGTATGGGTGCATGAACGAGGTCCTGATGCCAGCCATACAAGCACGAACGAGGTCTCACCACACAAACGAGGTCTCGCACTCGGGACCTCGGTTGTATCTGGCATGATTTTCGTTAAATATGGACCTAAAATATGTATATTTCGATGTTTTTTTCCAAATCGGGGAGGGACCTCAATAGTGACAATTTGACTACAGAGTGTGTCGGAGTGCTTGTGGTAGTTCAGAGTGCGCCGTCCAGATCGCTCTGAAACTCGCGCAAGCACTCATTTTACAGCTACGCTAATGAATGTCATTACCGAGGTCCTGCGACCGTGCACGGCGAGACTAGCGACTCTGCTGCGATAGAGGCATATCCGTCCGTCATATAAGTTATTATTCCTATGTTAACTGGTTTATCTTCTTTTTTATGAATATAATGCGGCTTCATTGGCGACGAATATTGCAAATGACAAAGCAATGCTGCATTTCCAAAAAGCAAATACAGTAAATTGTTAGGCTACGTAATCCGTTAATAGTGACATTTACATGCATTGTTGTTAATCAACGTATCTTAGGGGGAATGAGGATATCTAGTTCAAATGGAACACGAACTTCATAACACCTTTATGGCACGTTATGAAGTACTTTTTGGGCATAACCGCCACTTGGTGTACATCCCCAAAATGGTGGATTTCGGGGGAAACTCAAAAATTTTAAATTATAAGCCCCATCGAGTGACCCCTAATTTTGAAGGTCCTGGTAAAAGAAAACTAACAACGCAAAGTAGAGGTTTCTATCTCAATACAGGAATCAGAAAAAACTTAAATAAAACATACTGAAATAACTGAAATAACAATTTTATATTCAATTGGCTGCCATATTTTACTGTGTTTAGATAGAGACCTCTAATTTGCGTTTTTAGTTTTATTTTATTATGACCTTCAAAATGGTCACTCGATGTGGCTTAACATTTAAAAATTTTGAGTTTCCCCTAAAATCCCCCATTTTGGGTTTGGGAACCAAGCGGCTATTAGGCTTAAAAAGTACTTCATAACATGCCAAAAAGTTGTGTAGAGTTTAGTTTTCCCATTGTGAGCCGTTACAAACTTTACAGGGGGTCTCCAGACTTGGAAAGCTGTAAGTTAAATTTAATTTTTTGATAATTTGAATTGGCTGTAATTTTTTACTGGATTAAATAGAGACATTTAATTTGCGTTGTTCGTTTTCTTTTACCAGGACCTTCAAAATGAGGGGTCACTCGATGGGTCTTTGTATTTGAATTTTTTTAGTTTCCCCCTCAATCCCCCATTTTGGGGATGTACACCAAGTGGTGGTTGTGCCCAAAAAGTACTTCATAACATGCCATAAAGGTGTGCCGAGTTTAGTTTTTCTAGTATGGGCCGTTAAAAAAAATAACAGGGGGTCTCCACACTTTTTACTAACCCTGTTATATAGGGTCTATTGCATTCACTCCAAGATCATTCACTCCAAAAATTATTTTTACAATTTATTTTCCTGTTCGTTCACTCCAATGTTCATTCGATCCAAAGGGTACAGTCAGTTCCAGAAGTAGACGGGCCTGTGCAAAATACAAATTTTAAAGTGTACTGTACATTGGATCGAATGCACATTGGAGTGAACGAGCAGTATTATTGAAATATGCAATCATAGTAAACTGTTGCATTCACTCCAAGATCGTTCGCTCCAAAAGTGATGGATGTTGCGTTCCCCAATCTGCAGGCTCGCGGCGCATTTACTGTCTGATAGTGGAATCAGACTGACGTATATAAAAATGAAACGAATCTTGACCGAAGAAAAAATCATCAGCGGTACGTTCAAAGGATATATAATCTTAATCCAATCCAAAGAATACCGATGATTTAATCTGAACCACCCTTGGAATTTAAGTGACTACAATTTCCTTTGGTTCTTGTTTTTTAAATTACGATTAATAAGGCACAATGGCATCTCTGAGTATCACAGGTTTAATTTTAGGAAATGTATGATTTTCACACAAAGTACAAATAATAACACATTTAATTATTGTCAATTGGTATCCCTATTGTTGTTATTTATCATAGTAAAAAGATTATCATTTAAATTACTGTAATAGTAGTTAAGTGCAGCAACGCGCGCTGGGTAACTGCTACTACAGTTTTAATATTAACAACTATTTTAGAATAAGATAGTGTAACATAACCATATACTCATAATGTAAACAACTCTTTTCTTTACACTATTAAGGCCTCTGGGGCATTAGCTCATTTCTCTTTTGTTGGCTCATCTACAAACCAACCTTTCTTTGGAGATACAAAAACCAAGTTACTACACCCAACCGTTCTCTCAAATTAGTTGAGACAAGGAAAACTAGTTTCCAATTAGATTAGGAAAATACATATGATATTGTATGATGGCAATATCTATATTCTTGGAAATATAGATGCTATATATTTGCATTACAAAACTACGCAATTATTTATGGTAAGTAATGCACAATGTGCTACTGGAAAATAGGTCGACAATGAATGGTGCACTTATCTTTACTAGCACTAATTTTGAGATTATGGCCTTAGTTTGTAAATGCACAATGTTAAAATAGGCTCAAAATAAAGTTATAAAAAGTTCTCATAACTGTAGAATTGATCAATATTTTCAAAAACGGATTGCAACATCGTATTAAGGGTAGGTAAGGATGTTGTTTGGAACGGTGGGTCACAACCCTACCTTTTCATTTGATAAAATAACTTTGTATCCAATATGGCGGATCCGAGATGGCGACCAAAAATTTTAACCCAGTCAAAATGAAGTACTTACTACTCTACAATGATCTGACGTGGTCCGGAGTTGATATCTTTAGAAATGTAGAAAAAGTTGGGGGGAACTCATTTAAAACTCGCCCTGTATAAAACCAGGGATAACGCTACCTATAATAATTAAGACTTTTGTTACGTTATAGAATGTGGATTATTTTACTGTGAAACTTTTCAAATTTGTGTATTTTTAACGTTTAACATGAAATAACCACAGTGACTAAAGGCCTAATTAACGATTGAAGATTAAATGAAAAACTTCTGCTTTGTTTTTAATTCAAAACATATGTTCTAGATTTATTCATCACTTTCTTTATTTTAAATTTAAGACTAGGTGAACCCGTGCGAATTCGCACGAATAATAAATTAGGATATTATATCAACGTCGTTAGAAGTTGCGTCGTTGTATCGGCGTTGGTCTTGAGCTCGATCGTAGGCTATATGCAATATGCATGCTAAGGTCTTTTTGCATAGGAGTATTTTGCAGGACGGAGCTCATCATGCTGAAAACTTGTGCGTATGGATTAATATTAACCAAATTTTGAGTCAAAATGTGCATGAGTTCAGTGCTGAAAGAGCCATTAGCTTTGTTTAGCATTCTTTCTTGAACAGTGGTTTCGACGTCCGTAGATATAAACTTGGGCATATGTGGGATGCTCCCCTTCTGACAGTTGAAAGGTGCCAATTGATTGATAAATTGAA
Organism: Macrosteles quadrilineatus; assembly: GCF_028750875.1. Lineage (NCBI taxonomy): Eukaryota > Metazoa > Arthropoda > Insecta > Hemiptera > Cicadellidae > Macrosteles > Macrosteles quadrilineatus. Next base: position 17,173,264 of record NW_026542599.1, read on the forward strand.
TAGGTTCGTACAGGAAATTGTTAATTAAGTAAGTACTATAACAAGTTCCAATTGGAGGAAAATAATATTTTTTGGAGATTTAAACAGGTACTGTCTGTTGCTCGCAAAAAATTAAGAATCAGCCGATGATTAAGCCAAATTTGATAGAATTTCAATCGCACCTTTAACAGGAATACCACCACATAAACTTACACTAGTTATAATTTTTTTTATGTTGATCAGAAAAAATTTAGGGTTAAGCTCGGTCAATAGGATGCTTTTTTACTTTGCCCTAATGTGTTTAAGCCTTAACAAAAGGAGTATACACTTAAATATTAACTGGGTAGGGATACACACCTTTATTTGCCTTTTCATATTTGACGAAGACAATTTCCAAAATTCCAGTCAGGGAAGTCTTTTTTATCACCATTAACAACAAGACCAAAGCTACCTAAATAAACCAGCATATTAATTCACAAACAATCATATGTTTGCTGCCTTTAGTAGAGTTAAAACGGTTAAACCTAAGTAGTGATTCGATTGATTTAATGAAAAAAAAAAACATCAACAAAGGCAAACAAAGACAAACAACTCTTGTTTACACAAAAGATATGGCGTACATCGATATCTATTATGACACATAGATAATATATTTCTTAGTTTGTTTAAATATTAGAATAATTTTTTCATATTATTATCTTTTTAGGGACTTATGTCCCTATACAAGCCACTAGTTAATATTATATTACACAACGCGTGCCGGGTAACTACTAGTCTTATATATGTATAATAGGAGGGTCTTTATCTTTTTACGATGTTTACAACTGATCAGCTTTACAAGTATGTGTGTATAACAGTGTGTGTGTGTGTGTGTGTGTGAGTGTGTGTGTTTTATTTATTTTAGAGGTGTGTTACATTGTTGTGGTCTTTGTAGAATTCCTTTAAATTGTAGTATGGCCTGTTCAGGAGGTATTTTATTAAGGCTAGTGATGATTTTTTTTGTTTCGTTCATCGATTTTATGTTTTAAGGAAGAGAGCCATAGAGAGTTTTTCCCTATAACCTTTGACTATTAATACAACTACTTTGACTATTAATAACTCTCTTCCTCAAAACATAAAATCGATAAACGAAACTAAAAAAATCATCACTAGCCTTTACGTAAAGTTTGGGCGACGCCCCCAAATACTTACTCTTGAGCTCCTTTCCCTCCGCCGTGCACGGTCCTCTGTCCAGGGCGCAGTCCACATACCTCCGCAGGATCCGCTCGTTCCTGAGGACCGCTTCCACGTCGATCCCGTCAAACCTGGTGGTGTAGGAGTCGCCCTTGGCAATGTCCAGGGATGCCAACCCTATCAACAACAGTGCTACCACTACCAACCCTGGAGAAATCATGTTGCCAACTGTATGGGGAACTGTCATTGACAATGAATTTGCAGAGGTTTTATTATACAGGATGTTCGTGAGCTGGAGACGAAATGTAGGACCTGCGTCAATATGAAGAGTTTCCCCTGAAGGTTTCCTAGGAAGATGGTAGCTGCATGGGAATTGACTGTTTGGCCTAGAGCTTTTATAAGCACGTTTTGATTAAAAGGTGAGTAACCTTTAGGCTTTTGGCTGGTAAATGTTGAGTAGGCATTTGTGTATGTCATGTCCTACTATTCATTGGTAAGTCTATATCATATAAAAACCCTTAGTAGATTTCCCATCCTTATTGATCAGCTGAAGACAATTGTATTTTTGTTCTGTTCGGTGCACTAGAGGTCGTGTTTTGTTTACAAATTATTATTTCTTGTTATTTCAGTCATTTAAAACCTCGTTTAATCAAACGATCTAATCATAAACAATAAATCATCCCCTAGTCATAAAAATAAACAGTTAAGCACAAATAATCATTAAATCAACCCTAAAATAAACCAAATTTCGTCGACGCACTACCGTAGCAATTAGTGTCACCGGACATGAACTAGATACGAAAAGATTTAAACTAGATTCAAAATTTACAACGGGATTATAAGTCTACTTGTGTTGGTTAGTCTAAGTCTGTAAATTTACAGCAAAATAGAGAACTAGTTTTCCATCGTCTATTAGTTGAGAGGATAGAGAAATTAACAAGGCTCAACAATTAAGAGTACTGAAATGTTTGGAAAAGCTGTTTATCTTTTAATAATTGTTGCCCATTTTCTTTGTAAAAATCTTGAGGTTCAACAAATAGAGTTATTCAGAACAATCAGAGAGGGAGGGAGAGAGAAATATTTCGAGAAAAACACTAAAATTAATTAATAGACAAATTGATCACAACAATTTCTTTCTATTCCAACAATAAGACAAAAACAACAATAACCATAACCACCTGTTAATTTGTAAATCCAAACACCCGTGGCCCTATGACACCTCATCCCCATTACGCGGTCTTGCTAGTTCGCGAAGTCAATAAAGTTTTGTCCAGCCCTACACATTCACACCAAATTACATCGAAATCGGACCAAAACTACTCGAGCAAAGCACACGTATCAAAAGATTGAACGAATTGTGTTTTCAATTATCAATTATCAATCATTAAGATGGGGACGCCTCTTAGGTGTGTATTTCAACCCAAATATGAGTGAAGAATGGTGTGAGATGATCTGTGTTGTGTAGCTTTGTTTTTAACATATGGAGATGAAAATGAACAAGTAAATCGGTCCCGGGTTAGGTCTTACCCTGGTCTTGCCACCGCCACCTGCAGTAGTTGCTTCTCTAGGGGGAAATTCACTAATATTCAACCCAATGCCTACCCATTTTCATAACGTACTCATTCTCAAGTGAGTGAAGTTCGTATCTATCTTTTTACTCTCATTGAGGAAATAATGCCGCGTTTAAACAGCTTAAACCTTTTGAAACTGAGTGTCCAAATCTTTATTTTTTACTAACTCTTAGTCAAAATGATTCCACACAATAAGTAATCAGTGAAGTACCACGGTACTACACTACTAGTTTAGTGATACACGATTGATATTTCAAAATAAGTTTCAGTTCGTAAGTTAAAGCATTGACTACAGTGTTATATAGTCAATGGTTAAAGCCATAAACTCAAAGCCCGAGCAACAAGCGAACAAGCCGTAATACAACGCAAACTGTAGCTGGGTTCATGTTAGATTTGTCGTCGACCTTGTGGCAGAGCCCGGATAGCTCAGTCGGTAGAGCATTAGGCTTTTAACCTAAGGGTCCAGGGTTCAAGTCCCTGTTCGGGCGAAACTTTTTGATAGCAGTTGAGGGCGGTCAGTTTTAACAAGCTTACGGTCATTAAATTTTCATAACTATCCGCGAGATATTTTCAAGTCTTTTTTACAGATATAACACCTAGTAAGTGCTAATAATTTTAAAACTTCTCTCCCAACATTGTAAAAGTCTAAAATAATTGTAGTAAACATTACTGCCATTTAGGAATTGTGGTTGTAATTGATGATTCGAATAGAATTATTAATACCGTATCTTATTCTAGGTTTAGTTCTGCCATACTATATTCTTTACAAAATAACTAACTTAATAAAACACATTATTTTTATACTAAGAGATGCTCATAAAGATATTATGAAAACATTTGATTATTGATGTGATTATTTACAATCTTCGTAAATAGCATATACGTATATATATAACTTGACTAACTAAATTTTGCTAAATACATTTTTTATAGTATTATTTGAAGGAATGAAAATAATATCAAAACACCAATAAAACCATATGTTTCAAAATCTAATCGCAATTGAAGCTGGAGCTTGGGAACATTGTTGAAAATTTGGTTTAGGTTTGCAAAAGACGTGTATTTACATTTCGCGAATTTTATCTAAATTATTCTTTAAATATGAGGGAAATCGTTCACCTGCAAGCCGGTCAGTGTGGAAACCAGATTGGGGCAAAGGTAAATATACATTTTATTCAAAATAGTTTCATATTTAGGCTACTCTTAATTTGCCACAGACATCACTGAAGCTTACAAATTTGAGTAGCCTACAGAAAACAAACTTCCTAAATCTATGATTACCTTAGTTGCTTTTAAAATTGCTGATGTTTTCACGATGATAAACCACAATATCCTTTCTGAAAAGTTGTTGAAAAAGATCGTTGCAATACCTAGCCTAGGCTATTTTGTATTTTTTCCATGGACATATTTTTGGCTAGCAGGACAATCCATCCTGTTGTATTCTACTTTATCCTAACTACGAATATTACGGAAGCATGTTATGTACCTATAACAATATTGAATAATGAAACCATAATGTTCAGCTCCTTGCAACTAACAAAGACGTTACCCAATGCAGTTAAGTACTGCCAGTTGCGTTAATCATTTGGTAGGCGCACTAATTTGCTTGGGCAAGTTGAGTGCTAAGAAGTTTTATTGACTGTCCCAATGCTGTTGTCCCATACCAGCCCAGCAAAATGGTTTAAACTATCTGATATTCTTCTTTGTCTACTTTTAAGGATAGCATAAAGCACAAAGATATACATTTTAAGAACTTTTTTTGGAACACTTACCTTAATTGGATAGTCTTTTCTGGCAAAATAAACACTTTACACTATGTAAAGCTATTAAAATAGTTCAATGTCATTGGTATCAACCAATGAAGGTTGAAGAGTTGTTGCGCTTTTAGTCGATGTGGTGGTAGGGAAATATTATCGGCGTAGACAAACTTTAAACAACAAATAAGTGGAAAATTGTTGAGCACTAACTTCTGCGGCAAGCCATCTTTGAAGTGTGCAAACGTACCATTTATGTTAAATATACTATTAACCATTACCAATAGTAGTAAACGTATCCATCAGTACGGTACCAAACGTAAATTAGATGCCAAAACTTCTATGCTTTTACGATATTTCCGAATCGCATGGATACAATTATGCCCCCTTATTATTTTATTAACTTATTTAATATCCTTTTCAGTTTTGGGAGGTGATTTCTGATGAACATGGAATCGACCCGACAGGAACTTATCATGGCGACTCTGACTTGCAGTTGGAGAGAATCAATGTTTATTATAATGAAGCTACAGGTATGATGTCATAAATTAAATGTTAGCCTATATTGTGTGTATAATGCTCATAGTAGTAAGCCACACTGCAGTGTAATGCCGGATTTACTACTGGGCAAACTATGCGGCAGCCTATAAGGCCGCATTGTATTGCACAGAAACATTTCTTATAATAAAAATTGAGTTAATTTACAAATCAATAATGTTTTGAAATCAGGGGTCACATAATGATCTTTCTGTGCTTGTTGGAGATGTTGAAGATTTCTCCGCCATAGCAGATAAGAATGACCCATAATCGTGATAGATGTTCATAATTTTGCCGTGATTGTGGGAATCTTATTGTAAGGAACTAACCTATGGGGCAGGGGTCGCTCGAGAGGTAACCTGCCCTGAGACAGCAAGAACTCTAAATTTGGCACTGATGTAGTCTGTAGAGTTGTGTTATGAAAAACAAAATGTACAAATATACAACAGGCCTAGGAAATTCATATCTGGTTTTCAAAGTTGTAACTTAAATATGACTTTTTACTTTCATTGATCGATCTTTTCAGTACCGTAATAAGCTCAAAACATTTCAAAATAATAATTTAGAAATACATTTTCAACGGTTTTTTATTTCCAGGAGGAAAGTACGTTCCTAGAGCAGTGCTCGTAGACCTGGAGCCAGGCACCATGGACTCTGTGCGCTCTGGGCCGTTTGGCCAGATATTCCGGCCAGACAACTTTGTGTTTGGCCAGAGCGGAGCCGGAAACAACTGGGCCAAGGGGCATTACACGGAGGGCGCAGAGCTGGTGGACTCTGTACTGGATGTTGTACGCAAGGAGGCCGAGGGATGTGACTGTATACAGGTATGTGTCAAGACAAAACATAGCTTTGAGTTTAGGCAAGAGAAAAACTATAGTACACTGTACAACACAGAGAAGTAAGGTACAGACGAAACACACTTATGGGACAATAGTGCGCTTTCAGCTCTGGTATGTTGTTCCAGAAATATTCTTATGGCAAGCGAGGAAGAGCCAAAGACTGAGTGGAAATCCCTATCGCAAAGGGCACAGGGTTCCACCATCGTGAGCGTACATGAGAGCGAGGGGGGCGGTGTTACTAGACACCAGCAGTACTAGACACCACTTAAAGAGTACCATTGACTGTTTCCAATGTACCTTACTTTTCTGTAAATACGCTAGTCAGTGCTAGTGCAAAATATGCTCCACAGACCCTGGTGTGTTTGCATGGGACATGTTTTCTTCAGGGAGAGGCAAACCAATATCTTGCTCTAGTGGTTGGAAGAAAAGTCCCTCTTCCACAATTGTACTTTAAACATGATTTTTGGCCATCCTAAAACCAGAAATTGTTGCCATCATTGCCATAATCTTTTCAAATTGTTTAAAACTTATTATTTGTCGCTTTGATCTGTTCAAAACCTTAAGCATGATATTGTGGGTGTTAAACTTAATTTACCTCAGGGAATGGGCATTACACCCACTGATACCCCCTACCCCTTGAGTGTACCCGTGATTTTATTTCTGTGATGTAATAAGCTTTAGCTCACAATAAGTTATCCTTAACCTAATAGTTGGATGGTATAGACCTACAATTGTATATAGTTTTCATACCAAATTCATAATAGTTATAAAAGATTAAATTTATGGTTTATTGATTTATTCCCATTTATACAGACACAGACATAGTTTATAAAGCATAAAAGTGATGTTGCCTGGGGGGCCCTTGAATCATGGTACCACCACACCACCACTGTGTGCAGTGTTTAATGTTTATTGAAGTGTAATAGGATTATGACCAATCTAATTTCATCTGGAGAATCACAGTATACAGTCTTAATTAGTGTGATATGAACTTTATATTGGATTAGTTTTAATATTTTAAAATCAAAAACGTTATTATATATACATTTTATAACACCTTTGCCACCGCAATAGTAATACATTTTTCATTCATAGGGACCAGCAACGCACATATGCGACGGCTGGTTTCTACCTATAGACTGCTGTTGCATATTTAAATAGACTGATGTCGCATGTTTACACCGGTGTCCCAATGTTATAAAAAAGCTCATATCTTCGTAATGGTCTATTTGAAGACCCTGAATTCTCTGCAGTGGTCTACAGGGGTGTCTGTCGCATATGTGCGTCACTTGGTCTGTGGATGATTAGTGACTTCATATGATTGTTGGCAAAACCGTTTTTTACTTTGCTGCATCACTGGCCTGCGGTGTACTAGTAACACCCGGTCTGTGGTATTTAAATGTTTACCTCGGGCTGTACCTGTGGCATTGAACACAGCGTCGCAAATATATGTGACGATTGGGTAGCAAACGTGTTAATGCTTTTGTTTCAAATGGTATAATGCAATCTAGGTAGATGACACTGAGATTCTTACATAACTCTATCTCAATAAGTATTAATTTACTAGTGTTTTTGAAAAGGTACAACATTAATCTAAATTGCTTATAAATCATCATGTCACAGTGTTCAAGCAGAACGGTCTTTGGTATCTACAATTCCGTTTAATACTTAACATTTGACTGACATTGAGACTTTTTCATCCAACTGTAATTAAAACAAGAAGAAACAAACGTTTCTGACCATCTTGCAGCTTAAAACCACTTTGTTTGTTAATTTCTTCCTACTTATTAGACTCAGGATTGTTATTAATCTACATTATACTTGTTATTGCTATAATGTCCTTACCTTATGTACCTAGCTTCAGCCCATGCATGTGACACTCTATGGGCTTACGAGATAATTGCGCCCACTCCCTCCTTCCTCGCAGAGAGATCTCTTCCTTGCGACCCCAACAATCCTAAAACATCTAGCGTCCTTATTCCCGGATCATTAACTAAAACAGTACTGCGTAACTTCCTTCGTATTTGAAATTAGTAGAGTTTTGGCCTCAGCGACAACACCTTTTCGCTTTTTCTATATTCTGCTTCTTGAAGTGATATCCACTCACTTGAAGGTCATTGGGTGTTCCTGGTTTATTACAGTCTGGGTTTTCCTGATAGAAACCTGATTATTGAATATACTTCTTTTGGACTACTCCAAGAAAATTGTTTCCATGAATCAAGTAGCCAAACCCCTTTTTTTATTTTTGGCATTTTTTGGAGTCAGGAAATTGGCTGATATATTGGTCTGTGTCATAGACCAGTGGTCTTCAACCTTTTTTCCTCGAGGGCTAAACTATGTTTTTGGAGGGAAGTTGGGTTATTCAGGGCAGATTGTTTACCGCCTCCATTGTTTAATCCTTAAAACATAATTACTGGTGATAAGTTTTGCCGCTATTGTCGGAGATGATCACAGTATCGCCGACACCGAGACCGCAAGGTACATGGTCACAAGCGATACCTCAGTTGTGGGAAACGATAAAGGTATTGTCAAGACCACCAGAACATAGGAATACACACAATCTAGGGAAAAGATCATCTGTGTTTGGTGGAAAAAATCTGCTAGCGGGCAAGATGTGGCCTGTGAGCCGTTCGCTGGAGACCCATGTCCTCGACAGTTACGTATTCCATCTATATAACAGTATCTTACTCATCGTTTTTTTATTGTTGCCAGGGTTTCCAGATGACTCACTCCCTAGGTGGAGGCACTGGGTCAGGCATGGGTACTTTACTCATCTCCAAGATCAGGGAGGAGTACCCTGACAGAATCATGAACACATTCAGCATCGTTCCTTCACCAAAAGTAAGTTCTTAGACATACTTTAGTTCATCTTAACTCTTTCATGTACTAAGAACGATGATATGGTTCTATACTCTGCAGATATTGACTCATTGCAGCTGATGTTTATGTGTATCTGTTCTGTACAGGTATCCGACACAGTAGTGGAGCCTTACAACGCAACACTGTCTGTTCACCAGTTGGTGGAGAACACTGATGAAACATTCTGTATTGACAATGAAGCTCTGTACGACATCTGCTTCAGAACTCTGAAGCTCACTACTCCCACATACGGTGATCTGAATCATCTAGTGTCAGCAACAATGTCAGGAGTAACCACTTGTCTGAGATTCCCCGGACAACTCAACTCTGATCTGCGGAAACTTGCAGTGAATATGGTGCCGTTCCCAAGATTGCATTTCTTTGTACCCGGCTTTGCTCCATTGACTTCCAGAGGAAGCCAGCAATACCGAGCTTTGACAGTTCCGGAGCTCGTCCAACAAATGTTTGATGCTAAAAACATGATGGCTGCTTGTGACCCAAGGCGTGGAAGATATCTGACGGTTGCAGCCATATTCAGAGGAAGAATGTCGATGAAAGAAGTAGACGAGCAAATGTTGAATGTTCAGAACAAGAACTCTACGTACTTTGTGGAATGGATTCCCAACAACTGTAAGACGGCTGTGTGTGATATTCCTCCTAGGGGATTGAAGATGGCATCGACATTCATTGGCAACACAACTGCTATCCAGGAGTTGTTCAAACGAGTGTCTGAACAGTTTACCTCGATGTTCAGAAGAAAGGCGTTCTTACATTGGTACACCGGAGAGGGCATGGATGAAATGGAGTTTACTGAAGCTGAGTCTAACATGAATGACTTGGTCTCGGAATATCAACAGTACCAAGAAGCCACGGCAGACGAGGAGGGAGAATACGATGAAGATGAAGAAGGAGGAGATGAAGCTTAGTGATTGATAAATTTGTTGTCCAAGAGAAATGCAATTTTTGTTTTTGTTTTTTATTGTTCCTCAGTTGATTGTTTCAAGATAAATATATTCTTTGAATAAAATTTGTTTGTTTGAAATAGATTACATTTTTCCTTTGTTGAGGGTTACTTAGGTTCCTATAGTCCAATGAACTGCGTGGAATCAAATACTTTAATCATCACACGGATTTTGGCTAAATCTGCCAATGTAAATAATCTACAAACACTCATGGCACACTTTTTCATAATAATTTGCATAGAAGTAAAAGGATAGCATACTTACAGTAGTAATTTCACATTTCCTGACAGACATACAATTTGGTACTGTTGAATTATGGGACAGATTCTCTTTAACTACCACTATCCTACCACTCTTGGTGACTAAGTGACACAACTTGGCTTATTTAAGCCCCAACAAGAATAAAAGAGTTAGTGTAGAATGTGAGTTAGTGTGATTGTTGACTAGTGAGATGCCTTTTTAAGTTTTGTTAATTAACTAGTCCAGCTATTTCTACTCTGTCCCCTTCAATGAGAGTACAGTTGGGCCCATTTTCAAACTATTAAAATCTAAAGCGCTCTATAGCTATATCACGGACAGGGTGTTTGAGAAGTTGAGTGGTTTTGGCACTTGTCTTTTAATTATCTTAATCAGTGTAGTGACTTTTCTCTTGAGCAAACAATGTCTAACTTAAAAAATCTGAATATAAGCAGCGTTCCCACACGTTCCCATTCCACTACACCAAACATTTTGTTTGAGTATAAATAATTACTGTTCTTCACACTACAAGTCCAAGTATAGCTTGGGGCACTAGTTCGTTTAAACTTACCTGTGAGTGCTACCAGCATTTGTCGTGTTTGGCTGAAGGTGCTATGGTCCCATCTAAGGCATTGCACTGATGAGGGTAGCGTTGAAGTCTTTCTATATGCATGGAAACAAATCCTGTATGTGTGGATAATCCACACTAGGGTCAATGGTAAAATATTTGACCAAAGGTGGTCAGAGGGTCTTTAGGTCTACCCCTCACTAGAGTGGGACCCTCTGGACCACTCCTGCCAAGAGAAGATTTAAAAATACAATTAACTGATACATAATAGGAAAATGTGTTAAAACCCTATGTTTTCTGTTTTAATTGCTACTATATTCATTGTTAACTGGTGTCAATTATATGACATCAACTTTACGTTGGATTTATTTATTTTGAAAAAGAAACTCACTTACACTTGTGAAAATTATTACACTCTTACACTTGTAGATTTTATCACAACTTTTAACGTTGAAAATCTCTATCTGTTCAGGATTGTTTGTTATGCTGGTATTGAGTATTGACAAGTATTATTGATGGCTTTTGTTGTTTTGTCAGTAATATCATAGACAAATAGAATAAAAATATAAGCTGTCAAAGGAAGGTTCCGGTGCCCACTGCTAGGAGTGCCGTAAAGTTACGGTGCACACCGCTGCAGGCGAGGAGCGCAGGAGCCGTATGCTACCAGCAGACGCTGCAGCGGTGTGCAGCGTAACTTCACGGCACTCCTAGCGGTGGGCCCTGGAACATAACCGCAGCACAGCTGAGGGTCTATATTTATTCTATTTGTCTATGGTAATATAGGCGTGTTTGCAACCAAAGAGTTTTTTTGGGAGGACCATTAAACATCAAACCACCTTAACACTACTTTATTTGAAAACAAATTTAACTTGTCACATTTCCAAAACAAATAAATAAATTAACAAATTATAAAAGTACAAAACAATTAGAATTGCTTCTTGACTTTACAAGTGAAAGGTTGTATTTTGGTTTTCAATCATAGTCAGCATTCACAAACTTCTCCAGCCCATCCCTGTATAGCCGATGAGGGTCGTACTTCTCAAGAACTTTTCTCCAAGCATCAGCAAGCTTCGGGTCTGCCTCAACTCTTCTCAAAAACTTTCTCAGATTTACTTTGTCCTTAGTAGAACATGACTTGCAAGCAGTTCTCACAACCTCTGGCAGGAGACCTGTGAACAAACAGTTTCTGGTCAAAAGAAGAAGTAATTGATCTTATTGTTATGTCTTATTGTATCTTATTATTATTGAGATGTGGATGTCACCTATGTGCTTATTTCAATCCAAATGTAAGTAGATGGGTGTAGAATGTTTTGAGATGATCTGTGTAGATTTGTTACTGACTAAGATCATCAGCTGTTTCATTAGCCAGGATCATTTAATTAAAGCAATGATCAGGAACAGCTGGGTATAGCATTTTTCTTATGACTTTCCTTGACTAAAACCTTTTATTTAGTTACATCTAGAAAAACAACATGACTATTGATTTTAGTTTATTAATAGCAAAATTGGTTTGGTAAGTGTTTTATGGCTTGTAACTCTTTGGCCATTTGATTTTAACACTGCATTTTTCTATCTTAGTTTATTTTAAAGCGTTTGCTACAAGAGGTCAAGTGTACCGAATAAAAGTATCTATGGTGAACCAATAGATCATTAATTTTCAGCCATAATAATTTTGGAGTTAATCAAATAACCTGTAATTAATAAGAATACATCAACCAGACATAAGAATACCTTTTGAATATCTTCAGTTGGTTCATATGGCTGATATATCCTAAAGGAGTTTGTTTTATATAATACTAGCTGTAACCCGCGGGCTTTGCCCCGTTTAACTTCTTAATTTTCAAGATAATCTCGTTCGCATGGCTCAATCACGTCCTGGTTGAAGTTTGTTCACTACGCTCACTCACCTTCAGGTTAGCTCGTTCGCTACGCTAACTCGCCTCCAGGATGAAGTTCGTTCGCTACGCTCACTCACCTTTTGGTTGCAAATTAGCTGTTGTCATAAATGTAAAAGAAATAATAGAGTGCTGCACCCTGTTGGTAATCCTTGTAACTTATATGCTATTGAACATCATAGAACAGAACCAACTTGTTTAGTTGAAACAGCTGTTAAGATTCAATAATTCCATTTCTCATAAGGTTAACATGGGAAACTCCAGAGCCACTGGGGCGGAGCCCGAAAGGATTTTTGAAATAAGAATATGCCTATATGTTAATCGGGAATGTGAGCTATCATCATGCCAAATTTCAGCCCAATCCGACCAGTATTTTTCGCGTTCACTTGTCACAAACATACATCCATACATCCATACATCCATACATCCAAACTTTCTCATTTATAATATTAGTAGGATGTGTAGATTCCTTAAATACATGTCATAAAATATTAATTTCCCCCCTCGTGGAATTTAGTGGTGTTAACTCGACATTCTTGTTTATGTTTTAATCATTCATTTATTGAAAAATTTATGAAGAAAACAATACATTATTGCTGGATATGATTGAAGAATGGGTTTAGTTGAAATGTATTGTGTTTTGATTTTCATACTCCTATGATCTCTTTACCGTATAGTTCCTCGAGAGGTTTTCAATGTTCATTATTCGTTTATAGTACTTATGTTTGTCTATGTATTTACAGAGTTTTAATACTCTAGAACATTTTGTAATGAAATTATGTTTTCAGACCATTATTTGACAATGTATGTTACCGACATTTACTAACAATGGGAAAATAATATAACTAATAATATTTTAACATTCCTAAATTGGATATTTTGGTATTGGTATTGAACCAACAAAACGGATGGTAAATGGCAAAAAAACTTAATGAATAGACAAGGTATTCTTTTCGAGGTTTTGTTCAGACAACAACTAGGTTCATTGCAAATGTTTACCATACGACCTTCACAATGTTAACTTATGAAAGGCTGCACTACAGTTCAAGTTTTTACCAAGGTACATGAAAGACAATAGCTTTAAATTAGTTGTTATCAAGTCTATGTTCAAAAAGAACAGTATAGCAGGGATTTCGATGGCGTTTTTTCACCAGGAAAAACAGTTGATTAAACACAATTTGCTAAAAGCCTTGTATAGTTTTCTTTTGTCATCAATAACATGAATTTGGCAATTACATAAATTTATGGTTGGAAATAAATAATTTCATCCCAATATTATAACTGTTTTGAGTTGGATAATATGAACAAATCTAGAACGGTTCTTTTACTGGACGAGGTCAGCTGATTCTTCAAAGAAAAGTACATATTGAAACCCAATAACAGATATGAATTTTTTTTTTTTTTTATCAGAATTTATTTTACAATCTGTTCAAACTTCAAATATGAGAACAATAAGTAAAACATATATCGAACAATGTCAGGAAGCAAGCACCTGTTCATCAACAAGTCTTGCCAACAATTTGATCAGTCATTTAAACATTTACAGAAATCTGTAGCTTAGGTCCAGCACATGCACAACACTTTTTAACCTGGTAATGCACTGACTATTGTCCAGCAGATTAACAGCAAGACTGTTCGGATGATATTCTAATTTTTCTTGATAATTTTTGCTAAGGTCTGTAATTTCTTCTTTCACTGATTTAATTTTGAAGTCATTCCTAATTGTAGTGTTGGATACGAACCAGGGTGCGCCAATAATTCTTCTCAGTGCCTTAGCCTGAAATCGTTCAAGAATTTCGATGTTGGATTTGCTCGAGGTCCCCCAAAGTTGAATTCCGTATGTCCAAATTGGTTTGATCATAACTTTATACAGTAAAATTTTGTTAGCCAATGATAATTTTGAATTCGTACCTAGTAGCCAATTGAGTTTACAAAGTTTTAATTCCATTTGCTGTCTCTTGAAACCCAATAACAGCAGCTATGAATATGTTTGAAACTATGAACATAAACAAATGGTGTAACTGGCTTGAATGTAAACAAAAATACCCTGGCCGCAGCAAACCTGAAGACTAAGCGAATTTCCATCTACCTGGCTGGAATTCCACTAAATTATTCATTTAAAATTGTCAGATTTATTTAAATATCATTAATTTTAATGAGTACTTAGGTTTGCTGCTACAGGCAAGAAAATAGGGGTTTTAAATTAAAATATTGATAGTTTAGTATGAAGTAAACCAAATTTAAAAAAAATTATTAAAATATTACCATACACAAGCAAGCTACAACAGTTTCTCCTTATAAATAACATGGTAATTTTAAATATACACTTTTTTGTATTTTTCCGTAACCGTCAGCCATACAACAATGCTTCAATATACTAAATTATTTGTTTTTTGAGCCCTACAAAATATTTCAAAATAAATTGCAAAATGTTCTGTTTTCAGGGGGGAAAACTAGTAAAACCCATTTTTACCCCATAAAACCCCGCAAAAACCCCAATCATGCTGGTTCGCGAACTTGTTTGAATAAATGTAGGTTTACATGTCTATACCAAATTTCATCAAAATTGGATAATTTTTGCTCAAGTTATCGTGCTAATGGACACACATATATTATATATAACATGTGTACATTTTTAGGAACCCATTGTCATGTTTTATAGTCAACGGCTTCCTAAAAATATGAAAAAATCTAAATTAACATATCAATTACCAAGTCAAAGAAAATGAACCAACTGTAAGTAAAATCTTACAGTGTATTGTGGCATTTCCGTGACATAAACATATTACATGCCCACGCATGCGCACACTACACACTAGTGAAAGCGTTTAACAACGGCGGCGCATCCAAACGAAGTCTTCGGCGCTTTCTAGCCGAGGTTACCCCCCCCCCCCCCCCCCGACGTGACCCTTGGTACCTAATGTAACGAAATTTGTATTCTACAAACAGCTGTGGTGTAATAGGCCGTGGTTGACAGCCAAAAAAGTAGCAAAGGTTCAACTCTCTAACGTAATGTTAGTTTGCCAAAGAGCTTTAAGTATACAGACTCATTAATGTTAAATTTGCATCGTTTGTTATCGTGATTGTCATCATTATGTTTTGAGACATTAACACCACATTGGTGTTTTTTTTTAATGCTGATGAGAGTTAACGTCCGCACTTAGTACTACGACTATCCGCAGTACTATCCTGATAATTAGACCAATTCGTTAATTACAAGGTAAAAATGTAGTTCGGATTCCCGTAAGTCCTTAAATTGCCATTGGCTGTATTGGGCAAGTTAACAGCTGTGTTATGTCTAAGGAATATGTCGGCCTTAGTCACTAACACGACTATAAGATCGCGCCACTCATACTACACTTATCTCTATTCATACTTGGCTTAAAATACCTACCTATGGGTATAGTCGCCATTTCAAAGAAAGTATTAAAGTATTTTTTTCTCCATACTAATACCATAGCAAAAATAGCTGTTTTATAATGCATGCGTTGCTGATCTAAAGTAGCATTTTTACAGAGTAAAAATCGTATCTAATAACCCTTAAGGTGTAAAAATCAGCTGTTGTCAACTCAGTTCAAAATTTCGATTTTAAACAATCGCATGTCAACACACACAACAATCGTATGTAACGATTGTTAAAACGACTGTAGTGCATTGTTGCTTTCTTGTAAATAGTTCGATACATCGATAGTTTGTACACTAACACAATCGTAACATACGAAACAATTGAATGACTTACTGCTGCTCGTTTGCATTAGAAAATTACATTGAAAATAAGTTAGACGAAGTTTAGAGAGTTTATCTTTAAAAGAAAACTATTGTAGTTTTGTAACATAGTTTGTTCAAATAATGGTGCAAAAATGAAGAAAAATATAGTTCATCACACGAACAAAAAATGTCTTTTCAACCCTCGCTCATTTTCCGACCTCGGCTTCGCGTCCATCGTGAAACTTGAGCTCGGGTCGAAGAGAGTCACTTTACGCCCTAGTGATGAAATATACTATTTTCCAAATTCTAACTATATACTCTACTTAAAAAAAACTCATGCAAAGGATTAACACGGTATTGAACATTTTTTCAACCGTAGATAGACTTGAACGTATGCACATTAAGACCACGGGCACTATTCTGTAGGCTACAATATGAGATTGTGCTACACTGATAGAAATATTTAACGTTTGCAGATTTCAAACCGAACAGATCATTGAGGCTAGTCTGTTTGGTTAAGATATGGTATTTTGAATAAGTCACAAAATCATTTTAAATATAAATAAATTGGCTCTTTTTGTATATGCTATCTGTGGTACTATTGTGTACATAACTTTTTCTACAGTTTCGACTAAATTGTTTTGGATAGAGACCAATAAATGTTTAACAATACCCTCGCCGCAGCAAAAACTGCCGTCTAAGCGAATTTCCATTTGGCTGAATTGATTTTCAATTGATCTATTTAAATAACATTAGGTTTAACGAGTACCTAGGTTTGCTGCTACAAGGAATCTAATTAAGTGTGTGTTTTAAGTAAAATAATTATTGCTTAGTATAAAATGAATATATTTGCCAAGTTTGATCAAAAGATATCCATAAACAAGCAACCTACAACATTTTACAATATTCTCCATAAGAATAACATGGGAATTTTAAATTTACCATTTTTTTAGTTTTCTCCGTAACCAATAACCGTACAAAAACACTTGAATACTGAAATGAATGAAAAATACTGAATTGTTTGTTTGTTATGCTCTTTAAGAAGGTTTAGAGAAAAATTGGGATGCTCTTTAAGAAGGTTTAGAGAAAAATTGGGAAATTTTGTGTTTTGAGGGTCAAAAGTGAGAAAACCCAATTTTTACCCCATTAAACCCCCCATAAAACCCTGTTCCCATGGTCCGATCATGCTGGATCGCGAACTCATATAAATCTATAAATCTATATATATATATATATATATATATATATATATATATATACACACATATATAACAATTTGAACGAATGGTGTTTTTGGCTTCTGGGAACATCAAAATGAAAAAGTAAATCGGTCCCGGGCCTAAGTCTTACTAGAGACCTACGGGAAAAGCTTCTTCCCTATAGGGAAATTCGCTAAAACGAAAGAGATTAGTTTCAAAAGAAGTTAACCAAATTACTCTCAGGGAACATCAATCAATTTTGAATGCACCACTTCAGTGAGGAAGGGCCAATAACAAATATGTTATTTATAAGGCTGAGACAACTAACTGACATCCCCCATGTCAAGGAATTCCAGCTTTAACAGTAACCCCATGATCAATAATTTCTCAAAACTATGCTAGAGGGTTCATTCATTGGCACAGAAGTACAATATGAACTGACGCGACGTGACGAAGGAAATATCAAACTTACGCTGTAACGGATATACCTCCCTTTGAAGTTAGAATATGTCTTCCCAAAAAAGTTTTCTTTTGAAATAAAATCATATTACACTGATGAAATCACGAAAGTGTTTAACTACAAAAGATCCATCAATACGATTTTAATACTATTTAAACGTTCTTCCAAAGGAAGATATACCATATAACATACTAATAATAACTCCGATGACGTACGGTATGGGGGATATTTTATTCATTGAATGATCAACCAAATTTGGCAACTAACGCAATTAATGTCATTATTGTTTTTACACTTATTGCTAAATGTTCAAAATATGTATATTTCACCCAATTTGTCGCAGTTAGATGATTTATCGTAAGCCTTGAAAGTAACCGTCGATTTCGACGGGTTTCACCTAGTTTATACTAATAAACTAATTTCCTCTAATGACAACGTGTCCATGGTTAATATGTTCAGATGATCGGGATGATAAGTAATGTACTCATAAAAAAAGATATTGAAACTAAGAATACCAATACGATAAGAAGTATACTCGATATCGATATCGACCTCGAGTAGTGACAGTTCGATAGATCGGTAGTGACGCCATCGCTAACGCCAAGTGTCAAATTGCTTCTTTCATTGTCACTCTCGCTCTTCTATGAACTTTCTCCGTCTTTTAGGAACGATTCTTCTACACTCTCATTTCTCCGAAACAACGGCCCACTTCACTTTCATGCCGGAAACACTTCATCCGTTAGAAATGATACTGATGCTGTTGTTCAACTTTGTTACAACGTACGTCTTAGTTACCTGAGTCGATAATTTAAAATCAAATACCCTTTATTTCTTTGTTATATTTTGAAACAGCAATGCGCACCTAAGTGTATGTTATGCTGAATATCAGTGAAGAATTAGTATTGCAGGATTAGTATTAATTGGGATTAGTTATTTAGGATTAGGATTACAGAAAGTATCTCAATAAAATCCAACCCTGGTTTTTATGAATACAGTTGATTTACAGTATTAGGACCTGGAAACCGAGCGATGTCTCGGTAGTTTATTCCAATTGGTTTGATCCATTGATATATTTCCTATATCGAGTAATCTTCATTGTAATCTTTGCTCAAAAGTAACAACTGAGGTTTTTCCCTGTACTGTATTTTTAATACTATTGTACATGTTGCTCGAAATCGAGCAATTGCAAAGAAGTAAACTTATGACAGATAGCCTGTCCTACCTTACTACGGGGCAAAATTACAGGTGGTTGGTTCCAAATGAAAAATAACTTCCTAGATGTGCAGAATCCCTTTATAAATTAAAATAGGCTCAAAAATAAGCACGAACAAAAGTTTAAATTAACAAAAATTACTTGGGTCCTACGGGTTGCCATGCTGGTGACGAAATAACAACAAAATATAAACAGAAAATCAAAACAAATGGAATACATTCCAATAACATGTTTTATTTACAGCGTGGGTTGAAAATAGAGAAGTTTGCACAATACAAACTTTTGGTCAAGTTTTCGACCACGGTGTGAGCTCTCGTTAATTATACTTGACTTTGTATTTTCAAATGAAATGGTGATCATACGAAGATAGGTATTTTAGCCAAGTATGAATGGAGATGAGTGTAGGGTGAGTGACGCGATCTTGTAGTCTTGTTAGTGACTAAGGTCGAAATGTTCCTTAGACACAGCTGTTAATTAGCCCCCATACAGACAATGACAACTAAGGGACCTACAGTTTATAGTGGAATCCAAATCACATTTTTGCCTTTAGTAATTTAGGAATTGCTCTAATACATCTTGCCTGTAAATGTCAGTCAGTCCAAAAAGCCATTCACGGATTCCTTTAATCCTAAGCTCTCTCATATTAGGATTAAATTACGTCTGGATGCGCCCTCATCTCTATTACTAGGAACATAGTATTACACTCTCTTCAGATAACCTACTGTATTTTAATGACATCCTTTTACCTATCAGGAATTCTTTGTGGTGCATCCTGTTTGATATGCCAGAAGACGTAACCACGGGTCTGGCCTGCTATGAGGAAAACCCCTCAGAAACATCCTAATTTACATAGACACACGAGATGTTCCGGATGGGAAACGGAACACTGGCGAGCTCTGGCCCTAATCCGGGGTCGAACCCTTTTACGCTTCATTAGGCTTCAGTTCGCACACCAACTAGCTTTCCCCCCAAGAATACCGATCTCCCCAAAAATACCTGACGCGTGGGTAAGAGAGGAGGATGCTCCGGTGGGGGGAGGGGTGCAAAGGGCAATGGCTTTGGGGAGGAAACACTTCCGTTACTGAGAGGGCAACTGATGGGATAGTGACCTTCCTGGAATAGAATTCTTATTGTTGAGATATTAAGTTAAACAAAATGTATTGCAGCCAATTCTTTGAATCACTAGAGTAATAGGATAAAGACGATTCAGGAAATGAGCTAGCTATTTCCGTCTTAAACTTAATATATGATTCCGTCTTAAGCATGAGTAATATATGAACAGCTCAGGAAATTACCAAATAGTTTCTAATAGTATATTTTCTGTTCCCTTAGTGCACTGTTTTGTTTTACAATAAAAACCAAAAACTTAGCTGTGTTTTTTTTGTGAATTTTACTATCGGATCATTATTATTGTATTTTTATTATTGTCAATTTGATTTTTTAAGTTTTGTTATCTATTTAGTCAATCAAATGCATAAAAAAATTAATAGTTATATATATACCTAGTTGAGTTCACAATAAAAGTAACTTTAATTTGGACCGTATTTAAATAATGACGATTAAATTTGAAATAATAATGTAGTAACTAGTGTTGTGTATACAACATTCGGTTGTGAATTTTCTTGTGCTTTGTCTTGAAACAAACATTAGTTATATATGAGCGGTCTCTGGAAGATCACGCGGGTTTGTATGAATAGTTTAATGATGCCTATTGATTTGTTTCTATTGTTTCAGTATAAATTGTTAATTCGATCAGTTTGTTAAGCGAATTTCCTATTCAAAGGTGTAGGCTTATTTCCGGATGTCTCTTAGTAAAACTCCCGGGACTAATTTACTTTTTCGTTTTGAAGGGTCATAGAGGCCAAAAACACCATCCGTCCACATTTTTATGTCCGTCAGCACGGTAACTCGAGCAAATATAGTCTGATTTTGATTCAATTAGGTATAAACGTGTAAACTTACGTTCAATAATAAATGAGGGATTTCCCGTTTTGAACCTAAAACAAACAGTTTTTCTATTTCTTTTTAAAAAATTGTGTAGAGCTTCAAAAAAATTATTTAGTACCACGAAGCGTTGTTTGGTACGCCTGACGGGGGAATAAAATTAAAAAAAAATTGTAAAGTAAAAATTACTATGTTATTTTCATGAAGAATAAATAAACTGTTGCAGTTTGCTCGTTAATTGACGGATATTGTACCTAATACAATCGGAGAGTTTTGTTTATTTCATACCAAGCTATCGACATTTTAACTAACAAACATACCTCTTTACTATCACTTTAGCAGCAAACTTAGGTGATCATTAAATCACTGTTATTTAATTTGGAAATAAATTAGACAGTTTTAAAGGAATATTTTTTTGTAAATCATAGGTAAATCTTAGGCGATCCTCTAGGTGAGCGGAAATTAGCTTAGTCTGCAGGTTAACTACGGCGGGGGTAGTTTATTATAAAACCGTTTACACTCCAAAGGATTTAAATCTGTACAAAAATTAACCAATAAAGAAAATTAAAGATACAAAAAAAATCAATTTGTACCTTACAGTTACAACTGACTCATTAAAATAAATTTGATTCCGATGAGAAATCAAACTGCGTTATTTAAAAATCCTCGCCGCAGCAAACCTGCAGACTAAGGAAATTTTAATTCGTCTGTTTGGATCTCCAAGAAGAACTGGTAATATTGCGATGAGTACAATTTAAATTTATTTACTTATATACCTATAAATAATGTTAACTAATAGTGGTTTTGTCCATTAGGGTGCCAAAATGCAAAAAAAATATATATATTGCTCCCGGGCCCAGGTCTTACGATGAAACCTTCAGTAATAGCATTTTTACTTAATTAAATATCACTATTATAATTCCAATAGATAAATTACTACATCTAAAAGATTTTATAAAATGTAAATCTATGAAATGTACATTTATAAATATATAAAACTAGCAGAGTATCCGTTCTTCGTACGCGGTTGGCTTATAGGTATAAAATGATTATTGCAGTTATACTCTAGCTTTGCTTTTGCAATGGGGGAGGATAAGACTTGAGAGAATTCGGTTCTTTATATTTACGGTATGCTATAGTATTACAGATATAGTTCAGTATATACAGTAGGCCTATAGTAGCCTATTACATATCTACCATAGCCATTCTGTTCCACCCCTGCACCTGAACAATATAAAATAGTAAATTATCAAACATTCACACAATATTACAAATTATATATTAAATTAAAAACATAAACATTACTGTAAAAATTCCTACTTTGACAGTTCTCATAGTGTATCAAAGCTTTTTGATGCTGCTTACTTCAAATTAGCTGGTATCTCAATGGAAAAATATATAATTGTGTGTTGGTAAACCTTATAACTTTTTAATGCTATCGAATACCCCCGCCGCAGCAAACCTGCCGACTAAGCGAATTTCCATTTGTCTGAATTGATTTTCAGTTAAATATATTTTAATAACATTAGGTTTAACGAGTACCTAGGTTTGCTGCTACAAGTTAATAAAGTGTGTTTTTGAGTAAAATATTGATAGCTTAGTACAAAATAAATAAATTTGCCAAGATTTGATCAAAATATATCCATAAACAAGCAAACTACAACATTTGACAATATTCTCCATAAGAATAACATGGGAATTTTAAATTTAACATTTTTCAAATTTTCTCCGTTACTAATAATCGAACAAAAATACTTTTATATACTAAATTATTTGTTTTTTAAGCTCTTTAAAAAGGTCTAAAGAGAGATCGGGAAATTTTGTGTTTTGAGGGTCAAAAGTGAGAAAAACCAATTTTTACCCCATAAAACCCCTCGTAAAGCCCCGTTCCCATGGTTAATACTTGTAGAGTACTTTCATCTATTTTATATTAATTCGTTCTTTCATAACTTAATATTCCTTTATTATGTGCTTCTTTTTCTTTTATCAAATTTCATCAGTCTTCTTGCCATACCACAAAATAAATAATGTCTAACATAATTGTATATATTGTATATATATAAAATCAATTACAATTCATTATTAACGCTAATTATTATGTTTTATTTATTAACTCCTAAAACTACTTTTCTATTAATTAGTGATGAACCAAAACCTTTTATAGTATTGAAATAGCTACCTCAAAAAAGTTGATAAGGAAATGAAAATAGTGATGGAATACTTAACTTATTTCTGTGTTTGCTTGCAACATCTAGTAACTTACAAAACAGCGTGGTTTTTCTATTCTATGGTTTTATTAGGTATGCACGTAATCTGTGTACGCTTCAAAAATAAAGTTGGCAATACTTACAGATACTTTATTACGACTACGATCAGAAGGTGCAGAGTTTCCCATTTCGTTGGATGTTTGGATTTAACTTAACCTAAAAACATGTTTGAAAGACTAAACTATTTATATGATTTGTAGAAAAATATAATGTGTTACACGAGTGCAAACTACCTTTGCCGCACTCGAGAAACTTTCAACACTCGCCCACGGATCGTGCGTAAACATTTCTCTCGTGTGCAGCAAAGTGCCACTTCGCCCACTAGTTACACAAATAACTATTGGGATAGTAATTGGCCTATTTATTAATGGGTAAAATGATCTATCATCATGCAAATTTTTAACCCAATTCGAGTCATTTCTTGATTGAGCCCCAAACAAATTACAAACACACACACTTACAGCTTTATAATATTAGTACGGTATATAATGATGTTTCGATTGCCAATTGACTAATGCTGCCTAGGTTCTTTAATTAAGTCTTTTAATTTGTTTCCTGTTATTTCAGTCATTTAAAACATCATTTAACCAAATAAAACGATATAATCATAAACAATAACTGGTCTCCTAGTTATATAACCAAATAGTAAAGCACAAATCATAAAAATAAAGCTAAAATAATAGAAACAAAACTTCGTCTACCCCAGCGATCAGTGTGGACGTATGAACTAGACACGAAAATCAAGCTTCAAAATTTACAATGGGATGAGAAGTCTACGCCTTCACTCTCCTCACACTCTCTCTCACTCTCCCGCCCCCTCTTTACTCGACCACCCCTTTCCCCCAGTCCCAGCGAAATACCCGGTATGGTACTGGCGGGGAGAATAGGCTTATGCCAGGTAGTCTTCTCCACTCGCCTTGACACTTTAATGACCCCTGAATTTACGAGTTCGATAAGACGACTAGCCAGTTCTCCTACACTCGTTCCGGATGTGTCTAGTCTGGTTCCGGTGACTTACCTATAAACACTCTGCTTTCTCCCGGGAGAGTTCTCACCTTGGGAAAAGGATTGTTTGATTTTAATAACCGTGGTAACCGGAGCAGTTAAATACCCCCGACGCAGCAAACCTACTTACTAAGAAAATTTTCATATTGCTGACTGGATTTCCATTTAAATGTCTCCTTAAAGTTAGTATATTTATTTTTTATTTAAGTAACATAAATTGTAATGAGTACTTAGGTTTTCTGCTACAGGAAAGGTAATAGGGTGCACTTTTTATTGAAATTTGATAGCTTGTAAAAAAATTTGCCAAATTCGATTAAAATACATCCACAAATGAGCAAACTACGACAGTTTTTTTATTCTTCATAAAATCACACGGAAATCTTTTAACTACAATTTTCGGGATTTTTTTCAGTAACAGTAACACAAAACTCTTCATTGTTCTAAATGATTTTTTTTTGTTCTACAGAATAGTTTGGTAGTAAATAGCAAACTTTTATGATTTTGGTGGTCAAAATTGGGAAAACCCTTTTATCCCATAAAACCCCATTCCGATAGTCCGATCATGCAGTTTCACGCAATTGTTTGAATACACACAATTTACACGTTTGCACCAAACTTTATCAAAAACGGATAATTTTTACTCTAGTTATTGCGCTAACGGACACACAGACATGCATATACATACAGTATACATATGCACATGAATATAAACAGATGGTGTGTTTGGCACATAAAAACGTCAAAGTAAGTCGGTCCCGGGTCTAGGTCTTACTATGAAACCTACATTAATAGCTCATTTATATAAGAAATTCTCTAAAATTCAACGCGATGAATTGTTCACACTCAATTATATTTAGTTAGAAATATTTGTTTGCTATTTCTTACTATCAATGTTCTAACTATGCATCTTGTGCTATGCTAACTAAGTCTGTAAACTTAATACAATAATGGCCCTGTTACACCCCTTTTCCCACCGTCCTACTCAACTGATTGTACGATCAGGTATAATTTTAAATATTATGATCTAGAGCACCTGCGAACGGTAATTATCTTTAGGGCTTTGCCTCACATTTAATTTATTTAGTGACCATTTTAAAAGTTCAAGTAATATGCTGACCAACTTTGCGCGTTAAAAGAAGTGATCTAACAGCTGATCCTACAGTTGAATTTAACCACAGTCAAATTTTAAACAAGAAACAGGCGGAACAGTTATATGAAAATTTTAAATATGATATTTTTTTGATAACTGCAATCTGATTGGTTGGTAAATCACTGTTCAGTCTTTATAGTGTTGATCTAGATATTAAAAAATAAAAGGGTATCGCATTAATTGGTTATCCTTGGAATTCAATAATAAGATGCTAAACCTGCTCCAGGGCCCTCTCGTATTCAATGCTCATGGACAACCGCTGGACATTTCAACAAATCGTAAGTAAATAGTTACTACAATATACAGTGCAAACAAATATCGTTTAATCAAATTAAAATCTAGAACTCACGTTTCATTTCTCTACCCTCCTTGGTGCATGGACCAGTGCCGAGGACGCACTTGAGGTAGGCGTTGAGAACTCTAGGGTTGCTCAGGACTGTGTCTACATTGAAAGATTCTTGTTGTTGTTTCGCGGCCAGGACTGCCGAGGCGAACACGACCAAAAGCACAACGCACTTCATGACTGTCCGAGGAACGGCGCAACAATGAAATCTGACGAGCTACATGAGTTTCTATATGGTGGGGCGCAGGAACCCGGCGCGGCTGCAACCGTTACGGACCCGAGCGGTCAGTTGGAACCGTTTCGCTATCCTAGGGAGAATTTTCGAACCAAGGGGATGGTGCAGGCAAGCATAAAGTATAAGTTATAAAGTAGTGAGTGCATAAGCAGTTCTGTAATTCACTGTTACTTTTCACAACCTTTTTCTTGTTGGTATCTGACGTGTAGGAGCAGTATTGTACGTCACAGTTACTTCACATACGTTTTCAAATCCTGTTATTTTTCTGTAATGAAGCTCGATTAAATAATTGTTACACCTACTAAGTTTCTCTTTCAAGCTATCTTCTCTTAGTCCACTAGCAGTTCCGTAAGTCACCTTTACTTCTAATATTTTGTCTGTGATGTTACTCAAGCAAATAGATAATTGTTACCTACACCTCCTAAGTTTTTATTTAAATATATGCTATCTTATCTTAGTCTATGTGCATTTCCATAACTGACTGTTAATTCTAATTTCTTCCCAGGTATTTTCTCCGGTCTGCACTAGCAGTTCCGTACGTAACTGTTACTTTTAATCCGTTCCATCACCTGTTACTTCTTCACTCGCTGCCTCCTGCTGCTTGACCTAAGTTCACCGACCAAGCATCTCTGCATGATGTCGTCTCGTCCCACTTGTATTGTTAGATGGGTCTTCATGAGCTATCAATCTGTCATATCATCAGTATTACTGTACAGGCTGACGAGGTCGTAGGTTGTTTTGATTATTTCTGACATTGATGACATATCGGATAGGACCACTGACTGGAAAGCATCAGATAAACATCTTTTTAAAGAAATAGTATGTTTCTTTGACAGTTATAAAATTGACGAAATGGGACTTTCGTGACGAATATTGAACGTTACTTTTGATCACGATGAAAAAATCAGTTATTGAACATAAACAAACCACCAAAACAAACAAATAAATCACGATGGTTTGTTTACATGTTTAAACAAATGTCTAACCTGCCAGATAAGATTCTCCAAATGGCTTAGGATTAGATGATTCAGGGTACTCCTAAAAAAGTCTTGCAAGAGGTACCGGTACGAGGAATAATATAGTACATTTTTGGATTGGTGCAAGAAAGAGAAGGTTTTCAGAAATCATATAAGTGATGATGTGTTGCTTGTTTATTTTTCTGACAAGTCGGCAACTATGAAACCATCAACTTTGTGGAGGAAGAACTCAATGTTGAAGAGTTGCTTGATAATCCAAAAGAATAAATATAATCAGTACCCGTAGCTCCTTTTGAGCCAACTGGAAACTTCAGTTATAACCTTGTTGATGTCAGGCAAAGTATTGTTTGTGTAGCGAAAGTAATGTTTATGTCAGGAAAAGTCAGCTGATCACTATTTGTTTTTGGTGTATGACTATTGACGATTATCGAAGATCTCAGCTGTATGGAAATGGGCTTTTTTCGAATACAGAGTGATTGAAAACAGTTTGCAGCATTAAACGTTTAAATTTGTTTAAAATGAAAACAGTGGCTGTCGGTAAAGCAATTACCATGTGTTTGAATAATACTACATAATATTTCAAGTTACCCATGATTTAAAAATACTACAGACGTATGATTCAACTTTCTCTAATTTACAACACTGTTACTATAGCTTATATCGATTATATCTTAAGAAGTGATTGATGTCTCTAATCAAGGACACAGCTCGCTAATTGGATTCGTAACGCAATTGTTTAAAATTCAAAAAGAGATGAAAATTTCCAGTTATGGTTTTACAAATATTTGTTTCTATTACAAACCAATCGGAATAATATATTTATAGTTTTTTTTATGTAACATTCACAATATAAAAACGATTGTTATGTTCAAGCACAGACAATGGAATAAACATTAAAGTATTATATTGTCTGTGGTTCAAGCTTACACTGTTGAAATCAACTGACCAAGATAAGTCCAATAACCCATCAATGTAAATATTTTGTTTGCATTGGTAGTTGTGATTTAGCATTGCGTTAATTTGCCTTTTCTGTAGTAATTCTTGCTAAACGATCAATCAAATGTTTAAAAGATTTAGACATTCTGAATATTTTATAACATTTGCCTTTAGTTCCAATAAAAGCATTGTTAACACGTTTTATATCATGATTTAGAGCAGTGCACGGTTGAGTTATTAGAACCACAGCCCTTATACTCTAGGGCTTCTTGTTCAAATCCGTCCAATACTCAATAGATTTTAACCATGTGATAAGGATGTGACCCAGTAGTTTGGAGCTCACAATAACTTGAAGATTCATCAGGCATCATTATATTAATGCTAGATATCTTAGAATAAGAGGCTTTACTTAAAGGACACCATACGCTCTAAAAATTTCTTCTGACTGTGTGGCAGAATCAAAACTATAAACTACATCTAACTGGAAACATAACAAAAAAAACGATAAACTTATGATACTAGCAAAATTACCCACGTGAAATAGTGAAAAATAAATCAAAATTAAAATTAGCAGCTTACGCAAATTAAAATTGTATATTTTAATTATTACAACCCTATAATAAAGATTCATGCCCTTAGGGTGGGGTTTTTATAAAATTAATATAATAAGCAGGCATTTCTTCTTCTTATCAAAACCTTTCAGTCAAGTATGCGGTTAATAATCAGACTATTTTATCATATTCCTTAAGAAGATCGCTTAAGAACGTATATGGAACGTACATGAATGAGATATTGAAATGAAGTATTTGGACATAGTATTTGTACCTAATAAAAAACTTAGGTTTCTCATTCGCTGTACAACAATGTGCTGTGTGCTCACTAGGCTCTTGTTAGTTCAAGGAAACGCCGCCGGAGAGCAGGGCAGTTCAGGGGGCGGTCGGTAATGCAGGACAGCAATTTTAAATAATTGATTTTAATCTATGTAATCATAAAACCACAGAAGGAGTAGATACCCTTAATTTATCAACTTTTATTAATAAAATATCCTACGGATTTTATACAAAAATATATGTTTATTAGTAAAAAATACGTGATTGTAAAAATATTAAAAAAATGTTTTGTCCGCAATTATGTTATATTTTTCACTTCCAAAAGAATTTAACCGCAGTTATGGGACTTCAATACATTTTTCAGGTTAAATATAAAAATAGTATATTTTCTGAACCGTTATAAATATACAACCAATTAAATGGCCTGCAGTTTTGTGAATACTTATGCTAGATAGTAATGTGTAGCGTTTGCAGAGTCCATATAACAGGCGCTGTCAAACTTCATGAGTTTGCTGTTTATATAGATAATCAATGTTTATAGTTAATAGCTGTACTGATTACAGCTCCAATACAACGAGCAAAAAATAAACTCACTCCCATACATATGAGAATCTTAGTATATTCTATTTTGTTTACATTCTTGTTGTTTACATACTACAAGCACTGATCTATTGACATCAAAAGTAGGGGTTTGAAAGTAAGTAGGTTTACGCTTTTAAATCAGTTTATATATTCATACTAAATCATAGAGTTGCTGTATTTTAAAACACACATCAGCACCACTTTAATAGCTCTCTAGGTCACATTTTCTTCCCGTTGCAAAGCACGGGTATAGCAGCTTGTACTCCTATTATTCCCGTCCTCGGCCTCGCTTCGTGAAAATAACTCTTACCTCGGCTTTGCCTCTGGAACTTGATTGTGCAACGGAAATTGCCACTTTCGGTACTCGTGATAAAATACTATTAATAAAAATAAACAAACATATACAACCTAATTCAAAACGAATTTCACGCAATTCTTATGAAACTGCATAGCTCTAAATTGCTTCAAAGCCAGTTCAATAACATAAACAGCATAACGACATTTCGTTTCCCCAGAGGTTTATATTACATTTTCTACATAAAAGCTTTGCAAAGACAAGCTCTGTACGTTGACTCCTGTCCTATTTCTCCGACATCTCTGCTTTTATCTTCCATAATGGCTAAACATACCTCTTTGACCTATCCTCTGAAAAATATTGACCTAGTTTGTCTTTGTAACGTCTTTTTACTCGTCTTTTGTGAAGGGTCTTCAATAGTTTTACATGTTTGGAGTCATAAACGTGACGAAATAGTGAATTGTGTAGACTTTTCACAACTTTTAAATATTGCCAATGTTTTTCGTAACAATATTTAAAATAATTTTACAATAATTTTTTTATATTTTGGTGATAAAATTGTCAAACTGTATGTAAATACACAAGGTTATCCAACACGGGTCTTGTGTGGCTTCACTAATAAATTTAAATATTTTTTTTAGATAGATGAAAAAAAATCAATTGTAAGGTAATTTTATTTTTTTTTTAACTATTGTAGAAACGAGTATTTGAATTAATATACTTCATAACAAGAATAGAAAAAACAGTCATTACATATTCGAGACCATGCGTTTGAAGTGCGAAATTTATCGAGCACTTTGACAAAGCCGAGAATATGTAGGGCCTAATAACTACTTAAACTCGTGTTTTGAGCGATACTTTACGCTACACTAAAATTAATTATCTTAATTAAAATTGACATTTTAGGTTATGTCTTCAGTTTAACAATAATATTTACTTTGGTTGTACAGTTTTGGCTGTTGAAAATTGAAACAGTTGACAAAACAATAACAAATCTTAGATTGTACGTCGGCAAAAACAAGATGGTAAACATTCTTTTGCCGTAGTAAACAATGTAATGATGAATTTTCGCAGCTGATATACATGTAAAACAGGCCATTTCACAGTAGTGTAGCAAAAATAATTTTTGTATGATTGCGTTATATTATTTACTTTGACCATTTATTTTGCAAAAAAGTTTTGAAATTTGTAAATCGTGTACAAATTTTCATACAGATACCCAAATAGTCTAAAATTTTAATTTTTAAATTGCACTCATCTCGCTAACAAAGCGTTAAAAATTTTTATGAAAATTAATCCTAAATTTATTGCTCTTACGGGACACCCTGTATATAATTACACAATTACTACAGTAAGGGTTGTCTGGAACCGGTAACTAGTTATGCTCTGTTGCACTGGTTAGTTAAGTCATTGGTCTATGTGCCAAACAGTAATTTAGTGAAGTATTTGACCTACATTACGATCAAACGATATTACACTAACTTATATAACAGCATAATGTTCAATATGAACAAAGATGTTATCAGAGAAACTGTTACATTACTAACTGAACTAATAATCCCACAAGGTATATCTTGCTTAATAATTCAAAGAGGACTTCGCAATGTTATAATCTTAACTTAACGTATAATCTTAACTCCCATGAGCTCTATTGACGTTTATATTGTCAATAACTTTACAACCAGAAACTTAATGTGATTTAACTCCCTTATTAATCAAGTACAATATAAAATTGGGTATGTCCAAAGTATTACATCATTTTCTTTCTTATTGTATTCAGTACTGGTTCTATTTCTTTTTTGCTGTTTTATTTTATTCCAATCTCTAGGGTCGGGTTTATCAGTATTTTTACTGATATTTAAAACCTACTACTTATTATATTTTCTTATTTATTTGATTTGTCAATTGTTAGATGTTAATGACTAATTTCATATACAGGGTGTTGAAAATGTCTGGAACGAACATTGTATCTGGTGAGTGGTTAAAGAAAAACAACTGATATTTTGTGTACGGATATACCTATATGGTTTTACCTATCTTTTGGTGCCGTATGAAATTTTTTACCACTTATAGGGAACGTCCTGTGGAGGATGCAGTAAAAAGTTTTAATGGAAGCCTATAGTAAATGATACATCATTTTAAAGGCCATTTTTTTCTGAGTAAGGAGCCGCAAGTTTTAACGTCCTGTGGAGGATGCAGTAAAAGGTTTTAATGGAAGCCTATGGTAAATGATACATCATTTGAAAGGCCATTTTTTTCTGAGTAAGGAGCCACAAGTTTCATCTAAAAAGGACCACCCTAGCAAAAATGGCGACTGTTTGAAATTTAAAAACATTGCTATTTAAATGGTCCGTATTTGTTTCCTATAAATGCTATTACAAGCCAGTTACGAAGTACAGTAGTTTATAACGTGGTGAACTGAAAAGTGACAAAAAAAAAACATTTAACTAAATTGTTTGTGTTGTTTTACTAAACTTATTTTTAACATAAATACCAATTAAGCTTTCAATTATTTTCAAAAACTTCAAACAGTCGCCATTTTCGCTAGGGTGGTCCTTTTGAGATGAAACTTGTGGCTCCTTACTCAGAAAAAAATTACCTTTAAAATGATGTATCATTTACCATAGGCTTCCATTAAAACCTTTTACTGCATCCTCCACAGGACGTTAAAACTTGCGGCTCCTTACTCAGAAAAAAATGGCCTTTAAAATGATGTATCATTTACTATAGGCTTCCATTAAAACTTTTTACTGCATCCTCCACAGGACGTTCCCTTTAAGTGGTAAAAAATTTCATACGGCACCAAAAGATAGGTAAAACCATAGTATATCCGTACACAAAATATCAGTTGTTTTTCTTTAACCACTCACCAGTTATAATGTTGGTTCCAGACATTTTCAACACCCTGTACATGTATGACCATTGATTAATCTTTATATTTCTGTTGTATGGTTTATTTGTGAAGATTAATTAGCCTATAACATGTTTTAATATTGTTAAATGAGGAGTAAATAAACAGTGATTGAAATGTTGTACTGAAATTGACTACTATTCTTTTTTGACTTGATAATTGACAATTTATTATCAATCTTCGTTGTTTTAAAGCTGGTTTCACTAGCATAGGAGTTCTTCTAGTTATGCGACTTTCCCAAAGTACTACGACAGTAATCTAGTAAACCTTTTTCTTTACCTGATATTTTAACAGGACTAATTCATCGTTTCAAATGTTTACACTTTTAAAGTCACAACAAAAACATTACCCTAAATTTAGTTATAGGAAACTTACATTACATCAGCAATATAACGTATCTTTTGCTGATATATTAATGAGAAGAACGGAAAGTTTTGTTATCTCCAAACCTATAGTTGTAGAATCTACTTTTGAATGTCAAGATAACATTTTCTTTTAGAAGAAACGATTTAAAATACATATTACTTTTTTAACATAATTCGTATCTGGAAATAGTGGTATTAGGACTGTATACCGTACTAAATTAACGTCCTTCGGATACTAAAATCGAGGTATTAATAATTGACCAGAGCCAATTTATTTCACCTAATAAGTACCTAATAAGTAGAATTTGCCGCTGTTGAAGTTTTTACTTATTTTCGTCACCTATTATAATATTTTACAACTGACAAAAACCCTAGAACTCGTGTTATTGTATGTTTTGGCTCGGTATGTTAACTAAAAAAAAATCCTTCGTAAAATAACCTTAGTAGAAAATAGTCGACATCAGCGTACCCAAAGGTAATAGATCTTAAAACACACATCAGACAAGGCTTCGGATTCAAGAATAGCATTACATCTAAGGTCAATTTTGTAGCGTTCATTTTGCTGACTAAAGAATGTGTAAAAACAATGTAGCTTTCCTAGTAGTGGGTTTGCACTTTTCACACCGAGAATTCCAGCACAGAAGGTTGACCAACTGTCTTTTACAATTATACTTCGATAATGATTATTTGTGGGATTAGTAGGCAATTTGCGCTCGCGTTACAAATAATATTTTTCCTACAGTTAGGCTACTATAAAGCATAAAAATACTAAGTCTTTCAAACACTATACAACACATTTTTAAGTTATGTTAAATCCAAGCGATGAACAAAATGGAAAACACTGCATCAGCTGGTTGTAGTCGTAGTATCTTTGTGTTGCCAACTTATTTTCAAGAGTACTCGTATTACGTGCATAATAAAAGTAAACTGTTTTGTGTTAATTGGTTAGAATACTGGAGTGCGGCGAAAATAGAGTGCGGCAAAAAAGAGCGTAGAAAAAAAGAGTGCGGCAAAAGTAAAAGGAGTGCGGCAAAACTAAGTAAATATAGGAATTAGCAACTCTGTGCTATAATCAGTGCAAGGATGTCTACTTTGTTAGGGGACTGTAGGAGAAATAAATTATTACTAAGAACAGAAAACAATCCCATATGTTTTATTTCTCCCCATTCTCATCCTACAGTCATATTGAAGTTGAAATACGCACAGTCATACTCATTTTGTTTTATGTTTATGAGATTCATTTAATTGATGTTATAAGCGTTTCTAGAATGGAATGGGGACGAAATGCCTAATTGATAGTGTATCTGGTCCAATTAGGTAATTGGGTATTACGTATGTATAAACGATTTATGAGTAGGTAGGATTTGTATTAAGCTCAGCACATGTCAAGAGGGAATTATGACAATCAAAACTGATAATCCCTCAATAATCATGTACTAGGATGAATATACTGTAGATACATATTACGGCCTCTTAGAAATTATTGGATGCTCGAGTTATTTCCGTTATAATCCTTAATAATATTATATGTATTACTGTAATTGACATAACCAATGCATGTAAATTATGTAAATCTGGTTGAATAAATGACTTATGACGTATCCACAGATCTATCTTTTAATAAATACAATCTTGTTCATGTTAACAATCATTACAATAAATTACCTTTTTGTGATAAGATGGGAAATCAAATTTAGTTTTTAGATATAAACTACAGTTTATATGTATATTGATTCCTACTTCACAGAAAGAAAGATGTTGACGAAAAATGATTCATTTTAAGATGAACTATATAATTAAAGTTGTTTCATTTCCACACAATAAGGTACAAATAATTACTGCCTAATCAATAATGAGACATCTACGTTTAATGGTAATTGGGGCAGCGAGTAAAACTTCTGAATCGGGATGTTTTAAATTATACAAAGAGATTTTCCTTGTCGGATTAAGTTCGTTTGAAAGCGGAGTTTTAACGATTCCCACACCATATCCAATTATTACCTTTAGTAAAAAATTACTTACTAAAGAATGGTAGGGGATTATCCATACGGATAAAGTAGTAATAATTGTATAATATTAACTTTAGTATTATTTTATAACTAGGTGAACCCGTGCGAATTCGCACGAATAACAAATTAGGATATTATAGCAACGTCGATAGAAGTTACGTCGTTGTATCGACGTTGGTCTTGAGCTCGATCGTTGGCTATATACATTTTAAGTTCTTTTGCTGTTCATTAAGAGTAGTTTGCAGGACGGAACTAATCATGCTGAAAACTTGCGCGTATGGATTACAATCAACCAAATGTTGAGTCAAACAAAATGTGTATGAGTTTAGTGTTGCAAGGACCATTAGCTTTGTTTAGCATTCTTCCTTGAACAGCGGTTTTGACGTCCGTAGATATAAATTTGGGCATATGTTGGATGCTCCCCTTCTGACAGTTGAAAGGTGCCAATTGAGTGATAAATTGTGCACCTTATACATGAAAGGCCCTCCACTGTTATGTTCTTCAATTTTAGCTCGAGTGCTGACCATTGCGAGCGCAGAGTTGTACGATCTAACTATGTGTATTCTATTGTTCTCTTTGTAGTTTCTGCTCAAATGATTTGCTCAATTAAGTAGGCTCTGGATATAATAGATTTCTTGGTTAGTGGTAGATTCACTTTTCCTTTATGGCAGCAGAATAAAATCCTTCACCTTGTCCTCTTTGTTCTTCTTTAAAATGTAGCGCACCACATTTCTGACATTTTAATGCCATCTCGCCAAGTGAATGCTGCTGAATTCTTGAATTTGTCAGTGTAATTTTGTAAGTACACGTTGCCACTAACTGTTCCAGCTCCTTACGTATTGCATTGCTTGCCCTATGTTGACTCACCGTGTCCGACTCCGACCGACAATATTTCTTTGTCATCGGGCCCTTGACTTGTTTCAACGAAAATATAATATAAAACTTTTCTCCCGTCGTGTACTAAAACAGCTGGAATTTAATTTTTGTTTAAACTAATGTATTGACATCTGTTTCAGAATATAATAACATTCAAATCAATCACAATGTTATCCTTATGGAAGGAACTTTGACCTCAACGCCCTTAAAAAGACATATTTCGAAAATCTAAAGCCAGTTTGCACATCTACACACATAGACGAACATTTTGGTATATAATATGTGGGGTTAAATTTTAAAACAAAAAAGCCTTATTGTTCACAAAGTTTCATGTCGCGTATTAAATATATAGAAAATCTAAATTTGTAGTGGATTTTAATGGGTGATTATTAACGATAGATATAACTTATTGTCATATTTTTTCAAATCTCATAGATTTAACCTGTGACACAATACGAGCTTGAATAACAAATATAAACGATTGGAAACTAAGGGGTGAGCTGGTACAGTACAAGGGTGAACTGTACTAATAAAAAAGTAGTGGCAGGTACCAGAGATCGAACCTATGGCATCGCTACTTGGGGCCGAAGTTCGTGATACTACTGACCGAGCTGACGACTCGGTTAATAAATATAACTACAGTAATTACTTTTCACCACACTACGATGTTTTTAGCCGTTTATTTATTTATTTATTGAACAACAACGGCAAACACCATTTTACATTAAGTAAGCTACAGATAGGAAAACATTTGAAAATTTAGCTGTCAATTACATAGGTGCTGAAAACAATCATTAACACTTATTAATACATAGCAAAAAAAATGGATATTGATTTTACAAAAAATATAACAATATATAAAATATAACAAACATGCCGTTTGACAAACATTTATTGGAGATCGAAAGCTACGGATTGCTGTCCTTGCCAGCTGTCATCGTCAATTGGGGACCGGGAAGGATTTTACATCCCAAGGGTTCAAAACCAGCTGTTTGCTTATTTACTTCTACAATTATGTAAATTAAAATACACAAGCAGTGTCCATATGCAATAGACTTGTTTTATTGTCACCACTGACTAGGCAACTATTTATGGTCATTTTTGCTAATTCCTCAAAATATTTCACATAGCCTTAAAGATGGAGTTGTGTTGACTGTTAGTGTGTTTTATTATTGTGGTGAATAGGGGTAATAGAACATAGTGTGGTAAAAAATAGAGTTCGTACTACGGGCCGAAATGGCTTTGCAGCTCTTGATCGTTTCAAGTTCTTGACTTCGACTCGAACTTAAAAAACGTTTTCGAGCCGCCAAAACATCATTTTCGGCCCTAGGTACGAAATATCCTATTACTAAGCTGATAAAAACTACAAAAATATCTCTAAAAGCTGAAGTTTACCAAGCTGAGGTTTTAGTAAATTACATTTTTATGGTAGACAGCATACATGACTTGACAAGAATAGTTAAGTTTAGTATGAAACCAAACGGGTTAAACTGCCACCACTGGTTTGTAATTTAACACTGTTTCTAGCTTAGTTGAGATTGATTTAAGGTTCCAATCAATCTCTGTCTCTAACTTAAAATGCAGGTTTTGCACGGTTTAATAATAAAACGGTTTTTGTAGACGAAAATGCAAACGTAATTGATAATGTTTAAAATGCTTTGACAATTCCCTGGTCTTCAAGAAGGAGGAACCTGTATGTATGTATGTATGTACATAATCAAACGCCAATATTTTTACCAATTAAATTTAAGATTCTTTACTTGGAGAATTAGTAGTCACCACAGAGCAAAGAATAAATAGTCACCGATATAATGGCAAAAAACGGCATGGATCATAAACATGATCACATGACATAGTCCTAGAATCCTAGACATTTTTGTTTAGTATTTGCAAATTTCGTCAGCAGATTTTTACACTATGGAAAGGCAGACATCAATTTTATAGATAAATACTCTACTATGAATATCATTAAAGAGTCTATCTTCTAGGACCCGGTCAAACACCTGTATCTCCGGGCATCTTCCGTCCTTAGGATGAAGGAAGGTCCATTAGACCACAGATAACAGGGGATATTATATACCAGTGGTCATCTCAGGCTGACCACACTCATCATCATGAAGGCGGCTCTGGTAAGTGCATAGAGAAAGACGTGGAAATTAATAATGTTTATTTTTACGATTAAATAACTTCTTGATCAGCATTGTACGTGTTATTCAATTACATGAAATTACAAAAATACGTCAAATAACACTTGTAATAATATATTTACACTTATACTGTTTACTCACATGACTGTAAATACATACAAAAGATGGCATGTGGTGATTGATTTGGATTGGACACTCCAATCACCATGAGACCCAATAGGTGAATGACATTTATTTTCATTCGCCTATTGGGTCTGATGACGATTGGGGTGTCCAATCGAAATCGATCATCACATCTTCGGATATGTTTTTAACGTTTTGTGAGTAAACAGTATAAGTGTAAATATATTTACTAAATGTGTTATTTGACATAGGTACTTTTGTACTTCAGGTTTGCGTTTTAAATACTAAGAATGTAGGTTCTAATAAGTTACTTGAAGGACTGACAGTTTAGTTGATAAAATGTATTATTAACTGTGTAGAGATTATTTGTATCGGAATATAATTATTGTTTATTAAGGTTTATAGTAACTAATGGTTTTAAAAGGGTTACAAGGTGGTATATGATTATAGTAAAAAGCTATCACCAATCTTTAAAACAGCTAGAAATAAGTAGTAACTTCGAACCTGACTAGCTAAGCACTACAAGTAAAAATCGCGATTTTACAGTTATTATTCATTCGATCATTTTAAACTTGGTGTCGTTTGATAGGGAATGTTATGCTAAATACAAGTATGCTTGACATTTTTTCATAGGGATTTAGTTAGTATTTAGTATGTAAATCAAATTAAGTCGTGGATTTTGATACAAATATTTCACTACAAATTTGTATTGAAAAGCGTAGTTGATCAATCAAAACTTACGGTGTCAAGACAATTTTAGAGATTTTATCCACATAATGTTGAAAATTTGCATTAAAAAGAGTATATGATAATCAGAATTCATTGTCCACTTCTGGATATTGCTTTATATTAATTAAATTATTATTGTTACCTTACAATATCCGTTTGGTGTTGGTAGATAAACAACTACATGTTTCGTGGCGACTGCCACATCCTCAGGTTATCCTCTTCTCAGATTCGTCATCAATTTAAAACATAAACCGTGACGGTACCAAAATAAATGTAATGTGTTTTTACGTGTGTTTTGTGTTTTATGTTTTAAATTGATGACGAATCTGAGAAGAGGATAACCTGAGGATGTGGCAGTCGCCACGAAACATGTAGTTGTTTATCTACCAACACTAAACAGGATATTGTAAGGTAACAATAATAATTTAATTAATATATGATAATATTTCTTTTAATTTTGAGTTTTTAGGTAATTTAATTTTTTTAAAGCATATGGTATGGATCCAAACAGACATAGTTAACTCCTAGCAATCTCAACCTACTTCTTAATTAAACTAGAAAATGCAAATTAAAGTCATTAAAACATTGCAGGTACTTTTGGCTGCAATCACTACAGCGAGATGCTCTGCGGCACCGCTCTTGTAAGTATGCACTTTTAACTTAAAGTAACCTTTAAAACTTTAACTTTGAAATTAAATCCCACATTCATAGTTGGTACTTGGTTTTAATGATGTGTTTATAAAAAAAATAAAAAAATTTATTATATTGTGAAAATGTTTTTCCATTATTTGGTACAATTTTACTAAGCACTTTTACTTTTACAGATCAGAGTTATTGGTGCGAGATGCCTCTAGCGCTCCCGCCATCTCACAGCTGATCTACGCTGCTGCTCCTTCCGCCACTTCTCCCTGGGCTCGTGCCTCTCCTGCAGGTGCACCTGCTCCTCTTGATGCCTCTAGTGCTCCCGCCACCTCCCAGCTCATCTACGCTGCTGCTCCTTCCGCCGCTTCTCCCTGGGCTCGTGCCTCTCCTGCAGGAGCACCTGCTCCTCTTGATGCCTCTAGCGCTCCCGCCGCCTCCCAGCTGATCTACGCTGCTGCTTCTCCCTGGGCTCGTGCCTCTCCTGCAGGAGCACCTGCTCCTCTTGATGCCTCTAGTGCTCCCACCGCTTCACAGCTGATCTACGCTGCTGCTCCTTCCGCCGCTTCTCCCTGGGCTCGTGCCTCTCCTGCAGGAGCACCTGCTCCTCTTGATGCCTCTAGTGCTCCCACCGCTTCACAGCTGATCTACGCTGCTGCTCCTTCCGCCGCTTCTCCCTGGGCTCGTGCCTCTCCTGCAGGAGCACCTGCTCCTCTTGATGCCTCTAGTGCTCCCACCGCTTCACAACTGATCTACGCTGCTGCTCCTTCTGCTGCTTCTCCCTGGGCTCGTGCCTCTCCTGCAGGAGCACCTGCTCCTCTTGATGCCTCTAGTGCTCCCACCGCTTCACAGCTGATCTACGCTGCTGCTCCTTCCGCCGCTTCTCCCAGGGCTCGTGCCTCTCCTGCAGGAGCACCTGCTCCTCTTGATGCCTCTAGTGCTCCCACCGCTTCACAACTGATCTACGATGCTGCTCCTTCCGCCACTTCTCCCTGGGCTCGTGCCTCTCCTGCTGGAGCACCTGTTCCTCTTGATGCCTCTAGCGCTCCCGCCGCCTCCCAGCTGATCTACGCTGCTACTCCCTCTGCTGCCTCTCCCTGGGCTCGAGGTTCCCCTTCTATACTTACAGTTGCTTATGATGCCCCAAGTGCTCCCACAACCTCTCAGCTCAACTACGCTGCTGCTCCCTCTGGAGTCTCTCCATGGGCCCGTGTCTTCCCTGCTGGACTTCAATCTGCCAACGTTGCCCCTAGCGCATCCGCCACTTCTCACCTGATCTACGTTGCTGCTCCTTCTGCT
Organism: Macrosteles quadrilineatus; assembly: GCF_028750875.1. Taxonomy (NCBI): domain Eukaryota; kingdom Metazoa; phylum Arthropoda; class Insecta; order Hemiptera; family Cicadellidae; genus Macrosteles; species Macrosteles quadrilineatus. The sequence continues at coordinate 17,213,880 of NW_026542599.1, forward strand.
GCTTCTCCCTGGGCTCGTGCCTCTCCTGCAGGAGCACCTGCTTCTCTTGATGCCTCCAGTGCTCCCGCCACCACCCAGCTCATCTACGCTGCTGCTCCTTCTGCCGCTTCTCCCTGGGCTCGTGCCTATCCTGCAGGAGCACCTGCTCCTTTTGATGCCTCTAGCGCTCCCGCCGCCTCCCAGCTGATCTACGCTGCTGCTCCTTCCGCCGCTTCTCCCTGGGCTCGTGCCTCTCCTGCAGGAGCACCTGCTCCTCTTGATGCCTCTAGCGCTCCCGCCGCTTCACAGCTGATCTACGCTGCTGCTCCTTCTGCCGCTTCTCCCTGGGCTCGTGCCTCTCCTGCAGGAGCACCTGCTCCTCTTGATGCCTTTAGCGCTCCCGCCGCTTCACAGCTGATCTACGCTGCTGCTCCTTCTGCTGCTTCTCCCTGGGCTCGTGCCTCTCCTGCAGGAGCACCTGCTCCTCTTGATGCCTCTAGCGCTCCCGCCGCCTCCCAGCTGATCTACGCTGCTGCTCCTTCCGCCGCTTCTCCCTGGGCTCGTGCCTCTCCTGCAGGAGCACCTGCTCCTCTTGATGCCTCTAGCGCTCCCGCCGCCTCCCAGCTGATCTACGCTGCTGCTCCTTCTGCCGCTTCTCCCTGGGCTCGTGCCTCTCCTGATACTAGTGATGCTCCCAGTGCTTTCACCTCACTTCAACAAATCTACCCTGCCGTACCTTATTACCTAGCATAAGGAAAATACATCAAGGTAGATCAATTCAATAAATGACCAAAATGACCATGAAATGCTTCAATCATTTAAACCATTAAAACATATCTGTACTACCCAGTTTTCTTTGTTTTTTGTGAATTATTATTTATATTTAAATTATTATACAATCATTTTAACTGGTTCTATTTTAAAACCAATATTAAAACAAGTACCTCCCCAGTCTGGCATTTTTCATTTAACGTGATTTAGAAACTTTGTTATTGTACAAAAAAAGTGACAGTTTCCTGTTTAAGATTTCTAATATTCATAGAAACCTTGTCACTATACTTTGTCTGAGGGAGTGAGGTTCTTGAAATCACCAAAATGTTTGAGCTATGTGAGCTATACTCTTTAGGCATAGCCTGAAGTAGTGTGTAGAACTGTTTCAGTCTAGAGCCTAGCGTCTAGTGATGTCAAGGTGCGAGGTAAAAAAAATCTATTTTCAATGTAAAATGCCTTTACATATTCTAATACCGTAAACTGGTGTTGTCTGTCTTATTTTAACTACGTATCAACTTATTGGTTTTGCTTTATAGTGGATTAGCAAATTTACCTATAAGGAAGAAGTTTTTTTTTTATCGTAGGTGGCACGATAAGGCCTAGGTCCAAGGCTTACTTACTCAAAAAAAAAAAAAAAAAAAAAAAAAAAACAAAGGCCTAAAACACCATTCGTTCAAATGTTTTATATGTATGTTATGTACGTTATGAACACGACAACTTGATTTACTTCGATCTGATCTTGATGAAAGTTTGCATGAATAAGAAGAGCTGTGGACCTTGAATCAGTTCGCTTACCAGCAAGGGTTATAGAACGTAGTTTTATAAGGTTTTGAACATTCTCAAACATTATTTTTATCAAACTTTAACCCGTTGAACCTAGGAAAGCCTAACTTTTATCACATCCATCTTCTAAAGTTTAAAATAAACATTTTTTACGTCAAAGCATTGTTGTATAAAGACAAAGATTTTGGAGAAAATTCTTAATATTCCAAATGACTTTTTAACCGACTTCCCCACTACCAACAAAAGGAGGAGGTTCTCAATTTGTTTGTGGCGATGTTTTTTTTTTTCTATGTATGTTCACCAATTTCTCTGTGATTCTTTTACCGATCAGTGTGGTTCCACCACCAAAATAACCAGGAGAGTTTCTATTTGGTACCTTATATATTATGTTTAAGTATAATATTTGTTTCGGTGAAAAATTCTGAAAACCTTAAATATTCAACATTTATTTTGTTTACATTTGTGCAGATTGTTTACATTTGTGCAGAGAAGGCAATAAATCATAATAACATTCCTACAGCTGTTAGTTGAAACCATTTAAATGAAGCTACAGAAAATTTTTCATGAAACAGTTGCTTCATATTGATCAATAAACTATTTCTTGCCATGGAGCCTAACTAAATGAATTACATTGATAAAAATGCATTTTGTTTTGGTTACTATAAAAAATGTATTTTAACGTTTTACCTGATTTGTGTATACAGTAATTCTGTTTTTAGTATTGAATATTCTGACTTACAAAAACATATATGTTTCAGTGAATAGCTGTATGATATTGTTGACAAATAAAGGTGTATTGTGAAAACCAAAGCATTCGTAAAACAGGTCTAAATATAAATCAAATGCAATTATTCCTTACACGACCTAAGAAGTGTGACAGTGCATAATCGTCAATTGTCTTAAAAGTGTTAAATATTTTAATTACTAAACATGCATTTGCAGATGTGGAATGTTTATTGATATTCTCTACCCAGTTACTACAGGGTGACAATTAAGTCTTAGGACGACTTTATAACTTTTAAACGACAAACGATATCACAACCACATTTGGTATACCGTTACTGGAAATTGTAAGCTACTTTTCTGAGTACATGGTGGTCGGATATCACCTTTGGGGGACGGCCCGTCGGGGGTCAGAAGAAAATCTTTAATGACAGCCTATGTTGAGTTGTACATCATTTTAAAGGTCTACTTCAACTGAAAACAATGTCGCAAACCGCACTTCAAAAAGTTGATCCTGCGCAAAATGGCAAATGTTCAAAGATTTTTCAAAATTAGCCAATTTCTTTAAATTAAAACACTTTTTTAAATCTTTAAACAACTGTCATTTTTTAACGGATGGTCCTTTTGAAGTACGGTTTGGGGCATTGTATTCTACTAACAAATACCTTTAATTTGATGTGCATATCGACCTATGCTTCCATTCAAGATTTACTTCCGACTCCTTGTGGGCCGTCGCCCTGAAGAGTTATTTGGATCACTGAATGTGAAGTTATGAGGATTTTAAAGGGAATTTTAAGTAAAGAAAAATGCCGCAAACCGTACTTCAAAAGGACCATCCGTTAAAAAATGACAGTTGTTTAAAGATTTAAAAAAGTGTTTTAATTTAAAGAAACTAGTGGAACCCCGTCGAAATCGACGGTTAATCTTGAGGTTTTATTTAAATTCAGCTAACTGCGTTGGATAGAGTGAAGTCATTAAAATCTTAAAGGGACGATAAGCAATAATAAGTATGACGATTGTGTTCCCTAAAAAACGTGATTGATGAATTCGTTTAACACAATATTTCCTACATTTCTTTTTATCGGCTTTAGATTGCTTAAAAGGTTTTTTAGGAGTCTTATAATTGTTTCTTCATGAGTTTGTTTCATACCAAAGCCACTTTCACTATATGGGAGAATGAGTTCATATAATTAGTCTATCATGTTACGGAAAGAGTCAATATTTATTACTGACCATTAATTCAATCTGCTTTAGGAAAATCATTCAGATTGTATCCGGATTTATAAGTAAATCTTCATCACTTTTTTTTATAAAAATATCTGATTTTCCAGAAAGCAGTAACATTCTTACTTCGATCTCAGCAATTTTAAATCCTTCTCTTGCCACATCGACCTATGTATTTAATTATCCTGTTCTTACTTGATAGTTCATTAGCTTATGGGGTAGTTTTGCCTTGGCCATATAGATCACATAAAGCTGTGCATGTATTTCGTGGATACGAATGAACCATAATTGTAAGAAATTTTATCACAAATCTTGAACATTTGCGGAACCAAATCCATAACCTAGTCCAGCATTGGTAACACATTATGCAAATGCGATGAGATGTGATGACACTGTTGTGTTTCCGAATGTTTTGAATGTAGTGAGGTTTAGATGCGTTGTTCAACCTAGCTACATTTTTTTTTAATACCTAAATTGACATAGTTCATCTACTTTATCAAAACCATAGACTCCGTAGTTAGTCTATTCCAAAACTTGATCACAGCTCTCATCCTCATCGTACTCATCTATGATACAATTTTCAACCCGATTATCAAAAACTGTTATACCAATAAATTAATCTCAGGCGTTCTTTCTTGAATTTAAAAATAAATGGTGATTGAAAGTAGGAAAAAAAGGCAAGTGCCAACCTTACAATATGTATAAGCTAACCCGATAAGGAATAGTTATATGTTCCTTGAAATTTATAAGTCACACTTATTTCATAATTTAAAATTTTCTAAGAGCAATAAAGCATTGATTTTTGAACAAAACATTTCAAACGTATCATAAATTCATCATTTTGTTGAAGCTATAAAAAACGTGCCATGCAGTGGAGAATCCATTTAAAATCATAAATACCCCCGCCGCAGCAAACCTGCAGACTTAGCGAATTTCCATCTGCCTGATTGGATTTAAACTAAAATGTCTCCTTAAAATATCACATTTATTCCCTATTTTAACAGAATTAGTTTAATGAGTACTTAGGTTTGCTGCAACAGGGAGGGTAAAAAGGTTTTTTTAATGTAAAATATTAAAAGGTACTGTGGTTTAGTAAGAAATTAATGTATTTTCCAAATTTGATCAAAATATGTTCATAAACAAGCAAACTACAACAGTTGACTTATTCTCCATAAGAATAACATGGGAATTTTAAAATTACAATTTCTTTGAATTTTCTCCGTAACAATTAGGCGCATCATAACGCTTCAATATACTAAATTATTTGTTTTTTTAAGCTCTACAAAATGGTTTTAAAATAAATTGTGAAATTTTGTGTTTTTAGGGTCAAAAATGGGAAAAACCTATTTTTACCCCATAAAACCCCCCATAATCCCCCGTTCCCATAGTCCGATCATGCTGGTTCGCGAACTCATTCAAGTTTATCCCGCCTTACACCTTCAAACCAAATTTTATCAAAATCGGACAAAAATTACTCAAGTTATCGTGCGGATGGACACATATATATATATATATATATATATATATCTATATATAGATATATAAAAATTTGAACGAATGGTGTTTTTGGCCTCTGGGGACATCAAAATGAAAAAGTAAATCGGTCCCGGGCTTAGGTCTTACCATGAGACCTACGGTAATAGCTACTTCCCTATAGGGAAATTCGCTAATAGTAATGTAAAAATTTAATTTTGACAGTTTCAGTAGACCTTTGAATAGAATTTTAATATTAACAGCTGGTTCATTAAAAGTAGTGTAAAATTATCCATATGGTTGAAATGTAAACAAAATTGCAGAGTGAACTTTAAAGGCCTCTGGGGCAGAGCCCCAAGGAAATTTACATCGTTTCTCTTTTGAGGGCTCACCTACAGACTAATACCTTTCTTTAGACACCCATACCAAGTTTCTACGCCCAGCCGTGTTCTCAAATTAGCTGTGACAAAAACCTCGTTTTCCTCCATAAGAATAACATGGGATGGGAATTTAAAGGCCACTGGGGCAGAGCCCCGAGGGAATTCTCCATGTTTCTCTTTTGATGGCTCATCTACAGACCAGGACCTTTCTTTAGACACCTCTACCGGGTTTCTACGCCCAGCGGTTCTCTCAAAATAGCTGTCACAAAGAAAAACAGTTTCAAATTAATACAGGGTGTTCATTTGAAAACTTTCCATATCTGTTGTGTGCAAAGGTAAGGCTTTTAACACTTGTTCGTTCTCATTTCCCCCTAATTTGGACATGCCAAATCCAATAAAATTATTTTCAATTTTGAAAAATGCCCCAAAAGGGCCCAATTTGGGGGGTAGGGGTGCTTTTTGAGAAATTTTCAAATGTAAACATGGGTTGTGTGATACATCAATTTAAAGGTCTAATCACCCCGATCATTTTGGTGCAAAAAAAGTTTAATTATCTTTAACCGTATTTACAGGGTGGGTCAAAACGTTTTAAAAAAGGACTTTGAAGTTAAGTACCGTATTACCCTAAATACTGAACGGAACAGCGCCAAATTTCTTTCCAAGCTTATTCTTGAGCTACTCTTTAAGATAACTTGTAGTAAGGGCATTTTCCATGTTATTTTCTAATCAAAAAAAATCTCAAATTTTAAGAATAAAAGAAAGCTGAAAACTCAAAATTCTTAAATAGCAAGGTATGACAAATTTCATACCACGTGAAAGGTCCTTTTTTAACAAACATTTTACGTATTTAAGTTTTCTTTCTATCTCTTACCGTTTAAAAATTGCAGTGGAAAAACATAATTTTCTATGGTAAAATTATAACTAGTTTTCTAATAAAACACATTGCACTTTGTACAACGATGTAGTAGGATTCATAACAAATTGATCGACTACTTTAACGTGTGTCAGAATTCATCTTGGACTCTTCATCCTGTTCTTTTCTCATTGGTAACTGAGCCAGTTTCAGAAAACTTCCTAACTAAATCATTTACAGCCATATATCTATTGTTAAACACTTTGCAGTTATCCTGGAACACTTTTGTTATGACCAATAAGTAAAAATAAAGTCTATTTTTTTTAAGTTTACACCATATTTGATTAGGTACTACAGAAAATGGTACTTTTGAAATTAGTACTACCATTGACTAGTCAATGGTACAACAGAAAGCGGCCCACGCTTGGGTTTTTCTCATCAGCTATAAAACTTGTTTTTCACAAAGTAAAACGTAATGACTTGTTTGCCTATCTGCCTAAAAATAATTATGAATTGTTTCCTTCAGTTATTGCACCATTTAATGTGTCTAGAGACGAATTTTGGCTGTTTTATTAGAAAACTAGTTACAATTTTACCATAGAAAATTATGTTTCTCTACTGCAATTTTTAAACGGCAAGAGATAGAAAGAAAACTTAAATACGTAAAATGTTTGTTAAAAAAGGACCTTTAACGTGGTATGAAATTTGTCATACCTTGCTATTTAAGAATTTTGAGTTTTCAGCTTTCTTTTATTCTTAAAATTTGAGATTTTTTTTTTGATTAGAAAATAACATGGAAAATGCCCTTACTACAAGTTATCTTAAAGAGTAGCTCAAGAATAAGCTTGGAAAGAAATTTGGCGCTGTTCCGTTCAGTATTTAGGGTAATACGGTACTTAACTTCAAAGTCCTTTTTTAAAACGTTTTGACCCACCCTGTAAATACAGTTAAAGATAATTAATCTTTTTTTGCACCAAAATGATCGGGGTGATTAGACCTTTAAATTGATGTATCACACAACCCATGTTTACATTTGAAAATTTCTCAAAAAGCACCCCTACCCCCCAAATTGGGCCCTTTTGGGGCATTTTTCAAAATTGAAAATAATTTTATTGGATTTGGCATGTCCAAATTAGGGGGAATTGAGAACAAACAAGTGTTAAAAGCCTTACCTTTGCACACAACAGATATGGAAAGTTTTCAAATGAACACCCTGTATATAGATTGGCTAATTTTGAAAATCTTTGAACATCTGTAATTTTGCGCAGGATCAACTTTTTGAAGTGCGGTTTGCGGCATTGTTTTCAGTTGAAGTAGACCTTTAAAATGATGTACAACTCAACATAGGCTGTCATTAAAGATTTTCTTCTGACCCCCGACGGGCCGTCCCCCAAAGGTGATATCCGACCACCATGTACACAGAAAAGTAGCTTACAATTTCCAGTAACGGTATACCAAATGTGGTTGTGATATCGTTTGTCGTTTAAAAGTTATAAAGTCGTCCTAAGACTTAATTGTCACCCTGTATATCATATCAATACTATTATGCCTGCTTCGGGAAGTCCTAGAGGAAGATGATTTGCAATTTCGACTAGGCTATATCTTGATCAAAGAAAACCACCTACATGGCTTGCACCACTTTTAGCTGAACCAATCTTTCATATACATATTTCATTTGCAGATGTGGAATGTTTATTAATATTCTCTACCCAGTTACTATAACATATCAATACTATTATGCCTGCTTCGGAAAGTCCTAGAGGAAGATGATTTGCAATTTCGACTAGGCTATATCTTGAGCAAACAAAACCCCCTACATGACTTACACCCCTTTTAGTTGAACCAATCTTTCATATAATATTTTCCAAAGGTACTATAGTGTTAACGACCAATTTTCCACTTTTGAGAGATTTTTTAGTGCTTGTAGCTGAGGAATAACTTTCATATTGTTCCAAAAGGCTTGAGACGTTACTGTATTTCTTTTTATAATGTAGAAGTACACCGCTTGCAGGAAACGATGATGTCTGACATTTCAATGTATCTAGAAAAGACAATTAGTTTTTCATTAGGCCTAATGTAATGGACAACTCTTTCTTTCTTAAGGAATATCTAAAGATGTTTATTTCCATACCCATTGATTATGTAACCTGAACAGGTGACTCAAGCAGTTTTAAAATAATGATTGTTCTGTGGAACTTTTGATTGTTTCAAACAGTTTTGCTTATCGAAAATCCTCAAGTAATTAATCTATAAAAAAATATACAGTCACTAAAAATCATGAAATAATTTATTTTTGTAAAAAAATACAACCGACTTCAAACGCTCTAAAAAGAATGAAATAATTTCAATAAAGTAAAAACTTTTGTATTAGGCATGCTCACGTATTTCAAGTCGGCGCGGCTCAAACTGCAAATATGATTGATGTGTGTATTTTGAAAATTAATAAATTGTAGCTAGATAACATAAATATATAAAAAAAAACATACTGAACTGTTTTATTGTTTATACCTATATTAAAGGAAATATTTTCTTGTATTTTATGTTTACTTCAGAATAAATGCATTATGAAAATAACACACACAAATGTTCTATATGATTAGGAAAATAATTTAGTTTGATATTATGATAGGGAAAAGAAGCTAGTTTAGTATTAAAACGTTACTTTTCCAAGTTAGAAACATTTAAATGCGTTATAATCTTTTTAAAGATACTCGTTAATACCACTATAATACCGATCTCTGATTACGGTAATAAAATAACACTTAACGCATAACTATGAAAAAGACATGCAGATTAACACCTTTAGTTATAGATAGTCACCTGCAATATGGACAACCTATTTCAATTTTGCATCAAAAATCATCATAGAGCCGCGCTGACTTAAAATACGTGAGCTTGCCTAATACAAAAGTTTTTACTTTATTGAAATTATTTCATTCTTTTTAGAGCGTTTAAAGTCGGTTGTATTTTTTTACAAAAATAAATTATTTATTCTTCCGATGAAAAAGGAATCTTACGTAATATGTTTGATTATGGATTTATTATGATCAAACTCGTCCAGTTTATATACTCCATCCTATAATTTTTTAATTTTATAAAAACATTTTTTCCCGTAGCAGTAAACCTAACTTGATAAGTCTGATCTTCATAAAATGTTTGAATGAATATGACTTCTTTATGAAAATATTTATATAGAAAAATTGTAATAAAACATAGTACAAATCCAATTAGACAAATAATTGAAATTTGCTTAGTCTTCAGGCGGGGTTATTTATATTTAGAGTTTTCTTCCACATTCTTTACACAGATATAATCGTAGACTGACTTCTTATACTTAAGGTCCTTTGGTGTTACGACTCAGGAAATTCAATCGGATGAAGTAGACGATAAGAAAGAGCTCAATTTTACAGAGAGGCGGGGAATTTTATACTGACTGCCTTCAACACCGCCATTGGCATCATGTGTTGTAGCTAAAACTCCTCCTTGTATATATTTTTACAAACAGAAATTCGATTTAGCATTGTGGGATTGGACGACCCCCCCTTTTCAAACCAGCTGGTAGGTTACCATTCACCGAAAAAAGTGTTAAATACAGGCACTACAAACCGTTTAATGATTGGTGATGATGTTGAGAGCGTTTTAGATTCACTCAAAAAAATTAAATCAAGATCTTTTTATTCCTGAATAAATTTTACATGTTTGTAACAAATTGTGTATGTACAGGAAAAATAATTACCAAGTAGACTATCCGTCTGTGTTTGGGAATGAGTTGCTAATACAGCTATACACAGGTCCATAAACATTCAGGAGTACTTAGACAATTAATTATGATAGTAAATAAAAAAGAAAATATTAACAAGATGAAAAGAAAACACCTAACTGCATCAAAACATCCAAAACTCAAATTTAGTGTTTGTAAGTGGTATATAGCAATGAAGGAAAAAAAAATAATTTGGTGATGAATGCAACTGCACAAAATTATGAGTACAACGATTTGAGTAATCCTTCTGACTGCTCCTTGCCGAGATTTAAAAGCCAGCTCATGACTCTTGCACATCTCGACCTTAATTCTTATATAGCCTACCATGTACCTGTGTTCTTTATAGAAAAGGAAACTTATGTATAGGCTTTAGTGCCGAAGGAGAAATTTACCAAACACAGACCAGAGATGGGTCATATGAATGCACATGGTAATATTGATTATAATATTTTAATAGTGAAATTTAATTTTCCAACCCAACCACCAAATACACCTGTGGGCCTTGTTATAGTGAAGGAAACAGCTAAAATTAATATTAAGGATACTAAGAAATATAGTTTGGACACATTAATTTTATGAAATCTATTCGTTGTCCCCGATATGAACTGATATAATCATATGATGATTTTTGTCCTCATGGCCAACAAAGGAAGTCAATCGTATGAAGAAGTAATGTACGCAGTACAGAAATACAAAGGTTGAAAGTGATAAGGGTATTCTAAATTTAAAAGAGAGAACACAGATTTATTTCTTACCAGTAGTAATCGTTTAGTAGTATCATAACAAATTAAATTGATTGAATGCATGTAGAAATAGCACTTTAAAAACATTTTTCGGTAAATATTTTTTAACTATCTTGGATTGAGCTAGGCAATAGTTATTTGTGTAACTAGTGGACGAGATGGCACTTTGCTGCACGCGATGGAAATGTTTTCGCTCGTGCCGTAGGCGAGTGTGGAAAGTTTCTCGAGTGCAGCAAAGGCAGTCTGCACTCGCGTTACACATTATACTTTTCCTACATCACTATAAATAATCTATATTAAGAGGCAAGCATGTTTCTTTAAAACCTTTTTTCTCAGCTTAAAATCTACGTATACTGTTGGAAAGATATTTTCCTGCAGATATGCAGAATTCCTTTATAAATTAAAATTGGCTCAGAAATAGGCACAAAAAATGAACTTAACATTTTGAAAAAAAAGTTACATGGATCTTATGGGTTGCCATGCTGGTGACGAAATAACAACGAAATATGAACAGAAAATCAAAACAAATGGAAGAAACTGCAATCACATGTTTTATTTACAGTGTGAAAATAGAGAAGTCTGTATAATACATATTGTTGGTCGAGTTTTTGACCACTGGACGGTCCTCTAGTGTAAACAACTAACCTTTCAAACACTTGAAAATACGTTTTTAGGTTAGGTTAAATCAAAACACTGAACGAAATGGGAATAATGCACCAGCTGATTGTAGTCGATATATCTTTAAGTGCTGCCAACTTATTTCAAGCGTATACGTATTACGTGCCTAATAAAAGCACGCTGTTTTGTGTTGTTTGGTTGGAATACTGGTGTGCGGCAAAAAAACCTGTGCGGAAAAAGTGAAAGTGTGCGGCAAAAGTAAGTAGATGCCGCAATTAGCAACTTTCTGTGTAAGGAAACTATCAGTGAACTATCAGTGAAAGGAAAGCCACGTTGTTAAGGTGATTGTAGAAAAAATTCTTTAACGAAATCATCGGCTTAAAGTTGTAGTATTTTTACGGACCCAACACATGTTGGCGCTGAAGGCATTTGCTTTACAGCCTAAAAACCTATTTAAACTCGGCCTTTTGTCCATGGTCTATTGCATTTTTCACACCCTGTATACAAGAAAGTGTCGAAATGTGTTAAAAACTGCACCATTTTATAAGCTTTCTAACCATATGCTACACTATTGAGGTTTATGTCTGCTTAAATACGCTTTAATGGTTTGAAGACTACAAAGCATGGTATCTTTAACATTTAAAACATAGAAAGTTGGCATGTATTAAGACAAAAGTTGTATTTTCGTTTCAGCTTGAACAGTAAAAACATTACAAAAGTTCCCTGTTTTCTGGTATTCAAACCACTAAAACAAACAAAAAAATATCTAAACCTCAATAGTGTAGCATATGGTTGGAAAGCTTATAAAATGGCGCAGTTTTTAACATATTCCGACACTTTCTTGTATACAGGGTGTGAAAAATGCAATAGACCATTGTTTTTAAAATGTTTACCAAACATCTTATTTTTTATCTTTGAATCTATTTACAACGGAGTTTTTATAACTGATCCTCCATTATTTTCCATTATTCTTGTTCAAAATTTAATGTAGAACACGAAAATGACATTATCTTCTCAAATCCATAATACAGGCAATTATTAGGTTTAAAAGCATGGTTATTTTTGAAAAACACAAAATAATTAATTTTGGGAAGCTAATTTTGAGACTTGGAACATTTGATGGGTGCATCATCACACTTAATTTACTTTGTACTTACACTAAATTTTTTTTGTCACACCGAGTACCAATCACCCTGTATTGATGATAAAATCCACATTTGATTTCGGGTTGAAAATACTCGCAGAAAAGCTCTTATAAGCATTCTCTGAAGATCAAAGACGTTTATTTAATATAAGTTCTGAATGTAATAGAACTTTATCTGACTTAAACTTTATCTAGTTCGCTTTCCTGGAATTGAATTATATCTGCGAAACACTAGATTTACCTCCAGGTTATCTTAAAGTTTCAAAGTCAATTAAAATGTTGAAGATACTGCAGCAAACAGCAGTTTTTAAGTCAAAAGTAGGTCAAATGTAGTCCTTTTACTCCCTAAGAAGTAAATCCCTGGGGAGTAAGAGTCAGCTGTTGTAAGCTCAGTTGAAAACTTCGGTTGTAAGAATTTCGCATGTATCGATTTATTTATTAGTATGATTTTAATTATTGTTGCATTCTTTTCAATAGTTTTGAATATGGACGGTATAATATACACTTACACAATCGTAATACATAGACGAAATAATGATTAAATTACTTACTAAACAGCTGCTTGTTTGCATTAGCAAAATTGAAAACCTGTTGAAAGTCATTTTGAGAGGATGTCTTTTCACAAAATGTATTTTCTTTTTCTAGGTTAGTTTTTTTATGTTGCAATATGACGAAAAACATAGTTCATCACACGGGCATAACGTGTTTTCCAAGTTCCAATCACTCGCTAATAGTATGTGGAGAAAGTATAGTGTTATTTGAGCTTGGTTAGATAAGATCCACTTTACGCCCTTGTGTTAAAATATACTATTCACCGTGTTTTATATAGTGACTCGTTTGATGATAAAATCCACGTTTGATTCTCCCCTTGGGTTGAGACCACTCAAAGGAAGGCTCTTAAAAGCATTCTCTGGCGATCCGAGACTAGGATTGTATGTAAGTTCTGAATGTCTTACCTAGTACAAAGTTCACTTTGCTAGAATGAAATTAGAATTGAAAAACACTAGTTTAATCTCAATTGTAGTCTTGAAGTTTTAAAGTCAATCTAACTTTTTTAGTAACAAAGTAATTAGCTTGTTTTGTACCTTTTTGTGTTTTTGTTGTCCTACTTTCACATTCTAGGACGTAGACTCTAGTCTGGAGCTATTTTAGTCATTATTTTAAGCTAGGTCTAGAATGTTGTGGCATTATCACTGATAAAACGAATTGGTGATTGGTAGGATTCAAACCCGGAACCATGAGGACTGAAGCCTCGTGCTCTCTACTGTTTCATGAAGGTTCTTGGTAAGTTGAAAATATGTAGATGGTACTCAAATATACCCATAAAAACTGGCTTTTAGAAAATAATTTTTCTTTTAAATGCTTTTATTTTATTTTAAATTTAAACAAAACCACTATAAGTTTGTGTTATCTAGTAGCTCATCTGGTACTATAGCTCATCGCGTCAAATATTGGTAGGAGTTTTGCAGAATTTATACTTATATTATTTTTGCTCGGTCTAAAGTGATCGTTATGCATGAAAAAATTAAACACACACATTTAAGAATATGTATTGTCATGTTGTTCAAAAAAGCTTTAATAGGCTTAATAGGAAGGAATATTTGACTTATTCTTCAATTATATAAATACTAACCTTTTCGTCTGAACAGTGACAGAACAAGATAATATTTGAAAAAGGGATATTAATTCCAATTATTGCTTAATTTATTTTCAGTATTTATTTAATTATTCACATTTATAGTTGAACAAGTTTGTTCGTCTAATTAGAATCTTTGGGCGGTGGAGGTGGTGCAGAAACGTTAACAGGTGCGGAGGACTTTTGTGCGGGGGCTGAAGCAGATGAAGGGGCCGGTGCAGAGGCGAAGGAAGCAGATAGAGGGGCTGAGGCAGACGAAGGGGCTGAAGCAGATGAATGGACCATAGCAGGAACGAAGGGGGCAGTTTTGACTTCACTTGACTCAACAGATTCGGCACTAGCTGGAGTAGCAATGTTTGCAGTGGGGGAAGGTATAGCTTTAGCTGGAGCAGCATTAGAAGGGGAGGGAGCCACGATGTTGTCAGCGGAAGGTGCAGAATTACTTAGTAGACTGGGGAAAGCGGCTGAACCCACAGTAAAGGACACTGGAGTACCAAAGGGGGATCGCAAAACTACAAAACCTTCAGGAAAGGCACTTTGTGATTGAGGAGTGACAGATGAAGGAACTTCAACGAAGGGGGAAGTTAAACGCACTAAGGGAGCAGCACCTGAAACTGCCGCAGAGGATGAAACGTAGATTGGCTGAAAAGCAGCGGGAACACTAAATGGAGTGTAGGCTACTGGTGCTTGAGCAGGAGATGAACGTGCCCAGGGAGAAGCAGCAGAGGGAGCAGCAACGTAGATCAGCTGAGCGGTAGCGGGAGTGCTAGAGGCATCAAGAGCAGCTGGTGCTCCTGCAGGGGAGGCACGAGCCCAAGGAGAAGCGGCAGAGGGAGCAGCAGCGTAGATCAGCTGAGTGGTGGCGGGAGCGCTAGAGGCATCAACAGAAGCAGGTGCTCCAGCAGTGGAGACACGAGCCCATGGGGAAGCAGCTGAGGGAGCAGCAGCGTAGATCAGCTGAGCGATAGCGGGAGCTCTAGAGGCATCAACAGCAGCTGGTGCTCCTGCAGTGGAGACACGAGCCCATGGGGAAGAAGCTGAGGGAGCAGCAGCGTAGATCAGCTGAGTGGTAGCGGGAGCGCTAGAGACATCAACAGCAGCTGGTGCTCCTGCAGGAGAGGCACGAGCCCAGGGAGAAGCAGCTGAAGCAGGGACAGCGTAGATCAGCTGTGAGCTGGCAGGGGCACTGGAGGCATCAAAAATGGCAGGTGCTTCTGCAGGGGAGGCACGAGTCCAGGGAGAAGCAGCAGAGGGAGCAGCAGCGTAGATCAGCTGAGCGGCAGCGGGAGCGCTAGAGGCATCAAGAGGAGCAGGTGCTCCTGCAGGAGAGGCACGAGCCCAAGGAGAAGCAGCAGAGGGAGCAGCAGCGTAGATCAGCTGTGAGCTGGCAGGGGCACTGGAGGCATCAACAGCAGCAATGGAAGCACGAGCCCAGGGAGAGGCAACTGAGGGAGCAGCAGCGTAGGTCAGTTGAGAGCCGGCAGGAGCGCTAGAGGTGTCAATAGCGGCTGGTGCAGTGGAACGAGCCCAAGGAGATGCAGCTGAAGGAGGGATAGCGTAGAAAAGTTGTGAACCACCGGAAGTCCTAGAGACATCAAGAGCGGTCATTTGTACAAACATATTAATAACAATAGAAACTTAAGATAAGATGTGTACACTTTTCTTCCAACTTACACCTATTGTCAATAGCTTTATGATCTGGGAGCACGAGTAAAATTATAACAATTTTATTTTTATTTTAAGACACCATATTTAGTAAATTTTTACTAAGTTTTTAAATAATTTCCTTAAATAATGACTCAAACATTATCTTTTACGACGGTAAAATATGAGATACTTTTTTTATCTCAACAAAGATGTAACAGGTATATTTATAATAATAATAATAAAATATCAATAATAAAATAATAATTATATTGTTCGTTACTTTAACAGATCGAAACTGCATGATAAAATTTGTGGTGAAAATTACACTTAAAAATAAAATTAAACTTTAATTTTTGTTTATATGTTGAAGGATTTTTTGTTTTCAAATCTATCCTACGGTTGTGATCCTGAAAATTTGGCATAATTGGACAACATCGAAATCCATACTATCTATTAACTATATTTCATCAAATATAATTATGAAACAGTTTTTTACTAAACCTGCAAATATTTGCATTATAATGTTGGTTTTGCCTAGGTTTTGCATAGATAAAAAGAATTCAATTTTTATTATTTATTCTATTTTTTGTATGGTTTAAGTATACGAAAAATAAGTACTTACAGAGGAGGAATGGACGCGGCTCTCACAATGGTGATTGCTGCTACTAGAACCTGAAAGATGAGTATTAAATCAATCCCCCAAAATATGTATTTTAATTTGTTCATTCAGTATACAATTTCAATGGACCACGAAGGGTGGTTTACCATTTTATTTTATTAAATAAACTGGTAACTGTTCAATATCCTTTGATTGTGTCAGATGACGACCGGTTTCGTGACGACGGTCACATCATCAGGTCCTCGATCCTCGTAGAACGATTTGTTAAATACACTTTAAGTTTATAGTGGACACAAGACACATAACATTTACAAAATATTTGCAATTATTTCCCGGAACTGGGACAGAAACCATCGCGATGCATGCACACTAAAGGTCGAGCCGGCCGCAACTGAAGTTCCATCAAAGGTCAAGGTGACGTCATCCGAATAATCAGCTGATCAGTGGTTTCTGATTTTCTTTCTCTATCTAATGTGATAATAGTATCAAACACATCGTTCGGACTATTGATTTTGTCATTTAAAATATGTTTTGTTTCTAATTTGTTTCAAAATTTCCGAGAGCTGTTATTTGGGATTTATTGTTGCAAAGTTCTGTAGTAAAATTAACTTCTTAGCATTTTTATTGGTTGTTACCAACTGAAGGTGGATATTTTGTAACAAATCTAAGAATTGTATTTATTTAAAATCTTGTTAATTCTAGTTTTACCATAATAATTGATTAAATAACAGAAATATTGCTAGTAAACACGAAAAAATTTTTATAATTTAAATAAACCGTTTGAAGTTGCTTTGCTCAAGTGTGTTTTTGTGTGAATGTCACATTGACAAAGACTACACAAAGCTACAGAGTGTATACAAATATAACCAGTTTTCAAAGTGAACATTGCATTCAACAAACCAGGTCAAAGTCCTTTATGTAAAACTTGCTTAAGAAATAAACAATTAATATGTTATATGATGGTTCGTATGAGTAAACTTGTGTAAAATTAATGAAAAACCTCGTACTTCGTATTTAAATGTTATTACTTTATGTGTTTAAAAAATGAACTATTCAAGGAAGAAATTAAATTAATTTTTGTCACTGGTGAGAATGTAAAAATTAATACTGTATTTTTATTTTTCTATTTTACAACGTGCTAGACAAATTAAAAACTAATGTTTAAAACGAAATTGTGATTCTACTAAATTGTTGATGTATGAATATCTCTTTCACCTATATTACATTTCACTTTGAGTGATTTGAACTGCTAGCATGAATATTTAAAGACAAATTTATTCTTTTAAACTGTTTTAAAAAGAGAGATACAAATTTACTTTTTACTCATTGAGACATTATAAGACAACTAGACTACTTAATAGAATAATGCGGGTCTCTAAATCTACTGTAAAAAACAGTTTACCCGTAAACTTGACAGGAAAATCTCAATCTTACTAAGTTATTTTAATAAAAATCTCTTAAAAGCAGAATCAAAACTATTAACTTTATTGTAATGTAAACAACCGTATTGAGTATCATACGGAACCGTATTGAGTAACTACTTAAGGGAAAAGTCAACAAACAAACCTAGATATAAACAAATCTAACAGCTGATACATGTTCAATATTTTAAATTTTATTAAATTAATAGTTTACTTGAAGCGATTTAATTGAAATTTGTGCCCTTAGGAGAGGGTTTATTGAAATAATGATATTTTTTGGGGAAGTTTTACATCGGTTTTCTTAAAAGTAGCAAATAATAAAATGCATTAGGTCCACCATTAAAAAAAAAAATTTGTTGCTTTTAATCACTAAATAAAAAAATTCATAAATTTTAAATAAAATACCACTCGTATTCTGCACTTACCAAAGCTCCCTTCATGTTGTGTTGAGGTCAGTGCTGGAAAGTGACTTCCCCGAGTTGACCAGTGGTATATATCACACCTTATCTATCTCCTAATGGTCCATACTTCAAACTACGGAAATATTTCACTGATGTCTGTTGATATGCAAACTGGCTTGTAGACCTAGGGTTTTGACCGGATTAAAAGTTTAAACGAGAATCTTGAGTTGAGCAATTGATAATAGATTGTGTCATCAGTATGTAATAGATATTGACCAATGACTTGGCAGACTTTTAACTTGCTTGTTGTTGGATGCATTTATTTTTACAATTAAATTATATACCGGTAAGCTGATTTAGTAAAGTGTCCTTACCTCAAGGTAAAAATACAACAATAAAAACACCTTGTGTCCCAAAACTCCCGCCCCTGTTTCTTTTATTAAAAGAGAAAAATTATAATATTAAAACAATGTTTTATTTGATAAAAAAAGTTTTTGGTGTATGTTAATTGTCACCCCCTCCCCCTCCAAAGGGGTATTTTGAGGTTAAAACGACATTTTCAAAGAAAACTACCCCTTTTTAAAAGGGGGAAGGTGGTGGGGGTGAAAACTTACATACACCAAAAACTTCCCGTTTTGATAATTTAAACTTTTCCTGATTATTAGAATTTTATCTAAAAAAAACAAAGAGATATACGTCTAATAACACTAGTAATAATATGTTTACACTTATACAGTTGACTCACAAGATGGATAATCTAAATTTTAATAAAAACTGAGGGGGTGGAACTTTTGGGACACACTGTATGATTTCTTTTATCACATATTTACCATTGGCCCTAAAGTTTAGGCATGACGAAATAACATTTAAACACCTTAAACTTGGTCAGAATCTTTTCGTTAATTAAGTAAACTAATATGTTATGTTTACTTTTAGTACGATTTAAATTGAACTAAACTAATTTAATTTTGTAATTTATTGACTAACTAAAGATATTCTTGTGTTTCCTTATACAAACAAAACATAGATTTGTGGTATGTATTTTAAACTTTTATATCTTTTAATATCCATCAACCTCATTTTAAAATGTTTTTGAAAATACAGTTTATCAGCTTATATCAAATGAAAACCATTAAAAGCACCAGCTTAAGCGAAGAAAGAATTTCGCCTCTTTCAGATAAAGTTTATTTATTGCTCGAATTCACGTCTTTAAAAGGCGGATCAACAAGAAAAGTCACGAACGCAGCGTTTATGCGTCGATTCGTTGGACCAGATAATGAAATTATTCATTCAAAGGTTAGCGTGAGAGCATTTATTCAATTAGCGGCCATTTTGTCTGCTCTAGAATTGGAGGGAATCAGTTAAGACTTCCAGACACGTTATTTCTGGGCGGCAAACATCTGATAATGTTCTTGGAGTTTTGCGGTAACATCTAACTTAAGCTTAAATGTCTATCTTGTAACGGATATTTATTAGTTGATTATTATCGTTAAAAATTAAAAATATTAGTGTAAGATTTTCAACTTATTTAGTGGAAACTATTTGGAATTTTAGGTTAGAAGAATCGTGTTGCAATAGTACGATAAATGTACGTTTAGAATTTTCATTGATGTCATTAGCCATAGTTAGGAATAATGATTGGTAGAATAAATTGTAACCAAATTATCATACTGAAATGAAGTGTTGATGAGTGTGGAACTTTTGTTATAGTTGTAAGGTTTCCAAAGCTGGTTGCAATTCACTATACATTTTCTTATTGAGATTTTGCCTTATGAATCTCATCTAAAAATTGGATTAAGAAACTTGTGTTTTTCTCTCGACACAATAAGATCCAGCTATAATTCAAGTCAAAACAATTTCTTCTGTACTATTAAGACAAGCTTACGGTAAGGTTTGTAATGCGCATTCATTTATCATTAGGCCTAAGTTTTTCTTAATTTCACATTCAACCATAACCAAAAGTATGTGTAGATTAAGTACAAGAAGTATAGCTTGGACAAAAATTATTTATGGCTGATATTGTCACCACTTATCTGTGCTAAACGGTGAAGATTAGGCTTTCTCAGAATACTGTAGTTATGAGTTTCTCAGAAGGTGTGACGAGTGTTATTGCCCCTGCTTCTTAACGATTCATGTTCATCCCTTACATGATACTAAAACCAAGGTACAGAGGAAGTACGCTTATGGAAACAGAGAAAGCATCCTCTAAGATTGCGTCCATACAAAAATTACCCCCACCGTAGCAAACCTACTAATCAAATTTTCATTTGCTGATTAGTTTTTCATAAAAATATCACCTTAAAAATGTCATATCTATTCTCTATAGCACTAGTTTAACGAGTAATTAGGTTTGCTGTAACAGGGAAGTTAATAAAGTGTTTTTCTAGTGAAATGTTATTAGTTTTGTATGATATAAATACATTTTCCAAATTCGATCGAAATGTGTTCATAAACAAGCAAACTACAAGTTTACTAATTCTCCATAAAAATAACATGGGGATTTTAAATTTACAGTTTTTTTTTATTTTCTCCTTAACCTTTAAACGCACAACAACGCTTCAATATACTAAATTGTTTGTTTTTTTGCTTGTAGCTCTTCAAAATGGTTAAGAGATAAATTTATATCTTCTATTTTCAGGGTCAAAAATGGGAAAAACCAAATTTTACCCAAACAAAAAAACCATTAGCCCCCGTTTCCATAGTCCTGGTTCGAATGAATGTAGGTTTACACGTTTGTAACCTAAATTCAATCAAATCAGAAACTTTTAGCTCGAGTGATCGTGCTAACGGACATTTTGAATAATTTTAGCGCAGTTTAATAGATTCATACATTTGATTTCGATGCAAAATTAATGTAGTAAAATAAACATTTCAAGCAGTTTTTTTAGAACACTAATTAGGTGAAAAGAACTACAGTACTAATTGACAATACATTTGTTGATAATGATCTGCACTTTAAGAAGAGATTTACTTAGTCAATTGAATTATATACCTTTTTTACAGTTGTAAAAAGTAGCATTTTTAAAATACATTTTTTTAAATGTTTAGTCACTTGTTTTTTTAGTATTTGCAGGTGTGCTAGATTATAAGGTACCACTTGAATTGTAAACATTGGCTAAGTACGATGGCGGTAAAAGGGGTGTAACAGATAAACCCTTATTGTATCAAGTATATACATTCAAGTAGATTTTGAGAGATGGTTAAAATCTAGTTTTTTCCAACGTTAATTGCTTAGGCTTTCGATATTAAGCAAGAGCGTAATGATTCCTTTCCGCACAGTCTTAAAGTTGATTATCGACACATGGGTTTTATTTATATGCTCTAAGTTAATGAACATAATGCGTGATTTTTTTCGATGGTAATACAAATATTGATTACCTCATTTTTTGTCTAAAACAGCAAATTATTAGCATTTACGGTTTTATTTCCAGTGATTTAGTGAATCAGATATAATGTTTTAAAGAGCTTTTATGAGCTAATAAATACAAAACATAAAAACATATGATTCAAATAGGTATATTCCTTGTATTATTTTAACAATAACCCGAGCTCGAGTAAATGGGTTTTTGTAAAATAGCCACAGCGTTTATACTGTAAATAACATTCACGAAAATATTACAGGCTTAGTAACACTGTGGTCAACAATAAAACACTGTCCTGGAATGGTACAATACACAAGGGTAGAGTTAAGATTTAATCATGTTTTGAATTAAAACGGGAGTAGCGACCCCTTGTTCATTGTTTATCAAAATACCCGGTGATTAAATGACATGTCTATTAGTTCATAGCGTTTCCTACAACAAACTAGTTTATTGTACTTTGCACATTTGGCATTTACAACTACTGTTAAATGCACATGAAGCGAGCAGAAGTTTTGAAACAATGTACAATATTTGGAAGATAAATACATTTCCTTGTAAATTATATATTTTAAATGTTCTTACCATCCTTTTCCTTCGATGGAAGGTTGGCCAATTAATTCATAATCAATATTAGACTCTGTATCAAGCTATATTCCCCTTTCAACCAATAAAAATCTAGAAAACATAACATACACACAGAATTGCTTTAAATCACAAATGAAATTAAATACAGGTTATGCACGTATATTCAATAGCCTTTAGTGAATTGCCTAGGGAATAAACTATTACCGTCTGTTGATAAGATATTGATAATACCTAGACCCAGGACTTATTTATTTTCCGTTTTCTTGTCCCTAGAGGCCAAAAAACACAATCCATTTAAATTCATATAAAATATAATTTTTAGCGAATTTCTCATATGTCAATATCATAAATAAAAGAATAAGCTATTCCGTAGGTGTCATGGTAAGACCTAGACCCGGGACCGATTTACTTCTTCAATTTGAGGTCCCCAGAGACCAAAAACACCCTCCGTTCAAATTCATATACATATAAAATTATAGTAGGTAGTAAAAAAGTACAACTTAGCACCCTGAATATTATATTTTTATTAGAAGATTATATTATATTATATTTTATATGTTTCGGATTTTGATGAAACTTGGTACAAACGTGTAAACCTATGCTTATTCGAACGAGTTCGCGAACCAGCATGATTGGACTATAGGAAAAAGGGTTGTGTGAGGTTTTATGGGGTAAAAATAGCTTATTAATTTTTTACTCTAAAAACACAACATTTCACAATTTCTTCCCAAACCATTTTGTTTAGCTTAAAATCAGAAATAATTTTGTATATTGAAGCGTTGTTGTATGCCTAACTGTTACGGAGATAATAAAAAAACTTTAAACTTAAAATTCCCATATTATTTTTAAGGGGAATAAATAAAATGTTGTAGTTTGCTCGTTTATGGATATATTTGAATTAAATTTGGCAATTTTGTTTTTTTCATACTAAGCTATCAACATTTAAATAAAAAAACACACCTCAATACCTTCTTTTCTGATACTTTCCTGTATCAGAAAACCTAGGCACTCATTGAAATTAATATTTCTTAAATAGGAAATAAATCTGATAATCTTCATGTAATATTTAAGTGGAAATCCAGTCAGGTAAATGGAAATTCGCTTAGTCTGCAGGTTCGCTGCAGCGGGGGTATTTATATTTTTAGATAAATTAATTTATTAAATTAAAAAATACAAGGTCCTGAATCTACTCATACCATAGTCTTTCCTTTCTCTTGATAACAAATATATACATAATAGGGTTAATGTTTAGGAATTGGTTTCACTGGAAAATCGAGAGAAAGTGGTAGACCAGATTTAGAACACCTTGGTCACTGAACTGTCTGATAGCTGTTTGTTTACTACGATTGACTCGAAAATTACTCTAACAACCTAGACAACAGAGATAAATACTTGTAAAACTCCTGTGATAGTATTGACTCATTTTTAGACACTAGTAAAATTGTCGTGTTATTCGAAAACTGATGAAAACTGAAATGATTTTAACCCCATAGTATGTGATACTATGTTTTTTTTTTTTTTTTTTAGGGAGAGGAGGGAAAATGCTTTTACGCACACAGGTAGCCAGCCTGTAGTGTGAGACTCCTGAAAATTATCAGACTACTCACTAAAAAAACCCCTCTACTCTGTTGGACACAGACCTGGAATTGTTTGTCACATTACTTCAAGTCTGGCCAACATGTGACCTAAGCCCTCAGGGCTCGCACCGTTTCTGGCATTTCGATTCTTAATGACCTACACCGCATCCCGGTCAAGGTCGATCTTCTTGGCGCGGAGAATACCCTGGATATAATGTGACACACAGGTCCAATTGTCCTCACCCTCCGTCATAATCGGTATGACCGTGTCCACCGACAGCAGTCCTATTAATTGTTGAGCCTCCAGGCGGGGCCTTTCCCAGCGCTGGCAGTGGAAAAATGTATGTTCCACGTCATCGAGAATGCCTGGGCAGTATATGCAGTCGGGTGACACGGCTTTGCCCATCCTGAACAGGTACGACCAGAAAAAGCCGTGTCCCGTCAGAAATTGGGTGAGGTAGAAGTCCACCTCTCCGTACCGCCGATCAACCCAAGGTTGGACCTGCTGTATCAGTCGCCTGGTCCAGAGTCCCCGTGTCTCCTGATCCCAGCCCTCCTGCCACAGCTGGTAGGTGCGGGTGCGTTCCTCTGTTCGTGCCTCGTCCTCCCCACGGCGCCGGTAAATTGCCTTTCTCTCCGCCGCCAAAAGTTTGACGGGGATGACTCCAGCAATCACCAGGACGGCGGGCTCGGACACTGTTCGGTAGGCAGATGCTACCCTCAGTGCTGCCTGACGCTGCACTCGGGCGAGCCGCATCCTGTATGCCTCCTTATTTAGTGCGTCTGCCCACACCTCAGCACCGTACAAGAGTACGGACTGGACCGAAGACATTAACAGCCTTCTACGACTGGACCGAGGCCCTCCGACATTGGCCGTCAACCGGCTAAGAGAAGAAACCACCCTAGCGGCCTTGTCCGCTGTACGGAAGATCTGATCCCGCCAGCTAAGCTTGCTGTCTACCATGACCCCAAGATACTTGGCAGAACGAACAGTTTGAACCTCGACGGCTCCCACCCTCAACGGCACGATGGTGTCAATCCGTTTTTTTGTCAAAATCACGATCTCGGTTTTGCTCAGAGCAAGCGAGAGACCGTGGTCTGCCATCCATGCGTTTATGGTACGCATAACTCGGTTTAGCTTTAGCTGAGCCAGCTCAACGCTACGTGCAGCTATCAAAGCTGCAACATCGTCTGCGTACCCAACCAAGACCGTTTCCTCAGGCATTTCAGACCTCAGAAGGCTGTCATAAGCGACGTTCCAGAGGTCTGGGCCGAGTATGGAACCTTGGGCAGCACCAGAAGTGACACTCATCGTCCGCGGGCCCTCCGCAGTGTCATACGTTAGGAGGCGAAACCGGAGATAATCCTCTATGATGCGCATGAGGTATGCCGGCACGTGGAACACCTTCCACGTGCCGGCATACCTCATGCGCATCATACCTCCAGAGCATCCAGCATATCGCACCACCTCGCCGAATTAAATGCATTTCGCACATCGAGCGTTACGAGCAGCACAACCCTGCGAGAGTAGTGGGTAAAATCCTCAGCTCTCATCACGGCTTGCATGTGATACTATGTGATAGTATTTTTACTTTTAAGAATGCTACTCAGTATCTTTGTATACATATCCATCACTTATATTTTTTCATGCAAGGACACTAGGCACGAGCCCGGAATTGTTTTTCGCATTACTTCATGCTAGATCTAGGGGTTGCGGCATTATCACATAGATAAAATCCATTGAATCCATTGAACCCGGGACCTCTGGAACCGAAGTCCCGCGCTCTAACCACTAGACCAGCTCGCTCTCCCATCCACCACTAATATTTAAAAACTTGAATAGCCTATATAGTTTTTTTAAAATATTTTTTATTATCTTGATAAGTTTAAACATTGTAACATTATAAAATATGTTTCCTAAGCATGATATGAAAACAAGACTTTTATAAACCCCCATAATACCGAATCGGACATTATTGTACATTCAATACACTTCCCGTTCCACGACCTAATTACAAAGTTGTCTCTGGAAGTTCAAATGCAAAACACACCTTTGTTCATTTTACAAAAGCAATTTAGTTTTGTAATTCTCGAGACAGGTCGCAGGTAGTTTAACCTGATTATTCTTCGTTGTTTCCAATGACTGTTTAGAACTTTCTATTGCAAGACATTGTTATTAGTTTTGCAGAACTTTAAAGAATAAGATATAATTGTTCTCAAGTACTGATTGTATCTTAATCTTAGTATTGATCAAAACAAGATATACAAATACACGATTCGCTGAAGCTTAAGCAATTAAGTACTTTATTTCATTCCAGGATATGAACATATCACAATTGAATTAGTTAACAATCGATAATGAAGTAACATAGTAACAAATAAGACAAAGAGAACTAGCAATAATTCAACGACTTTGTGACCTATATTTATGAATTTGTCTCAACAAACTTAGCCAACTATCTTTTCAACCGAAAACTTTAGTTAAAACTACTATCTCTATCACAAGTTTCCAGTAAAATTTATTGTCTCCGTCTCAAACTCACAAGAGTTCAGTAACCTTTGAAGACGGAATAAATGTTAACAACTTGATAACTTCCGTATACAACAACTAGCGTTCAATTAATGATACAAATAATCGTCCTAAAATATTTAACTATAACGTACGATTAGGAATAGTATATTTTAAAGAAAACAATCAATGATAATAATAAAAGTAAAAATTCCAATGGATAGAACACTAACCGAGCTTTGAAGTTAATTTGAGCTGGTACTAATAGTTTTTTGTTTGCTTAGAAATATGTTTGAGTCTGTTATTAACTTAAACTAATTACTGAAAGAAACAGGTGTAAAATTACATCTCATTGTAGTGAAACTAGATTTTTCACCAACAATTACTTTACAGTTGGATTGCCAACTTTCCGTTTAACTAAGTATAACTCATTGCCTAATTTTAAGTTAATAATTAAAATAGTTAACTACTCTAGTTAACGAAAACGTTATCACGATCATTTAAGAATTCGTCATACAGGTACAATGATTTATATAGAATGTTAAATATCAATAATCTGAAAGGAAATATGACTGTTTCTTGAATACAACTTGTTCACATGTAGAAAAATAAATTGTCTTAGTGGCAAAACTATAATTGAATTCAATATATGTAAAATTATACAGTTAATACGATTGAAAATACGTTTCAATTAATTAGTTCTTAATTTATGTGGGTCTTTTTAAGGCTTGAACCCGTAAATCATTACATATTAGGATGTTTAAAACTTAACCTAAATATAACCCTTTGAAATCAGCATCCAATATTCAACTATATGACCTTAAAGAAAATATGAGCTTAGTATTAGTTCCAAAGCTTTGGTTCTGTGACCCGATTTAACCACGACTGATACCACAATAGCTTATTTACGATTTATGACAGGATTTGAACAACAATCATTTGATTTGGTTTGCGGGCAACCAATGAAATCACTGATTAGGTTTCGAGTTTACCCTGATTTGAGATTATATTTAGTCCGAGCCGCAGTAAATCTTAATTGTATGGTTATCATCGCTTTTAGTGTTGAAAACACGGTTTGTTATTGATGTATGTTAGTATTTAATAACATATTTCTAAAAAGTCAAACATTCTATATATGCTAATCAGAATACAAAAAAGTATTTTATTAATTTAACTAAAATATATTTTAGTAAAGAAAAATTTTTTCTCATTCGGTAAAACTTCATAATTTAAATAGTAATAAATGTCAATTCTACTTGGCTTGTAATAAGTGGATTTGTGTGATAAATAAATATAAGAAATTGACAGGAGTGCGTACTATGTTTGTGACTAAAAAACATAGGTTTAATGGATGTTTAATCCATATTCAGACAAATCGTTCAATAAATATTCAAAGGAAATTGTAATAATATATAAATATCTTTGTATGGTGTAAAATATGTATAATGAATTTTTACATGTGTTTGTGATGCCTTAGATTAAGCAAAAAATTTACCATTTCATTATTGGGTAACGTCCACAGATCATATCTTCATTAATAATATTGGTTTGAGAAATTTTATTCCAGCCTTCTTCCAGGAAACAGTTAAAAAATAATTGGGCATTTTTATGCCCTTTCATTTTTAAATATGTAAATATAGCTTTACGGAAAGTAGAAATGCTATTATTTTGTCAATGACACACTTTCTCCCTTACGCAGTCATTTAACAGCAAATCATTTAGTGATGTTTAAAATTTAGATATTACAGTCACTACCACACTTGATGGACGAATACATTTCAGAACCGTAAATGTTGTATTATCTTTTTAATTAATCCAGCTGCAACTGTTATCTTCGCGCGTACAATCGGCCGAGTCCCTTTCTAACAAACATGGAACATGGGATTTTATATAATTGTTCATTAAAACGTAATTTGTATAGTTGTATATGGGGACTGTGTTTTAAATTCTTGTAGGCTAGCGGCCGTCTTGGATAATTTTAAACAGCTGCTTAAGAGTATCAAACACCAAAATAGTTATAGTTTAAATATCTAGTAAATTATGAGATTAAACATTTTCTTTGTTGTTTTAAATTGATTTCCAAGGCAGCCCATGGAATCCAACGGCCATCTTGGATTTGCCCGCCATAAGAGGAATGTTGATATTTACAAAATTAACATACATAAAATTAAAATATTTGTTTGATGACAGTAATGGTAAAATTACAACGTACCTGTTTTTATATTTTTTCAACGTTCAATTGGTTGTATGTGGATCGACTTATTTCTTGGAACATGTTTTATGTTTACAATGAAACTAATAACTGCTACTAAAAGCCAATAAAGATAGTGTATTTTAAATCAAGAAAATAGAAACCTGGTATAAAGAATTTTTAGGCCCATATTAAAATTATTATACAGCAACAACCACAAACAACCAGATACTTTATTACTAACAATAAGATTTTTTATTTGTATGACTTAAGTAAGGATGAAAGCTCAAACAATGTTTTTATCTTCACATATTTAGAAAGTTTATTGAAGGAACAGGTGCAGTTTCAAAATACAAAACTTACATAACCTTAGCTTAATTAATATATAAAAATACATCTTAAAATGTCCGTAAACATATTCCGAAATCGCTGGTAAAATGGTCAAAGAAAGTAAACTAATTGTTAGAATATAATTTGTATACTGCAGTTGACCATAAATTAATTAAATATACATTATTTTAATAGTAATTACAAATAACTTACTTTCTTTTTGAATCTTTAGTATGAATTAAATTTACATAAGCCACACCCAAGTTCAAAGGAGCCAAATGAATAGTAAATGTATTCGATAATAGAAATAATAAAATTAAAAACTACAAAATGTACAAAGCAATACCGCAATACTCGTGCGATTTGCTGGACAATTTAACAAACAATCAAATCAGGTAATTGTAAAGCCGATTCAATTACACCAATTTAGGCTGTCCGATTAATTACTTACCTTTGCAAATGCAATCGTGTTGAAATGGCTGTATTGGAACCACCCATTGTAGCTATTCATATCTTTACAAGTGTAGTAAACTTTGTACTTTTTATAGAAATACGATTTAAACAAATTAAGTTTTCTATAGATTGTATTTTTATAGTTCGGTCCTAATGGTGCCAAATTTTCCAACACGACCAAAGCTATGTTGAGTAAGATTGCTTGATGATTAATCAAACGAATAACCAGGCCCATTTGTTACCAACCAATCACAAATTGTCGAGGTAAAACTTTTAATGAAACGCTACTAATCACAGAGAGAGAGCTGTTACGTTTGGGTTGACTATTTGTAGTAAAATTCTGATTGTTCTTTTTCAGACTGCTTGTATTTACGTCTTTATTTGATCACATAACAGCATAAAAAAATTATCACGTTGTCCTTTTTACCAAAATACTGCAAAATAAATAAGAACACATTTTATAAAACATCATATTAAAGTAGTGCGCAACCTAAAATGTAATAATAAATTCCATAATTATTTTAATTCATGCTTGCTTATACGATAACATCCTATTATGCCTTAAAATAACACCATGGTTTAAAAAGTAGCTTGTTTCAACACCAAAAGGGATCGACGATAACTGATTATTCAACATAATCTTACGAATACTTTAAGCTATGTAAAGGAAGTGTACAATCTGTTATCATGTTTAAAGCCCGGTTACAGTAGTAGGGCAAAAGATTAATCACTCTCCTCATATTTTATTAGGAAATGAAGCGTAAATCTTAAACGAAGATAGATTACTGTATACTAAACGTAATCTTGTAAAAAACGAAAAAAATCTATCTGTACATTTTGTTATATTTTGGTAAATTTTGTTTTAAACTATGTTTAAACAGTTTTATGCTTTTAGCAGAAACTTATGATACATTTTTAGTACCTAGTAAAAATTGCAAAAAAATATTAAGTTACTAACAGTTTCAATCCAATACAAATAATTTTGATTGAACAAAATAACTTAACAATTGATAAACATAATACATATTAGTATTCTATGACAGTTTTATGCTTTTAGCAGTAACTTATGATAAATATTCAGTAGTAAAAATTGCAAAAAAATATTAAGTTACAAACAGTTTCAATCCAATAAAAATAATTAGATTGAACAAAATAACTTAACAATTGACAAACATAATACATTCTAGTATTTTATGACAGTTTCATGCTTTTAGCAGAAACTTAATAAACTTTTAGTATGTAAAAATTTCAAAAAGATATTTAGTTACTAACACTTCCAAATGATACAAATGACTTTGATTGAACAAAATGATTGGACAATTGACACACATAATACTAAAATAAGTAAGTAGGTCAAATACATATCACAACAATCAAGTCTGACTAGAGTATGAAAAGAAGTTGATTGCTACGAAATTGTCACAGAGAAAATTGTTCGTCCTACTTTGTATGAGGCACATCTAGAAATAAACTAGTCAATCAAATGTTGTCAGAGTGCAATTAAAAGAGAAATTCATTTTGAAAAGTAACTATATCTTGTCCAAACTCTTGACAGTCTCAATCAAAGACAAGTAATTTACTTTTTTTCAATTTTGACGAGTCAAACATTTTTGCTGAAACAAAAATCATTTGGGTCATTTGTGACATATTGTGAACGGTGTGTGAATTATATATCTTACGGATGGTTTTGTTTTCTTGGAAGGGTTTGTCCTCCAACCATCCAAATTTCCTGAAGTTAAAAAGTAAATCTTTGTAAAAAAGTCTTTGTCATTCAAATTGGTACTGAAAAATTAACAATTTAGCTATAGCACATGGCATACTTATGCCTGTTACTTATTATGAAGTAAAGTGTAAAAATGTCTTTTATACAGACCTGTCTATATAAATATAAAAATTAATCAGGAAGTTCTAACCAGAATTAACTCACCATATGGTACAAGCACTATTACAATTACACATGATTTTACATGTAACAATACATATCAGACAAACTTTTAAAAACAACATTTAAAATTCACATCAAACAACCATATAATCCTTTCATCTTACTAATATTATAAATGTGAAAGTTTGTGTGTTTGAAGTTCAATCACGCATACACCACTGGACGGATTGGGCTGAAATTTGGCATGATGATAGCTTACATTCCCGATTAACATATAGGCATATTCTTAACTCAAAAATCCTTTCGGGCTCCGCCCCAGTGGCTGTGTAATTCCCCATGTTAACCTTATGAGTATTCATATTTAAAGGGAATTAAAGAATTTAGTCAGCTGTTTCAACTAAAAAATGGTTCTTTGATATGGAAAAGCTTAAAAAAGTTATAAGATTTACCAACAACAAATTTTACAAACTTTAACAAATTTTAACAACAGGGTGCAGCACTATATTTTTTTTGCATCTATGAAAACAGCTAATTTGAACTAAGCAGCAACAAAAAACTGTGATTCGCAATGAGAAGTGTCAAAGTAGAATTGTTTACAGTTATGTTTATGTTTTTCATTTCATGAATAATTTGTGATATTTTGCGAATTGTTGATAATTTATTTTTCTCTATTTTTTAGGTGAAGTGGTAGAACATTATGGCTTCGGTAGATGTGTAATACTATAGAATACTGTAAATTTAAAAAAGCAAATTTTATCAAACCTGTATCCTCTCTTATTGCAAACGCAAAGCTTGAGTATAACTGCAATATTATATTCCAACCCCGTACGAAGGACGGGTACTCTGCTAGTTTATATATATAGGCAAATATGTGTTCCATTTTATATTTTTATATTTTTATTATGTGTGTTTCTAAGCCAGTGTCATTTTTTACGTTTTGAAAGGGAACGGTCAAATCCGTGGTCTTGTTACTACCTAACGTCGACCTTTTTGTTAGATATCATCATTAATTCATAGCCCAATGACAAATGACATCTGTGTCTAGAAACAATCTCGCATGGAATCGAACCAGCGACCTTCATATTTAAATGCGAGCACCATAACCACCCGTCTACCCAGATATGACAGGTTTTAACAGTTATAAAAACGGAAAAACAAATGCCATTTGCATAAGTTAGTATTATCTGGTTTCCATTTTTCCAAAAGTAATACACATTTAAAATCACCATCTTAAAACATTATTACAAATAAATATGGAAAATGAAGTTATTCCTGTGATAACAAAAAATCATTATTATTGCTCACCAAAAGTAATACTAAGATTAGATTCTACAATAATATTTTACAACTCCTATAGCTAAAAATTAAAAATTAATTTGATAAAATATTAAATCGCTTAGTGAACATCCACAGAACCAGAAAGCGAAATGAGCTTTGGGTAGATAATAAATAATGCATTGCAACATGATGCCTGGACTAGAGGGAATATTAAATATCTGAGTTTTATCGTGTCTAGTTAACGTTGTGTTAAACAGCAGTTATTTTTTTTTAATGGCCAATAAGTATTTTCGTTTAAATATTTTGAAAAATAATCATAAACACACATTTATGAATACCAAAGGAGAGGTGTAGAAACATTTTTTAAAAATCTTTCTGCGATACTCTGTGGATACATTTTTTATAATATTAAGAACTTTTTACTACAAATTGAAAGTACAGGAATTGTGATGTTCATGCTTTGATTGTAAATTCAATTCCAGTCAATACAGTGTGTAAATTAAGTCTTGAAACAAATCTGTACTTTTAAAACCGAAATAGATAGGACTATTCTGTTTGTGGCAATAATTGTTAACAAAGGTTCCGCAATGTTTTACGTCAATAATATTTTTAACCCCCCTAATAGGGTAGGGGGTGACTTAATTTTTCATACAAACACCCCTATTAAGTGATCCCTCATGTTGAAGGGCTTGTCAAAAGAAACACAATGATGCAAATCTGAGGTGAATATCTCACCCCTATCCAAAATGGCGGGTACTCCAAAATGGGTGCTTTTTCACATAAATACAATTTTGGAATACCCGCCATTTACGGTAGGGGTGGAATATCTACCTCGAGTTTGTGTCATTATTTTTCTTTTGACAAACCCTTCAAAATGAGGGGTCACTCAATAGGGGTTGTTATTAAAAAAAATAAGTCACCCTCACCCCCTAGTTGTTTGCACCCCATGGTGCATGGTTAAAGGGGTTAAAAAATATTGTTGATGTAAAAAATTGCGGAACCTATGGTAACAATCATTTCCAAAAACAGAATATTTCTATCTATTTCGTTTTTAAAAATACAGATTTGTTTCCAAATTTGTGAAATTGGTGCTTTTTCACATACAGTAAAACAAATTTTGGAATACGTTCCATTTTGCCTAGGGGTGAGATATCCACCTTGGGTTTGCATCATTGTGTTTCTTTTGACAAATCCTTAAAAATGAGGGGCCACTCAATAGGGGTTGCTATTTGAAAAAAAATAAGCAACCCCTTACCACCTACCCTGTTAGGGGGGCTAAAAAATATTTTTCATGTAAGAGATTACGGAGCCTTTGTTATCAATCAATGCCACAAACAGAATATTTCTATCTAGTTTGGTTTAAAAAATACAGATTTGTTTCAAGACTTAATTTACACACTGTATAAATATACTACACAGAGGAAATTTCCCCTGCAAGATTCAAGTTTAAACCTGAAAACGACATAAAATCGTTTATCATTGCCAAACTCGAGTAAATGTTTGGAAGATTTTTATCTTGACTGTTAGTTTGTATCAAGTGCATTGTGTATTGGATGGCTGTTGCTCTAAAATATTTTTTACGCCACACTACACTATTTTGACGAACTTACCACTCAAGAATGGTCAAGAAAACAGCTGTTTGACACCAGCTTAATCAAATGGGGTTTCATTACGTACTGCTGTACTGTAATGAGTTTTACCAGACACCAATCAGGTGATTACACTGTATTTGGCAATGAGTGGTAAATAACAAAAAAACTAACCTCTCTTAGAGGTTATGACTAGTGATTGTCCTTTAGTCGGTGGTAATATATTATAAGGATTTGTACAGATTTAGTAGTATGGCGTAAAATATCGTACGTCACTTGTCCAAAATGTGTTTACCGGACTCGTATGGTAATCCAACTCGACTTCGTCTCGCACGGGAACGACCACACACTCGTCCGGTAAACACCTATTTCAGGACTAGTAACGTAATATACTATTAACTATTACACTCCTCAATACATTCTCTTTATCTGTTAATACAATCAACAAATTACCTATACTAGGGGTTTTTATCTTTTTAACAATTAAAAAATACAATAGTTTAAATGAAATAATGGAATTTTTTTCTACCATATAAGCTATGAAAGGTACTTACATTGTAACTTCTTACATGTTCCCGATTCGTATACAAAGTTTATCTTCTACCTAGAGAATATTAGCTGGTATAAGTTAAGTTTAGGTAGCTTCAGTCGGTGTTTGTCATGTTACTAAACTGTACAAAACTTACAAGTGCCCCAACAAACTTGAACGACAATTAATTGGTGAAACTGGTGCCTAAGAAGATATCACTTGTAAGAGAAGACAAATTCTAGGCACTAAGATCATGAATGTTTCTAACAGTTTACACAAAAACACAATTCATACACCTCAAATAATTTGTTGAATTATTAATTTAGTAATGTCCCGACCAGAGTGTAATTTTCAATTTATATTTGATTTAGATTTTTTAAATTTTTACAAATTACTGGAATTCATTTGGATACAGCTAAAAGATGGAATGCAGTTTAGTGTTAAAATAAACCTAAATTATTGATTATAATTATAATTATATCTTGCAAGCAAAAAGGTTCTCTTCAGTGAACCTATACCCGAACAAATAGTGTACGAAGGATAGTAATTGTTTCAAAATAGAGATAACAATCATAAAATTCTATTTCTAATATTGAGAAAAAACATAATACGTTGATATTGCGTTTAATAAAAATCTATATTTCACAGCTTAACTTCAAATTCTGACTCACTTTATGTAAAAAAGTGACTATTTTGAATTGACTACTTTTGTGTTGAGTACTTTGTGTGTCTTTTGATCGATAAAATTGATATTTTCGTCACCTTAAAATAAGAATGTTTCTGATAATGCACTTAGAAGTACCTAAATATATAGATGTTTTAATATTTGATCATGAGCTTTTTTCCTTTTTAATTGTGATTGTCAAACATCACAATACCATATAGTTTTATCTCATTTATCTTTAAGGCACCTCTAAAGTCAGATAGTAGTTTTCATCGTAATAGACAAAATATAGTTAGTTTTAGAAAGTATGACTAGTGAAGAAAATCTGGACTAAAATTATGATTAACCGCCATACACATTTATTTTATTTATACGTTCCACTCTTTAGCTCTTCGATAAATAAGCCTAAATGCATTGAACATATTTACAATAATGTGTGTTATTTGTTTATTATTAGATTAAATATGCTAACCAGCTTAGCCCTGTAATTTCATATAATTGAAGTTATGTGTTTGACACAGATGATCTAAACTTTCAACCTAATTTTGAGTTCATTGAAAAATAAAGAAATGGATTAATTTTTTTTAACTCCAGACCCATTAATTCTATTGCATATATTGCAACAAAGGTAAAGGTATTGAACAACGGTAAAGTTTTAAACAGTTTTTAGTAAGACATTAATCACTTTGTGGTTTTCTTAACCTATGTAACAAGTGGGTTACTCCATGTTCACTTCAAGTAAGATTGTATAAAGTTATTACTTATGAAACTAGTACGAATTGGCATTGGCAAATTTAAAATATTGTTGACTATTGTGTAAAAAATCTTCAATTTATATAGTGGTAAAATATATAACACAAAGTGTTTTTGATTTGAAGCATCAATGACCTTTCTAAAGTTCTATAAGTACTCCTCCTTATCTTTGTTAACATTTCTTATCTCTTTGCACTCGTCAAGTATACAATTAAATTTGATACTATTTACAAAATATGGCAATTGCTTAACTTAACAAGAACACGCCTCCAGTTTATGAGTTATTATATTATCGTGAAGAGTAAAATGTTTTAACCAGGTCGATAGTGGAGTTTACTCATAATTGATTAAAATAGTGAGGTGTAGGTAATTAACAGAATAACAAGGAAAACACAACATAACATAAAATAACATAAAATTCATTAGAAGAATATATCTTCTAATCACAGTTAACTGGCCTTCTTAAGTAGACCAATATTACGAACTCTTATTTGAAATTAAATTATATTTAACACCGTGTTCTACTTAAGAGGCAAATAGTCCGTACCACGAATATGGTTTCATTCGCCCCAGCACGTACTTCGGTATTAAAATTCCTCCGCAATATGCGGAATTGTCCTTGGGACGTGAGTGTATTTTAATATAACGAGATAGTTTTAATAATACTCGTAGTTCTTTTTCGACCGATAAAAATGTCATTGAATAAACGTTTTTAAACGGTTTAATCAATGATGAACCTGTAGTGGCATATTACTTGTTAATGGATAAGTTGTGCCAAAATAGTTAAATTACATAAACATTGCGACAAAAAAACCCCTCTAGTATAAAACTTAGGTTAGAATTTTGATAATGTGAATTGAAAGATTACTTAGTTACTATTATATTATAAACTTTTATTGTTATGTTTAAATCCAACCCACCATTATAATAAAATTATTCAAAGACCCAATAAGGTAATTATTTTAAGACTCTAACTAACCAAACCCTCATATTTTCAAGGAACCCTTTTTTTGTTCACTTAAACTCAAAGTTGATCACAAATTCAAAATGACTTTCGTTCGAATCCATTTTGTTTTACAAAAGACAAACGTGAATTGGAAAATCTAAACAGATCGACACAGAACAAATCAAGTTAGATTTGTCACAGAACGACTTAGTGTGTATTGCAAACCTTTGTCTGGATTGTCTTTTGATATAAGGGATTGATTGAAGGTTGATTGAATAGTAATGAAATATACAATCCCTGGTAAACTATTGTAGAGCTTATAAACTGGTATTATTATAAATATAATTTTCCTTAATAAATAATAAGTCAATTTAATATTCTACTAGTGTACCTGTTGCTAAAATTTGAGCAATTGCTAAGAATTACGGGTGTTATTTTAAAACAAATAACAGTCATAATTTCTGATGACTGAAATATTCCACTCAAACATTATGGAAATACTCAAGATGTACATAACAGATCGATATAATCAACATTTATTGTAAATAGTGTTTTCTACAAATAGCCTTACTCATAGCCGCATTAGGTTTCTAGACACATTATTTGTCCAAAAGCCTAACAGCATGACTCCCTCCTGAGCGATAGGGATCATTGAGATTCGCTCTAACCTTTCCTATCCCCTTAATGGGCATGTTTTCATTCCTTTTCTTAGTTTGTTTGTTTCTTCTTTTAAATTTTAAAGCCTTTATGTATCCCTGGTTTTTATATTTCCCTAGCTACTTTTTTAAACGTCTCAATTGTTTCATTGTCACTCATCATGTTTTGTTTTCTCATCTCTAGACCTATCTTATCCAAGACTTATTCTTGTTTCCTGTTCTCTCCTATTTGTCTCCTGAAATGAACAATTTATAAATACGTGACTCGTGGTTTTTATTTCTCCACATCTACATACTTCCTCTTCCACCATGCGAAATCTTAACAAATTCACCTTGAAATTGTCCATGTCCTGTTCTCCCAATCTTGCTCCAGTCTCTTTCTGATGTTAGGTATATATCCGAACGTTTACCTTTAAAACGTTAACATAAAACACCCTGCTCCCAACGCATTTGCCACTCATCTATGTCGAACGTTATTTTGGTTACGTTTTGATTTTGTGTTAAATTTTAGTATAACCAGCTGTTTCAAATATTAGTCTCAAATTCAAGGTATTCATCTGTTCAAATGTAAACAAACATTTTCTCCCTAAGAATAACATGGAAACTTTGATGGCCACTGGGGCAGAGCCCTGATGGAATTCTAAAGTGATTTTGTTTGATGGCAAAACTACATGCTAAGACCTTTCTAACGACACCTTGGGCATAGTGATTGGTAGCACCACCATTCCAAAACAATTATGACAAAAATATGCCTAGCGCATTAAATATATAGATTATTGATGCTTTAATATTACATATTTTTGTACAATTCAACAGCAAGTGTTATGAACAAACAGATGGTTTGGCAATGGGAAGGTCAATTCCCACTTTCGAAAATTTTATCAGACGTATTTTTACAACATAGTGAAAAGGAAATATTAGAAAACCTTAAACTCAGTCATGACGTAAAGCTTTATGTTAGATATGTAGACGACATTCTTGTTATTTTCAGGCAAACCCAGGAGAAATAGTGAGATGCAATGATGCAGATATTTAACAACCAACGCCCGAACATCACGTTTACTAACGAATTTGAAGAAAAAAAAAACAAAATCAACTTCCTGAACCTAAAGAAAAGACAAGATATACTTTGAAATCTACAGGAAACCAACGCAAACGGACACAACGATTAGTAACAGCTATATTCATCGAACGATCCACACGACTGCAGCTTTCACATCCATGTTGAACCGAGCTTACAAAATTTCACTTAACGAAGTCAGTAGGAGAAGGGAATTTAACACCACAAAGAAGATTGCACAGGCTAACGGATTTAAAGTTAAAACAATAGAGAAAATTTCTAAAAAGACGAGACGAAAAATCAAGAGCCAGAAACAGTAACACAGTTGGACAACGTTGGAAGAAATGGAAGTAGAAAACACCAGATTACATTTAGCTACACAGGACCCACGCACGATACAATGGATCTCTAAAAAATAAAAAAAATATTGAGTATCAATGACCTTCAGGACTCAATTCACCTTGATTAATGTATTGCATCCGCAAATATAAGAATATAACAAATTTCACGCTTCAAAGATCTACAAAGTAAATTGTTACGATTGTGATAGCTTTTATATAGGACAAACTGTAAAATTTGTTAAACGTTTCAAAAATTTGTCAAAAAATGCAGTCAAGTGAATTTTGACTGCAGTTTTACTTATAGAAACTTACTAGCCGGTACTTCAGGTAGCCAATAATATACAAGGAAAATTATTTTGATTCTTGTCATTCACCTATTGGCTCTGATGATGATTGGGTCCAATCGAAATCGATCACCACTTACCATCTTTTATATGTATTTACCGTCTTTTGGGTAAACAGTATAAGTATAAATATGTTGTTATAAGTGTTATTTGACGTATTTTTCGTGCTTTCAGGAAACAAATTAATTAAATGAAACATTAAATATACGAATTTTCATTTAACAATAAAAATACTGGATATATTTATCGTTGTTGGAAGATTGCTCATACATAATTCCGAGGTTAAAGTAAGTCAAATTAATAAAATAATTAGACTGGCTATTGACAATTTATGTTTTGTGATGTTAACTTTAGCCATATAATCCAAATCTGCCCAAACGTGAAAAGCATATTCAAAATGAGCTAGAGATAAGTTTGTAACATCTATTAATACAAACCTGTTGGCAAAAAGGCATCTAGCTATTATTTTTTGATCCAGAGTATTACAACTTTATCGATATTCGACAAGACATATTTCCTACTTGTAAAGTCCACCAGATGATTGGACAAATGCGTTAACCGTGTTGTGGCTACTACCCTTGTCGCCTCTTATTATCCCTGACTAAGATATTAGATATTAAAAAACCTCAGAACTTTGAGTTAACTGTTTTATAGGTCGAATAAATAAAGTATTTAGTTATTTTTAATTATAAACAAATAATTTCCTAGTTAAATCAATATCTTAAGTAAACATATTTTAGAGGATGAATAATATATATTTATTCACATTTCATTTATATTTTATCTTTGTTTGTATTTTTAATTTACCTAAACATTTTTTTGCCTGTAATTGTGTATTTAATGTGTTATCTTAAAAGAACTTGAAGTTGTATGTATTTTACAATGTGCTCTAGACAAACACAGCTATTGTTTTTAGACACGTAGGATCGTTGACTGCAGCACAGGAAAATTAAACACTTTAAAACCCCAAAGTTATTGCAAGTATTTGCAACAGAATAATATTTACTTTGATATATGCATTATAAGTTATTAAAATCCAAAAGAATATTTCCTTAATTACTAGTAAAACTTCTTACTATTTTCCTATGTAAATGTTCGTCACGATAAACAAACCTACAAGCTGTCGGATCTGTTATCAGCCATAGAATATGTATGAGGAGAAAAGTTTGGAAGTTGTTAGTCTCCAAACACGGATCGAACTTTTCATTCGTGTTTCAAACAGTTCGTATCCGAAGTGATTACCATTTCGTAACAAAACATGAGTTTAACCAGACACTTTTACTTTTACCATTTACACACTAGCATCACTTCCTTATATTTGAACGGATCCCTTAGTATAAACCTATACAAATAAAGGAATGAAAAAGCAATTTGTGTAATAGTCACAAGACTTTTCCTACTCCCATAATTTGCTTATCAAAGAACACAGTTTTTTTTTTTAGTTGTATATGAAATCAATTCCCGCTCTAGAGCGGAAACGAGCTGTTTTGCGTACTGCTTACAGATGTCGCAATCTGATAATTTTCATGCACTTGTAAGAAATAGTTATTTGTGTAACTAGTTCGTGTTACACATTATATTTTTCCTACAGTCACCCGACAATGTTGGCTTCCTTGTACTGTTTATAGTACAGAAAGCCCCTAATTGCTGCACATTTATACTTTGTCGTACGGTTTATATTTTGTCGTACGGTTTATACTTTGGCGCACATCAGGATTCCAACGAATCAACACAAAACAGCGTGGCTCTATTATGCACGTAATCCGTGTACGCTTGGAAATAGGTTGGCAACACTTAAAATGAATAATACTATGAGCAGCTGATTGACTATTATAACTACGATTTAACCTGTCATTTCTTGTTTATAGTTTATGTTCTCTTTTCGGTATTTCTGAACTTTCTGAACTTTTCTTTTAAACGTTTTTAAAACATTCCTACGATCTTCATAAACAAGAAAATACCTCTAAAGCATTTTTTAGGAGCGGAAACCACTGCAAATTACAAAAATATACGGAACTATATTTTCAAGTCGCGGAGCACATTGCTTGCCAAGGAAACATAGTGGAGTGGTACGGACCGGGGACTACTTTCTCTAGGGCACCTATTTGTGTTGCCAGCTGAACCTAAAAACGTGTTGTATAGTGTTTGAAAGACTAATTATTTATATGCTTTATAGTGACTGTAGGAAAAATATAATGTCTAACACGAGTGTAAAAGGCCTTTGCTGCACTCGAGACCGTAAACGTTGCTCTCGTGTGCAGCAAAGAGCAACTTTGCTCACTAGTTACACAAATAACTATTTCCTACAGTTATTATAAAGCACAGCAATAATAAGTCTTTAAAATACTAAACAACGTGTTTTAGGTTAGGTTAAATCCGTTGAACGAAATAGGAAACACTGGAACAGCTGATCGTTGTCGTAGTATCCGTGTTACCA
Organism: Macrosteles quadrilineatus; assembly: GCF_028750875.1. NCBI lineage: Eukaryota > Metazoa > Arthropoda > Insecta > Hemiptera > Cicadellidae > Macrosteles > Macrosteles quadrilineatus. Next base: position 17,255,544 of record NW_026542599.1, read on the forward strand.
ACCTTAAGCGTACTCGGATTACGTGCATAATAAAAGCACACTTTTTGTGTTGTTTGGTTGGAATACTGGTGTGCGACAAAGTAAAAAATGTGTGACAAAGGAAAAACTGTGTGACAAAGTAAAAGGTGTGTGGCAAAGTAAGTAAATGCAGCAATTAGCAGCGTTCTGTACTATAATCAGTGCAAGGAAGCCCGGGAGCCTACTTTGTCGGGTGACTGTGGGAAAAAGAGTTTAGTATAACCATCGTAAAACTATGGCTGCAAAACACGGGTTATTCAATAAAGCTATGTAAACATGATCATATTTGCGCTGCCAAATAAGTAATAAATCCAACAGCTTAAATTGATGTAATTGAATCACGTTGGACAACATTTATCTACAGTAATATAATAGTTTTGAATACAATCATGATAACTTGGTTCTCTGAATATAAACTGTGGTGGTTTGAGTATCAGATATCTTTAATATTCGCAAAACTGTTTTTATATTATATTAATCTGTAAAGTTGTTTAGTTTGTTTATTTTATGCTTTGCCAATTATGTGGTTAGTATGAATCCAAAGTGAATCATTATTATTTAATTTGAAATCATTATATCGAGTTTGAAAGGTTAATTAGAATTTGAATAGATTTGAAGGAAAATCACTTGTTTGAAATTTAATTTCAATAAAAGCATTTGCAACGAACCAAAGTCAATAACCAATATTTGAATGAACTAATAAGAAAATGATCACCTCACTTTAACCTCGTTTCTTTTCAAAAATAAGTACTTGAAACTGAACAAACACTCAAAAAGTATTATACACACAAAAACTTGGTGAAAATGAATTGTAGAGTGGTAACTGTTTTTATTTGGGCGGTAGAGAGGATGACATATTTACATTATTTTTAAATTAGAAATTAGGAATCCAAAGTATTATCTCCATATATTAATATGTATTTATTTGTTTTATAAATAAATTTAGTTATAGCATATAGAATGAATGGTTCTTTAATAAGTTAACCCATTGAATACCAGTATCTTGGTAGGTCTAGTTTTTAACTTAAGTCAAAAAGTAGAATAGAATTGTGTTTTGCAACAAAAAGTAAGCCCAGATATAATTACTCTCAGTGATTAGTAACGTTCAATCCAAAGTTTTACCTCGACAATTTGAGATTGGTTGGAAACAAATGGATTGGCTTATTCGTTTGATTAATCATCAACCGACTTCAACCAGATTTGCTTTGTTCTTGTTGGGAATGTGTGTAGCATTGCGAACAAACTATCCAATGTTCTAATGTAACAAATGTTCCAATGTTGTAATGGTATGTATGTTCTAATGAAAAATGAAGACATTACCCTCTAAAATATATCTTTTTATAGTACGATAATTTAAAACGAACACTCAATATCATTTAAGTTGAATAAATATGGTCCAGCTTTAGTTCTTGGCAACAAATAATGTATGTAATACAAGATTACTTTATGTAATTAGTTAGCCTAAAACAGCCTCATTGCCTGGAATATATGAATTGAAGAAAGAGAAATAAAGTCATAGCTGTATAATTAAATACAATTGAACAAAAGACAAATAAAACTCTGAGAGAAATTATTTAAGGGTCACCGAGGGAAGCTAGCTGGTCTTTTGGTACAGCGCAGGACTTTTGTCCCTGAGATTCCGGGTTCAAATCTTGCCAATCCAAATCATCTTCGGATTTATCTAGGTGATAATTATTACATTTACATTTATTGTTGTCATGAGAGCCGAAGCCCCCTGACTGCATACCCGGTACCTATCCTTTAGGACATACCCGGGCCCCATGATGTAGGCCGAAGCTTACGCATCAACCTTTAGCACATCATGGGCGGATGACTTAAGGTCATCAGGCTCGCCGGCTGCCGAAGCAGACCCTTCGGAAAGAGGGTTGCCCCTCAATCCTAACCAGGGATTCCGGCTGCTTGTTTAAGCGTCACTCCACCTGGGTTCCACTAGGTCGGGACCTAGAGGTCCATGGTAGAGCGCCCCGACGCATTTAGTGCAAGCAACACTCGGGACCTATCTTATCCCTGACAGGCAGAACCCGCCATCGATAGCCAGGAGGAAGGGGACCATCAGCACGCTGACGGGGGGAACCCCAACCTCCCATTTACACCGCTGCCCGATCGAGGCCTTACCCACTGCTGGGAAACCAGAGATAACCAGAGCGATAGGTCCCCAGATACCCCTGGCGGGCTCGGACCCAGCACCCGATCTACTTCGTTTGCCCGTCAGACCCAACATCACTGCCAGGCCATCAGGGTTTCCCAAAAGGAGGCAGGTATAGAAGTGGGACCCACCCGGATGAACCTATCCACCAGAGGTGGCGACACCCTTGACTCAATTGAGGTTCCGGGAAGAACCCCCCACACTCAAGATAACCATACCGTCCGTGCTCAGAGACAGGGATTGGTTTGCATAAGTACCTACAAACCGTTGCCCTCACACTGCGGAAAGTTACGTTGCCCTTGAGTGTCCCCGTGAGCTGCGGGTACTTGCCCGTTTTCACCTCCAGGAAAGGTTACTTCCAAAGTCGAGGATTTGCCCACTGAATGCTGGTCGCACACAACAAGCAGGCCGAAGCCCAAAGAACCACAGACACAGGTAGGTTAGAGATTATGATGTACTTCCATCTCTCCTAGAGCTAAACACCCCTCCATCCTGGATAAAGGAATGTCACTGGGACCCAATGCCCAGTCGTCCATGTCCGTGGCCAACTTGAAAATGCCGATACCAACACGGAGCATTTACCTCCCCTCTGGGGGCTAGGTATTTCACCTCCCAGGACGAGGCTACTTCCAAAGTCGAGGATATACCTCACAAAATGTCAGTCGTACACAACAGGTAGGACTCAGTCACAACCACAAGCTACAGGCAGGTGAAAGATCTATGAACTTAATCAACACTAGCAGAGCTGAACACCCCACCACCCTGAATGGAGGGAATGTCACTGGGTACTCTCACTTTGGGTAAACCCAAAGAGGCTGGCTTGTCCAGTCGTCCATAGCTTGTGGTCTACCTGAAGTGCCGGTTCCAACACCGGGCAATTACCTCCCCTCTGGGAGAGCTAGGGTCCGCGTGGTCGCCCAGGCCACGAACCCACGCAAGCGTGGGCCCCCTGCGGTAATCTAGGTGATAATGCCACAACCGCTAAGTCTAGCCTGAAGTAATGTGAAAAACTATCCCAGGCTCGAAGCTAGGCCTCCAATAAAGGTTCGTAAATTGGCTCGTAGTGTGGTGAAAAATACATAAACCTATAAATATTTAGAAATACTATCGACTCAAATATGAAAGCTTACTTTAGTCGTATAATACAGGTAAAAGGGTTATAGTTAAAAAAATCAAACAAATACTCATAAAACCACCATACTCTTAATCAAATGTCAATCGGTTGTGCTATTAACTGAGGTCTAACCACGTCTTGGGAGGCGACAAGGGTGGAAGCCACAACACACTTAACGCATTTGTCCGGACATCTGGTGCTCTTTACAGTAGAGATATTGCCTTGTATGATATTGATAAACTACAATTTTGGATGCGTTTATCTCAGTGCCAATGCAATACATCTACGTCTCGAAGATTAACATTATAAGGGTCCATGTTACTTAATATTGAATCCTGCCCCTCTGGATAGTGTTACTACAAGATAATTTACCTTAATAAATATGTCATAGATGGTTATTGTGAAAAGGTTTTTTTGTCTTACAATAATTGGACCTGATAATGCTCTGAGATTAAACTTTGTTATTTAAACCTCTTAATCAACATTGATGTAGCCCATTGTGATAGATTAAGTAAGAATAGGAAAGGTAAGGGTAACATGATAAGTAATCTTACAATCATAAAATAATAGTGTTGTTGGGCTTTATTACCAATCAATAATACTTAATTATTAAATAAACATTCCTGTATTGTTTGGCTTACTTATATGGACAAATAAACTACCAATAGGAAGACTATGAAAACATGAGCAGTGTAAATGGGACTTGGTTAATATTTAAAATTTTATAATGTATGGTTATAGAAATGTTCCTGGTTCAGATATATTAATGGTCAAAAAAATACCTTATGTAGAGTACCTAAAAGCAAAAAAAAGGAGCGAAAAAACTGATCGGATTAACTTAAAAATTGTATAAAAGAAAATGTAGTAAACAAAGTTTTATTAAGAATAATATTTTCGGTGGTTTAATCCACTTATTGTACACTGTACAGTAGTAAAATTTTAAAGAAAAAAATATACCTAAAAGAGAAATAATTTTTTTATATTCTTTCTTTTGGACTAAAAAACCTTTGTTTCATAGTTGGCGTCTTTACTACTATAAATAAAATATCCCTAGGATTGCCTTCAAATCATGATTATTGTAGCTTAGCTGGAATCATATCATTCATATATTTATTAGTTCTTGATGTGGTAAACAATGGAACATTATAACGTTGTATTTGGCTTTGCAGCTATCCCTGGAATCCTAGGCTAATCCACTTGGCATGCTGATCTAATATCTGCTGTTTCAACCATCGATGTATAATATTATACATCGATGGTTTCAACTATCCAATAATCAAACTCATCATTTTCAAGACCATATCAGTTAAATTGTCCAGATTTTACTCCTTATAACGGCTGGTTTATGATAACGGAAAGTCTAATAAAATGACGTATGAATTAACAACTACGTACAAAAACAAAACGTAGCCTTTTAAATATACAGGATGGAAAAAAACGTCCCGGGACGTGTAAATATTTCGATTTAAGACGTTTCTGGTTAAATAAACGCGAAGAAGAAAAGACTCAGGTAAAATGAAAACCTTCTCTGAACTGAATGTGAAAAATGTTAAAACTATATGTGAGCAAAAACCTATAACTTTATACAGGGTGTCCATTAAAAACGTTTCAGGACTTTGGGATGTGAATCCTCATGCTAAAAGGAAGAAAACTGTTTACGGGAAGGCATGACCAAAAATGCATATTTTCCTAGATATAGGCCATTTTGTTTATAATGTTTAAATTTTTATAAGTCAAGTTTTTCCACCGATGATTATGGATCTTGGTAAGCATGTGAAGGTACACAAGACAAAGAATAAATAATGAAGTTGGTCCGACTAGAAATTTCAAAATGGCGGCAGTTTTAATTTGTATTACTTAAATATCTCAAAAATGGATTTATATTCAGCCTATAATTCAGCTGCCTTCAACGTGGGTCCTGTCATATACAGCGCTGCACGCCCCACCGCGGGGTATTTTTGATTTGATATGTTGGTAATGATATTGTAAAAACAACGCATTTATTTGTTACATTGGTCCTTTGTTAACCTAGTGTGTGCACTCCGTTATAATATGTGAGTTCCGGTTTCATTTTATACTGTTGAAAAATGTTTTCTATATTGTAATTTGAGATGCGGCTGGTATAGCTCTAGTGATGGCGTATTTTATGAAGCTCCGGGTTAGAATCCCACTAAACGCCAATGGCTCTTAGTTAAGGTAAATAACCAGTGGTTCGGAACCCACTTGAGACTCTGGGTCCATCTATCAAGAAAACCTGCAGACTAAGTGAATTTCCATTCATCTAATTGGATTTTACATTTCCTTAAACTTAACAGAATTATTCCCCATTTAAATAAGATTTAACGAGTACTTAGGATTGCTAAAATGAATTGGAAAAGTTAGTATTCGATAAAATGTAAATAGTGTATTATAAAATAAATAAATATGTCAAATTTGATCAAAATTAAGTCAATTTCCTCCATAAAAATAACATAATAATTTAAAATGTAAAGTGTTTTGGAATTTTCTCAATATCCTTTAATCTTTCAAAGAACGCTTCAGTATACAAATTTTAGCTTTTTAAATCACTACAAGGTAGTTTTAATTGGGCGATTTATATTTTGAAAATAAAAGTAAAAAAATTACAATTTCTTGAAAATTGTCATAACCCTATAAACACCAATCTGGTGTTGCTGGGTAGTCCTTCAACGTCTTTCAATATATCTAAACTTGTAGTCAAAACATTTGGATGACAGTAAGTGTAAAATTCTACGATTGTGGCAAAGAATTGATTATGTATCTGGTCAAAACGAATCGTTAAGAAGTAAATGGTTGCAGTGTTAAAAGAAATTGGTAAAATTCTGTATTTATTACATTAGAATAATTTTCGTCAAACGAATATTTCTCTAATTATATTCCTTAGTTATTTATGAAACAAGAGCTGCCATGTGACACCTGACACCACGTTTTTTACAAGGCCGAATTACACAGACAATTCGCCTGTAAACAGGAAATGCATCATCTTATCAGCAATGACCTTCGTCTTATCAGACTAATAGGTGTTACTGTTAAAGGTGTTAACAGCCTATGGATTCAATCGAGCTTATCGGTGTTAACTAACCTAACGGTCCAATAAATCTGGTGTGAATTAAATGTTCTTAAGATTAATTTTAAAGGTTCAAACATGTTAAAATTACTCAAAAACACAAAGCTGAGAGGAGTTATCACAGTGAAAAAGTAATGAGAAAGTCAGTTTAGTAGATCGAAACTGGACGAAGCCTTCTTCGATAATTGGCTGGGTCTATTATAATCCGGAATTAAATGTATATTCATGAAAAATTTTAAATTACATAATAAAAAACTTAAGTAAAGATCTTTTAGGTTGATTTATCTTAAAAGATTTCCCCATAACAATACTCTAAAATGGCAAGTACTGTAGTAGTAGTAGTATTTAAGGTGTAAAGAAAACCTTATGGCAAATGACGAAAACGATCTTTTAGTCGAAAAATATTTATTTCAAAATATGTTTAAGTTTATTTTGCAGGGGTTTGGAATCAATTAATGTCGATAATTCCTGATATCGCAAGTTTGTTTCAGCTTGCTTATTTCGAACGGCTCCATTTGTCAAGACTAGTCGCCAATTTAAATCGGAAAACAACTTTTATGCCTCCCACTACGCCAGTTAGACAACATAGCTTTGAGCATGAACAAGCTTATTCCGATCGTCATACTTATTGAAATGTATTCTTTTAAGTAATTACTAAAAGTATAATAAAATATTAATGTAATGAGGAAAATTCTTTCATTTAACGTATATCCAAAGAAAGCTTTCCAAAAATAGTTTACATTGAGTCTATTACATTGAATCCAACAACATAATTTTTTTTTTATTACGAAGACTAAAATACCACCTTAGGTAAAATTTAATAACGCTCTAATTACACATCTGTTTCTTGGAAGTTCGCAATAGTTTTTTTTTTATGTTTATGACGAAAACTAATTAAACGCCTGCAAAGTATCGAATATTTTACTATATTATTATAATTTTTTTTTTTTTTTATAAGTCAAGTTTTTCAACCAATGATTATGAAACTTGGTAAGCATGTTAAGGTACACAAGACCTAGAATAAATAATAAAGTTGGTCCGACTATAAATTTCAAAATGGCGGCAGTTTAATTTGTATTACTTAAATATCTCAAAAATGGATAGTTAAAAAAATGTCAACGATACTTCCTTTTGGAATGTTTAATTCCCTATCAAACGATACGAAGACCGAAAAGTTCGGACGAAAACTAAATGAAATAACAAGTTGAAATTCGCTTAGTCTGCAGGTTTGCTACGGCGGGGATATTTTTAAATTAAGCCGTAATGTGACATTTTTTATTAATAATTATGAGATTTTCTTAAATAAAATAAACCACGTATCGTTAAATAAAATCGTATCTTTAAGATACGATGCCAAGAAGTCCTTCAAAGCGTGTATGGCACTAATATTTCTTAAATAAACCAAATTAATTTATTATACGTTCTTTTCTAATGTCATGAAACAAAACAAAAAATAACTGTAAAAAACGTCTTTAAATTATTTTCTTTCTTTTCATTGCGTTATCAAATACAAGACAATAGATATGAAACGTAAAGGTACAAATATTCTGTATTACGACGAACTGTTGAAAATTTTAACTTCGAGCAAATTAGTAGTAGTAAAACACTAGAATTACCGTAAAAGTTAATTGTTTGGATGTTTAATTGTTCAATCGCTGCCATTGATTGTTTAACACAATTGCTTTCGCATTGAACGGTGTGTAATTATTCGTACTACTTGGCCAGTGTGATTGAATTAGGTTGACCATAAAGGGAACCAATTGTTTGCTCAAATCTGTAAGCAAATGGAACGCAGAATGCTTCGGTATTGTATGGCCATTGCGTAGTTTACAAAATGCTTTCCATTATCAAATTAGCACATATTACACATGTTAGCACATGTATTACATGTTAAGTAATTTTTTGAAAATTGGTTATTTTTGTTAAACTATAGTAAAATAAAATATGTTGTTTAGTGTGACCAATATTAATCCGATTTTTAAATGGGTATATGTATGTGTTCATCTCATTAAAAAAATTGATTAATTTTTTATTTGCCACCATACTTTTTGTCTTTCTCGAAACCTGTTTTGGTAGATTTGACGATCATGTAGTTAGATTTGACGATATAATGATTAACCCCGCCAGTAGAGTTAGTTCTGAGTGTATTTTATTTTTCTTTGTAATACAGTTCAGCATGGAGAGAATTGTGTTAAAACAATCACACTGTTTAACAATATTTTGTATATTGTTACTTAATACTATATTGTTGCAACGGTTCATTTTCATCCAATGAATCATATTAGTTATTAAATTAATAATTTGAGTCAGAGAATGTATTTTGGATTTGTTTAAAATATCTTGTATTGAGGAGCGAGCTGGTCTAGCGGGATATCATCCCCTGAGGTCCCGAGACCAAACCCACCTAATCACCAATGGATTTGATCCAAGTGATAATGCCACGACCCTCTAGTTCTAGCCTAAAGAAAAACAATCCCGGGCTCGTGCCTAGCGTTCCAGGGCAAAAAAGTATTGTTGTTTCATAACGTTGTTAGTTTGATTCACGGTGAGCAAGAAATATGTTTGAATAAACATCTTTTTGGGTTTCACTTACTTTTAGTATTTTCTGATAATATCTAGAACCATCATATAAAGTTGTATATGTTGAAATAAAAAATTGCACGTTTTTTAAAACCTCTGTAAAAAAAACTGAGCATATAATTATTTTATTTATAATGGTGCTGATATACATTTATTTGAAATTCTTTGTAAACATCGTTAGCTATATTATGTGGTTAATCTAAATCTATATTCATTATTACTGTTATAAGTATAATAATAATTGTTGTAATTAAACTATCAAAAATATTATTATAAAAGCTAAAACAATAAGAGTCTGATAACATATTCGTCCACGGTGTGTTTGCAGATTGGGTTGCTTCTTAAAGTAGTATTTTGCTGAGATTTAATTTATAGATAATTAAATCCACAGAGGGAACACAACAACGTGAAATGTAAAACGTAAACTTGTCATAAACCCATCTGTTATTATAAATAGTCACTCAAATATTTATCGTTGTTTCGAGTTTGTACTCTTATGACAGTCTTTGTTTTTATTTTATTTTAAATAAATTTGTAGAAGCTGAAATTGTATAAAGATAGCTTTTATAAACATATCGTTTCTACGTTCAAAAATAAATATGCTCTACCGTAAATCGTTAAGTTGTACAACCTGATAACAATATACATACAGTCATAAAAATACTAGTTTAAATCCACGCGTTAAGTTAGAAATTGTTATTTATGCACACTTTGGGTTTCCCTTTTCCATGTAAGAGATTCGATAAATATTGGTTTTAATATTTAGAGAAGTAATTTACATTGAAGGCGGGCAATTCTTGGCCAATATTAATATCTTCAAGCGGACGAATCTTTAGAGCTACAGGATTTATTTTTGAACTGATCATGAATAAACCATTTTACTTTCTTTTGGATCGAAAAATTCAGGAGATAATATTCAAACAAAATAATATATGCCCTTACAAAAATAAATAGTTTTGTACTGTTCAATTTCATCATGTTAGGCATTTTACAACGATGTCCAAACGGTGAAATCTCATTGGTCAGTTTAACAGGAATATTTGAATTTAAAGGCATTTAATTCGTAGAAAAAGTTAACCGTTGTAATTGAATTAGATTGACCATAAAGTGAACCAAGTGTTTGCTTAATCTGTTAACAAATGGTTCGTGGAATATCACAAGCATTGTTCTATACATTACGTAGTTCGTAATTTGATAATTCCACTACCAAATGTAACTAATTGTGTTTAATTGGAGGTAGTTTGGTTTAGATTTTTAACAATTTTAGTTTTAGCGATTTTCCCTATAGAGAAGTAGCTATTACCGTAGGTGGCACGGTAAGACCTAGGCCCGGGACCGATTCACTTTTCATTTTGATGTCAAAAACACTATTCGATCAAATTTGTATAATAACCTAATATACCTTATATACGTCCGGGAACGCGATAACTTGAGTAATTTTTGTCTGATGTTGATGAAATTTTGTTTAAAGGTGTAAGGCAGGATGAAGTTGAACGAGTTTCAAAACCATCATATTCGGCACATGATAAAGGGGTTTTACCCCCGGTTTATGGGGAAAATAATTTTTCTCATACTTGACCCTCAAAACAAGAAAATTCCCAATTTTTCTCTAGACCTTTTTAAAGAGTTTAAAAACAATTATTTAGTATATCAAAGAGATTTTGCACTATTATTGGTAACGGAGAAAAAATTTCAAATTCCTACGTTATTCTTATGGAGAATATTGTAAAATGTTGTAGTTTGCTTGTTTATGGATATATTTTGACCAAACTTGGCAAATTTATTTATTTTATACTAAGCTATTTATATTTTACACACTACTTCAGGCTAAATCTAGACTGTCCGGGTGTACAAAGATAAAAGCTAATAGCAATTATTTGGTGGAATTTGAGCACAAGTCCATCGGGACTCTGGGATCTACCACTATACTACCTCACCCCCTGCTAAATAAGAGTGTCCAACCCAATTTTTAAATATCCCATCCAGAAAAATATGCGTATTTTATAGATAGCTTTGACTTCTAAACAGTTTCATATAACGCTTTTTGATTATTTTAAAACTAAATCTGTGGTTTTAAAGTATTGAGAAGTTTACTAAGCAACATCTAAGCGTGAACGCAAGACTTTACTGCGGGGGAACCTTTGTAATTCTGTAAATCATAAACGTAATTACTAGCGAACGCCTCGTAAAAACTAAATGTTGCCCATTATAAAACTTCTCTGCAAGCTTCTTGAGTAATGCTTTAAAGGTGTTAAGACTTTTACATAAAAAATATAAGATAAAAATGTTGTGTAAATTACATAACAAAAGTTTTTTTTTCAAGAAGTTATTATTTTTATTACACGTTGTTGAATTTATAATTATAAATAATATTATTATTTATTTTAGGTAACCTGAAAAATATTTTATAAAAATGTTTCACTACGAAAACTGTCCATATTTTAATTTTTCAGAGAGATTCGTTGATATTGATTGTTACAAAAAAGTGCACAATAGTTGATAACACAAAATATTTTACATCACGAAAAAAATTTTTAAATGGGTGGGTATTAACTATTTTCGAAAAAAGGTATTTAAACAATAATTTAATTAATACTATTGGTAGCTAATAAAGGAAAAAAAAACTTGTCTTATTGAAAGGTTCACTGAAAAACTCTTTCCAAATATTACCTTAAGTAGATTTTTACTAAAAACCCCAATAAAATAATGAAGCCCCGGTAACTCTTAGCAGCATCTTATCTAATGTTGTGTCAATTTTTGTTTGAGCGTGTACTACTATACTGTTCTTAGAACCTTGAAGTATACCAATTTCACTTGGAAAACAATGCCTAACTAATGAATTAAATGTAAATTTATGATTTAATTAAGACTTTTTAATAATCAGAATCGTTGAAAAACTCAATAAACTTTTTTATACAAAACTAGAGCGGACGACAGTAATTAGAACGGGCGGGAACAATCATCAGTGATTTGATCACAGACTTGTCGTCTTTAATCAAACCGGAACTGGAAATTGCAAAAATACGCTGCATGTTTCATTTTTAACAAGCTGTAAACTACCAAACCTTTCTAGGAATAATTATTTCTTAATTTGGTACTTTGGTATGATACCGACCATGCCAATAATCAACTTCCAAATCATCCCTTTTAATTTGAGACAATCTTTTAGATCGGTCCAGTAATGACTGAGAAAACTGACTTACAACAGTGTATTAAATAGTTTAGTTTAAATAACAAAATCTTCATAACCTAACCTAACCCTACCACCCTTGGGTTAGGTTGGGTCATAACTTGTAGGTGTGGTCGGTATAGTATCAAAGGATCCTTAATTTCTTTCAGATATGTTTAAATTAATCTTTAGTATATTCATTGTTTTTGCCAGAAGAACCGTTGAATAATCAATTAATCAATAAAACAATAAAAAAAAATAAATATATTTTAGGTTATAGAGCTGTCTTGCCCCGAGTGACTCCGACACTCTTCGGATAGTATATTTTTCTTTATCTCCGAACGGCTATATAACCTATACATTTTAATACGTTTTAAAGCTCAAATGTATGTTTAAACTATTTTGTATGTATGTGCAAGGTTTAAAAAAATGACGAAGCTGTGAGGAGCATGTTTTTTGTTTCTGTTTACCTGATTATGTGTTTAAAAAATCCATTATTCATTTTCGTGAATATAAACTGACGATGCATAGCCTTAATTACTCAATAAAATACGGATTTCTTTCTACTACAAAAGTTGTTGGACAATTTTACCTAATGCATTTCTCCCTTTTTCATATTTTTTTAAAGTTTAATAGGCCTAACACTTTAAACAAGCAACACAGCAAGCAGATTTTCAAACAATCGACCATATAAATATATTAACGTCTATTTAAATACAATAAACGTCTTTTTGGACGGTTACGAAAAATGTGTTGTTATTTAGTTCTGCAATTGGCAATAAACGAAATATGAATAAGAAATAGTTACTGTAAAACAATGTAAAGTATATAAGACGAGTAGGAAGTAACACGATTTGATAACGGAATCAAACGGTGTTGGAGAATGCCATAAAAGTAAGATTGACACCCAATACACTACCGTATAGTGTCTCGATCATTTTATTTGTATTCCAAACACGTAGAATCAAACATGTCAGACTGATTTGCACTAATGGGATTCCATTTATATTCCAACAATCGGTATATTTTTTACCGAGTTTTTATGTTCCGATTTAATATAGGCCTATATGTAGAAAACTACCAAAACAAACAGTAATTTTACTGTAATGTTTACAATTCTACAACTAAAACAAACGTACAGTCTCTCAACAATTTTTAAATTTATAATGCAAACTGTTTTATGGAAACATATAAAAAACACAAACCCTTCGAAGAAATGTGTATTTTCAAAAATATTTACAATACAAATTTATTTATATGTTATCTTTAGTCACTTTTTTAATACATAAGAAATCAAAATGTTTTTTACTATGTCAAATCACACATTAACAATACAAGGAAAATATACAAGGTTTCAATAGTTGTTTGGTGACTAACAACTTAAATATTTATAGGAAAAAATTGATTTCTGATATTTTTTAAAATTATCTTTTTATGTTACACTAACATCAAAAGACTGTGTGAGAAAAACAGTGTCACAAATGTCACTTTGAACATGCGAATGGTTTTGGCAAGAAGCCTTTGTAACATATTTGCTTTAAAAACGTAACAAAAAGGTTCTGATATTGTTTTGGACAGGTCACTCTTACAAAGAGTTTGACGCCAAAAGAGTAGGTACACATATTGTAGTTCTTGACTTAAGACATTTTAAAGGTATTACACACAAACTGGAATATTATCGGTTATTTTAGACAAAATTTATTTTTGTTTTAAAACATCATTATTCGATATGGTAAGTGGCTTTTTTTCGATAAGTCATTATTCGATAAGTGGTTCCACTCCTACTTGAACGGAAGATGCCAAAAGACCAAAGTTGGATCTGAGATATCCGCCCCCTTGCAAAAGTCAAAAGGAGTCCCACAGGGCAGCTGTCTTGGACCTGTCCTGTTTACTTTGTTTGCCGCATCTATGGGAAGAGATTTGCGTCATTGTCGGTTGTATTCATACGCTGATGATGCTCAGCTGGCTTTTCAGCATGACGCTGACCCAGCAAATCAGGCAGTCTCTGATTTCAATTCTGATTTGGTTTCTGTCTTTGCATGGTCTATGTCCCATGGCATCAAACTGAACACAGACAAATGTTCATTGGTGACTTTTTCTGTCAGCAGGGTTGTTCGGTCCGAGCCCCTGCCTGGTGTATGCCTTTGTGGAATTACGCTCAAAGAGTGTAAAACTCCCAAGCTTCTTGGACTTCATTTCGATCCTAAGCTCTCCTTTTCTAATCACGTGAGTTACGCATGCCAGAGAGCAATAGGTCGTCTGAGAATGCTGTACAGGCATCGTGACTTGTTCCCCAAACCCACCAAATTTCGGCTTGTGCAGGCACTTTTACTGTCTGTGTTTGATTACTGTCTTCCAGTGTATGGTAATGTTATATCACTGGGAGACATGAGTCGGATGCAGAGGGTGCAAAACATGTGCGTCAGGTACGTCTGCGATCTGCCGAAATTTGATCGAATTTCATCAGACCTCACATCTCTTGGCATATTGCCTATGGCTGACCTGTGCCTTTTACGCACTTCCTGCATCATCCGGAGGGTACTGTCAGAGGACAGATCTCGGTACATGAAGGTAAGACTGAGAGCTCGCTCTGAGATGCGATCCCGATGCACACGGCAGGATGACATAATGGAGATGCCCCGTGTGCGCTTTGAGTCCGACCGTTGTGGGTTTTCTTATTTTGCCCCTAAAATCAGGAATATATTGTCATCCAGGACTGAGCCAGGGGTGTTGGACAGTGAAAAGTCGTTTAAAAAATATATAACAAATGGCTTGAAGAATGGTAAAATAAAAAGGAATAGAGAACATATTTTAACTTTTAATTAGCCTAACTTAAGATTTTAAAGTTGCCATTGTTTTATGTTATTTATGTTGACGTGAGTTGTTTTGAAAAACATATGTTGTAAATGAAAAAAAACGCTCAAGAACAAAGACGATTTTCATTTCATTTCATATGGTATAAAATGTATCTGTCTCTTGGAGTTTACAATCTAGTTTTATCTTCAGATGAAAAGCTCACATTATTTGTTATTTTCCAATTATAAATTAAAAATTCTAGATATTCTATTACGTTTACTTTCGCTCATAACAAGTAGTCGTAAATATTTGTTAATCCATTTTTTTGCAAGGTTTATAAGTGACTATCTTTTAATGCACTATCGTAATTATAGCGGAAGACAATTTTATTTTAATACCAAGTGTCCCAGAAGTCCCACCCCCTGTTATTGTTTTATTAATAGCGATGAAATTATAATTTTCAGGGAAATCTATATGATCAAAAAAGGAAGTTTTTGGTGTATGTAAATTTTCACCCCATCCCGCCCAAAAGGAGTAGTTTGGGGGTAAGTCAAAATTGGTTAATGGAAACTCCTATTATAACTATCATACATAATTGCAAAGGTATAAATAAAAGGAAAATGGTGGTGCGAACTAGAGGTCTCTACGTCAATTCTATTTAAAGTTATAGTTTGAAGTTATGTTATAGAGTTAAACAATTTGACTTTCTCTCCCTTTTTTGAGAAAAAACACGTATTTTAAAAACGCTATTAGCTTCAAAACTGTCAGAGCTAGGAAAGATATAAAAGGAATTTCATGGTCAGGATTTAACGTGTTTTAGTTTAACAAGGTGTGTCCTTTTAAAGTGCTGCAAGTCTTTAAAGGATGTGTCCTTTAAAACACATTGAGCCCAAAGGGCCCTAACAGGGCTCATATGCATATATACTGGGCATTTTTGTCTTAATTTAAACATTTTTACCTTTTCTTAGTTTTATTAAAAACACCACAATCCATACATAATTTTAAAGAGGAAATCAAGAGCTTTAAGAAAATATAATATGTTATAAGGTAATTAAAAAATTTATTTTTTAAATTTTTTTTTATAAAAAAACAATAAACATAAAAAAATAGCTACGGCAGAAAGAGTTCATATAAAATTGACCCTAATGTTTTTATTTATTTTTTATGCATACATTAATAGGTTCATTTGATTCTTATTACCAAATTAAATAAAAAAAAGAATAATTTTAAAGAAAATTATTGTTATATTGTACATTATTATATTTTATACACATAGGGTCGCCTTTTTAGAATAAAGTGTTAAAAGTATTAAAGCATAATATATAATACAATAATAATATATATATAGCATAATAATACTAAGCCTAAAATAAAAAAAAATAAAAAATTAAAAAAAAAAATTTTATTCAAAAAAATATGAAATATTGATGCCCGATCTATACTCGGGCTTCGTTCTCAACGGCAACGGCGGCACCCCGACCTATACTCGGGCATAGGGTTCAATGTGTTAAAAAAACTTTTTTTATCAAAAAAAGGGAGGAAAAGTAAAACTGAACTAAGTACCATTAATTTTAAGGAATTGACGTGGAGACCTATAGTTAGCACCATTCTTTTTCTCTTATTATGAACTTTACAATTGTGTACTTTACTTTATAAATAAGTTTACATTTAAAAATTTTGACTTACCTCAAAACTACCCCTTTTTGGGGGGATGAAAATTTACAACACCAAAAACTTCCTTTTTTCATATAAACATTCCTGAATAGTATATATAGTATGATAATTTTATCTCTATTAATAAAAAAAATATTAGGGGAGGGTAAGACTTTTAGGTATATTAAATGTTCCACTCGAATGAATCACTAGATGAAATCAAGGCAAATAATTAACCTCTTATTTTATGAAATCGAATCGTAAGCTTTCCAAATTCAACGTAAAGTGTTGAGACTGCAACACGTTACATTTGTCCCATGAGATACTACGTTTACGTAGTTGTTGGAAAAGAAAATATTTTTACATCAATGGGATGAGAATAATGGTAAGTAAAATGCATGATTGCCACGTAGTAGGCCTACTTACCAACTACATTGGGTTAAGTAATACTTTTGCAGCCGCTCATTTAATGTAAACAATATATTCTCACATCATGGCTTTCAAAAAAAAATTCAATCGAGACTTTTTAGAATGTTTTATTTTGCTTGTTTCTATGTATATGTTTGTTTGTTTCTATTTTTGTGTGTTTCTATTTACACTTAGAAAGGAACGGTCCAATCCTAGTATTGTTACTAACGTCGACCTTTTGTTAGAATGCATCATTAATTCATAA
Organism: Macrosteles quadrilineatus; assembly: GCF_028750875.1. Lineage (NCBI taxonomy): Eukaryota > Metazoa > Arthropoda > Insecta > Hemiptera > Cicadellidae > Macrosteles > Macrosteles quadrilineatus. The sequence continues at coordinate 17,272,799 of NW_026542599.1, forward strand.
CCCAATGACCAATGACATCTGGGTCTGGTAACGATCCAAACGATTTCGCTTGGAATCGAACTAGTGGCCTTTAGATTTGAAGGTGAGCTCTATAACCACTCGGCTACCCAGAAAATACATTATTTGTACCAAGTTCAAGTAATTACAATTCATAAAGTTGATTCAAATCAGTATAAGGGAGGTGACAGTTTCTGCCATGATCAGTAAATTATCTCAGACTGCATTAGTCAAAGTTTGAATGGGAATGTCACTTCCAGCAAGGACACGAAGATTGATTAGTATGCTTCAATGCAGACTATCCTGCTGACACTGCTTTGTAGGATGTTTCTTTACCCAATGTTCTTAGTCTATCAGTAGATTAAATATATTAATCATCAAACATTCTAAATTCGGTCGTTGTCCACAAATGAACACCAATTAAAGAGAATTACTGCCTAAATAGAGGTCGTGTGATATGTTGTTGATACTATTAAAGATGTAAACTTGTTATTTGTTATAAGAGTTGTCTTTTAAAACTATTCCATTGCTAAACTCTGATTCATTTTTAAAGGAATATTTAATATTTAATTTATTTAATCATATACCTTGTAAACTTGTGTTAAAAATATTCTTATTGGTTGAGCTTTTGTGTTTCCTTATAGTATATTTTTAAACAAATAGGCTAAATTAATCCTTTACAATGGCACCCTAGGCCTACATAGCTAGTAAAAGTAAGTATAGACTATTTTTAAAATTAATTTTTTTATAACATTCTTAGTCGGACACTTATTTAACTCCTCCTCAATTTATTGGAATATTTAGGCACGCTACATTATTATACAGGTCGTATACAGGGTGATTGGTACTCAGTGTGACTTTGGTGTGATTTTTGGAAAACATTAAATAATTTTTTCGAAGCTAATTTTTAGACTTGGAACATTTTATATGCACCATAACACTTCATTTACTTTGGACTTACACCAAAGATTTTTTGTTACACTGAGTACCAATCACCCTGTATAATGGTACAAAGAACGTAAATACTCATAAATTAATATCTTTCATTTTTAGTATATTCCTTGCATTTATAGCTACACAAAAATTCCATATAATCAAAATGTATTTAAAAACAAATTTTTAACTAATGACAATTAATCATATATAAAACTATATGTTTCGATACTATCTGTATTAGAATGCATCATATTTCCATCATCATTCCAAAATAATGTTTATTTTAGTCTTGGATATAGTATAAACATTTACAGTGCTGCTTATTAAATATTCAGCTCAGGGAAATAAATTAAAATGAATAAGAAACCCATATAAACAGCGCCTTTTGACTTTAAGCTCGACTCATCACACAATATGTATATATGTGTATTAAAACAGAACACAGTTACAATTTACACCAACAAATCTCTGAAGCAAGAACTAGTTTATAACAAAATCTTCCATGGCAAAGAATCATGATATCATGTATACATTTTAAAATATTTTCATTTTTGAATTATTGAATGATTTTTTGGTAAAATATAACAAAAAAGAAACACTACACTCTTCTTTCATGGATTGAGGTACAAAGATAGTACATCTAATAAGCCTGAAATAGTACAATTCACAAATAAGCCTTTTCCACTTTAGCAAACTATGAAAAGGATTGCGATTCTCAGCTCATTCTGCCGTAATTTACCATTCAAAGAGTAACTGTAGTGATGATGCACATTAACATAGTTTGAATTCAAAGCTTCAAACACATTCAAAGGGAAATTACAGCTTTAGGTATTCCATGTTTCGTGTGCATATTAAATGTTTTATACACCACTTACTATTTGAAACGTTCTGTAAATTTGTACTATTAGATATACACAATAGGTCTACTCAATTGAAAAAAAAAAACTCATTTGTATTTCTTTCTGAGGAAAATTCTAATTTGCATATAGTTATTACAGTTTAAGTAGATTATTCCTACAATTGAAAAATTACTTTTAACATATATTCCATATAAAATATGTTTTATGTAATAATGAACTGGTTTGCATTACTCTAACACCTTTAAGAAATATTGACATAGTCAAATAATTTTACAACTTAATTTTACCACTGCAAGACAAGATCCTTTAGAGGGCGGATATTCAGTTTTCCCGACCTACGAAGCCGTAGCTTTAAGCCCTCAGTGATATTAAAAAGATGTCTCACAAATGATTTTAAAGCTAAAAATAAGTATATGAATCTACATTACACCACGTTTTAACCTAATGAAAGTTCTTCAACTCTGAAGTGGTCGAATTCAGTATATACTTCATAGTATGTATTACATGTTCAAACGTAAAAAAATACATTTCCTCGGTTTTTGTTTGATGTAGTTTATACGGTTTCTGTCTCCATTATCGTGTCTTTGACAATACGACTCTTTGGTTCTTTGACATTACAGTAACATACGTGCAGTATTTGTTTCGTTACAACTTGCTTGTGTATTTAAAAAATAATCCTTTTACCTGGTATTCTATGCGCTCCTACTACTTTAAGTTGTACGAAAAGATTAGGTTTTACAGGTTTACTTTATGTATACCTAATTATAAAACTACCTTTTGCACATTAATCTAATTAAATTCGTTATAATTAAGTAAATTTAATGAAAAATAATTAAAATGATATTTAATGCAATAAACATTCCCTTAGGCAGACATAAAATGTCACGTTAAATGTTATTTTAAAGGTTGAAACGTGGGAAGGTATTTTATGCTATTAATTTGACAGTTTTTACATAAATGCAAAAAAGAGGTCTTAAGTAAGTTGTAACTTAACACCCTTTTCTATTGATTAACAATTTTATCAAAGTCAAACTTAAAAGGTTTTATATGGACTGTATTGTAACAAAAAATACTTTCTCTGCTAGAATATTTAATGTAGATTCCAAAAAAAACCATTGCGAATATCATTAGCTTAGCTACAAACTGAATAAATTAGATTTAAAAAAAATTCAAGAAATTGAGAAAAATGGCTGTTTTAGAAGGACGAGTGAGATAATCCTACAAATTATGTATTTGTATCGATATTTACCAGCATAATAGTCTTATAATCTTTGACACTGACTACTAACCACCTTTGTAAATAAGAAAAGAATTGGTATAAAACAAAAATATTCAAAAGGTAACTTTAAAATGTAAACAGAGATGACGAATAGATATTGTTTATGCAAAACATATTTTAATAATTATATTTGCATTACTTTATTTTAGTTATAAACATTATATCCTTTGACAGATACATATGACTTACTGAAGTTCAATAAAAACCTCATTTCAATAAATTGTTCTAAATTGTTTAAGTCTTTTTACGAATGCCTCATATTTAAGTAATTATAAATAAAATACACAACATTTTTTTTGTAAAAACCCCAAAGTTTAATTAAAAAAGAATATTCCAAGTTTGTTTTTCCTATCTTAAACACCATTTAAAGTGAAACAAAGCCCCAAAGAAAAACTGCCAAAGAGCAAATGTAATTTTAGTGAAAATTAAAGTCTACTGTAAGCGCAGTTTTAAATGAAAAGAAACAGCAAAACTTTCAAATCTCGCTTGTGGCTCTAACATGTTTAAAGTATGAAAGTTGAAACAATTATAAAGTTCTACCTTGTAGGTATTTTTAACCACGCCTACTTCTTATTAAAATTTAGTTTCGTGCAATGTCAAATAATTTATTAAATCTTTTTACTAAAAAAATACATACCTTAAAGGCGTACAATTCAGTAAGAGAAAAGTTCTCTCTTCGTTATCCATTGATTTGACAAACACAATTTATATTTCATACATTACTTTTCTACGTGGTAGCAAAAGCGTTATTAAATTTGGGTCAAATTGTTACACTTTTGGGTGGAATGGTTAGTCTTGAATATAGGCCTACAATGTAAAAATATTTATTCAATACAGTTACACATATTACAAAATTCCTCATGTGCACACGCACGTTTGCAGAAAACTTTTAATATCACAATGCCATTACTATTTACTACTGTTAACAATACACACATACAATACAAAATCATGGAATCCTATAAGTTTACAACAATGACAGAGTGATTTCATGTTTTAATAACTTACAAACTGAGATAAAACTCATAATACAACAAGGAATATTAAAAAAAAATTAATGCTTTGAACAAGGAATGAGTGAATATAACACACTTAACTTTTATAGTTATATAACCTCTGTATACGCTTTGGGTGGTCATTCTTTTAAAACTCAATAACATTGACAACAAAATATATTTACATTGCAATCCAAACCGAGTAATTATTTATACAATTTCGGTATTAATGTAAAACAGTTCCTATGTATTTCACGAGATTTCGTGCAAACCTAAATAAAGTATAAAACCAGATCACGTATTTGATTACAGACCAAAGAGATACAAAGACACACAGATATCTTGAGTGTCAGACTACACATATTGGCTTGGATCTCGGTACTGCCAATTTACATACCTCGTTTTATACAGGTTTTATTAAATATGAAATGTTTTCCTTGTATTCATAAAGTAAGTCGTGTTTTTCTTGTTTTTTTCATAACTAAATCACATGGACCACAATGCTTACCTTTTTATAATTCTTTCAAATAATTTATCCAACATAAACGTTATATTGCATAAGTATTCTCTTTTTAAATACTACTGAATAACAATAGTATTCAATATTAACTGGAGGATTGTAAACATATACTGTTTACTTAGCACCAACTTATAGAATTTCTCAAACATATAAACAACGAAAATTCAGTTATCACACTCTGAAAATGGACACTAACGCACGTTAGAACTTTAATAAACAAATTTCCATATAATTCCGAAGGAAATTCAGTAAACAATTGGGGTTTGCTTGTTTATGAATAAATTTTGATCACTCTTATATTTTTTTTATATTTTACACTTACCTATTCACATTTGACTAAAACAAACAACATTACTTTCCCTGTACTTAAGTACTGCAAACCTGAAGTATTCATGAATCTAAATAATATTAAATTAGAGGATAGTTCAGACAATTTTGGGTATATATTTTAGTGAAATTCCAATTAGGCAAATGGCTATTTGCTTAGTCTGCAGGTTTGCGGTGGCAGGCCTATTATTAAACTATCAAGTATTTTAATAAAACTAAAAAGATTTTTGTTTTAGAGCTATGTAATTCTTGTTAATGCATTATATATATTTTGCGACCTAACCATTATAAAAGGAATTTCTAAAGGGATATTAGTAAATAGCCAAATTTTTTGGACGTTCACAACACTATTTTTCTTCTTCTGCGTAGTAGATATGTTAGAGGGTTGTGCGGGCAGCTATGAAATTACCATCAAGCCAATTTCCTGTGGCCATGTTTCATTTCCGCAGAAAGAGAAACTTTACTGCTTACGTATAATAATAAGTTAATTTTTTGTTTAACCTACAGCTTGAATTTAAATTTAGATCAAACTTTCAGAAAGCTATTTCAAAACTTACTGAGATTCTTTATGAACATAAATAATATTAGGCACACTCAACAAATCATAATAGTTTATAATATTTAGAGGGCATTTGAGTGTTTCAAAAATAATAATTTATTCTTATATTATTTATTTATAGAATTGGTTGTATCCAAGCCTTTTCGATATACGTCTAAATTGAAGGGGTTTTGCAAGAAGCTTATTAATTGGGAACTAGTCCATAGAACTATTCTCAGATCAAATAACAAGTTCTCATACTATATTAATATTATATTAAATATAAATTTTTAGCATTGGCCATGTTCAAGGAATAATGATGTTTAAAATAACGATTGGTGAGGAAATCTAAAAATTAAATTTGGTATAAGAGGCATCAAAAGGAGTTTTTTACTCAAAATCAGTTTTCATTCTGTTTGAACGAATTTTACTTCGTTAACATGAAGTAAATTATGAAATAACAAACTCTTGGCGTTTAGTCAACGCTTTACTGAAAAAGGCTGAATATATAATCATAGGCTGGGTCTGCTTCCGACGAAAATATATTTATATTTATTTTAAATTACCTTTTGGACAAGGACATTTCTTATAAAACATTTTTTTGTTACAACTGTTAGGTACCATTCAGCTGTAATTAATTTATTAAATAAAGTATAACATACATTAATTTCACAGTTGATAAAATATGATTTGTTTAATGCGTTTTATTCAACCAAAGTAAGAAAATCTTAACAATATGTGCTTTATAATAAATAATCGCTTGAAATATGCAATTTATTCTACGAAAATCTTTCTTTGAGATAAGAAAACATATATTTTCTTGATAACTTCGAGTTGCGTGTGGAAACTAATATCCTACAATTTCAGGAAATTACCGCCTGCCTCTCCTACAAACATTACAGTATAGACTACTTATGGATTTCCAATTATTGGTCTTTTCATTACTTAACGAAATGCGTACATAGTCTTTTTCAAAGTATTGTAGCCTACATACATTTTTCATAAATTATCTCAACTATTTCTGTAAAAAAAAAAAACTAGATATTCAAGGATTAAACGTGTTGATATTTAAAACTTTCAAGTCAATAGACCAACTTCGATATTTCCTTTCCATATTATTTAACTTTTATGTTACAATTTTATCTTCTTTATTTTAGTAGTTTTAGTTCAGTAGTTTTTTCACTTTTTCTAGCTGTTTAACCTTTACCTTTTTTATACATTTATAAAAATACAAATCTGAATACACAATAATTATTGTTAAAGGAGGTTGTTGGTTAGGTTATCAAACTATCATGGGTAACTTTATTTCCACTTTAGCTAATCAGGACCTCCGTGTAAGCAGAAAATGTCGTCATAGTGACAGCTAAGTCAGCACATGTTACTGCCTCAGCAAATTTGATGTCTAAGATATTTTCTAACATACTTTCATATCAGACTAAATTGAATGTTATAACACATTTGAACATGTGATGTATATTACAATAACAAAACATAAAAAAAATTAAGGATTGTAAAAGTTTTTTTTTATAAATATACCTAAATATTATCTACTAACTAACTTTGAAAACTTTTAAAAATTAATCATGGACCGTGTATTAAAAAGATATATTTTTAAATGCTTTACCCTGAAACAATTAAAGGAAAATACTTTTTATTGATTATCCTTCCCTTATTATCGTTCCCCTTTTTATGTAGATATTTGACATAAAATAATCTTTACAAATAAACATTTGTTAGGAAATTATTTAAATAACAGCACATTTTATAAATACGTATTTATTTCATTTTTATATATTCCTTATTCGAAATACTTTTAAAAGGAATAAGAGCGTTTATAAGTTTCCTAATGTATCTTTTTGAGTAAAATGGTGTTTATAGTGCTCGCCTTCAAATCTTATATTCGCTGGTTCGATTCTCGTTCCAATCAAGATTATTTTTGGACTTCTTAACTAAGATTTCTTTTTTTGTTCACGTATTTTAACTTTTAATTGCTTGTACATTATTGAAAAACTCTCTTTTTTGATAAACTACTTCTCTATCTTTGCAACGCCCAGATCTTGCCCATATTCTCTGTAAAACATTCTCAATCTCCAGATACCTAAGCATTCTACAACTTTTTTCAAGAAACGTCAATATTATAACGGAATCCTGCTCTTCAATGCTTTGGCGAATCTATAAAAATAATTGAGTCAGACCTTGTCATAAACAAAAATCTCCAGAAATTACTAATATCTAAATAATACTACCGTGTCCGTGAGCTTATTGCTGACGGGCAATCATGGGCATAATGGGTGAATTTCCCATAAAAATTAAAATGTAAACCAAATGTAAATAGCTTATGGCATGTAGTGTAAGTAACTTTGCATATATTTTATGTATTATTGTAATTAGCATAAGCAATGCATGTAAATTATGTTAATCTGGTTGAATAAATGACTTATGACTCATATGGTTATTAAGTCGCATTGCTGCCTAATGAAAACTCAACGTTAGATAGTAACAAGATTTTGGCTAGATTAAATAAATAAAAAAAATCCAATGGCTTAGTAACACAAATAATAATATTATCTAATTTTAAATCGTCATTATTCAAAATAAAATTCATCATGTTAAAATGTTCTTGAACGAAAGAGTCTCCGTTATTTAAATCAGTTTGATAAATACTGATGGCTGTGTACGTACAACATATTACAAAACTGACCCGAATATATTATTGTCACACTGAATTAAATAATATAGGCTCATTTAGCATTAACTTGAATATATTCAATTTCAGGAATTGCAAGCTAATAAACAAATCATTATCATTTATTTAATGTAAAATTTTTCGTAAAAATATAATAGACCTTTTCAAAAACTTTACAATGCAGTTGATATGAGACATCGGTGAACAACGCATAAAATGAATACATAAGTAAATACCTGCGAGTACTTCACATTATGCCCAAACCTTCTTAGCATTCTGTTCAGCAGTGCTTACACCGTAGTTTTCAACACGTTATCTAAACTTTTAGAGACTATTTATCCTTGCTTAATACATGAGTATATTTCATCAATAGTGTATAAAATGACATTTTTAAACCGAAGCCAATTGCTAAAATAAGTTTGTGGTTACATGGGAAAAACTATTTAACTAATACGATTGCTTCGCTCAATATTGCAAGCAGACGTTGAAAACCAATTTTTGCATGTAATTGAGACATATGATTATATTATCATGGGCAGGTACTAGAGAGATTGTAACGTTTAATTTGAGGCTAAATGGGTTTCGTTGCAATGCAAATACTTATGTTGACACGTTTTTAATTCTAGGAAGGAAGCCATATAGGATGTTACAAATACATTTTCAAAGGTAAATTTTTGATTTCGTCATCTGACATTAATTTAATACAAAATATATACATATGGTACTATACTATTGTATCAACTACTACTTGTCATAGGGGAAAAATGAGTATAACTATTTTGTAAAAGAATTAAATACATTCCCCCTAAGTTTGCTTTAGTAAGTAGTAAATCTGCTAAACGGGACGCGTCTGCAAGACCCCTTGTTTGTAGTGATTTATGAAGCAGTTAAAGTTTCATTGCACCAACCAGCTGGTTTACGCTGTTTAAGCTAGTGAACATTCAAACGAAGAGTGAATAGCAATAATTGACTTGTATCGAAAAATTAAAATTCTAAAATATGCTCTTGTGTCCATCTACCACCAACTAAATATAACTGGGTAAAGTTATAACAATTTTATGTTTGCTGTTATATATCGTCTGCATTGTCCCGTACTTTGAATGCATCTTGCGTGTAAACAGTTAATGTGTGAATACATATCAGAATTATTTTTATTTACTTTCAGTTTAGTAGGCTTAATCACAATACAGATGAAAAATTACTTATCCTAAGTAACCAATCATAGTCAGGAATTTTCACAAATTAACAAAAGACCTTAACCTTTCAGAAAAATCTCTTTTCTCGTTCTTTCAAAAAATTATGTGTAATTGTTTTGAGAAAACTTCGCATTGCTTTTCTTGAAATTACTTACGTAAATACAATTTGGATTACTAAAAATTAGGGTAAAACTAGCAACGTTAATTTTGGAACGTTGCTACAAAGCTATTCTACAAAATAATAATCACCGAATGAGGACATTTGAATAATTAGTGAACCAATTCTGTACTGTCAAATCAATGTCTTTGGGTGATGATCATCATTGAATGAGTTAGATTAGAGGCAGACTTTTCACATGCGTAGCAGCTTCCTTGTATTAGTTTAACTTGGGGTTTGAACGTAGTTTGCCCCGAAGATAGACAGCTGCCACGCATCAAAATCGTCTACCCCTAGTATTACTCATTCATTGACGTATAGATTATAGATTCAATAATCTTCTGTGACCTTATGGTTATTATGTCTATTATTAGCCTATAATCTAGTTCTATAGTGTTTGATTATTTATGTAGTTAAGTTATTTGCATTTTTTTAGACAACACTATCACACTGCAGATTGTAATCTCAGTTAACGCCCTTAAAAATAACTAATTACGTGCTTCAGGTTTTCAAGATTAGATTTCAATAATACATTATAACGAATGTGCATAGTTGTATAACTTTTAGCAGCTTGAGAAATCACCAACAATTCAATTATACAAATTACAATACCTATTTCAACAGATATACTTAAACTGATATATTTTTAAGAACTCGAAATTATAATACAAATGTTTCGTCACATTTCAGGATAGATAGAATTTGTATTGAGAGAATCGGTTATTAGTTCCAATACTAAAAGTTCCGACGAGATGGTTTCAAAACGAGCAACAGATCGGGCCTTTTCGGTTCATTGAATTGCAAATAACCCAAGATAGAGCGTTCGTAACAGCTTGCAAGGTACAAAATTTATTCAGAATTATCCAATCGAAAATTACTTGTAGTTTTTAACAATTTTGCAAAACGATTATTAGCGGATGTCCATGAGGAAGAAGCTATAAACGTAGGCGAAACAGTCAGACCTAGACCCAGGAACGATTTAATTTTTCATTCTGATATCTCCAGAGGGAAAAACATTATTCTTTTATTTTGCATATGTCTGAAAAAAAACTATAACTCGTGTTATTTTGCAACCTTTTAATGACATTTGACATGGATTAGTAGAGCTAAATAATTATGGGGTGTTATATAATTTTATATATAATTTTAAGTTGAAATAGGCACTATCCCTTATAAGCGCAGAGATAACAAAATCATTAGCCTACTTAGTAACAGTATGAGTTTGTTTTACTGTTATAAAATGGTATGTTATTATAGGAACGGGTTTAAAGTTAATTCACCAACATACTTGTTATTGTTTAGCTTTTAAAAAAAGATTATTTTAATCTATTGAAATAATCGCATTATTTTATCTTTGTTTACCAAAGTTGTTCGAAAAAATTTAATAGTTTCTTGAATCTTGTTTTACCTTACCTACCGTTATATCCTAAACCTTCCAAGACTTAACCTGGACATATTTATTTTATAACTTTTATTAAATCAGCAAGCCTACTTTTATAAAGGATGAGTACGTAATTCATAATTTATTACCTAATTGTGATAAATATTTTGCAGGTATACGAGTATTTCTGCACAAAACGTTTAACAAATCAAACAAAAATGTAAAAAATTATAAAAACAGATTTATGATTTCTGGAAAATTTCGAAGGGTTGACCTACGAATTACAAATCTGATCTCATTGAATTGCAAATTTAATGAAAAGAGCAAAGAACATCTGTCAGTACAGCAAGATCTGTCTCTAGGAGAGTTGCGAATATTTGTAAAAATGATTTATGAACAGAATAAAATATAATTGCTTATTAATACTCTATTACCAGAGGCAGGAGTACCACAGCTTTTTTTGATTTTTAATATACAATTGTTTATCATAGCATATTTTTTCCACTATTTTTTTTTTGTTAACAATTAAAAGAGCGCAGTTATAAATCATGGTTAAAAAACTAAATATTAAACAGTCAAACAAAAGTACTTCAACCCAATTGGGTTTCGAGAATTGTCTTATATGCCTATTTGTTGATTTTCAAGTTAGTTTAAGATCTAATACCTCAACAAATATGCAAATATATTTATTTTAAGAAAAACGTAAGAACTATTCTGTTCAGCAGTTTTGAAATTGAACGAAACTTTCGTTGGTAATAAATTGTAAAGATCGTTATTTTCAATCGCAAATTTGGAGGAAAACATTAAACATAACTCATGAAATTTAAACTATTATATACAGTATAATACTGCATAGTTACATATGAGAGGAATATTCGCTACGGGATAGCACTGGACTACGTAGAAGCTTTTTTCTTTATCAAACCAATCAAGTTCAACTTTTAATTATTCTTTTTGCTTTTCCGTAAGTTATAAAATCAAAAGTAAGAACAGAACAAAATGAAATCGCTGAATTTAATTCAATTGGGAAAGTTAAGAGTATTTGAGGATGATTACTTTTGTAAGTGTCCTGAGAAACTTTACCCACTAAATGGAAAAGTCCTTCCATTAAATCCTAAAGCAATGGTAACTTTATAATTCTTTAGTTAATACTGACGAATAATAATTTTTGAAATTCACATTGAAAATTTCAATAGGTTACTTATCGAATGATATGGAATATAATTACTACTGTCAAGCATTATAACTTTTTTTTAATTAATAAGACAAGAAACTGTAAGAAGATCTTATTCGCGTTCATAATAATTTATGCATAACATAATTATATTACGTAATGTAATGGAAAAATAGGATAAAAAAGTTCAATACCTAACTTGATCTTACCTAATAAATACCTTTAGGGTGATTTTAACTTTGTTTGAATTTTTCCTAATGGGTTTTATATTTTTACCACAGTATAATATTCTACAATAGCCAGAGTAAAATATCATTTTGTTTTGTTACTCTGTACCCTTTCTTCAGTATTATATTATTACCAAACGATTTAGGAATTGTATATATAATTGTTATACATCGATTAATTAATTTATATCATTGTATTATAGTAAATAGACTTCGTTAGCTGTAATTATATAACGTATTTGGAGTATACATAGTTTTAAAATGCATGTATAGCTATGTATTTATTATTCTAGATCAATAAAAATAAAAATTATGTTCAAAAACTGTTATTAGTACTTTTTATAACCAAACGATACCCTAAATAACGATTAAATTGGTTGACTAACAGTGTATAGCTTAGGCTAAGGAAACATTTTCGATTTCTATTTTTAGGAATACATTTTCTCATATAACGGGTGTGAAAAAACGCTTTGCTGAGCGTTGGAACGTTAGATGAGTTTTACCAAAGCAAAGAAGCAATCCGATATCTCTCATACTGTGATAAGCCGCTTATGTGAATGTAAAGCGCCGAAACTCTCATTCGGTAAGGTATTCTGCTCACACTGATGAAACTGAATAGTAATTTGATGAATGGTAAGCAGTTATATATTTTGTAATATATGATTAAAAGTTTGATTTTGTAATATTTTCTCAAAATATTAGAAAAAAATAGATTTACAAAGTGAAAGATATACATTTATCTATTTTAAACTAGTTTTCAAAGAGGTTGATTGAATGAATGACTAAAAGACACTTTCCTGTTAAAGGGAACATTCATTATTATCGATAATTTCTTTTCGATATATCGATATTTTTTTTACTTCACGATCGGCATTCCTTCTGTTTTAATACAGTATCTTCAATTGCATTTAAATTAAAAATTAAGAACTAACCTTGTTTAGTTAAAAATAATAGTCTATATATTGGATTAGGAAATGAAACTATTATACGCTAACTTAAACAACCAACATTGCTGTAGGCTAAGTTACCGTTTCAAAATTCCGTTTGATAACAGAAAAGGCATATGGGGAATAGACTTTCAAACGTAATTTTGAAATGTTACAGCAAGTTTGGATGGTTAGTTTATTTTAGAACAGTTTCATTTCAATATAATATTTTTTTATTTGTTTGTTGATACGGAACAATATGTATTTACTGTATCCTTATCGTAGTTGACAGCTGATATGTTTCAATTTGTTACTATCAACATATCGGATGGAAAACAAAAATATCGATATCAAAAGAAATCATCCATAATAATGAATGTTCCCTCAGGAAAGTACCGACTAAAACAGTTGGATTCAATATACAAATATTTGTTTTTGAAAACGTAGTGTATACCATGTATATTTGCTACTTTAACTTGACATAGCTATATCTGTAGAGTAATTTAGCAAATTTATCAAATACTGGTTAATTTACTGTCGTAATTCTAATGGTAAGACTCAGGCCTGGGACCATTATTCGCTCAAAATATCTTGTTACCGCACAAGCCCCTCTAAAACTAACAAAACTGACGTAAGGGATCGATAATTTGTTGTTAGATCAAATATTATATTTAACTACGCCTTCAATAACGGCTTTTACGAACCTTAAAAGCTTTTAGTTTATGAGCTTAAAATGAGATTTAAGCTTGAAAGTGGAGTATGGAAGGTGTACCTTCAAGCTTGCAATTATGTTTAATTTCTGTAAAATAATGTTCCCTAAAAAGAAAAATGACCGTAAACTTGAACTTACATATTAAATTTATTTATTCAGAGTTGCCTGATGTTTGTATCCACATTTTGATTTTAAAACCAAACACACGCTGTATTGAATTAAAATTATATTTTATAAAAAAATTTAGGCTTTTTAAATTAAAAGTATATTGAAAATTATTTATGCACCTATAGTAAAATGTTAACAGCAAAATAAAATAGTTTTGTAATACATTTACGTTTATTATAATTTATTCTACAAAAATTAAATAAAGAAATTTTATTATGGGAAATAGTTAGCATTTAATACCATTTAATATACTAAAGTGCCATACTAAAGCCATTGAATGTTTAAAGTACTTTAATGTCCTAGTATGGCGTATAAAGTGCAATGAAACCCTTTGCATTAAAATAATCTTCAATTATATAGCAATCGTCTGGGTCTCTACACTTATTTAAACCGTTTTTTCTTTCACATTAAAATATCGTACATGATATTTTATAGTCTAGCATATTGATACACTCATTGAAATGTTAATTATTACTATATAAGTTAGACACAAGGTTTTCCGTATTTGACCAAAAAAGAAAAATAGAAGAGGAAAAAAGAAAAAGGAAAAAAGGAGTGCAAAAATATCGTGTGCAATGAATCGAAAAGTTTTCCTTCTAGCCAAAACGGCAGCAGTTTATTCCTCGTTTCTCTATGAGCCGTGCAGTGGTGAAATATAACTAGGTTTTTTTCCGAATGCTTTCAAATCAAAAGTTATTTTCTATTCAGCACGTTTACAACAGTTGAAAAGCTCTGCGCTCTCTGGGAGTATAAACTGAAATGTTAAGCTCAAATGTCAATCATCCTATACTTTGCAACTCTGTTAGTAGATTACTCAATTTATACTTTATCAGATTTCTTATAATTATGTCACGAGCAGAAATATTTATCTCATTTTTAGTCTATACTTGTTTCTTGAATCTAGAATTTAGGAGGTGATACTAGCTGAAAACATTGTGCACATGAAGAAAAAGTTAATGCTGCTTAGTAAACAGACAGTACAGTTTCGGTACAGTACAGTTTCTTAACTGGGCTATGCTAATACCGATTGAAAATATCAATTCGATTAGTAAACCTTCATTAAATTTCTTCACTATCAGGTTATGACAGTTTAATTTTATAATTGATAAAACTTAGTAAAAATATTGATTATTACACGATATTTACAATCGATATTAGCATAGCTCAGTTAAGAAACTGAACTCGTTGACGGTTTAAATTATGTATTTATAAACATGTAATATTTTATTACTCTACTATTTTTATATTCATCGTATCTGTTTTGTATATTCGTGTATTTGGAATGTCATGTAGTTTGACTTAATTTCCATTTTACAATAACTGCTAAACCCATGTAAAGGATTACATATGGGCAATCAATAAAAACCTTATAGTACAAACATACGTCAAATAACACTTGGGATAATATATTTACACTTATACTGTTTACTCACAAGACAGCAAATACATAAAAAAGTGGCAATCGATTTCGATTGGATACTCCAATCATAACCAGACCCAATAGGCGAATGACATGAAACATGATGACGTCCCTTAGATAATAGATGAAATAGAATTATAAGGGACGCCATTGAGATTGGAGTGTCCAATCGAAATCGATCACTACTTAAAATCTTTTATATCTATTTACTGTCTTTTCAGTTAGAAGTATAAGTGTAAATATCTTACTCCCTCAGTTATTCGACATATTTTTGTATTTTAAGCTAATTCAATAATACTTACGATGTTGATCAAGAACTAATAAAAGATAAACATAATATTATGTTAGTACAAGGGTCGTCATTTAATATATTTCTCTCTTTCGTATTACAGTTATAAGACACATCCGACTCTGCTCTCCCAATTTCGTTTCAAATGACAATTTCAGTTGTCAGTAACTTGCTTTTTATCAAACGAAGACAAAGACCTAATTTATTTCAACATTTAATGCCACTCTTTCGCCTCTTGTCTGTTAAAGAAAAAAAGAAATCATCAAAATTTTCATTAATGTAAATTTATTTATGTTTGGTCAATATATTTGGTGTTTGCTTTTTGGCAACAAATCGTATGTATTTCTTCATAGCTTTTACGTAAGAATGCGTAGTTAAATCCTACTGTGGATACCACTTTGTTTAGTACTCTCGAAATATATTTAATATATTTGGATATAAAAAATATCGTTGTATATTTAAATGATTAATCATGTGATTTAGCCAATGATTTTACTTTATGGTTCATGTTTTTGTTTGAACTATTAAGGAACCTCTAGACCATTATATCCGCAAACTACTAAATAACAATGAATTTATTGGCAAGTGCTTATATTATTTATCACAGTTGTACGTGTGCCAAGACTATATCCTTCCACTAAAACGTATATGAAGTTGTAATTGAACGTATATTACAAACTTACTGTTGAGTAATGATGGAGAACACCGTAGAGTATTTATGAAGAATATTGATACAAATAGAATTGAGTATTAATGAAGAATATTGATGGGTTCTTATGAAGAATATTGACGAAGAATACCGTTGAGTATTGAAGAAAATTTTTTTAAGTATTGATGAAAATTTTAATAAGAATTGATGAAGAATATTGATAAAGAACACTGTTGATTAATGATAAAGAACACCGTTAAGTATCGATGAAGAATTTTGTTGAGTATTGATGAAGAATATTGATGAAGAACATCGTTGAGTATTGCTGAAGGATTTTATTGAGTATTGATGAAGAATATTGGTGGGTTCTGATGAAAAATATTGATGAACATTGTTGAATAGTACCGTTGAGTATTAATGAAGAATTTTGATAAGGATAGATGAAGAACACCGTTGAGTTTTTAGGAAGAATGTTGTTGAGTATTGTTGGTTATTGAAAAATAATGTTGTTCAGTATTAATAAATACTGTTGATGAGTTTTGAGAAGTATTGATAATGATTATTGATAAAAACTGTTGTTGACTGTGGACGAAAAATATTGTTGACTGTTGAAGAAGACTATTGTTAAATATTGTTGAAGAATATTGATGAATATTGATGAAGATTATTGATGAATAATATTGATGATAATTGATGAAGAATATTGATGAATATTTATGAAGAGTACCGTTGATCATTGATGAAGAATATTGATGAAGAATGTTGAGTATTGATGAAGAATATTGATAAAGAATATTATTAAAGAAGAATATTGATTATAATTTATGAGTATTGACGATGATTATTGATGGGTATTGATGATGAATACTGGTGACTTTTGATGAAGAATATTGGTGACTATTGATGAAGAATATTGGTGACTATTGTTGAAGAATATTGGGGACTATTGTTGAAGAATGTTGTTGAGTGTTGATGGAGAATATTGATGAAGAACACCAATGAGTATTGATGAAGAACACCGATGAGTGTTGATGAAGAATATTGATGAGTATTGATGAAACACCCCTTTCCTATTGTTTTATCTTTGAAAATTTTAAAAATAGTTAGTACCATTGACTACATACCATAAATGGTATATTAGTCCATAGTAGTACAATTTTAAAAACCGTACACCTTATCTCGTTTTACTTATGTAATTTCTCCATATATTATAATACCCTATAATATTTCTTCACCAGTTATATTTTTCCTAAAGAACTAATTCAAGTTTCCTAATAGTATGATAAACTGCTTAAGTTGTGGGATCTATCATGAAGCAATCAACCATGAAATATGCATGAGAAGGAGCCAAGTTTGAAAGTTCTTTGTCTCAAAATACCCGAGGGACTTTCAATACCTTGAGTTCCCTACCATTTGCATCCGATGGCATTATCATTCGCCAAATACAACCAATAATATGTCCGAACAAGCTTATATACAAATATTTCAGTAATGCAATACGTGCAAACTTTCAAAAAAATGTCTTTTTCAGGTACAATAACTTACAAATTACCGTTTTCCAACCTTGATTGTCTTTTTACATTGTATTTATTTCTTCTACTTCAGTAGACAATTATTTTCCAAGAGAAAAGCCCTATTAATTCTACAAATAGGCCCTAGTAAAGGGAAATACATAAAATAATAAATATATTACGTAACTGAGCTATAGTGTGTATAATAAACTATGTATGATACTTTCAATTACTGTAAAACTTAATATGGCATATCAAGTCTATAGGTGTCACATCACATTCTCATATCTCATATTTTCCTCGTCAGACATAATTTAATTAGGCTACATATAACTCGAGGGCAGATCTGGCAAAGTCTTCTTTTGAAGATGAGTGATTACTTGTGAGATAAACTTATGGAAAATGACAGACGCTCTGTGTATACAACAAGCCTGAGGTGTACGAGAAAATTATAATTAATTTAAGTTTAGGAAAATATTCCACACATTTTTTAGAGTTAAAATGTTAACACATTTTCCATTTTATCTTGTTACAAATAAATTTCCTTTTCAAAACTATTTAAGATCACAAATTATACGACAAGTCAAGTTCATTCATATTCAACAAGACAAGTTCATTGCTGGAAACCGCGTCTCAAAAAATTCATCCATTACAAAAATGGAAATTTTTAATTACCGGTAGGTAAAATATAGCAAATACAAGTCAAAGTGTTTTTATGTAATTGATCCACGACTTTGTAAAACATTGTATATTTATTTAAAATAAATCATAATTGCTTATCAGTTTTTCGTATATTTGTAAAATGGTTAGCAAACAGACTTATATATAATTCCTAGAATCTTATTTTTTATTTGCAAAACAAATTTTATTATAACGAAATACACCAATCATTTCTGCGTTTCAGTACATCCCACTGTTTCTGTTAAAAGAACTAATAGATTTAGTTTTTTAAATCGTTGATGAAATAAGGGATCCACCTAATAGCCAAATATAGATCCAATATAGATATCATGTCAGATTTATTGTAATCCAACCCAATATCAGGGATTACTGTTATAGATCTGTATAACTGTCCTCCGGGGTGCAGTTAGATTGTCGTGGTGACTTTTGTAGATAAATAGCACTGATATAACGAATGTGAGTGCCTAAAATATACGTTGTAGTTAAAATAACGTTTTAAAAAGGTTGTAAATGCGATTGGCAATATAGAAATTTGTGTTTTAGCCTAAAACACGATAAAAAGATAAGCTTGATAATAATTTAATTAATCGTACGTAGTGTTCAATATAATCAATAATATCTAATATACTGACCATTTCACATTACGATACCAAGCGATTGTTCTTATTTAGTAGCATAGCATCACAGTTAAATAGTAACACATATTTTACATTTATGTTATGTATTTTATGGATAATACAGTTGCACGCTAAGTTGTTAAGGTCTTCAATTATTTTGAGTGTGCACAAAAAAATATTTAAAACTATAATGGTAAAATGTTTTCCACAATAAGAAAGTAAACTGGGATACAATTCAAGTAAATAGCTAATGAAAAGGTTAAACTGTAAAATATAAACGGAATAGATAATGCTAACATAGAATGAACAAGTGAATTTCAGTTTTTAAGAATCGACTTATTCTTAGGTTTCAAATGAAAACCCCTTATTGCCTACGTAAAATATTTTAATTTTAGAAGTTAAGAATGAATTATGAATCAAATTAATTGCTACGAGCTATTCAATATTTTATATTTGTGCCAGTTACGAAACAATGCACCTTTTTAATAAAATAGTCATATTTTAGTTCTTACATAAATAATTACAAACTATACTGAAATTTTATATTCAGTTTGAATCAACTCTTAAAATTCTTGAAACGATACGATTTTACCAACTTAAGATTGAATCTACAATGCCGACAAATTACTGTGTTAATTTCAAAGTAAACATTTACCAAGTAATTAGTAGGAAAAGATACATTACTAAAGGCTGCATCTTATGCCTGGACAATTAAAAAAATCAATTACCATTGACTCCATTTATAAATAATTGAAAAACCTCTGACTTTTCTGAATCCAACTGGTTTTATGTTCAATAGGTATTCATAATGACTAACTGTACTGGGCTTAAACGCTATTACTTACAGCCCGGAAAAAAAACTTAAAAAATAAAAGCCAGCTGTGTCTACTTTATTTCTTCAGTTAGTACGTCGAGTATACGTCTCTTGCAAAATAAAATCGTCAGATTTTATCAACAGACGTTACACTGGCCTAACGGCATTACTATCGCGATATTACCATTTATTATCGTGTGCAATTAAAAGTTAACAAAATAAAATACTGGTTTTATAAGGAAGGATTGTAAGCTTTTATTTCGTCAATGCTGGTTTGATGGTTGGAAATAATTTCCGCACGAGTAAGACATTGCGAAAGACGTGACTGTCTTGTTGATGAAGCCCGAGATATATCTACTTACGTCAATACAACTGAGAGATGAAATTGAGTTTTACGTGAGTGAATGTCAGAGAGTTACGTGGCTCACGTCGTAATGTATGTGACGTATAACTAACGATAATTCAATGTGAAATCAATAAGTAGTTTATACTGAATATTACTTCTGTTTTCAAATGTGTTTCATAATTTTTGTGACTGTTTCTTGTGTTTGCTTATTGCTAGGGTAGTTTATGAAAATACTTTCAACCAATAGTACAAGAACAAATGAATAACTTTCGTAGAGATAGATATTTGGATTTCAAACAATTATCTTTAAACTACTTTGAAGCAGTATGTGATATTATTCATGAAATGTGAGGTTTTGATTGTCCGTTTTGTTTTTTAAACTGCATTACATATCTATCTGTTGCATTCCAACCAAAAGTACATTACCTTTTCGAATGTCTCATACTTTAAAACTGGCAAGGTAATTTTGATCTTTTAATTGGTATAAGAAAACTTTAGGGTACTTTCCTATTTAAGGGAACATTCATTATTATCGATGATTTTTTTTTCGATATATCGATATTTTTGTTTTTCGATCCATTACACATTGACAACTGATCTTGTTTAGGCTAAAATAGTCTATTATATGGATTAAGAAATAAAACTGTTTTAAGCTAACCTAACATAACCAACCAAACTTGCTGTATCATTTAAAAATTCCGTTTGATAACAGAAAAGGCAAGTTAAACACGGAATTATTAAATGGGAAAACACAACAAGTTTGGTTAGTTATGTCAGGTTATTTTTTTAGAACAGTTTCATTTCATTATCGTTTGTTGATACTGAACAATATTTATCGTAGTTGTCAGCTGATATGTTTCAATTTGTTAATATCGATATATCGAAAGAAAAAATCATCGATAATAATGAATGTTCCCTTTAACAGGAAAGTACCAACTTGAGAACAATTATTTGAGTGAAGTGACAAATAATTCGTCACGATAAAATAAATATTCAATAATTTAAAACTGTTACAATTTTATTTTATTTAAAAAAAAAAATATAGTTTTTTACAGTTATACTTTCTTTACATTATTTAAGCTCAATATCATTAACAAGATCACACCCTGAATCGACAGGGCTATCAAAAGTAATTCTAAAACTGCTTAAAGTGCATTATTATTTTTCATATAAATATCTATCTACACAAGATTTAGGGCTAAGTTTCTACCTGACTGTAATAACTCAGCCACAGAGCAGCTGTAGCTCTCATCACCAATGCATGAGGTTTACTTTACTACTGCAAGGTTTCAATTTGCTCTCACCACTGGACTATAAAGTTACTTTACCGCCTTATGTTTATAGATTTAATTGACCTTGTTAGTTTGTGGTTTCACAATTAAAATGTTGGGTTTAATTGGTTTATTTTTTATTTGTATAAGATCACTATGAGTTTATTTTATATTATTTTATATATAGTTTATTTATTAGACAACAGTAAAATGCATAAAAGAAAAATGACTAGTTGTTTGTTAAATATGATACTAGTTTTTATACCTGTTTCTCCATGATTATTACCAAAAACAAAGTCTTGATAACTGATAACTAAGTTTAAACCAGAGTAACTAACGAAATAGATAAAAAATAATGCCGTCTATGGTATGTAATCTATTAAGGTAAATGTTAAACTCTAAAACAACAGGAGTAGCACTCTCAGACCACAAATGAATTTTAAAAGAATATAGCGTTGACTGAAAATTATGAGTACTTCCCAAAACAACATAAATACCTAGGCTCTCACGGGCTTTGAACAACCGAATCATCAATATATCGTATCTATCGATTCATCTGACTGCGAGAGATGAGTAAACAATATCGGTATTCCCTTGAGTACTTCCTTTTGACTCACTCTATCAAACGCTTATTACATGTTTACATACGGCATTTTGTAAACATATTAGGATCAAAATATTCTGTTGCTTTATAAAATATGGTGAATGGTGAATTTAAAATTTTATGTTTTGTTACGCTTGGTGGGTTTTTCCATTTCCACTTCCGTACATCAACAAACGTATTATTTGTTTTATTAAAAACATAATAATAAAAAAAATTATATTAAAATTTATTTTGTTGATATTTTCAATAAGGTATTTTAATTTTTAATTATTTTATATAAAAAAATAATTCGGTTAAGTAAATTTCTTCTAACACTTATTTGAATTATTTTTCCCTGTCGTAAATGTCTTTATTGTTTGTTTTGTGTACATGCAGTAAAACATAATGCCTAGTTTAAATTGATGCTTACAGATAAGTAGATTCGTGCTACTTTATTACAATAAAAAATAGATATAAAAAAATAGATAAAATTCAGTACAAAATATGATATTAGCCGAAATTAATCTCATAACGTATTTTGAAACTCGTGCAATATGATTCTTGTGTTCAGAAGTTAATTTTTTATAATCACAAAGCGTCAATATTAGATTAACGCTTCTTCTGCACAGAGCAACAAAAACTCCCTTCCCTGCAAACACCTTCATCTGTAAGACTTCTCCAGCTATATATATATATATATATATATATATATATATATATATATATAGAGGATTTATCCGTTTGATTAAGTATTCGATTTAGGTCAGAGATATAATAAATTATGACGGGGATATATTTATTACTGTACAGCAAAGTTATTGTTTGCTATGTAATCTGAGTTAGGTATTTTTAATGTATTATACGTAATGAAACTTTACCAGGTTCCAATATTATTTTAATCATTAAAGAATTAGTTCATATCCTAATAAAGTAAGAAAATAAAGTAAGTAAGTAAAGAGAAGTTTTGGAAATATGAAAAACCCCCAATGAAAGAGTTAAGTATTTTATGGATGACAATTTTTTTTTATGTGAGCTGTTAACAATTTAACAAAATCTAACTTACTTGGGGTTTTCCAAAAGAATAAATTTTATACTAGCTTGAGCTAAAGATTGACTTTGTTTGTAAAACTTTACAAAAGGTAAAATTAAATTAAAGGTTTTTTCCCCTAAAAGTGTGAAATTAACTTTTTTGTCAAGTGACAATAGAGGTAAAGATCATTAGTACTTTTAGACAGTATAGTATATTTGGTGATGAAGTACTGTATTGTGTACTGTAACGTAAATCTATTAAGTTTGCTGAAAGCTACCATTAGGCCAACAGCTTAACACTGAGTAAATTAATCAACGTCACTTTGCAAGTCACTTTACTGAGCAAGAACGAGATGAATGACTAATGATATTTAGTAATGATTATCCGAAGACAAAATCTAAGCCGGGTCAATCCTCGTGCTGCCATTCGGATGTTTCCCACTCAATTCAGTGCAAAGTATAAGGAGAAAGTATTGTTTTCGTATATATTTTTGCGTACAGATTTTTGACGCCAGTACCCCCTGTACCAAAAATGTTATTTTCAAAGTTATCTCGCTGTGTGTGTGCGAGACTGTTTGTGAATGGTAATTTCTCCCTAAGAATCCATAAAATTACTGAATTCAAACAATTAAATACATGGTAAAAAAAATTTCCAAATTGATTTTTCTCAATATTTGAAATTTAAGTGTAAAACAGATGAAAATGGTGAGTCGGTAGCGTCACGGACTTCGGGCTTCGGGCCCAAGGCAGCGATGTCGTGGGTTCGGACCCTGGTACCTGCCACTTCTTTTTCTCAGTACACTTCACCTTCGTACTATACCTGCTCACCCCTTGCTTCGCTGGATACGTTTCACACGCAGGTTCATAGCATCGAAGTAAGTAATTTATTATTATTTACTTCGATGGTCCATAGTCTTTGTGGAAGTGCAAATACAAGATCAAAAGGGGCCGCTAACCTCTTGTAAAAAAACCTCTGATATAGTGAATTTTTTTATAAATATTATGTCTATTCGCGGAATACAGTATAAACTTTCTAACGATTTTTAAAGTCGAAATGAACATTAAGGAATTAAAATTGGATTAAGAAAAGTGTATCTGAAATTGGTTAAAACTAAATACACGTTTATAAATGAAGTACGAGTTACTTAAATTTGTTAGATTATACTTTCAAAACCTAGTCCGTTTACTGATGCTACAGCAATAACAATTAAGTTGATTATATTGTAGAATAATTTTAACCAATATACTGACAATGTACTCTTAAAGTCAATTTAACATCTACCAGAACAGAGATAAAGTAAATCTGTGAAAAAAATGTAATTTAATTTGCACTCTGTCAACTTGTTTGTTGGCTTTCTAATTTTGTTTTCTCTCTTAAAAGAAGGTTAAAGTCTATTACCAACTGATATAAAGTAAAATTGACCCCAATATAAATTTGTATACCTTCACTATCCTATATACTTTACTGTATTGGAAAGTATTTGTTAGTCGTACGGATATAAAAGGAATAACACTTTTTGTAATTAGCAAGAGCATTCAAAAGCGTTTCACATAAGTAAAAAAAAATCGTCCCGGAAGCAATTATTAACCTCCATATAAGTCAAATTAGCTTGCAACATGGAAATAATAAAAATACATGGAAAATGAGTTGCTCTTGTAATAAAAATACATAGAAAACGAGTTGCTCTTGTGTGGCATTGCGTTTGGATGTCCGTGTAAAATTCATTAGAGAAAAGATATTTTTTTAGTTGAGAAATCCTTTTTTTTTAGTCTATTATCTAAATATAATGTGTACCGAAAGAAAAAAAAATAAAACATAGTGAATTTAAAATAAAGTGAATATATTAAAGGTAGAACCCACAACAATTAGCGCACATTAAAATCTAGCTTATTTAACATTTCATTTTTGATATGATTTAAATCTGGTATCCTTTAGATTATTGTTATTAATTTTAATGTCCTTTCTCATTTTGACGAAAACCATTAAAATGTTATGTTGTCGACTAATATTGTCATAATAATCACAATATTGGAATACTTATTAATGTTACTGGCTGGAACATCTAATAGGATATACCATAAGCAAAAACGGAAAAAATCATATTAAAATCCATAATATTAAATGTCATGATTTTCATATTAAATTTAGAACCGAACGCATTTAACAAAACAATTCGGTAGTGACATAATATCCTAATCAGTTTATATATTTTTTTTATATATAAAGAATATCAGCCTAAACAACAGCTGAAGTTCAATTCAAACAATAACATAAAGCCAACTTTTTAAGATAAATCTTAAAACTGCTATTTAATCAAAGGCAAATCCGAATAAAATGGTTTCGTTCCTGACATAAAATAAAAATTGTATTACTTCAATCAAACTGTTTATTTTATTCCCTAGAGACCTGTTTAGTGTTTATTCGTCTTCATTCAATATTCTGAGATTGCAACGAATAAAACTGATTAAAGGATGTCCATAAAGCGGTTGAAATAACTCTTAACACGGAATAAAACGAATTAACAAACTCGTTAGGGGAACATTTCAGTTTTACTGGTGTCGCAATTAACACTAACTCGATTTAAAACGTTAGACTAAATTGGAATTCTTAATTGAAAGTAATGTTTTCTGTAAAAGTGATGATTTTGTTTTGACATTCTAACATAGCAATGCATATATTTTTCTGTCATAGGACGCTGAGCACGAGCCCGAAATTATTTTTAATATCACTTCAGTCTAGACCACGGGCTACGGCAATATCACTTAGATAAAATCCATTGGTGATTTGGTGGGGTTTGAACCCGGTACCCCAGGAACCGGAGTCCCACGCTCTAACTGTAGACCAAATAGCAATGCATATGGGAGTAAACAATACATACATGTTGCTATGTAACTTTCTGCTTGTGTAAACATTTTTGAACTGTTACGTGATTTATTGACGTGGATTTTATTGATATTCTCTGGGGTGTTGCCTTTGAACCCGGGCACCAAAGGATTATTGTATGAATATAAACAAGGCTCTTGATACACAAGTTAATAGAAGCTCTTGATTAACTAATAATCTAAAACAAGAGTGTGTGGAAAACTTATTAGATATTATAAACAACATTGGAATTTGATTATTCAATACAAAAATGGTTAATTCTAAAAAATATAATGATAGATTATGTTTTACAATAGACTACCAAGCACTTGTATATTAAATTAAATATTCTGAAACTACCCAACAATTAATAATTCCATTTTCATTTTTGTAAAAAAAACTTACATATAAAACTATCAATACAATTGTATATACTTTTGGAACAAGTTTTTGAAATATTTACGTTTTTATATGATAACAAAATACCTTACTTTACCTAGCTGGCCACTCAAACCTATGCTGGTTTTTGGCCTCTCCAACAGCTCTGCGCCATCTTTCTCGGTTCTTCATCATCTCCTCTGTAACGGACATCATTATCATATCCCTCCGGACTTGGTCCCACAATCGCAGCCTTTGGCGTTCTAAAGGTCTTCTTCCTACAGGTACAGCATCCGTCACTGTTCTCAAGACTGACTCTTATTTATAACAACATAAATAAAAAATCTTTCTACTTGACAATTTATATGTGACTATTGCTAATTTACTAGACTGTTAGATAATAGAAAGGAGGTCTACTTCTTACACATTTAGGGTGTTTTTCTTCTTCTGTATACATTTTTCCAATTTTCTTAACGTTACTTTACTTAAATATCTGGAACAGGCAAATGCATATTAAGGAAGATTTTCTTGTATTCTTGTACTTTGAAAACATTCTTTTAAAGGAACATTTTATTTAGGCTATTACCGTAGAATCGTTCAAATAACTATTTTGAAGAAACTTTTTTGCATTCCCAATTTTTACTCTCAAAAATAAAATCCTACAATATCCTTTGAAACTATTTAAAAAAATAGGGTGTAATTGTGCGCTAAAAAACTGCAAAATAACCGTGAATTATAAATTCCCACTTTTTTACAGGGGAGTATGTCGGTCTAATATTTTATACTTTAAAGGAAATATTTCAATGAAAATACAATTAGGCACTTTGCAATACAGGTATTTATTGTTTTTAATGACCAGTGTTTTATTATATAGTCCTTATAGAAACCTTGCCGTCAAAACGAGACATATTCCACCAATATCTGAATTACACGAACAATTAAACAGAACACGTTGTCATATAAGTTATTTATTCACTTGTACTGACTAATAATAAACAACCAAAGATCAAAGTAACTTAATAACGGATGATTAATAATTAAACAGTCAAACAATGTAACCAACGATTGTTCTTTAACTAATCATGAACACTTCAGATACGAGTACTAAATTTATGGAACACCTATTATTTTATTTGTTATGTAGGATTTCTATAAATGTATTTATAAACATAGTTTGCTGCCCTTTGTTTAATTAATCAATACATTTTAACCAACAATATTCAGCAATACGTAAGAAACAATATTTAATTCTAGAGATACCTAATTTTTCAAATGAACACTTTAGGATTTACCTTAAAAGTACGAGTATATTAGCTGGATTGTTTTAACTTGGGGTCTTCTTTAATTAACTAGGTAAACATAATTTTAAACTACATCAAATAAACCAAAATTCAGTAAAGATTATCTAAAAAATAGCTTACTTAGAAATCAATTTGTCTTATATCAACTTCCTTACAAGTGTATGTGCGTAATAATACACGTCATAATCAAACATGAAATGTCATAAATTCATAATTTATTAAATGGACAGCGCATAAAGTAGGTCAAACAATTTTCTCTCCTGTAATTTGGTGCAATCAGCTTCTTTTCAGAAAAGTTGTTTTGGTCCCTTAGTGGCCTCATTTTATTATTCTTCTTACTTCAACATAAAAAATTTATAAACTAGGTCTAATATTCATCCTCAGTTATTGTCTAGGAGTAATGAAGTTATATTATATGCCAATGAGTAATTAGGATAAACGTTATACTTTTAGTCATTGGTTTGTAGTTTTAAACAGTACAAACAAAAGGTATAATCGTTACCAAACCCTACCGACAGTGTACACTACATATTAAATGTTATCATATTGTTAAGAATACAAGAGATAACATTATTATAACTGTATCTAACAAAAATTACTATAAAAATGTTTAAGTTATTCGTGGTAGAAGACGGACTATTATTTATTGCATTGTTTAACTGTTAACAAGTTATTTTTCTGTCTAACCAATGTAAATTCACGTGACTAACAATCATTTGTAGCAGTCATAAAATGAAAGAACATCTGTTAACGACTAAATATAAAACAAAACACCAAATGAAACGAAGGATTTATCAGTTTTAGCTTACAATGTTCTTGAACATCGACAATCATTATCACACAATAACAATAAATAATATTACAGATTTATGCTTCAGTATCCAATCGTCAATAGTGGAAGGAATACAGCCTAATGAGAAAGTTGCCATCATATTTTTTTTATGTTACAGGTTCAGTAAAAAAGAAAGTTCACGAAATATTCGCTCAGTTTAGCAACATGGATTGCTCGTTCCCTATCTAGCGGCGGAGTTCAAGACTTCGGTTCCTAAGGTCCCTGGTTCAAATACCACCAACCACCAATGAATTGTATCTGAGTGATAATGCTGCAACCTCTCATCCTGCCTGAACTAACGTGACAAACAATTTCAGGCAAAGGTTTGGCTGATAAGTAATAGAAACTATGTTACTTTCAGTTATCATTTTTTGATTTATTACATATACTACTGTAAAAGAACATGGTACTGTGTATTTAGATAAACACACTTACATAAATAGTTGCAGAAACATTGGTTTGTCCCGAACTCACTACGTAAGGTTATCAATTTTTGAATGATTTGAAATTAAAATATAGTAAATTACTTGTTGATATGCACTAACAAAATATTTCAATTACTATTCCTTTTAAAATGAAGATTAATATTAAAAATTTTAACTATTTTAACTTAGTAAATTGAGTCAGAATATTCAGACATAATGAGAATCTTACTGTTAAAGATACAATTAGTCACTACTGGCTACTTGCGTTTCTTAATTGTATTTTAACTATAAATTGAAACTTTCTCCTGCATTTTCATATTTTTTAAAACTCTATCCCCGTTTCTTTAAGGGAGTTATTAAAGCTGGGAAACTGAAATTAGCCTTTTTTATTTATATATTAATGTTATCTTTTACAATAAAGCAGACGATCAACTATAGTTTCTTATTAAATTATTTATTAAGGAAATGTTCTATTTTAAATACCAAATTTAATATGTCCTTTAAAATATCCAACGATGAGAATTAAAAATTTTAGTGTATAGAAATGGAAAACTTGAATTATATTGCACATTTTGCATAATAATTACTAAATGTTTAGATAAGATGTAAAGTTAGATTTAAAATAAAAAAATTTTAACTTATATTACTTCATTAGATTTTTACAATTGTAATCTCATTATAATATATAATTCTAACCGTAAGGGCCGTTTCAAAGAGTGTAAAAACGTATGTTAATTGACACGTTAATCAAATAACACATAAATGGTTCATGTTACAAAACTGTTCATTCCTAAACTGTTAATATTATCTACCTAAATTTCAGAACATTAGAATTACTATTTTAATTACTTATTTAATTTAATAAGATTTTTCAGTCGTTAAAGTAAAAGTTTGATGAATTCAATCACGATTTACAAATTAAACTAGAGCGGACGACAGTAATCAAAACGTGCAGGAACAATCACCAGTGATTTGATCACGAACTTGTTGTAATCTATAATCAAAATGAAACCGAACATTACTAGAACACAAAGTACATTTTTTAACAAGATTTAAATATTATAGGTCTGTTAAAATGGTAAACAACTAATAATTTTACCTTTTTAGCGTGCATTTGTAATATGTTATATAATTATTTTTTGTTATTTACCAACGGCATAGCCACTCTACAGTGAAAATACATTTACAACTTGAAATAACACAAAACAATAGTAAATAGTTGTAACAAATAGTGAACAGTAACAAATAGTAACAATATAAATATTTATAAATTATAAATAGGAAGTTTGTAAATGGCAACAAATATAAAGTGCATGACTGAGAAAAAAACCTTTCCTTTTTATTTCTATGGACTTTTCATATTGAAAAATTGTAATAAGCATTTCGTGAATAAAATATAGATTTTAATAAATCATCGATTTGCTTGCTTTCAATAGAACGTTATTACGATAAGCTAGCCTAAGTACAAAATAGAACAAAATTTTTTTGCCATTTTATTATAAACAAAATGTTATCAAGAGGTTTTGAAATTATTTCCTTTCCCTTCCTTCTTCGGTTCTAAACGCAACATTTATCACTTTGATTTGACTTTCTGAGAACCCTTATTTTATATTCG
Organism: Macrosteles quadrilineatus; assembly: GCF_028750875.1. Lineage (NCBI taxonomy): Eukaryota > Metazoa > Arthropoda > Insecta > Hemiptera > Cicadellidae > Macrosteles > Macrosteles quadrilineatus. Next base: position 17,303,502 of record NW_026542599.1, read on the forward strand.
TTAAAAGCAATTTGTAATTTTTCTTCTATAACTTAAAATACTTAAAAATTGCAAATGCTAAAGAAGGTTGCTAACGAAAAAAGGTCAAAAGAAAAAGAAGCGACCTTTAAATTAGAATTTTCGTTTGAATTAGAGTAAGATAGCTTTGTCTTGATGAGTTCATTAAAAATGTTCTCTTTCTCAGAACTGTCTTATTATCTTTATTTATAAAGAGTAACAACTACGAGAAAAGTTTAACCATTGTGCATAAATGACTATTACAATACTAACCTGTCTTCACTAAAAGTAACAACAAAGCAAGATTTCACACTTTAAGTGATATATATTAAATGTTGATATTCTTTATTTATCTACTTTCACAGTAAACACCGTTTTTGCTGTAGAAACATCAGGGTTTTCTCAAGATCATAGCCATTATCAATTGGTGAAACCTTTTTTGCACTAGGTATCCCTAAACATAAAGTTATGACTTATGGACACGACATTACAACATACATAACACAATATGCCGATACTATCTGAGACATGTAATATTGTAGGGGTAATTAATTGCTGGTAATATACGCATAATCATTGCACCGTATGATATACAGTATCTCCAGTGACGAAGGAAAAATAAATAGCTGAAAATGAAGACGTATAGAGCTGAACATAGGATCATTCTTATTTAGTAATTTCTGAAGTTTTTGTTTTAATCCACATTGAAAAATTCCTCGAATTGGGTTAACGGAATTTGAAAAACTAGAATCACCTATCAATTGTATTCCTCGGAAAGGTTGTTCTTCAAGCGTATTTAGATTTGTAATTATTCTTCGCTTAGACAACCTCAGTGAACTTTTATTACTGTGAACTTTTATCATGTGAACTACTGAACACAAAAAGATAACCCCACCACAGCAAACCTGCAGACTAAGCGAATTTTCCATTTGCCTTAATTGATATACAATAAAATCTGTTTAAATAACGTTAGGTTAAACGAGTACCTAGGTTTGCTGCTGCAGGAAGAGTAATAAAGGGGATTTTTAGTAAAATATTATTAGCTTAGTATAAAATGAATAAATTTGCCAAGTTTTGTCAAAATAAAGTATATCCATAAACAAGGAAACTACAATATTTAAAATATTCTCTATAATAATAACATGCTAATTTTAAATTTAATGTTTTTGTATTTTCTTATTAACTAATAACCGCACAGAAATACTTAAATATACTAAATTATTTGTATTTTTAAGCTCTGTAAAATGGTTAAGAGAAAATATGGGATTTTAAGATAATAGTAGATTTAGAAAATTTTACAGTGCCATAAAACCGAATATTCAATACTATTCGATTTGTGGGAATATTCCGTTAAACATGCAACTATTACTACATTTTTTTTTAGCCACCCAACTAATGTGTATTTTAGACAATACACCAATCACTAGTTAAATTTGATTTCAATTCAAGTGTGTTTCTAGCACAAAGTTTAAATTAAAAATTAAAAGCACCATAAAAGAATAGCACAATGCGTAGTTGTTAACTTTTCCTGAAGTTTCAACGATACTGGGAAGAAGTTGTGTGGGTAGATACCAATCTATTATAAGTAAATCTATTATATTAGGTGCTAAAGATGATCACTTGTACTTCAAATCAATCTAAAGCCGAAGAAATCCCTAAGGACCAAGACATGTGTGAAGCCCATCAAACTTGGAATAGTAGGCGATTTAAACTTTCTTGGTAGCAGAAAGGCAATCCGGAACTTTCTTTATGTGATGGAAGCAAACTATTCCAGACTTATATTGGCACTTTATCACAACATATTTAATATCATCTTGTAATACTGTATTTTATAAACTCTGTTATATCATTTATAGGAAAGAAGAAACTAGTATGTGACATTGTAGTTTCAATAGATGAATATAGGTTTTATGACTAAGACTATGGTGTGAATACTAATTAGTTGCGGATAGTAAACTATTTTACATGCGTTTTGACAAAAATTATTAATCTTCATTGCCTTTTTTCTAACCTTGTCTTTGTAAGAGTAAGTTCATAACGACCGTAGTGTTACCATTGTCGGTCGGAAATCACGGATCTTTTAACACGTTGCCCACCAGCCGTCACCCCTCTGTGTCAGGACTCTTGTGTTACCTGATAGTGAATGTGTTAAAGTTGATTTTACACCAGAACAATTTGAATTTGAGAAAAAAGTTTATGTTCAGAAATAAGGAAAATCCGCAATCCGTTATCAGGTCTCATAGCTGAGATTGTCCTCAATCAAAAAGAAAATAAACATACAATTATGACCGACAATCGAACCCTTCAAAAAATTAAGGCGATGAAAAAAAATTGAATATTCTCAAGTCCGAGTTTTAAACTAAGTAATTTAATGTACAAATATAAGTTTCCAAAATAGAAAATTCCCTATTATATTTACCTTCATTATAAGATTTACAGGCAAAACTTGAATCATCACAAAATTTAATTAATCAAGAAATATTTAATGAAAACGTATTTAATAACGCTTCTTAGACACTTTTTGGTTAACAGATCTAGCTATCTAAGCACTTAAAATAAAAATTAACTTACATTACAAACCCTTAAAAAATATAATATAGTTAGTTGCACTTAATATAAATGTGAAGAAAGACAATGTTTTATATTCAAACCACGTTTAGAAGCAGTCACGACCACCTCGTCTGGCTGAACGTGTTTAAACGTTTTTGTCTGCAGAACTGACTTTATCTCGGACCCAAGGTTTTGTGTCTGAAATTCACATAACGTGATGCTGGCCAAGTATATGTATAAAGTGGCTTGAATCTAGCTTACAACACTGTGTAATGTGTAAACTATTTCTTTACTGTTTTAACAACTTAATATTGTGAACCATCATCAATACATGACCCACCATCCTTCTTTATTCTTTAAAAAGCTTAAAATCACATTTGCATATTTTGTTTGTGTGTTTTTATGCCAGTGATAATTCTATTTTTTGAAAGGGAACGGTCCAAACCCTGGTCTTGTCAATCTAACGTCAATTTTTTTGTTAAATAGCATCATTAATTCATAGCCCAATGACAAATGGCATCTGGGTCTGGGAACGATTTTCCTTGGATTCGAACCTGTGACCTTCTGATTTGAAGGCGAGCACTATAACCACTCGGCTACCCAGGCAATTAAATATATTTCCTAAATAGGCCTATTGAAAGTATTAACTACAATATATCATTCTCCTACAGTTTTTGTAATTTGTAAAAAAAATCAGTAACAAGAAGTGTGTGTTCAGTGTAACAAGATTGTAAAATTGCATCGTATACTAACAAGGTTCTTTTTAGACAACGTGTGTGGTTGTTAAGTTCACGTGGTAGTGGGGAATGTGTTATGAATGTAATTTTGTCTCAAAAATGATCTAACCCTTTTTAGCATTTACTTTTAACCCTTAACTTTAAATTCAACAATAAGGTTGTCTATTAATGTGTTGTTAACATACTAGCACCTTTATTAAAATAAAATAAGATGATATGTGCATCAAAATCACTGTTATACATTTAAACATTGTATACATTGTATAATAGATTTTACAACATAAATTGGGTTCTTTTGTGGCACATGGTTTGCAAAAGCCTATTAATTTTACTCCGAATCAAAATCAAACTATTTCCCTCAAAAGTTTGTTAATAATTCATGACAGAAGTTAAATTATACATTTTAAGTGATGTTAAATATCTTGATACAACGTGTTGCACCACAAACTGCTATGCAAGATATTTTTCCTTTGAAAACGCTGCATAAGTGTAGGTGACATTGTCACTAAAACTGCTCTATAAATAAACACCTTTGTGTAAAGACTGCCATTTTAGCATTTATGGTGACAAAGTAAACATACCTTTGCATGGAAAGCTTTATACTTTCATACTTTACTTGGTGACAGGGGTGTCTTTACAATCAACCTTGTATGTTTTTATTGACAACACATGTTTAAGTGTAATACACAGGTTAAGTGTAAGAGAGGGAACTTTGCCTGTATAAATAAACAATTCGGTATTCGCTCTTGTTTAGCCACATTGTTATTACAATCTAAGATATTAAATTTGAAAAAGTTTTTATACTATTTGACAGTGTTTAACACGACGCATAAAAAATATTTCTTAGAAAGTTGTGCAGCCCTCTTTTGTTTCCAAATTTTTCATTTAAATCGAATTTTCAAGGTGTTACATTTTGTTGTGTTACAGACTATACGTTTCCTGACCGAATATTTAATTCAGATCATAAAAATTATATTAAAAATATGATTATGTTGCAAAAAGATGAGAAAACTAGACTTTATCAGTCAGTGCCAAGATATTTGGAAAAATAAAAAAAAACTTTGTTTCCAGGAGTGGGAGTGCAATAATATAACCATCCAAATTACGAATTTTTGTCGTAATTTGCGAAAATAATAATGCCTTAAAATCCTTGACACCGACTACCAAACACCCAGTGTTTTTGTATTTCTTACTATTGTCATTCCATCGATGACTCTTAGTATTTAGCCTGAAAATAGATTGTTGAAATGGCAAGAATGTAGACCTCAACACGAAAGTATATTTATAAAAATACATCCACTTTATGATAAACATATTTAAATATAAAAACATTTTAAACTGCATTTTCAATGAATAAGTACAAATCGAAAATCATCATGAGTGTAAATACTGACGTTAATGTTAAGGTGCTTAAGATTGGACTTAGTTTTTCTAAATAGAATTGAAGCACACCTCAGCAATATTAGATTTTTTTAATATTTCAGAGTAATTTTTGCACATACTTAAGTATTTATACAAAACATTTGACTGACATATTTTGTAACTCCTGGCTCAAAGCTAACCATGTTGAATTGTTGTGATATAAAGCATTCCTCGTCCTTTTACCTGAACATTATTACAATGACATGTACGGGTGGAATTTATATTATGTTAATCTCAGTCTTTTTAATGTCCCCTTGGTAGAATTTATTGACAATAGATAAATATGTGTTCCTATGTAGAAACCATAACGCAATAGTTATTTATTTTAGTTAGGTGTTGACTATTGTTTCGTTACACATATAGTATGTTTTGATTCAACTTGTCCATTGATTACAATCATCGATCTCTATTACAAAAGATCTATTATTACGATATATGATTGCTTTTGCTGTAATGTACAATCTTTTGTTTCAGTACACGTTTTAGTAGTTTATCAAGAACTATTGAAGGCTATTTCTAGTTTTCGTTGATTTTATTTTACAGAAAGTTATTTTCTATTTGTAAAAAATTGCGGTATGTTTTTGTCCCTGAAGCAATTTAATGTGTGTTGTCACAATGTGATTACTTTATCAAACCAATGTGATTAATTAATATTAAATAACTTGATCAGCATTTAACGTGTAATTTAATTTACGGAGAGTAAATAAATAAAAACTAGTTTAACGACACTTAAAACGTAGTTATATTTAAGCTTATGTTAACTCACAAGATGGTAGATTTTCATAATGGATGGTGGGTAATGATTGATTTCACCTAAATTAATATTATAGCAAATTCATTACACATTACTTCGAAATCCAAAGTAAGCTATACGTTTATTGTGAAATACACTAGACACAACATTAAACGAAATTATAAAAAAAAGTTCCCTGAGCTTTTTACTGGTTAAAAGGTGTAGGGAATTTTTAGTAAGTTTTAAATTAAAGCCAGTGCCTAAACTTAGTAGAAGACAAAGCTTCAACGAAAGTATTCTAAAAATATTATTTGATTACCAATGACATTTAACAGGAGCTGACTTAAGTGGTTCCAAACATATTTTAAATTTACCCCTTACTAAAAATTATACGAGCATTATTAAAGGGTTAGGGGTTCCATGGAATAGTACCGAAATTCTTTAAAACTGTAGGAATAAATGATAAAGATGATGATTTAGTTTTTCTAACAAGCGAACCTTTCCCATATTATTTTCATAACCGTGTGTGGTTAATATCCTAAAACAGCAAATACAATATGGTAAAATTAAACGTTATGTTAACTTTGAACCAACTAGTTGTAATATGAACCACTACCAGACAAAATTTACGTAATGGTTCATTCTGGAGAAAATAAATTATGACTACGCATAATCCATCATAGGATTGAAACTTGCCTTTATTTCCACATAAATTTAAGGAAAATAGTTAACCATTCGTCCGTACAACGGTAACCTCTGGCTTTAAACACGAAAACAGATTATACGCTTTCTTACATAGCTTAAAGCATTCTTGCGAAGTGTCAAACTGTTTTTAACGATTATTTTCTTTCTAAGTAGAATATCACCTTAAGACCGCTGATCCTACTGTGGTAAATAATTTTAAGGCTACTTAAACTTTTGCATGTGCCTAACCTTTTAAATAATTATAAATACTTATAAATAGAGATCTTTTAGCAACCCTATCAGTGTATACGTCCATAGATTTAGAAATGGTATATTATGGAGGTGCTCTGCAAAGGTTTTTTTATCCATATTAGAAAAATAATATTCATAAGAGTACTGCACTTTTTACTTTTTATTTTTTTAATAAGTTGGTGGCCTCTTTCAACCTAAAGGCAAAATTTGCATTGAAGGAAATATGTAAAGGATCAACAGCTGAAGGGTCAAAAATAGGGTTTATGCAACTATTTTAGGAATCGCAGACGGTGTTTCATGGTAGGTTTTGATGATAGCTTAGATACACTATATACATGCTCCAGTATAACGAATAAATTATTAGAAAAATATGAAAATATGTAGACGTTTCAACCCTGACGATGGAAACAGTCAGAAATAATTATTCTGTTAACTGATATTTAGTAAATAATTTATTCTTCTTCTAACGAAAAAACGGTGTGCATATATTTATTATTAAATCATAACACTGAAATTTAAAGATTTGGAACCACCATTGAAAATATGGTACATTAGGGAAATTGTTTGGTGATTAAAACACATGAAACGAAATCTAATTGTCCATAGGATTAATTGTTTTCCATTCTCTTGTGGTACATTTATCTCAATGTAGATTTCTAGCCAACCAAATGAGATTGCTTGCTCTAATTTATGCAGGCTACGCTTTATAATTAATTAATCTCAATAAAAAAAACTGTCAACCCTGTAAAATTTGTAACATTCATTTTAGTTCGCATTTACGTGGAAACTTCATTTCTGACTGAATTGTCTGTTTTGAGATTATCGTACGGATCATTATGTTATCATCAGTTATATATTTTTAAACAAACCTGTAGAAAACTATGAAAGTATCCCATAGGTTTCAAAGATTATTAAATCATTGAATTGTTAAATGAATTGTTAGTAAATCGTTGTTGTTGTTGTGTAAGTGACCTACTGCATAATTTAAGTAAAAAAAAAAAAACAGCAATCTAATTTTAACAACAAATAGTCAACTCAGATGTCACCTCTATGTGCTTAATGATTAGTTACGTTTCATTAAAAGTTTTCCGGTGAAACTATGTGATTTGTTAGAAAACAAATGGATTGTCAGTGTGATTAATTTTTAACTTAGGCTACTCAGCAACACCTCGTTCTTGTTGGTAAGATAAAGCACATTCGAAAAATTAGAACGAAATTCTCACAATTTTGATAAACCACAATAAGTCTATTGTTTTCTAATATTCCATTCATGTTTGTATAATACGCAATTGTAATTTCTACATAATAAAATCAAAATCATACCTGACATAAAAATAATATATGATACCTAACTTTGTCTTCACTTCTATCCCAGTGTGCCTTTTGAAATAAAAATCCATACAAAAGATAGTAAAAACATCAAAATATAGAATAGGTGAGTAGGTCAAATATGTAAGTACATTTCATAACGAGCTAGTCTGACTAGGGAATCAAACGGAGCTGATTGCTACGAAATTGTCACAGAGAGAAGTGTACGTCCTACTTTGTATGATGAGTGTCACATACCTTTACATCCATTGTTGGAGATGTAATGAAATAGGTATGCTAATCTTTTATTGCCTATAAATATGATAAACTCAGACATTTTTACACTACAGTTTGGTAGATTTATTTTAATTCAACTTATAAGCTGGTCTATTTACGCTGGTCTAAAAGTCTGCTTTATTTATAGGTTATTTTGGTTTACATTGTTTTATATTACCACGAGCAAAAGCTATAAGCTTGTAATATAACTGTATCTGAAAAAATATGTTAAATAATTTTACTTCAGGTACAACAAAGATCAGATAACTGAATTAATTTTTAACAATTTATCCTGGGTGTTAATGTTTTGTATACATTTTTATGTCAGATTAGAGCATACAAATAATAACAACCTTATTATTGTGAATAATTTAATAATAAAAGTCGTCGAAGGAAACGGGCTAGTTATAAACTGAAACTTTTGTGATGGGTTACAAATCCTAACCGTATAAAAATTTTGATCAACCAACATCTATGGGATTATATAGGGGTGTAAAACTTATATTGGTAATACAGCATGTAAAAACATAAATTAATTCAATCTTCGCTTGCAAAATATATTAGATGTTTGTATACCTAAGTAACACGTTATTGCAGTTCAAAAGAACTTAAATGAATGAGTTTCATAACACAGTTTTTGTTAAGTAAAGAATGTATTGTTGCAAAAGTTACGAAAAAATGTTTCCATTTGTTACCACAAAACATATAAACTATAAATTCCGATTGCTTTAAACCTTATTACTTGCACATCAAGATGAAAATATTAAAATTTTAAATTACGTGGTAGTAACATTAACGTAACAATTGAAGGTTTTTCATAAACATAAAACAGTATATCACTGTAAGCTCTTTCTCAAATAACTTGTTTACAATTCCTGGATATTATAATACTCATAGTTAAGAATGATTACTCCTTTTATTGTTTTAAGGGTTGCAATTAAATTTTAGTTGAACCCCCATTCCTGACTGAGTTATTTGTCTAGTAGCATGCAGTTAGAACTGAGTTAAAATGGGCCAATGGGCAGTGTTTTAGTAAAAAATCCATAAAAATTGTAATTTATGAAATAAATGGCTAACACTTGTGTTTAAATTGATCTACATAAAATTTCCTTTTATGTGACACTAATTTCCAATCAAAAAATTTTTATCGCAATTTTAAAAATATATATGGATTTTATATATATTTATAAAAAAATATATTTTATGAAAGCATACCTAAAAAAAGTATTTTTAATTTTTTTTTCAATCAATTTCTTGGCCAAATTCATAAATAGTATTCAATTCCTTACACAAAAAACTTTATTTGGTTTGTTTATATATAAAATCCTTCATTTTATAGCTGTTTTTGTAAAACTCTGCAATCAACAAAATAGGCCTGAATAGGCCTAATAGAAGCTTTTCACAAAAATTGCATGTGTACTAAGTTATGGTGTTGTGAGTATTGAAATAAATGGTAAATTATATTCTTAGCATGATTATATTAATTTTTAACTATAAAATGGGTAAAATTAGTTGTCAGGGAAATTTTAGGGAATTTCAGGGAAATTTCCCGGAATTTCAGGGAATTTCCCCGGAATTTCAGGGAAATTTTAGGAAATTTCAGGGGAAAAAAGTTTCGTTCCAAATATCATTGTGGGTACTCAAAGTGTTGGGGTTTTCATTCTCAATATGATTATATTATAATTATTCTTACCACCGGACAATTACCAAGCATATTATAACCAAAAACGTGATTCGTCGAATACTCAAGAAAACCTTATAGCCTAATATAATAAATATAAGATTGATCACTTACTTTTTTAGCTTATTTGTGAGCTCCAGACCTCTCTGCCACAATATTATATACAGTTTTACACTATTTACACACTATTTACACTCTATTTACAACTTTTTTCGGGGTTTCAAAAGTTTGTTTGGGTGTGAAACACCTCGAAACATGTTTCTAAGTGCAGAGGCACAAGGCACTTCCTGCACTCGTAAACGGTTTCACTTCTCCTGCCTTGAGCACTACATACTCTACACTTCCTTGAAGGCCTTTGCTTAGAAGTGGGCAAAATCTTCCTTATAAAATGACCCCAATGCCTGGCCTGTAACCGCAGTGGTGATTCAGCTGCAACCGATGGCCTTCCCCCTACTGGTCTGTTAGTTAGATTGACACTTTCCAAAATCTGTTCAGCCAAATTTATCCTAAATTTTGACATAGTAGACTTTTTCTTTGTTACAATCTCATGAATCACTCGGGCATTGTTCAATGTAACATCGAAAAGATAAAAAAAACAATTTCTTGTAACCTTTCATGCTCTTGCGCATCACTGGGAAGCATGAGAGTCTGCCAGTGGGGCAGAGCCCGAGGGACTTTTTCAAAAAATGTAAGGCCAGTTTGCAAATCTACGCGACACGCTCTTTCCAATGAGACGTCAATGGATAAAATCGGTTAAGAAATTGCGGATGAGTTCAACCGACAAAGTTTCATGTAGCGTATTAATTTTACAGACTGTCCCAAAAGTCCCGGACCGGTTTAATATTTTCCAAACGACAACAGATAAATCAATAAGATTTGGTATATCAATACCAGACCTAAAAATCTACTTTTTTAAGGAACTATTAATTTTCTGTAATATCATGGGGACGTCCCATGAAAAATGCTCAACCGCATTTAAACCGGGACTTAATTGTCCCGCAAGGAGTCAGAAGTAAATCTTTAAAAGAAGCATAGGTTGACATATACATCAAATTAAAGGTCTTTACTAGCAGAATATAATGCGGCAAATTCGAACTCAAACGGACAACCGAGCCAAGAATGACAGTGGTTCAAAGATTCATTTAATTTGCATTGCTATTATACGCTTACTCCTCAGGGGGCACAGCCCTAGGAATCGGAAGAAAAATATTAACGTAAGCATAGGTCGATATGCACATCAAATTAAAGGTCTTCAGTAGTAGATTACAATGCCGTAAATTCAAGCTCAAAAGAACGCCTGAGTAAAAAATGGCAGTCGTTCAAAGATTCAAAATGGCTGATTCAAGAAATCTTTGAACGCCTGCCATTTTTTACTCAGTTATCCGTTTGAGTTCAAATTTGCGGCATTAAATTCTGCTAGTAAATACCTTTAATTTAATGTACATGTCAACCTATGCTTCTATTTAAGATTTCCTTCTGACTCCTTGCGGGACGTCTCCATGACATGAAAGAAAATTGATAGTTCCTTAAAAAAACTAGATTTTTAGGTGTGGTATTGATGTACCAAATGTTATTGATTTATCTGTTGTCGTTTAGAAAATATTAAACCGGTCCGGGACTTTTGGACAGTCTGTATAGATACCCGTTAAACATGATAACTTTGGGTCTACCAACAATGATATGATATAATGATGTTATACCTGTTTCAGCTGTACTTTATTAGTTTAAAACTTTACTGAAGATATATTAAATAAAAAAAATCAATAAACATACATTTAAGTTGTCCCTTAAACTTGTAATGCAAAGATACCTTTAATCCAACCAGAAAAGCAATTTAATTCTGCAATTATTGAAGCGAATAGTTTACTTGTTTACTCTTCATTGTATCCAATAATTGTTTAGAGCTTTCTGTGCTCCAAACAACTTGTTTAAGTTCCACAGCTCTTTGAGTGAGAAAATTGTTTAGAGAATTCCTTTCGGCGTTTCTCTTTAGTTACGTTTAACAGAACTCTATTAGTCTTGTTGAGTTAGTTTAGTAATTTCTTAGTTATGAAAACAAATCCTTTTAGGTGTATTATACTAGCCTGAAGTAATGTAGCTAAAGAAATTAGTATAAAAGTTCCTAGTTTTAATTAAACCCAGTTTTACTTGCTTACATTGAAATGTAAATTTAAACATTGTGAGTTTTCCAGTTGTTTCCATGGAGACCAATATAAAAACGTACCTCACAACATTGAAAACCCTCAAGGCAGAGGCTAGGTCAATAAAAAATCAGACCTGTAGCTTTGAAATTTAAGTACAATCATTTTAATGGTTTTTATTTTTATTTTACTTCATGAAAATAGTTAGTCATTCCATAAAAAAATTGAACGCTTTTTTTCTTACTGATACATTTTAATATGCACAAACCAAAAATAAGATTTTTTACTTTGAATTTCGTATTTAGGTTAAATCATACATTTTAAAACGGGTATTTACTTTAAAAACGGTTTCCGAGAGCCGCAAGATATCATATTCTTGGATCCAAAGCCAAAGATAATAGTTAATAATGTAAAAGTGAATAGTCACTTGACTTTTGGTGGTATAAAACATCATAGTCTACTCAAATACCCCCGCCGCAGCAAACCTGACTCCTAAGCGAATTTCCATTTGGCTGAATTGATTTTCAATTGATCTATTTAAATAACATTAGGTTTAACGAGTACCTAGGTTTGCTGCTACAAGGAAACTAATAAAGTGAGTGTTTTAAGTAAAATAATTATTGCTTAGTATAAAATGAATATATTTGCCAAGTTTGATCAAAAGATATCCATAAACAAGCAAACTACAACATTTTACAATATTCTCCATAAGAATAACATGGGAATTTTAAATTTACCATTTTTTTTGTTTTCTCCGTAACCAATAACCGTACAAAAACACTTTGATATACTGAATTGTTTGATTTTTTAAGCTCTTTAAGAAGGTTTAGAGAAAAATTGGGAAATTTTGTGTTTTGAGGGTCAAAAGTGAGAAAAACCAATTTTTACCCCATAAAACCCCCCATAAAACCCTGTTCCCATGGTCCGATCATGCTGGATCGCGAACTCATTCAAGTTTATCCCGCCTTACACCTTCAAACCAAATTTCATCAAAATCGGATAAAAATTACTCAAGTTATCGTGTTCACGGACATATATATATATATATATATACTGTATATATATATATATATATATGTATATATATATATATATATGAAAAATAGAAAAATAGGGCTACTATATATAAATAAAGATTAAACATTAAGAAACTTAGTACCCAAGTAAAATTATTTATTAAAATATTTACTGACTATAGTTTCGGCTCTAAGGCCATTTTCAAAATGGTACTTTGAAAATGGCCTTAGAGCCGATACTATAGTCAGTAAATATTTTAATAAATAATTTTACTTGGGTACTAAGTTTATTAATGTTTAATCTTTATTTATATATATATATATACCTATATATATATACATATATAAAAATTTGAACGAGTGGTGTTTTTGGCCTCTGGGGACATCAAAATGAAAAAGTAAATCGGTCCCGGGCCTAAGTCTTACCATGAGACCTACGGTAATAGCTACTTCCCTATAGGGAAATTCGCTAAAACTGTAGTAAATATGAATAATGAGATAACACATTTTAGACATCTTTTAGGAGAAATTAAAGAATCACATAATAAATAATAAAACATGAGTTGAGGATGAATTTACTTTCACACCTTTGTGTGGCAAAAACAAAGAGGAGTATCACAAAAGAAAGTCTTACCTCGGGCACTACGGCCAAACAAAATCTCACTCAGAAACATTGCATTGGATTAAATTTACCTTTTCCTCTTTTGAAAAATTAGACCACTCAGAAAATACCATTGTAAACGTCTAGTAGAACTTAGAAATACATTGTTTATGTTATTTGAAGACAGATAAACACATTTTTCTTTTTTAAAGATTGAAAACTAAATCTACTTTGAAAAGTTTATGATAGCTGGAGCACCTTCTCCTCTTGATGCCTCTAGCGCTCCCGCCACCTCACAGCTAATCTACGCTGCTACTCCCTCTGCTGCCTCTCCCTGGGCTCGAGGTTCCCCTTCTCCACTTCCAGTTGCTCATGATGCCCCAAGTGCTCCCACAACCTCTCAGCTGAACTACGCTGCTGCTCCCTCTGGAGGGTCTCCCATGCCCCCCATGCTCCCATGGGCCCGTGTCTTCCCTGCTGGACTTCAATCTGCCAACGTTGCCCCTAGCGCTCCCGCCACCTCTCAGCTAATCTACGTTGCTGCTTCTTCTGCTGCCTCTCCCTGGGGTCGTGCCTCTCCTGATACTAGTGATGCTCCCAGTGCTTTTACCTCACTTCAACAAATCTACCCTGCCGTACCGTATTACCTAGCATAAGGAAAATACATCAAGGTAGATCAATTCAATAAATGACCAAAATGACCATGAAATGTTTCAATCATTTAAACCATTAAAAATATATCCGTACTACCCAATTTTCTTAGTTTTTTGTGAATTATTATTTATATTTAAATCATTATATAATCATTATAACTGGTTCGCTGGTAAACTATTTTAAAACCAATAATAAAACAAGTAACTCCCCAGTCTGGCATTTTTCATTTAACGTGATTTAGAAACTTTGTTATTGTACCAAAAAAGTGACAGTTTCCTGTTTAAAATTTATAATATTCATAGAATCCTTGTCTCTATACTTTGTCTGAGGGAGTAAGGTTCTTCAGTTCCGGGATTAAATTTCTTGAAATCACCAAAATGTTTGAGCTATGTCTTGACTCTTTAGGCATAGCCTGAAGTAGTGTGTAGAACTGTTAGAGTCTAGCGTCTAAGACGTGAAGGTGAGAGGTAAAAAAAAATCTATTTTCAATGTAGAATTCCTTCAAATATTCTAATACTTTAAAAGGTTGTTGCCAGTCTTATTTCAACTTCGTAACCACTTATTGGTTTTGCTTTATATTAGCGAATTTACCTATAGGGATGGAGCTTTTATCGTAGGTGGCACGATAAGGCCTAGGTCCAAGGCTGATTTACTTACTCGTGTTAATTTAAAAAAAAAAACAAAGGCCCAAAACACCATTTGTTCAAATCTTTTATATGTATGTTATGTACGTATTAGTGAACACAACAACTTGATTTACTTCGGTCTGATCTTGATAAAATTTTGCATGAATAAGAAGAGCTGTGAAACCTTGAATCAGTTCGCTTACCAGCAAGGGTTATAGAACGTAGTTTTATAAGGTTTTGAACATTCTCAAACATTATTTTTATCAAATTTTAACCCGTTGAACATAGGAATGCCCAACTTTTATCACATCCATCTTGTAAAGTTTAAAATAAACATTATTTAGGTCAAAGCATTGTTGTATAAAGACAAAGATTGTAGAGAAAATTCTTGATATTGAAAATGACTTTTTTATTCTTCCGTTGAAAAAGGAATCTTACGAAAAAGTAAATCGGTCCCGGGTCTAGGTCTTACCGTGCCACCTACGGTAATAGCTACTTCCCTATGGGGAAATTCGCTAAAAACACACCTCAATACCTTTCCTGTATCAGAAAACCTAGGCACTCATTAAAATTAATATTTCTTGAATAGGAAATAAATCTGAAAATCTTCATGTAATATTTAAGTGAAAATCCAGTCAGGTAAATGGAAATTAACTTAGTATGCAGGTTCACTGCAGCGGGGGTATATATATTTTTAGATAGATTAATTGATTAAATTAAAAATTACAAGGTCCTGACTCTACACATACCATAGTCTTTTCTTTCTCTTGATAACACATATATACATATAAAAGGGTTCATGTTTAGGAATTGGTTTCACTGGAAAATCGAGAGAAAGTGGTAGACCAGATATAGAACACCTTGGTCACTGAACTGTCTGATAGCTGTTTGTTTACTACGATTGACTCGAAAATTACTCTAACAACCTTGACAACAGAGATAAATACTTGTAAAACTCCTGTGATAGTATTGACTCATCTTTACACACGAGTAAAACTGTGGTGTTATTCGAAAACGTCTATATAATTATAAAAAAAAATTTTAACCCTATAGTATGTGATACAGTTTTATTTTTACTTCTAAGAATACTACTCAGTATCTATGGATCCATCACTAATAATTTTTATTTTATTTTATTTTTAGGCACGAGTCCGGAATTATTTTTCACACTACTTCATGCTAGACCTAGGAGTTGCGGCATTATTACATAGATAAAATCCATTGAAGATTTGGCAGGATTTGAACCCAGGACCTCTGGAACCGAAGTCCCGCGCTCTAACCACTAGACCAGCTCGCTCTCCCATCCATCACTAATATTAAAAAACTTGAATAGCCTATATAGTTTTTTTTAAATACTTTTATTATGATAAGTTTAAATATTGTATCATTATAAAATATGTTCCTAAGCATGATATGAAAACAAGACTTTTATAAACCCTCATAATACCGATTCGGACATTATTGTACATTCAATACACTTCCCGTTCCACGACCTAATTACAAAGTTGTCTCTGGAAGTTCAAATGCAAAACACACCTTTGTTCATTTTACAAAAGCAATTTAGTTTTGTAATTCTCGAGACAGGTCGCAGGTAGTTTAACCTGATTACTCTTCGTTGTTTCCAATGACTGTTTAGAACTTTCTATTGCAAGACATTGTTATTAGTTTTGCAGAACTTTAAAGAATAAGATATAATTGTTCTCAAGTACTGATTGTATCTTAATCTTAGTAATGATCAAAACAAGCTTACAAATACACGATTCACTGAAGCTTAAGCAATTAAGTACTTTATTTCATTCCAGGATATGAACATATCAAAATTTAACTAGTTAACAGTCGATAATGGAATTAAAATAGTAACAAATAAGACAAAGGGTACTAGCAATAATTCAAAGACTTAGTGACCTATATTTATGAATTGGTCTCAACAAACTTAGCCAACTATCTTTTCAACCGAAAACTTTAGTTAAAACTACTATCTCTTGTGATAGTTTCCAGTAAAATTTATTGTCTCCGTCTCAAGCTCACAAGAGTTCAGTAAGCTATGAAGACGGAATAAATTTTAACAAGCTGAACATACATTTAATTAAAGTAAAATCGATTTTTCACCGACAATTACTCCACAATTGGATTACCAAATTTCCGTTTAACTAAATATAACTCATTGCCTAATTTTAATTTAATATATATTTAATATATTAATATTTAATATAAGTTAACTACTCAAGTTAACGAAAAAGTAATCACGATCATTTAAGAATTAATTCGTCATACAAGTACAATGATTTATACACAGGGGCGTCGTACGAAAAACATATTGGGGGGGGGGGAGAAACTTTGAATTTCCCAACTATTTTACACGGATTTCCCAACTATTTTACACGGATTTACCAAATTTATTACTCGAATTTCTCAACTATATCGCACATATTCCCCAACTATATTACTCAGATTTCTCATTTAATTAATATTATGTTTTAACAGTAAGAAGGATATTTTACCTTTAAACCCTCTTTATAGCTGATGTACACCAATGACAAGAAATAAAGGGTTATCTTACATTATTGGTTTGATTGTCAATCTTCCATGTTGATTCTGTCTTAATAGTCTCAACATATGTTCACACTGTAGGCCTACTGATCAATGGATCAATAATACATTAAGTAATTAGCCTGTTAAAATAAATGTATGATAAAAACTCATTAAGAAACGCCGCTTCACGCGCTACTCGCAGCTTAAAAAGAAATGTCCCTAAAAACCTTTTTACTTTAATTACTATTTTGTAAAGGTAAATATCTGCTTAGTTTAAAAATAACCTTTTAGGTAGACATTTTAACTACAGTTTAAATCAAAATACATGTTTTCGGCCCCTGGACTATATTGTAAAGACAATAATAGGTTGTTTACATACTTCAGTCAAATAGTCCAAAAATGATATTGCTCAACAGCTTACATGTTTCGTTGCGAAGACAACATTTTCAAAGCTTGCAACTCGTCAAAAACACATTTAAAACACGAACACGAACACAGAAAACATTAATATGGTACGAATACACGATAGACATTTAGATAGCGCTATCATAATACTGATCAGTAAATAATTAAATATCAATACTTTGAAATTGATTATGACTGTTTCTTGAATACAGCTTGGTCAAATGAATAAAATTAATTATCTAAGTGGTAAGACTATAATTGAATTCAATATATGTAAAAGTATACTACAGTTAATACGATTGAAAAGACGTTACAATTAATAAGTTCTTAATACCTGTGGATTGATTTTATGTGTGAATGGGTATATATATTACATATTAGGATGTTTACTTCACCTAAATATAACCCTTTGAAATCAGTAACCAATATTCAATGGTATGACTAAGAAAATATGAGCTTAGTATTGGTTCCAAAGCTTTGGTTCTGTGACCGGATTTAACCACGGCTGATACCACAATAGCTTATTTGCGATTTATGACAGGATTTGAACAACAATCATTTGATTTGGTTTGCGGGCAACCAATGAAATCACTGATTAGGTTTCGAGTTTACTCTACCCTGATTTGAGATTATATTTAGTCCGAGCCCTAGTACATCATAATTGTATGGTTATCATCGCTTTTAGTGTTGAAAACACGGTTTGTTATTGATGTATGTTAGGGTTTTACTAATATATTTCAAAAAAGTCAAAAATTCTACAGATGCTAATCATAATACATTAAAGTGTTTTAATAATTTAACTAAATTATATTTTAGTAAAGAAAAAAATTTTCTCATTCGGTAAAACTTAATAGTTTTAATAGTATTAAATGTCAATTCTGCTTGACTTGTAATAAGTAGATCTGTGTGATAAATAAATATAAGAAATTGACAGGAGTGCGTACTATGTTTGTGACTTAGCTTATTTAGTTTCATTTTTATAACTAAAAAAACATAGGTTTTAATGGATGTTTAATTCACAGTCAGACAAATATATACTTCAAGGACATTGTAAGAATCTATAAGTTGGCTTTCTTTGTATGTTGTAAAATATGTAGTATAATGAATTTTTACATGTGTTTTTGATGCCTTAGAGTAAGCAAAAACTTTACTATTTCATTATTAGGTAACGTCCAATGATCATATCTTCAACAATAATATTGTTTTGATAAATTTTATTACAACCTTCTTCAAGGAAACGGTTTGAAAAATAATTCATGCATTAAGAAATGCATTTTTATGCACTTTCATTTTTAAATATGTAAATATAGCTTTACGGAAAGTAGAGGCTATTATTTCCTCAATGGCACACTTATCACCCTTAGGTAGTCATTTAATGAGAAAATCATTTAGTGATGAAAATCGAGATATTACTACCACTGTCCCACTTGATAGACGAATACATTTGAGGTTCGTAAAAGTTGTATTATCTTTTTAATTAATCCAACTGTAACTAACTCTTATCTTCTCGCGTAAAAATGGCAGAGTCCCTTTCTAACAAACATGGAATATGGGATTTTAGATAATTGTTCAGTAAAAAGTAATTCTGAAAGTTGTATATGGTGACTGTGTTTGATTAAGATGATGTAGGGCTTTTATATTGTACTTCACCTCCAAAACCGTATTTACAAAATGAACATGGATAAAATGTAAATACTGTATTTATTTTATGACAATAAGCCTATATTGATTTTAATGTTTAATTTACAACATACCTGTTATTTTTGTCAACGTTCAATTGGTAGTATGTGGATCGAATTATTTTTAGAACACGTTTTATGTTTACAATGAAACTAATAACTGCTACTAAAAGCCATTAAAGATAGTGTATTTTAAACAAAGAAAATAAAAACAAAAAGTAAAGAAAAGTGTAATGCCTAATGTAAGAGGTATAGATTTAGATGGTAGGAATTTGTTAAATTAATGCTTATTTTATAAACGTTCCTGGTATAAAGAATTTTTAGGCCCATATTAGGATTATTATACAGGAACAAACACAAACAACCAGACACTATATTACAATCAATATACATATACATATACATATATACTAGTGGCTTGTAGGAGCAATAGCCCCTATATATAGTCATTATTTTGTACAAATGTTATTAGTCTCATGGGTTACCCTATCTTTGAATTATCGTTTAACATTTTTGTATATTATAATATGTATAATAGCTATTACATACGTACCTGCATAAATGCATTTTGATGTCTGCTCTGTTTAAAATAAAAATTCCAAAGGGCTGTTCATGTGTTGTGTCTATAATATACACTTTCTAACCATAATACAACTAAGGAACATTTACAATAATCTTCATGACTATCAATTAAATACTGTATATACAAATTTCTTTTGAATATAGACAAATTTACATAGATAAAACACATAGAGATAATGTCATCATCCAAATTGTAAAATGCATAAGTAGATAGGGTTGCCTGATTTTTTCTCCGGCGAATAAAAGTGACAGCGATGTTGGGAATGAGTATACGAGTGTGGGCAGGGGACGATTTGTCCTCGAGCGAGCGACGACGACTTGTGCAGGTTAAAACTGTATGTTAGTTCCAGCAGAGTGCTTGCTGGTAAAGACCTATGGTGTATGAAAGCTAGGATATGAAATTATGAGTCTTTGTTAAATTAAGTAGTAAGTTTATTTAATTTTATAAAACAATTGGAGTGATCACTAAACTGGCATGTGTTAATGTGTAATACTTTGGATAAAAGTGAGTCTTGCAAAATTGTTCCAACCTGAAGAATTCTTAGTTTAAACCGTTCTTTGTCGATGGAGCCGGTACAGCGCCTGTCTTCATTATCAGCAAAGTAAAAAGTTGTCTTCATGGGATTAGAAAAGGTAACTACCTTTTCACATTTGTAAAACTGAGACATGAGCAACTTGTTATGACTTAAGTCAATAAGAGTAGCTGTGTATCTGGATGATAATGAAAGATGGTAAGTTTATATATAGGTTAAGCTTAGTAAAAAACAACATTGGTAAATAATAAAGATTTGTTTATTCAAAATATGAAGTTGAATACATTTCAAGCCTTACACATATTTAGAAGATCATCATGAGTGACTTCCAGAGACAATGTATATCTCCCAGTGACATCCTGGCCCAATGTATCTGATCCGTCCTCGCAGTAGACTATATTCTTGGTGCTGCCCTTGTCTGTTGTCTGTTCCTTGAAGCGAAGATAGGAGCAAAACGGTGAGTTGTAGCGATGATCTTCTATTGCGTCATCACCTTCTTCCCACTTGAAAAGATTAACTCCACAATAAACGCATTTAGTGGTGTCCTTCATAGCAGCCATTTTGACAAAGCCTTCATCGGCAAGCTGCTTAGCAGAAGGAGTTTTAAGTTTCCATTCGTCAAAGGTCTTTACTCTCACTTCAGGGTTGTTCATGTCTAGCATAGCTGGGTTTTTCAAACACCAATCAGCCAGTTTGTGTACATTGGTTTGTGAACAATAAAATCCTGGAGCATGTAAATGATGAAACAAACACTGATTCTTTTGTTTGGATAGTTCTTCAACGGGAGGAAGTAGTAGATAATCGCTCGATAGAGGGGGGCCTCCAAGTAGCTCAAGACTGAACACAACTCTTCTGTTCTCTAGCAACTTTTCCAAAACCTTTGCCTTTTCAGTTGAAGCAGCATACAATAGGTTTACATTGCAGCAAATGTCTCTCAGAGATGACGTGAGAGAGCTATATTCAACGTTTCCTGTTCCGAATCCGAGGCCGTGATAGTGTTTACTCAACCACCTGTTATGATTGTCAAACTGTGAACTGTGCCACCCTCCGCAATCATGTTGTGTGCTTGGAAAAGTAGATCTGGATCCATCCTTAGGTGGTGAGAAAATCCAATGTTGTACACATCTTGAATCCAAGTCCAATATGCTCAATTCCTTGATAACCACTGTCTTATCCTCTCCGATAAAAGCACTAAAATCTATGATGGCCTGTTTAATCATGACTGAAAGTTCTAACTCCAACGAAATTCAAGTTGAGACTGAGAAACCAAACCGACAAGAGCGGGCTTTATAGCCTATCCCCACCCCAAATTCCAACACTTTCTGCATGAATCACATTATCCGATGAACCAGGTTAGTGGCTGGCTCATAGCTGAATGACTTGTCGTGAATTATCAAACAATAAGCAGCAGTCCCTGGAGGGAAAGCTTCGCTGGCCTCAAATTCTAAACGAATATCAACAGGGGCTGACCTAAGGGATTCGTTTTGCTTAGAACAGTCAATTACGATTAGTGGTGCATAAGAAATGAAATTTTTAACGTCCAAAAGTGGTTGTGATGGAACATTGTAATACGACTCCTGAAAACGGGTATACATGTCGTAGAGTATAGCGTAGTGGTTCTTTGCAATGTCTAGTTTTAAATCATCATAAGGATAGTTAATAGAGTTTAAATGAAGTTTTATGTTTGATATCTTGCAGTGATCAAAGCATGCGGCAGACTTTTTCATGTTGTTTTTGCGATTCTCCTGGAAAGCCACTATGACGTATCTTGGCTTCTCTAGCTGTGATGCCGTCTTTACTGACCAAGATTGCTTGTTTGATTGTGGCAAAGAGGGATACTCATAGAGTTCCCAGCTTCGATACTCTACAGGAACACTCGTTCCCCTTTCCAAATGTCTAAGCAATGCAATTCTTTGTCTATCACTCAAAGAAACGTAGGGAACCCTCCAGCATAGTTTCTCTAGTTTAACTTTAATATCTTCAGGAGTTGTGTCAGTAGCACCACTTGAGGTCCACAAAACTGCATTTTTGTCCCCGGCTGACCTCAGTAGAACAAGCTCATGACGGCAGTTGACAATAACCTTTCTATAATCTTCTGCGAACCCCAGAAGCCTATTTAGCGGTATGCAAAAACTAAAATTTCCATCAGTGTCAGTCACATGACTTTCCAAAGTGGAAGACAACTTATTCACCTCGGTTGGCCAGCCAGAGTTCCCTAAACTTCTTAAAGAGTTCTCTCCAATAGAAGCAAATCCTTTCATTGTAGAAGTTATACCTGGGTTCCTAATGCGATCTATTTCAACTCCATTTATTTCATACCGTATCTCGTCAAACAAAAATGCAAATGCGTTTGGAGTGAACTTTGTTTTTGTAGTTGCTGTATTGTCTGACTTCAACAGCTTTCCCTCAACATACAAATAACTCATAGAAGGCACAATGCATATATCTTGTTGTTGAATTGGTATTCTTATCTCGTCATTGTTGTCTAGTGTGGTAGAAGAGTAAGGGAAATGAGTGTGAAATTCCATGTGAGAAATAGTGTCATCAAATGGGACACTACTAAAAATATCCAGTACATCCATTATTGAAGTATTTTATAGCCCAAGGAGCGTAAAAACCTTCGGTTTGTGTGTGTTAGTCGCTTGGGTGACAAACAAACACTGCTTGGTACTGTTGAGTGTGCACCCAATAAATAGTCGTCGGAGTTATGGGTTTTCTTGACTCTGTCTATATGACCCTTTGATATTCTTGGTCTTGATAAACAGTTTGAAAAATATAAGTAACCCATCTCCTACTAACTGTTCAACTAGGGACCTTCCTCAAGTGTAAACACACTGTAATACGTTCTCCTCTAAAATTCACCAACCTATCGTCCTGGTCTACAATCCGTAGTGTTATGTTACTTATTGCCCTCGTGGTGATTGGAAGGTAAATGATTGTACTGGGTATTTCAACAAGCTTATATCCTGGTGGTACTGCTGGGAAAAACTGATGGATTGTATGACTTTGCTTATTATTAACGAAAGACCCGCCCGCTATGCTGCATTCAACTCTAATCGTGTTTGTCTTAAAAATATCCACAACATTCTTCGAGTAGTGCTCATTTCCAGGTCCTATGACCTCAGAACCGAAACCCAGGAGGCTGCCAATAGAGTTGGGTTGAGAGAAATCCACCTGAGCGTTACATTTCAGAGTAGTTTGCAATGTATTGTTGTTTGTTCCCAAGCGAAAAAAGTACTTCTTTTCCTGTGTAGCCAACATCTTTAGCTTATCCTGTATGAAACGTTCAATATCCATTACTTCATATGTACCAGTAGGTATTTTAATAATCTTTCCATTATCAAAATGAAACTGGTTGTTTGTTTCGTCGACATTTGGTATGGAGTTATAAGACTCGAAGCTAAGCAAACCAACTTCATAATCATAACCACCTTCAAGTTCGATGGGAGGAAAGTAGTCTACTGAAAGAGTAGAAGTTCTACCTGAAAGCATGAACGTCTGAGACATGACTAAAGGGTCGAAATGATAACAACAAATATATATATGTGTACACTGTAATATCATTTAAATTGAGGTTAAAAAATACAAACACAGATGCCCACAGATCTCAGAGTGAGTGTTGACATCCTGATAAGCGGTTCGGTTGTAAGATACGTATTTCCCATTTAAATACTTCTGAAGTTCCAGTGGAGGTATCAAATCTCCGTAGCTGTCAAAGTACCTCACGTAGTCTCCACTCTTCTTGTAGCATACCCAATGAGTACCACTACCATTGGTATTGTCCAAGTTGACTATTGCAGACTCGTTCCTCCATGGACTTTTAGGAAGGTTGTCACGCATAAACACTCCTCTAAAATGGGGGATTTTAAGCTTCCTGGCCCAATGTGTTAACTCAAAATCATACATTGCCCTTCTGGGCAAAATATCTATAAGTTTTTTGGCTGCTTCTGATAAGGTGCCATGTAAATACCAAGTCCTTTCTTATATGGTCTAAAGTACAGGCCCTTGCCATGTCGCAAAGCTACTGCCTCCATAGTTTCGTTATGTCTTTGCATCTCGCTCAGCTGTTTCTTGGCATCTCTAGCTTCAAGCACTGCTTTGGCCACACCAGCAGCCCCACCTGTCAGACTTCCCAATGCACTAAGCCCTGCAAAGATTGGCAGCAATGGTAGCACACCTCCTGACTTGGGAAGTGATAGAATCCGTGATCTACGTCGTAAATGACTGAACGCACTACGCCTCCCTCTCTTCATAGATCTGATGGCGTTCAACGCTGATGATGCTGCCTTTGTTATGTGTTTTCTACTCCCTCTGTTTAATATTCCACCTCTGCCAACAAGATGCATTCCTGATCCCCGCACAGCCGTCCTTGCTTGTCGTAATACATCGGAAAAAGTAAAAGGTTTAAGTCTTCTGCTGCACTTTCTAGTGGTGCCTTTTCTTTTTCGTTTTAGCGCACTTCCACCTCTTGCTGTGCCCCCTTTGGCTAACGATCCCCTACCTAACCTCCCTCGATTTCTTCGCCTAGTCTGCCGTCTCCTCCTCCTCCTGCCTTCGGTTGTTCCGGCACCAAGCTTCAATTTCGCGTTCATTGCGCTTGCAACAGCCCAGGAAGCGAGCCTCTCACCAATAGGAACACCTTTTGTTTTGAACCTTGCCCACGCCTCGTTTGCTAATACTCTGTCAGCAGTGTGTCGAGATGAAAGATCTTTGCTCTTACTGTAGGCAATATCGTGTTGTTTACAAGCTTGATCCAATAGGTTGATTCCTTGATCCTTCTTTTCCAACCTTTCCTTCAATCTTGTACCAGGTCCACAAAATTGGTATCCTCCAGGCAGGTGAAGTTCTAGCGGAAGAGAGTTTATAGCACGATTAAGCAGACCACATCCTCTAGTGATCCTACGCATACTGAGCAGGTCTTACAAATATGAACACCTTATATACGATTCTTCATTTCACTTTTGTCCCCCAGTGTGTGAAGATGAAATTTAAAAAGCACCGTGACACTTTTGTTGTGGACAATGCTGTGGAAAAACTCATTCAATCCACTTCGGATGGAATTAAATCCAAAGAAGTGAAAAAACATAGTGAACTCCTTCCTCAATCCATTCGAGGCATCATTTGTGGTCCATCTAACTGTGGAAAAACAAATTTGATGTTTAGCCTTTTGACTGAACCAAAGGGATTAAAGTATGCTAATGTATATGTGTTTAGTAAATCATTGCTGCAACCTAAATACAAGATGCTTGAACAAATAATGCAAAACCTGTCATGTATTGGTTATTTTTCATTTACCAACAGTGAAGATGTTCCTAATCCTGATGAAGCTAAAAAGGACTCAATAATGATATTTGATGATGTGGCCTGTGATAAACAAGACAATATGAAAGCATACTTCAGCATGGGAAGACATAGAGATGTAGATACGTTCTACTTGATCCAGACGTACACGCGGCTCCCTAAACATCTCCTTAGAGATAACGCCAATTTAATAATTCTTTTCAAGCAGGATGACTTAAATCTAAGACATGTATACAATGATCATGTTAATAGCGATATGACTTTTGATCAATTTAAGTGTTTGTGTCACACCTGTTGGAACAAACACAAGTATGGATTTGTAACCATAGATAAAGATTCCGAAATCAACAAAGGTCGTTACCGTTTAGGTCTTGATACCTATATAGTCGATATATAAAGGGCTCCTTTCAGCATTAATACACTAAACGTTAATCAGAGTGACAGTGAGAGGATGGAGAAGTATGGCAGTGCTCCGATGGCTCTTAGAGCTCCCAAGAAAAGAAAGCTAAGAGCGAAACGAGTAATCCGACGTATAGTGAAGAAATATCCAATACCAAACTTGAAGGAGCGGAACCAAGACAGTGCTAACAAGCACGAACATATAGTAAAAAATGAACTACTTAGACTAACAAATGCTGTGCGTAAAAAGTTTCAACAATTGAAGCATAATGCTGATTATGTTGAGAGGTTGTTAGAAGTGCAAGCTAAACCCATAGTCAAACCTCTGCAAGAGACAGTAGAGAGACGTTTGAAGGAACAGCAGTACTATTATAAACCTGTTAAAAAAGAAGAACTAGACTTTGTGGTTAAAAAAGATGATCAGAGTACAACTATGGATAGAACTTTTGTACAAGATGAAGAAAAGGAGGATGACTTCAATAAGTCCTTAGATGTGTCTACTCAAACCATTAAACCCAATCAGCTGGATACGTATTTAAAAAGGCTTTCCAATCCTCAAACAAAAGATAAAATGGACACGACTTATGGTGTTCGACTTGATGGAAGGGGTAATACGACAATTGGTGATTCTAGAATAAAAATTACAAATTCAAAGATACAGGTAAAGAATCACAGCTTTGAAACAACTCCAGGACTCCTTGAATTACTATTCATGCAGGTTCCTGATAAGGATATAGTAGAAAGGCAGGATTTGACAGTGTACAAAAAGATCCTTCAAGACACCAATGCACACCGACAGATGTATTCTGCTGAAAAACCTGTAAATGCAAATAGGGGCAAAAAGTACTTAAGCGTAATATCGGTACTTTTTCCACCAAAGCAAGGCATGACCGTTACAACACCGGAACACGCTAGTGGAAGTGGTATAACTGTTGACAACGTGGACAGGTACACATCTGATGTGAATTTACTGGTGAAGCGACTTAAAACCTTGGTTTTGTCACAAGAAGCCGGTCACAACGCTCATAGCGAAGAAATAGACTATATTATAGAGTTGCTTCAACTAAACGGTATTATCGTTTAAGTGTTCATAGGTAATAAAGGCATTATAAAGGAATTTGCTGTACAGGGAGATTATAGGTGGCTAGACATGCTTCCTCGTTTAATTTCCATGTACAATTCAAGGCTACATCGGACAACAGGCATGAGACCACGAGATGTTACATCGTTTCACGAGAGGGCATTGGTGAGGAAATTAAATCAAAACAAGGTACAAGGGATTCCAAAGCTAAGAGTCAATGATAAAGTCAGGGTTTCTAAGTATAAAACTTTGTTTGAAAAAGGTTACACCCCAAACTGGAGTACTGAATTATTTAAAATCATACGAGTGCGAAAATCTGTCCCACCAGTGTACTACCTGCAAGATGAAGAAGGGGACATTATCAAAGGGGCATTTTACGAACCAGAATTACAAAAGACAAATTACCCAGATACGTATTTGGTTGAAAAGGTTATAAAGCGCAAAGGAAACAAGATTTATGTCAAATGGCTTGGGTTTCCCTCACGCTACAACTCGTGGGCTTAAATAGTATATTAACCTGTTTCTCCCATCATTCTGGATTAGATCTTGTTATTGTAAACATATATTGTACAAGCTATGATTAGAAGACACATTATAGATAAGTTTGGACATGCTTTGTATCAAGAACAGAAGCATCACTTATCTGATGACGAAGATGATGCATATGTGATAAGTGAAGATGGATCAAAGAGGTTTAGAGCTGCAGTGGAACCTGACGTATCACGACAAAAGGTGTCTAAAGGCTATTTAAATCGTTTCTATGTGAACAAAGACGATTTGAATGAGGTGGAAGGAAAGTTAAAGACCTTTGTTGTTAGCCTCAAAGAGGCCCAGCAAGCAGTTAAGGATGTAAAACAATCAATAGTCTCCATAGAGGGTTCTATCAAGACCGAGCTAAAAGACATAAAGGAGAATCAGTTATCCTATCACGATAGACTAAACAACTTAGAAGAATCAGATGGGAAATCATCACAATTAATTGCTTCCTTGGATAACAAACTAATAAAGCTAGTTGAATCAGACGAGAAAACGTCTGCATCTTTATTATCTTTGGATGATAAGCTCAAGAAGCTGAAAGACTCGGATGAGAAAACGTCTACACATTTGTTATCTTTGGATAGAAATGTCAAAAAGCTGTTTGAATCAGATGAGAAAACGTCTGCATCTTTAGTATCTTTGGGTGATAAGCTCAATAAGCTACAAGACTCGGATGAGAAAGTTTCTACATCTTTGATGTCTTTGGATAAAAGATTCAAGAAGCTACATGATTCAGACGGGAAACAATCTAAATCGCTAGTATCCTTAGATGGAGAGGTAAAGAAGCTGCAGGAATCAGATGAGAAAACATCAAAATTATTAAGGACCATTGATGAAAGGCTAAACACGTTGGATAAATCAGATGCCGAAACTTTAAAATTTTTTGCAACTATTGATAGAAAGCTCACTGCATTACTTACGACAACAGGATTATCTATCTCTTAAAACTTCTAGCATGTATAAATAAATGGAAACCTGTCTAGACTTGTTGTCAAAGCCTTCTTTATACAACAACGTTATGTAATCGCAAAAAAGAAAGAGATCCAAGAGGTTCAATGGATTTGTCCTTGGCGCTCAGCATCCGCCTCGTAAGGTCAATGATCGTACTAAGACCTGTCCAGACCTGCAAATACACTGCATATAAAACCTAGAACTGGTTTGCTGGTTCAGTCAGTATGAACGCGTCAGTGAAGCGGTCGGCACCAGTTCCACGTAAAGATCTATCGCGAGTGAAACGCAAACGTACTAAAGCTCCCCCTATACCCCCAGTGCATAACGTAATATACTCCGATGTAAATACTATGGACATTGACCAGCTTCTTGCATCTCTAACTGGTGAGACTCTACAAGACGTATCTGATTCTGTACACACAACAGCAGGTGCAAGTGCGATCCAAGCGAATTACTATACCCGCGAGTGTTCAACAGTTTGCAGTGAAAATGGTAATGCAGTGGAAGAGGATGAGGATTACGATTCAAAGGAAGTGGAAGAGTATCGACCGGAACAGCCGTCAATCGTACAACAGAAAATACCAGCCCACTCCAATTCGGCAAAATCTGGCACACGCGCCAGGTCGAGCCAGGTTTTTCGTCAGAAAGGTCATCAAGAAAAACTTCATGCCTCGATTTTGCCATCACTGTCATCACAACTGCCACCACCGCCGCCGCCACCACCACCACCACCTCAACGTTCGCAACAACTATTATCAAATACATCAGCACTTAAGCTATCTACGTCGCCGACCACACTATCGACTTCACCTCCAGTGTCATACGTGTGTTCTTCTTCGACGTCTACTTCAACACCTGTGATGACAACATCTGTGGTGAGTCACTCTCATAGTTCACACAAAGCAGCTGTGCGTTCTAACCAGCAGTCTAACTCATGGGAACCACGTCTTTTACTCAGACAGATTTACAAAGTTGCAAGCCAGGCTCATGCGGTTGTTGGTCTTGATTCTATTAAAGACTTTTCTCCTTCTATTTGTTTAGTGAATAATGAAACCTCAATTGAATTGACATTTGAAGATCTTTTAAGTCTGCAAAGCTCTACAGTTCACCACTCTGTCAACAACTTTTACTCCAATGAAACTCCATTCAATCCATTCTATCTACATACAGTCATATTGGAACCCAGACCAAATGGATTAGTATCATTTTGTAACTATCGTCTGAGAAATAAGCCAGTTAATCACAATTTGAATTCTGTTACGCTTTCGAGAGCTTCTAGTGAATCTGATATTATTCGACAGACTCCCAGAGTGGTTCTACAAAATGATGGATGGATTTCTTTAAAACGCTTGTTCCCATCCCTTGAAAGCTACTTTAATATCCTACTTGAAATAAACCCAACTGTGCAGTTTCTGATCTCTCGTTACACACGATATTTTACCAAACACTATAAGGTAATGGCCTTGCTTTCTTCAAACACTACAAATGACTTGACTTCAATGACTTTGGATAAACAACTCGTTCGACACATTACAAGTGATTTGCCACGTTTACTTTCTGACTTGAATGAAAGGAGGTTGCCTGCAGAGACTCAAGATTTTTGGTATGAACGGACTGCACTCAGGACATCAATGATGCCGTGGATAGACAGTGAGGTACGCCGCTTTTGTGCAGCAAACATTACCGAAGCTGTGATGGAGAACTTAAAATACTTGTCAAAATGGTAAAGAGAAAATTGCTGTATTCAATGTATCTTATGGTAATATATTTGTATTACAAACTTTGATTTTCTTTATTTGTTTACCCTTTCCTTCAGCTAAGCTAGCAACAACACAGTAGAGGATTGACTTTACTTTTCTTAGCATCCATAGCAATAATACTTTTTAAAGTAATTTTTCAGAGGGTGTTTGGAAAACTTTTAAATAATGGGTTTAGCAACAAACAAAGTAGTCAAGTTTAACATAAGTTTATTTGAAAAATAAATGCTATATAGATAACACCAACATAACAGGTAACCATAAACATTTTAGATGTGTTTATTATATACAACTCTAGCGTTACATAAATGTGTTAAGATTAGTAAACATGTAATAGTAAAACAAATACAGATCGAAAAAGGTTGTTAGTACATTACAAAATATTCATGAAATGTGCACAATAATATACATGTGTTAAATATCATAATGCTAAGCATTATCTTACTTTGTTATATCATGTTATTAAGTTATATTTTAGCTATATACTACTAGAATTCAGTTCTCAAGTAGATAACAACTCTTATAGAGTATAGACAACAAAAAGGCATGAGTTCATCAAATTATTTTACATTAGCTAGGGTTTACAATAAAACATAATATATAAAAAGAAACGCAAAAAACAAACAAAGTAAACGTGTAATTGTATGGTTAAAAAAACAAAACTTGACCAACAGCCTCATTGTTCAAATATGCTGGACTAGCGTATGTCACTCTCTATATGGATCATAAAGTTCTGTACGGTTAAACATTGTCACTGGAGATGCGGGGCTGTCTTCATCACTATCATGTAACATGTTGTTATTGTCTCTACAGTCAAAGTAGTTTAGAAATGTAAACAATGGTCGAAATACACAGTAGTCACACCAGTTATTTTCTTGTTTAACCACTGCATCAATTAGCCTGTTAGAGTTAACTTCAAAATGCTGTACAACATGTACAAATGCCAACCCCTTTTCGTGCCAATAACTTTGATAATCAATATCATTATCGTCTTTTAGTGTAAAAAGGTTAAAAAAGCAGCCTCGACAATACTTCATAGGACGTTCTGTTTGTATTGTTTCATAGTAGTCCAAATTTATATGACAATTATTACCATAGTAATTTCGACTCCAAAACTCTGGTTCCTCCAGAGGATGGTTCATGAGCATGACAAACTGATAACTATCAATTTGCATAAAGTCGATATCTCTAAACTCATAACTTTTTATTAAATCTCTGTTGACTGTTGTAGTTTTTATCCAAGTCCGTTTAATAGAGCTTCTCAACTCTGTGTGCATGAGGGAAGGGAGTATCGAAAACATTTCGATATCCTCGATTCTTTCGTATTCTTTTTCATATGGAATAGTACTGGCAACGGCATCCATGCTCAATGAATACAACATTCTGACTACTCCTAAAGAGTGCTGATCAACCATCGAGCTAAGACTGACTAGAATCATATTCTGACGATCCTCCATCGTCATTTTGACGAGCTCGATAATGCCCATACGCCAAAGTTCTAATTTTGTCCTGCAACACTATGCGTTTGTTATCATTGGCTGACAGGGAGAGTTTATCAACTGTTCTAGAGGTGAGTTGAAATGTCTTGCTTCTTATCTGGTTAAATGTCGCTCTGTACTGTTTATCTTCAAACAGTGCCTTCTTGTAGTGATCAAATGAAATTTTGTTTTCGACATAGCGTTTGCTTATTCCCTTACACTTTTTCTTTGCCGTTGTCTGTTGGCTGGAGTTGAACCTGTAGCAGTACATTTTACAACGCAATCCTACGTACTCAAATAGCTGTCTTCCTTTGCATTCATCCTTAAATGTGCCTATTTGAGGAATCGCTCCTTCCAGCCACAGCTCATGCTCCTTGGGATAGCATGACCTATCCAGTACATCTCCCAATCTTTCCTTCAATTCATTATTTAGGTTTAACTTGGTAATTATGGTATATAATAGAGAATCAGTATCAGAATAGTTAACATACACTTCAAAGTCTGGCGGAGCTAGTTTTTTCTTCATAACCATATAATGAAACCAGTTCATATGAACTTTTGCTTTGTCGAGAACTACGGAACCAACATAGACCGGCTTGTTTAATACTACCTTTTGTCTTCTTAAATGTACCGCGATCACACCATCAGCGATAATGCTTCTGTCAACAAATCTTGCTTGACGTGACAGCTTCTGGAACGCTTCATCAGAAGTTACTATTCTAATATCTACACGATTGCGCACGTTTTCTAACGTCTTTCCAAACACACTATTATTCATAAACTTGTAGAAATTTTTGGAAAACTCATTCGTAGATTCAGCTCTTAATGTGGTGTTTTTGTCGATGAACTTTTCCATCCACGGCGACTGGGAGAATCGCAACGCTCTGTGAACTTTTGTAATTTTCAAGCCTAATTTGACTGCCTGCTGGAACACTGTATAGTGAGCGATATAGTGTTTTTTATCTTCAAGCGTAGCAAGTAGTTTTCCCTGATTATCCACATCTTTTTGTTCTGGTAGAATGGGGAAGTCGTTCATTAGATCGTGCAAGTGCTCTGGCACTGTGACATCACATTCTAGTAAAAGTCCATACGGCGAATCTTCGGGTAAGTTTGACCAATTAAGATCATCAACATCATTTACAAACTCAAAATTTCCAGTTGGAAAGTGTTTTTTCATTTGGCTTCCATACAAGTTTATGCAGTCCAAATACAACATGTATTTGGTTTCTTTGTTTGGATCATAGTCTTCGCTGTTCTCTAAAAGTGGGTTGTTGGCTTTTTCATAGCGGTGGCAGCATTGTACCAAACCGCCTCTAATCGCACTTTCAAACATTAAGAAATGGTCATAGTTCGTCAACAATTCCAAAGTTACACCAGTCATACGTAGCATACTCTGCCATGCTAGACCTGGCGCTGTAAATGAATGACAACAGTCAATGTTATAGGTAGCTACACAGTTTTTGCGAAAGCATTGAATTATGTCCATTAAAAGACAAACATCCAATAACAGATAAAAATCATGGTATTGTCCAAAATTTTTCATTTTCATTGTATTCCAAGTGTGTTGGGCATGTTGATATTCTGCATCCGTAACTTCCGAGTCATTGAGGGCATTGTAAAAGCTTTCACGTGGTGGCAGTGCTTCCTCACTGAATACAGCAAAGTCTTTTACATAATCATAGGGATAAATCCCTTTTCTTTTAATCAACTCCATATGCTGTTCTGGCACAAGCTTGGATGACTCTACGAGTTCCATCGGTGTGAGATACGAAGCGAGATTCGCAAGGCTGTCCGCCATTAGGCGAAATGAATCCAAAAACCTAAGCCACATCCTCCCAATCTTTATCGATATACTGATGAATCTTTCTGAATTACTAGGGATCACTTTTATTTCGCTGTTGGGTAGTACTGCCAAGTTCTTAATAATGAATGCTTCGTCGTATGAAGAAAGGTTGTGAAAGTATATTGGTATGAAGTTTGGAAGTTGACAGCGGGTGTTACACAACGAGCACAAGGTATAACGGAACTGACCTGTTATATGGTCGTGATCCCGGCATTTCCTTGACTGAACCAATGTCTCATCAAATGCTATTTCACACAGCTCGCAGTTTGTCGCTTCATCATGCTGTTTCTGTTGTTCATCATTTAATGCAATCATACTCACATTTTTAGTGTACAGCTTTTCCACTTTTACAGCTAGCTCCTGCATTTGTAAAAGGAATTCTTTTGCAGCCGATTCCGATCTGTGTATGTAGGGTGAGGTGTTTATCTCAGCTTCCTCTAACAGCTCTTTGGGAAGGTTACTTGCTACGATATAAGCAAACGAGTTCGCCTCGTGCCGTTGATAGGCATTGTCTGTCGAGGGAACTGGATATAGTGTTGATTCGAAGTCAGCTGTGACTACAATTGGTACTTCAATTTGCATCTCGTAGCTAACAAATCTAAGTTTGCTTTTATGCTGCTCCGGCAAAATCACTTCACTTGGTTTTGATTTTCCACAGAGCATTAAATGTTCACTCAACCAGTGCTGAGGTGTCGGAACACAGCGCCTGTTTTCTTTAAAGGTGCTACACCTTTTACAGATTGTAATTTTGTTGCTGCCTTTTGTAATTTGTGGCTGCATAAGCTTTGTGAAATTCAATATTAACGTAAAATGAGCCTCTCCTTCATCATTTCTAACGAGAAGGAGATCAAAATGGTCTTGCTGCTCATCAACTATCCTGAGTGGTGTAATATGGGCATTTTCGTCCAGTTCGAAGATGTTTACGCTAGTGTTGATGTTTTGTTTTTCAAATTTTTTCATTTGTGAAATGGGCGTTGGAAATGAAATACCATCAAAGTTGTAATGTGTTTCACACTCCCTAAAGCTATGCTCAGTAAGCACTGAGTCATAACGTATATTAGGTAGACTTTTGGCTAATATACAATACATGAAACAACAATCATTGCTGTTTTTTACATTTAAAATGCATTTCCTTTTAGCAATTTTTGGAGGCAGTGGCAGATAGCCACTTCCAGCAGGCAATGCATATGAAAATTTGCTTAGTCTAAGTGTGAGGCTCTTTACCTCATGCAAAGTCCATCCACTGCCTTTCGCCTGCGCTTCAGACTCCTCACGAAGCAGTTTGCTGGCGTCCTTCTTCAGCAGCTCTTGTAGCTCATCACAGGCGCTGTGTATAAGCCTCGACGTGGTCTTGAAGTTCATAAGTTCGCAATGTCCTTCAGGATGGCAGTAGACGGCCTCCAGTACGACGTTGTACTTGAGGGATTTGGTGACACGCAGCTCATCTTGTAGTATATCGAGCACCACTTCGTTAGCAGCTTCAATAAATGGCGGTAGGTCCTTGTAGAGGTTTTCATTATTTTCTATGACATAGTCTTTGGCCGATTGAAGACCTTTTTTTAAATACCACGTCAGCCTTGTTGTTGAACTTGTATGTGATGATGGACTTGACAATACACTAGTCACAGGACGCTTAGTCACCTTTGGAGGTGGTAGTTTTCTTTTCAAGCCACTGCCACTGGGTACTGCTTTAATTTGCTGTGGAGGTGTCTGAATTGCTGCCTCGTGTGTCTCTCGTCTGTTGTCATTGTTGCTCGCTACTGCTGATGTGAAGTAGTCGTTCAACGCCAAACACATTTGCTGGTGACGGCTCCTTGCGGATGCACTAAGGAAGTAGGCTTCTCGACAGATGGCACATTGTAGATACATCTAAAACATTAATTTCAAACATTAAGTACATTGCTCATGGTCTGCTATAGTTCTATTATATTTGGTTTGAGATTGTTTACGTTAAGTTTTAGAAAAAATACATTAATTTTTAGCACTTACCTATTTTAATATTTAAATTTAAGTTTTATTGCCTATGTTATCATGTTCAGCATGAGATTTTACAATTCAGATTCTTTAAGCTCATATTACACGCATTTTGTCTTTAGTTGTGTGGATTTCTTGCAACAATGAATGTTGCTTATATAGCTGCATGGTTTAGTGTAGTTTTTGCTAGGACAATATGAGGTATTAAGGGGCTCTTTACATTCGACTATATTAAGTTGTAAGCTCTCAAATAATAGTTTACTAAACGTAGTACCAAGAAGATATAAAACTGACAGGGCTTTCTACTTACATTGTTGTAGAAGTTTTCACAGCTAGACTGCTCATTGAAGGTTTAACATCTAAGTGGAACTTTGCAAGACGGCACGTGGGGAATGACTGCTCACTTCTAGCGCTGTAAATGTAAAAATAAAGTGTCAGTTGTCATATATAGTAGTTTCGTCAATACCAAAAATAAAGCATACTCCTTCCTAAGTAGATTTTTCATCGTTATATAACAACTGAAGCCAGTTAGTTCTATCCACTGCATAGATCGTCAAATCAAAATCAAAATATCTTTATTCACCATCCATACTTGATTAGTGTCAATATGTTATATTTAAAACGTTTGTGATATAAGCTTAAAATATAATCACACAAAATTTATATTAACAATATCGAAATACCGAACAAAACTTAAGTTACAAAGTTTAGTTTTAAGCATTCGTGTTTTTCTTTACAATTTTTTTTCTTGCCAATTTAATAATTTTAAACTTTGTTAATGCGAATAAAGTGATTTTTTCATAGCCAATAATGCATTCACTAGTTATCTAGCCTAACAATAATGCGGAAATCATAGAATTACACATGGTAGAGAGATGGTTGTGTCTGCACTAGCAAACAGAGACAGCACTCAAGAGTTAGACACAAAGAACGAGCTTTAAAGTTGCTTAATCTATGCATATACTAAGCTACAGCTCTAAAGACAAAATCTACACTCATTTCTAAGCATGATTTATTTATTTATTTTTCTTATTTTGCTAGCTTAACTTATGACAAAAAAAAATGCGTATATGCAAGTTTTTCTAAAATAATCCTACATGCTTGCTAAGTTCATAATACCTAATGATTTTTCTTTCTGATAGATATTAATTCGTTTTTTTTTAGTACGTTTTCTTTCAAAACATTGTAGTATAGAAGTGTTCTTAATTTTTTCTATAGGGTATATAGGTTAAAAATCATTTATTAAGTAATAAAGACTAAATAGTGAACATATATATTTTAATAGATATATAGTTAAAAGAAATATTTATTGACTTTTATTTATGTACCTACATCCCTAGTCACTAGGGTACTTTATATTTAATAGCTAGTTATTTGAACAAGGAAGAACCCTTAACCCTTGGCTAGCGTCATGATTTGTCCAGTAAGAACAATATTAAATGCAAACACACACTAGCGGATTATTTATTTCTTTTTACACAAACTAGTTCTTGGTGACATTTGAAATAGAATGTTTGTATTGATTTGAGAGAAGAATATTTCAAATTGTATATAGTATTGATTAAGTGTATATTCAACATATAATCATGCGATAGCCAGAGATTGTATAATTAATCTATATTAATCGTATTATTAGAAGTTTATTTAGTCATATTTATTTATTGAATATATAATTGGTTTTTAAAGATCAACGTATTTCTAATCAAACAGATTTTTAGACATCTTTTAATATTCTAGCTACATACTTCACTTCAGATTTCTAATTTAACGAGCATTACCACGTTTTACAACACTCAGATTTGACATTAAATAATTGTAAATAATTTTGTAAGTTTTGAGTCTAGCTATTTAACGTTGCTCTTATGGTAAGGAGAGCAAGGAGTTATAGGAAAAGCTTAAATCTTATGGTCTTTTTAAAATCCTAGCAACTATATTGCAAACTACGATATGTTTGTACTTACAACTATGGAGAAGATGTTCTGGCATCACACAAGCGTAGACGACTTCGACTGATGCACGTACTGCCCCGGACGCACAAACTGACCGAGGTGCACGAGTTACTCACAATGCAAGCTGGAGTCGAATACAACTTTGCAGTGCCAATGGGCTGCTTTTATACAGTTTGTGTGAGGTCAGTGATTGTGGGGAGCCAGGATTGCTTATAAGCGGCATAAGCGTACATGGCTGCACAGTTCTCTGCACGCAACCGAACAGGTATGTCTCGTGTGCTTATGCATTAACTGTGAGAATAATCTTACTTGTATGATCTTTTAGTTTGTATATGCTTATTTAGCTTACACTTTTCTACTACTACTATAGCTCCATAATTGTATTTTCTAAGAGTGCTAGTTGTATATTCTTATTTGTTGCTGTGCTGATATTTGTTTTGCGTTAATGCATAATGATGCATTACTCTCATACCCTCCACTTACTGAAGGTTTCCCCCCTTTGTCTGTCCCAATATGTGTTTTTCTCTACACTGCTGCGTTTGCTATACTGTCTTGGTACTGCCTACATGTTATACTGACTAATATTTCTACTACTTGTTATATGAAACGGTATTCCTGACACATGATACAAGATAACATTGATTACAATATATCCATATGTTGTAGTGTAACAGTTTTGCTACACATTTAGCTATTTAGAGCTATTTGTAATATGTATATAGTTGCGCTACGATGGACTGCTATGTGTATGGTACACTCTACTAATCGATATATGCAGCGATATACTTGTTACAATCTGCAAACCTTACTTGTTATATTTGTATATTCTAAGTGCAACGGTTTTTCTATACATTTAGCTGTTATTACTAAGCTGTTAAACGTTTTATATGTATCTAGTTGCCCTCCGTTGCGCTAATATTTCTATGATATTACACCTTGCGTTATATGCTGTGACATACTTGTTTCACGCAGCAATCTTCAATTGTACTATTTATGCTGTAGTGCTCCAGTTGTTTATGCATTGTCTATTAATGCTAAGCTAGTTAACTCGATAAATTTTCATTATATCAGTACTCGGCCTATAATATGGCATACTATTAGTACGACTTTTAAAACAGGATATTTTTTTATAGATCATAATCATGGCCCTAGCAGCAAAACTCAACACCCTGGAGAAAGGACCATACCTCCCTAGGATCGACGTTTCGGCGCTTACTAACAAAGAGGGCTACTCCATTGTGGCAGGGAGGGCAGTAAACACCAAATACGGAGCGTCCATCGTCCTAGACATCCATGTGCCAGAAAAGAGTGCCGACTTCTGTATATTCTTACCAAAGCGGTTCAGCGAGGCGTTGAGTTCAGATGAACTGAAGGAAATCGCTGAGAGCAAGGCATATCGGGTTCAATACTTGGGGATGAGCGGGAACTCTCCGAATATAAAAATTTGGAAACAATAAATGTTTGATATTTGCTCACTGAATACGTATTTAGTTTATTCAGTCCTTTTTTAGTCTTAAGTACTGTATGTAGATGTAGACATGTGTATTTTACGCAAGCGTTACTTAACTTAGTGTCAGCTCTCTAGGTCAGACAGGTTGCGCTGAGTTGCATTCATGACCTAGTGCGCCGAATTGAAAGTGAATTCACTTTCTACTGCAATCACTTGTACAGCCAGCCATGACATTCACCTCGCACTTATACTCGCAACAGCGGGCTGGTAATTACAGCTCTGCTGTAACCTCTACTTGTCTGCTAACCAATACTTACATACTTCTTATATATACAGTGCTTAGTGCCTACAGTCTACACAAACTAACATACAGTTTTAACCTGCACAAGTCGTCGTCGCTCGCTCGAGGACAAATCGTCCCCTGCCCACACTCGTATACTCATTCCCAACATCGCTGTCACTTTTATTCGCCGGAGAAAAAATCAGGCAACCCTATCTACTTGCATATTCTATAAAAAAAAATCTCTCTGAAAACAAAATTTGTTGTATAGTATCTATTTTGGTCGATTACTTGGTCTTTATTTGGTTCTAGTAAGTACTATTTTATCATCATCTGGCCGCTCTACGCGGCTAAAAGAAACATGAAGTTGACCGTGGGTAAATACTGTTTTCCCCTTTTTTTAAATAAATACCAACTTTTGTGAAGGTTTTGCCTTGCGCTTTAATAATAAGTAATAGCGAAAGCTAATCGCAGTGAGAATTGAATCCTTGTAAACCTAAACGGCATATTGGGATCTGTAGATATTAGTTTTATTTTTAACATGAAAAATATCCCTTTGCCTACTCTAGTAATTACTTCTAACTAAAAATTTTATTCAACATAACTAACACAACCAATCGTACTTCATTAACCAGACCCTTAAAATAGGGAAAAAGTATATTTCAGCTTTATAATAATAGACAAATTACAGTACATATTACCATATGATTTAAATAAAGTTAAACCACAATGTTTTAAAGTAAACAAAGCAGACATTACCTAGATTCCAATGCTATTTAAATGTGAATTATTTTATTCCGTAACAACGTTTTGGTGCATAATTAAGAAAAATAAATATTTTTCCCCAAAATTTCATGCCGAGACCTTTAAAATGAGACATCTCCCAGCTTTCTACGGCCTCCTGTTCACTCACATTTTCATTGTAAAATTTTGGGCTTACGGAATTAGATATATAGACAACAATCAGATTTTTGTATTTGTATGACTTAAGTAAGGATGGAAATGCAAACAATGTTTTTATCTTCACATATTTAGAAAGTTTATTGAAGGAACGGGTGCAGTTTCAAAAAAAGAAACTTACATAGCCTTAGCTTAATTAATACATATAAAAAATCTTAAAAAGTCTGTAAACATATTCCGAAATCTGGTAAAATGGTCAAAGAAAGTAAACGAATCGTTAGAATATAATTTGTATACTGCAGTTGGCCATAAATTACTTAAATATACATTATTTTAATATTAATTACAAATAACTTACTTTCTTTTTTAATCTTTAGTATGAATTAAATTTACATAAGCCACATCCAAGTTCTAATAAGCCAAGTGTAAATGTATTCGCTAATGGAAAAAAATAGAATTACAAACTACAAAATGTACAGAGCAATACCGCAATACTCGATGTGCGATTTGCTGGACGATTTAACAAACAATCAAATCAGGTAATTGTAAAGCTGATTCAATTACGACAATTTAGGTTGTCCGATTAATTACTTACCTTTGTAAATGCAATCGTGTTGAAATGGCTGTATTGGAACCACCTATTGTAGCTATTCATACCTTTACAAGTGTGGTAAACTTTGTATTTGTTATTGAAATACGATATAAACAAATTAAGTTTTCTATAGATTGCATTTTAATATTTCGGTCCTAATGGTACCAAATTTTCCAACACGACCAAAGCTATGTTGAGTAAGATTGCTTGATGATTAATCTAACGAATAACCAGGCCCATTTGTTACCAACCAATCACAAATTGTAGAGGTGAAACTTTTAATGAAACGCTACTAATCACTGAGAGAGCTGTTACGTTTGGGTTGAATATTTGTGGTAAAATTCTGATTGTTCTTTTTCTACTTGTGTGTATTCACGACTTTATTTCATCACATAACAGCATCCAAAAATAATCACATATTATGTCCTTTTTACCAAAATACTGAAAAATAAATAAGATAAAATTTTATAAAACCTCATATTAAAGTAGTACGCAATCTAAAATTTAATAATAAATTCCATAATTATTTTAATTCATGCTTGCTTATACGATAATATTCTATTATGCCTTAAAATAACATCCTGGTTTAAAAAGTGGCCTTTTTCAACTCCAAAAGGGATCGACGATAACTGATTATTCAACATAATCTTACGAATACTTTAAGCTATGTAAAGGAAGCGTATAATCCGTTACGATGTTAAACACCAAAGGTTACAGTAGTGGGACAAAAGATTAATCACTCTCCTCATATTTTAGTAGGAAATGAAGCGTAAATCTTAAACGAAGATAGATTACCGTATACTAATCGTAATCTTGTAAAAAACAAAAAAATCTATATGTATATTTTGTTATATTTTAGTAAATTTTGATTTAAACTATTTTTAAACAGTTTTATGATTTTAGCAGAAACTTATGATAAATTTTCAGTAGTAAAAATTTCAAAAAAAAATATTAAGTTACCAAAAGTTTTAATCCAATACAAATAATTTTGATTGAACAATATAACTTAACAATTGACAAACATAATACATTTTAGCATTCTATGACAGTTTCATGCTTTTAGCAGAAACTTATGATCAATTTTCAGCCTGTAAAAATTTCAAAAATATATTTAGTTACTAACAGTAGTAGTAGTCTTTGGGGGACTTAAAGAGGGGAGTAAGGGGAGCAACACCACCGCCTCCACCTCCACCACCCGCCTCCTGCGGCCGCACCTCCCCCCCCCCACCCTTGCACCTCCCCCCCTCCCCCCTCCCCCGCCCTTGCACCCCCCCCCCCTTGCACATCCCCCCCCTTGCACCTCCCCCCCCCCTTGCACCTCCCCCCCCCTGCACCTCCCCCTCCCCCCTGCACCTCCGACCCCCCCCCCGCCAGTGGTCATCCTGCACCTCCGGATGTGTGAGACCTCCCACGGAGAGAGGTGTAGTCAGCTGTCCCTTTGATGTTTCAATACAATGGAAAGCAATTATCAGCGGCGCTCCCTTTGATCCTAGAATACAAAGAAATCCACTTAACGGATGATTGACGGATCCATTATTTGAGTTTCTAAAAGCTTTTACGAGACGCGGTCTCTTTCTTTAAGGTTTATTAGGCTAGGCGTCGGGGCGGCGGCGGCAAAGTCTGGCTCGGATTCTCAGAACTGTCAATTACGGATGATAAATAGTTCCATTAGTTGTTTACTAACAGCTTTTACAAGGCGCAATCTCTTTGTTAGAGCTTTATTAGACTTTATTAGGGGCTTTATTTATGCTCCTTTGTTAGAGCATTATGTGGTGGTGGCAACGTGTTTGTTGACAAAGCAACAGCTTTATTATCGACTTCCTAG
Organism: Macrosteles quadrilineatus; assembly: GCF_028750875.1. NCBI lineage: Eukaryota > Metazoa > Arthropoda > Insecta > Hemiptera > Cicadellidae > Macrosteles > Macrosteles quadrilineatus. The sequence goes on from NW_026542599.1 coordinate 17,346,228, forward strand.
AACCATCCAGGTCTCTATGGTGGATGCCTGACAGCACTTATAAGTCTGTTACTAGCCTGCAAACCGTCTACATCAGTATCTACTTCGCGATGGAGATCAGTGCTAGAGATATGATTAATCTATCACTGAATAAAGCTTGTGTTGGCCGTAAACGTAAAGACATGCGACGTTTGCTATTGATTAACAGTGTGTTACAGAAAGCGAGAAAAGTGTTTTTAAATGAGGCATTCTTCGGTGGTCATAGTTCTAATAGCGAAGAAACATCATCCACGTAGCTAGGTGGTAATGTCAGCTTGTAATTACATCATCTTGTGATTACTAACATCAGAGTAGTTGTTGATTTATCCGCAGCAACACGCTACTGGTGGGGTCAATATCACAATACATCCGAAAATTCAGTTAGTTCTGCGAGTGCAGTGAGTACAGTCGTTACGTGAGCGGTTTGTGTTTATTAATATTATGTCTACGAGTATTGCCGATGCAGAAGAAACTATTCGTTTGATTATGGAAGAGATACATGCGATGGAAAATAACACAATTAGTACTTTTCCTATGAATCATGCAGAGGAGGAGCAGCAGCTGCAACAAAATGAGAAAAAGAAAATTATCAAGAAACCTGTGAAGACGACTAGTGATGTGAAATATGTACAAACCGATAGTGGCAGCGAAATTAAAAAAAGAGAACCTGAACAAGACGCACAACATACAGGATGGATAGTTAAATCGACAAATGATTCGCCGGTTATAATGTGGATAGACGAAGATTTTCAATACACCGTACAGAATCCCGCTAATCGAGGTCGAGTTTTATTGAAATTGCAATTATTTGACGAAGGAGTGCAAACACACAGTTCCGGCATATATTTGAATGAAAAGAAAGGAGATAAAATATACAACAGTGTGAATAATTTACTGACACAGTTAGAAAATTTATGGGTTGATCGTTTGACGGGAGTTCCAAAAATACACGGTGTGATACAGTCGATGATGCCACTACCCGCATGGCGTAGACCAATCGATTGCGCAATCGAAAACGGTGGAAGAATTAAACAAAGGAAGAAACGTTCTGTGGCGCCAGTGACTATGATGCAATCGAATGAGACAAAAAATAATGTTAACAATAGCGATGATTCCAAGAAGCCACGTGTTGACGCGCAGCTGCAGCCGAGGGGACGAAACAAAAAGAAACAACTACAAAAAACCGGTCTGTGCTAGAAACTTCTACAGGAGTGGATTCTGAGAAATATTGCGAAACACCTGCATTCTTCTCTCCACCACTGCGCTGTCGCTGCTGCAACAATTCATTCCTCGACCAACCACTGTGTGGATCGAACGTGTGTACAGTTTCGCTTGACTTTAACTTTTTTTAATAACACATTTATTATGTCGAAATGCGAGTCAGTCAGTGTCAATGGTAGTGGAAGTAGCAGCAGTGGTGTGATGAACTTGAAAAATGAACTCAACACCGTGCAAGTAAACACGCCGTACACGAAGATCGTCGATCTCCGTGAAGAGTGTTCTTATCGTATTGTGAAATTCGAACGAGTGACCACGCCGTACGGAGAGACTGTCATGGCCGTGCTGGAGGGACTAGCCGGTGATGAACACTACATGCGTGTCTACCTACCACGACGCTACAACGAGGCGATCACAGATCAACGCATTGACCAGTACAACAGGGGATTCGAAGATAGACTTAACCTCGTCAGAAGAAGCGCTCCACCTGGCAGTAAATATACTCCATTGGAGTTTGTTTGAAACAAATTTAAATTTTAATTTTTACAAAAACTACATTCGTGTACATAAAATATTTTTTATTTTATTAACCTCAAAACTAATGAAAATTGTAATTTTCTTAAAATGATATTGTAACTTTGATAGGTTTTGTAAGTCAATACGTATAGTCACGTTGAGAGCATAATCAATTCGTCTTTTATTTAAACTCCTTATTCCCTATTGTTATAAATTAGTTTGTAGTGTTGTCAGTGTAGTCAGTCAATCAGTAGGTGAGATGGACTTGAGGTGGAAGCATCCATTTTCGGCCTTAGTAGCCGGCCCTTCAGGGTCTGGAAAATCACAATTTGTCATGCGTTTTATAGACCATGCTAATGAAATATGTGATACAGATTTTGCTAACATATATTGGCATCATCCTCATTCAAATGATAATGTGCAGCAGAACAGCAGTAACAGTGGCAGAGGCAGTATTGTCCAGTATAAAAACTCTCTGCCAGACATGAACGATTTCGATGGTAGTGTACCTAATTTGATCATAGTGGACGACATGATGCGTGAAACAAACGACAGTGTAGTGGATTTATTTACAAAAGGCTCACACCATAGGAACTTGAGTGTTTTCTTTATAACGCAGAATCTATTTCATCAGGGCCGAGGTCAGAGAGACATCTCATTGAATGCTCATTACATAATGTGTTTTAAAAACCCCAGAGATCGGGCTCAGATAAAACATTTAGCCCGTCAAATTTATCCGGATAGTACAAAATTTATAGAGGAAGCATATGCGGATGCTACACGTGATCCGCATGCGTATCTATTAATAGACTTGAAACAGTCCACACCGGATGAGATGCGCATTCGTTCGACTATCTTTCCGGACGATCCGATTAATTATGTGTACCTGCCGAAAACAAGCAATGTCAGCGGTCACAATAAATAGAAAACGTCTATAGCGGATCAGTATCAGTCGTCATGTCGCAGTGTGTGAGGAAAGACGCAGCTCTACTGACAGCACTGGTGCACGCTACACCGAAGGAACGTAAAGCGCTGTTAAAAGTGTGTGACCTCAGTCGTATACGATCAGTGTGCGAGTGTGCATACAACCTGTTGCGTGGTAACGTATCGGTGTCCGATAAACGCAAAAGACAATTGAAAAAGTATAAATCAACTCTCAGGCGATTGGTGAAACGAGGTGAGAGTTGGGCCAAGAAACGCAAGTATCTAGTACAAAAAGGAGGTGGATTCCTACTACCAATACTGTTGAGCACCGTACTACAAGCCGTACTTCATAAATCCATTACGTAATAATACGGTAATAACACAATGATGGAGTACGCAAAGAAAATGGTTGTTGTACCGCAAGAGTTAATCGAACGGTTAAAAAACAGCGATATCAATACCACAAACAACAAAAGCAACGTGGATAATAGGAAAGCGTCATCATCGTCACGTCGATTCGGTGGTGACAGCAGTGATAGTATCGATAACGAAATGCATCGTATATTGATGGATAAAACTTTGAGTGATTATGAAAAATGGAAACAGTATCAACAGGTGCTGCAGAGATTTTTACATTTTGCCTCCGTCAATAGACAACCGATCAATATACCGATCATGGAGACAGCATCGTCATCATCATCATCATCATTACTGCAAGCAGCAACAGCGTCGCCACCACCCGGTACAATGGAGGAGATTGTGGACACGTTTTCCAAATCGTACAAGCCGGACGTGCGTAATCTGTTACGATTTATCGTCCGCGAAGGTAGTGTGATAAATTGGGATAAGAACTTTGCGGTGTATGTGCGAAATGAAAAAATTCCCGATTCAAATATCGTGGACATATTACACTGCATAGTGAGAGTACGTATGGTGGATTACATGCCCGCCGGGTGGTACGAAGTCATGAACGCGTTACGCGACATGAATGTGCCCAAGGAGTATATCAACAATTCTACAGCATTACAGTATCTGGGTGCGGGATACAGATCGTTACGTGGTGACGCAACGTCAGCTGTAGCGAGTAGTTCGATCACATCATCGACTCCGAGAACACCTATGCGTGATCGTTTACGTTCGGCTTACAATCAGCAGCGTACGTTATCCCCTACGTCACCATTACCCTCGTTGGCGGCTCATCGAAGACAACGACAGCTTGATAGAGATCAATTACAATCGCCGTTGGACAGGTGGGAACCGTTTTCGCCGTAGTGCGGATAAATCATGAAACGAGTGTACTACAATCCCGAAGATCCTGCATCATACGGTGGTGTCACACGTCTATTACATGCGATACGCGAGAAGGAGGGGAAAGTTAAGAAGAAGAATAGGACAAAACGCCAAACAGTGCTGGACTGGTTACGGACACAAGACACTTACACGTTGCACAGACCGGTGCGTCAACGATTCGCCCGCAACCGTTACGTGGTATTCGGTCCTGACGAACTGTGGCAAGCGGATTTGAATGATATGCGCGGTCTGAGCTCGTTCAACGATGGAATCAACTATCTGCTGACAGTGATAGATGTGTTCAGTAAACGACTTTACGTGATAGCGTTGAAAACAAAAAGCGGCAAAGAAGTGGCCGACGCATTCGAGAAAATATTAAAAAACCCCTCTGTCACGGTACCGCGCTGTCTACAGACGGACAAGGGAACTGAGTTCACCGGCGTCAAGGTAAAACAGTTGTTCAGAAAATACGACGTTAGATATGTTACAACACAGAACCCTGACGTGAAAGCGGCGGTCGTGGAACGTGTGAACCGCACTTTGAAATCACGCATGTGGCGTTATCTTACGTATAAAAACACGTACCGTTACATCGATGTGCTACAACAACTGGTGAACGCCTACAATCACAGTGCGCACAACAGTCTGGGTACTACTGCTGACGGCAGAGCCGTACGTCCGATTGATGTGAAAAAAGAAGATAAGAAACTCGTATATCGAGTGTGGCGACACATGTACAGTAGTGGCAGCGGCATCAAGACTAAATTACCTAAGCGTAGAAAGGCAAAATTTGTGGCGGGCGATACGGTACGTATTGCAAAAGAAAAAAATATTTTTGCCAAAGGATACGAGACGAATTGGAGTAAAGAAGTGTTCGTGGTGGACCGCGAGTACGGTCATCATCCGTTACCGTTGTACGTGTTGCACGATTTGAACGGGTCACCGTTGATTGGTCGTTTCTACGAAGAAGAATTGCAAAAAGTCACCGTGCCGCCAGACCGACTGTACGATATCGATAAAATATTGGACACTAAAGGCAGTGGCCGCAGTAAGCGTTATCTCGTCAAGTGGAAAGGTTACGGCGACGAGTTCAACTCTTGGATACCGGCGTCAGAAGTGAAACAATTATAAAGGACAACAACCGCGTATCAGTGACAATGAGTAAACATAATCAGTTCTATTTGACCTTGCCCAGTAACAGTTCAATGAATTACTATCCGAACAACACAGTGGCTGATTATATAACTCAACTACCTACGTCTATCCATCTGACGGATGGTGAATGGGAAGTGGCTCTAGTTGAAGCGCATTACCCCTGTTCATTTCTGACGGTGAGCGATGATGCGAAGATATTTATCTACCATGAAGATCGCAGCGCTATAGCCACTGGCGGTGCTGACAAAACCAATAAAGTCAAAGTGGACATTCTCAAAGTGGAGCCTGGCAACTATAGCGATATCACCGAGTTGATACAAGTGTTGAACGCCATGGAACGCTTGAGGTTTTACGCCACTTTCATGTACGATGAAAACACCAAAGTGGTGGAAATAGCGATTCGCAGTCACGTAGTACAAATGGAATTGAGCACCGGTCTCGCGCTGCAGTTGGGGTTCGATCCTGTCGAGACGGACATGAAGACCAACAAGAAAGCCAAACTGCCGGCCAACATACAAGCCGGACTGCCGGGTGACATGTATGTGTATTGTGATTTGGTGGAGCCTCAGTTGGTGGGTGACACGGTGGCACCGTTATTAAAGATCGTCAACATCGATACGACAAACTACATGTACGGCGCGCACAAGACCGTGCATTTCACCGATCCGCATTACGTGCCCGTCATCAAGAGCACATTTGAGAACGTGGAAATTGACTTAAGGGGCAGCACAGGCGATCATCTGCCATTCCACTTTGGGACTACGTGCATGAAACTACACCTGCGCAGATCGCTCACGCTGGCATAAATATACTAGCAGCAGCAACGTAAACGGCGTCGACGGCGAAAACGACGACGACAACTAAAACGACGACAACAGCGAATACGACGGCGAATTCGACGGCGAATACGACGGCGATTACGACGGCGAATACGACGGCGAATACGACGGCGAATACGACGGCGAATACGACGGCGAATACGACGGCGAATACGACGGCGAATGCAACGGCGAATACGACGGCGACAACATCAACGAAGACGACAGCAACAGCATAAACATCAGTGGCAGCAACAGTAGGAGCAACAGCAGCAGCAGCAGCAGCAACAACCACGATGAATACGAACGATCCGTATTTGGCCTACTATCGGCGACAGTTACAACAGTCGGGTAACGGTGTATCGTCCGTGTACAGAGGTGCACCGTACCAGCGCGGTCATGGCATCGGCAGTTTCCTCAGTGGACTCATGCGGTCTGTAGTGCCGTTACTAAAGTCTGGTGCAACCGCCATGGGCAAAGAGGCTTTGCGTTCAGGTGTTGGTTTCCTCGGCGACATAGTTTCCGCTGGTGGTACACAACATCCGAGGTACGCGGCCGCCACACGCCTCAAAGAATTCACCGGCTCGTTGAAACGCAGAGCCGATGACAAATTGGAACGCGTATTGAGTGGAGGTGGTCGTGCCGTCACATATAAGAAAAGACGTGTCCATCGCGTCACACCGCAGTCGTTAGCGACACTTCTCAGAGTAAGGACGTCCACCGCTGCCACAACAAAACAGAGAAGGAGTAGGAAGAGTATGAAAAGACCTGTTATCAATAAGGGACAGAAAAAGCGTAAACCTACAACAAAAAGACTACCTCGACGTTCCGGCGCCAGCAGCAGCAAAGTTAAAAGCGTCAATAAGAAGAGTAGAAACAGGAGGAATAGATCTACTAAAAGAAGAGTAGCAAGAGGAATACCGTCGATAGACGATATATTCAATTAGACTATATTTTCCTACAACAAGAAGAAGAAAAGAAAAAAAAATGTCATTCATTCATCAGAAATCGTGTGAATGCGTTAAAACCGAATTGGATTTATTCTCTTTACCACCTACTCAGACTAGTATAGAGAACGGCAAATGGATTCAGTACAAGCCGATCTCGTCTTTGACAGACGATTCGCCGATAGAGTTTGTCATACCGGCTAACGGAGAAGAATACACGGACTTGACGCAATCTCTGTTGCACATCGAAGCGACAATAGTGAAAGATGACGGCACAAAAGTGGAAGAGGCGTTAGTCGAAGAGATGGGTCCTGTTAACAATTGGCTCCATTCGCTGTTCAGTCAAGTGGATCTGTACATCAATCACAAACTGGTGTCACCACAAAACAACACTTACGCTTATCGCGCCTATTTGGAAAATCTACTGAACTATGGCGGTAGCGCAAAAAAGTCACATCTCACCAGCACAATGTTCTACGAAGACATAGCCGACAAAATGGACGATTGCGAGGCAAACAACGCAGGACTAGTGAAACGACGCGACTTCGTTAAGAAGAGCACGTACATCGATATGGTGGGAAATTTACATCTAGATTTGTGCAATCAAGCCAAGTTTATGTTGAATGGTGTGGAAATGCGATTGCGTCTCGTCAGATCGAGAAACTCATTTGCCATAATGTCGAAAACAGCAACGAACTACAAGGTGCACATTCGAGAGGCCAATCTGTTTGTGCGTCGTTGTAAGATCAATCCCGGCGTGTTGGTGGCGCACAGCAAGACGCTGGAAAGTGGTACGGCCAAGTATCCAATCACACGTGTGGACGTGAAATCCATCACGCTACCGAGTGGTATTCTGGGCAAGACATTGGACAGTGTGTTTCTCGGTCAGTTGCCGAAACGCATAATCGTGGGACTGGTGGATAATGTGGCGTTCAACGGTGATTTCAAGAAAAACCCGTTTAATTTTCAACACTTCAATTTGAACTATTTCGCTCTGTACATCGACGGTGAACAAGTGCCATGCAAGGCGTTGACACCGGCCTTCACGGGAGACTCGAAACTCTACGCACTCGCCTATCACACGCTGTTCACCGGCACCGGTATACAGTTCGCCGACAAGGGCAACGAGATTGGCAGATCGGCTTATCCGAACGGCTACTGTCTGATGGCGTTCGACCTGACGCCGGACATGTCGGCCGGCGAATCGAGTCACTGGAATCTGGTACGAAACGGCAATTTGCGCATCGAACTGCAATTCAAAGAAGCGTTGGCCTCGTCCATCAACTGTATAGTGTACGCCGAAATGGACAATGTAATCGAAGTGGACCGACATCGCAACGTGTCCGTGGATTTCAGCGGCTAAATACAAGAACCAACCCCCACCGCATAGCTCAGTATCGCACTGACCTTTGATCGTGATGGATCGTTGTTACCTTCAAGCTCCGTCGCACCGACAGAAACAGCAGCAGCAGCAGCAATGTAGGCACAGTGATTGCACAGCTGTGGTTTTGGACCTACAGTGTTTCAAGGACAACAACAACGATTTCATAGTGAAAGAAGCCAGTGTAGTTGACGTGTCGACTGGCACATTGTTATTACATCACATCGCACGTGCGCCGTTCGATCGTGACGCGTTGACTGCGGATAAACTCAGAGAGTCCTATTGGTTGACCAAACATTGTCACGGACTCGACTGGAATCGCGGTGACGTGTCATACTCCGTGTTGATCGATAAATTGCGCACTTGCCTCTCGCGTCGCAGCATCGTATATGTTAAGGGAGTGGAAAAGAAAGAATACATTATCAAGAATCTAATCACAGACGTGAACAACAAGTACAATAGATGGAGTGACAATATTACAACTGTGGTGGATTTGTGCGATATTGGCTGTGGTTCACTTGCTTCGATTGGCAATCTACTGTCCGCCAACGTGTTGCGATGTGGTCGACACAAAACCGTACAACACCGTTGCTCGCTCTCAAACTGTACTCTGTTACGTGGCTGGCTACTACTCACCGCCGAAGAGGCGAAAACGACACACTGCTGCCCATTGTACGATGATATATCGTCAACGACAGGAGGGCCGTCACCGTCACCATCACCACCACTGTCACTTATAACACAAGCATCGATGACAGTGACGACTACATCGATCAGTAGCAACGCCAGTCTCAATACTATTCCCGAAGAAGACGAAGAAGAAGAAGAAGACGTGACACAATGAACAGTACTGACATCAAAAGATATTTGTACCAATTACCAAGAGACAGAATCACGCACATCGGAGTGTACGCATCAGACCGTCTACCGACACGTATCGAGCCTTCGACGGCCATAGTGGTGAACACCATGCCACACACGGAGAGTGGTGAACATTGGGTAACCTTCTACATGGACAGTGACGCTACGCATATAGAATATTTCGACAGTTTCGGCCGTCAACCGTATCTGGCTGAATACCAACAGTTTTTAAGACGCAATTCACGTCGTTACATATCCAATAAATACCAACTCCAACGCTACGACACTTCCGTGTGCGGTCACTACTGTCTGACTTACCTGTACTGTCGCATAATGTACGACATGACGATGAATGATTTCATACAGCTGTTTGACGGTGATGCCACTTCCTTCGTCACACCCAGCAACGCTGTCAACAACGATGTTCTGGTTCGAAGACTCTTCGACATGTTTTACCACTGATTTTACTTACCTGTCTTTTATTTCTATTTGGATTGTATAAAAAGCTAATTTAAATTTGAATAAAAATAATAATATAGTTATCTAATGTACATTAGAATAAGTAAAGATTGGGAAAAAATAAAAACACAAGTGTATTTTGAAAACAATGTTGGTCTTTTTATTTTCCATCATGACTCTATATAAATCAAAACAAGAACAAGTGAGTGAATATATTTTCAAAATAGTTTCTGTACAATTCACAATTATGACCATAATATAAATAAGTATATATTGATTAATTTGTTTTTTTTTCAGTTTTACAATTACAGTAATGTTACAGTTGAAATAATTTGATTCTAAATTAAATATCACAGTTTAAAAAAGTTATCAAATATCACAATTGAAAAACATTGACTTATTAAAAATTTGATTCCCTAAATAAATTACTATTTATTATTAATAACTATTTGGTATTTTGTTATACATTTTACTAGTATTTGTTCGTCAATTGTCTTTGCCATCACCACCACGACGACGATCCGAGGCTTATGCACCGCAAACACGCGCACTATGTTGATGTTATTGTTGAACTGCTTCAATCTACTTCTTCGATGTCAACGTCGTTATCGCCCGCATCCATTGTCGCTGACGGTGACGATACAATGTTGCGCCGACGGTGGCATCTACTGGCGTTCCCGTTGCAGTCTTCTGGAGCCGATAGCATTGCCCGGTGCGCTGGAATTCTATAGTGGCCCCACGGTAACGTATTGACGCCGTCCTCTTCGATATAACGTTTGTCATCGTACGGCGCCATCGATCGTTTTGACACCACAACGGAGTATATTATGTGGTGCCGTGTCTGAAATCGATCGTTATCCGTGTATAAGACCCGCTGTTCTTGTAGACATCGTCTGTAATCGTCTACAGTCAGGCCTTTGGCCACTACGGCGCGATTCACCCCCTTGGCTCGTTTCACAGGCGGTGTATCGTCGCCGACACCGTCTTCGCTGCTACCGGTCCGCAGGAACATGAAGCAGTACAGTTTCGCCATCAGGCCGATGAATTCACTAATGATCACCCCGTTGGCTTCGTCCTTGAATTTCCCCAGGACCCGGGCGTTGGTCGGATCGTAGCAGATATGGTCCCGGGGATAGTTGCTGGTGTCGAAGTCGTCCAGGTGATTCACCATGTCCTCGTACACGTCTACGGTACGGATTAAATAGATCAGCCCGTCAGTGTCAATGTAGAGAAGTCTGAGCCGATCTATTCCATACCGCTCTTGCAGACGGTAGTGGAATCCGTACATCCACGTCTTACTGTGGTCCAGAATGCACATACCCGCGTACACCGGCTTGTCCAAGATGACGCGGACTTTATTCATGTGTAGTAGGGCCAAGTCTTTGTTGTACCACGTCCGGTCACTGAAATTAGACTTGGCCACGTACTTGGTGTACGTCTTCGGGTTTGTAGCCAATTTGATGTTGATATGTTTTCTTACATTCTGGAGGCTCATACCATAGACAGCGTTGACCATAAGCTTAAATAATTCTACCTCAAACTTGTTCTTGGCCTGCTGCCTTAGACTGGTATTCATCGCCACGTACGGTTGTAGCCACTTTCGCTGCTTGAAGCGCAGAACACGATGTATCCGACGCACACGCAATCCGTTGTCCATCGCCTGCTGAAGTGCTCGATAATGGATTACGTATGCGTCTTTATCAAACAGGGTGACCATTAGTTTTGCAGATTTGCCTACGCTGTATGTTCGGAGGACGTCATCCGTATATGGCAATTGGTCTCGAGGTGCTTTACGCAGTTCCGGACAGAACGGTAGGTCTCGGTGTTTGTCATGGAGTCGAGGGTCTCGTGGATACTCCAAATCCACCTCCAAGACGTAGCCTACATCTCCGTCTGTCGGTATGTCCTCGATGACCAAATCGTCTATTTCCTGACGCGACAGCCACTCGAAATCTTTGTACGGGAGCGACTGGGACATGGCCCATCCGTATAGGTTGTTAGCGTCGTAGTACATAATATAATCTCCATATTCGCTGTTATTACTATTGTTGTTGTTGATGTTATCTACGGCACTAACACTAGTCGCAGGTGCGAACCGACCGTCTCGGCTGACGCCATCTTCCAATCGCCTCTTGTTGTTGCTGCTCCTGCTACCACCTGCTGATGTTGAAGGATTGTTGACGGTGGTAGCTTTGGTATATTTATTATTGGCGACAGCGTGTCGGGTTGCGCACTGGGTCAAGCCGCCCCGGATCCCTTTCTCGAAGAACAGGTACATATCTACGTCCTGTAGGGTATCCAGGGTCACGTCAGTTTTAAAGAGCATCACGTCCCAAGCGTACGACGGTAAGGTCAACCAGTGGGCTGGATCGAGGTCGTAGTGTTCCAGACACTGGTCCCGAAAACCCTCGAAGACGTCCGCCAACAGCAACACGTCTGTTTTCAAATACAAGTCGGCGTAGTCTCCGAGGGTGTTGCAATTAAAATGTGACCATACGCGTCGGGCGTGAGCGTAATCCTCTTCTTTTACGTCCTCCTTGCGTAGGCTGTCTCTGAAGGATTCCGGTGGAGGTAACACGTTTTCGTCCAATACCGAGAGTGACGTTACGTACTCGTATGGGAAAACTCCTTTGCGATGTACAAGTGCAAAGTCAGCATCGTTAGGGAAAAATGATTTGGTGATTCGAAGATTTTCTATTGGCATTAGGGAAACTAAATTTGACAAGGCTCGGGACAAAAATCTATAAGAGTCTACAAATCGGAGTGTGAGTCGGTTGTGACGATTCGCACCGTCATGTACGAATCGTTTGCTAAAAGATATGTATTTTTCTTCTGTATTGGCGAGTACGTTTACGTCACCTCCGTCTATGGCCAGCTCCCTTACCACAAAATGAGCGTCGTAGTTACTCAAATTGTGGAAGTAGCAATGTATCGTGTCTTGCTCCTTGAATTTTAAATTGCAAGACCGATGAGCTGCACCTCGAAACGTGTAGGGGGGTGAGTGTTGGTGATCACGAACTTTCGGATCGTTTCGGCCGTCACCGTCATCGACGAATGGTTTCTTACAGATGTGACATCTGGTGGCGGCACGAAACTCCGCTTCTTGCTGCGCATCTAATCGTGGTTCGGTCCGGCGTGTTTTGTACAAAACATCTCCTATACGCCGGACGTCTTTCTTGATGGATTGCATGAAATGATGCGCAGCATTCTCACCCCTATACAGACGAAGTTCCGAAAACGTGTTACCGTGGTCCTCTTGATCGGCTCCTAACCTGTGGCTATCACGAACGTAGTAAGCGTACGCGTACGGTCTGTGAACCTTCCTTGTCCTGACATGTTCAGAATCCGGTCTATTGTTCTTGTGATGATGGTGATGTGGCTTTCCCCCTCGCTGTGTTGCTGGATCTTCATCCGGAGGGGGAACGGTTGGTGGATCTGTGAGAGGTCGGTTGTCTTCTCGATCGTATGGTACGAGCGCACACTCGAAGTCAGCATAGATAGTGAATCTTTGTCGCTGTGTACGCTCGTACCTATCAAATTTGATATGTTTCTTCGGAGCCAGATCGGTGCGCAATGGCGCGTGGTCTAAACAATACTTCTTGTGTTCTGCAAGTCGCTGCTCACCCCGTTTACCGTCGACTGTCGGTCTGTTGTCAAAATGAGCGAAACAGCGCTTGCAGACAAAGAGTCGTTCACGATGTCTGGTAATCTGACTCCGGACCAACCTCTCGAAGTCAGCAATGAATGCGTAATGAGTAGAATTGTCATCTGTCAGGTACAAGAGGTCGAAATGGTTATCGAGTTCTCGGTCTACTACACGGAGTGGATATACGATGTATTCATACTTTGTTGTAAATTGACCATCTCTCCGTGTAGTCCGGACCCGATCCAATCCGTACACGTTCACGCTTACACCAGCATTCCTCTTCTCGAATGTCGGGATCTGTTCAAGTTGTACAGGGAAAGTGATTTTTGTGAAATCTAAATTTATTCGCGCACGGAACTCAGGTGGAAAGTCCGTGGCGTCTAACTGACGATTAAACGAATTTTGAATGAATTTAGATAGAATAGCGTACATAAAACATTTTTGATCCCGATCATTCCGGACGTTGATCACGGCTCTTTTTGCGGCGACGCACTGGGGCAATGGAACGTATGAACTGCCTCCGAGAGGACGATAAACATTTATTCGGATTTCCATATCGATTATCCTCCCGAAGGTCCAGCCCGAGCCCTTCATTTCACACGTCTCCTTTTCATCCACTAACTTCTGAAACAACTGACCGCACAGGTCTTCAATGTCAGTGGACCGGAAGACGGTGACGTTCTTGGTTTTGAAAGCGCGTCGACACGTTTGGTCGTGAACGTTGGTAAATTCACAGTCCAGCCACAGGTTAGTCTTGATGGCAGTCACGTGTTCTAATATGCGGTGCATAAGCGTAACTACCTGATCAAACAAAGTCGTCAGAAATTCCGGGATAGTAAGCCAAGAGGGCGCTTCGTTACGTAGGCGATACGTCTTCAGACGCCCAAGAAACGCCGTCTCGACTTCCTCAAAGTCATCTGGTGAAATGTTTGTCGGAATTTCTGACGGTTCATCATCATCATCATTGTCCCTAATACTACTACTACTACTACTACTACTAGTGTTTAAGTTGTTACCATCACCACCTCCATATTGAATACTATTATCGTTTGAGTTATTGTTGCTGACCGAAGGACCAGCAGATGGAGGTGGTGATGGTGGAGAATCCGCAGTGCCCCATATCCGCACTTTCTCAGCAACGCAGTGGAAGCGGGAATGTCTGTTCAAATGGTAATGCGTTTTGAATACTCTATCACACTTAGGACACTGGAATCTCCGTAGTGGTGATAATAATGATGATGATGATGTGGTCGCAATCACTACCGGACAATTGGTCTCCCTATGTCGATTCAGGTTAAATCTTCTTGTGAAGGAAAGACCACAGTCCGTACAATTGAAACTCACTGTTGGGTTACGTGGTGATGGCTGTGGGGGTGGGGATGTTGGCTGACGATGTTGATCCAAATGCTGCTGCTGCTGCTGCTGTTGCCACGGACGCCAGAGATGCTGCTGCTGCTGCTGTGGTGGCTGCTCCTGCTGCTGCGGTGGCTGCTCCTGCTGCTGCGGTGGCTGCTGCTGCTGCTGCGGCTGCTGTTGCTCTGCTGGTTCTGGCTGCGGCAATGTCGAAGCCGAAGTTGTCAGATCTATGATAAACAAATAAAAGAAAACAATTTGATTAGAATAAAATAAAAAGTTATACTTCTTGTAATTGATAATAAAAAAATATGACTTTAAAATTGTCATAATATTGAAATCTGACTTAAAAATTGTCTTAATATTGGAATATGTATGATAAGTGAATGTAATAATTATTTATATTTATTTCCATTTGGTTCCATATTGATCTGGTCTCATCTTAATATGATGGTTCTGTCTTATATATTTTTTTTTATTCACAATAATAAAAATTGCATTAAATTCGAACTTCTTTATTCTCCAATCAAGTTTTAATCTTGACGTATAAATTGTAAAAATAATATTTATATTACATACCAATATTATCCGGAATGGGTGGCGAGTTGTGGCCAACATCATCACCGTCGAAATTGACAGGCAACTCGTAGTCAAAATCCAATGATGGGCCAGCCGTCACGTTCTGCTCATGCATGGTAATGGTATCAGACCGTCTCTCTGCAAGCAAATGATAACTTTTGTCAAGGTGTCATAATTTATAAAATTTAATAAAATTGAATATGGATAGTAGCAATCTCTGAAAAAAATGTACAATCTGTTTTTCTTCTTCTTTTTCTTCAATGTGATCCGTTGTCAATTTTTACATTATTATTTATTCTCAACAAGTGATCTCTATTCCATTAAATTAAATTCCATTTAAATAAAAATGTTCTACTTCTTCATTATAATATAAGTATTTAAATTTTATTTTATACAGTAAATCAATTTTTTTTTCATCTACCTTGACTTGGAAATAACAAATAGTAAAGATTTTTTTTTTTTATTCAATTTATAATTGTATAATAAACAAACCTTCCGCTAATTCAACGATTGGTTCCGTCGTCAAGCGATTATCATCGTTGTCATTGACGTCGAAGACCTCTTCGATCCTCAAGACGTCGTTGACTTTGTCGTTGTTCTCGTTGTCATCGTCGCTGTTATTCTCCGGCGTCTCAAACCGTCGAGAGTGAGTCTGCGGCGGAGAATGTGGCTGCGGCGACGACTGTGGTGGTGGCGGATGTGGAGCTCGGCCAGATCCGTGAGTCACCGCATAGTGTCGTTGGAGATTGCTCCGACGGGAAAACGAAACGCCGCACCAGTCGCAAGCGTATCTCACCATTTGCAGGTGGACCGTGCGCAAGTGGCGCGTGACGCTATCCCGCCGTGAGAATTCCCGATGACACACGGGACACACGGTCGGACCCAGTTCCGCCGCCGCTGGTGGTGGACCTCCGAATAAATATCCATCCATCTGCGACAATATCATGCTCACGTTAACCGATTGAATAAATTAAATAATCAGTTGGTAACCGTAAATACTGAACTAAAACCACGCGTGTGTAGTATGAAATATGACCTGAGATTGTCCTGAACTGTCATCACGTATTTAAATAAAAAATTCCAATTTCAAAAAATTAAAATAAAGTAAATACTTATCAATTAAAACTTTGAATAAGGCGAATCAATTTTTTTTTATTTGTTCAATGTAGTGTACAGTTACAACTAAATTTTACTATTGTGTCAGATAGACTATACTAACGTTACACACTATGCTAATCTCACTCACATATCGGCTTGTATTTAATTAATCATAAAAAGAAACTCTCCATCTATACTAACATTAGCTACAACTCTTCGTTTGAACGATATATGTTAGAGACTCCTAAATGTAAATGAATGATAAAAAAAGAATTCATATATTTATGGTAAAATTTGAAAAACATTATTAGAAGAAACGTTTAAAAAATAAATAAATATATATATATATATATATATATATATGAAACTAATATGTTTAACTTAAAAATATTAAAAGTGTTGTACTCAATGTTTAAGTAGATATGTTTAAGACTCGTAAGAATAGTAAAAAAAAAATCTTTAAACGAAATAAATATAGATTTAAGGTTAAATGGATTAATAATGTTACATAATATATATCATCTCTGTAAACCTCGTATATTACATCTGTTAAAAGTTCAAAAAAATTATAATAATACTATCACACACTTACTATATAAATATTATTTCGAGTACTTACGGCTTTTAATCACAATAATCCAATGTGCACAAACAGTGATGCAATAGTTGTAGCTGCTGCTCGAACACACAACCTATCACACTGAACACCAAACCATAACTGAGGGTCTGCTGTAGGGACGTGACGCACAAAGACGAATCTTCTACGTCGCAGTGTCAGGCACTGGCAGGTACGGTGTATTGGAATGGAAACTTCCAGGAATTTTAAACTAACAATAGAGAAATATCCAGTGGTAAACAACACGTGTTCCTTTGTAGGCATCTATCGACGGAACGTTCCAGGAGGTTATCCTTTGTAAGTGGACTAAACAAAGCTCTTTAGATGCTTGTCACGATTTGCTCACCTTCGTCAAATGTAATGGCCTTACTAAAAGCTTTTAGAAACTCAACTAATGGATCTGTCAATCACCCGTTAAGTGGATTTCTTTGTATCCTAGGATCAAAGGGAGCGCCGCCGTTTATTGCTTTCCATTGTATCGAAAGATCAAAGAGACTGCCGACTACACCTCTCTCCGTGGGAGGTCTAGCACATCCCAGGATGTGCCGGTGTATCGAAAGATCAAAGGGAGCGCGGCCGCCGTTAATTGTTTTCCATTGTATTGAAAGATCAAAGGGATAGCCGCCAGCACTTCGCTACGTGGGTGGTCTGGCACATCTCGGAGGTGCCAGATGGCAGGGAAGAGGAAAGGGGAGGTGCTGGATAGTGCTGGAAGGGGGGAGGATATGTGCAGGATTGAAGCAAATGAAACTATCGAATGAAACAACCGAATGAAAACAACCGAATGAAACAACCGAATGAAAACAATCGAATGAAAACAACCGAATGAAAACAACCGAATGAAAACAACCGAATGAAAACAATCGAATGGAAACAACCGAATGAAAACAATCGAATGAAAACAACCGAATGAAATATCGAATGAAACTATCGAATTTGTGTTGGGGGGGGGGAGGTGCTAGGGGGGGGGATGTGCAAGGGGAGGGGGATGTGCAAGGGGGGGGGGAGGTGCAAGGGTGGGGGGGGGGGAGAGAGGTGCAAGGGGGGGGGGATGTGCAAGGGGAGGGGGATGTGCAAGGGGAGGGGGAGGTGCAAGGGGGGAGGTGCAAGGGGAGGGGGAGGTGCAAGGGGAGGGGGATGTGCAAGGGGGGGGGGATGTGCAAGGGGAGGGGGATGTGCAAGGGGAGGGGGAGGTGCAAGGGGGGAGGTGCAAGGGGAGGGGGAGGTGCAAGGGGAGGGGGATGTGCAAGGGGGGGGGGAGGTGCAAGGGGGGGGGAGGTGCAAGGGGGGGGGGATGTGCAAGGGGGGGGATGTGCAAGGGGAGGGGGAGGTGCAAGGGGGGGGGGAGGTGCAAGGGGGGGGGTGCAGGGGGGGGGGAGGTGTGGCCGCAGGAGGCGGGTGGTGGAGGTGGAGGCGGGTGGTGGAGGTGGAGGCGGTGGTGTTGCTCCCCTTACTCCCCTCTTTAAGTCCCCCAAAGACTACTACTAACAGTTTCAAATCAATACAAATGATTTTGATTGAACAAAATGACTGGACAATTGACACACATAAGACTTAGTAAAATAAGTAAGTAGGTCAAATCGTCAAACGTATCACAACAATCAAGTCTGACTAGAGTATGAAAAGGAGTTGATTGCTACGAAATTGTCACAGAGAAAATTGTACGTCCTGCTTTGTATGAGACACATCTAGAAATAAACTAGTCAATCAAATGTTGTCAGAGTGCAATTAAAAGAGAAATTCATTCTGAAAAGTAACTATATCTTGTCCAAACTCTAGACGGTCTCAATCAAAGACAAGTAATTTATTTTTTTTCAATTTTGACGAGTCAAACATTGTTGCTGAAACAAAAATCATTTGTGTCATTTGTGGAATATATTGTGAACGGTGTGTGAATTATATATCTTACGGATTGTTTTGTTTTCTTGGAAGGGCTTGTCCTCAAACCATCCAAATTTCCTCAATTTAAAAAGTAAATCATTGTAAAAAAGTCTTTGTCCTTCAAATTGGTACTGAAAGATAAACAGATTAGGTTAGGCACATGACATACGATGATGTGAAGTGTAAAAATTCCGTTTATATATTCCTGTCTATATAAATAAAAAAAAATAATTAGGAGGTTCTAATCAGAATTAACTCACCATATGGTACAAGTACTATTACAATTACACATGATTTTACATGTAACAATACATATCAGACAAACTTTTAAAAACAACATAATTCACATCAAACAACCATAAAATCCTGTCATTTAAATATATAGGTAAATATGTGTTCTATTTTCTATTTTAATTTTTATATTTTTATTATGTGTGTTTCTACGCCAGTGGCATTTTTTACGTTTTGAAAGAGAACGGTCCAAACCCTGGTCGTATTACTACCTAACGTTGACCTTTTTGTTATAGCATCATTAATTCATAGCCTAATTACAAATGACATCTGGGTCTGGAAACGAACTAGCAAGGAATCGAACCAGCGACCTTCAGATTTGAGGCGAGCACTATAACCACTCGGCTACCCTGACATGACAGTTTTAAACAGCTATAACCACAGGAAAACAAACACCCTTTGCATAAGTTAGTATTATCTGGTTTTCATTTTTCCAAAAGTAATACACATTTTAAATCACCATGTTAAAACATTATTACTTATATAAATATGGAAAACGAAGTTATTCCTGTGATAACAAAAAATCATTATTATTGCTCACCAAAAGTAATACTAAGATTAGATTCTACAATAATATCTTACAACTCATATAGTTCAAAATTAAAAATTAATTTGATATAATGTTAAATCACTAAGTTAACATCCTCAGAACCAGAAAGCGAAACGAGCTTTGGGGAGATAATAAATAATGCATTGCAATATGATGCCTGGACTAGAGGGAATATTAAATATCTGAGTTTATGGTGTTTATTCAACGTTGTGTTAAACAGCAAATAATTTTTATAATAGCCAATAAGTATTTTAGTTTAAATATTTAGAAAACTAATTATAAACACACATTTATGAATACCAAAGGAGAGGTGTACAAACATTTTTTTAAAACTTTCTGCGAAACGTTGTGGAGACATTTTTAATAATATTAAGTACTTTTTACTACAAATTGAAAGTACAGGAATTGTAATGTTCATACTTCTCTTATTGTAAATTTAATTCCGGTCAATATAAATGTCTACTATATAGAGACAATTTTCCCTGCAAGATGCAAGTTTAACAAAGAAACCTGAAAACCACATACAATCGTAAATCATTGCCAAACTCAAGTAAATGTTTTAAATATTTTTTTCTTGAATGTTGGTTTGTATCAAGACATTTATTTATTTATTGGATGGTCATTGCTATAAACTATTTTTTTACTATTACACTTCTCTAACTATTCTCTTGAAATGTAAATACAATCAACAAATTACCTATACTAGGGGTTTTAATCTTAACAACATTTAAAAAATACGATCGTTTGAATGAAATAATGGATTTTTTCCTACCATATAAGCTATGAAAGGTACTTACATTGTAACTTCTTACGTGTTCCTGATACGTATACAAAGTTTATCTTCTACCTAGAGAATATTAGCTGGTATAAGTTAAGTTTTCGTAGCTTCAGTCGGTGTTTGTCATGTTACCAAACTGTACAAAACTTACAAGTGCCCCAACAAATTTGAACACAATTGGTGAAAATTGTGCCAAAGAAGATATCACTTGTAAGAGAAGACAAATTCTAGACACTACGATTCATGTATGTTTTCAACAGTTTACACAAAAACATGATTCATAAACATTTGATCACTAAAGAATTTTCAAATTAAAAAAAATTATAATACATTTGGACGCAGTTTAAAGCTGGAATAAAGTTTGGGGTTTAAATATATACCTAAAATATTGATTAATAGTTTAGAAATATTCAAAATGAGTTAAAGTACATACACAATTGCTCTGGCTACTATTTATAGAATCAGTTGCTATTTAATTATAGTGTTTTAATTATTTGTTTTGTGATATCTTGCAAGCAAAAAGGTTCTCTCCAGTCCACCTATAACCGAACAAATAGTGTACGAAGGATGGTAATTGTCCCAAAATACAGATAACAAACAACCATATAATTCAATTTCTAATATTGAGAAAAAACATAATACGTTGATGTTGCATATAGTAAAACTCTATATTTCACAGCTTAACTTGAAATTCTAACTCACTTTATGTTAAATAGTGTACACGAAACCCGAAACAGGACAAAACTCAATATTCCACAGCACAGATTGGCAAAATTCGCCACATCGCACAAGGCGAATTGTATAAACTTTTTCAACAAACTACATGAATCTGCAAGGACCACCAGACTAAAAACCTTCAAAAATAAGGTAACTGCTTGGTTTATAGACAATCCATCTTACAATATTTATGAATATTTAAATACATGTGTAGAAATTAGTTTCTAGCTGTAACTTGTAGATTTATGACAACCTGTTTCAATTTAATTTAACTCTATGACAATGCCTATCTCATGTATATGATCAACGGCAAATAAACCATTTCATTTCATTTCATTTCATTTAAAAAAGTGACTTTTTTGAGTTGACTCCTTTTGTGTTGAGTACTTTGAGTGTCTTTTGATCGATAAAACTGATATTTTCGTCAACTTCAAATTATAACTTTTCTGATAATGCACTCTAAAGTAACTGAACTAATAAAGGTTTTAATATTTGATCATGAGCTTTTATTCCATTTTAATTGTGTCAAACATCTCAATCCCATATGGTTTTATCTCATATAGCTTTAAGGCACCTCCAATGGCAGATAGCAGTTTTCATCATAATAGACAAAATATAATTTGAACGTATGATTAGTGAAGAAAATCTGGACTCAAAATGATTATTAACCGCCATACACATATTTTATGGTACTTCAGTATTAAACGGAGGCCACATTTTGTCAGCGCGCTGCGGCGGTTATGTTAGGTTGGGTTATCATAATAGAAAGTATCGTTCGATTCATAACGAAGCGAGGAAAGTCCTACACACATAATATTTACGATAACCCAACCTAACATAACCGCCGCAGCGCGCTGACAAAATGTGGCCTCCGTTTAATACTGAAGTACCTATTTTATTTTATTTATACTTTCCACTCTTTAGCTCATCGATAAACAAGCCTAAATAAATTTAACATATTTAAAATGATGATGTAGGCCTATGTTGTTTGTTTATTCTGAGATTAAATATGCTAACCAGCTTAGCCCTGTAATTTGATATAATTGAAGTTATGTGTTTGACACAGATGATCACAACTTTCAACCTAATTTTGAGTTCACTGAAAAATTAACAAATGGATTTGTTTGTTTATTATACTCCAAACCAGTTTTTTCTATTGCATATTGCTTGAACAAAGGTAAAGTTTTGAAGATAACTGTTTTTAGTAAGAACATTAATCACTTTGTGGTTTTCTTAACCAAACAAGTGGGTTACTCCATGCACACTTCAAGTAAGATTGTATAATGTTATCTCTTAAGAAACTCGTACGAATTGGCATTGGAATATTAAAAATATTGTTTACTATTGTGTGGAAAATCTTCAATTTATATAGTGATAAAATATAAAACACAAAGTGTATTTGATTTGAAGCATCAATAACCTTTTTACAGTTCTATAAGTACTTCTTATCTTTGTTAAAATTTCTTATTTCTTTGTACTCGTCAAGCATACAACTAAATTTGATACTATTTACAAAATATGGCAATTGCTCAACTTAACTTATAAGAAAATCCCCTCAATTTATGAGTCTTTATATATTGTGAACAGTAATATGATTTAACCCGGTCAATAGTTGAGTTTGTTCATAAAAATATATGAAAATAGTGACTTGTAAGTTAATATATATTCTAATCACAGTTAACTGGCCTTCTTAAGTAGACCAATATTACGAACTCTTATAAACCAGATTTGAAATTAAATTATATTTAACACCATGTTCTACTTAAGTGGCAAATAATCCGTACTTTCATTCGCCCCAGCACGTAGTTCGGTATTAAAATTCCTCCGCAATATGCGGAATTGTCCTTGGGACGTGAGTGTATTTTAATATAACGAGATAGTTTTAATAATACTCGTAGTTCTTTTTCGACCGATAAAAATGCCATTGAATAAACGTGTTTAAACCCTATTAATCAACTACAAACTTGTATTGTCATATTACTTGTTAATGGATAAGTTGCGCCAAAATAGTTACATTACATAAACATTGCGACAAAAAAAACCCCTCTAGTATAAAACTTAGGTTAGATTTTTGATATTGTGAATTGAAAGATTACTTAGTTACTGTTATATTGGTACTTCAGTATTAAATGGAGGCCACATTTTGTCAGCGCGCTGCGGCGGCTATGTTAGGTTGGGTTATCGTAAATATTATGTGTGTAGGACTTTCCTCGCTTCGTTATGAATCGAACGATACTTTCTATTATGATAACCCAACCTAACATAACCGCCGCAGCGCGCTGACAAAATGTGGCCTCCGTTTAATACTGAAGTACCGTTATATTATATATATGCTTTTATTGTTATGTTTAAATCCAACCCACCATAATAATAAATTTATCCACATACCTAATAAGGTAATTATTTTAAGACTCTAACTAACCAAACCCTCATATTTCCAAAGAAACCTTTTTTTTTGTTCACAAACTCAAAGTTGATCACAAATTCGAAATGACTTTCGTTTGAATCCATTTTGTTTTACAAAAGACAAACGTGAATTGGAAAAACGAAACAGATCGACACAGAACAAATCAAGTTAGATTTGTCACAGACTGACTTAGTGTGTATTGCAAACCTTTGTCTGGATTGTCTTTTGATGTAACGGATTGATTGAAGGTTGATTGGATAGTAATGAAATATACAATCCCTGGTAAACTATTATAGAACTTTTAAACTGGTATTATGATGGAAAATATAATTTTCCTTAATAAATAATAAGTCAATTTAATATTCTGTTATTGATGCTTTAATATTACATATTTTTGTACAATTCAACAGCAAGTTTTATGAACAAACAGATGGTTTGGCAATGGGAAGGTCAATTCCCACTTTCGAAAATTTTATCAGACGTATTTTTACAACATAGTGAAAAGGAAATATTAGAAAACCTTAAACTCAGTCATGACGTAAAGCTTTATGTTAGATATGTAGACGACATTCTTGTTATTTTCAGGCAAACCCAGGAGAAAGAGCAAGATACAATGACAGCCAAAACCCGAACATCACGTTTACTAACGAATTTGAAGAAAACAGCAAGATCA
Organism: Macrosteles quadrilineatus; assembly: GCF_028750875.1. Lineage (NCBI taxonomy): Eukaryota > Metazoa > Arthropoda > Insecta > Hemiptera > Cicadellidae > Macrosteles > Macrosteles quadrilineatus. The sequence continues at coordinate 17,370,404 of NW_026542599.1, forward strand.
ACTTCCTGGACCTAAAGAAAAGACAAGATACACTTTGAAATCTACAGGAAACCAACGCAAACGGACACAACGATTAGTAACAGCTCTATTCATCCAACAATCCACAAGACTGGAGCATTCAGATCCACGTTGTGCCGAGCTTACAACATTTCACTTAACGAAGTCAGTAGGAGAAAGGAATTTAACACCACAAAGAAGATTGCACAGGCTAACGGATTTAAAGTTAAAACAAAAAAAATCGCTAAAAAAACGAGACGAAAAAACAAGAGCCAGAAACAGTTACACAGCAGGACAACGTTGGAAGAAATGGAAGTAGAAAACACCAGATTACATTTAGCTACACAGGACCCATGATACAATGGATCGCAAAAAAATTCAAAAAAATATTGAGTATCAATGGCCTTCAGGACTCAAAAAAGCTTGAGTAATGTATTGCTTCCGCAAATAGAAGAATGTTACAAATTTGACGCTTCAGGGATGTACAAAGCAAATTGTAACGATTGTGATAGCTTTTATTTAAGACAAACAGTAAAATTTGTTAAACGTTTCAAAAATTTGTCAAAAAATTCAGTCAAGTGAATTTTGACTGCAGTTGTACTTATAGAAACTTACTTGCCGGTACTTCAGGTAGCCAATAATATACAAGAAAAATTATTTTGATTCTTGTCATTCGCCTATTGGCTCTGATGATGATTGGGTCCAATCGAGATCGATCACCACTTGCCATCTTTTATATGTATTTACCGTCTTGTGAGTAAACGTTATAAGTATAAATATGTTGTTATAAGTGTTATTTGACGTATTTTTTGTGCTTTCAGGAAATAAATTAATTAAATGAAACACAAAACAAATAAGAATTTTCACTTAATAATAAAAAAAAGATTCATCAATGGCTGTCGAAAGATTATTCATATGTAATTCCGAGGTTAAAGTAAGTCAAATTAATATAATAATTACACTGGCTATTGACAATTTATGTTTTGTGATGTTACCTTAAGCTCTGTGATACAAATCTGCCCAAACGTGAAAAGCATATTCAAAATGAGCTAGAGAAAAGTTTTTAACATCTATTAACAAAAACCTGTTGGCAAAAAGGCATCCAGCTATCATTTTTTGATCCAGAGTATTACAACTTTATCGATATTCGACAAGACATATTTCCTACTTGTAAAGTCCACCAGATGATTGGACAAATGCGTAAACCGTGTTGGGGCTTCCACCCTTGTCGCCTCTTATTATCCCTCACTAAGATATTAGCTATTACAAAACCTCAGAACCTTTTGAGTTAACTGTTGTATAGGTCGAATAAATAAAGTATTTAGTTATTTTTAATTATAAACAAATAATTTCCTAGTTAAATCAATATCTTAAGTTTCACATATTTCGGAGGTGAATAATAAATACTTGTTCACATTTAATTTATATATTTTATCTTTGTTTGTATTTTTTATTTACCAAATATTTTTTCCCTGTATTTGTGTATAATGTGCAGTGATATATTAAAAGAACTTGAAGTTGTATGCACTTTACAATGTGCTCTAGACAAACACAGCTATTGTTTTTAGATACGTAGGATCGTTGACTGCAGCACAGGAAAATTAAACACTTAAAACCCCAAAGTTATTGCATGTATTTGCAATAGAATAATAATATTTGCCTTATTAGCTATTAATTTCCATAAGAATTTTTCTTTATTTACTAGTAAAACTTCATTCTATTTTTCTATGTAAATGTTTGGTACGATAAACAAACCTACAAGTTGTCGGATCTGTTATCAGCCATAGAATATGTATGAGGAGGAAAGTTTGAAAGTTGTTAGTCTCCAAACACGGATCAAACTTTGATTCGTGTTTCAAACAGTTCGTATCCGAAGTGATTACCATTTCCTAATAAAACATGAGACTACCAGACACTTTTACTTTTACCATTTACACACTAGCATCACTTCCTTATATTTGAACGGATCTCTTAGTATATACCTATACAAATAAAGAAATGAAATAGCCATTTGTGTAATAATCACAAGACTTTTCCTACCACCATAATTAGCTTATCATAATACACAGATTATTTTTCAGTTGTATATAAAATCCATTCCTGCTCTAGAGCGGAAACGAGCTGTTTTGCGTACTGCTTACAGATGTGGCAATCTGATAATTTACATGCACTAGTAGGAAATAGTTATTTGTGTAACTAGTTCGTGTTACACACTATATTTTTCCTACAGTTATTATAAAGCACAGCAATACTTAGTCTTTAAAATACTAAACAACGTGTTTTAGGTTAGGTTAAATCCAAGCGTTGAACGAAATAGGAAACACTGGAACAGCTGGTCGTAGTCGTAGTATCCGTGTTACCAACCTATTTACAAGCGTACTCGGATTACGTGCATAATAAAAGCACGCTGTTTTGTGTTTTTGGTTGGAATATTGGTGTGCGACAAAGTAAAAACTGTGTGACAAAGTAAAAAGTGTGCGGCAAAGTAAGTAAATGCAGCAATTAGCAGCGTTCTGAAATATAATCAGTGCAAGGAAGTCCACTTTGTCGGGTGACTGTGGGAAAAGAGTTTAGTATTACCGTCGTGAAGCTACGGCTGCAAAAAACGGGTTAGTCAATAAAACCATGTAAACATGATCATATTTGCGCTGCCAAATAAGTACTAAATCCAACAGCTTAAATCGATGTAATTGAATCACGTTGGACAACATTTATCTACAGTAATATAATAGTTTTGAATACAATCATGATAACTTGGTTTTCTGAATTTATGCTGTTAGCAAAACTATTTTTATATGATATTAATATGTAAAGCTGTTTAGTTTGTTTATTTTATGCTTTGCCAATTATGTGGTTAGTTTGAATCCAAACTAAATTAATGTGAGCATTATCATTTACTTTGAAATCATTATATCGAGTTTGAAAGGTTATTTAGAATTTGAATAGATTTGAAGGAAAATTACTTGTTTGAAATTTAAGTTAATTTCAATAAAAACATTTGCAACGAAGTAAAGGCGAAAACTAATACTTGCATGAACTAATATAAAATTATCACCTCGTTTTAACCTCATTTCTTTTCAAAAATAAGTAGGCCTACTTGAAACTGAACAAACACTCAAAGAGTATTATACACACAAAAACTTGATGAAAATGAATTGTAGAGTGGTAACTGATTTATTTGGGTGGTAGAGAGGATGACATATTTACATTATTTTTAAATTAGAAATTAGGAATCTAAATTATTATCTCCATAGCAATATTAATATGTATTTATTTGTTATAAAATATAAATTTAGTTATACCATATCGAATGAATGGTTATTTAACAAGTTAACCCATTGAATACCTGTATCTTGGTAGGTATAGTTTTTAACTTAAGTCTAAAAGTAGAATAGAATTGTGTTTTGCAACAAAAAGTAAGCCCAGATCTAATTACTCTCAGTGATTAGTAACGTTCAATCCAAAGTTTTACCTCGACAATTTGAGATTGGTTGGAAACAAATGGATTGGCTTATTCGTTTGATTAATCATCAACCGACTTCAACCATTTGCTTTGTTCTTGTTGGAAATGTATGTAGCCTTGCGAACAAACTATCAAATTTCATCTAATGAAAAATTAAGACATTACCCTCTAAAATATATTTTTTTATTGTACGATAGTTTAAAACGAACACTCAACATCTATAAGTTGTATAAATATGGTTTAGCTTTAGTTCTTGGCAACAAATAATGTCAGCAATACAATATTACCTTTTGAAATTAATATAGCCTACAACAGTCTCATTGTCTGGAATATATGAATTAAAGAAAGAAAGAAATAAAGTCATAGCTGTATAATTAAAAACAATTGAACAAAAAGACAAATAAACCTCAGAGAGAAATTATTAAGGGTCACCGAGGGGAGCTAGCTGGTCTTGTGGTACAGCGCAGGACTTCGGTCCCTGAGGTTCCGGGTTCAAATCTTGCCAATCCAAATCATCTTTGGATTTATCCAGGTGATAATGCCACAACCTCTAAGTCTAGCCTGAAGTAATTTGAAAAACGATCCTAGGCTCGAAGCTAGGCCTCCAATAAACGTTTGTAAAACGGCCAAATCATCCGTAGTGTGGTGAAAAATACATGAACCTATAAATATTTAGAAATACTATCGACTTAGATATGAAAGCTTACAGTAGCCTTATAATACAGGTAAAAGGTTTTAAGTTAAAATCAAACAAATACTCATAAAACCACCATACTCTTAATCAAATAAGTCAATCGTTTGTGCTATTAAGTGAGGTCCAACCACTTCTTGGGAGGCGACAAGGGTGGAAGCCACAACACACTTAACGCATTTGTCCGGACATCTGGTGCTCTTTACAGTAGAGATATTGTCTTGTATGATATTGATAAACTACAATTTTGGATTCATTTATCTCAGTGCCAATGCAATACATCTACGTCTTGAAGATTAACATTATAAGGGTCCATGCTACTTAATATTGAATCCTGCCCTTCTGGATAGTGTTATCCCAAGAGAATTCACCTTAATAAATACATCATAGATAGTTATTGTGAAAAGGTTTTTTTTGTCTTACAATAATTGGACCTGATAATGCTCTGAGATTAAACTTAGTTTTTTAAACCTCTTTATCAACATTAAAGTAGCCCATTGTGATAGATTAAGTAAGAATAGGAAAGGTAAGGGTAACATGATAAGTAATCTCGCAATCATAAAATAATGGCGTTGTTGGGCTTTGTCCAGTACCAATCAATAATACTTCATTATTAACTAAGAATTCCTGTGTTGTGTGGCTTTCTCATATGGACAAACTAAACTACCAATGAAAGACTATGAGAACATGAGCAGTGTAAATGAGACTTGGTTAATATTTAAATATTTATAATGTATGGTTATAGAAATGTTCCTGGTTCCGATATATTAATGGTCCAATAAATACCTTATGTAGAGTACCTAAAAGCAAAAAAAGGAGTGAAAAACTGATCAGATTAACTTAAAAATTGTATAAAAGAAAATGTAGTAAACAAAGTTTTATTAAGAATAATATTTTCGGTGGTTTAAACCACTTATAGTAGTAACATTTTAAAGAAAAAAAATGTACCTAAAAGATAAATAATTTTTCTATTCTCTCTTTTAGATTAACCCTTTTTTTTTAGATTATAATTCATATATTTAGTAGTTCTTGATGTGGTAAACAATGGAACATTATAACGTTGTATTTGGCTTTGCAGCTATCCCTGGAATCCTAGGCTAATCCACTTGGCATGCTGATCTAATATCTGCTGTTTCAACCATCGATGTATAATATTATACATCGATGGTTTCAACACACTATCCAATAAATAATCAAACTCATCATTTGCAAGACCATATCAGTTAAATAGTCCAGATTTTACTCCTTATAACGGCTGGTTTATGGTAACGGAAAGTCTAATAAAATGACGTATGCATTAACAACTACGTACAAAAACAAAACGTAGCCTTTTAAATATACTGGATGGAAAAAAACGTCCTGAGACGTGTAAATATTTCAAATTATACGGAATATAAATTATTTAATAATTACATAGCTTCTCTTAACAGACGTTTCTGGTTAAATAAACGCGAAGAAGAAAAATCTCTGGCAAAATGAAAACCTTCTCTGAACTGTATGTGAAAAATTTTAAAATTATATGTGAGAAAAAACCTATAACGTTATACAGGGTGTCAATAAAAACGTTTCAGGACTTTGGGATGTGAATCCTCATGCTAAAAGGAAGAAAACGGTTTACGGGAAGGCATGACCAAAAATGCATATTTTCCTAGATATAGGCCATTTTGTTTATATTGTTTATATTTTTATAAGTCAAGTTTTTCAACCGATGATTATGAAACTTGGTAAGCATATTAAGGTACAAAAGACCTAGAATAAATAATAAAGTTGGTCCGACTAGAAATTTCAAAATGGTGGCAGTTTTAATTCGTATTACTTAAATATCTCAAAAATGGATTTATGTAGCCTATAATTCAGCTGCCTTCAACGCGGGTCCTGTCATATACAGCGCTGTACGCCCCGCCGCGGGGTATTTTTGATTTGATATGTTGGTAATGATATTGTAAAAACAACGCATTTATTTGTTACATTGGTCCTTTGTTAACCTAGTTTGTGTGCACTCCGTTATAATATGTGAGTTCCGGTTTCATTTTATACTGTTGAAAAACGTTTTCTATATTGTAATTTGAGATGCGGCTGGTATAGCTCTAGTGATGGCGTATTTTATAAAGCTTCTGGTTCGAATCCCACTAAACGCCAATGGCTCCTAGCTAAGGTAAATAACCAGTGGTTCGGAACCCACCTGTGGGTCCATCTATCAAGAAACCCTGCAGACTAGGTGAATTTCCATTCATGTGATTGGATTTTACATTTCCTTAAACTTAACAGAATTATTCCCTATTTAAATAAGAATTAACGAGTACTTAGGATTGCTAAAATGAAGTAGAAAAGTTAGTATTCGATAAAATGTTAATAGTGTATTATAAAATAAATAAATATGTCAAATTTTATCAAAATTAAGTCAATTTCCTCCATAAAAATAACATAATAAATTAAAATGTAAAGTGTTTTGGAATTTTCTCCATATCCTTTAATCTTTCAAAGAACGCTTCAGTATACAAATTTTAGCTTTTAAAATCGCTACAAGGTAGTTTTAATTGGGTGATTTATATTTTGAAAATAAAAGTAAAAAATTACAATTTCTTGAAAATTGTCATAACCCTATTAACACCCAGCTCCCATCTAGTCTTGCTGGGTAGTCCTTCAACGTCTTTAAATATATCTAAACTTGTACTCAAAACATTTGCATGACAGTAAGTGTAAAAGTCTACGATTGTGGCAAAGAATTGATTATGTGTCTGGTCAAAACGAATCGTTACGAAGTAAACGGTTGCAGTGTTTAAAAAATTGGTAAAATTCTTTATTTATTACATTAGAATAATCTTCGTCAAACGAACATTTCTCTAATTCCATTCCTTAGTTATTTATGAAACAAGAGCTGTCATGTGACACCTGACACCACGTTTTTTACAAGGCCGAATTACACAGACAATTCGCCCGTCCAGATTTAAACTGTAAACAGGAAATGCATCATCTTATCAGCAATGACCTTCGTCTTCTCAGACTAATAGGTGTTAAAGGTGTTAACAGCCTCGTAATGATATCAGAGTGATATGGATTCAATCTAGTTTATCTGTGTTAACTAAATTAACGGTCCAATAAATCTGGTGTTAATTAAATGTTCTTTAGATTAATGTTAATGGTTTAAACATGTTAAAATTACTAAAAAACACAAGGCTGAGAGGAGTTATCACCTTACATTGAAAAGTAATGAGAAAGTTAGTTTATTAGATCGAAACTGGACGAAGCTTTCTTCGATAATAGGCTGGGTTGATTATAATCCGGAATTAAATGTATATTCATGAACAATTTCAAATTATATAAACAAAAACTTAAGTTAAGATCTTTTAGGTTGATTGATCTTACAAGATTTCCCCATAACAACACTCTAAAATGGCAAGTACTGTAGTAGTAGTAGATTTTATAAATAAATACCTACCCAATTTCCGACCGTAGTTTACACAGCTACATATTGTATTTTATCTTATTTGTTGCATTTTTTGTATTGACTGACGTTTGCTATACAACGTACAATTGTCAAAAAGCAATAACGAGATTATTATTGTTATTATAGTATTTAACGTGTAAAGAAAACTTATGGCAAATGACGCAAACTATCTTTTTAGTCAAAAAATATTTATTTCAAAATATGTTTATGTTTATTTTGCAGGGTTTTGGAATCAATTAATGTCGATAATTCCTGATATCGCAAATAAGTTTGTTTCAGCTTGCTTATTTTGAACGGCTCCATTTGTCAAGACTAGTCGCCAATTTAAAGCGGAAAACAACTTTTATGCCTCCCACTACGCCAGTTAGACAACATAACTTTGTGCATGAACAAGCTTATTCCGATCGTCATACTTATTGAAATGTATTCTTTTACTTAATTACTAAAAGTATAATAATATATTAATGTAATGAGAAAAATGTTTTCATTTAACGTATATCCAAAGAAAGCTTTCCAAAAATAGTTTACATTGAGTCTATTACGTTGAATCCAACAACAGAATTTTTTTTAATTACGAAGACTGAAATACCACCTTAGGTAAAATTTAATAACGCTCTAATTACACATCTGTTTCTTGGAAGTTCGGAATAGTGTTTATGACGAAAAAATAACAAGTTGAAATTCGCTTAGTCTGCAGGTTTGCTACGGCGGGGATATTTTTAAATTAAGCCGTAATTGTGACATTTTTTATTACAAAATTATGTCATTTTCTTAAATATTGTATCTTTAAGATATGATGCCAAGAAGTCCTTCGAAGCGTGTATTGCACTAATATTTCTTAAATAAACCAAATCAATTTTTTATACATTCTTTTCTAATGTCATGAAACAAAACAAAAATTAACTGTCAAAAATTCTTTAAATTATTTTTTTTCTTTTTCATTGCGTTATCAAATACAAGACAATAGATATAAAACATAAAGGTACAAACATTCTGTATTAATGATGGACTGTAAAACATTTTAACATCGAATAAATTAATAGTAAAACACTAGAATTACCGTATAAGTTAATTGTACGGGTGTTTAATTGTTCAATCGCTGCCATTGATTGTTCAATACAATTGGTTTTGCATTGAAAGGTGTGTAATTATTCGTACTACTTGGTCAGTGTGATTGAATTAGGTTGACCATAAAGGGAACCAATTGTTTGCTCAAATCTGTAAGCAAATGGAACTCAGAATGCTTCGGTATTGTATGGCCAATGCGTAGTTTACAAAATCTTTTCCATTATCAAATTAGCACATATTACACACGTTAGCACATGTATTACATGTTAAGTATTTTTTTTTTGAAAATTGGTTATTTTTGTTAAACCATAATAAAATAAAATATGTTGTTTAGTGTGACCAATATTAATCCGATTTTTTAATGGGTATATGTATGTGTTCATCTTATTAAAAGAATTGATAGATTGTTGTTTGACACTATACTTTTTGTCTTTCTCGAACCCTGTTTTGGTAGATTTGACGATCATGTAGTTTCTATAATGATTAACACCACCAGTAGAGTTGGTTCTGAGTGTATTTTATCATTATTTGTATTAGAGTTTAGCATGGAAAAAATTGTGTTGAAACAATCACACTGTTTAAGAATATTTTGTATATTGTTACTTAATACTATATTGTTGCAACGGTTCATTTTCATGCAATGAATCATATTAATTAGTAAATTAATAACTTTTTAGTCAGAGAATGTATATTGGATTTGTTTTAGTAAAATATCTTGTATTGAGGAGCGAGCTGGTCTAGCTCCCGGGATATCATCCCCTGAGGTCCCGAGATCAAACCCACCTAATCACCAATGGATTTTATCCAAGATATAATGCCACAACCCCCAAGTTCTAGCATAAAGAAAAACAATCCCGGGCTCGTGCCTAGCGTCCCAGGACAAAAAAGTATTGTTGTTTCATAATGTTGTTAGTTTGATTCACGGTAAGCAAGAAATATGTTTGAACAAACATCTTTTTGGGTTTCACTTACTTTTAGTATTTTCTGATAATATCTAGAACCATCATAGTTGTATAGGTTAAATAAAAAATTGCACGTTTTTTTAAAACCTCTGTAAAAAAACTGAGCATACAATTATTTTATTTATAATGGTGCTGATATATCTTTATTTGAAATTCTTTGTAAACATCATTAGCTATATTATGTGGTTAATCTAAATCTATATTCATTATAACTGTTACAAGTATAATGATAATTTGCGTAATTAAACAGTCAAAAATATTATTATAAAAGCGAAAACAATATGAGCCTGATGACATATTCGTCCACGGTGTGTTTGCAGATTGGGTTGTTTATTAAAGGAGTATTTTGCTGAGATTTAATTTAGAGATAATCAAATCCAAGGGGAGAACACAACAACGTGAAATAAAAAACATAAACTGGGCATAAACCCATCTGTGATTATAAATAGTCACTCAAATATTTTTTCGTTGTTTCGAGTTTGTACTCTTAAGACACTCATTGTTTTTATTTTACTTTAAATAAACGTATAGAAGCTGAAATTGTATAAAGATAGCTTTGTAAACATTCTTTCGACGTTCAAAATCAAATGTGTCATACTGTAACTCGTTAAGTTGTACAAGCTGATAACAATATACATACAGTTATAACAATACTATTATAAATCCACTCGTAAAGTTAGAAATTTTTATTTATGCACACGTTGGGTTTCCCTTTTCCATGTAAGAGATTCGATAAATATTGGTTTAATATTTAGAGAAGTAATTTACATTGAAGGCGGGCAATTCTTGACCAATATTAAAATCTTCAAGCGGACGAATCTTCAGAGCTACAGGATTTATTTTTTAAACGATCATGAATAAACCATTTTACTTTCTTTTGGACCGAAAAATTCTGGAGATAATTTTTAAACAAAATAATATATGGCCTTATAAAAATAAATAGTTTTGTACCGTTAAATTTAATCATGTTAGGCATTTTACAACGACTCCAAGCGGTGAAATTACATCGGTCAGTTTAACAGGAATATTTACATTAAAAGGCATTTAATTCGTCGACAAACTAAACCGTTGTAATTAAATTAGATTGACCATAAAGTGAACCAATGGTTTGCCTAATCTGTTGATAAATGGTTCGTAGAATAACACAGGCATTGTTCTATACGGTACGTAGTTCGTAATTTGATCATTCAACTTCAAATGTAAATAATTGTGTTTAATTGGAGACAGTTTGGTTTAGATCCTTAATAATTTTAGTTTTTTGCGAATTTACCTATAGAGGAAGTAGCTATTAGTAGGTGGCACGGTAAGACCTAGGCCTGGGGCCGATTTATTTTTTCATTTTGATGTCTGAGGCCAAATTACTATTCGATCAAATTTATATATATTGTATAATAACTTAATATATACAGAAGAATATTGTGCAGAACTTAATATATATACGTCCGATAACTTGAGTAATTTGTGTCTAACTTTGATGAAATTTTGTTTAAAGGTGTTAGGCAGGATGAACTTGAATGAGTTCCCGAACCAGCATTATCGGCCAATGGGCCTTTATCATGATATAGGGGTTTTACGGGGGACTTATGAAAAAAATTGGGTTTCTCCTATTTGACCCTCAGAACACAAAATTTCCCAATTTCTCTAGATCTTTTTAATGAGCTTAAAACACAAACAAGTTAGTATATCAACAAGTTTTTGTACAATTATTGGTAACAGAGAAAATTCAAACAATTGTAAATTGAAAATTCCTACGTTATTTTTATGGAGAATATTGTAGAATGTTGTAGTTTGCTTGTTTATGGATATATTTTGATCAAACTTGGCAAATTTATTTGTTTTATACTAAGCTATTTTAATAATAATGCTATACTAATATTTTACACACTACTTCAGTATAAACCTAGACTCTCCTGGTGCACAAAGGTAAAAGCTATTAGCAATTAATTGGTGGGAATAAAGCACAAGTCCATCGGGACTCTGGGATCTACCACAATACTACCTCACCCCCTGCTAAATAAGAGTGTCCAACCCAATTTTTACTGTATCCCATCCGGAAAAATATGCCTATTTTTAGGTAACTTCAACTTCCAAACAGTCTCAAATAATGCTTTTTAATTATTTTTAAATTAAATCTGTTGTTTTAAAGTACAGAAAAGTTTACGAAGCAACATCTAAGCGTGAATGCAAGACTTTACCTTTGAACGCGGGAGAACCTTTGTCATTCTGTAAATCATAACCGTAATTACCAACGATTGCCTCGTAAAAAAATAAATGTTGCCCATTATAAAACTTCTCTGCAAGCTTCTTGAGTAATACTTTTAAAGGTGGTAAGACTTTTACATAACAAAATATAAGATAAAAATGTGGTCTAAATTACATAACAACATTTTATTTTTCCAAGAAGTTATTATTTTTATTACACGTTGTTGAATTTTAAAGCAATTTCAAAGATTTTCAAAGCATGTCAAAGTCGACCGTCCAATCATTTAAATTAGCAAAATAAAGTGAACGTAAATGCAAATTAAACTTATGTAACTCGTTAATATTTAATTTTTTTGAGATATCATAATTTATCACCATAAAATTAAAATTCATCAATTATATTTTTGGTAATCTGAAAAATATTTTATAAAAATGTTTCACGACGAAAACTGCCCATATTTTAATTTTTCAAAGAGATTCGTTGATATTGATTGTTACAAAAAAAGTGCACAATAGTTGATAACAGAAACAGTTTTGCATTACACAAAGCAATTTTAAATGGCAAGGTATTAATTATTTATGAAAAAAAGTATTAAAACAATATTTTAATTAATACTATTGGTAGCTAATAAAGGAAAGACTTGACATATTAAAACTTACTTACTTCCGCAGCTCTACAGGCCTTGGTGGCCTTTGGCTTCTGCTACAATTCGCCTCCAATCGCCTCGATCTTGCGCCATCTCTTTCCAATTCCTCACTCTCAACATCCTCAGGTCATCCTCCACCTCGTCAAGCCATCTTCTTCTCGGCCTACCCCTTCTCCTAGTCCCTTCCATGTTCTGGCACAATAGTTCTTTGGGCTGTCTTCCTTGAGGCATTCGCTCCACATGGCCTAACCAACCGATCCTTCTTGCTTTGATGAAGTGCACAATATCCTCCCCTTGCAAAATGTCGTTTATTTCAGCATTCTTCAATATCCTCCATCTATCCCCTTCCTTCACCGCTCCATGTATTCTTCTTATTATTTTCCTTTCGAACACTCTCAGTGCGTTTGTGTTCACTGCAGATAGGGACCAGGTTTCTGCACCGTACGTAACAACCGGCCTAATGAGAGTCTTGTACAGCTTCATCTTTGTGTTGCGGGTCACCAGCTTGGATTTGAGGATCCCAAGGTTAGCATAATATGCCCTGTTACCAGCCATGATTCGGTTTATGATTTCTTGCGCAACAGTGTTTTTGCTGTTCAGCTCTGCCCCAAGGTAAACAAACCTATCCACACCCTTAAAACATATTAAAAGGTTCACCCAAAACCTCTTTCCAAATATTACCTTACGTAGATTTTTACTAAAAACCCCAATAAAATAATGAAGCCCCGGTTACTCTTAGCAGCATCGTATCTAATGCTGTGTCCATTGTTGTTTCAGTGTGAACTACTATACTATTCTTAGATTCTTGAAGTATACCGAGTTCACTCTAAAAACAATGACTAACTAATGAATTAAATACAAATTTATGATTTAATTAAGACTTTTTCATAATCAGAATCGTTGAAAAAACTCACTCAAGTTTTTAATACAAAACTCGAGCGGACGACAGTAATTAGAACGAGAGAGGACAATTACCAGTGATTCGATCACAGACTTGTCGCCTTTAATCAAACCGGAACTGGAAATTGCAAAAATACGCTTCATGTTTAATTTTTAACAAGCTGTAAACTACCAAACCTCTCTAGGAATTTATTCTTAATTTGGTACTTTGGTATTATACCGACCATACCGATTATCAACTTCCAAATTATCCCTTTTAATTTGAGACAATCTTTTAGATCGGTCCAGTAATGACTGAGAAAACTGACTTACAACAGTGTATTAAATATATGGTTTAGTTTAAATAATAAAATATTCATCACCTAACCTATCCCTATCACCCTTGGGTTAGGTTGGGTTATGACTTTTAGGTGTGATCGGTATAGTATCAAAGGGTCCTTAATTTTTTCAGCTATTTTTAAATTAATCTTTAGTTTATTTAATTGTTTTTTTGCCCGAGGAACCGCTGAATAATAAAGTAATCAATAAAAAAAATAAATGTTTTGTGTTATAGAGCTGTCTTGCCCCAAGTAACTTTGACACTCTTCGGATAGTATCTTTTGCTTTATCTCCGACCGGCTATATAACCTATACATTTTAGGTGTTAAAGCTCAAATGTATGTTCAAACTATTTTGTATGTATGTGCAAGGTTTAAAAAAATGACGAAGCTGTGAAGAAGAGCATGTTTTATGTTCCTGTATACTGTGGATTATGTGTTTAAAAAATCCATTATTCATTATCGTGAATATTAACTAATGATACATAACCTTAATTGCTCAATAACATTACGGATTTCTTTCTACCACAAAAGTTGTTGGACAATTTTACCTAATTCCTTTCTCCCTTTTTCATATTTTTTTAAAGTTTAATAGGCCTAAAACTTTAAACAAACAACACAGCAAGCGGACTTTCAAACAATCTACGATATAAATATATTAACAGCATTTAATACATAAACCTCTTTTTTGACTACGAAAAAATGTGTTGTTATTAAGTTCTGCAATTGGCAATAAACGACATATGAATAAGAACTAGTTACTGTACACAAGTAAAGTATATAAGACGAGTAGGAAGTAACGCGATTTGATAACGGAATCAAACGGTATTGGAGAATGCCATAAAAGTAAGATTGACACCCAATACACTACCGTATAGTGTCTCAATCATTTTATTTCTATTCCAAACATGTAGAATCAAACATGTCAGACTGATTTGCACTAATGGGTTTCCATTTATATTCCAACAATCGGAATAAATTCTTTTACTGAGTTTTATGTTCCGTTTTAATATAGGCCTATACAGGGTGTCCATAAAAAACGTTTCAGAACTTTGTAAAATGAATCCTCATAATAAAAGGAAGAAAGAAGTTTATGAGAAGGTATGTCTGAAAATGCATATTTACCCAGTTATCCACCATTTTGTTTTTTTATACAAAAATATCTTTATCAGTGAAGTTTTTCATTCGATGACTATGAAATTTGGTAACGATGTTAACATACACAAGACCTATAAGAGAAAAAATAATAAAATATATGTTAACATGGTTACCAAATTTAATAATCATCGAATGAAAAACTTCACAGATAAAAATATTTTTAATGTTGATATTGTAGCACAACGGATTGAGTTATCAAATAATTAAATAACTTACGTCATCAATCCATAAATTTCTGTGGAGTACGCGTTTCAACCATCAGGTCATCCTCAGCTGCACTGTCACACTGACACTATTATTAGGCTAATGGACAATGAAAGAATGATAACCAGCTGAAGATGACGTCATGGTCCAAAGTTCAGTGCAGGACACCGACCAAGTCAGTGTAGCCGCAAACCTAAGCCCGTCCAGCCGTGCGCACGGTGTTATAATCGTAGTTTTATCGTCATTTAAATGTTTCGTACGTGTCGTGTATGTGTAATGAACGTAAAATGTGTTTGTCCTATTTATTTAATATATCGACGTTGTTGCTACAAAATCAATGCAACATAGAAACAGATTCAACCTAGTGACAGTGGAGCTGAGGATGACCTGATGGTTGAAACGCGTACTCCACAGAAATTTATGGATTGATGACGTAAGTTATTTAATTATTAAAAATATTTTCGTATAAAAACAAAATGGCGGATAACTGAGTAAATATGCATTTTCAGACATACCTTCACATAAACTTTTTTATTTCTTTTAGTATGAGGATTCATTTCCCAAAGCCATGAAACGTTTTTTATGGAGACCCTGTATATATAAAACTACATAAAAACTATATAAAACTATTTAAAAAAAACATAACTGTTACAGTAATGTTTATATTTCTACATCTAAAACAAACGTACAGTCTCTCAACTATATTTAAACTTATAATGTAAATTGTTTTATGGAAACTTTTAAAAACACAAACCCTTCAAAACAATGTGTATTTTCGAAAATATATACGATACAAATTTATTTAAAGGGTATCTTTAGTCACTTCATTTTTTTAATACATAAGAAATCAATACTTTTTTTATCATGTCAAGTCTAACAAATGTTATAAAAGACTTCGATTGTCTTTTGGTGACTAACAACTTAAATATTTTTAGGTAAAACTTTTTTTTATGTTTTTTTAATTATCTTTTTATGTTCTACTAACATCAAAGGACTATGTGAGAAGAACAGTGTCAAAAATGTCACTTTGAACATGTGAATGGTTTTGGCAAGAAGCCTTAGTAATATATTTGCTTTAAGAACGTGACAAAAAGGTTCTGATAAATTGCAAAAATACGCTGCATGTTTCATTTTTAACAAGCTGTAAACTACCAAACCTCTCTAGGAATAATTATTTCTTAATTTGGTACTTTGGTATAATACCGACCATACCGATAATCGACTTCCAAATTATCCCTTTTAATTTGAGACAGTATTTTAGATCGGTCCAGTAATGACTGAGAAAACTGACTTACAATAGTGTATTAAATAGTTCAGTTTAAATAACAAAATCTGCATAACCTAACCTAACCCTATCACCCTTGGGTTAGGTTAGGTTATAACTTTTAGGTGTGGTCGGTATAGTATCAAAGGATCCTTAATTTCTTTCAGCTATCTTTAAATTAATCTTTAGTATATTTAATTGGTTTTTATTACCCTATTACCCGAAGAACCGCTGAATAGTAAATTAATCAATAAAAAAAATAAATTAAATATTTTAGGTTAAAGAGCTGTCTTGCCCCGAGCGAGTGACTTTGACACTCTTTGGATATTAACTTTTGCTCTCTTTCTCTTTAACGGCTATAACACCTATAAATTTAAATAGGTTTTAAATCTCAAATGTATGTATACATTATTTTGTATGCATGTGCAAAGTTTAAAAAAATTGACAAAGCTGTGAAAAGCATGCTATATGTTTCTGTATACCTGATACCGTAATGGGTTTATAAAATCGAAAATGTATTTATCGTCAATATGAACTGTAGATACGTAAGCTTGATTACTCAATAACATTAGGGTTTCTTTCTAGCACAAAAGTTGTTGGATGATTTTACTAAAAGCCACCCCTTTTGCTGTTTTTCATATTTTTAAAACTGTAATAACACTTTTAACAAACAACACAGCAAGCAACTTTTCAAACAATCGACGATATAAATATATTAACGGCATTTAATACATAAACCTCTTTTTGACTACGAAAAATATGTGTTATTATTAAGTCCTGCAATTGGCAATAAACGAAATATGAATAAGAAATAGTTACTGTAAAACAATGTAAAGTATATAAGACGAGTAGGAAGTAACGCGATTTGATAACGGAATCAAACGGTGTTGGAGGATGCCATAAAAGTAAGATTGACTCCCAATACGCTACCGTATAGTGTCTCAATCATTTTATTTGTATTCCAGACACATAGAATCAAACATGTCAGACTGATTTGCATTAATGGGTTTCCATTTATATCCCAACAATCGGAATAAAATCTTTTTACTGAGTTTTTATGTTCCGGTTACAACTACCAAAACAAACAGTACTTGTACAATAATATTTCTACATCTAAAACAAACGTACAGTCTGAACCATTTTTTTGTTTATAATGTAAATTGTTTCATGGAAACATATAAAAACACAAACCCTTCAAAGAAATGTGTATTTTCAAAAATATTTACAAAACAATTTTATTTATACGTTATCTTAAGTCACTTTTTTAATATGTAAGGAATCAAAAAAATTTTTACTATGTCAAATCTAACAAATTAACAATACAAGGAAAATATACAAGGTTTCAATAGTCGTTTGGTGACTAACAACATAAATATTTTTAGGTAAAACTTTATTTTCGATGTTTTTTTAATTATCTTTTTTATGTTCTACTAACATCAAAGGACTATGTGAGAAGAACAGTGTCAAAAATGTCACTTTGAACAAGCGAATGGTTTTGGCAAGAAGCGTAAGAAACATATTTGCTTTAAAAACGTGACAAAAAGCTTCTGATATTGTTTTGGACAGGTTACTTTTACAAAGAGTTTGACGCCAAAAGAGTAGGTACACATATTGTAGTTCTTGACGCAAGACATTTTAAAGGTATTACAAACAATCATATATTATCAGTTATTTTAGAACCCGACCAAATTTATTATAGTTTTTAAACATCATTATTTGACGTACGGTATAAAATGTGTCTCATGGAGTTAAAATGCAGTTTTAACTGCGGATTAAAAGCTCATATTATTGGTTATTTTCCAATTGTAAATAACAATTCTGGATATTTTATAACGCTTACTTTTGCTCATAACAAGTAATCGTAAATATTTGTTAATCCATTCGTTTGCAAAGTTTATAAGCGAATAACTTTCAATAAACTGTCATAATTACTATGGAAGAAATATGTTTGAATACCAAACGTCCCAGAAGTCTCACACCCTGTTATTGTTTTATTAATAGCGATGAAATTGTAATACTCAGGGAATGTTTATATGATCAAAAAAAGAAGTTTTTGGTGTATTTAAATTTTCAGCCCCTCCTACCCAAAAGGAGTAGTTTGGGGGTAAGTTCATTTTTAAATTTAAACTTCTATTATACTTTACATAGTTGTAAAAGTAATTATAGTGCAAATTAGAGGTCTCTACGTCAATCCTACCAAAAGTTATGACAGTTTAAAGTATAAATTACACCCCCTTTTTTATTTTAAATGCCTTAAGCTTAAAAACTGCAAGAAGTAGCAAATGTTTGAAAGGAATTTCACGTTCAGGAATTAAAGTTTCTACAAAATACTCTTCGGCGTTTTCCGAATTCTACACTTCTTCGCCTTTAAAATACACCCAACTACTTAAAAATTTTTAAAATATCATGAATCTTTGAATTGTATTTTTATTTAATAATGAGCTATAGCCAACGTGCTTGAAAAAAGGCGTTTTCTCAAAAAAAGGGGAAAAGTTAGAACTTTGAACAGCCATAACTTTTGATAGCATTGATGTAAGGACCTCTAGTTTGTGCCACTCTTTTTCTTTTATTATGCTCTTTAAAATTATGTACTTAGTAGGAGTATACATTTGAACGTCCTAGAGTTAGTTCGAACATACATCTTCATCGAAAGATACTACGTTTACATTGTAGTTCTTGGAAAATGATATATTTCTACATCAATGGGATGAGAATAATGGTTAGTAAAATGTATGATTGCCACGTAGTAGGCCTACTTACCAACTACATTGGGTTAAGTAATACTTTAGCAGCTGCTCATTTAATGTAAACAATATATTCTCACCTCACGGCTTTAAAAAAAAACTTTCAATCGAAACTTTTTTTTGCATTTTTTATTTTGTGTGTTTCTATTCTAGTGGATTTTTTCCTTTAGAAAGGGAACGGTCCAAAACCTGGTCTAACGTCGACCATTTTTGTTAGATAGCATCATTAATTCATAGCCCAATGATAAATGGCGTTTGGGTCTAGAAACGATCTCGCTTGGAATCGAACCAGCGACCTTCAGATTTGAAGGTGAAAACTATAACCACTCGGCTACCCAAACAATAAAATTTTGGTACTAAGTCCAAATAATTATTATTCATAAAGTTTATTCAAATCAGTAGGCCTATAAGGGAGGTGACAGTTGCTTTCATGATCGGTAAATTATCTCGGACTGCATTAGTCTTAGTCTGAATAGAAATGTCACTTCCAGCAAGGACAGTAAGATTGATTAGTATGCTTCAATGCAGACTATCCTGCTGACACTGCTTTGTAGGGTGTTTCTTTACCCAATGTTCTTAGTCTATCAGTACATTAAATATATTAATCATCAAACATTCTGAATTCGGTAGTTGTCCACAAATGAACACCAATTAAAGAGAATATTAGCCCAACAAGAAATTGTGTGATATGTTGTTGAAATATGAAACACATAAACTTGTTATTAGTTATAAGAGTTGTCTTTTAAAAC
The DNA here is from genome assembly GCF_028750875.1 of Macrosteles quadrilineatus. Classification (NCBI taxonomy): domain Eukaryota; kingdom Metazoa; phylum Arthropoda; class Insecta; order Hemiptera; family Cicadellidae; genus Macrosteles; species Macrosteles quadrilineatus. The sequence continues at coordinate 17,390,218 of NW_026542599.1, forward strand.
TATTCCATTGCTAAACTCTGATTCATTTTTAAAGGAATATTTAATATTTAATTTATTTAATCATATACCTTGTAAACTTGTGTTAAAAATATTCTTATTGGTTGAGCTTTTTGTGTTTCCTTATAGTATATTTTTAAACAAGTAGGCTAAATTAATCCTTTACAATGGCACCCTAGGCCTACATAGCTAGTAAAAGTAAGTATAGACTCTTTTTAAAATTAATTTTTTTATAACATTCTTAGTCGGACACTTATTTAACTCCTTCTCAATTTATTGGAATATTTAGGCATGCTATATTATTATACAGGTCGTATATGATGGTACAAAGAACGTAAATACTTCTAAATTAATATCTTTAATTTTTAGTATATTCCTTGCATTTATAAAAATTCCTTTGGCTACACAACGTCGACATAAAGATTCCACACAATCAAAATGTATTTAAAAACAAATTTTTAATTAATGACAATTAATCATATATAAAACTATATGTTTACATACTATCTGTATTAGAATGCATGTATATTTCCATCATTATTCCAAAATAATGTTTATTTTAGGCTTGGATATAGTATCAACATTTACAGTTTTGCTTATTTAATATTTTTCAGCTCAGGGAAATAAATTAAAATAAATAAGAAACCCATATAAACAGCGCATTTTGACTTTAAGCTCGACTCATCACAAAATATGTTTATAAATACAGAAAATTGTTACAATTTGCACAAAAAATCAGCGAAACAAGAAATAGTTTGTAACAAAATGTTCCACAACAAAGAATCATGATATCATGTATACATTTTAAAATATTTTAACCTTATATTTGAATTATTCTTGTAGTAAAATAAAAAAAAAAACACTTCACTCTTCTTTCATGAATAGAGGTACAAAGATAGTTAGTTCATCTAATAAGCATGAAATAGTATAATTCACAAATAAACCTTTTCCACTTTAGCAAATTATGAAAAGGATTGCGATTCTCAGCTCATTCTGCCGTAATTTACCATTCAAAGTGTAGCTGTAGTGATGATGCACATTAACATAGTTTGAATTCAAAGCTTCAAACACATTTAAAGGGAAATTACAGCTTTAGGTATTCTATGTTTCGTGTGCATATTAAATGTTTGATACACCACTTACTATTTGAAACGTTCTGTGAATTTGTACGATTAGATATACACAATAGGTCTACTCAATTGAAAAAAAAAAACTCATTTGTATTTCTTTCTGAGGAAAATTCAAATTTGCATATAGTTATTACAGTTTAAGTAGATTATTTCTACAATTGAAAAATTACTTTTAACATATATTCCATATAAAATATGTTTTATGTAATAATGAACTGGTTTGCATTACTCTAACACCTTTAAGAAAATTTCTTAAATAGTTTTAAAATTTTCCTCGGAATTAAAACATAATCACATTATACGAAAGCGGTTTTTTTAGTAAGGACAGATTGCTGATTTGAACGAGACTCGTCACCACTGAACTACGGGTTTATACGCGAAACCGGCCTTTACTTAAAAACCCGACCTCATACCAGCGTAACGAAAATGTAATTTGATTGTGTGCCAAATTTATAAATGATTTGAAATAAAAATGATAGTAAGAGGCAATTTATTAAGGTTAGTAATTTTATATTTTAGTTAGCTTATATTTATCTGGTTAGTTTAACGTTTTGACGACAATGTTATTAATTTCAATCCGATTTGTACGCAAGTAAATGAGGGTTGTAAAATAAAACAATAACACTATAATGTACTAGGAGTTGAAAAGTTAGGATTACATAGACAATTTCTTTGTAAACTGACCCCTCTGCAAGTCAAGATCCTTTATAGGGCGAGGGATTTAATATTCAGTTTTCCCGACCTACGAAGCCGTAGCTTTAAGCCCTCAGTGATATTAAAAATATTTCTCTCAAAATGATTTTAAAGCTAAAAATAAGTATGTGAATCTACATTACACAACGTTTCAACTTAATAAAAGTTCTTTAATCCTGAAGTGGTCTGATTTAGTATGTATTACATGTATGTGCTACATCCATGTAATCTTTGTGTGTATGTTGTGCTTCTAATAAAAAGCTACGTTAAGGATATAGAGACAAAATTTACACATGTTATTCAGTCTTAAAAAACCCATTGTTGATTACCAAAAACATTCAAAACAACAAAATCGCATTTTTGTGTATTTTTAACGCAAACTAAATTACATATGTTTCATTCAAAAGTTTAAACTAGGGTTATTAACTGCAAAACGTGCGAGAGTATAAATTAACAACATACAAATCAACAAGCAATATTTAATGTTTTTTTTTTCTTAAATTCTAGGCTCTAGAACTAGGGGTCATTTTTCACACTACTCCAAGCTATACCTAGGACATTAGGCTCCGGACATTAATAAGCTAGGTTGCGGCATTAGGTTGATCATTTAGATCAACATATATAGGTTTTTGACGGGATTTAAATCTGGCCCGCCGTCTACTAGTACGCTCCAATCTCGCTAATATTGATGGTTAGTTCAATGTTATGGTATAAACCCTATAAAATCACTATTATGTATATAGTAAGCAATTGTGTACAGCGCAGTATAACCGTCTGAATCAATTAGTTTAGACTAAAAGCGTTGCCATGTACAGCTAACATAATTGTCTGTGTAGTGTCCGTATTGATAGGCTAAGAGTTTATTAGTTGATTGTTGACAGAGTCAATGTATTAGCTGCATACAATAAATATTAACTATTTTTTACAGTTAAATATTACAACATTACATTCAAAAACTGATGTACTACCAAAAGTTGGAATAACACCTCGTCTAAATTAGTTTTAGGAATGTAAAACTCCCATGCAATAAAATAATCAACACAATTTTCTTTTTTTTCACTTAATATCAAAAGAATTGCACTATTTTGCACCAAAACTTTCACTACGGTTGAGTTTTATATATTTTGCTATTTAACCTCCTGTTATCAGAAATCTTACTGGCAATAAGATTGGGTAAAGTTCATAAATATTTTTAAGGCAGATGTAAAAAAGAGGAAACCATGAATTTCTCTCTATCATCACTAAAAAAAATAAACAATTAAGACCATTTTGGTCTTGTTTTTATTTTTGAAGCGTCCTCTATGAATCAGTCATTTGTTAAAATGTGTATCACATTATCATATGTGCTATATAACTTTTGACAACACTGTTTAGTTTGGCAACACTTGATAGCTATATTTATTGTCATATCAGTGCAGCCAACATATTTTGAAATGATGATTAGTTGTAAAATTAAACTGATTCATTTAAGAGTAAAAATGTGTATAGGTCCTTTCTAGAACCAAACCGGCAACCTTAAAATCACCCAAAAAACTCTTAGACCTTCAATTTCCAATGTGGGAAATAAAACTATTTTTATGGTTTTATAAGTTTGTTTTAATCTACAACCCATGTTATTAATAGTTATAATTTATTGTAGGTCTATAACATCACAAAGCTGATAAACAGTGAAAAAAATACATTCCCTCAGGCTTTGTTTGATGTAGTTTAAACGGCGTCTGCCACCAACATCGTGTCTTTGACAATACGTTGTTTTTGTTCTTTGACATTACAGTGACATATGTGCAGTATTTGTTTGGTTACAACTTGCTTGTGTATTTATAAAATAATCCTTTTCCCTGGTATTTATGTGCTATGACTTCTTTAATTTTGTACTTAAACATTAGGTTTTACATGTTTACTTTGAGTATACTTAATTATTTTTTTTATTATATTTTTTAAGAGGTTGGCGGCCTCTTTTAACCTTGCATTTGCCTGTCCACATAGACTAAGCGCCTGTGCGTAAATCGTTTACAGCAAAGCAAGGAGTGAGCCGGTACAGTACAAAGGTGGAACTGTACTGATAAATTTTAGTTCCAGTGACCAGGATCCGAACCCTGTGGTGTAGGTAATCTTGTGATATGGTTTTAAACTATTCTGGTTGTCAGTATTTCTTGGGATTACTGGAAATGTGTGATGGGGGCCCAGAGAATTGGACCTTTTACCCAGACCAGGAAGACAGCCCAAGCCATCTTTGATTACACTTACTTAACTGACACACTTAAATACCCTAATTTTGATTGACACCTTCCAAACTAATATATATAAGAAAAACCTGATTGAAGCAAGAATTGGTTGAATTGTAACTGGTAGATGAACTAAGCAACCCTTCTTACCGGCAACTTAATCTCTTGGAACATGTGGCTTCGAAACATGAAAAGGATTGTTTGATTCCGTTAGGCGGAATCAAACTTGATAGTTATTTACTACATTTTCCAGCGTACCTGCGAAGCCAGTGGCTTCCCCCCCCCTGAGATTTACTTCTAGCCTAACATATTTTTATATTTTAGTTAAAACTAATAAGTTAACTTAGCTTGATTATTGTTCATTCTGTACGAAGTTTGAAGACTCGAAGTTTGTCAAATCATGGCAACGGGCAGACAGGGGCGAGAGAAGAGGCGAGCCGGCTGAGCTTAGAAAAAAATTGGTCCAAGAAAAAAAGACCGGTTGAACGGCATGCTAGCGCCTTACACCATGAAGCTGTGGCGCTTGCGTCACAACCCACGACATCGCTGCCTTGCGTTGTCCCTGAAGCGACTCTTGCGATAGTAGCTGAGCGATAGTAGCTGAGCACTGGTTAGCGTTGTTTCAAATGGGACCATTGTCCTTGACGCGACTGCGACTGGAGCGGCTAGCGGCTGAACTTAGCGACTGTAGCGGGTCTGCTCTGAGGGGAGTCAGAGTCGCAGTCGCTGAGCGATTTGTGTTGTGTATAGACTTGTTTTGGTCGTAATGTCTTCAAAGAATACGAAACTGCTTTTTACCCCTGAAAAAGATATCAGATATGTACATAATATTAAATCTCTACTATTATAAATTATAAATGGAAATACTTTTTTTAAAAATGCAACGTTTTTAAACGCACTATAAAGTAAAAAATAATTTATAAATATGTTGGGAGAATAAATACTTGTAAGATAAAAAAACGTGGGGCGCATGCTGATTTACAATTATCTTTACCTATTGAACTATTATTATCTATTGCATGCAGCCCACGTTTTTCGTTTTAAATCTTTTAAGTATTTATTCCCTCCACATATTTATAAATTATTTTTACTTTTTAGTGCCTTTAAAAACGTGGCATTAAAAAAAAGTATTTTTATTTATAATTTATTTTCTACTTTTAAGTCTTTAATGTGTAAATATGTTAAATCTATTTTATATGGCCTGTTAATACATACCAAACCCTTATTATCTGTAGTCATATGTTTTATATTTCCTTTGAACTGCTTATTTAATATTTAGAATCTCTCTGAAGCAGAACCTGTACCTCTACCCAAGCTTTTCGAACTGTCAAATTTAAGTATTTACGGCTGACTTCAAAATGTAAACATGGAAAATTTGGAAGCCCATGGGGCTTAGCCCAAGGAAAATATGAAAATTAAATGCAATACGATATTATTAAATGATATAGTATTACATTGTCATCCATTTGTGAGCTGTGTTCTCTAGTTTCATTTCATTTCTAGCTCGTCGTGAAGTTAGTTTAAAATTTATTGCAAAGTTTGTCCCGGACAAGAAAGCGAGCTAATAAAAACGTTTTAAAATTTGGAAGTGTCATGGCACTCATAGCATCAATTCACTCGAAAGTCAGCAAACTAATATACAGAATCGCTCTAGAACAATCGCTTCAGGGACAATGACATGGTTTGCTACTATCGTTGAGCTACTATCGCTGAGCTACTATCGCTCAGCTACTATCGCAAGAGTCGCTTCAGGGACAATGCACCTTTAAGGTGCATTGTCCCTGAAGCGACTCTTGCGATAGTAGTTGAGCGACAGTAGCTGAGCGATAGTAGCTCAGCGATAGTAGCTAACCATGTCATTGTCCCTGAAGCGATTGTTCTAGAGCGATTCTGTATATTAGTTTGCTGACTTTCGAGTGAATTGGTGTTATAAGTGCCATGACACCTCCTAATTTTAAAACGTTTTTATTAGCTCGCTTTCTTGTCCGGTACAAACTTTGCAATAAATTTTAAACTAACTTCCCGACGAGCTAGAGAAATGAAACTAGAGAACACAGCTCACAAATGGATGACAATGTAATACTATATCATTTAATTTTCATATTTTCCTTTGGCTAAGCCCCATGGGCTTCCAAATTTTCCATGTTTACATTTTGAAGTCAGCCGTAAATATTTAAATTTGACAGGTCAAAAAGCTTGGGTAGAGGTACAGGTTCTGCTGCCGAGAGATTCTAAATATAAAATAAGCAGTTCAAAGGAGATATAAAACATATGACTACAGATAATAAGGGGTTGGCATGTAGGCTATTACCAGGCCATATAAAATAGATTTAACATATTTACACATTAAAGACTGAAAAGTAGAAAATAAATTATAAATAAAAATACTTTTTTTAATGCCACGTTTTTAAACGCACTAAAAAGTAAAAATAATTTATAAATATGTGAAGGGAATAAATACTTAAAAGATTTAAAACGAAAAACGTGGGGTACATGCTACAGATAATAATAGTCAAATAGGTAAAGATAATTGTAAATCAGCATGCGCCCCACGTTTTTTAATCCTTTTAATCCTAAGTATTTATTCTCCCCACATATTTATAAATTATTTTTTTACTTTATAGTGCGTTTAAAAACGTTGCATTTTTAAAAAGTATTTTCATTTATAATTTATAATACGACCAAAACAAGTCTATACACAACACAAATCGCTCAGCGACTGCGACTCTGACTCCCCTCAGAGCAGACCCGCTACAGTCGCTGTGTTCAGCCGCTAGCCGCTCCAGTCGCAGTCGCGTCAAGGACAATGGTCCCATTTGAAACAACGCTAACCAGTGCTCAGCTACTATCGCTAAGCTACTATCGCTCAGCTACTATCGCAAGAGTCGCTTCAGGGACAATGCACCTTTAGGCCCGAAGTCCGCGACGCTACCGACTGAGCCACCGACTCACAAATACAACTACCTTGTGCACACTGCTCTCACTAAATGGGTTTTAATTAATGACATTTAATAACAAACAATTAAAATGATATTTAATGCAATAAACATCCCCTTAGGCGGACATCAAATGTCACTTAGTATATTATTTTAAAGCTTAAAACATGGGTAGGTATTTTATGCTATTAATTTGAAAGTTTTTACATGGATGCATAAAATAGGTCTTAAGTAAATTGTAACACCCTTTTTATACATTAATAACACTTTTTTCGAGTCAAATTTAGAAGGTTTTATATGGACTGTATTTTAACAAAAAATACTTTCTCTGAGAGAATATTTAATGTAGATTCTAAAAAAACCCCATTGCGAATATCGTTAGTTTAGCTACAAACTGAATAAATTAGATTTTCATAAAAAATTTCAAGAAATTGAGAAAAATGGCTGTTTTAGAAGGATGAGTGAGATAATCCTACAAATTATGTATTTGTATCGATATTTAACAGCATAATAGTCTTATAATCTTTGACACTGACTACCAACCACGCATTCTATATCCTTTGTAGATAAAAAAAAGAATTGGTAGAAAACCAAAATATTCAAAAGGTAACTTTAAAATGTAAACAGAGATGACGAATGGATATTGTTTATGCAAAACAGATTTAAATTATATTTGGATTACTTTATTTTAGTTATACAAATTAGATCCATTGACAGATACATATGACTTTCCTAACTGAAGTTCTTTGAAAACCTGGTTTCAATATATTGTTTTAAATTATATAAGTATTTTTACGAATACCTCATTTTTTTTTTTTTTTTTTTTTTTTTAATAGAGGGCCAGGCTTACAAGTTACCATGGGATTGCATCGCAGCTAGAACAGCTTATTGTGCACCCTCGTTCACAGGTCCTCATTCTCCGTCAAATCCCAGGTCCTTGGTGAACCGTGAGAGCCTCTTGACTATGGTGACCTGTTCTTCCCTTTGGTCTCCCATCAATAGGCCAAGGGATCTCATACGCAGACCTTGTAGGGCTGGGCACCTAAATATACCTTCACAGCTTTCACAAGGTCTCTGGCTGGGGCAAGCCGTAGCGAGATTTCCCTGAAAGGACTCAGCTCCTGAACTTGCTTGACCAGCCAATCCTTTGTGGCTGCGTCAGCACAGCCTCCACCTTTCTTCCTGGAGGCCTCATTAGAGTCAGCTTTGGGGGTACCACCCTTGACCTGCTTTTTCCCAGCATCCTAGTTCCCGGAGGAACTGGCTTTACAGGCAGCAGAGTTAGGGTGCTTGGCAGCCCACACCAGCCTCCTCTCACTTCTGGATAGCACCTTTTCGCCTTTGGCTAAAGCATCCGCTATCCTCCGTCTTTGCAACTCACCCCTGGAAAGTCGATTTTCGTACGAGGGATCTCATACGCAGACCTTGTAGGGCTGGGCACATAAATATACCTTCACAGCTTTCACAAGGTCTCTGGCTGGGGCAAGCCGTAGCGAGATTTCCCTGAAAGGTCTCAGCTCCTGAACTTGCTTGATCAGCCAATCCTTTGTGGCTGCGTCAGCACAGCCTCCACCTTTCTTCCTGGAGGCTTCATTAGAGTCAGCTTTGGGGGTACCACCCTTGCTCTGCTTTTTCCCAGCATCCTAGTTCCCGGAGGAACTGGCTTTGCAGGCAGCAGAGTTAGGGTGCTTGGCAGCCCACACCAGCCTCCTCTCACTTCTGGATAGCACCTTTTCGCCTTTGGCTAAAGCATCCGCTATCCTCCATCTTTGCAACTCGCCCCTGGAAAGTCGTTTTTCGTTCCTTTCCGGTTTCTGCGAGCTTGTCGTCATCGTCAGATTTCAGTAGACCTTCCTCCTCCATTTGGGTCAGACTGTCTACATTGTTCTCACGAATACCAGGTATTTAAGTCCACCTCCCCAGTGACCCGATTAGAGAGGTAAGGGGTGTGTACGACTGGGTTACCCCTGGTTCCCAGAAGGCTCCGTTAAGACACTGAATATTAGGCCCCCAGTGCCACAAGACTCTTGGCACGGATCGCATTACACCTTAGTCTAGGGCCCCCCTCACTTGGTTCTGTAGGTGGACCAACACCCAGTGGCAGAAGGTAGCTCTCCGCAGCTAACAAGTGAGAGTTGGGGTTTAGGTTGTGGCCAATCTGCCGAACCAACCCCGCATGCGAGGTTTGGCCGGAACGGCGCGAAATTTTCTCCCACTCACTAAACCCCCATACCTTCCACCTCATGATTAAGTAATACTATTTAAAATAGACTTAATTAAAAAAAAATAAAAACACCAAAGTTTAAACAGAATATTCTAAATTCATTTTTCCTACGTAAAACACCAACTTAAGTGAAACAAAGCTTCAAAGAAAAACTGCCAAAGAGCAAATTCAATTTTAGTGAAAATTAAAGTCTACTGTAGGCGCAGTTTTAAATGAAAAGAAACAGCAAAACTTTCAAATCTCGCCTGTGGCTCTTACATGTTTAAAGTATTAAAGTTGAAACAATTATAAAGTTCTACCTTGTACGTATTTTAACCACACCCACTTAATATAATTCAGTTTTGTGCAATGTCAAAGTAGTTTATTAAATCTTTTTACTGATAAACTACATACCTTAAAGGCGTACAATTCAGTAAGAGAAAAGTTCTCTCTTCGTTTTCCATTTATTTGATAAATACAATTTATATTTCATACATTACTTTCCTACGTGGTAGAAAAAGTGTTATCAAATTTGGGTCAAATTGTTACACTTTTGGGTGGAACGGTTAGTCTTGAATATAGGCCTACAATGTAAAAATATTTATTCAATACAGTTACACAAATTACAAAATCCTCATGTGCACACGCAAGTTTGCAGAAAACTTATAATATCACAATGCTTTTACTATTTACTATTGTTAACAATACACACATACAATACAAAATCATGGAATGCTATAAGTTTACAACAATGACTGAGTGATTTTATGTTTTAATAACTTACGAACTGAGACAAAATTCATACAACAAGGAGCAATAAAAATATTAATGTTTTTAACAAGGAATGAGTGAATATAACACACTTAACTTTTATAGTTATATAACCTCTGTATACGTTTTGGACAGTCATTATATTAAAACATTCAGTAACATTGACAACAAAATATATTTAAATTGCAATCCAAACCAATTCATTATTTATACAATTTCGGTATTAATGTAAAACAGTTCCCTATGTATTTCACGAGATTTTGTGCAAACCTAAATAAATTATAAAACCAGATCACGTATTTTATTACAGACCAAAGAGATACGAAGACACACAGATATCTTGTGTGTCAAACTACACATATTGGCTTGGATCTCGGTACTGCCAATTTACATACCTCGTTTTATACAGGTTTTATTAAATATGAAACTATTTCCTTGGATTCATAAAGAAAGTCGTGCTTTTCTTGTTTTTCCATAACTAAACCACATGGACCAACATGCTTACTTTTTTAGAATTTTTCAAATATTTAATCTTACATAAACGGGTTTTGTATATTTATTCTCTTTTTAAATACTACTATATGAATATTTTATATCAAAAATACTTCCAGTTTATATGTGATTTGCAATATTATTCTAAAACTGATTGAATGAAACATGTATGTTACAATTTTCTAATGGGTTTTGTATGTCTTAAGTTAGTGTTATTGTTTACTAGCAGAAACTGTACGTTATGCTGCTTAGTTAATCTACGCATAAAACATAAGTTATGCTGAAAAAATAACTAGGTAAATCGTCAATACTTAGATTTAATATATTTGTATATTGTTAGGCTAGAAAGAACAATGGTATTCAATATTTCTTGGAGGATTGTATGCATTTCTACTTAAAACCAACTTATAGAATTTCTCAAACATATAAACAACGAAAATTCAGTTATTACACTCTGAAAATGGCCACTAACGCACGTTAGAACTTTAATAAACAAATTTCCATATAATTCCAAAGGAAATTCAGTAAACAATTGGGGTTTGCTTGTTTATGAATAAATTTTGATCACATTTAGAACTTTTTTTTAAATTTTGTACTTACCTATTAACATTTGACTAAAACAAACAATATTACTTTCCCTGTACTTAAGTACCTGAAGTATTCATGAATCTAAATAATATTAAAATAGAGGATAGTTCTGACAACTTTGGGGACATATTTTATTGAAAATCCAATTAGGCAAATGGATATTTGCTTAGTTGCAGGTTTGCGGAGGCAGGCTTATTATTAAACTATCAAGTATTTTTATAAACAAAAATTGGGGTTCAGAGCTATGTAATTCTTGTTAATGCATTACATATATTTTGCGACCTAACCATTATAAAAGGAATTTCTAAAGGAATATTAGTTAATAGCCAAGTTTTGTGGACGTACACGACACTATTTTTCTTCTTCTGCGTAGTAGATATGTTAGAGGGTTGTGCGGGCAGCTATGAAATTACCCTCAAGCCAATTTCCTGTGGCCATGTTTCATTTCCGCAGAAAGAGAAACTTTACTGCTTACGTATACTAATAAGTTATTTTTTTTGCTTATCCTACAGCTTGAATTTAAATTTAGCTCTAACAATTTTCAGAAAGCTGTTTCAAAACTTACTGAGGTTCTTTATGAACATTAATAATATTAGGCCTAATCAACAAATCATGGGGAGCGATCTGGTCAAGTGGTTATAGCGCGGGACTTTAGTGTCTGAGGTCCTGGGTTCAAATCCCGCCAAATCACCAATGGATTTTATCTTAGTGATAATGCCGCAACCCCTAGGACTAGCCTGAAGTAATGTGAAAAACAATCCCGAGCTCGTGCCTAGCGTAATAGGAAAATAATCTACAAATCATATTTTTTAATAATATTTAGTGGGCATTTGGATGTTTCAAAAATAATAATTTATTTTTATAATATATTTATTTTTATAATTGGTCATGTCCAAGCCTTAAATTGAATGGGGTTTTCACGAAGCTTATTAATTGAGAACTAGTTCATAGAACTATTCTCAGATCAAATAACAAATTATCATACTATATTAATATTATATTAAATATCAATTTTTAGCATTGACCATGTTCAAGGCATAATGATGTTTAAAATAACGATTGGGGAGGAAATCTAAACATTAAATTTGTTATAAGAGGCATCAAAAGGAGTTTTTGACCCAAAATCAGTTTTCATTCTGTTTGAACGGATTTTAGTTCGTTAACGTGAAGTAAATTATGAAATAACAAACTCTTTGCGTTTAGTCAACGCTTTACTGAAAAAGGCGGAAGATATAATCAAAACCTGGGTCTGCTTCAGATGAAAATATATTTATACTTATTTTAAATTACCCTTTAGACATTGAAATTTCTCATCAAAAATATTGTTGTACGATCTTTTACCATTCAGCTGTAATTCATTTACTAAATAAAATATAACATACCTTAATTTAATTCCACATAGGCAAATTACCAACAGAATTTTACAATATAATAATTCAACTAAATAATTTATTCTACTAAAATTCCATATAAACCGATACTGCAAAATACTTTTTTTATCGATTAAACTATAAAATATGATTTGTTTACTGAGTTCTATTTAACCAAAGCAAGAACATCTTAACAACATGTGCTTTATAATATATAATCGCTTTAAATATGCAATTTATTCTACGAAACTTTTACCGTGTGATAAGAAAACATTTATTTTCTTGACAACTTCGAGTTGCGTGTGGAAACTAATATCCTACAATTTCAGGAAATTACCACCTGCCTCTCCTACAAACATTAAAGTACAAACTTCATATGGATTTCCACAAGAAATTATTTGTATTTTCATTACTTAACGAAATACGTGCATAGTATTTTTCAAAGTATTGTTGCCTACATACAATTTTCATAAATTAACTCAACTATTTCCGTAAAGTAAAAAAAAAAAAAAAAATACTAGATATTTAAGGATTAAACGTGTTGATATTTAAACTTTTAAAGTCACTAGACCAACTTCGGTATTTCCTTTCCATATTATTTAACTTTTATGTAAAAATTTTACATTCCTTATTTTAGCAGTTTTAATTCCGTATTTTTTTTACTTTTCTAGTTGTTTAACCTTTACCTTTTTTTACATTTATAAAAATACAAATCAGAATACACAATTTTTATTGTTAAGGGAGGTTGTTGGTTAGGTTATCAAACTATCATGGGTAACTGTATTTCCACTTTAGCGAATCAAGACCTCCTTGATGACAAAATGACAAAACATAAAAAAATTTAGGATTGTAAAAGTTTTTTTAATTAAATATACCTAAATATTATCTACTAATTAACTTTGAAAACTTTTAAAATTTAATCATGGACCGTGTATTAAAAAGATATATTTTTAAATGCTTTACCTCGAAACAATGGAAGGAAAATACTTTCTATTGATTATCCTTCCCTTGCGTAGATATTTTACATAAAATAATCTTTGGAAATAAACATTAGTTAGGAAATTATTTAAATAACAGCACGTTTTATAAATACGTATTTCATGCGAATATCTTTCTTATTCGAATACTTTTAAAAGGAATATGTGCATTTTTAGGTTTTACAATGTTTTTTTTTTTTTTTTTAACTGGTGTTAATAGTGCTCGCCTTCAAATCTGATATTCGTTGGTCCGATTCTCGTTCCAACCAAGATTATTTTTGGACTTCTGAACTAAGATTTTTTTGTGTTCACGTATTTTAATTTTTTCCTTGCTTGTACGTACATTCTTTAAACACTCTCTTTTTTGAAAAAAACTACTTCTCTATCTTTGCAACGCCCAGATCTTGCCCATATTCTATGCAAAACATCCTCAATCTCCAGATACCTAATATTCTACAAGTTTTTTTTTCAAGAAACGTCAATATTATAACGGAATCCTGCTCTTCAATGCTTTGCCGAATCTTCTAAAAATTGAGTCAGTCCTTGTCATTAAAAAAAAAAATCTCCGGAAATTATTAATATCTAAATACTACTACCGTGTCCGTGAGTTTGTTACTGACGGGCAGTCATGGGCATAATGGGTGAATTTCCCCAAAAAAAATTAAAATGTAAACCAAATGTAAATAGTTTATGGCATGTAGTATAAGTAATGTTGTATATATTTTATGTATTATTGTAATTAACATAACCAATGCATGTAAATTATGTTAATCTGGTTGAATAAATTACTTATGACTTACGACTCATATGGGTATTAAAACACTTTGCTGCCTAATGAAAACTCAACGTTAGATAGTAACAAGATTTTGGCTAGATTAAATACATTTAAAAAAATCCAATGGCTTAGTAACACAAATAATAATATTATCAAGTTTTAAATCGTCATTATTCAAAATAAAATGCATCATGTGAAAATATTCTTGAACGAACGAGTCACAGTTATTTAAATCAATTTGATAAATACTGATGGCTGTGTACGTATAACACATTACAAAACCGACCCGAATTTACTGTATTCTTGTCACACTGTATAAAATAACATAGGCTCATTTAGCATTAACTTGCATATATTCATTTTCAGGAATTGCAAGCCAATAAACAAATCATTATCTTTTATTTAATGTAACATTTTTTCGTAAAAATATAATAGAACTTTTCAAAAACGTTTTAATGCAGTTTATATGAGACAACGGTGAACAACGCATAAAATGAATACATAAGTAAATCCCTGCGAGTACTTCACATTATGCCCAAACCTTCTTAGCATACTGTTCAGCAGTGCTTACACCGTAGTTTGCAACACATGATCTAAACTTTTTGAGATCTTCGCTTATTACATTAGTATATTTCATAAATAGTGTCTAGAATGGCTCTTTTAAACCAAAGCTAATTGCTAAAATAAGTTTGTGGTCAAATAGAAAAAAAACTATTTAATTAATACGTTTGCTTCGCTCAATATTGCAAGCAGACGTTGCAAACCAATTTTTGCATGTAATTGAGACGTATGATTTTATTATCATGGGCAGGTACTAGAGAGATTGTAACGTTTAATTTGAGGCTAAATGGGTTTCGTTGCAATGCAAATACTTATGTTGACACGTTTTTAATTCTAGGAAGGAAGCCATATAAGATGTTACAAATACATTTTCAAAGGTAAATTTTTGATTTCGTCATCTGACATTTATTAATTACAAAATTGATACATATGGTACTATACTATTGTATCAACTACTACTTGTCATAGGGGAAAAATAATTATAACTATTTTGTAAAAGAATTAAATACATTCCCCCTAAGTTTGATTTAGTAAGTAGTAAATTTGCTAAACGGGACGCGTCTGCAAGACCCCTTGTTTGTAGTGATTTATGAAGCAGTTAAAGTTTCATTGCACCAACCAGCTGGTTTACGCTGTTTAAGCTAATGAACATTCAAACGAAGAGTGAATTGCAATGTACATATATTGGAAAATACTAAAATATGCTACTGTGTCCATCTAATTCATACTCAGTCATTACCCGAAGATATAGATTCAATAATCTTCTGTGACCTTATGGTTATTATGTCTATTATTAGCCTATAATCTAGTTCCATAATGTTTAATTATTTATGCAGCTAAGTTTTTTTGCAGTTTAGTTTTTTTAGACAACACTATCACCCTGCAGATTGTAATCTCAGTTAACGTCCTTAAAAAATAACTAGTAACATGCTTCAGGTTTTCAAGATTAGGAATCAATAACACATTATAACGAATGTGCATAGTTGTATACCTCTTAGCAGCATGAAAAAAACACCAACATTTCAATTATACAAATTACAATACCTGTTTTAACAGATATACTTTTAAGAACTCATAATTATATTAGAAAGAAGAAATTATAATACAAATGTTTATTCACATTTTAGGACAGATAGAATTTTTATTGAGAGAATCGGTTATTAGTTCCAATACTAAAAGTTCCGACGAGGTGGTTTCAAAATGAGCAACAGATTCCCTTATGAAAAAGTTTATATATGGCCATATAAAATTTTTTTTATCTGGTTATATTTGGTTTTGGACCAAATATAACCAGATATGATCATATATGGAATCCCCCATATATGGAAATTTGTTAATAAAAAATATATAAATAAATAAAAAAATTACAATTAAACATATTTTCACATTAAATCTTATAAACTATGCATTAAAACCATAATAAAAATTTTTAATTTGAAAATTTCAAAATAAAATTTTCAAGTAGCCGACTGGGATTCGAACCCGGGACTCCAGCGTGGGAGTCTACCCCTTTGTCCACTACACCACAACCGCTTCATTTCAGATGTCTTTACAAAACCCATTACGAATAAGAGAAGCTGTATTTGGTCTCGTAAAACAAGATTTTCTTAGACATTTTATGTCATTTGAAGAATTTTATTATTACAGTAATATAGCCTAACTACGTGACATAGATATTTGCAGCTGTTTGATAGCAAAGGTACAATAAATTAATTATTAATATAATATTCTCTTTATTTAGGCCTACTACACTTACAATTTTAAAATTATACGTCAGTTTTAAGATTTTGTTGCGTTATAATAAAATTGTACAATAGATGTATGTACAGGATTTTGTCATCTGGGTTCAAAATCTGGATACTTTATTACTTTACTACTAATTACTTTAAATGAGAAATGCCTATATTATCTGCCCCCCACTGTACCACATTTCAACTCAATCAGTTCAGTAGTTTGTGCTTCCGAGAGCAACAAGAAAATACACAAACTCACAAACTTTAAGATTTATAGTATTATATATATTATAAGAAGTGTTTGGGAGTCCAGTTACAAAATCCAAATGTGGCAACTATTCCTTATAATAATTCCAGTTATTGTCAAAAACTCATTTATACATGAGCATAAATGGAAAATTATTATTCCGTATATGAGTAATTTAATTCCATACCTGGGAGTCATATATGGCCATATAAAGACCATGATTCCATATATGGAGGATATTTATGGCCATATATGGGCAATAATTTCATATATAGAAAACATGTATGGCCATATATGGACAATCATTTCATATATAGAAAACATGTATGGCCATATATGGCCAATAATTCCATATATAGACTACATATATGACCATATATGGACACCACCATATATGGATACAACCACATCTGGCCATATCTGCTTCCATATATGTCCATAAAAAACCATATATGGCTTTATGAAACCATATATGGAATTTTGATATGGCCATATATGGCCAGAAATTACTTTTTTATAGGGGTTGGGCCTTTTCGGTTCATTGAATTGCAAATATTCCAAGATAAGAGCGTTCGTAACAGCTTGCAAGGTACAACATTTATTCAGAATAATCCAATCGAAAATTACTTGTAGTTTTCAACAATTTTACAAAACGATTATTAGCGGATATCCATAAGAAAGAAGCTATAAACGTAGGCGAAACAGTCAGACCTAGACCCAGGAACGATTTACTTTTTCATTCTGATATCTACAGAGGGAAAAACACTATTCTTTTATTTTGCACATGTCTGAAAAAAACTATAACTCGTGTTATTTTGCAACATTTTAATGAAATTTGACATGGATTATGGATTAGTAGAGCTAAATTAATATGGGTTGTTAGATAATTTTTCAAAAGTTGAAATAGGCAACTATCCCTTATAAGCGCAGAGATGAAAAATCATTTCTTAGTAACAGTATAAGTTTGTTTTACTGTTATACAATTGTGAATTGTATGTTAGTATAGGAACGGGTTTAAAGTTAATTCACCAACATACTTGTTATTGTTTAGCTTTTAACAAAGATTATTTTAATCTATTGAAATAATTGCATCTTTTTTATTATTGTTTACCAAAGTTGTTCGAAAAAATGGAATAGTTTCTTGAATCTTGTTTAACCTTACCTACCGTTATATCCTAAACCTTCCAAGACTCAACCTGGACATATTTATTAAATAATTGTCACTAAATCAGCAAGCCTACTTTTATAAAGGATGAGTACGTAATTTACGAAATTATCACCTAATTGTGATAAATATTTTGCAGGTATACGAGTATTTCTGCACAAAACTTTTAACAAATCAAAAATGTAAAAAAAATATAAAAACAGATTTATGATTTCTGAAAAAATTTCGAAGAGTTGCCCTACGAATTACAAATCTGATCTCATTGAATTGCAAATTTAATGAAACGAGCGAAGAACATCTGTCAGTACAGCAAGATCTGTCTCTAGAAGAGTTGCGAGTATTTGTAACTAGGTGGCGTTCGCAGATGCATCCACAAAGTGAGCGGAGTCATCAAGGGTTCATATTATATTGTTTTTGTCATACTGCAGTAAAAACAGTCGTCATTGATGCATGCGTTGCGGGTCTAAAGTAGCATTTTAATCTTGAGGGAATAAAATTCGTTTTTAGCCTCTATGGAGTAAAAATCAGCTGTTGTCAACTCAGTTGTAAATTTCTATCGTAAACGATTGAATACGTATCGAAATATGTAACGATTTGTGCTTCATATTCATTTTAACCTACAGTCTACAGTCTCTTCCCATAGCATTTTAGCATTGCAGATACATTAATCCATTCCCACACTCAACACTGCCCACCTTTACTACTTCCTTCACCACCCCCTACGTCGTGGACCTGTTTCCCTCTCTTCCAATAGCATTTTAAAATTGTAGATACATTAATGTAATTGCCAAAGACAGTTCCCACACTCTGCACTGCAAGCATTACTACTTCCTTCACCATTTCCTACGTCATAGACCTGTTTCTTTCCCTTCTCATAGCATTTAAGTATTAGATACCTACATTTATCCAACTGCCCAAACGGTTCCCTCACTCTGCACTGCCAGCCTTTACTACTTCCTTCACCACTTCCTACGTCGTGGGGCCTGTTTCCTTCTCTTCTCATAGCATTTTAGGATTAAGGATACATTTATCTAACTACCACTGACAGTTCTCACAATATGTTCATACTTTACTACTTCCTAAGCCACTTCCTACATCGTGGACCTGTTTTCATCACTTTCCATAGCATTTTAGTATTTTAGATACGTTAATCTAATTGCCACAAACATTGCCCATACTCCGCACTGCTAGCCTTTACTACTTCTTTCACCATTTTTTATGTCGTGGGCATGCTTCCATCCCTTCTCATAGCATTTCAGCATCGCAGATACATTAATCCAACTGCTACAAACGGTTTCCAATTCCCAAACTCCACATAGCTCACCTTACTACTTCCTTCACCTCTTCTTACGTCGCAGACCTGTTTCCCTCTCTTCCAATAGAATTTTAAGATTGTAGATACCAAGATACCTTAATCTAATCATCATAGACAGTTCCCACAGTCCGGACAACTCGTCTTTACTACTTCCTTCACCACTTCCTACTTCCCTCCTGTTTCCCTGTGGGACCTGTTTCCCTCCCTCTCCATAGCATTTTAGGATTGCAGATACCTTAATCTAATCGTCATAAACAGTTCCCACACTCCGAAAAACTCGCCTTTACTGCTTCCTTCATCACTTCCTACGTCACGGACCTGTTTACCTCCCATCCCTTAGCATTATTAGAATGCAAATACCTTAATCTATTTGTCATAAACAGATCCCACACTCCGGACAGCTCGCCTTGACTACTTCCTTCACCACTTCGTACATCCCGGACCTGTTTTCCTCCCGTCCCATAGCTTTTTAGGATTGCAAATACCTTAATCGAATGGTCATAAACAGATCACATACCCCAAACAGCTCGCCTTTACTACTTCCTTCACCACTTCCTACGTCGCGGGCTCCCTCCCTTTCCATAGCATTTTAGGATTGCAGATACCTTAATCTCATAGTCATAAATAGTTTCCACACTCCGGACAGCTCGCCTTGACTATTTCCTTTACCTCTTCCTACGTCGCGGACCTGTTTTCCTCCCTTCCCATAGCATTTTAGGATTGCAAATATCTTAATCGAATGGTCATAAACAGATCACATACCCCAAACAGCTCGCCTTTACTACTTCCTTCACCACTTCCTACGTCGCGGGCTCCCTCCCTTTCCATAGCATTGTAGGATTGCAGATACCTTAATCTAATAGTCATGAACAGTTCCCACACTCCGAAAAACTCGCCTTTACTGCTTCCTTTATCACATCCTACGTCAAGGACCTGTTTACCTCCCTTCCCTTAGCATTATTGGAATGCAAATACTCCAATCTATTGGTCATAAACAGATCCCACACTCCGGACAGCTCGCCTTGACTACTTCCTTCACCACTTTCGTACATCGCGGACCTGTTTCCTTCCCTTCCAATAGCATTTTAAGATTGCAGATACCTTAATCTAAATGTCATAAACAGTTCCCACACTCCGGACAGCTCGCCTTGACTACTTCCTTCACCACTTCCTACGTCGCGGACCCGTTTTCCTCCCATCCGATAGAATATTAGGAATGCAGATACCTAAATTTAATCGTCATAAACAGTTTCCACATTCCGGACACCTCACCTTGACTACTTCCTTCACCACTTCCTACGTCACGTACCCGTTTTCCTCCCTTCCCATAGAGTTTTAGGAATGCAGATACCTACCTAAATCTAAAAACAGTTTCCACACTCCTGACTGCTCACCTTTACTACTTCCTTCACCACTTCCTACGTCACGGACCTCAAGCTAGTGTCGTCATTTGATTATATTTATGATCCATACCACCGTTTATGTTCTAATATCTGTGAAATAATGCTATCAGCTATTTATTTATCTACTGCATTCAAAAGTCAACAGCTGATCATATGTCTGTGTTTATGTGTCAAATACTGCTTCCATAAGGATTACATTGAAACTTTGAGACCCAGTGGGGCGGATTCCTGAGAGACTTTTTTAACGTCATATAGATGTTGGCACTCACCGATATGGTCTTTATCACCATGCAAAATTTGAAAACTATTGATTCAGCCGTCTAGGAGGAGTTTATTGCGTATTACGAAATGCATAAAAGTCGACGTATAAGAGCTTCGCTCGCTTCGCTCGCTCCGCTCAAAAATATAAAAACAGATTTATGATTTCTGAAAAAATTTCGAAGAGTTGCCCTACGAATTACAAATCTGATCTCATTGAATTGCAAATTTAATGAAACGAGCGAAGAACATTGTCAGTACAGCAAGATCTGTCTCTAGAAGAGTTGCGAGTATTTGTAAAAATTATTTATGAACAGAATACTTCAAATTAAAATAGGGTAATATATGTTACAAATATGTATTATGATACAGTAAGATGTTTTGAGAACCCGTAAGTAGTGTAGTTTATTTCGATTTAAAATAAAATTGCCTATTAATACTCTATTACTAGAGGCAGGAGTACCACAGTTTTTTTTTTAGATTGTTAATATACAATTGTTTATCATAGCATATTTTTTCCACTATTTTTTGTTGTTACCAATTTAAAAGAGTGCAGTTATTAATCATGGTTCAAAAACTAAATATTAAACAGTCAAACAAAAGTACTTCAACCCAATTGGGTCTCGAGAATTGCCTTATATGCCTATTTGTTGATTTTCAAGATAGTTTTTGATCTAATACCTCAACAAATATTTAAATATATTTATTTTAAGAAAATCGTAATTATTTTTCTGTTCAGCAGTTTTGAAAGTGAACGAAACTTTCGTTGGTAATAAATTATAAAGATCATTATTCTCAATCACAAATTTGGAGGAACACATAAAACATAACTCATGAAATTTAAACTAACCTTAAGTAAAAATTATATATAAAACTGCATAGTTACATATGAGAGGAATTCGCTTAGGGATCAACGTAATAGTATTGGCCTACGTAGAAGCTTTTTTCTTTATCAAACCAATCAAGTTCAACTTTTAATTATTCTTTTTGCTTTTCCGTAAGTTATAAAATCAAAAGTAAGAACAGAACAAAATGAAATCGCTGAATTTAATTCAATTGAGAAAGTTGAGAGTATTTGAGGATGATTACTTTTGTAAGTGTCCTGAGAAACTTTACCCACTAAATGGAAAGGTACTTCCATTAAATCCTTAAGCAATAGTAACTTTCTATCTCTTTAGTTATTACTGACAAAAAATAATTTCCGAAATTCATATTGAATATTTCAGTAGATTACATATTGAATGATATTGAATATAATTAGTACTGTCAAGCATTATAACGTTTTTAAATTAATAAGACAAGAAAAGGTAAGAAGATCTAATTCGCGTTCATAAGAATTTATGCATAACATATATTACGTAATGTAATGAAAAAAATAGGATAAATAAGTTCAATGGCTAACTTGATCTTACCTAATGAATACCTAAATAAATACCTTTAGGGTGATTTTAACTTTGTTTGAATTTTTTCTAATGGGTTTTATATTTTTACCAGAGTATAATATTCTACAATAGCCAGAGTAAAATATCTTTTTCTTTTGTTACTCTGTACCCTTCCTTCAGTATCATATTATTACCAAACGATTTAGGAATTGTATATATAATTGTTATACATCGATTAATTAATTTATATCATCGTATAATAGTAAAAAGACTTCATAAGCTGTAATTATATAAAGTATTTGGAGTATAAATAGTTTTAGTATGGCTTAGGCTAAGGGAAAATTTTCGATTTCTATTTTTAGGAATACATTTTCTCATATAACGGGTGTGAAAAAACGCTTTGCTGAGCGTTGGAACGTTAGATGAGTTTTACCAAAGCAAAGAAGTAATCCGATATCTCTCATACTGTGATAAGCCGCTTATGTGAATGTAAAGCGCCGAAACTCTCATTCGGTAAGGTATTCTGCTCACACTGATGAAACTGAATAGTAATTTGATGAATGGTAAGCAGTTAAATATTTTGTAATATATGATTAAACAATTTTGTAATATTTTCTCACATTATTAGAAAAAATTTAGATTTACAAAGTGAAAGATATACATTTATCTATTTTAAACTAGTTTTCAAAGAGGTTGATTAAAAAACACTTTCCTGTTAAAGGGAACATTTATTATTATCGATAATTTCTTCTCGATATATCGTTATTTTTGTTTTACTTCACGATCTGCATTCCTTCTGTTTTAATACAGTATCTTCAATCGAATTTAAATTACAAATTAAGAACTAACATTGTTTAGTTAAAAATAATAGTCTATATATTGGATTAGGAAATGAAACTATTCTAAACTAACTTAAACAACCAACATTGCTGTAGGCTAAGTTACCGTTTGAAAATTCCGTTTGATAACAGAAAAGGCATATGGGGAATAGGCTTTCAAACGTAATTTTGAAATGTTACAGCAAGTTTGGTTGGTTAGGTTATTTTAGAACAGTTTCATTTCAATATAATATTTTTTTAATTGTTTGTTGATACGGAACAATATGTATTTACTGTATCCTTATCGTAGTTGACAGCTGATATGTTTCAATTTGTTACTATCAACATATCAGATGGAAAACAAAAATATCGATATTAAAATAAATCATCCATAATAATGAATGTTCCCTTCAACAGGAAAGTACCGACTAAAACAGTTGGATTCAATATACAAATATTTGTTTTTGAAAACGTAGTGTATATATTTGCTACTTTAACTTAACATGCTATTTCTGTAGGGTAATTAAGCAAATTTCTCAAATACGGGTTAATTTATTGTCGTAATTCTAATGGTAAGACCAAGGCCTGGGACCATTATTCGTACAAAATATCTTATTACCTTACAAGCCCCTCCAAAACTAACAAAACTGACGTAAGGGATCGATAATTTTTTGTTAGATCAAATATTATATTCAACTACGCCTTCAATAACGGCTTTTACGAACCTTAAAAGCTTTTAGTTTGTGAGCTTAAAATGAGATTTAAGCTGGAAAGTGGAGTATGCAAGGTGTTAAGTTATGTGTACTTTCAAGCGTGCAGTTATGTTTAATTTCTGTAAATTCCTGTTCCCCAAAAAGAAAATGACTGTAAACTTGAACTTATACATATTCAATTTATATATTCTTGGGTTATATATTCAGAGTTGCCTGATGTTGGTATCCACATTTTGATTTTAAAACCAAACACACGCTGTATTGAATTAAAATTATATTTTATACCAAAATTTAGGCTTGTTAATTAAATGTATATTGAAAAGTATTTATGCACCTATAGTAAAATGTTAACAGCAAAATAAAATAGGATTGTAATACATTTACGTTTATTATAATTTATTCTACAAAAAATTAATAAAGAAATCTTATTATGGGAAATAGTTAGCATTTAATACCATTTAATAAACTAAAGTGCCATACTAAAGCCATTGAATGTTTAAAGTACTTTAATATCCTAGAATAGCGTATAAAGTGTAATGAAACCCTTTGCATTAAAATAATCTTCAATTATATAGCAATCTTCTGGGTCTTTACAGACATTTAAACAGTTCTTTGTTTCATTAAAATATCCTACAATATACCTTATAGTATAGCATATTGATACACTCATAGAAATGTTAATTATTACTATATAAGTTAGTCACAAGATTTTCCTTGTGACCAAAAAGGAAAAATAGACGAGGAAGAAAAGGAAAAGGGAAAAAGGAGTGTAAAAATATCGTGTACAATGAATCGAAAAGTTTTCCTTCTAGCCAAACGGCAGCAGTTTATTCCTCGTTTCTCAATGAGCCGTGCAATGGTGAAATATAACTAGATTTTTTCCGAATGCTTTCAAATCAAAAGTTATTTTCTATTCAGCCCGTTTACAACAGTTGAAAAGCTCCGTTCTCTCTGGGAATATAAACTGAAATGTTAAGCTCAAATGTCAATCATCCTATACTTTGCAACTCTGTTAGTAGATTACTCAATTTATACTTTATCAGATTTCTAATAATTATGTCACGAGAAGAAATATTTATCTCATTTTTAGTCTAAACTTTTTTCTTGAATCTAGAATTTAGGAGCTGATACTAGCTGAAAACATTGTGCATATGAAGAAAATGTTAATGCTGCTTAGTAAACGGAGGTACAGTTTCTTAACTGGGCTATGCTGATACCGATTGAAACTATCAATTCGATTAGTAAACCTTCATTAAATATTTTCACTATCAGGTTATGACAGTTTAATTTTATAATTGATAAAACTTAGTAAAAATATTGATTATCACACGATATTTTCAATCAAAATTAGAAAAGCTCAGTTAAGAAACTGTACCCGTTGACGGTTTAAATTATGTATTTATAAACGAGTAATATTTTATTTCTCTACTATTTTTAGATTCATCGTATCTGTTTAGTATATTCGTGTATTTGGAATGTCATGTAGTTTGACTTAATTTCCATTTTACAATAACTGCTAAACCCATGTAAAGGATTACATATGGGCAGTCAATAAAAACCTGATAATATAAAAAATACGTCAAATAACACTTGGGATAATACATTTACACTTATACTGTTTACTCACAAGACAGCAAATACATAAAAAAGTGGCGATCTATTTCGATTGGATACTCCAATCATAACCGTCCAATAGGCGAATGACATGAAACACGATGACGTCCCTTAGATAATAGATGAAATAGAATTATAAGGGACGCCATTGAGATTGGAGTGTCCAATCGAAATCGATCACTACTTAAAATCTTTTATATCTAATTACTGTCTCTTCAGTTAACAGTATAAGTGTAAATATCTTACTACATCAGTTATTCGACATATTTTTGTATTTTAAGGTAATTTAATAATACGCACGATGCTGATCAAGAACTAATAAAAGATAAACATAATATTATGTTAGTACAAGGGTCGTCATTTCATATATTTCTCTCTTTCGTATTACAGTTATAAGACACATCCGACTCTGTTCTCCCAATTTCGTTTTAAATGACAATTTAAGTTGCCAGTCTCTTGCTTTTTATCAAACGAAGACAAAGACCTAATTTATTTCAAAATTTAATGCCACTCTTTCGCCTCTTGTCTGTTAAAGAAAAAAATAAATCACGGTAAATTTTTCATATTGTCAATTTATTTTTATTTGGTCAATATATTTGGTGTTTGCCTTTTGGCAACAAATCGTATGCATTTCTTCATCACTTTTACGTAAGAATGCGTAGTTAAATCATGCTGTGGATACCACCATGCTTAGTACTCTCGAAATATATTTAATATATTTGGATATACAAAATATCGTTGTATATTTAAATGATTATTCATGTGATTTAGCCAATGATTTTACTTTATGGTTAATGTTTTTGTTTGAACTATTAAGGAACCACTAGAACATTATATCCGCAAACTACTAAATTACTATGAATTTATTGGCAAGTGCTTATATTATTTATCACAGTTGTAGCCAACGTGTGCCAAGACTATATCCTTCCACTTAAACGCATATGAACTTGTAATTGAACGCATATTACAAACTTACTGTTGAGTATTGATGGAGAACACCGTAGAGTATTTATGAAGAATATTGATAAAAATAGACTTGAGTATTAATGAAGAATATTGATGGGTTCTTATGAAGTATATTGACGAAGAACACCGTTGAGTATCGATGAAGAATTTTGTTGAGTATTGATGAAGAATATTAATGAAGAACATCGTTGGGTATTGCTGAAGGATTTTATTGAGTATTGATGAAGAATATTGGTGGGTTCTGATGAAAAATATTGATGAATATTGATGAAGAATACCGTTGAATATTGACGAAGAACGTTGTTGAGTATTGATGAAGAATTTTGATAAGGATAGATGAAGAACACCGTTGAGTTTTTATGAAGAATGTTGTTGAGTATTGTTGGTTATTGAAAAAGAATGTTGTTCAGTATTAATGAATACTGTTGATGAGTTTTGAGAAGTATTGATAATGATTATTGATAAAAAATGTTGTTCACAATGGACGAAAAATATTGTTGACTGTTGAAGAAGACTATTGTTAAATATTGTTGAAGAATATTGATGAATATTGATGAAGATTATTGATGAAAAATATTGATGATAATTGATGAAGAATATTGATGACTATCGATGGAGAATATTGGTGACTATTGATGAAGAATTTTGATGATAAGTGAGTGGTGATATTATTGATGAACAATAGTCTTGACTATTGATGAAGAATATTGATGATGATTATTGATAATAATGATGAAGAATATTGATTAAGAATATTGGTGACTATTGATGAAGAATATTGGTGACTATTGATGAAGGATATTGGTGACTATTGGTGAAGAATATTGATACTTTTGATGATGATTATTGATGAAGAAAGTTGAGTATTGGTGAAGAATATTGATGAAGAATATTGTTGAGTATTGACGAAGAAAATTTATGAGTATTGATGAGAGTTGATGGGTATTGATGAAGAATATTGATGAGTATTAATGAAGAACACTGTTGAGTATTGATGAAGAACAGTAGAGTTTTGCTAAAAAGTAGTGAAGAATATTAATGAGTATTGATGAAGAGATTGAAGAGTATCGATGAAGAATATTTGTGATAATTTATGAAGAAGTAATGATGAGTATTTACCAGAAGGGATCGTTTCTTTTTTCACCTCAGAGTGTCTTAGGTCTTTTGACGTGCCAAAAAGTTTAACTAGAAAATCTATTTTGAAAATTGAATTCTCAAAACTTTTTGTGTTCAAATGTTGTTGATTCCTGGAAACATTTTTACCATTAAAGTCCTTTTGGGCAAATAGATAAAAAAATAAAGTATTTATGAAGAATTTTGATGAGTATTGAAGAAGAATATTGATGATGATTATTGATGAAGAATTTTGAGTATTGATGAAGAATATTGATAAAGAATATTAAAGAAGAATATTAATTATAATTTATGAGTATTGACGATGATTATTGATGAGTATGATAAAATACCCATTTTTTATTGTTTTATCTTTGAAAATTTTAAAAAAAATAATTAGTACCATTGACTACATACCATAAATGGTATATTAGTCAATTGTAGTACAATTTCAAAAACCGTACACCTTATCTCGTTTTACTCTATAATTTCTCCATATATTATAATACCCAATAATATTTCTTTACCAGTACTATTTTTCCAAAAGAACTAATTCAAGTTGCCTAATAGTATGATAAACTGCTTAAGTTGTAGGATCTATCATGAAGCAATCAACCATGAAATATGCATGAGAAGGAGCCAAGTTTGAAAGTTCTTTGTCTCAAAATACCCGAGGGACTTTCAAAACCTTACGTTCCCTACCATTTGCATCTGATGGCATTATCATTCGCCAAATACAACCAATAATATGGCCGAACAAGCTTAAACACAAATATTTTAGTAATGCAATACGAGCAAACTTTCGAAATAATTCCTTTTTCAGGTACAATAACTTACAAATTACCGTTTTCCAACCTTGATTATCTTTTTATATCGTATTTATTTCTTCTACTTAACAATTATTTTCCAAAGCCCTAATGATTCTACAAATAGGCCCTTTAGTAAAGGGAAATACATAAAATAATAAATATATTACGTAACTGAGATATAGTGTATAATAAACTATGAATGATACTTTCAATTACTGTAAAACTTAATATGACATATGTCAAGTCTAAAGGTGTCACATCACACTCTCATATCTCATATTTTCCTCGTCAGGCATAATTTAATTACATATAACTCGAGGGCAGATCTGGCAAAGTCTTCTTTTGAAGATGAGTGATTACTTGTGAGATAAACTTATGGAAAATGACAGATGCTCAGTGTATACTCTAAGCCTGAGGTGTACGAGCAAATTGCAAATAATTTAAGTTTAGGGAAATATTCCACAACATTTTTTAGAGTTAAAATGTTAATATATTTTCCATTTTATCTTGTTACAAATAAATTTTCTTTCTAAAACTATTTAAGATCATAAATTCTAATTTCTTATTTAAGTATTGCCACGGTAATGTGCTACATAAGTGTCAGTATAAAAAATATTTTGCAGAGTACAAATAAACATCTCCAAGACCTGTATGATCATACATTTAGCTTTTTTAATTAACAACTTTTTACATTTACAGGTTCACAAAAATGATAAATTTGTAATATTACTGTAATTTAATATTTATTCTTAAAAGTTTTAGTTATATACATAATCTAACAAATCGTTGCAACGAATTTTTAATTTTAGTGTAATATTTTGTAATTTAAGGTGATTTGTGATTTTTGTGGTCTGTCATTGTAAGTGATAAGCCCTTGATGGAATGACAACCTGGACCTTGCCCTTTTCACAGGGAGCTACTTTTTCGTGATAAAGGAGCCTCCAAAGGCCAATGATAAGTCTTTTCTTAAATAATTAGGCGCCATTCATTAGTATATAAATCCATTGTATAAATCAATGGCATTTTTAGCACAATTATTGGTACTTACGTATTATACGGAGGCCACTTATTTTACAGCGCGCTGCGGCGGTTAGGTTAGGTTGGGTTATCATAAGTTTTTATGACTCATCTCGTATAGTTCGATTCATAACGAAACTAGGAAAGTTCTACAAACATATTTATGATAACCCAACTTAACCCAACCGCCGCAGCGCGCTGTAAAATAAGTGGCCTCCGTATAATACGTAAGTACCCAATTATTAAGTGTAGTAATTGATGCACGACTTTGAAAAACAGTATACATTTATTTAAAAGAAATCGTAATCGCTTATCAGTTTTTCGTATATTTGTAAAATGGTTGGCAAACAACCTACAGTATACTAGATCTATTGCTGGAATCATATCCTTATCGGCAAAACAAAGGTTTAAATACAACTAAATACACCATCATTTTAGCTTTATTGTTTCAGTACATCCCACTGTTTCTGTTAAAAGAACTAATAGATTTTGTTTTTTAAATTGTTGATGAAATAAGGGATCCAACTAAATAGCCAAATATAGATCCAATATAGATATCATGTCAGATTTATTGTAATCCAACCCAATATCAGGGATTACTGTTATAGATCTGTATAACTGTCCTCATGGGTGTAGTTAGATTATCGTGGTGACTATTGTAAATAAATAGCACTGATATAACGAATGCAAATGCCTAAAATATACGTCGTAGTTTAAATTATGTTTTAAAGAGGTTGTTAATGCAATTGGCAATATTAAAATTTGTGTTTTAGCCTAAAACACGATAAAGCTTGATAATAATTTAATTATTAGTACGTAGTGTTCAATATAATCAATAATATCTAACGTACTGACCATTTCACATTACAATAGTAAGAGATTGTTCTTATTTAGTAGCATAGCATCAAAGTTAAATAGTAACACATATTTTACATTTATGTTATGTATTTTATGGATAATACAGTTGCACGTTAAGTTGTTAAGGTTTTCAATTATTTTGAGTGTGCACCATAACGTATTTAAAACTATAATGGTCAAATGTTTTCCACAATAAGAAAGTAAACTATACAATTCAAGTAAATAGCTAATGAAAAGGTTAAACTGTAAAATATAAAAGAAATGGATAACTAATGCTAACATAAAATGAACAAGTGAATTTAAGTTTTTAAGAATCGACTTATACTTATGTTTTAAATGAGAACCCCTTATTGCCTACGTAAAATATTTTCATTTTAGAAGTTTAGAATGAATTATGAATCAAATTAACCACCTACGAGCTATTCAATATTTTATATTTGTGTCATTTACGAAACAATGCAATTTGATTAAAGTAGTCATATTTTTGGCTCTTACATAAAATATTATATACTATACAGAAATTTTATATTTGGTTTTAAGCAACTCTTAAGATTCTTGAAACGTTTTTACGTTTTTACCAATTTAGGGTTGGATCTAAAATACCGATAAAGTAACGTGTTAATTTCAAAGTAAACATTTACCAAGAAATTAGTAGGAAATGATACATTACTTAAGATAGGATCTTTAGCCTGGACAGTTTAAAAAATCTATTACCGCTGACTCTTACTTCAATTATTGTTTATAAATAATTGAAAAACCTCTGACTTTTCTGAATCCAACTGGTTTTATGTTCAATAGGTAGTCATAATGACTACCTGTACTGGGCTTAAACGCTATTTCTTACAGCTCGAAAAAAAAACAAAAAAAAAACCGAAAGCCAGCTGTATCTACTGTATTTCTTCACATAGTAGGTTGAGTATACGTTTCTTGCAAAATGAAATTGTCAGATTTTATCAACGGGCGTTACACTGGCTTAAAGACATTACAATCGCGCTATTACTATTTATTATCGTACAATTTAAAGTTAACAAAAGAAAATGACTGGTTTTATAAGGAAGGATTGTAAGCTTTTATTTCGTCAATGCTGGTATGATGGCTGGAAATAATTTCTGCACGAGTAAGACATTGCGAAAGACGTGACTGTCTTGTTGATGTAGCTCGAGATATATCTACTTACGTCAATACAACTGAGAGATGAAATTGAGTTTTACGTGAGTGAACGTCAGAAAGTTACGTGACTCACGTCGTAATGTAAGTGACGTATAACTAACGATAATTCAAGGTGAAATCATTAAGTAGTTTATACTTAACATTACTTCTGTTTTCAATAAGTAAAAGAACATATGAATAACTTTCGTAGAGATAGATATTTGGATTTCAAACAATTACCTTAAAACTACTTTGAAGCAGTATGAGATATTATTCATGAAATGTGAGGTTTTGATTGTCCGTTTTGTTTTTTAAACTGCATTACATATCTGTTGCATTCCAACCAAACACATTACCTTCTCGGATGTCTCATATTTTAAAGCGTGCAAGGTAATTTTGATCTTTTAATTGGTATAAGAAAACTTTAGGACAGTTATTTGAGTGAAGTGAAAAATAATTCGTCACGATAAAATAAATATTTAATAATTTAAAGCTGTTAATTTGTTTTTCTAAATATTATAGTTTCTTACAGCTATACACTCTTTACATTATTTAAGCTTAATATCATGAATAAGATCACACCCTGAATTGGCAGGGCTATCAAAAGTAATTCTATAACTGCTTAAAATGCATTATTTTTTCATATAAATATCTATCTACACAAGGTTTAGGGCTAAGTTTCTACCTGACTGTAATAACTCAGCCACACAGCAGCTGTAGCTCTCATCACCAATGCATGAGGTTTACTTTACTACTGCAAGGTTTCAATTTGCTTTCACCACTGGACCATAAAGCTACTTTACCGCCTTAATATAGCTTTAATTGACCTTGTTAGTTTGTTGTTTCAGAATAAAAATGTTGGATTTAATTGGTTTATTTTATACATATAAGATCATAGATAACTATGAGTTTATTTTATATATAGTTTATTTTAGTAGACAACAGTAAAATGCATAAAAGAAAAATGACTAGTTGTTTGTTAAATATGATACTAGTTTTTATACCTGTTTCTCCATGATTATTACCAAACACAAAGTCTAAGTTGAACGCTAAGTTTAAACTAGAGTAACTAACGAAATAGATAAAAAATAATGTTGTCTATGGTATGTAATCTAACAAGGTAAATGTTAAACTCTAAAACAACAGGAGTAGCACTCTCAGACCACAAATGAATTTTAAAAGAATATAGCGTTGACTGAAAATTATGAGTACTTCCCAAAACAACATAAATACCTAGGCTCTCACGGGCTTTGAACAACCGAATCATCAATATATCGTATCTATCGATTCATCTGACTGCGAGAGATGAGTAAACAACATCGGTATTCCCTTGAGTACTTCCTTTTGACACACTCTATCAAAGGCTTATAACATGTTTACATACAGCATTTTGTAAACAAATTAGGATCAAAATATTCTGTTGCTTTAAAACAATATGCTGAAATTTAAATATTTTGTTTTGTTACGCTTGAAGGGGGTTTCCATTTGAACTACCATCAGTGAAACTAAAAAGTTAGTTTAGTTTTATTAGAAAACGAATGACAAAAATAGGCCAATTTTTAATCATTTCTAATTAAAATTTCCAAATTTTCTTTTAAAATCCTCCCTAATTAAATTAACTTTGTTATGGATGAATGGATTTGTGCTGCTTGATTACAAATGTTATTAAAAATATTGCTATATAATAATTAATATTCAGTAAAATGTTATCCTGAATTCGTCTCATGTAACGTATTTGGGAACTCTTGCAATATGTTTTTTGTGCTCAGAAGTTAATTTTTCATAATAACAAACCGTCGATTATTGATAAACACTTCTTCTATAGAGATCAACAAAAACACCTTTCCCTGCAAACACCTTCAACTGTAAGACTTCTTCAGTATTATATATCAAGAGGATTTATCCGTTTGATTAAGTATTCGATTGAGGTTAGAAATATAATAAATTATGACAAGGATGTATTTATTACTGTACAGCACAATTAATGTTTGCTATGTAATCTGGGATAGGTATTTTCAATTTATTAAACATAATAAAACCTTATTAGGTTCCAATATTCTTTAAATCATTAAAGAATTAGTTTATATCCTAATAAAGTAAGAAAATAAAGTAAGTAAGTAAAGAGCAGTTTTGAAAATATGAAAAACCCCCAATGAAAGAGTTTAGTATTTTATGGATGTCAAATTTTGTTTATGTGCGCTGTTTACAATTTAACGAAATCCAACTTACTTGGGGTTTTCCAAAAGAATAAATTGTATACGAGCTTGAGCTAAAGATTGACTTTGTTTGTAACACTTTACAAAAGGTAAAATTAAATAAAAGGATTTTTTTTCCTAAAAGTGTCAAACTTTAGTGTCAAGTGACAATAGAGGCTTGAGATCGTTAGGAGTACTTTTGGACAGTATAGTATATTTGATGATGAAGTACTGTATTGTGCAACGTAAATCTATTAAGTTTGCTGAAAGCTACCATTAGGCCAACAGCTTAACACTGAGTAAATTAATCAATGTCACTTTGCAAGTCACTTAACTAAGCAAGAACGAGAGGAATGACTAATGATATTTAGTAATGATTATCCGAAGACAAAATCAAAACCGGGTCAATCCTCATGCTGCCATTCGAATGTTCCCTACTCAATTCAGTGCAAAGTATAAGGAGAAAGTATCGTTTCCGTATAAATTTTGAAGTACAGATTTTAGACGCAAGTACTTCCTGTACCAAAAAAGTTATTTTCAAAGTTATCTCGCTGTGTGTGTGTGTGAGACTGTTTATGAATGGTGATTTTCCCGTAAGAATCCATAAAATAACTGAATTCAAACATTTAAATACACGATAAAAACATTTTCTAAATAGATTTTTCTCAATATTGGAAATTTTAGTGTAAAACCGATGAAAATGGTTTTTCGGTGGCCCATTCAGTAGCTTCATGGACTTCAGGTCCAAGAACTGATATAAAGTAAAATTGACCCCAATATAAATTTGTATACTTAAATTATACTATATACCTACTTTACTGTGTTGAGGTGTATTTTTAGTCGTAGGGATATAAAAGGAATAACACTTTTTGAAATTAGTTTCAAGCGCATAGAAAAGCGTTTCATATAACTATAAAAAATGTCAAGGAAGGTGCTAATTTAACTTAATGTCCATATAAGTTAAATTAGCTTGAAACAAGAAAATAATAAATTAAATGCACAAATAAATTATATTTTATGACAATGCGTTTGTTTTAGTCCGTGTATTGTCCGAAAGAGGGAAAATGCTTTTTGTTACAAAATGCTTTATTTTCATAGCTTAAATTGTATAAATTTGATGTATACCGAAAGAAATAATTTAAATCATAGCGATCTTAGAAAAGCTAAAACCCACCACTAGTAGCGCACATAAAAGATTAGCTTTTTAAAATTTTAGTTGATAAATACCTGGTTTACTGTAGACTATTGTTATGAATTTTAATGTCGTTTCTCTTTTTGAAGAAACCATTAAAATGTTGTGTTGGTGACTAATATTGTGATAATAATCAGAGTGGTTAGAACATCTTACAGTTACCATAAACTAACAAAACATATTTAAATACACAATAATAAACGTCATGATTTTCATATTATATTTAGAACCAAACGCATTTAACCAAACAATTTGGTAGTGACATAATATCCTAATCGGTTTATATATTGTTTAATATATAAAGATTATCAGCCTAAACAACAGCTGAAGTTCAATTCAAACAATAACATAAAGCCAACTTTTTAAGATAAATCTTAAAACTGCTATTTTATCAAAGGCAAATCCGAATAAAATGGTTTCGGTCCAGGCATGGAATAAAATTTTTTTAAATGTTATTATATTACCTAGAGACCTGATTATTCGTCTTTATTCAATATTCTGAGATTGCAACAAATAAAACTGATTAAAGGATGTCCATAAAGCGGTTGAAATAACTCTTAACACGGAATAAAACGAATTAACAAACTCGTTAGGGGGAACATTTCAGTTTTACTGGTGTCGCAATTAACACTAACTCGATTTAAAACGTTAGACTAAATTGGAATTCTTAATTGAAAGTAATGTTTTCTGTAAAAGTGATGATTTTGTTTTGACATTCTAACATAGCAGTGCATATATTTTCTGTCATAGGACGCTAAGCACGAGCCCGGAATTGTTTTTCACATTACTTCAGGCTAGACCTAGGAGTACGGCAATATGACTTAGATCAAATCCATCGGTGATTTAGTGGGGTTTGAACCCGGGACCCCAGGAACCGGAGTCCCGCGCTCTAACCACTAGACCAGCTCGCCCCCCCCCCCGAATAGCAATGCATATGGGAGTAAACAATACATACATGATGTCATGGAGCTTTCTGCTTTGCTAAACATTTTTGAACTGTTACATGATTTATTGACGTGGATTCTATTGATATTCTCTGGGGTGTTGCTTTTGAACCCGGCCACCAAAGGTATATTGTATGAATATAAACAAGGCTCTTGATACACAAGTTAATCAAAGCTCTTGGTTAACTAATAATCTAAAACAAGAGTGTGTGGAAAACTCATTATATGTTATAAACATCATTGGGGTTTGATTGTTTTAATACAAAAATGGTTAATTATAAAAATCTAATGTTAGAGTATGTTTTAAAATATACTACCAAGCATTTTTATATTAAATTAAATATTTTGAAACCACCCAACAATTAATTATTCTATTTTCATTTTTTGTAAAAAAAACTTACATATAAAACTATCAATACAATTGTATATACTTTTGGAACAAGTTTTTGAAATGTTTACGTTTTTATATGATAACAACATACCTTACCTTACATAGCTGGCCACTCAAACCTATAATGGTTTTTGGCCTCTCCAACAGCTCTGCACCATCTTTCTCGGTCCTTCATTATCTCCTCTGTAACGGACATCCTTCTCATATCCCTCCGGACTTGGTCCCACCATATCGCAGCCTTTGGTGTTCTAAAGGTCTTCTTCCTAAAAATAAAGAATCCACCACTGTTCTCAAGACTGACTCTTATTGATAACAACATAAATAAACAAATCTTTCAAGTTGACAATTTATATGTGACTATTGCTAATTTACTAGACTGTTAGATAATAGAAAGGAGGTCTACTTATTACACATTTAGGGTGTTTTTCTTCTTCCGTTTACATTTTTCCAATTTTCTTAACGTTACTTCACTTAAAGATCTGGAACAGGCAAATGCATATTAAGGAAGATTTTCTTGTATTAGACTTTGAAAACATTCTTTTGAAGTATCATTTCATTTAGGCTATTACCGTAGAATCATTGAAATAACTATTTTGAAGAAATGTTTTTCTATTCCCAATTTTCACTCTCAAAACATAAAATCCTACAATATCCTTTGAAACCATTTAGTAAAATTAGGGTGTAATTGTGCGCTAAAAACCTGCAAAACAACCGTGAATTATAAATTCCCACTTTTTTACA
Organism: Macrosteles quadrilineatus; assembly: GCF_028750875.1. NCBI lineage: Eukaryota > Metazoa > Arthropoda > Insecta > Hemiptera > Cicadellidae > Macrosteles > Macrosteles quadrilineatus. The sequence continues at coordinate 17,426,959 of NW_026542599.1, forward strand.
GGAACGTATATCAGGCTACTATGTTTATACTTTTAAGGAAATATTTAAATGAAAATACAATTAGGCACGTTGCAATAGGGGTATTTATTGTTTTTTATGACCAGTGTTTTATTATATAGTCCTTATAAAAACCTTCTGAATTACACGAAATTGTTTATTCAATTAAAGAGAACGTGTAATCATATGAGTTAATTATTCACTTGTACTGACTAATAATCAACAACCAAAAATCAAAGTTACTTAATAACGGATAATTAATTAAACAGTCAAACAATGTAATCAACGATTGTTTTTTAACTAATAATGAACACTTCAGATACGAGTACTAAATTTATGGAACACCTATTATTTTATTTGTTAGCTAGAGTTTCTACAAATGCATATATATGGTTCGCTGATCGTTGTTTAATTAATCAATTTATTTCAACCAATAATATTCAGCAATACGTAAGAAACCATATTTAATTATAGAGATACCTAATTTTTCAAATGAACACTTTAGGATTTACCTTAGAAGTACGAGTATATTCGTCAGATTGTTTTAACCTGGGGTCTTCTTTAATTAACTAGGTAAAAATAATTTTAAACTACATAAATTAAACCGAAATTCAGTAAAGATTATCTAAAAAATAGCTTACATAGAAATAAATTTGTCTTATACCAACTTCCTTACAAGTGTGTGTGCGTAACAATATACATCATAATCAAACATGAAATGTCATAAATTCATAATTTTTATGAAATGGACAGCGCATAAAGTAGGTCAAATAATTTTCTCTCCGGTAATTTGGTGCAATCAGCTTCTTTTCAGAAAAGTTGTTTTGGTCCCTTAGTGGCCTCATTTTATTATTCTTCTTACTTCAACATAAAATAATGTATAAACTAGGTCTAATATTCATCCTCAGTTATCGTCTAGGAGTAATGAAGTTATATTATACAGGGTGACAAAAAAGTATGGAAACGGCTTGATATCTTTTTAACTAAATTCGTTAGAAAATTCAAACCTTTCACATCAACTTATATGTATGAAAACTACTTTTTGCAAGTATTACAATTTTTTTACCTTCACCAGGGGACGGCCCACGAGGAGTAGGTACATAATCTTTAATGTAAGCATAGGTTGATATGCACATCATTTTAAAGGTCTGGTCAAGTGGAGTTCATTGCTGGAAACCGCATCTCAAAAGGTTCATTCGTTACAAAATGGCGGCATTTCAAAGTTCTTGCGGAATATACCTGCACAGGCCTTAGTAATGGTAAACACTCATAGTCAAAATTAGCCGGAAAATCTGAAACCCGTTTAAATTTGTTTTGAAGATTGAATAAACTTAGTCTATGGGCTAGTTGACTTTAAAATACAATTTCAGCTCTCAAGATAATGTTTAATACGAGTATTTACCAATATTAAGGCCTGTAAAGGTATATTCCACAAGAACTTTGAAATGCCGCCATTTTGTAACGAATGAACCTTTTGAGATGCGGTTTCCGGCAATGAACTCCACTTGACCAGACCTTTAAAATGGTGTGCATATCAACCTATGCTTACATTAAAGATTTTGTACCTACTCCTTACGGGTCATCCCCTGGTGGAGGTAAAAAAATGAAAATGCTTAGAAAAAGTAGTTTTTATACATGTAAGTTGATGTTAAAAGTTTGACTTTTCTAACGGATTTAGTTAAAAAGATATTAAGCCGTTTCCAGACTTTTTTGTCACCCTGTATATCAATGTGTAATTAGGATAAACGTTATATAGTCATTGGTTTGTAGTTTTAAACAGTACAAACAAAAGGAAGAACATTTAGCAAACTCTAACGTCAATGTACACTACATAAATAAATGTCATCATATCGTTAAGAATACAAGAGATACAATACCGGTAACTATAACTAAAAACATGTTTACTATAAACATGTTTAAGTTATTCGTGGTAGAAAACCGACTATTATTTGTTGTATTGTTTAGCTGTTGTAAATTAACATGACTAACAATCATTTGTAGCAGTCATAAAATGAAAAAATATCTGTTAACGACTAAAACACAAACTTCCCTCGCCAGTCTTTAACTACCTTTAACTAGCCAAAACATAGAAAAATTGTTTACACGATAAATTAACCTATACCATATACCTATACGAAGGATTTATCAGTTTTAGCTTACAATGTTCTTGAACATCAACAATAATTATTACACAACAACAATGTGATTAATGCTCTTGAATAATAATAAAGCTTCAGTGTCCAATCGTCAATGGTGGAAGGAATACAGTCTAAATAGAAAGTTGCCATCATATTTTCTTTTATGTTAGAGGTTCAGTAAAAAAGTAAGTTCACGGAACATTCGCATAGTTTAGCAACAGGGAGTGAGCTAATCTAGTGGTAGAGTTAAAGACGACTTCTGTTCCCAAAATCCCTGGTTCAAATACCATCAACCACCAATGAATTGTATTTGAGTGATAATGCTGCAACCTCTCATCCTGCCTGAATTAACGTGACAAACAATTTCAGGCTAAGGTTTGGCTGATTAGTAATAGAAACTATGTTACTTTCAGTTAGCATTTTTCGATTTATTACAGATACTACTGTAAAAGAACATATTACTGTGTATTTAGGTAAATACACTCACATAAATAGTTGCAGAAACATTGGTTTGTCCTGAACTCACTACGTTAGGTTATCAATTATTAAATGATTTGAAATTAAACTATAGTAAATTACTTGTTGATATGCACTAACAAACTATTTCAATTACTATTCCTTTTAAAATGAAGGTTAATCTTAAAAATTATAACTTTTTTTACTTAGTAAATTGAGTCAGAATATTCAGACATAATGACAATCTTACTGTTAAAGATACAATTAGTTACTACTGGCTACTTGCGTTTCTTAATTGTATTTTAACTATAAATTGAAACTTTCTCCTGCATTTTCATATTTTTTTAAACTCTTTCCCCGTTTATTTAAGGGAGTTATTAAAGCTGGGAAACTGATTTCAGCCTTATTTTATTTATATAATAATGTTACATTTCACAATATAGCGGACGATCAATTATAGTTTCTTATTAAATTATTTATTAAAGAAATGTTCTATGTCAAATACCAAATTTAAAATGTCTTTTAAAATATCTCACGATGAGAATTGACAATTTTGGTGTGTAGAAATGGAAAACTTGAATTTTATTGCATATTTGGCATAATAATCACTAGTTTCATAACATTTTTATAAAATATGAATAGTCCATATAAAACATACCTACCAAGTTAGTTACGGATTTTATTAAAAAGAAAAAGCTTTCATCCATGGTAAGATTAAATTTAAAATATAAATCTTTAACTTATATTACTTCATTAGATTTTTACAATCGTAATCTCTAATCTCCACCCTAACTTGACTTTTGTTACATATAATACATTATAATATACAGGGTGAGTAAAAAGTGTGGGGACCCCCTGTTATTTTTTTAACGGCCCATACTAGAAAAACTAAACTCGGCGCAACATTATGGCATGTTATGAAGTATTTTTTGGGCATAACCGCCTTTTTGTGTTCATCCCCAAAATGGGGGATTTTGGGGGAAACTAAACTATTTCAAATATAAAGACCTCTAATTTGTGTTGTTGGTTTTCTTTTACCAGGACCTTCAAAATGAGGGGTCTCTTGATGGGTCTTTGTATTTGAAATTTTTGAGTTTTCCAAAATCCCCCATTTCGGGGAGGTACACCAAGTGGCGGTTATGTCCAAAAGGTACTTCATAACATGTCATAAAGGTGTCATGAGTTTAGTTTTTCTAGTATGGGCCGTTAAAAACATAACAGGGGGTCTCCACACTTTTTACTAACCCTGTATAATTCTAACCGTAAGGACCGTTTTACGATTATATCCAGTAATGCTTATATCTAGCCTGATTAGTGTGCTTCATGGAAAAAAGTAGAACCTTTAGATTTTTCTGCTATACTTATATTAAAATTTCCCGCTTCGATTTTGTCAAATGTATTCAAAACTTAAAGCTTTCTAGATTTTTTGATTTCAGTTAGCTATGGGTGTTCCAAAAGTTATTGGAACAATTACAAAAGCTCATTCTCTTGGTAGCCAGGTAAATCTGCGTTTGAAATAGAAATCAACCATCCAAATTGATACGATATGACGGATGAAAAGTTAGGCGAATAAATACCAAATTAATAATATTAGTTTATAGCACTGAAATATTTATCTGGTAAAATATAAAATTAATATAAATTATTTAAATGTATAAATTAAATGTAATAAATGAAGATTTATTAATTTACAAAGATCTGTGGTTTTGTCCAAGCTGAAGTTTAAAATCGCCGATACACACTGAATGTTAGTGAATATGTAAATATAGTTTTTAAAAGGACTTTTAAATATTGTCATTATATCGAAAAAAATCATTTAGATTATTTAATAACTTATTTTTAAATAAGAGAAACAAGTAGCATGTGGTCTATATGCTGGAACGTGCAATAACGTTATAAGACCAAAGGCTAACATGTTATGAAACATTCTATTGGTGTTTAATACAATGTATACATTATAAAAGGAACGAACTAATAAATACACATAGTGATGTCTTACACTATTACTAATGTGTATTTTAACATCAATATTGAATAACGAGATGGCTGACATTAGACAATATTTAGAGTTTTTTTATTAGTCAATATAATTAATTACAGCATTTAAATTATATTTTTATTTTACATTTGATAATATTCCTGAGAAAACTGCACACAGTTGTAACGACCCAAAACCCGTCAAGGGGTAAAAACCCGATTTTTAAAAGTTTCATTTTAAGTATTATAATTTTCTACGTTCGGGGTAAGCCGCGCCCGCGTTGTCAGCGGCATCGTAGGGGCAATGGTCCTACGTCATTGTAGAGGGGATGACGCTAGTTACCTACCCCACCGCCAGGGGCGATGGCGAAGAAGGACCAGAAGAGCAGACCAGACCTCATACTCAGTCGTCCACCCGCTACCAAACCGTCAGTACGCTTGCTGTTTGGAGACAATCCAACAGTCTATGACCTCCTAAATTCTGGTCAATTAAAGATTTCCCCCGTTCCTGGTAGAATCATAAGTCATCAGGTTAGTGTGCTACCGAATTTATTTTGTTTAATCTCATTTTTAGACAAGTTTTATTATTTTTATTTTACTGTGCCGCAGTCGCGCGCACCCCGCACGCTTTTTCACGTACGAGCACACTACCTTTTGTCTTAAACCAGCTTCGGAAATCAGTTAAGTTGCCGGAACGGTTTACGTACGACTTACCCCGTTACCCCGGACCGTCCTACGTAAATTTGGTTTAAAAACCCCGTATCGACTCTGGTGATCGACCGAGTCTAATTTTCCCGACAAGTTTACTTTGGTGATTACCAAGTATAACGACCGAATCACGTTTTAGTTCAGTTTCTAATTAATTAGGCTTATTCGCATTTCGATAGGTTATTCAAAATTCTAAATTTAACTTTACATATTTTTCGAGTGGCTATGATGAGCACTTGTTGAAGGTAAGCTTAACATTGTAAGCATTATTGTTGTAATTAATATTCTGAGCCAATAAACTCGAAACGATAATTAATTAACAAACACGTTAGAGCCCTGGACTATCTCATTGTAGGCTAAGCTATCTGGACAAATTTAAGGTGTGACAGAATTTCAGGTGAGACGACAATTACGTACTTTAAAATCTAATTTTGTCCCTCAACCCGAAATTTCGTCATACAGTATTTTATAGAAAAAACAGATATCTGGATAAAACTAAAAAAAAAAAAAAAAAAACTTGATGGATGATGAATTATGTTAAAGAGTTCAGTATTACATGTAGTTTTATTTTATTTACTATTCTATTCAATAACTTCCAATAATGTATCCATTTTCAATCGTCAAATAATGTCCCTGGTATGGTTAAGTTCTCAAAGAATTTAGAAGAGTGTAAAAACGTATGTTAATTAAGTAAATCATACTAGACAATTGACACGTTTTAATAACCAAATAACACATAAATGGTATGTTCATGTTACAAAATTATTAATTCTTAAATTGTTACTATTATCTACCTAAATTTAAGAACATTAGTATTAATTTTTTGGTTTAGATTTTTCAGTCGTTAAAGTTAAAGTTGGTAAAAATCAATCACGATTTACATATTAAACTAGAGAGCACGACAGTAATTAAAACGTGCAGGAACATTCACCAGTGATTTGATCACGAATTTGTTGTAATCTTTAATCAAAATGAAACCGAACATTACTAGAACACGAAGTACATTTTTTAACAAGATTTAAATATTATAGGTCTGTTAAAATGGTAAACAAATATTAATCTGACCTTTGTAGTGAGCATTTGTAATATTTTATTTTATTTTTTTTCCTAACGGCATAGCCACTTTACAGTGAAAATATATTTACAACTTGAAATAACACAAATAAATAGTAAATACTTGTAACAAATAGTGAACAGTAACAAATTAATAGTAACAATATAAATATTTACTAATTATGAATAGAAAGTTTGTAGATGGCAACAAATATGAAGTGCATGACTGAGAAAAAAAACCTTTCCTTTTGCTTTTTATTTCTATGAACTTCTCATATTGAAAAATTGTAATATGCATTTCGTGAATAAAATATAGATTTAAATAAATCATTGATTTGCTTGCTTTCAATAGAACGTTATCACGATAAGCTAGCCTAAGTACAAAATAGAAAAAAAATTATTTGCAATTTTATTACAAACAAAATGTTATCAAGAGGTTTTGAAAGTATTTCCTTTCCCTCCCTTTTTCGGTTCTAAACGCAACATTTATCACTTTGATTTGACTTTCTGAGAACCCTTATTTTGCATTCGTTAAAAGCAATTTGTAATTTTTCTTCTATAACGTAAATTGCAAGTGCTAAAGAAGGCTGCTAAAGAAAAAAGGTCAAAAGAAAAAGAAGTGACCTTTAAATTAGAAGTTTCGCTTGAATTAGAGCAAGATAGCTTTGTCTTGATGAGTTCATTAACAATTTTCTCTTTCTCAGAACTGTCTTATTATCTTTATTTATAAAGAGTAGATAGTAGAAAGTCATCACGAAGAGTAAATCTTCCCAAAAGACTTGACTTATAAGTAAAGAAGGGAGATGACATATGACTAATGTCATATGGTTGTTAATTATTATTATATTGTTTTTGTAGACAAACTTACTTGTAAACAAACTAACTTGTAGTTCATTAAATGAAATTCTTCATCTAAAGATTTAGTTTTATTTTAAAACAAGAAACACTAAGTGATATATATTAAATGTTGATATTCTTTATTTATGTACTTTCACAGTAAACACCGATTTTGCAGTAGAAACATCAGTGTTTGTTCAAGATCATAGCCATTATTGGTGAAACCTTTTTTGCACTAGATATCCCTAAACATAAAGTTATGACTTAATGGACACGACATTACAACATATATAACATAATAGGCCGATACTATCTGAGACATGTAATATTGTAGAGATAATTAATTGCTGGTAATATCCGCATAATCATTACACCGTATGATATACAGTATCTCCAGTGACGAAGGAAAAATAGCTGAAAATGAGGATGTATAGAGCTGAACATAGGATCATTCTTATTTAGTAATTTCTGAAGTTTGTGTTTAAATCCACATTGAAAAATTCCTCAAATTGGGTTAAAGGAATTTGAAAAACTAGAATCACCTATCAGTTATATTCCTGGGAATGGTTGTTCTTCAAGCATATTTAGATTTGTAATAATTCAGACAACCTCAGTGAACTACTGAACACAAAAGATAACCCCACCGCAGCAATCCTGCAGACTAAGCGAATTTCCATTTGCCTTAATTGATATACAATAAAATCTGTTTAAATAACATTAGGTTAAAAGAGTACCTAGGTTTGCTGCTGCAGGAAGAGTAATAAAGGGGATTTTTTTTATAAAATATTATTAGCTTAGTATAAAATAAATAAATTTGCCAAGTTTGATCAAAATACAGTATATCCATAAACAAGCAAACTGCAATATTTGAAATATTCTCTATAATAATAACATGTGAATTTTAAATTTAATTTTGTGTATTTTCTTATTAACCAATAACCACACAGAAATGCCTAAATATATTAAATTATTTTTATTTTTAAGCTCTTTCAAATGGTTTAGAGAAAATATGAGATTTCAAGATAATAGTAGATTTAGAAATATTACTGTGCCATAAAACCGAATATTCAATACTATATGATTTGTGGGAATATTCCGTTAAACATGCAACTATTACTAAATTTTTTCAGTCACCTAACTAATATGTATATTTTGGACAATAAAGTAATAACTAGTGATATTGGATTTCAATCCAAGTGTGTATCTAGCACAAAGTTTCAATTAAAAATTAAAAGTACCATAAAAGAATAGCACAATGCGTAGTTGTTAACTTTTCCTGAAGTGTCAATGATACTGGGAAGAAGTTATGTTGGTTAATACCAATCTTTTACCATTCAATCTATTATATTAGGTGCAAAAGTTGATCACTTGTACTTCAAATCAATCTAAAGCCGAAGAAATCTCTAAGGACCAAGACATGTGTGAATCCCATCAAACTTGGAATAGTAGGCGATTTAAACTTTCTTGGTAGCAGAAAGGCAATCCGGAACTTTCTTTATGTGATGGAAGCAAACTGTACCAGACTTATATTGGCACTTTATCACAACATATTTAATATCAGCTTGGAATACTGTATTTTGTTAACTCTGTTATCACTTTTATAGGGAAGAAGAAACTAGTATGTGACATTGTAGTTGCAATAGATGAATATAGGTTTTATGACCAAGACTATGGTGTGAATACAAATTTGTTGCGGATAGTAAACTATTTTACATGCGTTTTGACAAACATTATTAATCTTCATTGCCTTTTTTCTAACCTTGTCTTTGTAAGAGTAAGTTCATAACGACCGTAGTGTTACCATTGTCGGCCGGAAATCACGGATCTTTTAACACGTTGCCTACCAGCCGTCACCCATCTGTGTCAGGACTCTTGTGTTACCTGATAGTGAATGTGTTAAAGTTGATTTTACACCAGAACAATTGTAATTTGAGAAAAAAAAATTATGTTCCGAAAGAATGAGTATCCGCAATCCGTTACCAGGTCTCATAGCTGAGATTTTTCTCAATATAAAAGAAAATAAACATACAATCATGACCGACAATCAAACACTTCAAAAATTAAGGTGATGAAAAAAATTGAATATTCTCTAGTCCGAGTTTTAAATTAAGTACTTTAATTTACAAATATAAGTTTCGAAAATAGAAAATTCCCTATTATATTTACCTTTATTATAAGATTTACAGGCAAAATCTTGAATCAACACAAAACTTTGTTCTTAAGAAATATACGATTAAAACGTATTTAATAACGCTTCTTAGACACTTTTTTGGTAAACGATCTAACTATTTAAACATTTAAAATAAAAATAAAATTACAATTCAACCCCTTTAAAAATATAATATAGTTGGTTGCACTAAATATAAATGTTAAGAAAGACAATGTTTTATATTCAAACCACGTTTAGAAGCATTCACGACCACCTCGTCTGGTTGAACGTGTTTAAACGTTTTTGTCTGCAGAACTGACTTTATCTCGGACCCAAGGTTTTGTGTCTGAAATTCACATAACGTGATGCTTGCCATTCATATGTATAAGGTGGCTTGAATATAGCTTACAACACTGTGTAATGTGAAAACTATTTAATTTACTGTTTTAACAAGTAAATCCAACGTAATATTGTGAATAATCATCAAGAAATGACCGACCATCCTTCTTTATTCTTTAATAAAGCTTAAAATCCCATTTGCAATATTTTGTTTGTGTGTTTTTACGCCAGTAATAATTTTTTCGTTTTGAAATGAAACTGTCCAAACCCTGGTCTTGTTACTGTTTAACGTCAAAACTTTTGTTAGATAGCATCATTAATTCATAGCCCAATGACAAATGGCATCTGGGTCTGGGAACGATTTTCCTTGGATTCGAACCAGTGACCTTCAGATTTGAAGGTGAACTATAACCACTCGGCTACCCAGACAATTAAATATATTTCCTAAATAGGTCTATTAAAAGTATAAACTACAACCAAACATCGTCCTAGAGTTGTTGTCATTTGTAAATAATTCTCAGTAACAAGCAATGCGTTTTTGGTGTAACAAGACTATAAAATTGCATCGTTTACTAACAAGGTTCTTTTTAGACGACGTGTGGTTGTTAACTTCACGTGGTAGTGGGGAATGTGTTATGAATGTAATTTTGTCTCAAAAAGGATATAACCTTTTTATCATTTACTTTTAACTTTCAATTAAATTACAAGGTTGTCTATTAAAGTGATGTTAACATACAAGCATATTAACATATTAAAGTAGGATAAGATGAGATGTGCATCAAAATCACTGTTATATATTTACCCGGGATTTTAAACATTACATAATACATTTTAAAACTTAAATTGGGTTCTTTTGTGGAACATGTTTTGTAAAAGCCTATTAGTTTTAATCTGAACCCAAATAAACCTATTTCCCTCAAAAGTTTGTTAATAATTTGTGACAGAAGTTAAATTATACTTTTTTAGTGAAGGTAAATATCTTGATACGACGTGTTGCACCACAAACTGCTATGCAAAATATTTTTCCTTTGGAAACGCTGCATAAGTGAAGGTGACATTGTCACTAATACTGCTCTATAAATAAACACCTTTGTGTGAAGACTGCGATTTTAGCATTTATGGTAACAAAGGAAACATACCTTTGCATGGAAAGCTTTATACTTTGATACTTTACTTGGTGTCAGGGGTGTCTTTACAATCACACTTGTATGTTTTTATTGACAACACATGTTTAAGTGTAACACACCGGTTAAGTGTAAGAGAGGGCCATGTGGCCCTAACCTTACCTATATAAATAAATAAAACAGTTTTTTTAATTGTTCATGTTTTGGCCACATTGTTATAGAATCTAAGATATTGAACTTGAAAAAGTTTTTATACTATTTTACAGTGTTGAACACGACGTATGAAATAATCTTTCTAAGAAAGTTGTAGTGCCTTTTTTTTGGGTTTCCAAATTTGTCTTTCAAGTCAAATTTACAAGGTGTTACAATTTGGCTGTAACAAACTATACGTTTTCTGATCGAATATTTGCTTTGTGTTAATATTTTAGGTTAACATAATGTTGACATTTGTTTAATGTTAATATTTATTTAATTCTGATTATAAAAAATATCATTAATTATGTTGGCTTAAGGTTGAGAAAACGGGATTTTACGAGGAAGTGTCAAGATAAGAATACCTTACAATCTTTGACAATGACTACCAAACACCCAGTGTTTTTGTTTTTCGTACTATTGACATTCCATCGATGACTCTTTGTATTAAGCCTGAAAATAGATTGTTCAAGAAGTAAGAATGTGGACCTCAACACGAATGAATATTCATTAAAATATATACTTAAACAACTTATCTAATAATAATTCTTAGACACTTTACGATAAACATATTTAATCACCAAAATATTTAAAAACTGCATTTTCATTGAATAGGTACAAATCGAAAATCATCATAATAAGTGTAAATAATGACGTTAGTGTAAGGATGCTTAAGATTGGGCTTAGTTATTCTAAATAGAATTGAAGTACACCTCAGCAATATTAGATTTTTATTATATTTAAGATTAGTTTTTGCACATACTTAAGTATTTGGATAAAATATTTGACTGACATGTTTTGTAACTCCTGGCTCAAAGCTAACCACGTTGAATTGTTGCGATATAAAGCATTCCTCGTCCTTTTACCTGAACATTATTACAATGACAAGTACGGGAGGAATTTATATTATGTTAATCTCAGTCTTTTTAAAATGTCCCCTTGGTAGAATTTATTGACAATAGATAAATACGTGTTCCTATGTAGAAACCATAAGGCTATAGTTATTCATTTTAGTTAGGTGTTGTCTATTGTTTCGTTACACATACTGTATGTTTTGGTTCAACTGGTCCATTGATTACAATAATCGATCTCTATTACAAAAGATCGATGATTACAATATATGATTACTTTTGCTGTAATGTACAATCTTTTGTTTCAGTACACGTTTTAGTAGTTTATCAAGAGCTATTGAAGGCTATTTCTAGTTTTCGTTGATTTCATTTTACAGAAAGTTCTTTTCTGTTTGTAAAAAAAATGCGGTACATTTTTTGGCCCTGAAGTAATTTAATGTGTGTTGTCACAATGCGGTTATTTAATCAAACCAATGTGATAAATTAATATTAAATAACTTGATCAGAATTTAACGTGTAATTTAATTTATGGAGAGTAAATAAATAAAAAAATAGTTTAATGACACTTAAAACATAGTTATATTTAAGCTTATACTGTTAACTCACAAGATGGTAGATTTTCATGTTGGATGGCAAGTAATGAATGATTTCACCTAAATTAATATTATAGCAAATACATTACACATTACTTCGAAATCCAAAGTAAGCTATACGTTTATTGTGAAATACACTAGACACAACATTAAACGAAATAAAAAAAAATTCTCTGAGCCTTTTACTGGTTAAAAGGTGTAGGGGATTTATAGTAAATGTTAAATTAAAGCCAGTGCCTAAATAGAACACAAGGCTTCAATGAATAAAAATATTTTTTTCTGGTTAGTATAACTAGTTTGGTCTAGACAACTTTATAATAAAAAAGAATAATTGATAAAGATGATGATTTCGCTTTTCTACCAAGTGAATTGTTCCTATATTATTTTTATAACCGCGTGTGGTTAATATACTAAAACAGCAAATACCATGGTCATATGTTCACTTTGTGTTTGCAGAAAATGCTTTTTTTCAATAAGTTACTATAACGTTTTAGTTACTATAACAATTACTATAACATGTTAAACAATTAAACATTATGTTAACTTTGAACCAACTAGTTGTAATATGAACCACTACAAGACGAAATTTACGTAACGTTCATTCAGGAGAAAATAAATTATGGCCACGCATAATCCATATTAGGCGCGGAATAAGCCTTCATTTCCACATTAATTTAAGGAAAATAGTTAACCATTTGTCCGTACAACGGTAACCTCTGGCTTTAAACATGAAAACAGATTATACGCTTCCTTTACACAGCTAAAAGGATTCTTGTGAAGTGTTAAACTATTTTAAATGATTATTTTGTATTAAAATTAAACCAAATCCTTTCAAAGTAGAATATTAACTTAGAACGCTGATCCTACTGTGGTAAATCATTTCAAGGTTACTTCAACTTTTTACGTATGCTTAATCTTGTAAATAATTATTTATACTTTTATAGGTTTGATTGAAATATTTTATCAGCACTATCATTGTATACGACCATAGGATCAGAAACTGTATATTGTGGAGGTTCACTGAAAAGGTTGTTTTTAAACTTTCAACCATATTAGAAAAATAATATTCATAAGAGTACTATTGTTTTTTTTTTTAAGAGGTTGGTGGCCTCATTCAACCTGAAGGCAACATTTGCATTGATAGAAATAAGCAAAGGATAAACAGATTTAAAACAAAAAGGGTCAAAACTAGGGGTTATGCAAATATTTTATTTTTTTCACAGATGGTGTTTTTATTGTATGTTTTGATGATGGCTTAGAAACACTGTATATATATATATGATCCAATAAAAAAAAGTTATCAAAAAAATATAAAAATATGAAGACGTTTCAACCCAGACGATGGATACAGCCGGAAATAATGATTCTGTATTCAAATTTTTTGTCATTATTTTTTTTTCTTCTAACGAAAAAACGGTGTGTATATATTTGCTATAAAATCATAACACTGAAATCAAAATATTTGGAACTACCATTGAAAATATGCTACATTAGGGAAATTGTTTGGTGATTAAAACACATGAAACAAAATCTAATTGTCCATAGGATTAATTGTTTTCCATTCTCTTGTGGTACATTTATCTGAATGTACATTTCTAGCCAACCAAATGAGATTGCTTGCTCTAATTTATGCAGACTACGCTTTATAATTAATTAATCTCAATAAAAAAAACTGACAACCCTGTAAAATTTTTAACATTATTTAGTTCGCATTTACGTCGAAACTTCATTTGTGACTGAGTTGTTTGTTTTTAGGATATTGTACGGATCATTATGTTATCATCGGTTATATTTTTAAACAAACCTGTAGAAAACTATGAAAGTATCCATAGGTTTCAAAGACTATTAAATCATTGAATTGTTAGGTGATCTACTGCATAATTTAAGTCCAAATAAAAAATTAGCAATCGAATTTTAAGAATAAATAGTCATTTTAGATGTCCCCTCTATGAGCTTAATGATTAGTTACGTTTTATTAAAGGTTTTCCGTTGAAATTATGCGATATGTTAGAAAACAAATGGATTATCAGTGTGATTAATTTTTAACTTAGGCTACTCAGAAACACATCGTTCTCGTTGGTAAGATAAACATATTCGGAACAATAAAACAAAATTGTCCCAATTTTGATAAACCACAATAAGTCCATTGTTTTTTAATATTCCAATTATATTTGCATAGTATGCAATTGTAATTTCCACACAATAAAAAAAATCATACTGGACGTAAAAATAATATATTATACTTAATATGCCTTAACTTCTATCCCGGTGCACCTTTTGAAATAAAAAGCCATACAAAAGATAGTAACAAACATCAAAATATAGAATAGGTGAGTAGGTCAAATATGTAAGTACATTTCATAACAAGCAAGTCTGACTAGGGTATCAAACGGAGCTGATTGCCACGAAATTGTCACAGAGAGAAGTGTACGTCCTACTTTGTATGATGAGTGTCACATACCTTTACATCCATTGTTGGATATATAATGAAATAGGTTAGTTGTTGATTCTAAACTGTTATTGCCAATAAATCAGATAAACTCAGACATTTTTACTCTAAGGTTTGGTAGATTTATTTTAATTCAACTTATAAGCTAGTCCATTTATATAAGTCTGCTTTATTTATAGATTATTATTTAACATTTGTTTTATATCACTACGAGCAAAAGCTATAAGGATCTTGTAATATTACCGTATCTGAAAAAATATGTTAAATAATTTTACTTCAGGTACAACAAAGAACAGATAACTGAATTAATTGTTAACAATTTATCCTGGGTGTTAACGTTTTGTATAAATTTTTATGTCAGATTAGAGCATACAAATTAATAAAAACCTTATCATTGTGAATAATTTAATAATAAAAAAGTCGTCGAAGGAAACGGGCTAGTTATAAATTAAAACTTTTGCGATGGGTTACAAATCCTAACCGTATAGTAATTTTGACCAACCAACTTCTATGGGATTATATAGGGGTTTAAAACTTATATTGGTAATACAGCATATAAAACATAAAATAATACAATCTTCGCTTGCAAAATATATTAGATGTTTGGATACCTAAGTAACACGTTATAGCAGTTAAAAATAACTTTTATGAATGTGTTTTATAAACAAGTTTTCGGTGAGTAGAAAATATAGTTCCGTTTGTTTTAAACTTTCTTACTTGCTCGTCAAGATGAAAATTTATATTTTAAATTATGTTCTAGTAAGATCAACCTAGCAATTGAGGTTTATTTGATCACTATGACTACTGTACCACTGTAAGCCCTTCTCTAAAATCACTTGTTTACAATTCCTGGAGGTGATACTGACAGTTAAGAATGATTATATTCCTTTTTTGTTCTAGATGTTGAATTAGATTTAATTAAACCAACATAAAAAAATAATTCTGGAAGATTGTGGCAGTATATAAGATAATTAATGATAATAATTAAGATGATAATAAAGATCTTTTGTCAGTTTTGTTCACAAGATCGCTTGTTAGTACGTTTATGAATGTAAAAATTTTGTGTAGGTGTCCATCCTATGATTGTGCCAAATAAAAGGAAAATACCAAACGCCCATTTAAAACGAAATGGTATTTGTAGGCGTAGTAAACATGATAACTTGGGGTCTACCAACGATATGATATAATGATGTTATACCAGTTTCAGCTCTACCTTATTAGTTTAAAACTTTAAAGAAGATATATTAAATAAAAAATCCAATAAACATATAATTAAGTTGTCCCTTAAACTTCTAATGCAAACATACCTTTAATCCAACCAGAAAAGCAATTTAATTCTGCAATTATTGAAGCGAATAGTTTACTTGTTTACTCTTCATTGTATCCAATAATTGTTTAGAGCTTTCTGTGCTCCAAACAACTTGTTTAAGTTCCACAGATCTTTGAGTGAGAAAATTGTTTAGAGAATTCCTTTCGGTGTTTCTCTTTAGTTACGTTTAACAGAACTCTATTAGTCTTGTGGAGTTAGTTTAGTAATTTCTTAGTTATGAAAACAAATCCTTTTAGGTGTATTACACTAGTCTGAAGTAATGTAGCTAAAGAAATTCGTATAAAAGTTCCTAGTTTGAATAAAACACAGTTTAACTTGCTTACATTGAAATGTAAATTTAAACATTGTGAGTTTTCCAGTTGTTTCCATGGAGACCAATCAATAAAAACATGTAAAACCCTCGCCTCAGAACATTGAAAACCTTCAAAGCAGAGGCCTAGGTCAATATCAAATCTGGAATAGTTTGATACAAATCCTCAGACCTGTAGCTTTGAAATTAAAGTCCAATCAGTTCAATGGGGTTTTTTTTTATTTTACTTCGTACAAATAGACAGTCCCTTTTGAAAAATATGTCGCTGCTTTTCTTAAAAAAATATTTTAATATCCACAAACCACAAATAAGTTTTTTTTACTTTGAATTTCGTATTTAAGTTAAATACTACATTTTACAACGGGTATTTACTTCAAAAGACAGTTTACAAGAGCCAAAAGTTATTTTATAGAATATTCTTGAATTCAAAGCAAAAGATAATAGTTATTAATGTAATAGTGAATAGTCACTTGACTTTTGGTGGTATAAAACATCATAGTCTACTCAAAAACTATGGTTAATATGAATAATGAGATAACACATTTTAGACATTTTTTAGAAGAAATAAAAGAATCACATAATAAATTATAAAATATGAGTTGAGGATGAATTTACTGTCACACGTTTGTGTGGGAAAAACAAAGAGGAGTATCACAAAACAAAGTCTTACCTCGGGCACTACGGCCAAACAAAATCCCACTCAGAAACATTGCATTGGATTAAATTTACCTTTTCCTCTGTTGAAAAATTAGACCACTTAGAGAATACCATTGTAAACGTCTAGTAGAACTTAAGAAATAAATTGTTTATGTTATTTCAAGATGGATTAAAACATTTTTCTTTTTTACAGATTGAAAACTAAATCTTCTTTGAAAACTATATAATAGCTTCAGCCGTTCATGGAGAGTATCTGTAAAATAAAAGCAGGAGTGTAGTATAAGAGCTTCACTCACTTCGTTTATTCCGCCCAATAATGAATTTATGAACAGTGTGTGATTTAACCAACTATAATTTATTCTTAAGCACGATAATGCTAATGAGTATTACCAATCCATTTACAACAAATATCAATTAAACATTTTTTGTGCCAAAAAATGTTAAAGGGACCAAAGATTCAGCTACACAAAGAGTAGCGTTAGCACAGTAGAAGTTACATCAATGTTTATTTATTTCCCACAGTTAAACCAATTTTACATGTTTGAAATTAAGTGAAAAAATCGTTTTTACTTAATCGCTTATGACTTAAGCGTGGAGGTTTAATAATGGAAAACGACATACACGAATTGTCTATAGGTAAATAGTAGGAAATGTTAGAGATAACAATAATCAAACATAAGAATTATAGAAATAGTAATTTCAGAATACGATAGTAGAACATGCGTATAAATACAAAGTTTTGTGACACAACAATTGAATCTGACTAAGGATATCAAACTGGGTTGATTGCCTCGGAACTAACACAGGAAAATTGTACGTCCTACTTTGTATGACGTTTGTGACAAGGCAATATATTCTCGTCTGAGACGTAAGATTTATAAAGAACACGCTTTCGGTTGACAAACAACTAACTGACTATTACAGTAATTCGATCTACCTACGGCATCAAAATGTAAATGTAGTGTGAGTTTGAGTAAAAGAATAAGTTCTCGATCAGCATCGTACGTGTTATTACATTACCTGAAAAAATATTCGTCTCATAACACTAGTAATATTATATTTACACTTATACTATTGGCCCAGGTCCAAATCAAATACAGGTCCAATCATCATCAGACCTTTCAATAGAACTCGATCATCTCGTCTTGTAAATCAACAGTATAAGTGTAAATATATTATCACTAGTGTTGTTAGACTTATATATTTTAGTTTTTTTTTTTTTGTAAATGTAGTAAACTGGGGCTGATAAAAATCGTTTTTACTTAACTGAACTCATCATTGGCTGGACTAGATGATTTACAGAAAAAAATAAGATTTGCCTCATGTAAAACTGTGCTTATCCTAGCAAACGTTTATTAAAAACTACAATAATGAAATCGTCGTATTAACAATCTTACGAATATTACAGACCAAAGTAACAACAGTTTTTACTAATAAGGCATAGTTTTTTTAAACTTTAGGCTAACATAACCATACATTTAATTAACGTAAACACTAACTATGTAACCTCAAATCAGGGTAAACCCAAAACCTAATCAGATATCGTGGTTGGTTGCAAACCAAATCAAATAATTGTTTGTTCAAATCCCTTAATAAATCACACAGAGGAGATTGTGGTATCAACCGTGGTTAAATCGGCTTCTGAAAACAAAGGTTTGTGACTAATACATTACACATTCAACAGTTATTTATATTTATGTCTTTTACTCGTAAATTTCAGACACATAAAACAGTAACTCATTATTTACTTATTTTTAAACTCTTTTTTATCTTTTCAGACTAAAGATATCCAGACGATGATGAAACCACAAGTGATCTGTGGTGCAACACAATACATATACCGTAGCAATATTTAATTCCTTAAATAATATTAAACTGTGAAATGAGGTAATGGGTGTGATATACATACAGTACAAATATGTTAATCGTTTTGCAACGGAGAGTTGATTCGTAGATAACTCGGAAAAAGATTATAGTTTGTTTAAAGTTATGAAAAAAAAAAAAAAACTCTTTCAATGGTTACTGACTTTCGGGTACTGTGAGGAACAGTCATAAACATCACTGTAAACTATCACACAAGGGAAACGTAATTTGAACATGTTTAGCCTCTGGATCACGTAGTTTACTAATAAAAAGGGTAAATACCTGTAGTACTGAAGTAGTACAAGTATTTAACCTTTTTATTAGAAACGTAATGGCAGCCAAAGTTTCTAGTTGACAGAACAAGTTTCTCTATTGATAGTTTTCGACATCTATTTAACAAATCCACTTATCTATTTTCTTTCTCGTTTGTTTTTTTTTTTAATATTGCTTTAACAACTCTGGATTGATACAAAAGCTTTCATGGTAATTTTAGCTTGAGTTTCCAAGCGCAAACTGTGCATGTCTAACTCATTGCTTCAACATGATTGAAATTCAAAAACATAAGGACTTATCTAGAACATTAATATCTTCTTCTAAATCTTCTGCGAAACTACTAATTACCTTGCAACGATAGAAATGTCTAAGCAGTCTTTGGGAACAATGAAGAGTAATCAGGTTAAACTACCTCTCTAGAGTATTACAAAACTAAATTGCTTTTGAGAAAATCAACAAAGTTGTCTTTCCTATTTGAAGTTCTACATACAACTTTACAATCAGCTTTTAGAGGAAACAGGTCAATGAATACAAGTATGTAAATCAATCACTACTACTTACCTTATATTTGTTGTTATTATATACGGAAAGTAAATAAAAGAAACGTCTTATAACACTTAAAACATATATTTACGCTTATACTGTTACTCACAAGACGGTAAATATACAAAAAAGGTGGTAAGTGGTGATCGATTTCGATTGGACACTCCAATCATCATCAGACCCAATAGGCGAATGACAAGAATCTTGAATGGCGTCCCTACTTATACCCTATTGGCTACTTATACCCTACAGGTATAAGTAGGGACGCCATTCAAGATTCTTGTCATTCGCCTATTGGGTCTGATGATGATTGGAGTGTCCAATCGAAATCGATCACCGTCTTGTGAGTAACAGTATAAGCGTAAATATATGTTTTAAGTGTTATAAGACGTTTCTTTTATTTACTTTCCGTAAATTTAATAACACGTTCAATGCTGATCAAGAAGTTATTTTGTTATTATATATCATATTAAAAACTGTTTTGATGTAAAACTAACAAATATTGATTTTCATGTCCAAGTTAAATATAGAATAGTTCTGAAAATATAAAATAAAGTGTACAACTCTAATACACGTACTTATTAAGATTGTTCAACTATGAAGTGAGAGCACAAAAAACCTTTAGATTTTACAACAACCTAACTATTTTACCAGTTAGTAACTTAGCCGATACCTATAATAGTTCATTCGGGGTGATAAGAGTTTATAAATGTTTTATTAAGGTTTTTAGGATAACTAACATTTTGAAACGGTCGTTGTAGGCTACGAATATATTGTTGATATTTTAATTTATATAATATTTATCATATATTTTTTACATTTTAAATAAATTTTAATACAATAAATCATCCTATCCTAGCTTAATATCAGAAGACTTTGGGAAATAAACGTTCGATAGCCCTAATATTTCTCTAAACG
Source organism: Macrosteles quadrilineatus (assembly GCF_028750875.1). NCBI lineage: Eukaryota > Metazoa > Arthropoda > Insecta > Hemiptera > Cicadellidae > Macrosteles > Macrosteles quadrilineatus. Next base: position 17,447,716 of record NW_026542599.1, read on the forward strand.
ATGTAGAAAATGTTATCAAAGTAAAATAAAAACACTGATGATAAAATTAGTGCAAAGGAAACCTTTTTTGCAATGAAAAAAGTCTATTTAATTTTGAAAGTTCAAGACTTCTCTCAAAACTAGCATTTTACAATTTTAATTCCAGCGAAGTGAACTTCGTACTAGATAAAGCCATTAAAATTATAACTTAAACAGAAGTCAGGTCTCGTATCGCCAGAGATTGCTTTTAAGAACCATCCTTAGAGTATTTCCAACTCAAGGGAAAAATCAAATGTGGATTTTATCAGAAAACAGGTTATGGTTATTTAACCCAGAAATAAAATATTTGCAATTGTTGCTACATACAGAACCAAGGAAACAATTAGTGTCAACCCTTTTAGAAGTTTTACTTTAAATGCTTGAATAAGCAAACTGAAACGGTATATTTTATTTCAAGGAAATAAAGTTATGTAGGCAGGATGGAAAACAACTAAAATATCAAAATATATTCCTAATACTTTGGTTTCTAAAATAGATTTTTTACCAAGTATAACACAAAACCAATCAACAAATTACCGTTAATTACTCAAAATGGTAGATTATAGTGCAAATAATCTGTTGGTCTACTGTTTTAGAAACAAAAGAAATGATAAATATCTGCGTCTAGAACTATTTGCTCTCAAACTCATAGAATATATATATTATGCACAATTGCACTTTGAAAATTTGAAAGTAGCAACACCAGTGCAATTTACAGGTACAGTAATAGATTGTGTTTTTAGTATTATTGATGCAATCATAGCCAATTTATCTTGTATTGTAGTCCGACCAATTGATATTTTACAGTCGACCTAGACAAAGGTCCTCTGGTGGGACAAAAAAGTCAAATCTAACTTGGTTCGTTACATGTCAATCAGTGTAATTTTTCTATTCAATTTTGTGTTTCGTTAACAAATTGGTTCCAATGAAACTGAATGATTCTTAAATGGTTGACTATACTTTCTAAAACAAAAAAAAACATAGTAATGAATTACCTATTAGGGGTATAATAAACCAATACCGTTTTATAAAACTTGCCAAATTTATATTTAATTTAATCTACACCTACAACAAATACCTATCACAATAATCTCACTGGATACAATGATTATAATATGCTTAATGATGCAGGGTTTTTATAAATATATTGTAGTAAACCTGACTTCATTGCCATCCTTACTACGCCAGGTAAAACATATATCAACACTGTCACGTCCCATGAACAACGCCGCATATTGCGTAGGAATTTTAATACCAAGAAACGTGCTGGTATGACTGGAAAGAAGACCTATTTTTACCAATAATTGAAAAAAAAACGTGTGTATTATCTATGTCTATCTATGTCTATGTATATATTAATTACGTAAGCCGATTCTTTGTGTCAAAATTGTGGGCAACTGGGAAGTCGTAGAAGGACGGGAGAGGTCTCAAATTAAAGGTCTCGACCCCATGACGGCAGGAAAAATAGTGAATTTCCCCAAATCTTGATACAAAATTAGATATAACGTAAAATTTTCTCCATAAGAATAGCATTAGAAGTCATTTACTGCTGATTTCTGTTTACCTCAATACAGCTGATCATGCAATATCTTGAAAACAGTGATCAATACACGCATTTGGTTTACTTTTAGCCAGTCAACTATGAAATGTATACCATTAAAAAACTGAAATCTTTAAGATTAATCGGAAAAACGTCTGCATTCTTTGTTTATATTTAAATCATATACTCAAGTTTCATTTTTTCATGCTTTTACATTATTGTTGTGTTAAAGTAATAAACGACATAGAATTAATATTCTGTATAAATAATCAAAGAGTCGAAATTAAATCTAACTTCTGTTTTGTTTTTATTTTTAAATCATATGTTCAATTTGATTTTAAATGATGTTATTTTCTTTATATTTCTCCACATTTTAAGGTTAAGGTTGTGTTAATATATACAACCAAAATAACCTATGAATGTTATTGGTTCTAAAATGGTGTATTTGCATTCCATCGTAAGTAATTTTTTTGTGCAGTGAATATACAACGTAGAGTAATCATATTCGATCATACTTTTTTTAAATCACCAGGGATTCAAGATGTTTTGGTATGTAGGCTGCTGGATTTATATTCTTTTCATTATAAGTACTGTAATTAATATGAACGCCAGGGGAAGACCACAAAGGCGGGGAACTGTTCATAGGAATGACAGTGCGCTTAGAAGAGCAAGAGTAGATAATGACGAACTTAATCAAGATATGTTACAACCCCTTTTTAGGAGACCCATGGTAGACGAGGGAAATGTAAATATTCATGATGGACTACTGGACCAAGAGTGCATTCAATGTAGTGCTCTTCATTTTAAAGAAGAACTAACGAATAATCATTTTATGACATGTTGCCATAACGGACTTATTAACTTCCTCAGCTAAAAACTAATGTAGAACTTAAAATTTTGTTTGAAGAGAGCCCACAAGTGTATAAATTCATTCGACAATACAACAGTGCGATGGCTTTTGCTTATTTTTCAGCCAGTAAGAAAGATATTCCAGGAAAAGGACCATACTGTTTCAAAATTCAAGGACAGATTTATCGTTCAATCTCAGATTTGCTGCCTCAACATGATGAAGGTGTATGGCCAATTGTACATTATTGACACATCAACAGCAACAGAAGTTCGTCAAAGGCGTCGAGAAAATAGTGACTTAAAACCTGAAATATTGTCAAAACTAGCTGAAATTCTGTTAGAAAATCCATTTGCACAAATTTACAAAAGAGCTTCGAAAGAAATGGTTGTACAAGGTGACAGTGAATTAGAACTTAGGTTTGTAGGCAGGATAAATATGGATCGTCGTAGGTATAATAAGCCTACTGCAGATGAAATTGCAGGCGTCTTCAATTCATCTGAAGGCGAACCTCCAATTAATTTTTAAAATTCCAAACAGGGAAGCTTTTATTTATCCTCATTAACCACAAGATTAAAGCTACCTTAGTAAACCAGTATTTATTCACAGACAATGATATGTTTGCTGCCTTTTCATGTTAAACCACTGGAGTGGTTCAAATTATTTATTGAAAATTACATCAACAAAAGCAAACAAAGAAGAACAACAAACTGGTTTTTACACAAAAGATATGGTGTAGGGATGCCTATTCTGACACATAGATAATGTTATTCTGAGTTTGTTTAAATACCGGACTTGCAATATGTTGTTTTACATTTGAGCTTTTTAGGGACTTATGTCCCTACAAGCCACTAGTTGAATTTAAAAGTGTTAATAATAACCTAATCAATACAACAGGGAGTGATTTGGTCTACTAGTAGATCGTGTAGTTTCAGTTCCTGCTTTTAAATATTGCAATGGCTTATATTCCTGCTATGACCATCTAGGCCTATATATCTAAAATTTGACCTGGAGGGTCATAGTGTAGTCATCTTAGCACATGCTAGAATGAGGTGAGGCATAGACCAAATAACAGTGTATTAACAGTAGGCCTACGTAATACTGTTAATCAAATTGTGTTAAGCTAGTGTTGGGGTTTACAAACATAAACTTACAACGTACTGTTATGACAAATTTCTAACGAAGATTTGAAAATAACAAAACAATTATAACGGATGTTGAATAACCTGGATCTCACAATTAATAACAATGTTTTTGTCTTCATAGTTAGTGTTGTAGGCCTCCATAACCTTGTTCTTTAAATGAGAGAAAAAACAGAGTACTTTCCCACACTTAACTGTTCATTTTCTACTTCAAACTATACTCTTTACACTTAATCGTATTTAAAGAATTTTTTTTTAATTTTGAAAGGTCCTACTTTTAATATCTAATAACAGCTAATACAGTCCTAATAAGTTAACCATTTAACATTGTACAGTATATAATTGCATTAATTTGAAGTGTGAGATGAACAGTGCAATTTTAACAAAGGATAAGGGAAAATGGGGTTTTTTTTGTCCTAGGACGCTAGGCACAAGAATGGGATTGTTTTTCACATTACTTCAGGCTAGACCTAGGGGTCACGGGATTATCACTTAGATAAAACCCATTGGTGACTTGGCGGGATTTGAACCCCAGACCTTGGGGACTGAAGTCCCGCGCTCTTAACCACTACACCAACTCACTCCCCAATCAAAGAACATAAGTAAAAGGTTGACCCTTATAATAAATTATCCTTCCCGTGGTACTATTAATAAATAAACTAAATATTTTACTTCACAACGGTTAGGAATTTTGTTCAATCGAATTACTTCGTAAGTGGTTCAATTAAGCCAATGTGCTTGAAGAGCACAATTAGTAAAAACAAAGGTTAAGAACCACAGAGTGATTTATGTCTTCCGTTTACAGTTTTCCTTCAACAGTTTCCTTCAATATATCAATTGTTCTTCAAGTTACACTTAACCACTATTTTACTCTCAAGAAATAAATTATTTAATAAATGTAGGAAAGCAAATTATTTATTAGTAGAAAATTACTATTTTAAAGGTTATACCAACATTGTGTACGCATTTAAAACAGGATTAGTAAACAAATCCATTAGCTACAACCATTAAATATATACCTCAAATTTAGCTGGAAGCTAAGTTAATCCGTTAAAATAAAGGATTTGTATCATATCAATTGAAACCGCAAATCAGACAACATGCTCGGTAATTCATATTACAAACCACACACGAAATTGGGAATGTTTCCAATAATTATAAGCTTACTTAGGAGCTAAAAGGTCAACCATTCAAAGAGATTAAATACTTTTAATAATTACTTTTAAATAATTTATAAGTTACACTTTTAAATATTAGCCAGTTGGAATTACATCGGTTAGTGTTATCTTTAGATGTAAAAGTGATTACAAATAGTGCATTCAAAATTTACCTTCCAACGAGAACAACGATGAAGTTATTTAACGTGATATATCTCTGAAAGATAAGTATTACCTGAAGATGAACATTATATTTTCACATTATTATGTTGTATATTATGTTGAGGTGATGTAAGACAAAATTAATTCATGCTAAGGTTTTTTATATATGGTGAATAAACATAGCAGGGCATGAGTAGTAAATCTTCCTTACAAACATAACCTCAGTATTACCTTATGCAAACATTATAACTTCATAATCACTGACCGTATTATAATTGCGTCTGTTCACACAATACACAAGCTGGTCAGCAAATACGCAAGTAATATCTGTTCAATGTATTGACGATAGTAAACAACATTAGTTTATATCTCACATATTAATACGCCTAAATACAAAAATCACATGACTCTGTAGTAAAACTTATTAGGAGTAAAGAATGAGTATTTTAGCAATATTTAAATTCATAGCCAATACCAGATTTAAGTTACAGTTAAATAAGATTGACTCTATTAAGTAGGTCGGATGAATTATTGAATTTAATAAATTTTTAGATATATTGTAACGTTGTGTGGTTAAAATTGGCCCCTAACTTAAATTTTCTGGTTTTTCCTATGAATTTAACTAAATATTTAACAATGTATACTTTATATATATATATATATATATATATATATATATATATATATATATATATATATATGCAATATATTTCTAAAAAAGTAAACTTAGTAAGACCTAGATATAATAAACCATTGTTTACAAATTATTGTATTTTTAAGAAAATATATTTTTTATCGGATATAAGTTGAAAAAAAATTCCAACTGTTAGTAAAGTCAGTTAAATTGTACCGTGAGTATAAATAATAAGTATACAAAAGAGTTTTTTAAATTTTGCTATATCATTAAAATCATATAATCTGCCTATAAAAGTAGACTAGTTTACATTTAAAGGATTTAATAGCTTTGTCATGATTAAGTAAATACGTTATTCGAAGATTATAAATACCCCTTATGATGGGTTTGAGACTTTGAAGCTGTTTCAAGTACAGTTTAGAAGCTGTAATAGCGGCAGGTTATTGCACAACTTTGAGAATATCTAATTCCTTAGCTGATTGTGTGTGTTCCAGATTTTTTTTTTTAAAGCCATCATTTTATTATTTAATACTAAAACTAAATACAAACAGTAAGTCAATTAATGGAAACACTGAAATATATTAAGTATAAGTAAATCAATACTGCTTAACAAACTGTTTCCCTTCACAGGTAATTAATAGGTATACATCCCAACAATATATCCCAACAATTTCAATAGTTTCATATTTTCAATCGTTAGAAAATGTATATTAATTTAGGAACCTGAATGAAAAGTATATTTATACTATAAGGAATGTTTTGTACGTAAAAATTGTGTATCTTTTGCTTAGCTCAACAAACTTACGAGCAATTAATAAATGTTATACAGATTACACTCTAGAACACATATATTACACTCTGTTTCCGTATAGAAGACAGGATAATTTTTTAAGTGACGGACAATTTATATTAATTGAAATAACATTTACTCGGCGCAGTATGTCTAAAACATTATTGTAGAGAATTATTATCAACTCTTAGTGTCCACTGGAAATTATAGTCAAAGTATTGTCGTTTCTTTTGTAAATAAAAAAATATGTTTCACCACTAACCCTTTTAAATTCGTATGTGCATGTTTGTGTTCAATCAAAGTCCCTCAAAGGTAAAAATTAAAACACACCAAAGGGCAGAAAATATTACTGTACGTTAAGTAAAAACCTACAAAATCATAAAACACCACTATTATATATTCTCTTCAGTCCAAGCAGAATATTGCTATGTATTATTTTATGCTCTTTCCAAATCTCGTTTAGGTTTTTGGTGCTGGTAATGTCAATTTTGTGATGTTTACTTCGTATAATAATATGTTTAAACATTTAAAATAAATAAAAAAAAAACTATGGGAAGAAAAAAAGCAAGTTTTGCTGTTATATCACACTTTGTCTAGTTTTATTTCAAGCGAGCATCCGATATCAATTAAATTTAGATGTTTCAATAACAATATTTTTTTACTAAGATGAGCATTGTAATATTTAGAGTAAGTTTCTTAGAACAAAACTAATGCCATACACTACTTACATAATTACATAGTAATAAATGTACAAATTGCTATTCTAAAATACATGTAACATAAGATAGTTAGTGAGCCTCTTCAAACAATAAAAGTTGAAATCATTGAATAGGGACTCAATATTACAAAAGTATATGTTCATTTAAATATTAGTTTTGTAAATATAAATGTAAATAGTCAGTATTACTCACCATTACATCCTGAAACGCTAGGTTCAAACCCAGAACTGTTTTATACATTGCTTGATGCAAGGCCTAGAAGGCCGTGGCGTTATTACATATGTGGTTATCACAATACTAGTGATGAAAATCATTATTTGATCCGGGACCACGGATACTGAAGCCCCGAGTTATAATACTAGTTATTAGACAAGCTTGATTCGTATGCACATCAGAGTTTCCACAAATATTCGCCTTTTCAATTAGTATTTCTTACTACTGGTTACGAAGCAACCGTATTGAAAATAACAAAAATTAATTATTTCAAGCCCCAAATAAAATTTACGAGTAAATTATACGTTGGTAATTGTTATCTTGGGTTTTAAATTTCAATAAGGATCAAACAAAAATGTACAATGAAAGCTCGTCGAGTCCTTTCATTGATCAAATTTTACTTGATAAATGTTTATGGATTATTCCACTGGAAACTTGTACGTCGTTTATATATTTGCTTTTAATTGTAAGTATGATACTTGTTTCAATAGTTTGTAAATTGTATGGTGCATTTACAGTTTCTATCCACTTATGAATATTTTATAAACGTTTAATGAAAGTATGATAGAAATAAAATCGTAATAGTAGTTTACGCAACGATTATGTAAAGATAGTGTTGACGAAACGAGTAGAAAATTCAAGGTACGAGCCTTGGCGAGTGCCTTAAAAACTTTGACGAATGTCGTTAACACTATTTATGCGAGTTGCGTACACTACTTTACCTACGACGGTGTTTTAATTACTAAAAATCACTACTCTAAGAGAGGTTATGTTTTTGTTTATAACCTCTAATTGCCACTGACACTGATGCAACGAAACATTGTATCAAACACTAATTGCACCAATCAACAATTAAATTTTCATGAAAAGCTGATTAGTTGCATTTCGAATCATTACAATTTTGCTTCTCCTCTCTCAATCCTTGAACCTCTTTGGTCCGTTACCCGTGTTGTTATGAGTAAAACTATGCTGTTATGAAAGTAAACAATGCTGTTATGAGATACTTTTCAATTCTAAGAACTGTTCTGAAGCGGCTACTTTAAATAACGGTCGTAGGTAAAATAATTTTACCTACGACCGTTTGGTAAAGTAGCTGTTTCAGTTCAGTTCTTAGAATTGAAAAGTTTCACATAACAGCATTATTTACTTTTATAACAGCATTACTTCTAATGAGCTGTTCAGGCCAATTTAATTGTTGAGTGGTGTAATTAGTGTTTGTTAGAATGTTTCGTTACATCACTGTCAGTGGCAATGAGATTTTATAAACGAAAAAGTAACCTCTCAGAAGTTTTTGGTAGTGAGTTTTAGTTATTAAAACACTGTCGTAGGTAAAGTAGTGTACGCAACTCGCGTAAATAGTGTTAATGGCACTCGTTGAAGTTTTTTTGTTTGAGTTTTCTACTCGTGTACTTAACATATTTCCGCAATCGTTGCGTAAACCACTATTGAAAACTTTGCATAAACATATTAATACTATGTTGTTTAGTATCTATAAATTATCTCTGTATGTCCTTTTTTCTATTTTATAGGAATAACATTGTTTACAGGTGTGGAACATAGTCTGCTTCATGATGATCTTTGTATTTAGTTTGACCTGTTTAAAGAAATTTGTAACATTTCAACGCACTTTATTACGGAATAGAACAGCTGCAACTTCTCTCTCTGGTATTTTTTTTTTGAATTGCATAGTAGTTTTGTAATAGTTTAACTGTGGATACAGTATATAAATTAAACATTAGAATGGATTATTAAGATGTCACTTGTCATTTTCGTCATAAAAATCTTGTTAAAATTTGTTTGATAATTTTGACACTGAATAATTGTTTTCTATATACTAGGGCAAATATATACGAAAATATGGTGTATATTGATTAATGCAGTTTTACCAATATGTGTAAGTAAATTCTTCTAAACAAATTTAACAAATGTCAATGGTTATGATAAAACATACCGAAATAGATTTAGGTGAATCTTCGCATATAATACCTTTTCGATATACTAGATAATAAAAAAAATCAGTTACTTACAGCCATACATTGTATAAGTTGGCAAAACAAAAAAAAATATGTGAAAACATTTATTTTATATACATTAACATGTAATCAGCTGTTTGAAAAACATAAGCCAATACTAGAAAATATATTAAAGTGTATTTTTTTATACAGCAAAACGATTTTGATTATAGGTGGTACAGAGAGTGGAGACGACGCTTCACGGCAAAACAGAAATCAGGAAAATGTCGACCAAACTAATGCTGAAGATGCCATTAATAATGAGCCTAGACCAAGACTATCTTCCATAATATTTAACTTTTATATCACTGATGTAAAACTATCCAATCCATTTGGTAAGTTGCTTTACTGTTTCCACTACTAGAGAACTTTTTTATCTATTTTAGCGAATTTCCCATATAGGGAATATAGGGAATAAGCTATTACCGTAGGTCTCATGGTAAGACCTAGACCCGGGACCGATTTACATTTTTCGTTTTGAGGTCCCCAGATGCCAAAAACACCATCCGTTCAAATTCATATATATATATATATATATATTTATATATATATATATGTATATATATATATTTATTATATATGTGTCCGTTAGCGCGATAACTCGAGCAAAATTGATCTGATTTTGATGAAATTTGGTACAAACGTGTAAACCTACATTTATTCTAACGAGTTCGCGAAACAGCATAATCGGACCATGGGATCAGGGGTTTACGGGGTAAAAATGGGTTTTTCTCATTATTGACCCTAAAAACATTAAATTTCTAAATTTCTCTCTAGACCATTTTGAAGAGCTTAAAAAACAAATAATTTAGTATATTGAAGTGTTTTTGAATGTTCATTGACTAAGGATAAAATTAAAAAATTGTAAATTTAAAATTCCCATGTTATTTTTATGGAGAATAAATAAACTGTTCTAGTTTGCTTGTTTATGGATATATTTTTATCAAATTTGGCAATTTGGTTTATTTCATCCTAAGCTATCAATACTTCAATTGAAAAAACACACCTCAACATCTTCCCCGTAGCAGCAAACCTAACTACTCACTAAAATTAATGTTATAGGAAATAAATCTGAAAATCTATAGAGAATATTTTAGTAGAAATCAAGCTGGGTAAATGGAAATTCGCTTAGTATGCAGGTTTGCTGCGACGGGGGTATTTTATTTTAAAAGAGGTCTTAGTGTACTGTTGTCGTCGATATATAGACAATAGCAAAACTTATTATTACCGACACAATTAGCATTTGTTCAGTATGAAGTTGTAACTGATGGTTTTGTGAAACCGATGTGTTTAACTTGCAGTTATGGGATCACTATCAGAGCATTTATTGATGGTGATTGTTGGTTTGCTTGCTTACACTGCCATCGACGATGTAAGTACGGAATATAATTTATTATATGTACAGTTAATAAAATATGATATTTATGTAATATACATTGATAGAATAATATTCAACGAACGTAGCAAAATAAATACCCAAGGTACTACCAGTGCCAGCTGGCTAATCTAAGAATTATTTATGATTTAAATGTGCATGGATCTTATACTATTTTTTCTCAAGTCTAGATTTAAAGTTGTATTACATTGAAATCTCCCTTATTCGCTGAGACCATTTTTATATAGGACTAGCTGGCCCGACAGACGTCGTCCTGTCCTAATGTGGTTTTATGTCAAATGCTCGTTCATTTTCAAGATGAGCTCGTTCGCATGGCTCAATCACGTCCTGGTTGAAGTTCGTTTGCTACGCTTACTCACCTTTAGCTTGGAGCTCGTTTGCTGCGCTCACTTGCCTTCAGGTTAGCTCGTTCGCTACGCTAACTCGCCTCCTGGTTGAAGTTCGTTCGCTACGCTTACTCACCTTTTGGTTGCAAATTAGCTGTTGTCATAAATAAAAAAAAATAATAGTGCTGCACCCTGTTGGTAAACCTATTAAATTTTTAATGCTATTGAACATCGCAGAATCATATTGTTTAGTTTAACTAGCTGTTAAGATTTTATAATTCTATTTAAATATGAGTACTCATAAGGTTAACATGGGAAACTCTAGAGCCACTGGGGTGGAGCCCTTTTGACTGATCTGCACCAAACTTCACAAAAACCATCCTTGAATAATGTTTAATAATGCCTAAAAGTTTCATTACAATCTGTCGAGCAGTTTCGGAGTCCATAAAGGACAAACAAACAAACATACATTGGTATATATATATATATATATAGATAATCCGGTAATAAGCAAAGAAAGATAAATCAAAATTGAACATTTAAGAATATTGCGGGAGCATTTTATTGATAACGAACTCACTATCATACATTTAGTGTTGGTAAAAGACCCTTAGATTATTCTCTATCCATCTTTAATAGGCTTTATATTATAATGCAAAGTAGATAAAGTGTTTTAGCAATTACTTGAACAAAATAATAAATTATTTATTCTTTCTAGATTTTAGTTAGAATTTTTAATGTTGCAGAACATCTCTGAGCGCTATAAGATTTGCACTTCTATAGTTACATTTCGGAGCATATCTTTGATGGTAATGGTGGCGACTTCTGCACTACAGTATACGTCTATTATGCGGGTTGTCAGAGTTATCTTCTTCATTGGTGAGTGTTTTCTATTGCATTTAAATATTTTTCAATCAATTTCCTTAAAAATAAAGTTGTTTCAAAATGAAGTTGTATACATATTTCGCCAATTTTCGCATTACTAAAGGAACAGGTGTGTTTCAAACAGATATGTCAGTGAACAATACTTGCTATACTTTATATAAGCAAATTTTCCTTTAGGGTTGAACTGATTATTTAACAATCGACGATGTGCGGTTCAGTATATTATGTTGGGATTAAAAATAATAAACTATAGCTTAACATCAGTAAGAATGTCTAATGCCTAGAGACCCTTACTACAATTTTTTTTATTTTCTATTAAAGGTTTCAGGGTTAAATTATTAGTTTACTAAACATGGTAAGGTATAGGTTATTTCAAAAGTTATATCTTAATAAACAGAGAGTGAACAAGGTATGTCACAATAAGGATCAATTTACTGCAATAAGTTTTTTCTTTATAAAACTCTGTACATAATTTACAAATGATGAATAAAAAAAATTTTTAATGTTGGCGTTATTAAAAAAATTAAAAATCATGATATTTTTACAGCTGCAAAACTCTACATACTTTTGGTGCTTTGGAGCTACTGCAGGGTTCTGGATCGCATTGGTGGTTAAAAAAAATCATCTTGAGTTTCTTCCATTTTATAAAAACAGAGGATCTTCATATTTTGTGTTTGTTTTCATAAAGTAAACTGGAAAAATCTAATTGGTGCTGAGAAAGTTACAAATTTAACAGTTTTTCATTACAAGTTAATATTAGTTTACTAATTCTAATGTGGGCTGTAGCAGGCAGGTATCTCGAAACACACTATAATACCTGTTAGCAAAACTTAACTCATAACACATAACATTATATACAGAAACATAATAAAATCGGGTATAACCAACTGAATTCTACTTGGAATGCTGTGTGCATTTCCATTCATCGTCTAAAGATTTCCTGGATCGTAGACTGTGAGTTTTAGTTGTATGATAGTAGCAATGCCATCCTTATATAAAAATACCCCCGCCGCAGCAAACCTGCCGTCTAAGCGAATTTCCATTTGGCTGAATTGATTTTCAATTGATCTATTTAAATAACATTAGGTTTAACGAGTACCTAGGTTTGCTGCAACAAGGAAACTAATAAATAGTGTGTTTAAAGTAAAATAATTATTGCTTAGTATAAAATGAATATATTTGCCAAGTTTGATCAAAAGATATCCATAAACAAGCAAACTACAACATTTTATAATATTCTCCATAAGAATAACATGGGAATTTTAAATTTAATTTTTTTTTAGTTTTCTCCGTAACCAATAACCGTACAAAAACACTTTGATATACTGAATTGTTTTTTTTTTTTAAGCTCTTTAAGAAGGTTTAGAGAAAAATTGGAAAATTTTGTGTTTTGAGGGTCAAAAGTGAGAAAAACCAATTTTTACCCCATAAAACCCCCCATAAAATACTGTTCCCATGGTCCGATCATGCTGGATCGCGAACTCATTCAAGTTTATCCCGCCTTACACCTTCAAACCAAATTTCATCAAAATCGGATAAAAATTACTCAAGTTATCGTGTTCACGGACACATATATATATAAATCTATATATATATATATATATATATACATATATAAAAATTTGAACGAATGGTGTTTTTGGCCTCTGGGGACATCAAAATGAAAAAGTAAATCGGTCCCGGGCATAAGTCTTACCATGAGACCTACGGTAATAGCTACTTCCCTATAGGGAAATTCGCTAAAAGGAAACTTTGTACATGCATTTACACAAATCGGAGAAAAAAATAGCTTAAAATATTTTCACCTTCTTTCCATAAACAATATTATTTATGTACTGTATCCTTAATCCTTGGTGTGTGTTTCTTCATACGTTTTTTGATTGTGCGCCCTAACAAAGTTTAAGTTAAGTTTAATACTTTGAAATGAACGCTGGCTTTTCTCCATATGACTAGTGTAAGAAGCATCTGTAAATTTACATACAAATGGTGATGATGTATTTTGTGTCCAATATACATGCCTCCTTGGCCTGGTGATGTTTGCTATACTATGAATACCGGTTATTTCAAAATACATAGCCGGGTTTCAACGCTTTATAACTTTTATGCTATTAAACGTATCGCTATTTAAAATACACATCAAATGAAGAAGCAACTCAAAGATTTTATGCCACCCAAAGACAAATTATTTAACAAAATCGATCCAGCAGAACTGTAGATTTAATTGTACAAGTTTAAAAAGTAATCTTAAACTTGTTTCACCCCTAGAAATTTTGAGGTTGCTTGACGTTTTTGCAAATAACCTTTAAAATGGCGAGGAATTTGACCAAGGTGGAAGGTAATTTTCCGAAAGAGAATACAATTTCCTACAATTTACTATTATTCAATAAATGTAGCAAAAATTTGGCTCAAAATAAAAAAAATTGAAATTTAATGTTTGCTTAAGTCTATTGTCTTCATTAAAGACGGGGATTTTCAAATTTATTTAATTTTGAGGCAATTTTTGGTACTATTATTGATTATTTTCAAGAAATGCATAATGGCAAATTATAGTAAATATTATTCTCTTTCGGAATAATAACTTCCACTTTGGTCGAATTCCTTAGCATTTAAAAGTTATTTTCAAAAACGTCAAGCAAACTCAGAATGTCTAGTGGTGAAAAAAGTTCGAGATTACTTTTTAACTTTGTACAATTAAATATACAGTTTAGCTGGATCGATTTTGTTAAATAATGTGTCGATGTAAGGCATAAACTCTTTAAGTTGCTTTTTTTATTTCATGCGTATTTTGTAGCGGTAAGTTTAATAGATAACATTTGTAAAGCGTTAAAACCCGGCTATTCATTTTAAAACACCCAGGTACCGGTATTTATAAATATTTTTCATACATTTTTCATACTATTTTCCCAGAGTGGAATACATTTAAATAGATGAAGCACAGCTGCTAATGTTTCGCACATATAATAAAAAAACACGAGAACACCTGAACATAAAATTACTAGTATTACTGGATGTCGTTCAATGCAAACAGGGATTGAGACAATACCAAAGTGTCTTTGTACACAGATCATATTAAAACTAGAGTTTACTTATAGCTTATAGTTAACCACAACTGTAAGTGGAGTCTCAACGTTCAAATATTTTTTTTAATATTGTTGAGATGATATATTTAGCAAGCGTGTGGATAAAAAAAATAAATTATAACTGGGAGACGAAGCATTGTTTTTAACAAACTTCAAAGTTATGTGACAGTTGTGATGAGGTTAGGCTGAACAATGAACATGTCTTCTCTTCTTTCCACTTGTCTGAGTAATTTATGAGTTTACGTTTGAGAAAACTGAATTATATTGTTTAGAAAAATGTTTTTAACGAAAGTGGGCATAACCGTAGGGGGGGGGACTTAAATTTAGTATGTTTTTTTTTTTAATTTACGAGGTTAGGCAGTTACGTACGAGTCCCTACATACATACAAACGCATGGTATATCTTTACACGCAATCCATATTATTTCACGCGAATATATTTAATGTTAACTTTAATAATAAGCAATAACCAAAGTCATTGATGAAAAGTATGAAATAATAAATAAAACCATGGAAACACTTAAAAAATTCCTTTTAAGAGGTTTTTCTTGCAGTAGTAACAGAATGTTTTATAAAAGAGTGTTTAGTTTGGTTTTGATCTTCCTTTGAATCTCACTCGCAAATGAAATCACGTAAAATACTAATGGATTAACAAAATTGCAGGAAAACACCCTTGTCAAACATGATACTTGAAGTAGGCTACTCCAAATGTGGTTAATGTGTTCTTAATATTTAGTTTGGTTCAGCTAAGCCAAATCTACATTAAAAAAAATTACATTTAGTTTTAGTAGAACGATAACCTGTCAAAGACTTTCTAACACATTAAAATTAATTGGAATGTTACAACTCATAGCAAACTAAACAGTATACAATCAAATTCAGTTTGAAAAATATTTCATATATCCTTGGAAATCAAATACGAGATACGGTAGTAAGGAAAATACTAGTAAAACCATAAATTCTGATGATTTTCAAGTAACATGTTTTATTACTTTAGTTCCAAAATTGGCTTTACCAAACAAATCTTATAAGCCAAAATTCCCACTTTTAGTTAATACAAAAACAAAAAAAACAAAAAAATTGTATTCAGCACTGTTATTTCATAAAACATTATTAATTAATTGCAGAACAAAGGTTTTAAATAATAAAAAATCCTTAAACAGTGTAATCGTTTGCAAGTCTTTCCATAGACTACACTGCGATTCGTGGAATAATAAAATACACTTGGCACTAACTCAACTGGGAAGGTTGAATTGTTCTAATTTACATACAAGGGTTTCTCTTGATGTTAACTGTGCGATTTAAATGTTTTACGATTCATTGGCTATGCAAATTTGGTCTCCAATTGTATAAAGAAACTCATTAAAAAAATAAAATAAATGCTATAGTCAGCATTAATACTTTAATACTTAACTTTAAAATGGTGACCATATACATGTAAGTATTTTAAGCCAAGTATGAATGGAGATGATCTTGTAGTATTGTTCGCGACTAAGGCCAACATGTTCCTTAGACACAGCCCATACAGCCAATGGCAACTAAGGGACCTACAGTTTATAATGGAATCCGAACCACATTTTAGCCTTGTAATTAACGGATTGTTATAATTATCAGGATAGTACTGCGGATAGTCGTAGTACTCACTAGTGCGGACATTATTTTACAACAGGGAGTATTGCATCCACAGTGCATGCCTATAAATATCTACAATAATTCATGTCCCAGTCATTACCAGCTTTATGTAAATTTTGATTTTAAATACTGTACAACATGCAATATGTCCCAACGTGTTATTTATCTGTTATATATTTAACGTGTTATTTGTTGTATAGTATCTTCTCAAATAACAATTCTAAATAGAACAGTAAGACAAAAGTGTAATCAATCATTGTTGTTACCTAGGTGATTTTACATTTTCGTAATATCAATCGAACATTTTAGTTAACATGGAATTTGATACAATATTTATTTTATAATTTTATAAATTTAAAATATGTGGGTTTAATTTGGAATGTAAATAATATCAAGCAATTTCCTATCTACAGTATTTATTCTATTATATACACTACCTTCTTTGGCAGAACTAAAAATGTTTGTGGTTTCAAACACCGGAAAATACTTATAGTCCTCGCCATCCTAAGTTGAGGCAGCCAAAGGCCGCACTATATATGCGCCGTGCGGCCTTTGGCTGCCTCAACTTAAGGTGGTGAGGACTATAAAAACTTGTATCTTCAAAAATTTTAGAAATTCACACGACAAATTAGGTCGTATCTCTCATAGCTTTAAAGTTATATCATTTTTAGTTCCCAATCCTAATAGTGTTTATTGATTTAATATACAATTTTGCAGTATTAACATAATCAACCTTTGAGCGCTTTTCTTGTGTCTGTTTATTTATTTAAAGATGCCAAATATATTTAAACTGCCAAACGATTATGGACTTAATCGCATACACCCCCCTAAAAAAAAGAATTCAAATAATCATAACCTATAACATTTTTTCCCACTTTTTTGGGTTACATTATATTTTTACTGTAAATAAAGGCTGTAATGGGTGAATTAATTTATCAATAGAAAATAATGATAGGCTAAGCTGTGAATTACACAATGCATATCAATACAGCAATATCCCGGGTACCATTTGCTAACAGATTTCAGGAAACAATTGGTGCACTTTGTGGTCAATCTGATTCAATTACATCAGTCAATTTGTTGGATTAATTAATTACCTTTCAATGCAAATGTAATACTGTTAAATGATGTGTCAGCTCTCGTCCCATTTAACGTATCCAATTTTATCTTCAGAGTGGTAATAATGCACTTTTACTTGTATTTATTTAGATTTTAAACTTTTTACTATAAACTATTTAAAACTGGCCAACACTATAATGAACATGAAAATTTAACATGGGAAGTGGTCATCAAATTAGCTTTGTAGAGTGGGTAAATAATGCATTACAATATGCTGCTTGGACCAGAGGGAATACATAATAGTGTTCATGGTTTCTAAAGGTCATTTTCGTACTTTAAACTATTTAGAAGAGAGTAATACCTTTAGAGTTGATTGTATGAGCAACAAGAACATGTTATGAACACAAACACATCCAATTTTATCTTTTGCAATGGGTTGAGAATATACAGACTGTCCCAAAAGTCCAGAACTTGCAGTAGTAACAGAATGTTTTATAAAAGAGTGTTTAGTTTGGTTTTGATCTTCCTTTGAATCTCACTCGCAAATGAAATCACGTAAAATACTAATGGATTAACAAAATTGCAGGAAAACACCCTTGTCAAACATGATACTTGAAGTAGGCTACTCCAAATGTGGTTAATGTGTTCTTAATATTTAGTTTGGTTCAGCTAAGCCAAATCTACATTAAAAAAAATTACATTTAGTTTTAGTAGAACGATAACCTGTCAAAGACTTTCTAACACATTAAAATTAATTGGAATGTTACAACTCATAGCAAACTAAACAGTATACAATCAAATTCAGTTTGAAAAATATTTCATATATCCTTGGAAATCAAATACGAGATACGGTAGTAAGGAAAATACTAGTAAAACCATAAATTCTGATGATTTTCAAGTAACATGTTTTATTACTTTAGTTCCAAAATTGGCTTTACCAAACAAATCTTATAAGCCAAAATTCCCACTTTTAGTTAATACAAAAACAAAAAAAACAAAAAAATTGTATTCAGCACTGTTATTTCATAAAACATTATTAATTAATTGCAGAACAAAGGTTTTAAATAATAAAAAATCCTTAAACAGTGTAATCGTTTGCAAGTCTTTCCATAGACTACACTGCGATTCGTGGAATAATAAAATACACTTGGCACTAACTCAACTGGGAAGGTTGAATTGTTCTAATTTACATACAAGGGTTTCTCTTGATGTTAACTGTGCGATTTAAATGTTTTACGATTCATTGGCTATGCAAATTTGGTCTCCAATTGTATAAAGAAACTCATTAAAAAATAAAATAAATGCTATAGTCAGCATTAATACTTTAATACTTAACTTTAAAATGGTGACCATATACATGTAAGTATTTTAAGCCAAGTATGAATGGAGATGATCTTGTAGTATTGTTCGCGACTAAGGCCAACATGTTCCTTAGACACAGCCCATACAGCCAATGGCAACTAAGGGACCTACAGTTTATAATGGAATCCGAACCACATTTTAGCCTTGTAATTAACGGATTGTTATAATTATCAGGATAGTACTGCGGATAGTCGTAGTACTCACTAGTGCGGACATTATTTTACAACAGGGAGTATTGCATCCACAGTGCATGCCTATAAATATCTACAATAATTCATGTCCCAGTCATTACCAGCTTTATGTAAATTTTGATTTTAAATACTGTACAACATGCAATATGTCCCAACGTGTTATTTATCTGTTATATATTTAACGTGTTATTTGTTGTATAGTATCTTCTCTAATAACAATTCTAAATAGAACAGTAAGACAAAAGTGTAATCAATCATTGTTGTTACCTAGGTGATTTTACATTTTCGTAATATCAATCGAACATTTTAGTTAACATGGAATTTGATACAATATTTATTTTATAATTTTATAAATTTAAAATATGTGGGTTTAATTTGGAATGTAAATAATATCAAGCAATTTCCTATCTACAGTATTTATTCTATTATATACACTACCTTCTTTGGCAGAACTAAAAATGTTTGTGGTTTCAAACACCGGAAAATACTTATAGTCCTCGCCATCCTAAGTTGAGGCAGCCAAAGGCCGCACTATATATGCGCCGTGCGGCCTTTGGCTGCCTCAACTTAAGGTGGTGAGGACTATAAAAACTTGTATCTTCAAAAATTTTAGAAATTCACACGACAAATTAGGTCGTATCTCTCATAGCTTTAAAGTTATATCATTTTTAGTTCCCAATCCTAATAGTGTTTATTGATTTAATATACAATTTTGCAGTATTAACATAATCAACCTTTGAGCGCTTTTCTTGTGTCTGTTTATTTATTTAAAGATGCCAAATATATTTAAACTGCCAAACGATTATGGACTTAATCGCATACACCCCCCTAAAAAAAAGAATTCAAATAATCATAACCTATAACATTTTTTCCCACTTTTTTGGGTTACATTATATTTTTACTGTAAATAAAGGCTGTAATGGGTGAATTAATTTATCAATAGAAAATAATGATAGGCTAAGCTGTGAATTACACAATGCATATCAATACAGCAATATCCCGGGTACCATTTGCTAACAGATTTCAGGAAACAATTGGTGCACTTTGTGGTCAATCTGATTCAATTACATCAGTCAATTTGTTGGATTAATTAATTACCTTTCAATGCAAATGTAATACTGTTAAATGATGTGTCAGCTCTCGTCCCATTTAACGTATCCAATTTTATCTTCAGAGTGGTAATAATGCACTTTTACTTGTATTTATTTAGATTTTAAACTTTTTACTATAAACTATTTAAAACTGGCCAACACTATAATGAACATGAAAATTTAACATGGGAAGTGGTCATCAAATTAGCTTTGTAGAGTGGGTAAATAATGCATTACAATATGCTGCTTGGACCAGAGGGAATACATAATAGTGTTCATGGTTTCTAAAGGTCATTTTCGTACTTTAAACTATTTAGAAGAGAGTAATACCTTTAGAGTTGATTGTATGAGCAACAAGAACATGTTATGAACACAAACACATCCAATTTTATCTTTTGCAATGGGTTGAGAATATACAGACTGTCCCAAAAGTCCCGGGCCGGTTTAATATTTTCTAAACGACAACAGATAAATCAATAAGATTTTGCACATCAACACCACACTTAAAAATCTACTTTTTTAAGGAACTATCAGTTTTCAGTCATATCATGGGGACGTCCTACAAGGAGTCAGAAGGAAATCTTAAATAGGAATATAGGTCAATATGCACATCAGTTTAAAGGGCTTGGCTAGCAGAGTTCAATGCCGGAAACCGCGCCTCAAAAGGATCACCCGTTACAAAATGGCGGCCGTTCAAAGATTTCTTGAACCTGCCATTTTGAATCTTTGAACGACTGCCATTTTTTACTCAGGAGTTCTTTTGAGCTTGAATTTACGGCATTGTAATCTACTAGTGAAGACCTTTAATTTGATGTGCATATCGACCTATGCTTACGTTAACAATTTTTTTCCGATTCCTAGGGCTGTGCCCCCAAATGCAAATTAAATGAATCTTTGAACCACTGTCATTTTTGACTTGGTTGTCCGTTTGAGTTCAAATTTGCAGCATTATATTCTGCTAGTAAAGACCTTTAATTTGATGTACCTGTCAACCTATGCTTCTATTTAAGATTTCCTTCTGACTCCTTGCGGGACGTCCCCATGATGTGACAGAAAATTGATATTTCCTTAAAAAAGTAGATTTTTAGGTGTGGTGTTGATGTACCAAATCTTATTGATTTATCTGTTGTCGTTTAGAAAATATCAAACCGGTCCGGGACTTTTGGGACAGTCTGTATGTTTTTTTTTATATAAAACAAACTGCATTTCTTTGTCGTTCAGTTTTCAGTTTACATAAAATATTGTATTTTAAATTTTAAGGATGTACTACCAAAATCGATAATTTTCAGTCTGAAAATCGAAATTTTACGATAAATAAGACAACTGTTTGTGAAAATACATGAAAGATTATTTTTTATTTGGGAATACACTTTTTTAGCCAAGTTAGGTTGGTATTTTTTATCACTAAGAATTTGAGAATTTACCCAATAATTGATTGCTATTTTTACTTCTTAATATCTTAATACGTTGTTGAAAAACTGTCATTATTTTAGTAGTACAGTATTATTCGTTAGATTATAAGTTTTAGTCATTCTAACTCGTATTAATTATTTTGAGCGTTTATAAAAGAAGAGTATTTTCTGAAAAAATTAAGTTTGTAAAATAAAATTACATTATTAAACAGCTAAGGAATTAGATATCCTCAAAGTTTTGCAATAACCTGACTTTATCACAGCTCGTAAATTGCACTTCAAAGTCTCAAACTCCATTTCTGATCATTTAATAATTCCGGTTAAGACATTTTGATGATTTACAAAATAAATATAGCGAAGCAATTATTTACTTTAAGATTTAAAACACACATTTACCTAAATAGCTAAAAATGTCAAATATGACTAGGGCAAATTACAAGACCAGTGAAAAACAATACAATTACTCAAAACAAATCCAATGTATTCTTAAACAATATATAACAGTAATTAAAATTTAAATTGAACACCAATATTAGTTACAAAGAATAACAGAACTCTTATGTACAAATATTATATAATACCAAATACTCTCTACATCTAATAAAAGGCGTCACTCCGAGTATCTATTTTCTTGATATTTAATCACTCGAAAAGGCGAGTAGCATATAACATGTGTTTACTATTGCTGATACATACTGCACAGATATTATGAAGGTTGCATACTTGTCAATAAACAGAAGCCATTATAGTTTGGTGCATCATCAGTTATAGGAGTATGTTGTTGACTCTAGGTAATGGTGTTTTGGTCTGGTTTGTGAACACAAGATTTTCTGCTGGGATCGTCCTATGTTTATCATGCTACTGCAACTATGATTACAAAATAAAAACTCTTTATGTAGCTGTTTATGTTATTGCATAGAAGCACAAAAACCCCGGAAAATATGCCTACTTAGAATACAAATAGTTTAATACTAGGAAATATTTATATAATTTAGTCGCCACGAAGAAGTTACAATGTGGCATAATGTTTTAAAAAATATTTTTTTTATTATAAAAAATCTATATTTGTATTATCTAATAATAATTTATTTACAACAGTTTTGTCAGCTCTTCACATATATCCATATTTAACCATAAAAAACGGAATATATATTATATTAACAGTCTTAGGACGAATCAGTATAATTTATAATTTCTTAAGATTAGCTACTTAAGGAGATTGAACAAATAGATGTTGTAGAAAAATAAAAACAAGCTCAAATTAAACTTCGAAAATTCATAGCAATGCTGTGCAAACTCACAAAAACTTATGTTAATTTATTCATTTACTCTGATGCCTTGCAGTATACAATTTACTCATAACATAGCCAAAACTAGAGGAAGTTAATTAAATGTTTCTATTTTGGGTGTCGATTTGTATCTATGTGATTTGCGTTGGAAATATTTTTCTTTGATGAATTTTGTGGTTATTAAATTTTTTATATGACTTAAATTGGTCTAAAATATAAAGTAGATTTGGCCACCAGTTGTATATTACACATGTTATTATAATAGTTAGTGGGCTTTGTAACATGAGTTTAGATTATTGTCTTGTTACCAAGCTGTACACAACTTTCAAGTGCCTAAACAAGCTAGAACGTACGTTAAGTGGTAAAACTTGTGTTTAACAAGATCTTGCTTGTGAAGGGAAGACGAAATGTGGCCACTACGATTCATGCATCACTTCCAAAAGTTTAAAACAGAGAAAAAATAAACAAAGTTCAAATGTATACAATTTGTTATTAGACAAATTTTAGCTATATTCATGAAAGAAGTTATAATTCTTGAGTTCAAGTCAGCGTAAATACTGAAATAGTTTAAAAGTAAATAATGTATTAGTATTTAGCTTAGAGATTGTATAAAGTGCTAAAAACTTAAATGTCAAATAAGTTTATATTAATTATATTAGTGAATTTCTTATATAGAAAATAAGCTATTACAGTAGGTCTCATGGTAAGACCTTGACCCAGGACCGGTTTATTTTTTGTTTTTGTGTCCCTAAAGGCCAATATCGATGTTTCCATTCTACAATTGACTATAGTTCCTTCCAAGGAAGCTTGCTAGTTTGACTCACTGTTGCCGTCAATAATACAAGATAGGTTTATAATCAATTTAAAATTTTATCTTGTCCTTGTACAATAAACTATGAGAGACAAATGTTATTTCAATGTATAGGCATACTTAAGGGAACTGTTTTCATTAAAGGCTTCAATCACCGGCGGTTCCAATGTTACAAGTTGTTAATCGGCCACTTTGAGCACAACAATTCAAATGAACAATATTCAAAATTGAAGTTCTACATTTTTTATACATGATTTGTTAGCTTACTTAAAAGATTACACTGCAGATATTTACATTCAATTCCCTGCAATAATGCTTCAAAAAGGTATTATTTGGAGTAGGTCAGTAATTAAGGTGAAGGCAACGTTTGAAGAAAGTCTAAGGGCAGACATAGTTTTATTACTATCTCTACATAAGGCGACACCAGCAGTTAAATGTGACCCAGGTTAGTAAAACATTTCTGATTCGTTCACTAACTATTTGATGGTAGGTTTTAATCAATTATATCCCTTAATAAATATTTATGTAAACTTTTTTTAAACAAACCCAGTAACAGTTCATTGTACTATACTTAGGCCAGTATATAAATAAGGCCGTTTGTTATAGACAACGTTTCAAACTAAATTACGTTTGATATCTACTAGTTCAGGGAAAATAGCTCATCATCCTAGTATTGCATCACGTAACGCAGTATTAAAATTCCTCCGCAATATGCAGCATTATTGAGACGTGCGGGGTTTGTACCTAGTATAATTATGATGGCATTGTAGGAAGGACACAAAAATATGTATATATTTTCCTAATTTCTTGCTTTTAAGACACTCTACCAACAAGAAAACGAAATGCATAAATGTGGTCAAATGAAATGAATAAACAAAATTGTGTCCTATTAATTAGGCTATCAGTTGTAGATTATTAAACTATTTTTTTAAAGTTGTATTCAGTCGTAATACAATTAATGACCACGAAAATATGATTTTTTATACGGGACACCCTTCATAAAAGATCGAATACTTAACACACGAAACACTCTTTTATAAACCAACTGAAAATTTTTGGTAAAATAATAAATCTCGTTAACAAAATTTCTAAGAATAAGTTGGTTTGTTTGTATTCAAATTTGCCATAATTTGACGTTCCTCTTCCCAGTATCCAAGTAAGGATGTGTTATTACAAATGGAATTATAGACGGTTCACATCGCACTCTGTGATATCAAACATTTATCATGTCAGAGAGAATGTAATTAAACGCATATGGTTTGCCTGGAGAAGTTCTGGCAAAGCCTTCTTTTCCAGCTGAGTAATTACTTGTGAGGTGAATTTACAAAGAATAACTTACAACGTTTTACCTGAAACATAATTTGAAGTTACTTTCTGTATAAGATGTAAGAGAAAATATTTGTTTTTCACTTTCTCTCTTTGCTGTGATGTACTCTTGTAATCATCACCATTGGCTGTATGGTTTATTAATTAATAGCTGTGTCTAAGGAACATGTCGGCCTTAGACACTAACAAGACTACAAGATCGTGCCACTCATCCTACACTCATCTCCATTCCTACCTGGCTTTAAATACCTCGTATGGTCACCATTTCTTCGGAATAAATTGTTATTAAAAGTATTATCAACACGATGGATTTACATCTCGTTAAATTTATTGTTAAATTTGATTGCGTTGCTATATTTTTTTACAAGTTTTCATTTCCTTCTACATTAGACGTTATCGTACATCCTTACACATATTAACAATATTTTATTTTAATTTAGTATATTATTGTTAATTGATTTAAATCTGCCATGAATTTGGTTTGTGGATGCCATTTGACTTTGGGCTATAACTAGATCAGCTTTAAAACAAACAGTTAATGTTTGGATTGTTAGGATGATTTGTTTATTTTAATATGACTTTGAGCAAGAGGGATGAAAATAATGTTGAACTATTTAATTTCTTATTTTAAAATAAATGCTCTGCCCAGCATTACTGTATATGTGACGATATTTTTAGTACAATTAAGTTTAACTACGAAAACAATACATCAGGTTATTTATAATATGTGTAAAACTAGCTGAAATATTTGTTAGTATATTAAATAATATGAAATAAAACGTACTGATAACTGTTTCCTTAGTATGGCATTTGACAAATAAAAGACTTACGACGACAAAAAGACAACTTTAATTCAATAAAATATCTGCAGAGAAAGAAGATTGATCCCTCTATTTGATTTTCAAACGAAAAGGTTACAACATTGGACGATTGTTGCTCTGCTGACACAACATTTCCAACGCTTCGTATATGTTTTATAAGCCATTTTTAAGAAAATAGGCCACAGTTTAAGCATTATGTATTTTTCATTATACATTATGTATATGTAGTCTAGCATAATGAGCTTTCAACACGTCAAACACATCAGAATCTATACACAAAAAAAGTACAATAAACACGAGACTTTTACATACACGAAACAACACGATAGTGCTATCATGACACGGTCGTTGTAGGTAGGTGGCCTATCCAAGAATGGAATGAATATTATGAAATTACATTGTTTTGAAGTTGAGAAAAGTGTAAAAATATAGCTCGAGTATTTAGGTTTTTCTAAATTATTTGAAATACTTACATTCTGCCTTATCCTTGATTTATTTTTAATTCTACTCTTACTTGGTTATCGTAAGTTCAATACGTATGTTATCTACGATTGTTTCTGGAACTTCTTATGGTAAATAGTAATAATAATAGTAATAGTTATATATATTATTAGCATCGATAAGCCTAATATTTTGCTGATTTTAGACTCTGAATGTGCTTTGTGCTGATCGGTGTGATCGGTCAAAGTCAATCAAGATGGAAACCACTTTGATGCATAATTACCGTCTTCAATTAAAATAATCTGTAGCTTTACTTGTATACTTGTGATGATCCCACTAGTAGCTTTCCACCCGTGGTTGTCAAAGGTGTTTCGCGTACCGGTAGTTATATTAAAATCTTTGTGAGACGTACTTTTTATTATCATTAGACTAGCTTTTTGTATTTTATTACTAGGTTGCAGTCAGAGGCTAGTCCTTGAGGTTGCCGCATGAAAAAAAAATGTTTTTGGCAATTGGCAGGTCTTTGACCCAGAACCTCTAGGACCAAAGCTTTGAACTCTACCACTATACAAGATGACTCCCTATAATAACCTTATTGTAGCTTAAAACGTAAAATATTCCTTCTGTTCCCTACTAAACATGTCATGTCAAACATTCGCTGTAATCATCATCATATGGAAATAAATCCTTATCGGTATATTTAGAAAAAAATATGACTCATTTATTTGTAAATAACGATATATTTACAAACCAAAGGCTGGATTGTGGTGGTTGATTAAAATTTTGACTTCCGCAACGACATATAAATGCAAAAGACCCTGTAGTAACGTGATATCCTATTTTTTTTTCATACGATATACATAATAAAAAAAAACATATCAATATCTTTACTTGTTTTTTTATTAGGATTGGTATTACAGACTTAATATTACAGTATCCGGAGATAGCTGTGTACTATGTAGCTCGGTTAAATTTACAACGTTACGGCATAAGCATGAATAATAACAACATATTTATGACGTAGGATTAAATAATATGAGTTAGTGTACGCAGAAATCGATGATTGTCATAATGTGACATAACATGATAGAATGCTTCAACTATCATGGTTTAATATACATTATACAAGACAATATCTCTACTTGTAAGGTGCACCAGATGTTTGGACAAGTGCGTCAACTGTTTTGCGGCTTCAAAACATGTCTCTTGCCAAAACTTAGTTATAATCTACAATTAACAGATGGTGAATGACATTTTTCTTTACTACCGAAAAGTGAAGTTTGGGTAAAAAATATCCCTTGTCTAATTGAAACTATTTACCAGTAGTATATTTAATTAATTAATTAGGAAGGATGTTTACAATGTTTTCTACATATTTATATGTGCAATATTTTTGTTTGTTTGATTACTTTACATTTTAAGATAGGTCTAAAGATTCCAGCAAAGCAATACATTTCATATGTATAATTGAAGTGATTAACTATCACTCTCATAAACATTTGTATAAAAATGGCGAGTGTATAAGAAGTAATCGAATCCAACACTATACTATTAGTCCAACTTGTTTTACAACCTAGGCTAATTTAATTGTTATCCCTCAAAACCTTTCTCATGGTAAACAATGGTAAAAAAATATAAATAATTAAAATAAAAACAAAAATTGTTAATACCTTATATATTTTTACTTTTTCCCCCTTCGCATGTATTGGTCAAGTATTTTTCGTCAATACTTGATTGCGATTAAATTTGTTATATGAGTATTAATCTATAGTTTCTCCAGGCGTTAATTTCATGTTTGAAATTTGGATATTTAACGGTGATTTTCCCATCAAAACCCATCAATTAATGGTAAGTCTGACAAAAAATACCAAACGGGTTTTATTTAAATTTTTTAGTAATTTGTGAACTGTTTCGAGATTGTACCTATCCGTATAATACCATAGTTATTTCCACCATTTGCCCATGAAAAGGGGGTTTGACAAGCTAATGGGACAAAGTACCTGTCAAATCGCTGATACCGTTAACTTAGTATACGAAAAATAATATTTTATAGTTAATTTAAAAAGGGAAAGGTTTCCAGGAGCAAGCTAGAATTATCAACACTAATGTTTTTCCGCATATAAAATAAAAGAAAATGTATTCAAATCTTCAACTCATAGCAGTGTACCACATCAGCATGCACTAATACTAAACAATTTCAAGCCGATATTCTGTTACAATCACAGTAACAAAACTAGAAATTCAGTGTAACAAGACTGTTAACATACATAAACTTCTAACAAGGTTCTTTTCAGACAAAATATACAGTTGTTAACCGCACGTGGTTGCAGCTAGGAATATAGTTCGATATAAATTCGTTTGTAAAGGATCGAGATTTCCAAAAGGGACCACTAAAGTTTCATTGACGTTTGTTTTTAAAACAATTTTTTACTGCTTGGATATAAATGTTGTTGGATTCTGGGTACTTTTAGTGTATGTGGTATTTTTTTAAGTTTGTTTAGGTAAGCTAGTAGCTTTTAAGATACATAGGCCAACAATTGTCTCCATTTTATTAACAATATTTCCTTAAATATAATTTTCCAACAAAGACAGCATTTTAGGAGTAACCAGAGTAATTTGTGAACAAAATAAGTAGATCTATACCAAATCTTATTGTATATATAAGATATATATACAATATAGAAATATTTCCATGAATATATTTTCCCTGCAAAACAAAACTCATCAAGCAAACCCATTTAGCATGTAAAGTATCTTTGGCTCAGGATTTAGCAAGATAAGGGAGCTATTTGTCTTGTGTTCCTCTCGTTTGTTTTTTTATTCCAAGGTCTTATAAAAAGAATTGGTACTTTCCTGTTAAAGGGAACATTCATTATTATCGATGATCTATTTTCGATGTATCGATATTTTTGTTTTACTTCACGATTGGTACTTCTGTTTTAATATCTTCAAACGCATTTAAATTACAAATTAAGAACATACCTTGTTTCAGGCAAAAATATTAGCATATATATTGGATTAGGACATGAAACTATTCTAAACTAACCTAACATAACTAACCAAACTTGCTGTATTAGGCTAAGTTACCGTTTCAAAATTCCATGTGATAACAGAAAAGGCATATGGGGAATAGGCTGTCAAACGGAATTTTGAAATGTTACAGCAAGTTTGGTTGGTTAGGTTAGTTTAGAACAGATTCATTTCAATATAATATTTTGTTTAATTGTTTGTTGATACTGATCAATATTTATTTACTGTATCCTATATCGTACTTGTCAGCTGATGCTGATATGTTTCAATTTGTTACTATCAATATATCGGATGGAAAACAAAAATATCGATGTATCGAAAATAAAGCATCGATAATAATGAATATTCCCTTTAACAGGAAAGTACCAAAGAATTTATCGATGTTGTTATCTGAATTGTAGCTTTACTGATGACCAATAAGCTATAATGAAAAAAAAATGTTACCAGAATATAACCTACATGACTAAACTGTAATGACTAACTAGTAGATTGTTAACAACAAAAATATTTTAATGTAAGTATTTTGTTTGACAACTGTAAACGTAATCTTTAATGGTTTAGTATTCACATTTTTAATTAGTTTTTAATCTTAAGAATAACACAAGGTTTATAATACTATGTCGGTTCATTTAAGTAGTTTTCAACCTATGAAAATACAACCAAAACAGGTCAATCTTGATTGATTTAATTGGAAAATTATACGTGTTTTTCATAGTAAATCATACAGCAATTACAAAAAGGAAATATGTTTTTTATACTCTTTGTCCATATACAATAGAAGTAACTTCATGATTGTATAGAGTGCTCTAAATAACCAACTTTAGTATTGACAGTTGCAGGTTGTTTCTCAATGACACAATAGTGTAGTGTAAATTAAATTATTAAACTTGTACTATAAAACAAAACAATGACAAAGGATGTGTTTTTCTAATATATTTTGATCAAATTTAGCAAGTTTTGGTATATCTTTATACTAGACTATTAACGTTTGACCTCAAACACTTCTCACATCTCTTATTAGATAACGCAATTACAAAGTCAATATATCTTCATTTAAATAAGAATCAGATCCGTCTTGTCTATGGGAATAGTTTAGTGAAAATCTGTTTAGACAAATTTAAATTTGCTTAGTCTACATATTTTCTGCAGCGGATGTATGAATATTATATATTTTTTTGTAAAATAATATTTGATTTATTGATGAAGGTTATAATAATTTATTTTCAATTACACTATTTTTAATACATGTATTTTAATAAGTGGTATAATCCTTATTTCTAAAGCATTTTAATGTTTAACCGTAGTAACAAAACGATCAATTAATTTAAAAATTAATGGAACAAGCTGTTTAAGGTCTTATTGTTAGTGATCATTTTGGTTGAAACATGTTTTAATAAGATCAAAATAAAATTTAAAAACTCAAAGAAAAATATAATCACCATTTAAAATACAGCACAGCATGAAACAATATCCACCAATATATCAAAGTTCCCTAAGCTTTTTGACTGGTTACAAGGTTTAAGGGATGAATGTCTAAACTTAAATTTAAGCCTGTGCCAATGCAGTGGTTATATCACAAAGCTTTGATACTTATATCCTGAACATATTTTATAAAAAATAAGGTTTCACATTGTACGTGTTTCGTGGTTCCAAAAAAATAACATTGTATCATAGCAAAATATTGGCATTGCAGCGGTCAATCCAAGATTTAAGATTTATTGAGCCGTTTAGTAGTAATTTGAAAATGTCAAGTCACTATAACTAAAAACAAGATGTATTTTCTATTGACTTACAAGATAAAGTCTAAAAAGCATGTCAAAAAGCACACCATGCAAAATAAATCAAAAATTTAAACTGTAAATGATGTGGAGGAAACCAAATGATAAATTTTACAAATGGTAGTTTGTAATTTACCAACGATCTGTATCAATAAAAAATTCTGTATTTACCAATTTAAAGGGTGAAAATGTATAAGAAAGATTACATTTTAGATAGACTGAAAGGTACAAGAATTATTTTAAGTTGATAATGTAGTTATTTGATAACTCGTTATTTTCAATAACAGTTTCCTTAACATGTCACAAAAATACAATTAAATAATTGGTGATCTCCAAAATATGCCTATGATATAACTTATTCTCGAACTGAGTGTGTGCAAGTGTCTGTAGACAATGCATTTCTCTTTGGTAGTATTAAGCTACTAAAACGTTTTTCGAAATCCTTTTGAAGAATTAAAATCCACTCTTTTGATCTCATTTCGTTTGCAGCATCAGAACGTTACAACTTTACCTTCAATCAATCAAACTGTAATATTAACCTGTGACAAACATATTGTACTTGAATCGTTGTTTGGGGAAAAGAAATTATGGCTATGCATAATCTATTTTCATTAAGGTTAACGCTTCATTTCCTACTAAAATATGAGGAGAGTGATTAATATTTTGTCCGTACAACGGTGACCTCCGGTGTTGAACGCGATAACGGATTATACGCTTCCTTTACATTCTACGCTATGCTGAAAGAATTCTTGGAGGGGTTTAAAAGTATTTTGAACGCATATTGTAGCAGGATCAGAACTACAGTAACTTCTTTCAGAGTAGAATTTAGAACAAACGTATTAATTGAGCGGAGCGAGCGAAGCTCTTATACATCGACTTTTATGCATTTCGTAATACGCAAACTCCTCCTAGACGGCTGGAGCAATCGTTTTCAAATTTTGCATGGTGATAAAGACCATATCGGTGAGTGCTAACATCTATATGGCGTTAAAAAAGTCTCTCAGGAATCCGCCCCACTGGGTCTCAAAGTTTCAATGTAATCCTTATGGAAGCAGTATTTGACACATAAACAAAGACATATGATCAGCTGTGACTTTTGAATGCAGTAAATAAGGAAAAAGCTGACAGCATTATTCCACAGATATTAGAACATAAACGGTATGGATCATAAATATAATCAAATGACGACACCAGCTTGAGGTCCGTGACGTAGGAAGTGGTCAAGGAAGTAGTAAAGGAGAGCAGTCTGGAGTGTGGAAACTGTTTATGACGATTCAATTTAGGTATCTGTATTCCTAAAATTCTATAGGAAGGGAGGAAAACGGGTCCGTGACGTAGGAAGTGGTGATGGAAGTAGTCAAGGCGAGCTGTCCGGAGTGTGGAAACTGTTTATGACGATTAGATTAAGGTATCTACAATCCTAAAATGCTATGGGAAGGGAGGAAAACGGGTCCGCGACGTAGGAAGTGGTAAAGGAAGTAGTAAAGGCAAGCAGTCCGGACTGTAGGAACTATTTATGACGGTTAGATTAAGGTATCTGCAATCCTAAAATGCAATGGGAAGGGAGGAAAACGGGTCCCCGACGTAGAAAGTGGTGAAGGAAGTAGTCAAGGCAAGCAGTCCGGACTGTGGGAACTGTTTATGACGGTTAGATTAAGGTATCTGCAATCCTAAAATGCTATGGGAAGGGAGGAAAACAGGTCCGCGACGTAGGAAGTGGTAAAGGAAGTAGTAAAGGCAGGCAGTCCGGACTGTGGAAACTGTTTATGACGGTTAGATTAAGGTATCTGCAATCCTAAAATGCTATGGGAAGGGAGGAAAACAGGTCCGCGACGTAGGAAGTGGTTAAGGAAGTAGTCAAGGCGAGCTGTCCGGAGTGTGGAAACTGTTTATGACTATTAGATTAAGGTATCTACAATGGTAAAATGCTATGGGAAGGGAGGAAAAAAGGTCTGCGACGTAGGAAGTGGTAAAGGAAGTAGTAAAGGCAAGCAGTCCGGACTGTGGGAACTGTTTATGACGGTTAGATTAAGGTATCTGCAATCATAAATTGCTATGGGAAGGGAGGAAACAGGTCCGCGACGTAGGAAGTGGCAAAGGAAGTAGTAAATGCGAACTGTCCGGAGTGTGGAAACTGTTTATGACTATTAGATTAAGGTATCTACAATCTTAAAATGCTATGGGGAAAAGAGGAAAACAGGTCTGCGACGTAGGAAGTTGTAAAGGAAGTAGGAAAGACACGCAGTCCGGACTGTGGGAACTGTTTATGAAAGTTAGATTAAGGTATCTGCAATCCTAAAATGCTATTGGAAGGGAAGGAAACAGGTCCGCGACGTATAAAGTGGTGAATGAAGTAGTAAAGGTGAGCAGTACGGAGTGTGGGAACTGTTTATGACGATTAGATTAAGGTATCTGCAGTCCTAAAATGCTATTGGAAGGGAAGGAAACAGGCCCGTGGCGTAGAAAGTGGTGAAGTAGGTAAGTAGTAAAGGTGAGCTGTTCGGAGTGTGGGATCTGTTTATGACCATTAGATTAAGGTATCTACACTCTTAAAATTCTATGAAAAGAGAGGGAAACAGGTCCACGACATAAGAAGAGATGAAGTAATCAGTAAGGTGAGCAGTGTGGAGTGTGGGAACTGGAAGCCGTTCGTAGCAGTTAGATTAATGCACCTGCAATGCTGAAATGCTATGAGAAGGGATGGAAACATGTCCACGACATAGAAAATGGTGAAAGAAGTAGTAAAGGCTAGCAGTGCGGAGTGTGGACAATGTTTGTGACAATTAGATTAACGTATCTAAAATACTAAAATTCTATGCAAAGTGATGAAAACAGGTACACGATGTAGGAAGTGTTGAAGGAAGTAGTAAAGGGTTCTTATACAACGACTTTTATGCATTTCGTAATACGCAAACTCCTCCTAGACGGCTGAAGCAATCGTTTTCAAATTTTGCATGGAGATAAAGATTGTGATTCTACTAAATTTTTTATGTATGGATATCTCTTTCACCTATATTACATTTCACTTGGGTGAATTGAACTGCTCGCATGAATAATTAAAGACAAATTTATTCTTTTCAATTATTTTCAGAGAAGAGCAACGAATTTTAAATTGTACTTAAGCAACCATATACTTGCATGTTCAATATTTTAAATGTGATTAAATTGAAAGTTTAATTGAAGCCCTTTAATTGAAGTTTGTGCCCTTAAGGAGAGGGTTTATTGGAAATATGATATTTTTCAGGGAAGTTTTACATCGGTTTTCTTAAAAGTAGCTGCAAATACTAAAATGCATTGGGCCCCACCATTAGAAGCCAAAGTTTATTTTTACAGTTTGCTTTTAACCAATTAATAAAAAAATATTAAAATGTCATAAATTTGAAATAAAACACCACTTGTATTTTGCACTTACCAAAGCTCCCTTCATGTTGTGTCGAGGTCAGTGCTGGAAAGTGACTGCTACGAGTTGACCAGTGGTATATATCACACCTTATCTATCTCCTAATGGTCCATACTTCAAACTACGGAAATATTTCACTGATGTCTGTTGATATGCAAACCGGCTTGTAGACCTAAGGGTTTTGACCGGATTAAAAGTTCAAACGAGAATCTTGAGTTGAGTAATTGATAATGGATTGTGTCATCAGTATGTAATAGATATTTACCAATGAGTTAGCAGACTTTTAACTTGCTTGTTGTTGGATGTATTTATTTTTACAATAAAATTGTTTACCGGTACGCTGATTTAGTAAAGTGTCCTTACCTCAAGGTAAAAATACATCAATGAAAAACGCCATGTGTCCCAAAACTCCCACCCCTGTTTTTTATTAATAGAGAAAAATTATAATATTGGAAAATTTACATACACCAAAAACTTCCCTTTTTGTTATTTTAAACATTTCCTGAATATTAAAATTTTATTTGAAAAAAAAAAATAAAAAGATATACCTCTTTACACTAGTAATAATATGTTTACACTTACTATTGACTCACAAGACGGATAATTTTATTTCTAATAAAAAAATAGGGGGGTGGGACCTTTAGAACACACGGTATAAATTATTTTATCACATATTTACCATTTGTCCTACGTTTAGACATAAAAAAATAACATTTAAACACC
Source organism: Macrosteles quadrilineatus (assembly GCF_028750875.1). NCBI lineage: Eukaryota > Metazoa > Arthropoda > Insecta > Hemiptera > Cicadellidae > Macrosteles > Macrosteles quadrilineatus. The sequence continues at coordinate 17,483,002 of NW_026542599.1, forward strand.
CTAAACTTGGTCGTAATCTTTTCGTTGATTAAGTAAATTAATTTTTTATGTTTTACTTATAGTACGATTTAAATTTAACAGTAAACTTATTTAATTTTGTAATTCATTGACTAACTAAAGATATTCTTGTGTTTCATTATACTGTACAAACAGAGATTTGTGGTATGTACTTTACTATTCTTTTATATTTTTTTAATATCCATCACTTAACCTTCAACAAACCTTATTTTAAAATATATATTGAAAAGACTGTTTTCCAGCTGATATCAAGTGAATACCATAAAAAGCACCATTACCAGTAAACAAGCTAAAGCTTAAGTGAAGAAAGAATTTCGTCTCTTTCAGATAAAGTCTATTTATTGCTCGAATTCACGTCTTTAAAAGGCGGATCAACAAGAAAAGTCACGAACGCAGCGTTTATGCGTCGATTCGTTGGACCAGATAATGAAATTATTCATTCAAAGGTTAGCGTGAGAGCGTTTATTCAATTAGCGGCCATTTTGTCTGCTCTAGAATTGGAGGGAATCAGTTAAGACTTCCAGACACGTTATTTTTGGGCGGGAAACATCTGATAATGTTCTTAGAGTTTTGCGGTAACGTCTAACTTAAGCTTAAATTGCTATATTGTAACGAATATTTATTAGTTGATTTTTATCGTCAAAAATCCAAAATATGAGTGTAAGATTTTCACACTATTATGTGGAAACTATTTGGAGTTTTAGGTTAGAAGAATCGTGTTACAATAACAATGTACGATAAATGTACGTTTAGAATTTTCATTGGTGTCATTAGTCATAGTTAGGAATAATGTTTAGTAGAATAAATGTAAACAAATTATCATACTGAAATGAACTGTTGATGAGTGTGGAACTTTTGTTATAGTTTGTAAGGTTTCCAAAGCTGGTTGCAACTCAATATATATTTTCTTATTGACATTTTGTCGTATGTATGTCATCTGAAAATTGGAATAAGAAACTTGTGTTTTTCTCTCAACACAATAATATCCAGCTATAATTCAAGCCAAAACAATTTCTTCTGTACTATAAAGACGAGCCTTAAGAAAACCCAAGTAGCATAACAATGTTGTTTCAATGTTGTTGTTAACATTTAATCAACATTAATTTAATATTGCCCCAATATTGATCAACGTGGTAACAATATTGTTACAACGTTTTCGTGAAACAAAATACATTGTCTTGACAATGTTGTCTTAATATTTTTCAACGTTGTTTCAATGTTGTTTTCAACATTTAAACAACATTCATTCAATATTGCCCAAATATTGATCAATGTGGTAACAATATTGTTACAACGTTTTCGTGAAACAAAATACATTGTCTTGACAATGTTGTCTTAATATTTTTCAACGTTGTTTCAATGTTGTTTTCAACATTTAAACAACATTCATTCAATATTGCCCAAATATTGATCAATGTGGTAACAATATTGTTACAACGTTTTCGTGAAACAAAATACATTGTCTTGACAATGTTGTCTTAATATTTTTCAACGTTGTTTCAATGTTATATGGAAATATTAAGCCAATTTTAAGACAATTTTGAAAAAATGTAGAAATAATCAATTAACAATATTTTGTTAACATTAACAGTATTTTGATTATTGTTTTTACAACATTGTTAAAGTATTTTTGTATCGTCTGTATTATCCTGTCAATATTAAGCTAATATTTTTAAAAAATCACAAAATAATTGTTAAACAATCTAAGTATTCAAAATACTTCGGCCTGCATAAATGCATAACAAAAATGTCAAAAAAAACTCATTTTAGGTAATACTCTATTGACTGACAAAACTATTACTAATATATTATTTTATTCTTGAATAACAGTAGGCTATGCTATTTCATAAAATCTGCAAAAAGTATTTCTGTGGAATATTGTTGAAATAAGTTATGTATATTTATTTCAAGAAAAAGGTAAAAAATAACGTCACAATTTAAAAATATATTGTTTATTCTTTCACAAAGCCCAAAAAATACATTTTTTATAGAAGGTCAAATCACAAAAGAGACCAAAAAACCAAGCGAACAAAATATTCTTATAATATATCAAATCTGTAAACAAAAGTAAATCACTTTCAAGATTTAAAAATTAATAACTGTAGGCTCAATGTATAGGCCTAGTGATTGTTGAAAAGTGTTTATATCTTCGCTGACATCTCCATAGGCCCGATTCTCTTCGACTGTAGCGGCATCCTTCCCTTTCCTAAAAAAAAGTCTTTGTGTCAAGTTTATTTTGCATGGGAATTGGGAGTATCTGAAAGTATAGAACAAGAACAGCTGCTATTTCATGTTGTTGAGGGTTGGATAGAGCTTATGAAGTACATCAGGCATGTTTGATCTATGTTCCACGCTCTCACGGCCGCACAATTTTTATTTCAGCTAATACTGCGGTTTCATTGTGGACGAAATGAGAGTAAAAAAATGGAAAAAAAATATAAAACCTAACCGTCATAAACTAACATAACTAACCAAACTTGCTAATAATATAAAAAGAGATATAAGATAAAAATCTAATGAAGGTTTACTACCTATTCGAAAAAATTGTTCTGTTCATAAAATAAAATTATAAATGCCTCAATTTCTAACAAAAAATGAAGTAGGTAATCACATTCTAAACAAAATCTTTAACAAAAAGTTAGTGTCACCGGAGGGATTCAAACTGGATAACTTTTAGACATCGTTTGAGTACTCTATCCACTACACAACGTCGATAGTTGAACTTCGTATCGTTGCGCTAATGGTGTTCTCTCAAGAGAAGAGAGTGACGTCAGACCATGACAGCCAATAGAATGTTCTCATTTTGTCCGTATTGAAAACCGAAGCTGAAATAAAAATTGTGCCTCATGGCCCACTTTAAAATAACTATTTTAAGGTTAAACGTGGCCTTGGAGATTGTTAATGGTTTGCAAGGTCTGTAATTTAAATACTCACTTTTCCACTATTTTCTCCACTGTCAAAAAAATTTGTCATATTACCATTGACTAAATTGTTGAATAGGGCCTACTTGTATTAATAGCCAAATATAATACAAGGCCTATATTAACCTATATTATGTATGAAAGGCATGTATTTAAAAATTTAGTTAGGCAGAGATAGAGTCAGAAGAGAGTATAAAGGCTTATTTATTTACTCTTATACAAGCTTCAAATTATCTAGAAATATTTTAATATTGCTATTTATTGCCTTATTTTTAGTTAATGAAAACAAAAACTCAACATAAACAATGTGGTAGGCTGTTGTAAAATTAGTCATTCGAGGAACGATTTCCTAAACATACAACAAAACCAAAAGCTATTTTTTGCCATTATATCAAACCTTATATAGGCCTACCAATATATTTTTCAAACCGGTAGTCAATATATTTCTTGGCTACCGTACTTCAAACAGAATCTAACTATTTTTTTTTTTTTTTAGTGAAATGATCAAATTTGTTAAATCTTTTTAAGAGGGTGAGCAAATTTTCGTACAAAAACGCCATGTACTATCGGTTCAATAACGAAATACTAAGTATATATATTATTTCGGACCAAATAGGCTCGATTCAATCGATTAATGGTTGAATGAATACATATAATGAACACTGTTACCGTACCGCGACGGTACGAAGTGCTGCCATCGGTGTTCGAGGTGAAGTGGATAGTGTTCGGCTCATAATCAAATACTTATCAGATCGAATCCCACCGGTGACACTAACATTTTGTCAAAGATTTTGCTTAGAATGTGATTACTTCTTAACTGTACATCTTTTTTTAGAATTTGAGGCATTTAAGTTATAATTTTATTTTATGAACAGAACAATTTTTTCGATAGTAAACCTTCATTTGATTTTTTCATTAACAGCATGTTTGGTTAGTTAGGTTAGGTTATGACAGTTTGCGAAATCACACGGCGTTTTTAGACAAAAAAAGTGCTCACCTTGATAGCCTACCAAGTTTTTACCATCTGGTTAGCCTACTTTACTAATCGATCTTGGCTGAGATTTACCTACAACGTAGCCTCATCAGACACAACACTCCCTATGATTATAAATACATGTTTTGTGATTTGATTAATCTAGTCAAACGATAGGCCTAGCCATACAATATGATATAAAGCAATTATTAATATTTAGACAATTACATGCAATTGATACTGTCATGAAAGCTTGAAAAGCACAAGTCAGTCATACAACAGTAAAATATGATACATTAAAGCAAAATAAGTTAATAAGTTCATTGTACCGGTACTAAAAACCAAATAAGAGTACTGATTGCTATATTTTAGAAAAACATCATGCAAGATTAATAGAGCTAAAGTCCGCTTTAAGTCTGTAAAAGGGCCTTACAATACAATCAACCATGCATACATCACATTCTTAAAACTATCTAGGCTAACATGCTGAGCTGACAGAGGAAATCAATTGAAAAGGTCAATTACCTGTAGCTTCAAAGGATGTTAGAAACTTGGTCAGTCTTGTGTAGAGTCTACTGATTTTATTTTGACCTCGTGCCCCATGGTTTTATACATGCCTGCGTGCCTGTGAAGAATGAGAGTGTTTAAGTTAAGGGATTTTTGTATTTATGTAACTTAAGACACCTGCAAAAATGTACAGGTTGATTACTGTTTGAATTAGGCTTTAATTACTGCGCAATATTCATAAGCAGTGTGACTAAGTTAAAACAAACAAATAAGAATAGCCTATATAAAGTACAGCAAACCTTGATCGGAACAGAACAAATTAGGCCTACCAACAAATTATTGTAAGTTAGTTAGGGGTACTTTCCTGTAAGAGAGAACATTAATTATTATTGATGATTTTACGATCTTAGTTTTGGTTAACGAAAACAAAAACTCAACATAAACAATGCGGTAGGCTATTATAATATTAAAGAGTAATTTAATGGTACCTATTAACTAAAATAACACAACCCAACTACACTAATGTAAAGTGAAATGTAAAGTGATGATGTTAACGACTGATATTTTAGTTTAAAATATCTTTTTAGTCTAACTTATAACTGAGGCTACTGTAGTTGTAATGGTAAGTTAGTGGTTGAAATTAACTTAGTAACTTAACCCTCCAAGTATCTCTACTTTTGGTCTTAATGTTCGCCCATTTATTGCGCAATCGCAGGGTTTTATTAAAATGTATCTTAGAAACTTAAAAACAATGTAAAGTAGGCTATACTGTTATATATATAATTTTGTTTGGAAAATTATGGGCTTCAAGGTAGGCCCTAACATATAAAACATTACAAAAAAAATGTTCAACAATTTTTGTGGGGTTAACATTTCTAAAAAATTATAAAATAGGCTAAATGAAAAAAAATTATGTTCGCGCTCAATAAGTTGTTATAATTTATCGGTCTACAAATATTTTAAAATAGCCACTTTGTTCAGAATATTATGAGGATTCCAAAAATATAATAATATAAGGAAATAGATTTGCAAATAAATAAGTTACAGTAAGTTATGGGCAAAAAACCGATTTCGGTACATAGCGTTTAGCTAAGAATGCATAGCCTAACCATAGCTAGGAATCTGGCTGATAATTTACATCAATATCACTACCTACTTCTTCAGGATCATCAACCAGCCCTTCAAAATCACTTAAATCTTCTTATAATGCGCCACGTATATCACTACTTTTGATTTTAACACTAAAACAATGATAAACTTAATAAAACACATCAGTCATCGGTGCGAGGTTAACCAAGCTGTTTACAAATAGCCTACGCACGTCAGCTGTCTGCTACAATATTTTCGGAACTAAAATGAAGAAACAGACATCAGGAGAAAGCTCTGAATCTCCTGAAAAAATGATAAGTTACCTAACTCGATCCAGTTCAATCCGATTCAGCCAGTCCCAGAGCCGTCGCTGTAAACAGTGTTTGTGAGTCGCAAAAGCGACGCATAACACCACAGCGGGTGTGTTATGAGTCGCTTTTACGACACATAACACTCGGAGGGTTAAGGTAGAGCCTATCGTAAAATCAATTTAGGCCCTAGCATAAAAGTTATTTTAGGTTTTAAATAACATACCAGTATTGTTATTCTGCCTCGTGCCTGTGAAGAATGTGTGTTTAAGTGCTTTTTGTATGCAAGAGACAAGCAAAAATGTTGGTTGTTGGATGACAGGTTGGTTACTGTTCGAGTTAAGTTCAAATTACTGCCATAACTTAATCATAAGCAGTGTGACTAAGTTAAGTCATAAACATAAGAATAGCCTATAAGTTAAAGTACAGCAACCTTGACCGGTACAGAACAAGTTAGGCCTGCTACCCACGAATTAAATAAGTTAAGGCTAAGTTGGCTGCACTTTACTTGACGTCCTACACTCATTCGATTGTTTTTTCGATTCGATATTTTCATTCGATTGTTTCATTCGATATATCGTTTGGTTAGTTAGGTTAGGTTAACCTTACCTAACTAACCAAACGATTTTTCGAATGAAGCAATCGATTAATCGATATATCGATCGATATTTTCATTCGAATGAGTGTAGGACGTCAAGTAAAGTGCAGCCGCTAAGTTAGTTAGGTATGAACTAAAATAACACAGATACCCAACTAAAGTGATACGGTAATGTTAACAGCTGATCTTTCAGTTTTAAAATAATTTTAGTATAAGCTTAACTTTTTACTGTTAAGGCTACTGTAAGTAGTTGTAACGGTAGGTTAAGCTACTTAACTTTAGAGGTCGAAATTAGCGAAATTAGTGTAGTAAAATCGATCAATGCAGGCCCTAGCATTAAAATTATTCTTGGGATTAAATAACTTATTAAGTTGTTCCGCTTTTAAAAAGGCCAACGGTAACTTAATGTAAGTTAGGCCTAGGCCTACTTTAAATTTACAAATTATTGACCAATTCATAGGATAATTAAATTGTAGCCTACTTTGAAGTTGTAAATTGGCTTTGGTATGTAACTTAGGTAAAATAATATTGACATCCTAGGCTATGTCAAAGGTTAAACTGCAATGGCATAACAGGAAAACGCATTTTCGTCTAAATTAAGGTTAGGTAAAAAAGATGTGAGATGATTCAAGCCTTGGAGATGATTAACTTATAACTTCAATTTTCTGGGCAAATGCATTCACAATGATCTCAATGATTAGGCTAGGTTTTACTTTTTCTTTCAGCATTCAAATGAGTTTTTTTTGTTTGCTTATAAATATTAGCCTTATAGGCCTAACTTATTTAGCCTACATAGCCTTGCGTACTATCACACTTACATATTTTATTTGTGTGTTAATCAATCTTAGCAGTTGGTACTGCATTTGTAGGTTAAAAGATTTTAATAAATTAGGCTTGGCTCTATTAAGTTACGACTAGAGTGCAAGCCTAGCCTACTTTGATATGTAACTATGAATGCAAAACTTAACTTGATAACAAGATGCACTTACCTTAAAGCTGGTATCTCAAGTTGACCACCATTAAAAAACTGTATTCAGCCGTAAATAATTGTATTATTATACATCAGAATCTCAAAGCAAAGGGAAAAATACAATCATTGAACCATGGTGTGAAGTAAGTGAAATAAAAATTACGAGATTGAGACTAGGACTAGATATGATTGATTGTAATGAAAGATGCTCTGGAGCTGCCGAGTGCCGATGATGGAAGATGAGAAAAATGAGATGAAGAAGATGGATGCTACCAGCTACCATGCTAGATGCTAGCTAATAGATAGATCCATCCGCGCGCGTTTTAATGGCGCGCACAAGAAAATAGTTCTAATTTAAATTGAAGATATTTTTGTTTCTACCCGTTTGGGTAGAATTTTTATTTCAGTATTTTGTTATAGCATCAACCTTATTCCCTTTATTACTTAATAAAAGCCTAGTTTATATTAATTTTAATTTTCAGGATGAGCTGAGTCCATAAACAGTTTTCAATCTTATTAATGTTGTTTCAATGTTGAAATAAAAATTATTTCAACATTATTCAATATTGACAACAATGTTTTCAAAAAAATGTTGATCAATGTTGGGAAAATAATGTGTTAATAATGAAATAATGTTTTTTCAACATTAATCAATATTATCAAACAATATTTTCATAAAACGTTGATCAATGTTGGGAAAATCTTGCTTCAACATTAAAACAATATTCTCAGAACAATATTGTTGACAATGTTAAGCAACATTATTTCAACATATTAACAATATTGTGTTGCTACTTGGGAAGGTCCATAATGCGAATTAGTACCCAATACAGACTTATTATGTGGGGTGTGATAAATACTTAATTTCGCATTCAACCATAGCCAAAAGTATGTGTAGATTAAATACAAAAAGTATGGCTGAGACTAAAATATTTATGGCTGATATTGTCACCACTTCTCTGTGCTAAACGGTGAAGATTAGGCTTTCTCAGAATAGTTATGAGTTTCTCAGAAGGTGTGCCGAGTGTCATTGCCCCCGCTTCTTAACGATGTATCTTCATCCCTTACATGATACTAAAACCAAGGTACAGAGGAAGTACGCTTATGGAAACAGAGAGAGCATCCTCTAAGATTGCGTCCATACAAAAATTAAACCTGCAGACTAATCAAATTTTCATTTGCTGATTAGTTTTTCATAAAAATATCACCTTAAAAATGTCATATCTATTCTCTATAGCACTAGTTTAACGAGTACTTAGGTTTGCTGTTACAGGGAAGTTAATAAAGTGTTTTTCTAGTGAAATGTTATTAGTTTTATATGATATAAATACATTTTCAAAATTTGGTCAAAAAGTGTTCATTAACAAGCAAACTACAACAAATTTACTAATTCTCCATGAAAATAACCTGGGGAAACGCATAACAACGCTTCAATATACTAAATTGTTTTTTTTGTTTTTAGCTCTACAAAATGGTTAAGAGATAAATTTATATCTTCTATTTTCAGGGTAAAAAATGGGAAAAACCAAATTTTACCCAAACAAAAAAACCATAAGCCCCCGTTTCCATAGTCCTGGTTCGAATAAATGTAGGTTTACACGTTTGAAACCTAAATTTAATCAAATCAGAACCTTTTAGCTCGAGTGATCGTGCTGACAGACATTTTGAATAATTTAAGCGCGGTTTAATAGATTCATACACTTGATTTCGATGCAAAATTAATGTAGTGAAATAAACATTTCAAGCAGTTTGTTTAGAACACTAATTAGGTGAATAGAACTACTAATTGACAATAAATTTGTTGATAATGATCTGCACTTTAAGGAGAGATTCACTTAGTTAATTGAAATATATACCTGTTTACAGTTGTAAAATTAGTATATTTAAAATAAATTTGTATAAACTGTTTAGTCTCTTGTTTTTTTAGTATTTGCAGGTGTGCTAGATCATAAGGTACCACTTGAATTGTAAACATTGGCTAAGTACGATGGCGGGAAAAGGGGTGTAACAGATAAACCCTTATTGTATCAAGTATATACATTCAAATAGTTTTTGAGAGGTCCTTAAAATCTAGTTTTTTCCAGCGTTATAATTGATGAGGCTTTCCGGATAGTCTGAAGGTTGATTATGGACATATGGGTTTTATTTATGTGTTCCAAGTAAATGAACATAATGCTTAAATATTTTTACATCATACTACACAGAAACAGGTAATTTTCTATCCGTATTGATAGGCTGGAAAGTTACGCTTTACCGTGCCTAAACACGGAAAAGTAACGTTATGTACTTTTACCATAAAAACTTTTACCTTGCATTTAGTTAGTTGATAAAATAAACAGCTAACTGCAACGGCCTATTTTATTTTCTGAAATATACAATTTTATAATTTATGTTATATCCTACATAAAATGTGTTATGCGTTTAAAATGTACTAATTATTTTGTGTATTATCATCTACAGGATCGTACCATTGACTATATAACACTATAGTAGTTGTTAAATATAATATAAAAATAAAATGTTTGTTTAAGCCTGCCTTTATTAGAAAAAGAACAGCTGTAATGAAATTATTAAAATAACATCACAACAATTTAATGGTGTAAACAAAAACTATTAGTGGAATGTGTTTGAGAATCTTGTTGTTGGTTTTGTGAATAATCATTTTGTTTAATGTAAAAAGTGAGTATTTATTTAAATATAAAAAAAGTAAGAAAACTTTTCAGGTTATGGGCCCAGGGCTGCTCATGCCATAAAACTAAAAATTAACAATCAGGGCTGCTAATGCCATAAAATAAAACCAAGTAAGAACAGGGCTATTAGTGCCATAAAACTAAAACTAGAAGAACAAAGTTTGAAGTTGTCTCTTAACGTGAGTATATCAACATTTTATTGATAATAATGACTAGTGAAAATGATTATAACACTATTCAAAGACTTAAAAACGTGGAAACATTTGCTATGTGGGAATTTGAGATTAGTGAGTTGTTCAAAGCACGAGAACTGATAGATGTAGTAAACGGAACAGAAACCTTAGATGAACAAGGTGATGATGCATCAAAAATAAAAAAGTGGAAGGTAAAGGATGCCAAGGCTCAACATTATATATTGCTAACAATTGATAACCAAATTAAACCTCATATTTTAACTTGTAAAAACGCCCATGAAATGTTTCAAACACTAAAAAGACTTTTTCAAAAAGATACTGAAACCCAAAAGTGTGCATTACTTCAGGACTTTTACAACTTCAAGTACAATAGAGAAATTGATATGATGAGTAACCTTTGCCTAATACAGAACCTAACTTATAAACTAAACCAACTCGACCAGAAAATAGATGACACAATGGTGATAACGAAGATCCTGACGATACTACCAGAAAGCTTCAGACATTTCAACAGTGCCTGGGACTCGACATCAGCTACGGAAAGGACACTCGAAAATCTGAAAGCTCGACTCGTTCAAGAGGAAAGTAAGATGAAATCTATGGACAGCAGTAGTGGTAATGAAAGCACAGTTTTTAAGGCTAGCTCTACTCAATATGAACAAGGTATGACTAAATTTAATAAGCCTAATAATGTAAAATGTTTCACTTGTCAAAAGATAGGTCACATTCAAAAGAATTGTCCTAGTAAAAAGTTTTGCTCTTTTTGTAAAAAGAATAACCATTATGAGTCAAACTGTTATCTTAAAAATAAAGTTAAGGAAAATAGGCCAATGATGTGTACTATTTGTAAGAAAAGTAACCATGATACTAAGAATTGTTTTTTTAGAGATAGGTCTAGTAAAAATAACAATAACAAAGATCCTAAAAACACCCATAAAACTGTTTTCCTGACCAAGGTTAAGGAGGAACAGGTAGGCCTAATCCTTGAAACAAGTATGCCTAAGCATATAAATGAAGTAAAAGAAGTTAACAAGGCTTTTGTTGTTGACAGTGGTTGCACCCCAAACCATATGACCAACTGCAGTAATATTTTAAGTAACTTAAAAGAGTTTAAACAGGAAATATCAGTCGCTAAGAAAAACCAGTCAATGTTTTCTCTAGGTATTGGTAGCATTGAAACAGACAAATGTATTTTAAATAATGTCTCTTACGTACCAGAACTTAAAAATAATTTAATGTCTGTAAATGCCATTACGGAAAAAGGTGGCACAGTTGTGTTCACTAAAAATAAAGTAAAAGTCATTAAAAATGATGAAATGATACTTGAAGGTAATAAAAATAGTCAGGGATTGTATGTAGTCAATTTAAGAAGCAGCATTTGTAGTGAGAATAGTCTCTCTAATGGTAATACCAGCGTCACAATTGAGTCAGGTGAGGTAGTAAATAACAACAGTCAACAAGAAGACAATAGTGAAAACAATGAAGTCTGTAAAGGAAATGATGACCGTGATAAAAACGAACCTAAAAATCAAGAAAATTCTAGGGAATTAATGAAAATATGGCATAAAAAGTTAGGACACCTAAATAATGAGAGCATGAAGAAATTAACTAAACCTAAAACCAATGATCGACAAGACGTTAAAAAAGAAGCTGTACTAGATGAAAGTGAAGAACTAGAAGAAGAAGACACTATACCTGAACACGAAGAAGAACATGAACAGGAACCAGAAGACCTATATCAAGAAGAAAATGATACTGATGAAGAAGAACCTGAAATAAGAAACCAAAGATATAATCTTCGACAAAGAAACAACATAAAAAGACCTGTCAGATATGAAGACTACGATCTTAACGCACTTTTGACGTACAATGAATGTATCAATGGAGATGAAAAAGAGAAATGGAAAATTGCAATAAATAATGAAAAAGAATCTCTGAAGAAAAATGAAACTTGGGAAATTGTTGACAGAAAAGAAACTTTAGGAAAGCAAATTTTAACAACTCAATGGATTTTCAAAGTCAAAGATGATGGAACCTATAAGGCGAGACTTGTTGTTAAAGGATGTCAGCAAAAAGAGAAAATAGATTTCAAAGATACATTTAGTCCTGTAGTGGACAGTACTTCACTAAGATTACTTCTTGCTATAGCAGCACAAGAAAACATGCATATACAAACATTTGACATAAAAACAGCATTTCTATATGGTCTAATGGAAGAAGACGTGTATATGTTGATACCAGAAGGTTTTGAAGAACAAGGTCAAGTCTGTAAACTAAATAAATCATTGTATGGTTTAAAACAGGCCCCATGTTTGTGGAACAAGAAATTTACTTCATTTCTTAAAAGTCAAGGATTGACACAACTGAAGTCAGATCAGTGTATTTTTAAGAATCTCGATAACGATCTCTACTTAGCTATCCATGTAGATGATGGTATTTTGATTGGTAAAAATGAAGGAAAAATTGCAAACCTACTACAGCAACTTGAAGATGAATTTGAGATGACGATCAGTCCAAATCCAACAGTTTATATAGGGATGGAGATCAAACGTAACAGGGACGGAATTTTAATCAGTCAAGAAAAGTATGCAAAACAAATTCTTGAAAGATTCAATATGAAGAACTGCAAAGAAGTAAAGACACCAATTAACCTGAAAGATACAACTGAAACTCTTCATGAAAATACTACTAAAGAAGCTTTTCCTTACAGAGAAGCAGTAGGAAGTCTGCTTTACCTCACTAACAAAACCAGACCTGATATGAGTTTTTCAGTCAGTTATGAAAGTAGACACTTGGAAAATCCTGACAAAAATGACATCCAAAATGTAAAGAGAACCCTTAGATATCTAAAAGGAACACAAACCCATGGAATAAAATTCTCTTCAATTAAACGTGACAAAATTGAGCTGAACGCTTATTGTGATTCTGATTTTGCAGGAGACACTCAAGACAGAAAAAGTACAAGTGGTTATGTAATAATGTTCGCAGGTGGACCTGTGACTTGGAGCTCAAGAAAACAGCCCATTGTAGCACTTTCAACAGCTGAAGCAGAATATATTTCCGCTGCTGAATGCTGCAAGGAACTAAAATATTTGAAAACTCTAATTAGTGAACTTACTAACAAGCCAGTGAAAATAACACTCAACATTGACAATCAAAGCGCGATGAAAATGATTCAATCTGGTCAAATGAACCGCAGAAGCAAACACATTGATGTACGCTATTACTTCATAAGTGAACAATTTCATGAAGGCCTGTTTGCACTCCAATACTGTAGGTCTGATGAACAGTTGGGTGACATTTTCACAAAATCTCTTACTTACCCTAAATTTCAAAAGTTCAAAGAAATCCTCATTAAAAGCTTTGCCTAGTTTTGAGTTGAAACTTAGAAATAAGATGATGAGGTAAACAATGTACTGTACATATAATGTAAATATTATTCATTAAATTAAATGGACAATAAATAGACAATCTAATAAAAACAGTGTATTTTCAAATGTTAAAACTGTTTTTCAACTTTGTAAAACACAAACAATATTATTAACTAAGCTAGCAGTATGGGTTTACAAGAATCTAGCGTTGAGAAATATATAAAACATTTTATTCTTAAGGGGGAGTGTTAAATATAATATAAAAATAAAATGTTTGTTTAAGCCTGCCTTTATTAGAAAAAGAACAGCTGTAATGAAATTATTAAAATAACATCACAACAATTTAATGGTGTAAACAAAAACTATTAGTGGAATGTGTTTGAGAATCTTGTTGTTGGTTTTGTGAATAATCATTTTGTTTAATGTAAAAAGTGAGTATTTATTTAAATATAAAAAAGTAAGAAAACTTTTCAGTAGTGTTATATAGTCAATGATCGTACGCAACTCGACCGGAAAGCTTTAACGTACTCGCACGAAAAAACTGTCGTGCTCGCACGGTAAGACACCACTTACCGGGCTAGTAACGTAATATACTATTTTCGAATGATAATACAAGATTGATTACCTCAATTTTAGTCTAAAACAGCAAATTATTAGCATTAGCGGTTTTATTTCCAGTGATTAAGTGAATCAGATATAATGTTTTAAAGAGCTTTTATGAGCTAATAAATACAAAACATAAAATATATAATTAAAACTAGGTATATTCCTTGTATTATTTTAACAATAACTCGATCTCGAGTAAATGGGGTTTTGTAAAAGACCCACAGCGCTTATACTGTAAATAACATTAACGAAAATATTACAGGATTTAGTAACACAGTGGTTAACAATAAAACTCTGTCCTGGAATGGTACAATACACAAGGGGAGAGTTAAGATTTAATCATGTTTTGAATTAAAACGGGAGTAGCGACCCCTTGTTCATTGTTTATCAAAATACCCGGTGATTAAATCATGTCTATTAGTTCATAGCGTTTCCTACAACACGCTAGCTTATTGTACTTTTGTTTTTGTAGCTTTGTATTTATTGTACTATTGTACTTTTCAATATACAATTTGTGTCTATGGAATAAAGATGATTTGATTTGATTTGTACTTTGCCCATTAGGCCTTTACGACTACTGTTAAATGCAGAGGTTTTGAAGAAAGGTACAATATTTGGAAGATAAATACATTTTATTGTAAATTATACTATTTTAAATGTTCTTGCCATCTTTGCCTTCGAGGGAAGGTTGGCCAATTCATTCATACTCAATATTATACTCTGTATCACGCTATATTCCACATTCAACCAATGCAGAATCCAATAAAAATCTAGAAAACATAACATACACACAGAATCTCTTTAAATCACAAATCAAATGAAATACAGGTTATGCACTTATATTCAATAGCCTTTAGCAAATTACCTAGGGAATAAACTATAACCGTCTGTTGATAAGACATTGATAATACCTAGACCCAGGACTTATTTATTTTCCGTTTTCTTGTCCCTAGAGGCCAAAAAACACAATCCATTTAAATTCATATAAAATATACTTTTTAGCGAATTTCTCATATAGGGAATAAGCTATTCCGTAGGTGTCATGGTAAGACCTAGATCCGGGACCGATTTACTTTTTCAATTTGAGGTCCCCAGTGGCCAAAAACACCCTCCGTTCAAATTCATATACATATAAAATTATAGTAGTAAAAAAGTACAACTTAGCACCCTGAATATTATATTTTTATTAGAAGTTACATGTTTCGGATTTTGATGAAATTTGGTACAAACGTGTAAACCTATGCTTATTCGAACGAGTTCGCGAACCAGCATGATTGGGCTATATGAAAAAGGGTTATGGGAGGTTTTATGGGGTAAAAATAGCTTATCCATTTTTGACTCTAAAAACACAACATTTCACAATTTCTTCCCAGACCATTTTGTTTAGCCAAAAATCAGAAATAATTTTGTTTATTGAAGCATTGTTGTATGCCTAACTGACGGAGATAATAAAAAAAACTTTAAATTTAAAATCCCCATGTTATTCTTAAGGGGAATACTTAAAATGTTGTAGTTTGCTTGTTTATAGATATATTTGAATTAAATTTGGCAATTTTGTTTTTTCATGCTAAGCTATCAACATTTAAATAAAAAACACACCTCAATACCTTTCCTGTATCAGAAAACCTAGGTTCTCATTAAAATTAATATTTCTTAAATAGGAAATACATCTGAAAATCTTCATGGAATATTTAAGTGAAAATCCAGTCAGATAAATGGAAATTCACTTAGTCTGCAGGTTCGCTGCAGCGGGGGTATTTATATTTCTAGATAAATTAATTGATTAAATTAAAAATTACAAGGTCCTGACTCTACACATACCATAGTCTTTCCTTTCTCTAGATAACAAATATATACATAAAAGTGTTCATGTTTAGGAATTGGTTTCATTGGAAAATCGAGAGAAAGTGGTAGACCAGATTTAGAACACCTTGGTCACTGAACTGTCTGATAGCTGTTTGTTTACTACGATTGACTCGAAAATTACCTAACAACCTAGACGAAAGAGATAAATACTTGTAAAACTCCTGTGATAGTATTGACTCATCTTCACACACGAGTAAAACTGTGGTGTTATTCGAAAACGTCTATATAATTATTAAAAATGATTTTAACCCCATTGTATGGGATACAGTTGTATTTTTACTTTTAAGAATGCTACTCAGTATCTATGTATATATCTATCCATCACTAATAATTTTTATTTTATTTTATTTTTAGGCACGAGTCCGGAATTATTTTTCACATTACTTCATGCTGGACCTAGGGGTTGCGGCATTATCACATAGATAAAATCCATTGGTGATTTGGCGGGTTTTGAACCTGGGACCTCTGGAACCGAAGTCCCGCGCTCTAACCCCTAGACCAGCTCGCTCCCCCATCCATCACTAATATTTAAAAACTTGAATAGCCTATATAGTTTTTTTAAATATTTTTTATTATGATAAGTTTAAATATTGTATCATTATAAAATATGTTTCCTAAGTATGATATGAAAACCAGACTTTTATAAACCCTCATAATACCGATTCGGACATTATTGTACATTCAATACACTTCCCGTTCCACGACCTAATTACAAAGTTGTCTCTGGAAGTTCAAATGCAAAACACACCTTTGTTCATTTTACAAAAGCAATTTAGTTTTGTAATTCTCGAGACAGGTCGCAGGTAGTTTAACCTGATTACTCGTCGTTGTTTCCAATGACTGTTTAGAACTTTCTATTGCAAGACATTGTTATTAGTTTTGCAGAACTTTAAAGAATAAGATATAATTGTTCTCAAGTACTGATTGTATCTTAATCTTAGTATTGATCAAAACTAGATATACAAATACACGATTCACTGAAGCTTAAGCAATTAAGTTTCTTATTTCATCCCAGGATATGAACATATCAAAATTTAACTAGTTAACAGTCGATAATGGAATTAAAATAGTAACAAATAAGACAAAGGGTACTAGCAATAATTCAAAGACTTAGTGACCTATATTTATGAATTGGTCTCAACAAACTTAGCCAACTATCTTTTCAACCGAAAACTTTAGTTAAAACTACTATCTCTTGTGATAGTTTCCAGTAAAATTTATTGTCTCCATCTCAAACTCACAAGAGTTCAGTAACATTTGAAGACGGAATAAATTTTAACAAGCTGAACATACATATTCTAATTAAAGTAAAATATATTTTTCACCAACAATTACTTTACAGTTGGATTGCCAACGTCCCGTTTAACTAAGTATAACTCATTGCCTAATTTTAAGTTAATATTTAAAATAGTCAACTACTCAAGTAAACGAAAACGTTATCACGATCATTTAAGAATTCGTCATACAGGTACAATGATTTATACGGGATGTTAAATATCAATAATCTGAAAGGAAATATGACTGTTTCTTGAATACAACTTGTTCAAATGTAGAAAAATAAATTGTCTTAGTGGCAAAACTATAATTGAGTTCAATATTTGTAAAAGTATGCAGTTAATAAGATTGAAAATACGTTAAAATTAATAAGTTATTAACATGTTACTCGATTTTATGTGTGAATGCGTAAATCATTACATATTAGGATGTTTTAAACTTAACCTAAATATAACCCTTTGAATTCAATAGCCAATATTCAACTACATGACCTTAAAGAAAATATGAGCTTAGTATTAGTTCCCAAGCTTTGGTTCTGTGACCCGATTTAACCACGACTGATACACCAATAGCTTATTTGCGATTTATGACAGGATTTGAACAACAATCATTTGATTTGGTTTGCGGGCAACCAATGAAATCACTGATTAGGTTTCGAGTTTACCCTGATTTGAGATTATATTTAGTCCGAGCCCTAGTAAATCATAATTGTATGGTTATCATCGCTTTTAGTGTTGAAAACACGGTTTGTTATTGATGTATGTAGTATTTAATAACATATTTCTAAAAAAGTTAAAAATTCTATAGATGCCAATCAGAATATATAAAAGTGTTTTATTAATTTAACTAAAATATATTTTAGTGAAGAAAAATTGTTTCTCGTTCGGTAAAACTTAATAAATAATTTAAATAGTATTAAATGTAAATTCTGTTTGGCATGTAATAAGTTGATATGTGTGATAAATGAATATAAGAAATTGACAGGAATGCGTACTATGTTAGTGACTTAGCTCATGTAGTTTTATTTTTATAACTAAAAACATGGTTTTAATGGATGTTTAATTCACAGTCAGACAAATAAATACTTCAAGGACATTGTAAGAATCAATAAGTTGGCTATCTTTGTATGTTGTAAAATATGTAGTATAATGAATTTTTACATGTGTTTTTGATGCTTTAGAGTAAGCAAAAGCTTTACCATTTCATTATTGGGTAACGTCAACAGATCATATCTTTATCAATAATATTGTTTTGAGCAATTTTATTCCAGCCTTCTTCTAGGAAACGGTTTGAAAAATAATTCATGCATTAAGAAATGCATTTTTATGCCCTTTAATTTTTAAATATGTAGAGTAAATATAGCTTTACGGAAAGTAGAAATGTCATCATTTTGGCAATGACACACTTTCTACCATGCGTAGTCATGCGTAGTAAATCATTTAGCAATGTTTAAAATTGAGATAATACAATCACTATTACACTTGATGGAAAAATACATTTCAGGGTAGTAAAAGATATATTATCTTTTTAATTAATCCAACTGTAACTAACTCTTATCTTCGCGTGTAACAATGGCAGAGTCCCTTTCTAACAAACCTGGAACATGGGATTTTGGATAATTGTTCATTAAAACGTAATTTTTATAGTTGTATATGGGGACTGTGTTTTAAATTCTTGTAGGCTAGCGGCCGTCTGGGATAATTTTAAACAGATGCTTAAGAGTATCAAACACCAAAATAGTTATAGTTTAAATATCTAGTAAATTATGAGATTAAACATTTTCTTTGTTTTTTTAAATTGATTTCCAAGGCAGCTCATGGAATCCTACGGCCATCTTGGATTTGCCCGCCATAAGAGGAATGTTGATATTTACAAAATTAACATACATAAAATTAAAATATTTGTTTGATGACAGTAATGGTTAAATTACAACGTACCTGTTTTTATATTTTTTCAACGTTCAATTGGTTGTATGTGGATCGACTTATTTCTTGGAACATGTTTTATGTTTACAATGAAACTAATAACTGCTACTAAAAGCCAATAAAGATAGTGTATTTTAAATCAAGAAAATAGAAACCTGGTATAAAGAATTTTTAGGCCCATATTAAAATTATTATACAGCAACAACCACAAACAACCAGATACTTTATTACTAACAATAAGATTATTTATTTGTATGACTTAAGTAAGGATAAAAGCTCAAACAATGTTTTTATCTTCACATATTTAGAAAGTTTATTGAAGGAACAGGTGCAGTTTCAAAATACAAAACTTACATAGCCTTAGCCTAGTTAATATATATAACAAAATCTTAATATGTCTGTAAACATATTCCAAAATCTGGTAAAATGGTCAAAGAAAGTAAACTAATTGTTAGAATATAATTTGTATACTGCAGTTGACCATAAATTACTAAAATACATATAATTTTAATATTCATTAAAAATAACTTACATTATTTTTGAATCTTGAGTATGAATTAAATTCGCCACATCCAAGTTCAAAGGAGCCAAATTAATAGTACATGTATTCGATAATTTAAAAAATAAAATTACAAAGTACAAAATGTACAGACTAATACCACAATACACGATGTGCGATTTGCTGGACGATTTAACAAACAATCAAATCAGGCAATTGTAAAGCTGATTCAATTACACCAATTTAGGCTGTCCGATTAATTACTTACCTTTGCAAATGCAATCGTGTTGAAATAGCTGTATTGGAACCACCTATTGTAGCTATTTATACCATTACAAGTTCAATAAACTTTGTATTTGTTATTGAAATACGATATAAAAAAATAATATGAGTTATCTATAGATTGCATTTTTATATTTCGGTCCTAATGGTGCCGAATTTTCCAACACGACCAAAGCTATGTTGAGTAAGATTGCTTGATGATTAATCAAACAAATAACCAGGCCCATTTGTTACCAACCAATCACAAATTGTCGAGGTAAAACTTTTAATGAAACGCTACTAATCACTGAGAGAGAGCTGTTACGTTTGGGTTGACTATTTGTAGTAAAATTCTGATTGTTCTTTTTCCACTTGTGTATATTTACGTAGTTATTTCATCACATAACAGCATCGACAAATAATCACATATTTATGTCCTTTTTACCAGAATAATGCAAAATAAATAAGAAAAAAACTTTATAAAACATCATATTAAAGTAGTACGCAATCTAAAATGTAATAATAAATTCCAAAATTATTTTAATTCATGCTTGCCTATACGATAACATCCTAGTATGCCTTAAAATAACACCCTGGTTTAAAAAGTGGCTTTTTTCAACATAAAATGGGATCGACGATAACAGATTATTCAACATTATCTTAAGCATTCTTTAAGCTATGTAAAGGAAGCGTATAATCAGTTATCGCGTTCAACTCCGGAGGTTACAGTAGTACGGACAAAAGATTAATCACTCTCCTCATATTTTAGTAGGAAATGGTCCGTAAATCTTAAACGAAGATAGATTACCGTATACTAATCGTAATCTTGTAAAAAACAAAAAAATCTATATGTACATTTTGTTATATTTTAGTAAATTTTGTTTTAAACTATGTTTAAACAGTTTTATGCTTTTAAGCAGAAACTTTTCATAAATTTTCAGTAGTAAAAATTTTAAAAAGATATTTAGTTACTAACACTTCTAAATGATACAAATAATTTTCATTGAACAAAATGACTGGACAATTGACACACATAAGACTTAGTAAAATAAGTAAGTAGGTCAAATACATATCACAACAATCAAGTCTGACTAGAGTATGAAAAGGAGTTGATTGCTACGAAATTGTCACAGAGAAAATTGTACGTCCTGCTTTGTATGTGGCACATCTAGAAATAAACTAGTCAATCACATGTTGTCAGAGTGCAATTAAAAGAGAAATTCATTCCGAAAAGTAACTATATCTTGTAAAAAAAACATGACAGTCTTTGTTGTGAAGTATACATTCAATCAAAGACAAGTAATTCACTTTTTTAAATTTCGACAACTCAAACATTTTAGCTGAAACAAGTGCAGTTGTCATTTGTGACATATTGTAAACGGGGTATGAATTATATATGGATGGATTTTGTCTTCTTGGAAAGTTTTGTCCACCAACATTCCAAATTTTCTAAAGTTAAAAAGTAAATCTTTGTAAAAAAGTCTTTTTCGTTCAAATTGGTACTGAAAGATAAACAGATTAGGTATATGTCATACTTATGCCTGTTACTTTTTGTGAAGTGAAGTGTAAAAATACCTTTTATACAGACTTGTTTATCTAAATATGAAAATTTATCAGGAAGTTCTAATCACAATTAACTCACCATATGGTACGAGAACTATTACAATTACACATGATTTTACATGTAACGTTACATATTGGACAAACTTTTACAACATTTAAAATTCACATACTTTCAAACAGCTATAACTACCGGGAAACAAACACCGTTTGCAAAAGTTAGTTTTATATGGTTTTCATTTTTCCAAAAGTAATACACATTGAAAATCACTATGTTAAAATATTATTACTTAAATAAATATGGAAAATGAAGTTATTCCTGTGATAACAAAAAATCATTATTATTGCTCACCAAAAGTAATACTAAGATTAGATTCTACAAAAATATTTTACAACTCCTATAGCTAAAAATTAAAAATTAATTTAATAAAATATTAAATCGCTTAGTGAACATCCTCAGAACCAGAAAGTGAAATGAGCTTTGGGTAGATAATAAATAATGCATTGCAATATGATGCCTGGACTAGAGGGAATATTAAATATCTGAGTTTATGGTGTCTAGTCAACGTTGTGTTAAACAGCAAATAATTGTTATAATAGCCAATAAGTATTTTAGTATATTTAGAAAACTAATTATAAACATACATTTATGAATACTAAAGGAGAGGTGTACAAAAATATTATTTTTTAATTTTTCTGCGATACTTTGTGGAGACATTTTTCATAATATTAAGTACTTTTTACTACAAATTGAAAATACAGGAATTGTAATGTTCATACTTATCTTATTGTAAATTTAATTCCGGTCAATATAAATATCTACCATACAGAGGCAATTTACCCCTGCAAGATGCAACAAAGAAAGCTGAAAACCACATAAAATCGTTAATCATTGCCAAACTCAAGTAAATATTTTAAAGATTTTTATCATGAGTGTTGGTTCGTCTTAAGTACATTATGTATTGGATGGCTGTTGCAATACACTATTTTTTACTATTACACTCCTTAAAATATTTTCAAGAATCGTAAATTCAATCAACAAACTACCGATGATGCTAGGAGTCTTAAGCTTTATAACATAAAAAATATGATCGTTTAAATGAATGAAGCTATGAAAGGTAGTAACATTGTAACTTCTTACATGTTCCCGATTCGTATACAAAGTTTATCTTCTACCTAGAGAATATTAGCTGGTATAAGTTAAGTTTAGGTAGCTTCAGTCGGTGTTTGTCATGTTACCAAACTGTACAACACTTACAAGTGCCCCAACAAACTTGAACGACAATTGTTGAAACTTGTGCCTAAGAAGATATCACTTGTAAGAGAAGACAAATTCTAGGCACTACGATTCATGTATGTTTTCAACAGTTTACACAAAAACACAATTCATACACCTCAAATAATTTGACGAATTATTAATTTAGTAATGTCCCAACCAGAGGGAAATTTTCAATTTATATTTAATTAGATTTTTTAAATTTTGACAAAAAACTGGAATTTATTTGGATACAGCTTAAAGATGGAATACAGTTTAGAGTTTAAAATATACCTAAACTATTGATTAATATTTTCAAAATAAAACTTTAGATTCGAGATGGTTCTTTCCTTCACCATTTGTTCACAGCGTCTTCAACTGTTTGGTTCGTCGTCCTATCGAATTTCAGATATTTCCAACCAAGAATTTCTGCAACAGCTTGAACTCTGAAGTTTTCCGATTTTCATAAATATTGTAGTAGATCTTAAAGGTACTTTGCAGTATGCTTTGACAATATTATGAATAGGATTACCTACATCAAAATGATACATCGATATTCAGGTGATATAAATTTATATTCCGATTTTCCCATCAAAAGTTATTAATCCGTTATGTATTAATTATCTTTCTTTGCATAAATGTTGTACGATTTTATAAATAAATAAATTAAATGAAACATTAAATATACGAATTTTCACTTAACAATAAAAACCCGGATATATTTATTACTGTTAAAAGATTATTCATACGTAATTCCAAGGTTAAAGTTAGTCAAATTAATATAATAATTACAATGGCTATTGACAATTTATGTTTTGTGATGTTAACTTTAGCCATATAATCCAAATCTGTCCAAACGTGAAAAGCATATTCAAAATGAGCTAGAGAAAAGTTTTTAACAGCTATTAACAAAAACCTGATGATAAAAAGGCATAAGCTATCATTTTTTGATCCAGAGTATTACAACTTTATCGATATTCGAAAAGACATATTTCCTACTTGTAAAGTCCACCAGATGTCTGGACAAATGCGTTAACCGTGTTGTGGCTACTACCCTTGTCGCCTCTTATTATCCCTAACTAAGATATTAGCTATTACAAAAATTTCAAAACTTATTGGGTTAACTGTTGTATAGGTTGAATAAATAAAGTATTTAGTTAATTTTAAACATAAACAAATAATTTCCTAGTTAAATCAATATCTTAAGTTTCACATATTTTAGAGGGTGAATAATAAATACTTTTTCACATTTAATTTATATTTTATCTTTGTTTGTATTTTTAATTTACCAAATATTTTTTCTCTGTATTTGTGTATAATGTGCTGTGATATATTAAAAGAACTTGAAGTTGTATGCACTTTACGATGTGCTCTAGACAATCACAGCTATTGTTTTTAGATACGCAGGATCGTTGACTGCAGCACAGGAAGATTAAACAATTAAAACCCCAAAGTTATTGCATGTATTTGCAACAGAATAATATTTGCTTTAATGCATGCCTTATTAACTATTAATTTTCAAAATATTTTTGCTTTATTTACTAGTTAAACTTCTCACTATTTTTCTATGTAAATGTTTGGTGCGATAAACAAACCTACAAGCTGTCGGATCTGTTATCAGCCATAGAATATGTATGAGGAGGAAAGTTTGAAAGTTGTTAGTCTCCAAACACGGATCAAACTTTTCATTCGTGTTTCAAACAGTTCGTATCCGAAGTGATTTCCATTTCCTAATAAAACATGAGTTTAACCAGACACTTTTACTTTTACCATTTACGCACTAGCATCACTTCCTGATATTTGAACGGATCTCTTAGTATATACCTATACAAATAAAGGAATGAATTAGCCATTTGTGTGATAATCGAAAGACTTTTCCTACCACCATAATTAGCTTATCTTAACACATTGATTATTTTTCAGTTGTATATAAAATCCATTCCTGCTCTAGAGCGGAAACGAGCTGATTTGCGTACTGTTTACAGATACGGCAATCTGATAATTTTCATGCCCTAGTAGGAAATAGTTATTTGTGTAACTAGTTCGTGTTACACATTATATTTTTCCTACAGTCACCCGACAATATTGGCTTCCTTGTACTGTTTATAGTACAGAAAGCCCCTAATTGCTGCACATTTATACTTTGTCGTACGTTTTATATTTTGTCGTACGGTTTATACTTTGGCGCACATCAGGATTCCAACGAAACAACACAAAACAGCGTGGCTCTATTATGCACGTAATCCGTGTACGCTTGGAAATAGGTTGGCAACACTTAAAATGAATAATACTTTGAGCAGCTGATTGACTATTATAACTACGATTTAACCTGTCATTTCTTGTTTATAGTTTATGTTCTCTTTCCGGTATTTCTTAACTTTCTGAACTTTTCTTTTAAACGTTTTTAAAACATTCCTACGATCTTAATAAACAAGAAAATACCTCTAAAGGAATTTTAGGAGCGGAAACCACTGCAAATTACAAAAAATATACGGAACTATTTTCTCAAGTCGCGGAGCACATTGCTTGCCGAGGAAAAATAGCGGAGTGATACCACAGACAATATAATTGTCTGTGGTGATACGGACCAAGTACTACTTTCTCTAGGGCACCTATTTGTGTTGCCAGCTGAACCTAAAAACGTGTTGTATAGTGTTTGGAAGACTAATTATTTATTTATGCTTTATAGTGACTGTAGGAAAAATATAATGTGTAACACGAGTGCAACGCCTTTGGCACATTAAGGCCTTTGCTGCACTCGAGACCGTAAACGTTGCTCTTGTGTGCAGCAAAGAGCTACTTTGCTCACTAGTTACACATTAGTTATTTGTGCAACTAGTGAGAAAAGTGAGCAATTGACTCA
The DNA here is from genome assembly GCF_028750875.1 of Macrosteles quadrilineatus. Classification (NCBI taxonomy): domain Eukaryota; kingdom Metazoa; phylum Arthropoda; class Insecta; order Hemiptera; family Cicadellidae; genus Macrosteles; species Macrosteles quadrilineatus. The sequence goes on from NW_026542599.1 coordinate 17,508,751, forward strand.
CTCGAGAGAAATAGGCGAGTGAGAAATGGTTTCTCGAGTGAGGCAATTGTACTTTGAATTCGAGTTGCACATTATACTTTTCCTACAGTTACCATAAAACAAATAAATTGGTGAAGAAACATAACCTATTTTTACATAGAAGTGAACTTTTAATATAACATTTAATGTGAAGTGACAAATACAACAGTACAACAGCTGACCAGCTGATTTACAGCCAGTGCTGCCAACGTATTTCGCGCGCATACGACGTTGCCTGCATGTTACGCGCTCACTATTTCGTGCCTTCACGTTGCAAATCTGGAGTGAGACAAAGTAATTAGAGTGAGACAATGTTAACATTGTCTCACTGATGAGCGAATTGGCCTCTTTGCTTTCTCAAATCAGTGAGAGAACATGCACATTGTTAGGTAACTGTAGGAAAATAACTATTTCCTACAGTTATTATAAAGCGCAGCAATAATTAGTCTTTAAAATACTAAACAACACGTTTTAGGTTAGGTTAAATCCAAGCGTTGAACGAAATAGGAAACACTGGAACAGCTGATCGTAGTCGTAGTATCCGTGTTCCCAACCTATTTACAAGCGAACTCGGATTACGTGCACAATAAAAGCACGCTGTTTTTTGTTGTTTGGTTGGAATATTGGTGTGCGACAAAGTAAAAACTGTGTGACAAAGTAAAAAGTGTGTGGCAAAGTAAGTAAATGCAGCAATTAGCAGCGTTCTTTACCATAATCAGTGCAAGGAAGCTGGTGCTGGTGTTGGGTGACTGTGGGAAAAGAGTTTAGGACAACTGTCGCAGTACAATTGTCAAATCAGCCATTTTGTAAACAGCCTAGGCTTTTTATAAAACGCCGCCTTATTGTAGAAAATGCTCAAAAATTACAATCAGGCTAAACACAATCAGGAGTATTACAAAACGGCTGAGTTGAATCAGTTAAATTCAGCCTTTTTGCTGTTTGTGAAATTTTATTCCAAAAAGCCTGATCGCCACTAGCCGTTTTGTAATATGGCTTGATTTAATTCAGACATATTGTAAAACTAGCGTTAGCCGCTGTAAGCGCTGCAGTCGCGTGCAATCTGCATTGACAAAAAGCCTGGACGGTTCCAGCCTTTTCGTATAACCACCGTCCACCACAGCGCTGATGTCGCCTACCCATGACATCCTCAGTAGTCACGTGACAATAACATTGTTCCTGGTTTGTTTACTCGCGCCGGTCGGAGTTAATAATGTCATAATGTTAAATGAAACAATTGAAAATGTTACTGTTGAAAGTGCGCAAGATAGTGATAAAGAAGAGTTTTTCGTTAAAGTTAATCAGTTTTATCAGGGAAAGAAGAGTCACTGAAAAAACCTTGGACTAAGCAGAGAGTGAGTGAGGTTATAAATGATGTTAAAAATGGTCAAGTAGCAGAACGAGCTGGTAAGCGGAAAACTCCTTCACAATACCACTTTTGCAGTAAGTACGATGTTTTGATTACTGGACAAGAGGAACATTTAACTTTCAAAAGACAGGCTCCAGAAGACCCTATAAGATACATACTTCCCCTCGAAGATTACTACGAAAAGCTCAAAGAGGTCTATGCTTCTTGTGGTCATGGAGGGCGGGACAAAATGATTTATGCCCTGAAGAAAAGCTGTGTGATACCGAAACCAGTTGTTGAAATTTTTGTATCTTTATGTAAAGTTTGTTTGAAGAAAAGGTCTCAACCTCGTAAAGGTTTAGTTTCACGGCCTATTGTGTCTAAGGACTTTAATGTTAGAGGACAAGTAGATTTGATTGATTTGCAAACTGCTGCTGATGGTCAGTATAAGTGGCTTATGAACTACCAGGACAATGCTACAAAGTTTTTACACTTGAGACCTCTTCATTCTAAACGGGCAGTGGAAGTGGCCTCCGAGCTCCTAAAAATATTTCTTGAGTTTGGGGCACCTCACATACTTCAGAGTGACAACGGTCGCGAGTTTGTAGCTGCTATAATACAAGAACTGACTTCGTTGTGGCCTGAGTGTAAAATAGTACATGGTCGACCACGTTATCCTCAGTCTCAAGGTAGTGTTGAGAGGAGTAACCAGGACGTAGAAAACATGCTCCGAGCCTGGACGGAAGACAATAAGAGCACTAGATGGAGTATTGGATGTTATTTTGTACAGTGGCAGAAGAACTCATCTTTCCATCGAACCATCGGAAGATCGCCCTACCGAGCTCTCTTTGGATGTGATCCTAAAGTGGGATTGTCCAGCTCAGGGATTTCTAAAGGATTATTAGAAAAAATATCTACGGAGGAGGACCTGGAGGAAGTTTTTCGCTGTGAAGATGAAGTCGATGAAGTCAATTTTGCAGCCACTCCATCCTCGACTAAAAGGGATTCCATTGATAACTACAATTCACCAACTACATCTACAGAGCAGAATTATCGGAAATGTAGTTATTGCGACCACCAAATGGAAATAGAAGCTGACAACACAGAAGAACGGTCTTTGTGTTTTCCATTATTTCTTTCGAGAGGGGCATGGCACACAAAAGCACCAAGCGTGCAGCCGAAAAAATGTTAAAAAACTCAAATAAGAAATTTCCTACACTTGGTATTGGTAGTTCCATAACCTTGGCTGTTCCTAAAGTTGACAGAGGACCTCTCGACACCAGAAATATTGCAGGGAAAATAATTGACGCAAGAAATGGAGTATACAGTGTTGGGACTGCAGCAGGAATAATTAAAAATTGGTTCCCAAGAGGCGAAATACAGTTATCATCTGCCAAGTTTGCGGCACAGAATCCAGAAAAAGTGGTATCTTTAAGAGAGGTTGTCTCGGCGCAGTCACCTTTTGGAGGACAAGGCTTCATGAAGTGTGTTTGCAAGCCATAAAAAAATCAGTGTTGCACAAAAAGATGTGTATGTTATAAAAGTTCAATGAAGTGCAATTCCAAGTGTCACTCAAGTTTAACTTGTGCCAATAAGTAACTACAGTAAGTAGTAAGTGAAAATTAATTTCTGTTCACTTCTGAAATGTAGACTAAGTCAATAAGTTAATTATTTTATTAGTTAAACGTGCAATGTGCAAAACATGTGCAATTTGTTGTTTGTAATACTAAAAATCCTTAACGTTGTTCAAAAACTGTATTTTTAGTTTCCCTTACATTTCTTTTAAGTTAAAAATAAATTAGTATGCATTGTTTTCTTTTCAATAAAAAGGCCAAGTAAGTAGGAAGTGAAAATGCATTTCTGTACATTTCTGAAATGTAAACTAGGTCAAAGAGTTAATTACTGTATTTTCATAATCATCAATTTTGATGAAGGTTTGACTAGCTAAAAGTGTGCAATTTGTTGTTTGTAATATTAAAAACCATTAACCTTGTTCAAAAACTGTATTTTTAGTTTCCCTTACCTTTTTTTTTTAGTTAAAGTAACTTAGTATGCATTTTGTTTTCTTTTCAATAAAAAGACCACTGTTAACAGTATTTTTATAAAATGGCTGGTTTTGTTTCAGCCTTTTTGTTGAAAAAAGACACAAATCACAATCATTCTAAATGGACACGCCTTTTTACAAAAATCCTAAAATGTTTGGCCAAATTGTAAAAAAGTAACGATTTTCTACAATAAGGCGGCGTTTTATAAAAAGCCTAGGCTGTTTACAAAATGGCTGATTTGACAATTGTACTGCGACATAACCATCGTAAAACTATGGCTGCAAAACACGGTTTATTCAATAAAGCCATGTAAACACGATCATATTTGCGCTGCCAAATAAATCCAACAGCTTAAATTGATGTAATTGAATCATGTTGGACAACATTTATCTACAGTCATATAATAGTTTTGAATACTATCATGATAACTTGGTTCTCTGAATTTATGCTGTAATGGTTTGAGTACAGTATCAGATATCTTTAAAATTAGCAAAACTATTTTTGTATGATATTAATAGGTAAAGTTGTTTAGTTTGTTTATTTTATGCTTTGCCAATGTGGTTAGTTTGAATCCAAACTGAATTAAAGTGAATCATTATCATTTACTTTGAAATCATTATATTGAGTTTGAAAGGTTATTTAGAAATTGAATTGATTGCGAAGGAAAATTACTTGTTTGAAATTGAATTTCAATAAAAATAATTGCAGCGAACTAAAGGCGAAAACTAATACTTGAATAAATAAATCGAAAATAATCGCCTCACTTTAAACACTTTTTTTTACAAAAATAAGTACTTGAAACTGAACAAACACTCAAAACGTATTATAAGAACTCGTTTAAATTAATTGTAGGGTAGCAACCGGCTTTTTTTAGTGCAAGAAAGATTGAGATATTTAAAATGTTTAAAATGATAAATTAGGAATCCACTTTATTTTCTTCATATCAATATTAATATGTACTTATTTCTTTTATAAAATCTAAATTTAGTTATACCATAACGAATGAATGGTTATTTAATAAGTTAACCCATTGAATACCAGTATCTTGGTAGGTCTAGTTTTTAACTTAAGTAAAAAAGTAGAATAGAATTGTGTTTTGAAACAAAAAGTAAGCCCAGATATAATTACTCTCAGTGATTAGTAACGTTCAATCCAAAGTTTTACCTCGACAATTTGAGATTGGTCGGAAACAAATGGATTGGTTTATTCGTTTGATTAATCATCAACCGACTTCAACCAGATTTGCTTTGTTCTTGTTGGGAATGGGTGTAGCATTGCGAACAAACTATCCAATTTCATCTAATGAAAAATGAAGACATTACCCTCTAACATATATCTTTTTATTGTACGATAATTTAAAAAGAACTCTCAATATCATTTAAGTTGAATAAATATGGTCCAGCTTTAGTTCTTGGCAACAAATGTCTGTAATACAAGATTACCTTTTGTAATTAATTAGCCTACAACAGCCTCATTGCCTGGAATATATGAATTAAAGAAAGAAAGAAATAAAGTCATAGCTGTATAATTAAAAACAATTGAACAAAAAGACAAATAAACCTCAGATAGAAATTATTTAAGGGTCACCGAGGGGAGCTAGCTGGTGTTGTGGTAAAGCGCAGGACTTTGGTCCCTGAGGTCCCGGGTTCAAATTCCACCAAGCCAAATCATCTAGGTGATAATGCCACAACCTCTAAGTCTAGCCTGAATCAATGTGAAAAACGATCCCAGCCTAGAAGCTAGGCCTCCAATTAACGTTTGTAAAACGGCCAATCATCGTAGTGTGGTGAAAAATACATGAACCTATAAATATTTAGAAGTATTAGTGACTTAAATATGAAAGCTTACAGTAGTCATATAATACAGGTAAAAGGTTTTAAGTTTAAAACAAACAAATACTCATAAAACCAACATACTCTTAATGGGGTAGACTTCCATATCTGTTGGCTCAAACAACCGAATGAAAATATCGATTATTCGATTGTTTCATTCAATAGATCGTTTGGTTAGTAAGGTTAGGTTAACCTTACCTATCTAAGCAAACGATATATTTAATTATCGATATATCGATCGATATTTTCATTCGGTTGTTTGTGCCAACAGACACGGAAGCCTTCCCTCTTAATCAAATAATTCAATCGATTGTGCTATTAACTGAGGTCTAACCACGTCTTAGGAGGAGACAAGGGTGGAAGCCACAACACACTTGACGCATTTGTCCAGACATCTGGTGCTCTTTACAGTAGAGATATTGTCTTGTATGATATTGATAAATTTACAATTTGGATTAGTTTATCTCAGTGGCAATGCAATACATCTACGTCTTGAATATTAAAATTACAAGGTGTAATGTTACTTAATATTGAATCCTGCCCTTCTGGATAGTGTTATTACAAGATAATTTACCTTAATAAATATATCATAGATAGTTATTGTGAAAAGGTTTTTTTTGGCTTACAATAATTGGACCTGATAATGCTCTGAGATTAAACTTTGTTATTTAAATCTCTTAATCAACATTGTTGGGGCCCATTGTGATAGATTAAGTAAGGATAGGAAAGGTAAGGGTAACATGATAAGTAATCTTGCAATCATAAACTAATGGCGTTGTTGGGCTTTGTCCAGTACCATCGAATAATACTTCATTATTAGCTAAAAATTCCAGTGTTGTGTGGCTTACTCATATGGACAAACTAAACTACCAATGAAAGACTATGAGAACATGAGCAGTGTAAATGAGACCTGGTTAATATTTAAAATTTTGTAATGTATGATTAAAGAAATGTTCCTGGTTCAGAGTATCTTAAAGAAAAAAAGAAGAAAAAAAACATAAGCAACAAAAAAACTAATAAGATTGACTAAAAAGTTTTATAAAAGAAAATGTAGTTAACAAGGTTTTAACAAGAATAATATTTTCGGTGGTTTAAACCTCTTATTGTACAGTAGCAAAATAAAAAAAAAACCCTTAAAGAGAAATTTTCTTTTTTAATTCTTTATTTTGGACTGAAAACTCTTTGTTTCATATTTGGTGTCTTTACTACGATAAAGAAAATATCCCCAGGAATGCCTTCAAATCACACTTATTGTAGCTTAGCCGGAATCGTATTATTCATATATTTATTAGTTCTTGATGTGGTAAACAATGGAACAATATAACGTTGTATTTGGCTTTGCAGCTATCCCTGGAATCCTAGGCTAATCCACTTGGCATGCTGATCTAATATCTGCTGTTTCAACCATCGATGTATAATATTATACATAGATGGTTTCAACTATCCAATAATCAAACTCATCATTTGCAAGACCATATCAGTTAAGTTGTCCAGATTTTACTGTTTATAACGGCTGGTTTTTGGTAACGGAAAGTCCAATATGACGTATGAATTAACAACTACGTACAAAAACAATACATAGCCTTTTAAATATACAGGATGGAAAAAACGTACCGGGACGTGTAAATATTTCAAATTATACGGAATATAAATAATTTAATAATTACGTAGCTTCTCTTAACAGACGTTTCCGGTTAAATAAACGTGAAGAAGAAAAATCTCTGGTAAAATGAAAACCTTCTCTGAACTGTATGTGAAAAATTTTAAAATTATATGTGAGCAAAACCCTACAACTTTATACAGGGTGTCAATTAAAAACGTTTCAACACTCTTCAACACATAACAATACTCTAAAATGGCAAGTACTGTAGTAGTAGTAGTATTTAACGTGTAAAGAAAACTTATGGCAAATGACGAAAACGATCTTTTTAGTCGAAAAATATTTATTTCGAAATATGTTTATGTTTATTTTGCAGAGTTTTGGAATCAATTAATGTCGATAATTCCTGATATCGCAAATAAGTTTGTTTCAGCTTGCTTATTTTGAACTGCTCCATTTGTCAAGACTAGTCGCCAATTTAAATCGGAAAACAACTGTTATGCCTCCCACTACGCAAGTTAGACCACATAACTTTGTGCATGAACAAGCTTATTCCGATCGTCATACTTATTGAAATGTATTCTTTTACTTAATTACTAAAAGTATAATAATATATAAATGTAATGAGGAAAATGTTTTCATTTAACGTATATCCAAAGAAAGCTTTCCAAAAATAGTTTACATTGAGTCTATTACGTTGAATCCAACAACATATATTTTTTTTTTAATTACGAAGACTGAAATATCACCTTAGGTAAAATTTAATAACGCTCTAATTACACATCTGTTTCTTAGAAGTTCGGAATAGTTTTTATTTTATGTTTATGACAAAAACTTATTAAACGCCTGCAAAGTATCGAATATTTTAGAGCATTTTCTGCTTTGCTTTAAAAGTATGGGTTGATTAAAGTTCAAATGCTAACAGTTTTAGTTTCAATATATATAGTAAATTGTTTTTTTATATTCCTGAACATAATACAGTCTTAGCATTTTAATTATTTTAATAATAATCTTTCCTACATTAGTCCGTAAACAAAGAACTTATAAGTATTTTAGTATCAAATCCGTTTAGCGCCATTTTAAACCTTAACAAACTCAAAAGATCGTGATATTTAAGTTTATCAAATGATTCAATCTGGGTGATATCGAATCCAAACTGTATTAAACATTGTCTTGTATAAACTTAGTGATACTTATAATTAGTCACATAATTAAAATAAAAAAAAATTATGTTTATTTAAAAATATTTCGTACTTATAACTCTCCAGAAACATATGAGAACATATTCAAAAACCTGTAGCTTGGTAGGTGGGTGGTTACAATGCTCACCTCACAATCAAAATAGTCGCTACAATTGCGATTCTAAACAATCAGTAGTTTCTTTTTTTACATGGCTTAGCTAACAGAGATTATTACGATATTAATAATTGGTCCTGGCATATACGTACAAAAACAAAACGCAGCCTTTTAAATATACAGGATGGAAAAAAACGTCCCGAGACGCGTAAATATCTCAAATTATACGGAATATAAATAATTTAATAATTACGTAGCTTCTCTTAACATACGTTTCTGGTTAAATAAACGCGAAGAAGAAAAATCTCTGGTAAAATGAAAACCTTCTCTGAACTGTATGTGAAAAATTTTAAAATTATATGTGAGCAAAAACCTATAACTTTTTACAGGGTGTCCATTAAAAACGTTTCAGGACTTTGGGATGGGAATCCTCATGCTTCAAGGAAGAAAACAGTTTACGTGAAGGTATGTCCAAAAATGCATATTTTCCTAGATATAGGCAATTTTGTTTATATTGTTTATATTTTTATAAGTCAAGTTTTTCAACCGATGATTATGAAACTTGGTAAGCATATTAAGGTACACAAGACCTAGAATAAATAATAAAGTTGGTCCGACTACAAATTTCAAAATGGTGGCAGTTTTAATTTGTATTACTTGAATATCTCAAAAATGGATGGTTAAAAAAATGTTAAAGATACTTCTGTTTAAAATGTTTAATTCCCTATCAAATGATACGAAGACCAGAAAGGTCGGACGACAAATAAATGAAATAACGAGTTGAAATTCGCTTAGTCTGCAGGTTTGCTAAGCGGGGATATTTTTAAATCAAGCCGTAATTGTGACATTTTTTATTAAAAAATTATGATATTTTCTTAAATATTGTATCTTTAAGATACGATGCCAAGAAGTCCTTCGAAGCGTGTATTGCACTAATATTTCTAAATCACATTAATTTACTATAGGTTCTTTTCTAGTGTCATGAAACAATACAAACATTAACTGTAAAAAAATCTTTAAATTATTTTCTTTCATTTTCATTGCGTTATCAAATACAAGACAATAGAAATAAAACGTAAAGGTACAAATATTATGTATTACGATGAACTGTTTAAAATTTTAACCTGAAACAAATTTATAGTTAAACACTAGCATTACTACCCCTCAGTTAATTGAACGGATGTTTAATTGTTCAATCGCTGCCATTGATTGTTTAACACAATTGCTTTTGCATTGAACGGTGTGTAATTATTCGCACTACTTGGCCAGTGTGATTGAATTAGGTTGACCATAAAGGGAACCAATTGTTTGCTCAAATCTGTAAGCAAATGGAATGCTTCGGTTATTGTATGGCCATTGCGTAGTTTACAACATCTTTTCCATTATCAAATTAGCACATATTACACATGTTAGCACATGTATTACATGTTTAGTAATTTTTTTTTAATTGGTTATTTTTGTTAAACCATAATAAAATTAAATATGTTGTTTAGTGTGACTAATATAAATCCGATTTTTTAGGGGGTGGGTGTATGTGTTCATATCATAAAAAAATGATTGATTTTAGTTTGACAACATACTTTTTGTCTTCCTCGAAACCTGTTTTTGGTAGATTTTACGATATAATGATTAACCCCGCTAGAGTGTATTTCATTTTTCTTAGTAATACAGTTCAGCACAAAGAGTATCGTGTTGAAACAATCAAACTGTTTCAGAATATTTTATATATTGTTTCTTACGTACGTTGTGTCTTACGTGTTTTATTGTTGTTGTTTACTATATTGTTGCAACGGTTCATTTTTATCCAATGATTCATGTTAGTTAGTAAATTAACTTTTGAGTCGGAGAATGTATTTTGGATTTGTTTGAGTAAAATATCTTATTGAGGAGCGAGCTGGTCTAGCGGGATATCATCCCCTGAGGTCCCGTGATCAAACCCACCTAATCACCAATGGATTTTATCCAAGTGATAATGCCACAACCCCCTAGTTCTAGCATAAAGAAAAACAATCCCGGGCTCGTGCTTAGCGTCCCAGGACAAAAAAGTATTGTTGTTTATAACGTTGTTAGTTTGATTCTCGGTAAGCAAGAAATATGTTTGAACAAACATCTTTTTGGGTTTCACTTACTTTTAGTATTTTCTGATAATATATAGATCCATCATAATATAAAGTTGTACAGGTTGAAATAAAAAATGCAGGTTTTTTTAAACCTCTGTAAAAAAAACTTAGCATATATTTATTTTATTTATAATGGTGCTGATATATCTTTATTTGAAATTCTTTGTAAACATCGTTAGCTATATTATGTGGTTAATCTAAATCTATATTCATTATTACTGTTATAAGTATAATAATAATTGGTGTAATTAAACTAGATAAGGGAATTTCAATTGGCTCCAGAATTAACATATTAGCGTTTGCAGACGATGTCGTCATTTTTGCAGAAACTTTAGAGGACCTACGCCAACTAACAAAAATATTTATGGACAAAACAGGACAATTAGGATTAAAAGTAAATGATGGGAAAACCAAATATATGCAATTTTCAAGAAATCAAGGTATAGCCCAAGACCCACTGCAGGTAGATGACCATACATTTGAAAAAGTAGAACATTTTAAGTACTTAGGGGTTATCTTATCCAGGGAAAACAAAGAAGAAATAGAAATTCAAAATAGACTAAATCTGGCAAACAGATGTTTCTACGCTTGCAACAGACTGATGTCCTCTAAGTTACTGTCTAAAAACACCAAAGTTAGAATTTATAAGACAATAATCAGCCCAGTATTATTATACGGAGCTGAAACATGGAAACCAAATAAAAAAGAAGAAAAGAAGTTAATCACATTAGAAAATAAGATTTTAAGAAAAATTTATGGACCAATTTATGAAGGTGGTGAATGGAGGAAGAGACACAACAGAGAACTGAGAGAACTCTACAGAGATCCAGATGTGGTGTGTGAATTTAAGTGTAGAAGAGTTAGATGGGCTGGACATGTTTTACGAAGAAAGGAGCAAAATAAGTTAAAATTAGTTTTACTAAGAAATCCCGAAGGAAGACGACCGAGAGGAAGGCCAAAACAAAAATGGTGGAGCCAAGTAAAGAAAGACATGGAGCAACTAGGAGCAACTGAGGAGGATGCAGAGGATAGAGCAAGATGGAGAGGCTTTGTTGGTGCGGCCAAATATCTTCTTAGATATGCATGGCCCTGAGAGTAAGAGTAAGAGTAAGTAATTAAACTATCAAAAATATTATTATACCTAAAAACAAAAACAATAGCAGACTGATAACATATTCATCCACGGTGTGTTTGCAGATTGGGATGTTTATTAAAGTAGTATTTTGCTGAGATTTAATTTAGAGATAATCAAATCCAAAGGGGAGAACACATCAACGTGAAATGTAAAACATAAACTAGGCATAAACCCCCACTGTGAGTATAAATAGTCACTCAAATATTTATCGTTGTTTCGAGTTTGTACTCTTATGACAGTCTTTGTTTTTATTTTATTTTACATACATTTATAGAAGCTGAAATTGTATAAAGATAGGTTTAAAAACATTCTTTCGACGTTCAAAATCAAATGTGTCATACTGTAACCCGTTAAGTTGTACAAGCTGATAACAATATACATACAGCTATAAAAATACTATTAAAAATCCACTCGTAAAGTTAGAAATGGTTATTTATGCACATTTAGTTTCCCTTTCCGTGTAAGAGATTCAATAAATATTGGTTTTAATATTTAGAGAAGTAATTTACATTGAAGGCGGGCAATTCTTGGCCAATATTAAAATCTTCAAGCGGACGAATCTTCAGAGCTACAGGATTTATTTTTTAAATGATCATGAATAAACCATTTTACTTTCTTTTGGACCGAAGCATTTAGGAGATAATATATAAACAAAATAGTGTATGCAAAATACACAAAATAAAAGGATAAACGTTTTGTACTGTTCGATTCCATCATGTTCGGCATTTTACAACGATGTCTAAACGGTGAAATCCCATTGGTCAGTTTAACAGGACTATTTGTATTAAAAGGCATTTAATTCGTCAACAAACTAAACCGTTGTAATTAAATTAAGTTGACCATAAAGTAAAACAAGGGTTTGCTTAATCTGTTGATAAATGGTTCGTGGAATAACACAGGCATTGTTCTATACATTACGTAGTTCGTAATTTGATAATTCCACTATCAAATGTAACTAACTAATTGTGTTTAATTGGAGGCAGTTTGGTTTAGATTTTTAACAATTTTAGTTTTGGCGATTTTCCCTATAGAGAAGTAGCTATTACCGTAGGTGGCATGGTAAGACCTAGGCCCAGGACCGATTTACTTTTTAATTTTGATGTCTGAGGCCAAATCGATCAAATTTATATATATTGTATAATAACTTAATATATACAGAAGAATATTGTGCAGAACTTAATATATATACGTCCGTGAACGCGATAACTTGAGTCATTTTTGTCTAATTTTGATGAAATTTTGGTTAAAGGTGGAAGACAGGATGAACTTGAATGAGTTCCCGAAAAGGGGTCGTAAAGGGGTTTTACGGGGGGCTTATGAAAAAATGGGTTTTCTCATGTTTGACCCTCAAAACACAAAATTTACCAATTTCTCTCCAGACCTTTTTAAAGAGTTTAAAAAACAAATAATTTAGTATATCAAAGAGTTTTTGCACAATTATTGGTGACGGAAAAAAATGAAAATTCCTATGTTATTCTTATAGAGAATATTGTAGAATGTTGTAGTTTGCATGTTTATGAATATATTTTGATCAAACTTGGCAAATGTATTCATTTTATACTCAGCTATTAATATTTTACACACTGCTTCAGGCTAAACCTAGAGGGTCCTGGTGTACAAAGGTAAAAGCTATTGGAAATTAATTGGTGGGATTTAAGCACAATTCCGTCGGTACTAAAGCTCTGGGTTCTACCAATATACTACCTAACCTCCTGCTGGATAAGAGTGTCTAACCCAATTTTAAATGTATCTCATCCGGAAAAATATGCGTATTTTATGAGCAACTTCTACTTCTAAACAGTCTCATATACTGTAACGCTTTTTATTTATTTTACAACTAATTCTATTGTTTTAAAGTACAGACAAGTTTACGAGGCAACATCTAAGCGTGAACGCAAGACTTTACTGCGGAGAACCTTTGTCATTCTGTAAATCATAAACGTAATTACTGGCGAACGCCTTGTAAAAAATAAATGTTGCTCATTGTAAAACTTCTCTGCAAGCTTCTTGAGTAATACTTTTAAGGGTGGTAAGGCTTTCACATGAAAAAAACTATAAGATAAAAATGTAGTGTAAATTACATAACAAAAGTTTATTTGATCAAGAAGTTATTATTTTTATTACACGTTGTTGAATTTAAAAGTTTTTCAAAACATGTCAGCGTCGAACCGTCCAATCAATTATATTAGCAAAATAAAGAGAACATTAATGCAAATTAAACTCTATACTCGTTAACATTTTATTTTTTTGGTATATCATAATTTATCATCATCAATTATAATTTATTATAATTTATTTTAGGTAACGTGAAAAATATTTTATAAAAATGTTTCACTACGAAAACTGCCCATATTTTAATTTTTCAAAGAGATTCGTTTATATTAATTGTTACAAAAAAGTGCACAATAGTTGATAACACAAAATATTTTACACAAACAATTTTTAAATGGGTAGGTATTAATTATTTATGAAAAAGTATTTTTAATTAATACTATTGGTAGCTAATAAAGGAAAAAACTTGTCATATTAAAAGGTTCACTGAAAAACTCTTTCCAAATATTACCATACGTAAATTTTTCACTAAAAACCCCAATAAAATAATAAAGCCCTGGTTACTCTTAGCAGCATCGTATCTATTATTATGTATATTTTTGTTTGAGCGTGAACTACTATTATACTATTCTTGGAATCTTGAAGTAAACCGTTTTTACTCAGAAAACAATGCCTAACTAATGAAGTCAATGTAAATTTAAGATTAAATTAAGACTATTTAATAATCAGAATCGTTGAAAAACTCAATCAAGTTTTTAATACAAAACTGGAGCGGACGACAGTAATTAGAACGAGCAGGAACAATCACCAGTGATTTGATCACAGACTTGTCGTCTTTAATCAAACCGGAACTGTAAATTGCAAAAAATTCGTTGCATGTTTAATTTTTAACAAGCTGTAAACTACCAAACCTCTCTAGGAATAATTATTTCTTAATTTGGTACTTTGGTATAATACCGACCATACCGATAATCAACTTCCAAATTATCCCTTTTAATTTGAGATAATCTTTTAGATCGGTCCAGTAATGACTGAGAAAACTGACTTACAACAGTGTGTAGTTTAGTTTAAGTAACAAAATCTTCATAACCTAACGTAACCTTACCACCCTTGGGTTAGGTTAGGTTGTAATGTTTAGGTGTGGTCAGTATAGTACCAAAGGATCCTTAATTTTTTCCAGCTATGTTTAAATTAATCCTTAGTATATTAATTGTTTTTGCCCGAAGAACCGCTGAATAATAAAGTAATCAATAAACAAATAATAATAAATAAATGTTTTATGTTATAGAGCTGTCTTGCCCCGAGTGACTTTAACACTCTTTGGATAGTATCTTTTGCTTCATCTCCGAACGGATATATAGCCTCTACATTTTAATAGGTTTTAAATCTTAAATGTATGTTTAAACTATTTTGTATGTATGTGCAAGGTTAAAAAAAAATGACGAAGCTGTGAAGAGCATGCTATGTGATTCTGTATACCTGATACTGTAATGGGTTTATAAAATCGAAAATGTATTTATCGTTAATATGAACTGATGAAACGTAACCTTAAAGTGGTTTCTTTCTTGCACAAAAGTTGATGGATAGTTATACTAAATGCCACCATTTTTTCATATATTTGTTTAGTGTAATAGCACTTTAAACAAGCAACACAGCAAGCGGGATTCAAACAATCGACGAGATTAAAATATATTAACGGCATTTAATACATAAAAGTCTTTTTGGACTATGACAAATATGTGTTGTTATTATGTCCTGCAATTGGCAATAAACGAAATATGAATAAGAAATAGTTACTGTACAAAAATTAAAGTATATAATATGAGTAGGAAGTAACGCGATTTGATAACGGAATCAAACGGTATTGGAGAATGCCATAAAAGTAAGATTGACACCCAATACGCTACCGTATAGTGTCTCAATCATTTTATTTGTATTCCAGACGCGTAGAATCAAACATGTCAGACTGATTTGCACTAATGGGTTTCCATTTATATTCCAACAATCGGAATAATTTTTTTTACTGAGTTTTATGTCCCGTTTTAATATAGGCCTATACAGGGTGTCCATAAAAAACGTTTCAGAACTTTGAGAAATGAATCCTCATAATAAAAGGAAGGACAAAGTTTACGTGAAGGTATGCCCGAAAATGCATATTTACCCAGTTATTCGCCATTTAGTTTTTTATGTTATGTGTATGTTAACATGGTTACAAAATTTAATAATCATCGAATGAAAAACTTTACAGATAAAAATATTTTTGTATAAAAAACAAAATGGCGGATAAGTGAGTAAATAAATATGCATTTTCAGACATATCTTCAAATAAACTTTTTTATTTCTTTTAGTATGAGGATTCATTTCCCAAAGTCATGAAACGTTTTTTATGGACACCCTGTATATATAAAACTACATAAAACTATAAAAAAAAAACATTACTGTTACAGTAATGTTTATATTTCTACATCTAAAACAAACGTACAGTCTCTCAACAAATTTAAATTTATAATGTAAATTGTTTTATGGAAACTTTTAAAAACACAAACCCTTCAAAGAAATGTGTATTTTCAAAAATATTTACAATACAAATTTATTTTTATGTTATCTTTAGTCACTTTTTTTAATACATAAGAAATCTAAAATTATTTTACTATGTCAAATCTAACAAATTAACAATACAAGGAAAATATACACGGTTTCAATAGGTGTTTGGTGACTAACAACTTAAATATTTATAGTAAAAAATTGATTTTTGAGGGTTTATTTTAAATTATTTTTTTATGTTACACTAACATCAAAAGACTATGTGAGAAGAACAGTGTCAAAAATGTGACTTTGAACAAGCGAATGGTTTTTGCAAGAAGCATAAGAAACATATTTGCTATAAAAACGTGACAAAAAGCTTCTGATATTGTTTTGGACAGGTTACTTTTACAGAGAGTTTGACGCCAAAAGAGTATGTAAACATATTGTAGCGTTTCTTGACGAAAGACATTTTAAAGGTATTACAAACAAACTGGTATATTATCGGTTATTTTAGAACCTGACCAAATTTATTTTAGTTTTTAAACATCACTATTTGACGTATGGTTTAAATAGGGTCTCATGGAGTTAGCAATGCAGTTTTAACTGCGGATTAAAAGCTCATATTATTGGTTATTTTCCAATTGTAAATAAAAGTTCTGGATATTTTATAACGCTTACTTTTGCTCATAACAAGTAATCGTAAATATTTGTTAATCCATTCGTTTGCAAAGTTTATAAGTCAATAACTTTCAATAAACTGTCATAATTATTATGGAAGAAATTTGTTTGAATACCAAATGTCCCAGAAGTCCCACCCCCTGTTATTGTTTTATTAATAGCGATGAAATTATAATACTCAGGGAATGTTTATATGACCAAAAAAATAAGTTTTTGGTGTATTTAAATTTTTAGCCCCTCCTCCCCAAAAGGAGTAGTTTGGGGGTAAGTTCGTTTTTTAAATTTAAACTCCTATTATACTATACATACATGGTTGTAGAAGTAATTATAGTGCAAATTAGAGGTCTCTACGTCAATCTTACCAAAAGTTTTGGCAGTTTAAAGTATAAATTACACCCCCTTTTTTTTAGAAAAACACGTATATTTTAAATGCTTTAAGCTTAAAAACTGCAAGAGGTAGCAAATGTTTTAAAGGAATTTCACGTTCAGGAATTAAAGTTTCTACAAAATACTCTTCGGCGTTTTCCGAAAACTACGCTTCTTAGCCTTTAAAAAACACCCAACTACTTCACAAATTCTAAAATATCATGGATCTTTGACTTGTATTTTATTTAATTACGAGCCAAAGCCGTTAAAAACACGTGGTTTTTTAAAGGGAAAAAGTTAAAACTTTGAACAGCCAACTTTTGATAGGATTGACGTAGAGACATCTAGTAAGCATTATTCTTTTTCTTTTATTATGCTCTTTAAGTATGTATTACTTAGTAGGAGTATACATTTGAACGTCCTAGAGTTAGTTTGAACACGCATCTTCATCGAAGGATACTACGTTTACATTGTAGTTCTTGGAAAATAATATATTTTTACATGAATGGGATGAGAATAATGATTAGTAAACTGTATGTTTACCACGTAGTAGGCCTACTTACCAACTACATTGGGTTAAGTAATACTTTTGCAGCCGCTCATTTAATGTAAACAATATATTCTCACATCATGGCTTAAAAAAATTCAATTGAGACTTTTTAGAATTTTTTATTTTGCTTGTTTCTATGTATATGTTTGTTTGTTTCTATTTTTGTGTGTTTCTATTTACATTTAGAAAGGGACGGTCCAACCCTAGTCTTTTTACTAACGTCGACCTTTTTGTTAGATAGCATCATTAATTCATAGCCCAATGACAAATGGCATCTGGGTCTAGAAACGACCTCTCTTGGAATCGAACCAGCGACCTTTAGATTTGAAGGCGAGCACTATAACTACTCGGCTACCCAGAAAATACATTTTTTGTACCAAGTTCAAGTAATTATAATCCATGAAGTTTATTCAAATCAGTATAAGGGAGGTGACAGTTGCTTTCATGATCAGTAAATTATCTCAGACTGCATTAGTCAAAGACTGAATGGGAATGTCACTCCCAGCAAGGACTCTAAGATTGATTAGTATGCTTCAATGCAGACTATCCTGCTGACACGGCTTTGTAGGATGTTTCTTTACCCAATGTTCTTAGTCTATCAGTGCATTAAATGTATTAATCATCAAACATTCTAAATTCGGTAGTTGTCCATAAATGAACACCAATTAAAGAGAATAGTAGCCTAAATAGAGGTCGTGTGATATGTTGTTGATACTATGAAAGATGTAAACTTGTTATTAATAATAAGAGTTGTCTTTAAAAACTATTCCATTGCTAAACTCTGATTCATTTTTAAAAGAAATATTTAATTTATTTAATCATATACCTTGTAAACTTGTGTTAAAAATATTCTTATTGGTTTAGCTTTTGTGTTTCCTTATAGTTTATTTTTAACAAATAGGCTAAATTAATTTACAATGGCACCCTAGGCCTACATAGCCAGTAAAAGTAAGTATAGACTATTTTTAAAATTAATTTTTGTATAACATTCTTAGTCGGACACTTATTAAACTCCTCCTCAATTTATTGGAATATTTAGGCACGCTATACTATTGTACAGGTTGTAAATAATGGTACAAAGAACGTAACTACTTCTAAATGAAAATCAAGGATATCTCTTTCATTTTCAATACCTTCAGAGCTGTACAAAGCCAACAATAGAAATTGCATATAATCAAAATGTATTTAAAAATATTTTTGATCTATTAACAATAAACTCTATATTAAACGAAAGATTTCGATAATATTTGTATTAGAATGTATGACTGTTTCCCACACCGTTCAAAATATACTTTTAATTTTAGGCTAGGATTTTTATTTTCGGTCTTGCTTCGTCATTTTTTCCTGCTCAGGGAAATAAATAAGAAACCCATATGAACAGCGCCTTTTGACCTTAAGCTCGACTAATCAGAAAATATGTGTATTAAAACAGAACACAGTTACAATTTACACAAACAAATCTGCGAAACAAGAACTAGTTTATAACAAAATCTTCCACGGCAAAGAATCATAATATCAAGTATGCATTTTAAAATATTTTAACCTTATATTTGAATTATCCTTTTAGTAAAATATAAAAAAGAAACACTTCACTCTTCTTTCATGGATAGAGGTACAAAGATAGTTCATCTAATAAGAATGATATAGTATAATTCACAAATAAGCCTTTTCCACTTTAGCAAATTATGAAAAGGATTGCGATTTTCAGATCATTCTGCCGTAATTTACCATTCAAAGAGTGACTGTAGTGATGATGCACATTAACATAGTTTGAATTCAAAGCTTCAAACACATTCAAAGGGAAATTACAGCTTTAGGTATTCCATGTTTCATGTGCATATTAAATGTTTTATACACCACTTACTATTTGAAACGTTCTGTAAATTTGTACTATTAGATACACTACTATACACTATTAGATATACTATTAGACACAATAGGTCTACTCAATTGAAAAAAAAAAACTCATTTGTATTTCTTTCTGAGGAAAATTCAAATTTGCAATAGTTATTACAGTTTAAGTAGATTATTCCTACAATTAAAAAATTACTTTTTCCTACACTTACCTAACAATGTACATGTTCTCTCACTGATTTGAGAATGTAAAGTGGCCAGTTCGCTCATCAGTGAGACAATGTTAACATTGTCTCACTCTAATTACTTTGTCTCACTCCAGATTTGCAACATGAAGGCACGAAATAGTGAGCGCGTAACTTGCAGACGAGGTCGTATGCGTGCGAAATACGTTGGCAGCACTGGCTGTAAATCAGCTGGTCAGCTGTTGTACTGTTGTATTTGTCACTTAACATTAAATGTCATATTAAAAGCTCACTTCTGTGTAAAAATATGTCACGTTTCTTTACCAATTTATTTGTTTTATGGTAACTGTAGGAAACATATAATGTGCAGCTCGAGTGCAAAGTGCAGTTGCCTCACTCGAGAAAACATTCCTCACTCGCCTACGGCTCGTGAGTAAGTATTTTTCTCGAGTGAGTCAATTGCTTCCTTTTGCTTACTAGTTGCACAAATAACTATTAACATATATTCCATATAAAATATGTTTTATGTAATAATGAACTGGTGCATTATTCTAACACCTTTAAGAAATATTGAAAAAGTAGAATAGTTTTAAAATTTTACTCGGAATTAAAAAATCATCACATTATACGAAAGCGGTTTTTTAAGTAAGGACAGATTGCTGATTTGAATGATACTCGTCACCACTGAACTACGGGTTTATACGCGAAACCCTTACTTAAAAACCCGACCTCATACCAGCGTAACAAAAATGTAATTTGATTGTTTGCCAATTTATAAATGATTTGAAATAAAAGTGATAGTAAGAGGCATTTATTAAGGTTGGTTATTTATATTTTAGTTAGTTTATATTTATCTGGTTAGTTTAACGGATTGACGACAATATTATTTATTTTAATCCGATTAGTACGCAGATTAGTAAATAAGGGTTGTAAAATAAAACAATAACACTTTAATGTACTAGAAGTTTAGAACTTAGGATTACACAGACAATTTCTTTGTAAACTGACCCCACTGCAAGACACGATCCGTTATAGGGCGAGGGATTTAATATTCAGTTTTCCCGACCTACGAAGCCGTAGCTTTAAGCCCTCAGTGATATTAAAAAGATTTCTCTCAAAATTATTTTAAAGCTAAAAATAAGTATGTGAATCTACATTACTTAACGTTCGAACTTAAAGTTCTTTAATCCTGAAGTAGTCTGATTTAGTATGTATTTCATGTATGTGTTTCATCCATTTAATCGTTGAGTGTATGTTGTGCTTCTAATAAAAAGCTACGTTAAGGAAATAGAAACAAAATTTACACATGTTATGTTGTGTTCTCAACAAACCGATTGTTGATTACCAAAAGCATGCAAAACAACAAAATCGCATTTTTGTGTATTTTTAACGCAAACTAAATTACATATATTTCATTCAGAAGTGTAAATTAGTGTTACTACAACTGCAAGTATAAATTAACAACATACATATCAACAAGCAATATCTTAGGTTTTTTTTCTAAAATTATAGGCTCGAGACCTGGTTAGTTTTTTACACTACTCCAAGCTAGACCTAGGACATTAGGTTGCGGCATTAGGTTGATCATTTAGATCAACATATATTGGTTTTTGACGGGATTTAAATCTGGCCCGCCGTCTACTAGTACGATCCAATCTCGCTAATATTGATGGTTAGTTCAATGTTATGGTATACACCCTATACAATCACTATTATGTATATAGTAAGAAATTGTGTACAGTGCAGTATAACCGTCTGAATCAATTAGTTTAGACTAAAAGCGTTACCATGTAAAGCTAACATCATTGTCTGTTTAGTGTCCGTATTGATAAGCTAAGAGTTTATTAGTTGATTGTTGACAGAGTCAATGTATTAGCTGCATACAATAAATATAAAATATTTTTTACAGTTAAACATTACAAAATTGCATTCAAAAACTGATGTACTACCAAAAGTCGGACTTTCACCTCGTCTAAATTAATTAAGGGAATGTAGAACTCCCATGCAATTAAACAATCAACAACAATTTCTTTTTATCACTTAATGTTAAAAGAATTGCATTATTTTACCTACCAAAACTTTCACTACGCTTGAGTTTTATATATTTTACTATTTAAACTTCTGTTATCAGAAATCTTACTGGCAATAAGATTGGGTAAAGTTCATAAATATATTTAAGGAAGATGTAAAAAAGAGGAATAAGCCCCTTACATCATGAGTACTTATACCTTGGTGTGTAATGTTCCCGGTATTTCGCTCTATCATCACTAAAACTAAATAATTAAATAAGACCATTTTGGTCTTGATTTTACTTTTGAAGCGTCCACTATGAATCAGTCATTGGTTAAAATGTGTATCACATTATCCAATGTGCTATATAACTTTTGACAACACTGTTTAGGTTGGCATCACTTGATAGGTATATTTATCGTCATATCAGTGCAGCCAACATATTCTGAAATGATGTTTGGTTGTAAAATTAAACTGATTCATTTAAGAGTAAAAATGTGTATAGGTCCTTCCTAGAATCAAACCGGCAACCTTCAAATCACCCAAAAAACTCGTAGACCTTCAACTTCCAATGTGGGTAATAAAACTATTTTCATGGTTTTATTAGTTTGTTTTAATCTACAACCCATGTTATTAATAGTTATAATTTATTGTAGGTCTATACATTTCACAAAGCTGATAAACAGAGAAAAAAATACGTTTCCTCCAGGCTTTGTTTGATGTAGTTTAAATGGCATCTGCCACCAACATCGTGTCTTTGACAATACGTTGCTTTTGTTCTTTGACATTACAGTAACATATGTGCAGTATTTGTTTGGTTACAACTTGCTTGTGTATTTATAAAATAATCCTTTCCCCTGGTATTTATGTGCTACGACTTCTTTAATTTGTACTAAAACATTAGGTTTTACATGTTTACTTTAGGTATACATAATTATACAACTACCTTTTGCACACTGCTCTCACTAAATGCGTTTAAATTAATGACATTTAATAAAAAATAATTAAAATGATATTTAATGCAATAAACATTCCCTTAGGCGGACATGAAATGTCCCGTTGAATGTTATTTTAAATCTTGAAACGTGGGAAGGTATTTTATGCTATTAATTTGACAGTTTTTACATGGATGCATAAAAGAGGTCCTAAGTAAGTTGTAACACCCTTTTTTACATTAATAACACTTTTTTCTAGTCAATTTTAGAAGGTTTTATATGGACTGTATCGTAACAAAAAATACTTTCTGTGAGAGAATATTTAATGTAGATTCTAAAAAAAAACATTGCGAATATCGTTAGTTTAGCTACAAACTGAATAAATTAGATTTTCATAAAAAATTTCAATAAATTGAGAAAAATCTAAAAATGGCTCTTTTAGAAGGACGAGTGAGATAATCCTACAAATTATGTATTTGTATCAATATTTACCAGCATAATAGTCTTATAATCTTTGACACTGACTACTAA
The DNA here is from genome assembly GCF_028750875.1 of Macrosteles quadrilineatus. Taxonomy (NCBI): domain Eukaryota; kingdom Metazoa; phylum Arthropoda; class Insecta; order Hemiptera; family Cicadellidae; genus Macrosteles; species Macrosteles quadrilineatus. The sequence continues at coordinate 17,531,829 of NW_026542599.1, forward strand.
CCACCTTTGTAAATAAGAAAAGAATTCGTATAAAACAAAAATATTCAAAAGGTAACTTTAAAATGTAAACAGAGATGACGAATGGATTTTGCTTAAGCAAAACATATTTTAATTATAGTTGCATTACTTTATTTTAGTTATAAAAATTAGATCCTTTGACAGATACATATGACTTACTGAAGTTCTATGAAAACCTCGTTTCAATAAATTGTTCTAAATTGTTTAAGTCTTTTTACGAATACCTCATAGTTACATTTTTTTTAAACCCCAAAGTTTAATTAAAAAAGAATATTCCAAGTTTGTTTTTCCTATCTTAAACACCATTTAAAGTGAAACAAAGCCTCAAAGAAAAACTGCCAAAGAGCAAATTTAATTTTAGTGAAAATTAAAGTCTACCGTAAGCGCAGTTTTAAATGAAAAGAAACAGCAAAACTTTCAAATCTCGCTTGTGGCTCTAACATGTTTAAAGTATGAAAGTTGAAACAATTATAAAGTTCTACCTTGTAGGTACGTATTTTAACCACGCCTACTACTTATTATAACTTAGTTTTGTTCAATGTCAAAGTAGTTTATTAAATCTTTTTACTAAAAAACTACATACCTGAAAGGCGTACAATTCAGTAAGAGAAAAGGCCTGTCTTTATTATCCATTTATTTGACAAATACAATTTACATTGTATAAACTACTTTCTTACGTGATAACAAAAGAGTTACCAAATTATAACACGTTTTGGTAGAACGTTTAGTCTTGAATATTCAATTCAATTCAATTTAAAAAAACTTTATTAAATATAGGATAATGATAAATATTACAACATCCTCATGTGCACACTCATGTTTGCAGAAACCTTTAGGTACATACAGGGAGTGAATAAAGTATTGAAACAAATCTGTATTTTTTAAACCAAAATAGATAGAAATATTGTGTTTGTGGTTAAATATACTGTTAACAACCGTTCCGTAATTTTTACATCAACATTTTTTGTTATCTCTCTAACAGGGTAGGTGGTAGGGGGTGACTTATTTCTTTTCAAATAGCAACGCTTATTGAGTGACCCTCATTTTGAAGGGTTTGTCAAAAGAAATACAATGACGCAAACCCAAGGTAGATATTTCATCCCTAGCCTAATTGGCGGTTATTCCAATATTTTATTTATGTGAAAAGGCAATCATTTTGGAATACCCACCATTTTCGCTAGGAGTGAGATCTGGATTTGCGTCATTATGTTGTTTTTTTGACAAGCACTTCAAAATGAGGGGTCGCTCAAGAGGAAATATTCAGGGGAAATGAGGGTCAATCAATTTGAAAATATGAGTCACCCCCTACCCCCTACCTTGTTTTGGGGTTATACAGTTTTTTTGGTATAAAAAATAGCGGTACCTTCGTTAAGAATCAATGCTACAAACAGAATATTTATATCTATTTTGGTGAACAAAATTCAGATATGTTTTAAGACTTAATTTACACATTGTATAATATCACAACGCTATTACTGACATAGTCTATTTACAAAATTAAGTTAATTATACAGTTAATATTACAAAAATACAATACATAACCATGGAATAATATATAGGTTTACAACTATGACAGAGTGGTTTTATGTTTTAATAACTTACAAACTGAGATAAAACTCATACAACAAGGAGCAATAAAACAATGCTTTTAACAAGGAATGAGTGAATATAACAAGCTTAAATTTTATAGTTATACTATATACGTTTTGGGCGGTCATTCTTTTAAAACTCAGTAACATTGACAACAAAATATATTTACATTGCAATCCAAACCAAGTAATTATTTATACAATTTCGGTATTAATGTAAAACTGTTCCCTATGTATTTCACGAGATTTTGTGCAAACCTAAATAAAGTATATAACCAGATCACGTATTTGATTACAGACCAAAGAGATACAAAGACACACAGATATCTTGGGTGTCAGACTACACATATTGGCTTGGATCTTGGTACTGCCAATTTACATACCTCGGTTTATACAGGTTTTATTAAATATGGAATCATTTCCTTGGATTCATAAACAAAGTCGTGATTTTCTTGTTTTTTCTATAACTAAATCACATGGACCAAAATGCTTACCTTTTTTATAATTCTTTCTAATAATTTATCCAACATAAACGTTATATTGCATAAGTATTCTCTTTTTAAATACTAATATATGAATCTTTTATAAAAAAAATACATCAAGTCCATATGTGATTTGCAATATTACCCTAAAACTGATTGAATGAAACATGTATGTTATAATTTTCTAATGGGTTCTGTACGTCTTAAGTTAGTGTTATTGTTTACTAGCAGAAACTGTTTATGTTATGCTGCTTATTTATTCTACGCATAAACAATAATGTGATGCTGCAAAAAAAATAACTAGGTAAATCGTCAATACTTAAATTTAATATATTTGAATTAGGGTAGAAATAACAATTGTATTCAATATTACCTAGGGGATTGTAAAAATTTCTACTTGAAACCAACTTATAGAATTTTTCAAACATATAAACAACGAAAATTCAGTTATCACACTCTAAAAATGGCTATTAACGCACGTTGGAACTTAAATAAACAAATTTCCATATAATTCCGAAAGAAAATGAGTAAACAATTGTGGTTTGCTTGTTTATGTATAAATTTTGATCACACTTAGAATTTGTTTTTAAATTACTCCTTTTAAATTACTTTTATTGAAGTACTCCTGAAACCTAACGTTATTAAAATATAGGATAGTTCTGACAACTTTGGGTATATATTTTAGTGAAATTCCAATTAGGCAAATGGAAATTTGCTTAGTCTGCAGGTTTGTGGTGGCAGGCCTATTATAAAACTATCAAGTATTTAAAAAAAATAAAAAAAAATTTAGATCTATGTAATTCTTGTTAATGCATTATATATATTTTGCGACCCAACCATTATAACAGGAATTTCTAAAGGAATATTAGTAAATAGCAAAATTTTTTGGACGTTCACAACACAATTTTTCTTCTTCTGAGTAGTAGATATGTTCGAGGGTTGTGCAGCAGCTATGAAATTACCCTCAAGCCAATTTCCTCCGGCCATGTTTCATTTCCGCAGAAAGAGACACTTTACTGCCTACGTATACTAATAAGTTTTTTTTTTTTTTTGCTTATCCTACAGCTTGAATTTAAATTTAGATCAAACTTTCAGAAAGCTGTTTCAAAACTTAATGAGGTTCTTTATGAACATTAATAATATTAGGCCTAATCAACAAATCATGGGGAGCGATCTGTTCAAGTGGTTATAGCGCGGGACATTGGTGCCTGAGTTCCTGGGTTCAAATCCGGCCAAATCACCAATGGATTTTATCTTTGTTGATAATGCCGCAACCCCTAGGACTAGCCTGAAGTAATGTGAAAAACAATCCCGAGCTCGTGCCTAGCGTAATAGGAAAAGAATCTACAAATCATATTTTTTAATAATATTTAATGGGCATTTGGATGTTTCAAAAATAATAAATTTATTTTTATAATTGGTCATGTCCAAGCCTTAAATTGAAAGGGTTTTGCAAGAAGTTTATTAATTGAGAACTAGTTCATAGAACTATTCTCAGATCAAATAACAAGTTCTCATACTATATTAATATTATATTAAATACCAACTTTTAGCACTGGCCATGTTCCTGGCATAATGATGTTTAAAATAACGATTGGTGAGGAAATCCAAATATTAAATTTGTTATAAGAGGCATCAAAAGGAGTTTTTGTATCAAAATCAGTTTTCATTCTGTTTGAATGGATTTTTAGTTCGTTAACATGAAGTAAATTATGAAATATCAAACTCTTGGCGTTTAGTCAACGCTTTACTTAAAAAGGCGGAAGATATAATCAAAGGCTGGGTCTGCTTCCGACGAAAATATATTTATATTTATTTTAAATTAACCTTTGGACCTGGAAATTTCTTATCAAAAATATTGTTGTACGATCTTTTACCATTCAGCTGTAATTCATTTACTAAATAAAATATAACATACCTTAATTTTTTAGTTTACAATATGTAATTCAACATAGGCAAATTACCAACAGAATAACTCAACTAAATAAAGTATTCTACTAAAATTCCATACAAACCGATACTGCAAAATACCTTTTATATCGATTAAATTATAAAATATGATTTGTTTACTGAGTTTTATTTAACCAAAGCAAGAAAATCTTAACAACATGTGCTTTATAATAAATAATTGCTTGAAATATGCAATTTATTCTTCGAAAAACTTTCTTTGAGATAAGAAAACATATATTTTCTTGATAGCTTCGAGTTGCGTGTGGAAATAATATCCTACAATTTCAGGAAATTACCACCTGCCTCTCCTACAAACATTTAAGTACAAACTACATATGGATTTCCATAGGAAATTATTTATATTTTCATTACTTAACGAAATACGTACATAGTCATTTTCAAAGTATTGTAGCCTAAATACATTTTTCATAAATTAACTCAACTATTTCCGTAAAATAAAAAAACAAACACTAGATATTCAAGGATTAAACGTGTTGGTATTTAAACCTTTCAAGTCACTAGACCAACTTCGATATTTGCTTTCCATATTATTTAACTTTTATGTTAATATTTTACTTTCTTTATTTTAGCAGTTTTAGTTCAGTAACAGGTTTAACTGAACCTTTTTATACATTTATAAAAATACAAATCTAAATACACAATAATTATTGTTAAGGGAGGTTGTTGGTTAGGTTATCAAACTATCATAATTAACTGTATTTCCACTTTAGCGAATCAGGACCTCCGTATAAGCAGAAAATGTCGTCATAGGGACAGCTAAGTCAGCACATGTTACTGCCTCAGCAAATGTGATATAGATTAAGGTAATCTGTTGATATCTAAGATATTTTCTAACATATTTTCATATCAGACTAAATTAAATTTTATAACACATTTGAAAATTTAATGTATATTACAATGACAAAACATAAAAAAATTAAGGGTTGTAAACGTTTTTTATATAAATATACCTAAATATTATCTACTAATTAACTTTGAAAACTTTTAAAATTTGATCATGGACCATGTATTAAAAAGATATATTTTTAAATGCTTTACCCTGAAACAATGGAAGGAAAATACTTTTTATTGATTATCCTTCCCTTATGTAGATATTTTACATAAAATAATCTTTGCAAATAAACATTGGTTAGGAAATTATTTAAATAACAGCACATTATATAAATACGCATTTCATGTGAATATATTCGTTATTCGAAATACTTTTAAAAGGAATAAGAGCGTTTCATTCAGCGTAAGTTTCATAATGTACCTTTTTAGTAAAATGGTGTTATAGTGCTCGCCTTCAAATATGATATTCGCTGGTTCGATTCTCGTTCCAATCAAGATTATTTTTGGACTTCTGGACTAAGATTTCTTTTTGTGATCACGTATTTTAACTTTTACTTGCTTGTACATTCTTGAAACACTCTCTTTAAAAAAAAATAATAATAAATAAAAAATACTACTGCTCTATCTTTGCAACATCCAGATCTTGTCCATATTCTCTGCAGAACAGCTTCAATCTCTAGATACCTAAGCATTCTACAACTTTTTTCAAGAAACGTCAATATTATAACGGAATCCTGCTCTTCAACGCTTTACCGAATCTTCTAAAAACTGAGTCAGACCTTGTCATAAAAAAAAAAATCTCCGGAAGTTACTAATATCTAAATGCTACTACCGTGTCCGTGAGTTTATTATTGACGGGCAATCATGGGCATAATGGGTGAATTTCCCCAAAAAATGTAAAATGTAAACCAAATGTAAATAGCTTATGCATGTAGTATAAGTAATTTTGCATATATTTATGTATTATTGTAATTAACATAACCAATGCATGTAAATTATGTTAATCTGGTTGTATAAATGACTTATGACTTATGACTCATATGGGTATTAAGTCACATTGCTGCCTAATGAAAACTCAACGTTAGATAGTAACAAGATGTTGGCTAGATTAAATAAATAAAAAAAATCCAATGGCTTAGTAAGACAAATAATAATATTATCTAATTTTAAATCGTCATTATTCAAAATAAAATTCATCATGTTAAAATATTCTTGAACGAATGAGTCACAGTTACTTATATCAGTTTGATAAATACTGATGGCTGTTACGTACAACATATTACAAAACTGAACCGAATATATTCTTGTCACTCTGAATGGACTTATATAGGCTCATTTAGCATTAACTTGAATATATTTAATTCCAGGACTTGCAAGCCATTATAATTATAATGTCATTATAATTTATTAAACGTAACATTTTTTCGTAAAAATATAATAGAACTTTTCAAACACGTTTAAATGCAGTTGATATGAGACAACGGTGAACAAAGCATAAAATGAATATATACGTAAATCCCTGCGAGTACTTCACATTATGCCCAAACCTTCTTAGCATACTGTTCAGCAGTGCTTACACCGTAGTTTTCAAAACGTTATCTTAACTTTTAGAGACTATTTATCCTTGCTTAATACATGAGTATATTTCATCAATAGTGTCTAATATGGCATTCTTAAACCGAAGCCAATTGCTAACATAAGTTTGTGGTTACATGGGAAAAACTATTTAATTAATACGCTTGCTTCGCTCAAGCAGACGTTGCAAACCAATTTTTGCATGTAATTGAGACATATGATTATATTATCATGGGCAGGAACTAGAGAGATTGTAACGTTTAATTTGAGGCTAAATGGGTTTCGTTGCGATGCAAATACTAATGTCGACACGTTTTTAAACCTAGGAAGGAAGCCATATAAGATGTTACAAAATAATATATTTTCAAAGGTTAATATTTGATTTCGTCGTCAGAACTTTATTTAATACAAAATAGATACATATGGTACTATACTATTGTATCAACTACTACTTGTCATAGGGGAAAAATAATTATAACTATTTTGTAAAAGAATTAAATACATTCCCCCTAAGTTTGCTTTAGTAAGTAGTAAATTTGCTAAACGGGACGCGTCTGCAAGACCCCTTGTTTGTAGTGATTTATGAAGCAGTTAAAGTTTCATTGCACCAACCAGCTGGTTTACGCGGTTTAAGCTAGTGAACATTCAAACGAAGAGTGAATTGCAATGTACATATATTGGAAAATACTAAAATATGCTACTGTGTCCATCTAATTCATACTCAGTCATCACCCGAAGATATCTAGATTCAATAATCTTCTGTGACCTAATGGTTATTATGTCTATTATTAGCCTATAATCTAGTTCTATAATGTTTGATTATTTATGCAGTTAAGTCGTTTTGCGGTTTAGTTTTTTTAGACAAAACTATCAAACTACAGATTGTAATCTCAGTTAACGTCCTTAAAAAATAACTAGTAACATGCTTCAGGTTTTCAAGATTAGGAATCAATAATACATTATAACGAATGTGCTTAGTGTATACCTCTTAGCAGCATGAAAAAAAAACACCAACAATTCAATTATACAAATTACAATACCAATTTAAACAGATAAACTTTTAAGAACTCAGAAATTATAATACAATTAATGTTTCGTCACATTTCAGGATAGATAGAATTTTTACTGAGAGAATCGGTTATTAGTTCCAATACTAAAAGTTCCGACGAGATGGTTTCAAAACGAGCAACAGATCGGGCCTTTTCGGTTCATTGAATTGCAAATATCCAAGATAAGAGCGTTCGTAACAGCTTGCAAGGTACAACATTTATTCAGAATAATCCATTCGAAAATTACCTGTAGTTTTTAACAATTTTGCAAAACGATTATTAGCGGATATCCATAAGGAAGAAGCTATAAACGTAGGTGAAGCAGTCAGACCTAGACCCAGGAACGATTTACTTTTTCATTCTGATATCTCCAGAAGGAAAAACACTATTCGTTTATTTTGCATATGTCTAAAAAAAACTATAACTCGTCTAATTTTGCAACATTTTAATGAAATTTGAAATGGATTAGTATTGCTAAATAATTATGGGGTGTTAGAAGATAATATTTCAAAAGTTGAAATAGGCACTATCCCTTATAAGCGCAGGGATGAAAAATCATTACTTAGTAACAGTATAAGTTTGTTTTACTGTTATACAATTGTATGTTAATATAGGAACGGGTTTAAGTTAATTCACCATACTTGTTATTGTTTAGCTTTTAACAAAGATGATTTTAATCTATTGAAATAATCGCATCTTTTTTATTTTTGTTTACCAAAGTTGTCCGAAAAAAATTAATAGTTTCTTGAATCTTGTTTAACCTTACCTGCCGTTATATCCTAAACCTTCCAAGACTTAACCTGGACATATTTATTTTATAGCTGTAATAAAATCAGCAAGCCTACTTTTATAAAGGATAAGTACGTAATTTACGAAATTATTACCTAATTGTGATAAATATTTTGCAGGTATACGAGTATTTCTGAACAAAACGTTTAACAAATCAAAAATGTAAAAAATTATAAAAACAGATTTATGATTTCTGGAAAATTTTGAAGGGTTGCCCTACGAATTACAAATCTGATCTCATTGAATTGCAAATTTAATAAAAAGAGCAAAGAACATCCGTCAGTACAGCAAGATCTGTCTCTAGGAGAGTTGCGAATATTTGTAAAAATGATTTATGAAGAGAATATTCAAAATTGAAATAGGGTAATATATGTTACAAATATGTATTATGATACAATAAGATGTTTTGAGAACAGTGTAGTTTATTTAGATTTAAAATAAAATTGCGTATTAATATTATATTACCAGAGGCAGGAGAACCACAGTTTTTTTTAAGAATTTTAATATACAATTGTTTATCATAGCATATTTTTCCACTATTTTTTGTTTATAACAATTTAAAAGAATGCAGTTATAAATCATAGTTCAAAAACTAAATATTAAACAGTCAAACAAAAGTACTTCAATCCAATTGAAACATTTAAAACATAACTCATGAAATTTAAACTAACCTTTAGTAAAAATTATATATAATACTGCATAGTTAAATATGAGAGGAATTCGCTACGGGATCAACGTAATAGCATTGGCCTATGTAGAAGCTTTTTTCTTTATCAAACCAATCAAGTTCAACTTTTAATTATTCTTTTTGCTTTTCCTTAAGTTATAAAATCAAAAGTAAGAACAGAACAAAATGAAATCACTGAATTTAATTCAATTGGGAAAGTTAAGAGTATTTGAGGATGATTACTTTTGTAAGTGTCCTGAGAAACTTTACCCACTAAATGGAAAAGTCCTTCCATTAAATCCTTAAGCAATGGTAACTTTATAATTCTTTAGTTAATACTGACGAAAAAATAATTTCTAATAATAATATAATTACTACTGTCAATTATTAAAACGTTTTTAAATTAATAAGACAAGAAAAGGTAAGAAGATCTTATTCGCGTTCATAAGAATTTATGCATAACATATATTACGTAATGTAATGAAAAAATAGGATAAATAAGTTCAATACCTAACTTGATCTTACCTAATGCATACCTAAATAAATACTTTGAGGATGATTTTAACTTTGTTTGAATTTTTTCTAATGGGTTTTATATTTTTACCACAGTATAATATTCTACAATAGCCAGAGTAAAATATCATTTTCTTTTGTTACTCTGTACCCTTCCTTCAGTATTATATTATTACCAAACGATTTAGGAATTGTATATATAATTGTTATACATCGATTAATTAATTTATATCATTGTATAATAGTAAAAAGACTTCATAAGCTGTAATTATATAAAGTATTTGGAGTATACATAGTTTTAAAATGCATGTATAGCTATGTATTTATTATTCTAGATAAATATAAAGAAAAATTATGTTCATAAGGTGTTTTTAGTACTTTTTATAACCAAACGATAACCTAAATAACTAAATTGGTTGACTAACAATAAGTGTATAGCTTAGGCTAAGGAAACATTTTCGATTTCTATTTTCAGGAATACATTTTCTCATACAACGGGTGTGAAAAAACGCTTTGCTGAGCGTTGGAACGTTAGATGAGTTTTACCAAAGCAAAGAAGTAATCCGATATTACCTCTCATACTGTGATAAGCCGCTTATGTGAATGTAAAGCGTCGAAACTCTCATTCGGTAAGGTATTCTGCTCACACTGATGAAACTGAATAGTAATTTGATGAATGGTAAGCAGTTATATATTTGGTAATATATGATTAAAAAAATTTGTAATATTTTCTCACATTATTAGAAAAAAATGGATTTACAAAGTGAAAGATATACATTTATCTATTTTAAACTAGTTTTCAAAGAGGTTGATTGTATGAATGACTAAAAGACACTTTCCTGTTAAAGGGAACATATATTATTATCGATAATTTCTTTTCGATATATCGATAATTTTGTTTTACTTCACGATCGGCATTCCTTCTGTTTTAATACAGTATCTTCAATCGCATTTAAATTACAAATTAAGAACTAACCTTGTTTAGTTAAAAATAATAGTCTATATATTGGATTAGGAAATGAAACTATTCTAAACTAACTTAAACAATCAACATTGCTGTAGGCTAAGTTACCGTTTTAAAACTCCGTTTGATAACAGAAAAGGCATATGGGGAATAGGCTTTCAAACGTAATTTTGAAATGTTACAGCAAGTTTGGTTGGTTAGGTTATTTTAGTACAGTTTCATTTCAATATAATATTTTTTTAATTGTTTGTTGATACGGAACAATATGTATTTACTGTATCCTTATCGTAGTTGACAGCTGATATGTTTCAATTTGTTACTATCAACATATCGGATGAAAAACAAAAATATCGATATCAAAAGAAATCATCCATAATAATGAATTTTCCCTTTAACAGGAAAGTACCGACTAAAACAGTTGGATTCAATATACAAATATTTGTTTTTGAAAACGTAGTGTATACCATGTATATTTGCTACTTTAACTTAACATAGCCATATCTGTAGGGTAATTTAGCAAATTTCTCAAATGCGGGTTAATTTATTGTCGTAATTATAATGGTAAGACTCAGGCCTGGGACCATTATTCGTACAAAATATCTTATTACCGCACAAGCCCCTCCAAAACTAACAAAACTGACGTAAGGGATCGAAAATCTTTGTTAGATCAAATATTATATTTAACTACGCCTTCAATAACGGCTTTTACGAACCTTAAAAGCTTTTAGTTTATGAGCTTCAAATGAGATTTAAGCTTGAAAGTGGAGTATGGAAGGTGTTAAGTTATGTGAACTTTTAAGCTTGCAATTATGTTTAATTTCTGTAAAATACTGTTCCCTAAAAAGAAAAATAACCGTAAACTTTAACTTATGCTTATTAAATTTATATATTCTTGGTTTATATATTCAGAGTTGCCTGATGTTGGTATACACATTTTGATTTTAAAACCAAACACATTGAATATTGAAATATTGAATTAAAATTATATTTTATACCAAAATTTAGGCTTTTTTAATTAAAAGTATATTGAAAAGTATTTAAGCACCTATAGTAAAATGTTAACAGCAAAATAAAATAGGTTTGTAATACATTTACGTTTATTATAATTTATTCTACAAAAAAATAAATAAAGAAATCTTAGCAATAGTTAGCATTTAATACCATTTAATATACTAAAGTGCCATACTAAAGCCATTGAATGTTTAACGTACTTTAATGTCCTAGTATGGCGTATAAAGTGCAATGAAACCCTTTGCATTCAAAATAATCTTCAATTATATAGCAATCGTCTGGGTCTCCACACACATTTAAACCGTTTTTTGTTTCACATTAAAATATTGTACATGATATTTTATAGTATAGCATATTGATACACTCATAGAAATGATAATTATTACTATATAAGTTAGGCACAAGGTTTTCCGTATTTGACCAAAAAAGAAAAATAGATCGGGAAAAAAAGGAAAAGGAAAAAAGGAATGTAAAAATATCGTGTACAATGAATCGAAAAGTTTTCCTTCTAGCTAAAACGGCAGCAGTTTATTTTTCGTTTCTCTATGAGCCGTGCAATGGTGAAATATAACTAGATTTTTTCCGAACGCTTTCAAATCGAAAGTTATTTTCTATTCAGCACGTTTACAACAGTTATAAAGCTCCGTTCTCTCTGGGAATATAAACTGAAATGTTAAGCTCAAATGTCAATCATCCTATACTTTGCAACTCTGTTAGTAGATTACTCAATTTATACTTTGTCAGATTTCTAATAATCATGTCACGAACAGAAATATTTATCTCATTTTTAGTCTAAACTTGTTTCTTGAATCTAGAATTTAGGAGCTGATACTAGCTGAAAACATTGTGCACATGAAGAAAAAAGTCAATGCTGCTTAGTAAACAGGGGCACAGTTTCTTAACTGGGCTAGGCTGATACCGATTGTAACTATCAATTCGATTAGTAAACCTTCATTACATTTTTTCATTATCAGGTTATGACAGTTTAATTTTTTAATTGATAAAACTTAGTAAAAATATTGATTATTACACGATGTTTCCAATCGATATCTTGTATAGATATCTTGTATCTATTTTTTCTCTAAGTATACCGTAGTCTTCACTGTGCCATCTAAATGACCTTTGTTTCTTGATTTTTTTGTTTATGCCTTATTTGTTATGTACTGTAATTTATCTTTGACTTGTGTTTTTGCAGCATGTATTCAACTTTATTGACGTATCCTAATGCATGTACATGTCTAATAGAATAAAATATTGATTCTGATTCTAATTCTGAAGGAAACAATTGAGTTTAGAAAAGGAGCTAAGGAAAAACCAGGGATACATACAATTTTTTAATTTAAAAAAGAAATAAAGAAAAACTAAGAAAGAAAAGGAATGAAAACTTGCCCATGAAGGGGAGAGGAAAGGTTAGAGCGAATCGCAATGATCCCTATCGTTCAGGGCGTAATGGGGAAGGGAGTAATGCTGTTATGCTTTTGGACATATAATGTGTCTGGATGAGGATTGAAAATGGCTGAAGCCTAAAAAAAGAAAGAAGATTTTCACGGGGAATTGGCCTGGCAAATAAGTCCCAGACTTAAGCCTTAGGTGGGGGGAACGAGGAGTTTGCTACAAACATATACTGACTTGGTTAAAATGAAATATTTACTATTTGAATTTGGGTGGGCGTAAATATTACAATGGAAAAAAAGAGAGAGAGCCTGGATAATTTGGTATACTAAAAAGAAAACTGAACTATTATTGTACTGCATTTCTTTGTAATCATTGAAAGAGCCGATTTGCAAACGATGGAAACATAGGAAAGTCATAGAACACAATCAAGGAGAAGAAATAGAAATAATGTTTTTTTTTTTATAATCGTTATTATCGACAACCTAAAGCGGCTATCAGTAAGGCTATTTGTAGAAAACACTATTTACAAGAAATGTTGTTTATAATGATCTGTTATGCAAATCTTGAGTATTTCCATCATCTTTGAGTTGAATCTTTTAAAGTCATAAGAAATTATGACTTTTATTCGTTTTAAAATAACGCCCGCAATACTTAGCCATTGCTTGAATTCGAGCAACAGGTACACTAGTATTTTATTACTCTACAATTTTTAGATTCATCGTATCTGTTTTGTATATTCGTGTATTTGGAATTTCATGTAGTTTGACTTAATTTCCATTTTACAATAACTGCTAAACCCATGTAAAGGATTACATATGGGCAGTCAATAAAAACCTGAAAGTACAAAAATACGTCAAATAACACTTGGGATAATACATTTACACTTTAACTGTTTACTCACAAGACAGCAAATACATAAAAAAGTGGCGATCGATTTCGATTGGATACTCCAATCATAACCAGACCCAATAGGCGAATGACATGAAACACGATGACGTCCCTTAGATAATAGATGAAATAGAATTATAAGGGACGCCATTGAGATTGGAGTATCCAATCAAAATCGATCACTACTTAAAATCTTTTATATTTATTTACTGTCTTTTCAGTTAACAGTATAAGTGTAAATATCTTACTACAATAGTTATTCGACATATTTTTGTATTTTAAGCTAATTTAATAATACGCACGATGCTGATCAAGAACTAATAAAAGATAAACATAATATTATGTTAGTACAAGGGTCGTCATTTAATATATTTCTCTCTTTCGTATTACAGTTATAAGACACATCCGACTCTGTTCTCCCAATTTCGTTTCAAATGACAATTTAAGTTGTCAGTAACTTGCTTTTTATCAAACGAAGACAAAGACCTAATTTATTTCAACATTTAATGCCACGCTTTCGCCTCTTGTCTGTTAAAGAAAAAAAGAAATTGCGGTAAATTTTTCATTATTGTCAATTTATTTATATTTGGTGTTTGCTTTTTGGCAACAAATCGTATGTATTTCTTCATAACTTTTACGTAAGAATGCGTAGTTAAATCATGTTGTGGATACCACCTTGTTTAGTACTCTCGAAATATATTTAATATATTTGGATATACAAAATATCGTTGTATATTTAAATGATTAATCATGTGATTTAGCCAATGATTTTACTTTATGGTTAATGTTTTTGTTTGAACTATTAAGGAACCACTAGACCATTATATCCGCAAACTACTAAATTACTATGAATTTATTGGCAAGTACTTATATTATTTATCACAGTTGTACTTGTGCCAAGACTATATCCTTCCAATAAAACGCATATGAACTTGTAATTGAACGCATATTACAAACTTACTGTTGAGTAATGATGTGACTATTGATGAAGAATATTGATAAAAAATAGATAAAATAGGCCAATAGATAAAAAAATGATGTATCGATGAAGAATATTAATGAGTATTGACGAAGAATATTGATGAGTATTGACGAAGAATATTGATGAATATTTATGAAGAATACCGTTCAGCATTGATGAATAATATTGATGATAATAATTGATCAAGAATAATGATGATTATTGACGTTGATTATTGATGAAGAATATTGATGAAGAAAGTTAATTATTGGTGAGGAATACTGTTGACTATTGAAGAATATATGAAGAATATTGGTGATTTTTGATGCAGAATATTGATGGCTATTGATGGAGAATATTGGTGACTATTGATGAAGAATATTGATGATCATTGACGTTGATTATTGATGAAGAATATTGATCACTATTGATGAAGAACATTGGTGACTATTTATGAAGAATTTTGATGATGAGTGACATTGATTATTGATGAGGAATATTCTTGACTATTGATGAGGAATATTGCTGATTATTGATGAAGAACACCGATGAGTATTGATGAAGAACACCGATGACTATTGGTGAAGAATATTGGTCACTATTGATGAAAAAATTGATGAAGAATATTGCTTAGTATTGACGAAGAATATTGATGACTATTGATGACGAATATTGGTGTTAATAGATGAAGAAAGAGAAGTATTGATGAAGAATATTGATGACTATTGATGAAGAATTTTTATGACAATTGATGAAGAATATTGGTGACAATTGATGAAGAATATTGGTGACTATTGATGAAGAATATTGATAAAAAAATAGATAAAATAGGCCAATAGATAAAAAAATTAAGTATTGATGAAGAATATTAATGAGTGTTGACGAAGAATATTGATGAATATTTATGAAGAATACCGTTCAGCATTGATGAATAATATTGATGATGATAATTGATGAAGAAAGTTAATTATCGGTGAGGAATATTGAGGACAATTGATGAAGAATATTGGTGATTATTGATGAAGAAAGTTAATTATTGGTGAGGAATATTGAGACTATTGATGAAGAATATTGCTGACAATTGATGAAGAATATTGGTGACTATTGATGAAGGATATTGGTGACTATTGATGAAGTATATTGGAGACTATTGTTGAAGAATATTGATACTTTTGATGATGATTATTGATAAAGAAAGTTGAGTATTGGTTAAGAATATTGATGAAGAACACTGTTGAGTATTGATGAAGAACAGTAGAGTTTTGCTAAAAAGTAGTGAAGAATATTAATGAGTATTGATGAAGAGATTGAAGAGTATTGATGAAGAATATTTATGACAATTTATAAAGAAATATTGATGAGTATTTACCAGAAGGGATCGTTTCTTTTTTCACCTCAGAGTGTCTTAGGTCTTCTGACGTGCCAAAAAGTTAAACTAGAAAATCTGTTTTGAAAATTGAATTCTCAAAACTTTTTGTGGTCAAATGTTGTTGATTCCTGGAAAAATTTTTATCATTAAAGTCCTTTTGGGCCAATAGATAAAAAATATAGTATTTATGAAGAATATTGATGAGTATTGACGAAGAATATTGATGAATATTTATGAAGAATACCGTTGAGCATTGATGATGAATATTGATGATGAGTATTGATGAAGAATATTGATATAGAATATTAAAGAAGAATATTGATTATAATTTATGAGTATTGACGATGATTATTGACGAGTATTGATGATGAATACTGGTGACTTTTGATGAAGAATATTGGTGACTATTGTTGAAGAATATTGGGGACTATTGTTGAAGAATGTTGTTGAGTGTTGATAGAGAATATTGATGAAGGAAGAACACCAATGAGTATTGATGAAGAACACCGATGATTGTTGATGAAGAATATTGTTGAGTATTGATGAAATACCCCCTTTGTATTGTTTTATATTTGAAAATTTTAAAAATAATTAGTACCATTGACTACATACCATAAGTGGTATATTAGTCCATAGTAGTACAGTTTTAAAAACCGTATACCTTATCTCGTTTTACTTATGTAATTTCTCCATATATTATAATACCCAATAATATGTCTTTACCAGTACTATTTTCCCAAAAGAACTAATTCAAGTTGCCTAATAGTATGATAAACTGCTTAAGTTGTAGGATCTATCATGAAGCAATCAACCATGAAATATGCATGAGAAGGAGCCAAGTTTGAAAGTTCTTTGTCTCAAAATACCCGAGGGACTTTCAATACCTTAAGTTCCCTACCATTTGCATCCGATGGCATTATCATTCGCCAAATACAACCAATAATATGTCCGAACAAGTTTAAACACAAATATTTTAGTAATGCAATACGTGCAAACTTTCGAAAAATTGTCTTTTTCAGGTACAATAACTTACAAATTACCGTTTTCAACCCTAAATTGTCTTTTACATCGTAGCTTTTTCTTCTACTTCAGTAGACAATTATTTTCCAAGAGAAAAGCCCTATTGATTCTACAAATAGGCCCTTTAGTAAAGGGAAATGCATAAAATAATAAATATATTACGTAACTGAGATATAGTGTGTATAATAAACTATGAATGATACTTTCAATTACTGTAAAACTTAATATGACATATGTCAAGTCTAAAGGTGTCACATAACATTCTCATATCTCATATTTTCCTCGTCAGACATAATTTAATTAAATATAACTCGAGGGCAGATCTGGCAAAGTCTTCTTTTGAAGATGAGTGATTACTTGAGGGATAAACTTATGGAAAATGACAGACGCTCTGTGTATACTCTAAGCCTGAGGTGTACGATCAAATTATAAATAAAATATTCCACAACATTTTTTTGAGTTGAAATGATAACATATCTCCCATTTTATCTTGTTACAAATAAATTTTCTTTCTAAAACTATTTAAGATCATAAACTATAATTTCCTATTTAAGTATTGCCACGGTAATGTGCCACATAAGTGTCAGTATACAAAATATTTTGTATAGTACAAATAAACATCTCCATGACCTGTATGATTATACATTTAGCTTTTTAAATTAACAACTTTTTTTACATTTACAGGTTCACAAAAATTATAAATTTGTAATATTACTGTAATTGAATATTTATTCTAAAAAGTTATAGTTATATACATAATCTAACAAATCGTTGCTACGAATTTTTAATTTTAGTGTAATATTTTGTACTTTAAGGCGATTTGTGATTTTTGTGGTCTGTCATTGTAAGTGATAAGCCCTTGATGGAATGACAACCTGGACCTTGCCCTTTTCACAGGGAGCTACTTTTTCGTGATAAAGAAGCCTCCAAAGGCCAATGATAAGTCTTTTCCTAAAGAATTAGGCGCTATTCATTAGTATATAAATCCATTGTATAAATCAATGGAATTTTTAGCACAATTATTAAGTGTAGTAATTGATGCACGAATTTGAAGAACATTATACATTTATTTAAAAGAAATCGTAATCGCTTTAAGTATTTCGTATATTTTTAAAATGGTTAGCAAACAGACTTAGATATAATTCCTAGAATCTTATTTTTTATTTGCAAAACAGACGTTTTAGTATAACGAAATACACCAATCATTTTAGCTTTATTGTTTCAGTACATCCCACTGCTTCTGTTAAAAGAACTAATAGATTTTGTTTTTCAAATCGTTGATGAAATAAGAGATCCAACCAAATAGCTAAATATAGATCCAATATAGATATAATGTCAGATTTATTGTAATCCAACCCAATATCAGGGATTACTGCTATAGATCTGTATAACTGTCCTCATGGGTGTAGTTGTATTGTCGTGGTGACTATTGTAAATAAATAGCACTGATATAACGAATGTGAATGCCTTAAATATACGTTGTAGTTTAATTTAGGTTTTAAAAAGGTTGTAAATGCAATTGCCAATATAGAAATTTGTGTTTCAGTCTAAAACACAACAAAATACACAAAGATAAGCCTAAAAATGTATTAATTAATAGTACGTTGTGTTCAACATAATCAATAATATCTGATTGACCATTTTACGTTACAATACTAAGCGATCGTCCTTACTTAGTAGCATCAAAGTTTAATACTAACACATATTTTACGTTTTTGTGATGTATTTTGTGGACAATACAGTAGCGTTTTTGCTAAGTTGTTAATGTGTTAAATTATTTTGCGTGTGTACCATAACGTATTTAAAACAATGATGGGATAATTTGTTCAACTACAAGAAATTAAACTGTGACATATTTAAACTAAAATAGCTAAAGAAAAAGTTAAACTCTGAAATATAGAGAAATGGATAACTAATGCTGAAATAGAATGAACAAGTGAATTCCAGTTTTTAAGAATCAACTTATTGTTACGTTACGAATGAAAACCCCTTAGTAATTTAGTACTAGAATTATTCAATTTCACCTCCCACTCTAGTTATTTAGCTTTGAAAATGATTCTAACAAACTATACAATATGTGCACAATAGGCTGTTCCAACTGGGATGTAATTCCATGGTCACTTGCAAGTCTGTGTCTGTAAAAAAATAGTCAAACAAACTGTAATAATCATTATTCAAATTAGAATGATTTATGAATGAAAGTAATAGCCTACGAGCTATTCAATATTTTAAATTATTTGTGTCAATTACGAAACAATGCAATTTTATTAAAGTAGTAATATTTTTGGCTCTTACATAAAATATCATAAGCTATACAGAAATTTTATATTCGGTTTAAAGCAACTCTGAAAATTCTTGAAACTATACGATTTTACCAACTTAAGATTCATCTACAATGCCGACAAATACTGTGTTTATTTCAAAGTAAACATTTACCAAGTAATGAGTAGGAAATTATACATTACTAACGGTGGGTTCTTTATTCTGTACCATTTAAAAACAATTACTACTGGATATATCCTACTAATATTATAAATGAGAAAGTTTGGATGTATGGATGTATGTATGTATGTATGTTTGTGACAAGTAAACGCGAAAAATGCTGGTCGGATTGGACTGAAATGTGGCATGATGATAGCTCACATTCCCGATTAACATATAGACGCATTCTTATCTCTAAAGTCCTTTCAGGCTCCGCCCCAGTGGCTCTGGTGTTTCCCATGTTAACCTTATATTTAAAAGGAATAAAAGAATTTTGTCAGCTGTTTCAACTATCCAAGTTGGTTCTATGATATTGAATAGCATTAAAAAGTTACAAGGTTTACCAACAGGGTGCAGTACTATTATTTTTTTACATTTATGACAACATCTATTATCTTCTATATATATAAAATCCAATGTATGTTTGTATATTTTTATGTTTGTCCTTTATGGACTCCAAAACCGCTCGACAGATTGTAATGAAACTTTTAGGCATTATTAAGCATTATTCAAGGATGGTTTGTGTGAAGTTTGGTGCAGACCCGTCAATAGGGCTCCGCCCCAGTGGCTCTGGAGTTTCCCATGTTAACCTTATGAGTACTCATATTAAAATGGAATTAAAGAATCTTAACAGCTGGTGCAGCTAAACAATTTGATTCTGTGATGTTCAATAGCGTTAAAAAGTTAATAGGTTTACCAATAGGGTGCAGCACTATATTTTTTTTTTTAATTTATGAGAACAGCTAATTTGCAACCAAAAGGTGAGTGAGCGTAGCGAACGAACTTCAACCTGGAGGCGAGTTAGCGTAGCGAACGAGCTAACCTGAAGGCAAGTGAGCGCAGCGAACGAGCTCCAACCTAAAGGTGAGTGAGCGTAGCGAACGAACTTCAACCAGGACGTGATTGAGCCATGCGAACGAGCTCATCTTGAAAATGAACGAGCATGTGACATAAAACCACAATAGGACAGGACGTCGTCTGTCGGGCCAGCTAGCAGCCTATAAAGGTCATAAAGGTTAAATTTTGTTATTAAAAGGCTTGTGTGTAACTATTTTATCAACCGATATAAAGATCAAAATGTTTATATTTCGTGTTCTCTTCCCGTTGCAAAGCACGGGTACAACAGCTAGTTGTAATCTCCTTTCTTAATGTGACTTTTATGAATCCAACCGGTTTTATGTTCAATAGGTATTCATAATGACTAACTGTACTGGGCTTAAACACTAATACTTACAGCCCGAAAAAAATAAAAAAACAAAAGCCAGCTGTATTTACTGTATTTCTTCAGTTACTAGGTTGATTATACGTCTATTGCAAAATAAAATTGTCAGAATTTTATCAACGGTCGTTACACTGGCCTAACGGCATTACTATTGCGATATTACCATTTATTATCGTGTGCAATTAAAAGTTAACAAAATAAAATACTGGTTTTATAAGGAACGATTGTAAGCTTTTCTTTCGTCAATGCTGGTTTGATGGCTGGAAATAATTTCCGCACGAGTAAGACATTGCGAAAGACGTGACTGTCTTGTTGATGAAGCTCGAGATATATCTACTTACGTCAATACAACTGAGAGATGAAATTGAGTTTTACGTGAGTAAACGTCAGAGAGTTACGTGACTCACGTCGTAATGTGACGTATAACTAACGATAATTTAAGGTGAAGTCAATTAGTAGTTTATACTGAAGATTACTTCTGTTTTCAAA
Source organism: Macrosteles quadrilineatus (assembly GCF_028750875.1). Taxonomy (NCBI): domain Eukaryota; kingdom Metazoa; phylum Arthropoda; class Insecta; order Hemiptera; family Cicadellidae; genus Macrosteles; species Macrosteles quadrilineatus. Next base: position 17,553,113 of record NW_026542599.1, read on the forward strand.
TGGGTTTCATAATTTGTGTCACTGTTTCTTGTGTTTGCTTATTGCTAGGGTGGCTTATGAAAATACTTTCAACCAATATATGAATAACTGTCGTACGAACAGATGTTTGGATTTCAAACAATTACCTACTACTTACATATTATACTTGAAGCAGTATGTGATATTATTCATGTATCGTGAATCTTTGAATGTCTGTTTTGTTTTTTAAACTGCATTACATATCTATCTGTTGCATTCCAACCAAACACATTACCTTCTCGGATTACTCATATTTTAAAGCTGGCAAGGTAATTTTGATCTTTTAGGTGGTATAAGAAAACTTTAGGACAATTATTTGAGTGAAGTGACAAATAATTCGTCACGATAAAATAAATATTTATAAATTTAAAGCTGTTTCTAGCTTTTACAAATATTATCGTTTCTTACAGTTATACACTCTTTACATTATTTAAGCTTAATATCATGAATAAGATCACACCCTGAATTGACAGGGCTATCAAAAGTAATTCTAAAACTACTCAATTGCAAAATGATTTTTCATAAAAATATCTATCTATACAAGGTTTAAGGCTAAGAAGTTTCTACCTGACTGTAATAACTCAGCCACACAGCAGCTGTAGCTCTCATCACCAATGCATGAGGTTTACTTTACTACTGCAAGGATTCAATTTGCTCTCACCACTGGACCATAAAGCTACTTTACCGCCTTATGTTTAATTGGCTTCTACAACTATGAGTTTAATTTATCCATTGGTTTTGTGGGATTAAATACGTTTCTGCAAATCTATTTAATCATAAGATTTGTTTAAGATGTCTCAAGAAGATATTAGTAAATTCCCAAAATAAATCTGGTTATTTGTTTGTTAAATATAATACTAGTTGTTTTACCTGTTTCTCCCTGATACTTGCCAAAAAACAAAGTCTAAGTTAAACACTAAGTTGAAAGTAGTGTATCCAACGAAATAGATACAAAATAATGTCGTCTATGGTATGTAATCTAGTAAGGTAAATGTTAAACTCTAAAACAAACGGAGTTGCACTCTCAGACCACAAATGAATTTTAAAAGAATATAGCTTTGACTGAAAATGATGAGTACTTCCCAAAACAACATAAATACCTAGGCTCTCACGGGCTTTGAACGACCGAATCATCAATATATCGTATCTATCGATTCATCTGACTGCGAGAGATGAGTAAACAATATCGGTATTCCCTTGAGTACTTCCTTTTGACACACTCTATCAAACGCTTATCGCATGTTTACATACAGAATTGTGTAAACAAATTAGGATCAAAATATTCTGTTGCTTAAAAAAAGTATGATGAATTAAAAGTTTTATGTTTTGTTACGCTTGGTGGGTTTTTCCATTTCCACTTCCGAACATTAACAAAAGTATTATTTGTTTTATTTAAGAATTAATGATAAAAATATATATTTATATTTATATTTTTAAAAACTGAATAAGTTAATTTACCTTTTTATTATCTTATAAAAAAAAAATAATAATTCAGTTAAGTATATTTATTCTAACACTCATTTGAATTATTTTTTTCTGCCGTAAATGTCCTTACTGTTTGTTTTGTGTACATGCAGTAAAAAATAATGCCTAGTTTAAATTGATGCTTACAGATAAATAGATTCGTGCTACTTTATTACAATAAAAAATATATATTAAAAAAAAATAGCTAATATTCAGTACAAAATATGATATTAGCCGAAATTAATCTCACAACGTATTTGAATGAATGAATGAATGAATGAATATAGTTTATTCCAAAAAAACATAGGCTACATACAAGCTGTGATTATAACTAAATAAAGTATAATAGACAGAGACTTTTGTCACTAAAATATTTTATACGAGTTTTAAAAAGCCAAAAATTATAACAATAAAATAAAGGAACTAGCAGACATAGGCAGTGCTACCTGTGCGTCTGCTAAGTTGCTGTCAAATAGAAAAAAGAAAATTGTTGAATTTTGGAATAGCAATTAAAAAAAGACAATAGGTCGTTATTATTATTAGTTAAATTGAAAACTATTATTATTAGTTGAAAACTAATGCAATATGATTTTTGTGTTCAGAAGTTAATTTGTAAATCCCAAAGCGTCGATATTTGATTAACGCTTCTTCTGCACATAGCAACAACAACTCCCTTCCCTGTAAACACCTTCGGCTGTAAAACTTCTCCAGTATTATAATACTGGAGAAGTTTTACAGTCGAAGGTGTTATATATCAAATATATATATGTTATATATATCAAGAGGATTTATCCGTCTTACTTCGATTGAAGTCAAACATATTAAGTATTCGATTAAGGTTAGAGATATAATAAATTATGACTGGGATGTATTTATTACTGTACAGAAAAGTTATTGTTTGCTATGTAATCTGTGTTAGGTATTTTTAATTTATTATACATCATGGAACTTTATCATGTTCCAATATTATTTAAATCATTAAACAATTAGTTTATATTATAATCAAGTAATGTTATTTTCTTTATTGTATCTTATTGTTTTGAAAATTTGAAACCCTTAAAGAAAGAGTTTATTTTAATTCTAATAAAATTTTATAGATGACAAAGTTTTTTATGTAAGCTGTTTACAATTTGCCGAAATCTAACTGACTTAGGGGTTTCTACAAGAATAAATTGTATATTAGCTTGAATTAAAATTAAAATTGACTTTATTATCTTTAACGTAGGTAAAATTAAATTAAAGAAAATTAATTTTTTTTCTAAAAGTGTCAAATTAAATTTATTGTCAAGTGACAATAGAAGCTTGGTATCATTAGGAGTACTTTTGGACAGTATAGTATATTTGATGCTGAAGTACTGTATTGTCTAACGTAAATCTATTAAGTTTGCTGAAAGCTACCATTAGGCCAACAGCTTAACACTGAGTAAATTAATCAATGTCACTTTGCAAGTCACTTTACTAAGCAAGAACGAGATGAATGACTAATGATATTTAGTAATGATTAGCCGAAGACAAAATATAAGCCGGGTCAATCCTCGTGCTGCCATTCAGATGTTCCCTACTCAATTCAGTGAAAAGTATAAGGAGAAAGTATTGTTTTCGTATACATTTTTGAGTAAAGAGTTTAGATGCAAGCAACCGTTTTGTTTCCCCTGAACCAAAAAAGTTGTTTTCGAAGTGATCTCGCTGTGTGTGTGTGAGACTGTTTGTGAATGGTATTTACCCCTAAAAATCCATAAAATAACGGAATTAAAACAATTTATCTACATAGTTAATACATTTTATTTTAAACTTTTAACTTTAACTTTTAACGTTTACTCCAATTTGATTTTCCTCGATATTTGAAATTTAAGTGTAAAACCGATGAAAATGGTGAGTCGGTGGCTCAGTTTGCAGCGCCACGGACTACGGGCCCAAGGCAGCGATGACGTGGGTTCGGATCCTGGTACCTGCCACTTCTTTTTCTCAGTACACTTCACCTTCGTACTGTACCAGCTCACCCCTTGCTTCACTGGATACGTTCCCCACGCAGGTCCATAGTTTATAATAAAATAATACAACTTTTATAATTTACTCGATGGTCCATAGCCTTTGTGGGAGGGCAAAGCAAGGTTAAAAGAGGCCACCATCCTCTTAAAAAAAACCTCTGATACAGCGATATTTGTTTAAATATGTCTGTTCACAGAATACAGTATACATTTTCTAACGATTTTTAAAGGCAAAATAGTCAAAACTAAATATAGGTTTATAAATTAGGAACGAGTTACTTAAATTTGTTAGATTATACTTTCAAAACCTAGTCCGTTTACTGATGCTACAGCAATAACAATTAACTTGATTATATTGTAAAATAATTTTAACCAATAAACTGGCAATGTACTCTCAAAGTCAATTTAACATCTACCAAAACAGAGATAAAATAAATCTATGACAATACAGTACTTAAATTATCCTATATACTTTACCGTATTAAGGTGTATTTGTTAGTATTTGTTAGTGTACGGACATAAAAGGAATAACACTTTTGGAAATAAGTTTCAAGCGTATATAAAAACGTTTCAATTACTATAGAAAATAGTTTACGGAAGGAATTAATGTCTATATAAGTAAAATTAGCTTGCAACAAGAAAATAAAAAAATAAATGATATTTTATGACAATGTGCTATAGTCCGTGTATTGTTCGAAAGAGGGAAAATGTTTTTTTTTATTACAACATAGCTACAAATGTTATTTTTATAGCTTAATTAGTATAAATATATTGTATACCAAACAATAATAATCATAGTGATCTTAGAAAAATTAGAACTCACAACAAGTAGCGCACAAAAATCAAGTTTATTTAAGATTTCATTTTAATTGACTTAGGTCTGGTATCCTGTAGACTGTTATGAATTTTAAAGTAGTTTCTCTTGTTGACGAAAAACCATTAAAATGTTGTGTTGGTGACTATTATTGTGATAATAATCGGAGTGGTTGAAACATCTTACAGTATATACCATAAACTAAACATTCATATTTAAAATCCATAATATTAAATGTCATGATTTTCATATTAAATTTAGAACCGAACGCATTTAACAAAACAATTTGGTAGTGACATAATATCCTAATCAGTTTATATATTTTTTAATATACAAAGAATATCAGCCTAAACAACAGCTGAAGTTCAATTCAAACAATAACATAAGGCCGACTTTTAAGGATAAAACACTAAAACTGTTTTTTTATCAAATGGACATCCGAATAAAATGGTTTCGTTCCAGACTTATAATAAAAATTGTATTACTCGTTTGAATAAAATGTTTTTTTTATCACCGAGAGACCTGTTTATTTGTCTTTATTCAATATTCTGAGATTGCAACGAATAAAACTGATTAAAGGATGTCCATAAAGCGGTCGAAATAACTCTTAACACGGAATAAAACGAATTAACAAACTCGTTAGGGGGAACATTTCAGTTTTACTGGTGTCGCAATTAACACTAACTCGATTTAAAACGTTAGACTAAATTGGAATTCTTAATTGAAAGTAATGTTTTCTGTAAAAGTGATGATTTTGTTTTGACATTCTAACATAGCATATTTCTTATCCTAGGACGCTAAGCACGAGCCCGGAATTGTTTTTCACATTACTTCAGTCTAGACCACGGGTTACGGCATTATAACTTAGATAAAAATCCATTGGTGATTTGGTGGGGTTTGAACTCGGGACCCCAGGAACCGGAGTCCCGCGCTCGAACCACTAGACCGTATAGCAATGCGTATGGGAATAAACAATACATACATGTTGTTATGCAACTTTCCGCATTGCTAAACATTTTTGAACTGTTACGTGATTTATTGACGTGGATTTTATTGATATTCTCTGGGGTGTTTCCTTTGAACCCGGCCACCAAAGGATTATTGTATGAATATAAACAAGGCTTGTGATACATAAGTTAATCAAAGCTCTTGATTAACTAATAATCTAAAACAAGAGTGTGAGGAAAACTAAATATGTGTTATAAACATCATTAGGGTTTGATTGTTTTAATACAAAAATGGTTAATTATAAAAATCTAATGATAGATTATGTTTTAAAATATAATACCAAGCACTTATAGCATGCTAAATAAAATATTTTGAAACTACCTACCAATTAATTCCTTTTATCACTTTCGTAAAAAATGTACACATCCCAACTATCAACAAAATTATATACCCTTTTTGTACAATTTTTTTTATATTTACGTTATAATGATTACAACATAAATAAAAAAATCTTCATATAAGTTAAACAATTTATAAATTACTACTGTTAATTTACTAGACTTGTTAGATAATAGAAAGGGGGTCTACTTCTTATACATTTAGGGTGTTTTTCTTTTCCTGTATACATTTTTCCCGTTTTCTTAACGTTACTTTACTTAACGATGTGGAACTCAAGGCAAAAGCATATTAAGGAAGCTTTTCTTGTATTAGTCTTTGAAAACATCTTTTTAAAGGAACATTTCATTTAGGCTATTACCATAGAATCATTGAAATAACTATTTTGAAGCAAATTATGTATTCCGAAGTTTTACTCTCAAAAATAAAATCCTGCAACATTCTTTGAGACTATTTAATAAAATTAGGGTGTAGTTGTGTGCTTAAAGGTGGCAGAAAAATCTGCAAAATAACTGTGAATTATAAATTCACACTTGTTTTTACAGGAGAATATGTCAACTGTTATAGTTTGTTTGTGTAGGCTACAGAGATACATTTTGAATAAATTTGGTAATTTTATATATCATGGTAAGCAATCTTATTAGTTAGCCCACATTACTAACTTTCTTGTAGTATAAAACGTAAGTACTCGTTAAACCTAATGTTATTTAAATATAGAATAAATCTAACATTTTTAGGAAATCTTAAATAAATATAGAATTTGGGAGGCTGCAGTTGGGGTATTATTATTTGTAAATTGATACCACTGTGTTTTCTTATTAGGTCGTCTTTTATTAACTGGATATTAAATAAATTAATCCATCATATAAACTAAAAATTAATCCAAGGTTAAGTAAAATTGTTTTGTACACATATTTTAGTTATGTTTAGACTTTAGAATTTTAGAAAAGTTGATTTATAATTTACCTAGATAATTTTTTTCTTCTTTTATTTTACAGTATCACTAATCAAGTAAATGATTAGTCCAGTACCAACCTTATAACGAGTATATATGCGTTATAATACACTATAATCAAAAATGAAAGCTAACAAATGCATAATTTATTAAATGGGCAGTAAATAAAGTAGGTCAAAAAATTTTCTCTCCGGTAATTTGGTGCAATCAGCTTCTTTTCAGAAAAGCTGTTTCGGCCCCTTAATGGCCTCATTTTATTATTCTAGTAATTTTACTTTAAAATAAAAGAATTAATACAAACTTCTACATTTCAATCGCTGTTATTGTCTAGCAGTAATTAGGATAAACGTTATACTTTCAGTCATTTGGTTTGTAGTTTTAAACAGTACCAAACCCTACCGACAGGGTACACTACATATTAAATGTTATCATATCGTTAAGAATACAATAGATAACATTGTTATAACTGTATCTAAAACATTTTTTACTATAAACATATTTAAGTTATTCGTAGTAAAAACCGACAGTTATTTATTGCATTGTTTAGATGTTAACACGTTATATTTCTGTCTAACCTATGTAAATTCACGTGACTAACAATCATTTGTACCAGTCATAAAATGAAAGAACATCTGTTAACGACTAAAACACAAACTTCCCTCGTCCGTCTTTAATTACCTTTAACTAGCCAAGACTTATTGAAAATAATTTTTAAACGGTAAATTATCGATATACCATTTACCTTAAACTGAAATTACTTGTCAAAATGGTTTACTCTACAATATTGATCCGCATGTAAAAAAATTATGTATGTTGCAATAAAACAAAACACCAAATGAAACGAAGGATTTATCAGTTTTAGCTTACAATGTTCTTGAACATTAACAATAATTATTACACAACAACAATGATTACAGATTTAAGCTTCAGTGTCCAATCGTCAATGGTGGAAGGAATACAGCTTAAAGACAAAGTTGCCTTCATCTTTTCTTTTATGTTACAGGTTCAGTAAAAAAGTAAGTTCATGGAACAATCGCACAGTTTAGCAACATGGAGCGAGCTAATCTAGTGGTAGAGTTAAAGACTTCGGTTCCTAAGGTTCCTGGTTCAAATACCACCAACTACCAATGAATTGTATTTGAGTGATAATGCTACAACCTCTCATCCTGCCTGAATTAACGCGACAAACAATTTCGGGCTAAGGTTTGGCTGATAAGTAATAGAAACTATGTTACTTTCAGTTAGCATTTTTCGATTTATTACAGATACTACTGTAAAAGAACATGGTACTGTGTACTGTATTTAGGTAAACACACTCACATAAATAGTTGCAGAAATATTGGTTTGTCCTGAACTCACTACGTTAGGTTATCAATTATTAAATGATTTGAAATTAAACTATAGTAAATTACTTGTTGATATGCATTAACAAAATATTTCAATTACTATTCCTTTTAAAATGAAGATTAATCTTAAAAATTATAACTATTTTAACTTAGTAAATTGAGCCAGAATATTCAGACATAATGAGAATCTTACTGTTAAAGATACAATTAGTTACTACTGGCTACTTGCGTTTCTTAATTGTATTTTAACTATAAATTGAAACTTTCTCCTGCATTTTCATATTTTTTTAAACTCTTTCCCCGTTTATTTAAGGGAGTTATTAAAGCTGGGAAACTGATTTCAGCCTTATTTTATTTACATAATAATGTTATCTTTCACAATATAGCGGACGATCAACTATAGTTTCTTATTAAATTATTTATCAAAGAAATGATCTATTTTAAATACCAACTTTAATATGTCCTTTAAAATATCCAACGATGAGAATTAAAAATTTTGGTGTGTAGAAATGGAAAATTTGAATTTTATTGCACATTTTGCATAATAATTACTTAATGTTTTGCAACATTTTTATAAAATATAAATTGTCCATATAAAACATACTTTAGAAGTTAGTTTACGGATTTTATTAAAAAGAAAAAAAAACCTTTCATCCATGGTAAGATTTAGATTAAACATGTAAATCTTTAACTTATGTTATTAGATTTTTACAATAATTGTAATCTCTAATCTCCACCCAAACTCTTGTTACATATAATAACTTTAAAGTTTATAATGTAACCTTAAAAACTATAGGTGCCGTGGCACGGTAAAGTTGACTAAAGCTCATACGAGTCCGAGATTAACGTGTTTTATGAAAATAAGTAGAACCCTTAGAACGCTAATACTTCTCTTAAAATTTACCGCTTAGGTGTTGTGAAATGTATTCAAAACTTCCTCGATTTTTAGATAGCAGTTAACTATGGTTTTTCCAAAAGTTATTGAAACAATTACAAAAGTTCATTTTCTCGGTAATCAGGTAAATCTGCGTTATTTTTTTAAAGCAATTCGATATGAAAGAAGGTATCCTTAGTGAGGCGAGTAATTACAAAATTTATAGTATTTATATTTAGAACTAACATATTTATCTGTAAGAATATATGTAATACATGTAATATATTTAAACCAAAATTGATACATTTACAAGGATCTATGTTTTTTTCCAAGCTGAAGTTAAAAATAACCGATGGTTACTGAATGTTAGTGAAACTACAAGCATAGTTTTTAAAGGACAGTTAAATATTGTCATGAAATCGAAAAACTCATTTTGTTTATTTAATAACTTATTTTTAAACAAGAGAAACAAGCAGCATGTGGTCTATATGCTGAAATGTACAATAACTTATATTATACCAAAGGCTGATATGTTATGACACATTCTTATGGTGTTAAATACAATATATACATTATAAAAGGGACAAACTAATAAATACAAATAATGATGTCTTACAGTATTACTAAAGTGTCATTTAACATCAATATTGAATAGCGAGATAGCTGACATTAGACAATATTTAGAACTTTTTTATTAATCAATACACTTACAGTGGTTAAATTATATTTTTATTTTACATTTGATAATATTCCTAAGAAAACTGCACACAGTATTTTATGGAAAAGACAGATATCTGGATAAAACTAAAAAAAAAAAAAAAAAAAAAAAAAACTTGATGGATAATGAATTATGTTAAAGAGTTGAGTATTACATTTAGTTTTATTTTATTTACTATCCTATTCAATAATTTCCAATAATGTATCCATTTTCAATCATCAAATAATTTCCCTGGTATGATTAAGTTCTTCAACGATTTAAAGAGTGTAAACACGTATGTTAATTGACACGTTAATCAAATAACACATAAATCGTATGTTCATGTTACAAAATTGTTCATTCCTAAACTGTTACCATTATCCACCTAAATTTAAGAACATTAGAATTACTTATTTAATTATTTAATTTAATAAGATTTTTCAGTCGTTAAAGTAAAAGTTGGAAAAATTCAATCACGATTTACAAATTAAACTAGAGAGGACGACAGTAATTAAAACGTGCAGGAACATTCACCAGTGATTCGATCACGAACTTGTTGTAATCTTTAATCAAAATGAAACCGAACATTACTAGATCACGAAGTAAATTTTTTAACAAGATTTAAATATTATAGGTCTGTTAAAATGGTAAACAACTAATAATTTGAACTTTTTAGCGTGCATTTGTAATATTTTATTTAATTATTTCTTGTTATTTACCAACGGCATAGCCACTTTACAGTGAAAATACATTTACAACTTGAAATAACAGAAATAAATAGTAAATAGTTGTTACAAATAGTGAACGGTAACAAATAAATAGTAACAATATAAATATTTATAAATTATAAATAGAAAGTTTGTAGATGGCAACAAATATGAAGTGCATACCGAGAAAAAAACCTTTCCTTTTTATTTCTATGGACTTCTCATATAGAAAAATTGTAATATGCATTTCATGAATAAAATATAGATTTAAATAAGTTACCGATTTGCTTGCTTTCAATAGAACGTTATCATGATAAGCTAGCCTAAGTACAAAATATAAAAAAATATTTGCCATTTTATTATAAGCAAAATGTTATCAAGAGGTTTTCAAAGTATTTCCTTTCCCTTCCTTTTTCGGTTCTAAACGCAACATTTATCTAACACTTTAATTTGACATTCTGAGAACCCTTATTTCATATTCGTTAAAAGCAATTTGTAATTTTTTTCTATAACTTAAATTGCAAGTGCTAAAGAAGGCTGCTAAAGGAAAAGGTTAAAAGAAAAAGAAGTGACCTTTAAATTAGAAGTTTCGCTTGAATTAGAGTACGATAGATTTGTCTTGATGAGTTCATTAACAATCTTCTCTTTCTCAGAACTGTCTCATTATCTTTATTTATAAAGAGTAACAACTACAATAAAAGCTTAACCATTACGCATAAATGGCTATTACAATACTAACCTATCGTCACTAAAAGTAACAACGAAGCAAGTTTTCTCACTCTAAGTGATATATATTATACGCTGATATTATTTATTTATGTACTTTCACAGTAAACGCCGTTTTTGCAGTAGAAACATCAGTGTTTGTTCAAGATCATAGCCATTATTGGTGAAACCTTTTTTGCACTAGATATCCCTAAACATAAAGTTAAGACTTAATGGACACGACATTACTACATACATAACATAATAGGCCGATACTATCTGAGACATGTAATATTGTAGAGGTAATTAATGCTGGTAATATCCGCATAATCATTGCACCGTATGATATACAGTATCTCCAGTAACGAAGGAAAAATAGCTGAAAATGAGGATGTATAGAGCTGAACATAGGATCATTCTTATTTAGGAATTTCTGAAGTTTTTGTTTTAATTCACATTGAAAAATCACCCGAATTAGGTTAACGGAGTTTGAAAAACCAGAATCACCTATCAATTATATTCCTGGGAAAGGTTGTTCTTCAAGCATATTTAGATTTGTAATAAGTCTTCTTAAGCTTAGACAACCTCAGTGAACTACTGTAATACAGCAGATACCCCCACCGCAGCAAACCTGCAGACTAAGCGAATTTCCATTTGCCTTAATTGATATACAATAAAATCTGTTTAAATAACATTAGGTTAAAAGAGTACCTAGGTTTGCTGCTGCAGGAAGAGTAATAAAGGGGATTTTTAGTAAAATATTATTAACTTAGTATAAAATGAATACATTTGCCAAGTTTGGTCAAAATACAGTATATTTATAAACAAGCAAACTACAATATTTAAAATATTCACTATGATAACAACATGCGAATTTTAAATTTTTTTTTTTTGTATTTTCTTATTAACCAATAACCGCACAGAAATACTTAAATATACTAAATTATTTTAATTTTTAAGCTCTTTAAATGGTTTAGAGAAAATATGGGATTTCAAGATAATAGTAGATTTAGAAATATTACAGTGCCATAAAACCGAATATTCAATACAATTGGATTTGTGGGAATATTCTGTTAAACATGTAACTACAACAAAATTTTTCAGCTACCCAACTAATGTATATTTTGAACAATAAACCAATAACCAGTGAAATTTCATTCAATTGATTTCAATTCAAGTGTGTATTTAGCACAAAGTTTCAATTAAAAATTAAAAGTACCATAAAAGAATAGGGCAATGCGTAGTTGTTAACTTTTCCTGAAGTTTCTATGATACTGGAAAGAAGTTGTGTGGGTTGATAACAATCTATTACCATTCAATCTATTATATTAGGTGCAAAAGTTGATCACTTGTACTTCAAATCAATCTAAAGCCGAAGAAATCTCTAAGGACCAAGACATGTGTGAAGCCCATCAAACTTGGAATAGTAGGCGATTTAAACTTTCTTGGTAGCAGAAAGGCAATCCGGAACTTTCTTTATGTGATGGAAGCAAACTGTACCAGACTTATATTGGCACTTTATCACAACATATTTAATATCATCTTGGAATACTGTATTTTATAAACTCTGTTATCACTTTTATAGGAAAAGAAACGAGTTGGTGACATTGTAGTAGTTTCAATAAATTAATATAGGTTTTATGACTGAGACTATGGTGTGAACAAAAATTAGTTGCGGATAGTAAACTATTTTACATGCTTTTTGACAAACATTATTAATCTTCATTGCCTTTTCTGCTAACCTTGTCTTTGTATAAGTCTTTGTTCATAACGACCGTAGTGTTACCATTGTCGGCCGGAAATCACGGATCTTTAAACACGTTGCCTACCAGCCGTCACCCCTCTGTGTCAGGACTCTTGTGTTACCTGATAGTGAATGTGTTAAAGCTGAATTTACATCAGAACAATCTGAATTTGAGAAAAGAAATTATGTTCAGAAAGATGAACCATCTGCAATGCGTTTTCAGGTCTCATAGCTGAGATTTTCCTCAAACAAAAAGAAAATAAACATACAATCATAACCGACAATCGAACGATTAAAAAATTAAGGTGATGGAAAAAACTTAATGTTCTCTAGTCCGAGTTTAAAATTTAGTAATTTAATGTAAAAATATAATTTTTGAAAAATAGAAAATTCCCTATTATATTTACCTTCATTATAAGATTTACAGGCAAAAACTTGAATCAACACAAAATTTAATTCATTAGAAATATATTATGAACATTTATTTAATAACGATTCTTAGACACTCTATGGTTAACAGCTCTAACTATCCAAACATTTGAAAACAATTATTAACAACCCTTTGAAAATCGAATGTAGTTAGTTGAGCTAAATATAAATGTGAAGAAAGACAAAGTTTTATATTCAAACCACGTTTAGAAGCAGTCACGACCACCTCGTCTGGTTGAACATGTTTAAACGTTTTTGTCTGCAGAACTGACTTTATCTCGGACCCAAGGTTTTGTGTCTGAAATTCACATAACGTGATGTTGGCCAAGCATATGTATAAGGTGACTTGAATATAGCTTACAACACTGTGTAATGTGTATACCATTTTATTTACTGTTTTAACAAGTAAATCCAACGTAACATTGTGAACGTTGTCTTTATCAATAAATGACCCACCATCCTTCTTTATTCTTTAATAAAGCTTAAAATCACATTTGCAATATGTTGTTTGTGTGTTTTTACACCAGTGATAATTTTATTTTTTGAAAGGAAACGGTCCAAATCCTGGTCTTGTTACCAGGACGTCAACATTTTGTTAGATAGCATCATTAATTCATAGCCCAATGACAAATAGCATCTGGGTCTGGGAACGATTTTCCTTGGGTTTGAACCAGTGACCTACAGATTTGAAGGCGAGCACTAAAACTACTCGGCTACCCAGACAATTAAATATATTTCCTAAATTGGCCTATTAAAAGTATAAACTACAATTAAAACTTCGTCCTAGAGTTTTTGTAGTTTGTAAAAAAATGTCAGTAACAAGCAATGTGTTTTCAGTGTAACAAGACTATAAAATTGCATCGTCTTCTAACAAGGTTCTTTTTAGACAACGTGTGTGGTTGTTAACTTCACGTGGTAGTGGGGAATGTGTTATGAATGTAATTTTTTCTCACAAAGGATCAAACCTTTTTTTGAATTTACTTTTACTTTTAACTTTCAATTCAATAATAAGGGTGTCCATTAATGTGTTGTTAACATACTAGCACCTTTATCGAAATAAGATAAGATGATATGTGCATCAAAATCACTGTTATACATTTATCCGGGATTTTAAACATTACATAATACACTTTAAAACTTAAATTGGGTCCTTTTGTGGCTCATGTAAAAAAAAGGCTAATAGTTTTAATCCGAATCTAAATAAAACTATTTCCCTCAAAAGTTTGTTAATAATTTGTGATAGAAGTTAAATTATCATTTTAAGTGATGTTAAATATATTGATACAACGTGTTGCACCACAAACTGCTATGCAAGATATTTTTCCTTTGGAAACGCTGCATAAGTGTAGGTGACATTGTCACTAACACTGCTCTATAAATAAACACCTTTGTATGAAGACCGCCATTTTAGAATTTATGGTGACAAAGGAAACATACCTTTGCATACGTAGCTTTATACTTTTATGCTTTACTTGGTGACAGAACTGTCTTTACAACCAAACTTGAATATTTTTATTGACAACACATGTTTAAGTGTAATACACAGGTTAAGTGTAAGAGAGGGCCATGTGGCCCTAACTTTACCTATATAAATAAATAAAACAGTTTTTATTTATTAATGTTTTAGCCACATTGTTATAGAATCTAAGATATTGAACTTGAAAAAGTTTTTATACTATTTTACAGTGTTGAACACGACGTATGAAAAAATCTTTCTAAGAGAATTGTAGTGCCTTTTTTTGGGTTTCCAAATTTGTCATTCAAGTCAAATTTACAAGGTATTACATTTTGTTGTGTCACAAAATATACGTTTTCTGATCGAATATTTCATTCAGATCATACAAATTCTATTAAAAATATGATTATATTGCTAAAAGATGAGAAAACGAGATTTTATCAGGCAGTTTCAAGATATTTCGAAAAATAAAAAAATAAACTTTGTTTCCAGGAGTAGGACTGCAATATAACCATTCAAATTACGAATTTTACTCGTAATTTGCAAACATAATATAGCCTTAAAATCCTTGACACTGACTACCAACCACCCAGTGTTTTTGTATTTCTTAATATTGACATTCCATCGATGACTCTTAGTATTTAGCCTGATAATAGATTGTTGAAATGGTAAGAATGTAGACCTCAACACTAAAGTATACTTATAAAAATACATGATTCGAAAACTCATTTATTAATAACTCTTAGACAATTTACAATAAACATATTTTCAAAAAAACACAAACAAAATAAACTATAAAAATATATGATTTGAAAACTCATTTATTAATAACTCTTAGAGACTTTATGATAAACATATAAAAAAAAAACACACACAAAATATTTTCTAATGTAACTGCATTTTTATCGAATAGGTACAAATCGAAAATCATCATATGTAAATACTGACGTTAATGTTAAGATGCTTAAGATTGGACTTAGTTTTTCTAAATAGAAATTAATTACACCTCAACAATATTAGATTTTTATTATATTTCAGAGTAATTTTTGCACATACTTAATTAAGTATTGGTATAAAACATTTGACTGACATGTTTTGTAACTCCTGGCTCAAAGCTAACCACGTTGAATTGTTGTGATATAAAGCATTCCTCGTCCTTTTACCTGAACATTATTACAACGACGAGTACGGGTGGAATTTATATTATGTTAATCTCAGTCTTTTTAAAATGTCCCCTTGGTAGAATTTATTGACAATAGATAAATACGTGTTCCTATGTAGAAACCATAACGCAATAGTTATTCGTTTTAGTTAGGTGTTGACTGTTGTTTCGTTACACATACTGTATGTTTTGGTTCAACTGGTCCATTGATTACAATAATCGATCTCTATTACAAGAGATCGATGATTACAATATATTGCTTTTGCTGTAATGTACAAACTTTTGTTTCAGTACACGTTTTAGTAGTTTATCAAGAACTATTGAAGGCTATTTCTAGTTTTCGTTGATTTTATTTTACAGAAAGTTCTTTTCTATTTGTAAAAAAATGCGGTATGTTTTTGTCCCTGAAGCAATGTGTGTTGTCACAATGCAATTATTTAATCAAACCAATGTGACAAATTAATATTAAATAACTTGATCAGCATTTAACGAGTTATTTAATTTACGGAGGGTAAATAAATAAAAGATAGTTTAATGACACTTAAAACATAGTTATATTTAAGCTTATAATGTTAACTCACAAGATGGTAGATTTTCATAGTGGATGGTGGGTAATGATTGATTTCACCTAAATTAATATTATAGCAAATACATTACACATTACTTCTAAATCCAAAGTAAGCTATACGTTTATTGTGAAATACACTAGACACAACATTAAACGAAATTATATAATAGTTCTCTGAGCCTTTTACTGGTTAAAAGGTGTAGGAGATTTTTGGTAAGCGTTAAATTAAAGCTAGTGCCTAAACTTAGTTAATAGAACATAAGGCTTCAATGAGAGTATTCTGAAAAATTATTTGATTACCAATGACATTTAACAGGTGCTGGCTTAAGTGGTTCCAAATACATTTTAAATTTACCCCTTTATAACAATAATATGACCATTATTAACGGGTCTGGGTTTATATGGAATAGTACCGAAATTTTTTAAAACTGTTAATTATTTTATAGGTGTGTATGTTTGTAAGTTAAAACCGATTTCGTTCCGGTTAGTATAACTAATTTTGTCTAGACAACTTTAAATAAACAAGAATAAATGATAAAGATGATGATTTCGCTTTTATAGCAAGTGAACCTTTCCCATATTATTTTCATAACCGTGTGTGGTTAATATCCTAAAACAGCAAATACCATATGGTAAAACCATTCCATGACATGAATCATATGTTCACTTTGTGTTTGCAGAAACTGCTTTTTTCAATTAGTTACTATAACGTCTTCTCATGACTTTTTAACAATTAAACCTTATGTTAACTTTGAACCAACTAGTTGTAATATGAACCACTACCAGACAAAATTTACTTAATTCAGAAGAAAATAAATTATGGTTACGCATAATCTATCTTAGGCATGAAATTAGCCTTTATTTCCACATAAATGTAAGGAAAATAGTTAACCATTTGTCCGTACAACGGTAACCTCTGGCTTTAAACACGAAAACAGATTATACGCTTTCTTACATAGCTTAAAGCATTATTGTGAAGTGTTAAACTGTTTTTAACGATTATTTTGTATTAAAATTAAAACCAAATCCTTTCTTAGTAGAATATTACCTTAGAACGCTGATCCTACTGTGGTAAATCATTTCAAGGTTACTTAAACTTTTGCATGTGCCTAACCTTTTAAATAATTATAAATGCTTATAAATAGCGATCTATTAGCAACACTATCATTGTATACGAATGTAGAATCAGAAATGGTTTATTGTGGAGGTTCGCTGAAGAGGTTTTTTTTTATTTCCATGCATATTAGATAAAGAATATTCATAAGAGTACTGCACTTTTTACTTTTTATTTTTTTTTAAGATGTTGGTGACCTCTTTCAACCTGAAGGCGAAATTTGCATTTGAAGGAAATTTGCAAAGGGTCAACTGATTTAAAAAATAAAGGGTCAACACTAGGGTTTATGCAAATATTGTAGCATTCGCAGACGGTGTTTTTATAATATGTTTTGATGATAGCTTAGGAACACTATATAATGAACGCTCCAATATAACGAATAAATTATTAGAAAAATATGAAAATATGTAGACGTTTCAACCCTGACGATGGAAACAGCCGGAAATAATTATTCTGTTAACTGATATTTAGTAAATAATTTATTCTTCTTCTAACGAAAAAACGGTGTGCATATATTTATTATAAAATGATAACACTAAAATCAAAAGATTTGGAACAACCATTGAAAATATGGTACATTAGGGAAATTGTTCGGCGATTAAAACACATGAAACAAAATCTAATTGTCCATAGAATTAATTGTTTTCCATTCTCTAGAGGTACATTTATCTCAATGTAGATTTCTAGCCAACCAAATGAGATTGCTTGCTCTAATTTATGCAGGCTTCGCTTTATAGCTAATTAATCTCAATAAAAAAAAAAAAAAACTGTCAACCTTGTAAAACGTGTAATTCTTTTTTAATTCGCATTTACGTGGGAACTTCATTTCTGACTGAATTGTTTGTTTTTAGAATATCGTATGGATCATCATGTTATCATCAGTTATATATTTTTTTACAAACCTGAGGAAAACGATGAAAGTAGCCATAGGATTCAAAGATAATTGAATCATTGAGTTGTTAAGTGATCTACTGCATAATTTAAGTGAAAAAAAAACAGCAATTGAATTTTAACAACAAATAGTCAACTCAGATTTCACCTCCATGTGCTTAATGATTAACTACGTTTCATTAAAAGTTTTCCTTTGAAATTATGTGATTGGTTAGAAACAAATGAATTATCAGTGTGATTAATTTTAACTTAGGCTACTCAGAAACACTTCGTTCTTGTTAGTAAGATAAAGCATACTCGAAAAATTAGAACTAAATTCTCACAATTTTGATAAACCACAATAAGTCTATTGTTTTCTAATATTCCATTCATGTTTGTATAATACGCAATTGTAATTTCTACATAATAAAATCAAAATCATTCCTGACATAAAAATAATATATGATACTTAACTATGCCTTAACTTCTTTCCCAGTGCGCCTTTTGAAATAAAAAGGCATAGGCTACAAAAGAAAGTTAAAAACATCAAAATATAGAATAGGTGAGTAGGTCAAATATGTAAGTACATTTCATAACAAGCTAGTCTGACTAGAATATCAAACGGAGCTGATTGCTACGAAATTGTCACAGAGAGAAGTGTACGTCCTACTTTGTATGATGAGTGTCACATTACCTTTACATCCATTGTTGGAGATATAATGAAATAGGTTAGTATTTGATGCTAATCTGTTATTGCCTATAAATCAGATAAACTCAGACATTTTTACTAGTTTGGTAGATTTATTTCAATTCAACTTATAAGCTAGTCCATTTAAGTCTGCTTTATTTATAGGTTATTTTACCATCACGAGCAAAAGCTATAAGCATATTGTAATATTACGGTATCTGAAAAAAATATGTTAAATAATTTTACTTCAGGTACAACAAAGAACAGATAACTGAATTAATTGTTAACAATTTATCTTGGGTGTTAATGGTTTGTATAAATTTTTATGTCAGATTAGAGCATACAAATTAATAAAAACATTATTGTTGTAAATAATTTAATAATAAAAGTCGTCGAAGGAAACGGGTTAGTTATAAACTGAAACTTTTGCGATGGTTACAAATCCTAACCGTATAGTAATTAATTTTGACCAACCAAATTCTATGGGATTATATAGGGGTGTAAAACCTATATTGGTAATACAGCATATAAAAACATAAAATAATACAATATTAGCTAGCAAAATATAATACATGTTTGGATACGTAAGTAACACGATATTACGGTTAAAAAGAATTTTTATGAATGAGTTTTATAAACAAGTTTTCGGTGAGTAGAAAAGTACTGTCGCAGAATAGTAAAAAAAAGAATATTCCATTTATTACGATAAAACATATAAATATAAGTTTATTTTTTTTTTAAATTTCTTATTTGCATGTCAAAATAAAAATTTATATTTTTAATTATGTGCTAGTAAGATCATCGTAACAATTGAGGTTTCTTTTATCACTAGGACAACTGTATCACTGTTAGCCCTCTCTAAAATCACTTGTTTACAATTCCTGGAGGTGATACTGACAGTTAAGAATGATTATTCCTTTTTTGTTCTAGAGGTTGAATTAGATTTTAATTAAAGCAACAAAAAAAAAAAAAAAAAACCAGAAGATTGTGGCAGTATATAAGATAATTAATCATAATTAATGATAATAATTAAGATGATTAATCTTTTGTCAGTTTTGTTCACAAGATCTCCTGTTAGTACGTTTATGAATGTGAAAATTGTGTAGGTGTCCATCTTATGATTGTGCTAAATAAAAGGAAAATACCAAACGCCCATTTAAAACGAAATGGTATTTATAGGCGTAGTAAACATGATTACTTGGTGTCTACCAACGATGATATGATATAATGATGTTATACCTGTTTCAGCTCTACTTTATTAGTTTAAAACTTTACTGAAGATATATTAAATTAAAAATCCAATAAACATATAAATAAGTTGTCCCTTGAACTTCTAATGCAAACATACATTTAATCCAACCAGAAAAGCAATTTAATTCTGCAATTATTGAAGCGAATAGTTTACTTGTTTACTCTTCATTGTATCCAATAATTGTTTAGAGCTTTCTCTGCTACGAACAACTTGTTTAAGTTCTACAAATCTCTATGAGTGAGAAAATTGTTTAGAGAATTCCTTTCGGTGTTTCTCTTTAGTAACGTTTAACAGAACTCTATTAGTCTTGTTAAGTTAGTTTAGTAATTTCTTAGTTATATAAACAAATCCTTTTAGGTGTATTATACTAGCCTGAAGTAATATAGCCAAAGAAATTCGTATAAAACTTCCTAGTTTAAATGAAACACAGTTTAACTTGCTTAAATCGAAATGTAAATTTAAAGATTGTGAGTTTTCCAGTTGTTTCCATGGAGACCAATCAATAAAAACATACCTCACAACATTGAAAACCATCTAGGCAAAATACTAGACAAAAACAGATCTGGAATAGTTTGATACAAATTCTCAGACTTAAAGCTTTGAAATTAAAGTCCAATCATTTAAATGTTTTTTTTTTTTTGTATTTTACTTCATGAAAATAGTTAGCCATTCCATAAAAAAATAGAACGCTGTTTTTCTTAACGATATATTTTAATATGCACAAACCAAAAATAAGATTTTTTACTTTGAATTTCGTATTTAAGTTAAATCATACATTTTACAACGGGTATTTACTTTAAAAAAACGGTTTCCGAAAGCCACAAGATATTTTACCATAGATCATATTCTTGGATCCAAAGCAAAAGATATAGTTATTAATGTGAAAGTGAATAGTCACTTGACTTTTGGTGGTATAAAACATCATAGTCTACTCAAAAACTGTAGTAAATATGAATAATGAGATAACACATTTCAGACATCTTTTAGGAGAAATTAAAGAATCACATAATAAATAATAAAACATGAGTTGAGGATGAATTTACTGTCACACCTTTGTGTGGCAAAAACAAAGAGGAGTATCACAAAACAAAGTCTTACCTCGGGCACTACGGCCAAACAAAATCCCACTCAGACACATTGCATTGGAATTAATTTACCTTTTCCTCTTTTGAAAAATTAGACCACTCAGCAAATACCATTGTAAACGTCTAGAAGAACTTAGAAATAAATTGTTTATATTATTTGAAGACAGATAAACACATTTTTCTTTTTTAAAGATTGAAAACTAAATCTTCTTTGAAAAGTTTATGATAGCTTCAGCCATTCATGGGGAGTATTTGTAAAATAAAAGCAGGAGTGAAGTATAAGAGCTCACTCACATCGTTCATTCCGCTCAATAATGAATTTATGACTAGTATGTGATTTAATCAACTATGATTCATTCTTAAGCACGATAATGCTAATGAGTATTACCAATTCATTTACAACAAATATGAATTAAACATTTTTTGTGTCAAAAAATGTTGAAGGGACCAAAGATTCAGCTACACAAAGAGTAGCGTTAGCACAGTAGAAGTTACATCTATGTTTATTTATTTATTTACCACAGTTAAACCAATTTTACATGTTTGAAATTAAGTGAAAAAATCGTTTTTACTTAATCACTTTTGACTTATGACTTAAGCGTGGAGGTTTAATAATGGAAAACAACATACACGAATTGTCTATACGTAAATAGTAGGAAATGTTAGAGATAACAATAATCAAACATACAAATTATAGAAATAGCAATTTCAGAATACGATAGTAGGTCCAGCGTATAAATACAAAGTTTTCGGACACAACAATTGAATCTGACTACGGATGTCAAACTGGGTTGAATGTCTCGGAACTAACACAGGAAAATTGTACGCCCTACTTTGTATGACGTTTGTGACAAGGCAATATATTCTCGTTGGAGACGCAAGATTTATAAAGGACACGCTTTTGATTGACTCAACAACTAACTGACCATTACAGTAATTCGATCTACCTACGGCATCAAATTGTAAATGTAGTGTGAGTTTGAATAAATTAATAACTTCTTGATCAGCATCGTACGTGTTATTACATTACCTGAAAAAATATATACGTCTCATAACCCTAGTAATATTATATTTACACTTATACTATTGGTCCAGGTCCAAATCAAATACAGGTCCAATCATCATCAGACCTGTCAATAGAACTCGATCACCACTTTTTATATGTATTTATCGTCTTGTAAATCAACAGTATAAGTGTAAATATATCATTATTAGTGTTATTAGACGTATATATTTTAGTTTTTTGTTTAAATGAAGTAAACCGAGGCGGATTAAAATATTTTGTACTCTACTAAACTCATCACTGGCTGGACTTGATGGTTTACCGACAAAAATAAGATTTGCCTCATGTAAAACTGTGTATATCCTAGCAAAAGTGTATTCAAAATCACAATAATGAAATTGTCGTATTAACAATCTTACGAATATTACAGACCAAAGTAACAACCAATTTTACTAATAAGGCATAGTTTTTTTTAACTTTAGGCTAACATAACCGTACATTTAATTAACGTAAACTCTAACTATGTAACCTCTAATCAGGGTAAACCAAAAACCTAATCAGATATCGTGGTTGGTTGCAAACCAAATCAAATAATTGTTTGTTCAAATCCCTTAATAAATCGCACAGAGGAGATTGTGGTATCAACCGTGGTTAAATCGGCTTCAGAAAACAAAGGTTTGTGACTAATACATTTCACATTCAGCAGTTATTTATATTTATGTCTTTTACTCGCAAATTTCACACACATAAAAAGTAACTCATTATTTACTTATTTTTAAAATATTTTTGATCTTTTCAGACTAAAAATATCCAGACAATGATGAAACCACGAATGATCCGTGGTGCAACCCAATACATATGCCGTAGCAATATTTCATTCCTTTAATAATATTAAACTGTGAAATGAGGTAAAGAAACGTAATGTCAGCCAAAGTTTCTAGTTGACAGAACAAGTTTCTCTATTGATATTTTTCAACATCTATTTAACAAATCCACTGATCTATTTTCTTTCTCGTTTGGGTTTTTTCTTCTCAATATTGCTTTAAAAACTCTGGATGGATACAAAAGCTTCTATGGTAATTTTCACTTGAGTTTCCAAGCGCAAACTGTGCATAATGTCTAACTCATTGCTTCAAAATTATTGAAATTCAAAACCATAATGAATGATCTAGAACAAATATCTTCTTTTAAATCTTCTGCGAAACTACTATCTTCCAACGACAGATAGTTCTATGCAGTCATTGGGAACAATGAAGAGTAATCAGGTTAAACTATCTGCCTAGAGAATAAAAAAACTAAATTGCTTTTGTGATAATCAACAAAGTTGTCTTTCCTATTTGAAGTTCTACATACAACTTTACAATTAGCTTTTAGAGGAAACAGCTCAATGAATACTAGTATGTAAATCAATACTAAGTTACCTTATTATATATCATATTAAAAACTGTTTTGATGTAAAACTACCAGATATTGATTTTCATGTCCAAGTTAAATATAGAATGGTTTTGTAAATATAAAATAAAATGTACAACTCTAATGCACGTACTTATTAAGATTGTTCAACTATGAAGTGAGAGCACAAAAAACCTTTAGATTTTACTACAACGTTACTATTATTCTAGTTAGTAAATTAGCCGATACCTAAAATAGTTCTTTCGAAGTGATAACACTTTATAAATGTTTTTTTAAGGTTTTTAGGATAACTAACATTTTGAAACGGTGGTTGTAGGCTACGAAGATATTATTGATATTTTATTTTATATAATTTTTATCATATATTTATTACATTTTAAATAAATTTTAATACAATAAATCATCCTATGCCAACTTAATATCAGAAGACTTTGGGAAATAAACGTTCGATAGCCCTAATATTTCTCTAAACGATGTAGAAAATGTTATCAAAGTAAAATAAAAATACCGGTGATAAAATTAGTGCAAAGTAAACCTTCTTTGCATTGAAAAAAGTCTATTTAATTTTGAAAGTTCAAGACTTATCTCAAAGATAAAACTAGCATTTTACAATTTTAACTCTAGCGAAGTGAACTTCGTACTAGATAAAGCCATTAAAATTATAACTTAAACAGAAGTCAGGTCTCGTATCGCCAGAGAATGCTTTTAAGGACCATCCTTGGAGTATTTCCAACTCAAGGGAAAAATCAAATGTGGATTTTATCAGAAAACAGGTCATGGTTATATAATAATAAAAAAAAAATCTTTGCAATTGTTGCTACAAGACAGAACCAAGGAAACACTTAGTGTCAACCCTTTTAGAAGTTTTACTTTAAATGCCTGAATAAGCAAACTGAAACGGTATATTTTATTTTAAGGAAATAAATTTATGAAGGCAGGATGGAAAACAAGTAAAATATCAAAATATATTCCTAATACTTTGGTTTCTAAAATAGATTTTTTTTTTCAAGTATAACACAACAAATTACTGTTAATGACTCAAAATGGTATATTATAGTGCAAATAATCTGTTGGTCTACTGTTTTAGGAACAAAATAAATGACCTATTAGGGGTCTAATAAACCAATACCGTTTTATAAAACTTGCCAAATTTATATTTAATTTAATCTACACCCACAACAAATACCTATCACAATAATCTCAACGGATACATTGATTATAATATACTTTATGATGCAGTGGTTTTTATAAATATATTGTAGTAAACCTGACTTCATTGCCATCCTTACTACGCCAGGTAAAAATATATTAACACTGTCACGTCCCACGAACAATGCCGCATATTGCGTAGGAATTTTAATACCAAGAAACGTGCTGGTATGACTGGAAAGAAGAACTATTTTTACCAATAATTTAAAAAAAACGTGTGTATTATCTATGTCTATGTATATATTAATTACGTAAGCAGATTCTTTGCGTCAAAATTGTGGGCAACTGGGAAGTCGTAGAAGGACGGGAGATGGCTCAAATTAAAGGTCTCGACCCCGTGACGGCGGGAAAATAGTGAAATTACACAAATCTTGATACAAAATTAGATATAACGTAAAATGTTCTCCATAAGAATAGCATTAGAAGTCATTTACTGCTGATTTCTGTTTACCTCAATACAGCTGATCATGCTATATTTTGAAAACAGTGATCAATACACGCATTTGGTTTACTTTTAGCCAGTGAACTATGAAATGTATACTATAATAAAACTGAAATCTTGAAGATTAATCGGAAAAACGTCTGCATTCTTTGTTTATATTTAAATCATATACTCAAGTTTCATTTTTTTCATGCTTTTACGTTATTGTTGTGTTAAAGTAATAAACGAAATAGAATTACTATTCTGTATAAATAATCAAAGAGTCGAAATAAATTAAATCTAACTTCTGTTTTGTTTTTATTTTTAAATCATATGTTCAATTTTATTTTAAATGATGTTGTTTTCTTTATATTTCTACACATTTTAAGGTTAAGGTTGTGTTAATATATACAACTAAAATAACCTATAAATGTTATTGGTTCTAAAATGGTGCATTTGCATTCCATCGTAAGTAAATATTTTTTTTGTGCAGTGAATATACAACGTAGAGTAATCATATTCGATCATACTTTTATAAAACCACCAGGGATTCAAGATGTTTTGGTATGTAGGCTGCTGGATTTATATTATTTTCATTATAAGTACTGTAATTAATATGAACGCCAGGGGAAGACTACAAAGGCGGGGAACTGTTTATAGGAATGACAGTGCACTTAGAAGAGCAAGAGTAGATAATGACGAACTTAATCAAGATATGTTACAACCCCTTTTTAGGAGACCCAGAGAGAAATGTAAATATTCATGATGCAGGATTACTGGACCAAGAGTGCAGCATTCAATGTAGTGCTCTTCATTTTAGAGAAGAACTAACGAATAATCATTTTATGACATGTTGACATAACGGACTTATTAACTTCCTCAGCCAAAAACTAATGTAGAACTTAAAATTTTGTTTGAAGAGAGCCCACAAGTGTATAAATTCATTCGACAATACAACTGGCTTTTGCTTATTTTTCAGCCAGTAAGAAAGATATTCCAGGAAAAGGACCATACTGTTTCAAAATTCAGGGACAGATTTATCGTTCAATCTCAGATTTTCTGCCTCAACATGATGAAGGTGTATGGCCAATTGTACATTATTGACACATCAACAGCAACAGAAATTCGTCAAAGGCGTCGAGAAAATAGTGACTTAAAACATTAAATATTGTCAAAACTAGCTGAAATTCTGTTAGAAAATCCATTTTCACAAATTTAAAAAAGAGCTTCGAAAGAAATGGTTGTACAAGGTGACAGTGAATTAGAACTTAGGTTTGTAGGCAGGATAAATATGGATCGTCGTAGGTATAATAAGCCTACTGGAGCAGATTAAATTGCAGGCGTCTTCAATTCATCTGAAGGCGAACCCTCAATTAATTTTTAAAATTCCAAACAGGGAAGCTTGTATTTATCCTTATTTACCACAAGATTAAAGCTACCTTAGTAAACCAGTATTTATTCACAAACAATGATGTGTTTGCTGCCTTTTTATGTTAAACCACTGGAGTGATTCAAATTATTTATTGAAAATGACATCAACAAAAGCAAACAAAGAAGAACAACAAACTGGTTTTTACACAAAAGATATGGTGTAGGGATGCCTATTCTGACACATAGTTATGTAATGTTATGTAATGTTATTCTGAGTTTGTTTAAATACCGGAATTGCAATATGTTGTTTTACATTTGAGCTTTTTAGGGACTTATGTCCCTACAAGCCACAAGTTGAATTTAAAAGTTTTAATAATAACCTAATCAATACAACAGGGAGTGATTTGGTCTACTAGTAGATCGTGTAGTTTCAGTTCCTGCGTTCAAATATTGCACTGGCTTGTGTTCATGCTACGACCATCTAGGCCTAAATTTATACCTAAAATTTGACCTGGAGGGTCATGGCGTAGTCATCTTGGCACATGCCAGAATGAGGTGAGGCATAGACCAAATATAAGTGTATTAACAGTAGGCGTACTTAATACTGTTAATCAAATTGTGTTAGGCCAGTGTTGGGGTTTACAAACATAAAATTATAACGTACTCTTATGAAAAATTTCTAACGAGGATTTGAAAATAACCAAACAATTACAACAGATGTTGAATAACCTGGATCTCACAACCAACAACAATGTCTTTGTCTTCATAGTTAGTGTTGTAGGCCTCCATAACCTTGTTCTCTAAAAGAGAGAGAAAAAAAAACAGAGTACTTTCTTACACTTAACTGTTCATTTTCTACTTCAAACTATACTCTTTACGCTTTATCGCATCCAAAAAATAAGATTTTTTGAATTTTGAAATGTCCTACTTATATTATCTAATAACAGCTAATACAGTCCTAATAAGTTTACCAGTTAAAATTGTACAGTACAGATTGCATCACTGAGCTTAAAGTGTGAGATGAACAGTACAATTTTAATAAAGGACACGGGAAAATGGGTTGTTTTTTGGTCCTAGGACGCTAGGAACCAGAATGGGATTGTTTTTCACTTTACTTCAGGCTAGACCTAGGGGTCGCGGAATCCACTTAGATAAAATCCATTGGTGACTTGTCGGGATTTGAGCCCCAGACCTTAGGGACTGAAGTCCCGCGCTCTTAACCACTACCCCAGCTCACTCCCTAATCAAAGAAGTTAATAATTAATTAATAAGTAAACAAAATATTTTACTTCACAACGGTTAGGAATTTTGTTCAATCGAATTAGTTCGTAAGTGGTTCAATTAAGTCAATGTGCCTGAAGAGCACAAGTAGTAAAAACAAAGGTTAAGAAAACCACAGAGTGATTTATGTGTTCCGTTTAAACAGTTTCCTTCAATATATCAATTGTTCTTCAAGTTACACTTAACCACTATTTTACTCTGAGGAAATAAATTATTTAATAAATGTAGGAAACCAAATTATTTATTAGTAGAAAATTACAATTTTAAAGGTTATCGCCAACATTGTGTACGCATTTAAAACAGGATTAGTAAACAAATCCATTAGCTACAACCATTAAATATATACCTCAAATTTAGCTGGAAGCTAAGTTAATCCGTTAAAATAAAGGATTTGTATCATATCAATTGAAACCGCAAATCAGACAACATGCTCGGTAATTCATATTACAAATCACACACGAAATTGGGAATGTTTCCAATAGTTATAAGCTTACTTAGGAGCTAAAAGGTCAACCATTCAAAGAGATTAAATACTGGCTATTAGTTATTTTCCCAAATATAGCTTTACCGCATTTTTAAGCTACACTTTTAAATATTAGCCAGTTGGAATTACATCGGTTAGTTATTTTATCTTTAGATGTAAAAGTGATTAAAAATAGTGCATCCACAAATTACCTTACAACGAGAACAACGATGAAGTTATTTAACGTGATATATCTCTGAAAGATGAGTATTACCTGAAGATGAACATTATATTTTCACATTATTATGTTGTATATTATGTTGAGGTGATGTAAGACAAAATTAATTCATGCTAAGGTTTTTTATACAGGGTGTCTTGGAACTCTCTACCAATATATTAGGGCATTGTTCTTGGGTAAGAAACATATCTAAATATCATATTTAAATTGTCCGGAAGTCCTTAGTTACTCAGATTCCCGCCATTTTGTTTTTTTTACTTATTTTTTTTCTGAAAATTGGTTAAACATACGAAGTTGAAACTTTGCACATACATTTATGACAACTAGACAAAGCGACAAAAAAATTATGACAATTTTTCAAATTCATAAAACAAAATAGCGGCTGTTTAAAATATCGTTTCTTAAATTACTCGAAAACCGTTGATTTTAAAAAAGTTTTTACAAAAATAACTTTTTAAGGCAATTTTATTACAATTCAATCGACACCTTAATCTTTAAGATCGGACTAGTATTAACTGAGATATGGCAGTTTTAGTGAGACGTGACCGCTTTCAGCATGCGCTGCAACTAACCTCCATCGGTCACTTAAAAAACGGTCCTTAAAAAAGTTATTCTTGTAAAATTTTTTTAAAAATCAACGGTTTTCGAGTAATTTAAGAAACAATATTTTAAACAGCCGCCATTTTGTTTTATGAATTTGAAAAATCGTTATAATTTTTTTGTAGCTTTTTCTAGTCGTCATAAATGTTTGTGCAAAGTTTCCATTTCGTATGTTTAACCATTCTTTAGAAAAAAATTAATAACTGAAAAAACAAAATGGTGGCTGTGTGAGTAACTAAGGACTTCCTGACAATTTTAATATGATATTTAGGTATGTTTCTTACCCAGGACCAATGCCCTAAAATATTGGTAGAGAGTTCCGGGACACCCTGTATATGGTGAATCAACATAGCAGGGCATGAGTAGTAAATCTTCCTTACAAACATAACCTTAGTATTACCTTATGCAAACATCATAACTTCATAATCACTGACCGTATTATAATTGCGTCTGTTCACACAATACACAAGCTGGTCAGCAAATACGCAAGTTCATTAATATCTGTTCAAAGTATTGACGATAGTAAACAACTTTAGTTTATAACTCACATTTTAGTACGCCTAAATACAAAAATCACATGACTCTGTAGTAAAACTTGTTATTAGGGGTAAAGTATGAGTATTTTAGCAATATTTGTAATTTGAACCAATATTAGATTTAAGTTACAGTTTTATAAGATTGACTCTGATAACTAGGTCGAATGAATTATTGAATTTATTAAATTGGTAGATTACTGTTTATTAGATTTGGTAGATTGGTGTAACGTTGTGCGGTTAAAATTGGCCCCTAACTTAAATTTTCTGGTTTTTCCTATGAATTTAACTAAATATTTAACAATGTATACGTTCCTACAAAAGTAAACTTAGTAAGACCTAGATATTATAAACCATTGTTTACAAATTATTGTATTTTTAAGAAAATATATTTTTTATCTGATATAAGTTGAAAATAATTCCAACTGTAAGTAAAGTTAGTTAAACTGTACCGTGAGTATAAATAATAAGTATACAAACGATTTTTTTTTAAATTTTGCTATATCATTAAAATGATATAATCTGCCTATAAAAGTAGACTAATTTACATTTAGAGGATTTAATGGCTTTGTCATGATTAAGTAAATACTTTATTCAAAGATTATAAATACCCCTTAGTCCTGGTGATGGGTTTGAGACTTTGAAGCTGTTTCAAGTACAGTTTAGGAGCTGTAATAGCGACAGGTTAATTGCACAACTTTGAGAATATCTAATTCCGTAGCTAATTGTGTGTGTTCCAGTTTTTTTTTAAGCCATAATTTTATTATTAAATACTAAAACTAAATACAAACAGTAAGTGAATTAATGGAAGCACTGAAATATATTTAAGTATAAATAAATCAATACTTCTTAACTAACTGTGTTCCTTTACAGGTAATTAATAAGTATAAATAATATTCCAACAATTTCAATAGTTTCATATTTTCAAAAAGTCCGAACAATTTAAACCAGCTTAGTAACTTGCATGAAAGGTATACTTGTACTATAATGAATGTTTTATACGTAAAAAAGTTTATCTCTTGCTTAGGTCAACAAACTTACGAGCAATTAATAAATGTTATGCAGATTACCCTCTAGAAAACACATATTACACTCTGTTTCCGTATAGAAGACAGGATCATTTTTTAAGTGACGGACAATTTATATTAATTGAAATAACATTTACTCGGCACAGTATGTCTAAAACATGTAGAGAATTATTATCAACTCTTAGTGTCCACTGGAAATTATAGTTAAAGTATTGTCGTTTCTTTTGTAAATAAAAAATATGTTTCACCACTAACCCTTTAAAATTCGTATGTGCATGTTTGTGTTCAATCAAAGTTCCTCAAAGGTAAAAATTAAAACACACCAAAGGGCAGAATAGATTACTGTACGTTAAGTAAAAACCTACACAATCATAAAACACCGCTATTATATATTCTCTTTAGTCCAAGCGGCATATTGCGATATATTATTTTATGCTCTTTCCAAATCTCGTTTAAATTTCCGGTGCTTGGGTTGTTAATTTTTTGATGTTACATTGATACAATAATATGTATAAACATTTAAAATAAATAAAAAAAAGTATGTGAAGTAAAAACAATAGTTTTGCTGTTATCACACTTTTTATAGTTTTATTTAAAGCGAGCATCCGATATGAATTAATTAAATTTAGTGGTTTCAATAACAATATTTTTTTACTAAGATTAGCATCGTAATGTTTAGGCTATAGTGAATTTCTTAGGATAAAACTAATGCCATTCACTACTTACATTAATATATAGTAATAAATGTACAGATTTCTATTCTAAAATACATGTAATATATGATAGTGAGCCCCTTCAAACAATATCAGTTGAAATCACTGAATAGGGACTCAATATTACAAAGGTATATGTTCATTTAAATCTTAGTTTTGTAGATATAGATGTATATAGTCAGTATTACTCACAGTTACATTCTAAAACACTAGGTTCAAACCCAGAACGGTTTATACATTGCTTGATGCAAGGCCTAGAAGGCCATGGCGTTATTACATATGCGGTTATCACAATACTAGTGATGAAAAGCAGGACTTGATCCGGGACCACGTATACTGAAGCCCCGAGTTATGATACTAGTTATTAGACAAGCATGATTCGTATGCAAATCAGAGTTTCCACAAATATTAGCCTTTTCAATTAGTATTTCTTACTACTGGTTACGAAGCAACCGTATTGAAAATAACAAAACTTAGTTATTTAAAGCCCCAATTAAAATTTACGAGTACATGATACGTTGGTAATTGTTATCTTGGGTTTTAAATTTCAATATGGATCAAACAAAAATGTACAATGACAGCTCGTCGAGTCCTTTCATTGATCAAATTTTACTTGATAAATGTTTATGGATTATTCCACTGGAAACTTGTACGTCGTTTATATATTTGCTTTTGATTGTAAGTATGATACATGTTTCAAAAGTTTGTATATTATATGGACCCATTTCAGTTTTTACCCATTTAAGATGATTTTATAAACCGTTTAATCAATTTTTTACAAAAATAAAATTTCAAAAGAGTTTTTAAGGTTTACACATAAATATCTCGATATCATGCTGTTTGCAAACATAATAAGTCTCCTAAGGATCATTATATATTTCATAAGAATAACATTGTTTACAGGTGTGGAACATAATCTGCTTCATGATGATCTTTGTATTCAGTTTGACCTGTTTAAAGAAATTTGTAACTTTTCAACGCACTTTATTACGGAATAGACAAGCTGCAACTTCTCTCTCTGGTATTTATTTGTTGAATTGCATAGTAGTTTTGTAATAGTTTAACTGAGGACAAAGTATATAAATTAAACTTTGGCATGGATTACTAAGTTGCCACTTATCATTGTCTTCATAAACACCTTAGTATTTTTTTTTTAGATAATATTGACGGTGCATAATTCCTTTCTATAATCTAGGGCAAATATATACTAAAATATGGTGTATATTGATTAATGCAGTTTTACCAATATGTGTAAGTAAATTCTTCTACAAAAAGTATAGCGGATGTCAATGGTTATGATAAAACATACCGAAATAGATTTAGGTTAATCTTCGCATATACTACCATTTCGATATACTAGATAATAAAAAAATCAGTTACTTATGTATGTACCACCACAGCTATACAATGTATAAGTTGGCAAAACAAAACAAAAAATATGTGAAAACATTTACTTTCTATACATTAACATGTAATCAGCTGTTTAAAAAACATAAGCCAATACTAGAAAATATATTAAAGTGTATTTTTTTTATACAGCAAAACGATTTTGATTATAGGTGGCACAGAGAGTGGAGACGACGCTTCCCGGCAAAACAGAAATCAGGAAAATGTCGACCAAACTAATGCTGAAGATGCCATGAATAATCAACCTAGACCAAGACTATCCTCCATAATATTTAACTTTTATATCACTGATGTAAAACTATCCAATCCATTTGGTAAGTTGCTTTACTGTTTCCACTTCTAGAGAACTTTATATCTATTTTTTTATTTCAAAAGAGGTCTTAGTGTACTGTTGTCGTCGATATATAGACAACAGCAAAACTTATTATTACTGACACAATTAGCATTTGTTCAGTATGAAGTTGTAACTGATGGTTTTGTGTAACCGATGTGTTTAACTTGCAGTTATGGGATCACTATCAGAGAATTTATTGATGGTGATTGTCGGTTTGCTTGCTTACACTGCCATCGACGATGTAAGTACGGAATATAATTTATTATATGTACAGTTAATAAAATATGATATTTATGTAATATACATTGATAGAATAATATTCAATGAACGTAGCTAAATAAATACCCAAGGTACTACCAGTGCCAGCTGGCTAATCTAATAATTATTTATGACTTAAATGTGGATCATATACTATATTTTCTCAAGTCTAGATTCAAAGTTGTATTACATTGAAATTTTCCTTTGTTTGCTGAGTCCATTCAATTATATAGGATAATAAGGTAATAAGCAAAGAAAAATAAATCAAAAGTGAACATTTAAGAATATTGAGGGAGCATTTTATTGTTTATGAATTCACTATCATACAGTTAGTGTTTTTAAAAGACCCTTAGATTATTATCTATCCATCCTTAATAGGCTTTATATTTTAATGCAAAGTAGATAAAAGCGTTTTAGCAATTACTTGAACAAAATAATAGATTATTTATTCTTTCTAGATTTTAGTTAGAATTTTTAATGTTGCAGAACAGCTCTGAGCGCTATAAGATTTGCACTTCTATAGTGACATTTCGGAGCATATCTTTGATGGTAATGGTGGCGACTTCTGCACTACATTGTACGTCTATTATGCGGGTTGTCAGAGTTATCTTCTTCATTGGTGAGTGTATTATATTGCATTTAAATATGTTTCAATAAATTTCCCTTGGAATAAACTTGTTTCAAAATGAAGTTTTATAAATATTACGCAAATTTTCGCATTAGGAACAGTTGTGTTTCAAACAGATATATCAGTGAACAATATATATTTTATATAAGCCAAATTTTGCTTTAGGGGTTGAACTGATTATTTAACAATCGATAATGTGCGGTTCAGTAAATTATGTTGGGATAAAAAAAAATTGGCTTAACAACAGTAAGAATGTCTGATGCCTAGAGACTCTTACTACATTTTTTTTTTATTAATGGTTTCAGGGATAGTTATTTTTAGTTTACTAAACATGGTATAGGTTATTTCAAAAGTTATATCTTAATAAACAGAGAGTGAACAAGGTATGTCACAATACACATAAGGATCAATTTACTGCAATAAGTTTTTTTCTTTATAAAACTCTGTAAATATTTACAACTGATGAATAAAAAAAAAATTTTAATGTTGGCGTTATTAAAAAAATTAAAAATCATGATATTTTTACAGCTGCAAAACTCTATATACTTTTGGTGCTTTGGAGCTACTGCAGGGTTCTGGATCGCATTGGTGGTTAAAAAATCATCTTGGGTTTCTGCCATTTTATAAAAACAGAAGATCTTCATATTTTGTTTTTGTTTTCATAAAGTAAACTGGAAAAATCCAATTGGTGCTGAGAAAGTTACAAACAGTTTTTCATTACAAGTTAGTATTAGTTTACTAGTTCTAATGTGGGTTGTAGCAGGTAGATATCTCGAAACACACTATAATACCTGTTAGCAAAACTTAACTCATAACACATAACATAATGCACAGAAATATAATAAAATCGGGTATAACCAACTGAATTCTACTTGGAATACTGTGTGCATTTCTAATCATCGTCTAAAGATTTCCTGGTTCGTAGACTGTGAGTTTTAGTTGTATGGTAGTAGCAATGTCATCCTTATGTAAAAAAGGCAACTTCGTACATGCATTTACACAAATCGGAGAAAAAAATTCCTTCTTTCCATAAACAATTTTATTTATATACTGTATCCTTACTCCTTGGTGTGTGTTTCTTGATGCGCTTTTTGATTGTGTGCCCTAACAAAGTTTAAGTCTAAATTAACGCTGGCTTTTCTCCATATGACTAGTGTAAGAATCGTCTGTAAATGTATATACAAATGGTGATGTTGTATTTTGTATCCAATATATATGCCTCTTTGGCCTGGTAATGTTTGCTATAATCAGATGATCTATACATATAATTTCATACGTTTTCATACTATTTGCCCAATGTGGTAAACGTGTTCATGAAACAGAGCTGCTAATATTTTTTCAAATACAGTATAATAATTAACACGAGGAAACCTGATCATAAAATTACTAGTATTACTGGATGTCGTTCAATGCAAACAAGGATTAAGACAATACCAAAGTGTCTTTATACACAGGTAATATTGAAACTAGAGTTAACTTATAGCCTATAGTTAACTACAACTGTAAGTGGAGTCTCAACGTTTAAATATTTTTTTAATATTGTTGAGATGATATATTCAGCAAGCGTGTGGATAAAAAGTAAGTTAAAACTGGGAGACCAAGCATTATTTTTAACAAACTTCAAAGTTATGTGACAGTTGTGATGAGGTTAGGCTGAACAATGAACATGTCATCTCTTCTTTCCACTTGTCTGAGTAATTTATGAGTTGACGTTTGAGACAACTGAATTATATTGTTTAGAAAAAGGTGAAGCAGTTAAGTTCAAACTGTAAAATATTGTTTTAGTAAAATTTGGACAACAGACATAATCTGGCAAATCTGCTATTTGAAATACCAATATATACATAAACGCATGATATATCTTTATTATTTATCACAATTTTTATTATGTCTTTGTTATTTGAGGCCAATATGTTTAACGTTTACTCTAATAATAAACAACACCGACAGGCATTCAAAAAAAGTATGAAATAATAAATGAAACCATGGAAAAACCTAAACGGAAATTTATTTTAAGAGGTTTTTCTTACAGTAGTAACAGAATGTTTTATAAAAGAGTGTTTATTTTGGTTTTGCTCTTCCTTTGAATCTCACTCGCAAATGAAATCACGTAAAATACTAATGGATTAACAAAATTGCAGGAAAACACCCTTGTCAAACATGATACTTGAAGTAGGCTACTCCAACTGTGCTTAATGTGTTCTTAATATATAGTTTGGTTCAGCTAAGCCAAATATACATTAAAAAATTTACATGTAAAGCATTTAGTTTTAGCAGAACAATAACCTGTCAAAGACTTTCTAACTTATTAAAATTAAGTGGAATGTTACAGCTCATTTCAAACTAAACAATATACAACCAAAGTCAGTTGGAAAAAGATTTCATATAACCTTGAAAATAATTACGAGATGCGGTAGTTAGAAAAATACAAGTCAAAGCATAAACCCTTATAGTTTTCAAGTTACTTATTTTATTACTTTAGTTCCTAAATTGGCTTTACCAAACAAAATATTATAAGCAAAAATTCGAACTTATAATTTATACAAAAAAAAAGAAAAAAATATTGTACTCAGCACTATTACTTCATAAAACATTATTAATTGCAAAACAAAGGTTTTTTTAAATAATATATATATAACAAGCTTTAAACAGTGTAATAGTTTGCAAGTCTTTCCATAGACTACACCGCGATTCGTAGAATAATAAAATACACTTGGCTCTAACTCAACTGGGAAGGTTGAATTGTTCTAATTTACATACAAGGGGTTCTCTTGATGTTAACTGTGCGATTTAAATGTTTTACGACTCATTGGCTATGCAAATTTGGTATCAAATTGTATAAAGGGACTAATTTTAAACACATAAATGCTATAGTCAGCAATAGTAATTTAATAGTTTAAAATAGAGACCATATAAATGTAAGTATTTTAAGCCAAGTATGAATGGAGATGATCTTGTAGTATTGTTCGCGACTAAGGCCAACATGTTCCTTAGACACAGCCCATACAGCCAATGGCAACTAAGGGACCTACAGTTTATAATGGAATCCGAACCACATTTTAGCCTTGTAATTAACGGATTGGTATAATTATCAGGATAGTACTGCGGATAGTCGTAGTACTCACTAATGCGGACGTTAATCCACAACAGGTAGTATCGCATCCACAGTGCATGCCTATAAATATCCACAATAAATCATGACCTCTTAGTAGCTGGATTACCAGACGCTGCCACTGTCCCTGACATTACCAGCTTTATGTAAAATATTGTTTATAAACACTGTCCAACATACAATATGTCCCAACGTGTTATTTATATCTCGCTAAATAAAATTTCTAAACATGCCAGTATTACAAGTCTAATCGATCATTGTTGTTACCTAGGTGATTTTACATTTTTGTAATATCAATCGAATATTTTAGTTAACATGGAATTTGACACAATATTTATTTTATAATTTTATAAATTTAAAATATGTGGGTTTAATTTGGAATGTATATAATATCAAGCAATTTCCTGTCTAAAGTATTTATTCTATTATATACACTACCTTCTTTGGCAGAACTAAAAATGTTTGTGGTCTCAAACGTCGGAAAATACTTATAGTCCTCGCCATCCTAAGTTGAGGCAGCCAAAGGCCGCACTAGATATACGCCGTTCGGCCTTTGGCTGCCCCAACTTAGGGTGGTGAGGACTATAAAAACTTGTATCTTCAAAAATTTTAGAAATTCACACGACAAATTAGGTAGTATCTCTCATAACTTTAAAGTTATATCCTTTATAGTTCCCAATCCTAATAGTGTTTATTGAACTAATATACAATTTATCGGTATTAACATAATAAACCTTTGAGCGCTTTTCTTGTGTCTGTTTAT
Organism: Macrosteles quadrilineatus; assembly: GCF_028750875.1. Taxonomy (NCBI): domain Eukaryota; kingdom Metazoa; phylum Arthropoda; class Insecta; order Hemiptera; family Cicadellidae; genus Macrosteles; species Macrosteles quadrilineatus. The sequence continues at coordinate 17,591,168 of NW_026542599.1, forward strand.
TTATTTAAAGATGTCAAATATATTTAAACTGCCAAACGATCATTGACTTAATGGCATGAACCCCCCTAAAAACAGGAATTCAAATAATCATGCCTTATAACATTTTTTGCCACTTTTTTGGCTTACATTATATTTTTTCTGTAAATAAAGGCTGTAATGTTTGAGTTAATTTATCAATAGAAAACAATTGGTGCACTTTGTGGTCAATCTGATTCAATTACATCAGTCAATTTGTTGGATTAATTAATTACCTTTCAATGCAAATGTAATACTGTTAAATGATGTGTCAGCTCTCGTCCTATTTAACGTATCCAATTTTACCTTCAGAGTGGAAATAATGCTCTTTTACTTGTATTTATATAGATTTTAAACTTTTTACTATAAACTATTTAAAACTGGCCAACACTATAATGAACATGAAAATTTTACATGAGAAGTGGTCATCTGTAAACCAGAAAGCATATTAGCTTTGTAGAGGTGGTAAATAACGCATTGCAATATGCTGCTTTGACCAGAGGGAATACATAATAGTGTTCATGGTTTCTAAAGGTTATTTTCGTACTTTAAACTATTTAGAAGAGAGTGATACATTTAGAGTTGTTTGTATGATCAAAATGAACATGTTATGAATACAAATTCATCCAATTTTATGTTTTGCAATGGTTTGAGGATATATGTTTTTTATATAAAACACACTGCATTACTTTGTTTGTCACTTTTAAGTTGAACAAAATATTATATTAAAAACTAAATAGATTATAAATTGATAGTTTTTATACAAAAAACTGTAGTATTAAAAACACGAAAGCTTTTGAAAATTCGACTCAAATTCATGTCCTCCATGTTAAGTAGTGATATTTTAATGACCATTATAAATTTGAAAATTGTAGTATTCCTCTATTACATTACTAAATAGCTAAGGAATTAGATATCTTCAAAGTTTTGCAATAACCTGACTTTATCACAGCTCGTAAATTGCTCTTCAAAGTCTCAAACTCGATTTCTGATCAACTAATCATTCCGGTTAAAACTTTTTGATGATTTACAAAATAAATATAGTGAAGCAAGTATTTACTTTAAGATCTAAAACACACATTTACCTAAATAGTTAAAAATGTCGAACATGACTGGGGAAAATAACAAGACTAATGAAAAACAATACAATTACTCAAAACAAATCCAATGTATTCTTAAACAATAAATAAAAGTAATTAAAAGTTAAATTGAACACTAATATTAGTAACAAAGAATAACAGTTTTCCTATGTACAAATATTCTCAAATATTCTAAGAATACCAAATAATCTCCGCATCTAGTAACTGGTTCACTCCGAGTGTCTATTGTCTTGATATTCACTCGAAACGGCAAGTAGCATATAACATGTGTTTACTATTGCTGACACATATTGGACAGATATTATGAAGGTTGCATACTTGTCAATAAACAGATGCCATTATAGTTTGGTGCATCATCAGTTATAGGATTATGTTGTTGACTCTAGGTAATGGGGTTTTGGTCTGGTTTGTGAACACAAGATTTTCTGCTGGGATCGTCCTTTGTTTATACATCAACCGAAACTATGTTTACTGAATAAACATTCTTTATACTTTATTTGATAGTGCAACGAAAATTTACAGAAAATGCAATCGAATGCAATTTGTGTAAAAATAATCAGATTTGTTTTTAATTCAGTGGCTAATTTAGAATGTTTAGTGTTAGTTTAGAAGGGTCCCACAATATTTTATTGTTTTTTTTTATTAATAATAGTTTATTTGAGGATAACTCAGCAGAAAGCTTACATTTTATATTTCAACTTTTTTGTAATATTTTATTTAAAGCTTTGATAAACCTTAAACAAGATTAATATTCAGCCATTTGTTTGAAAAATTATTGGATATACAAACTGTCTTTGGGTAAATCAGTTTAATTCAATTTTTTTTAGATAAGCTACTTAAGGAGGTTGAACAAATATATATGTTGTAGAAAACTAAAATCTTTAAACAAACTTTAAAAATGCATAAAAATGTTGTGAAAACTTTCAAAAACGTAAGTTAATTTATTAATTTTCTCTGACATCTTGCAGTATCCAATTTACATATAAATTTGCCAAAACTAGAGGAAGTTAATTAAATGTTTCTTTTTTGGGATTTGAATCCATGTGATTTGCGTTGGAAATATTTTTCTTTGAAGAATTTTGTAGTTATTACTTTTTTATATGACTTAAATTGGTTTAAAATATAAAGTAGATTTGGCCACCAGTTGTATATTACACATGTTATTATAATAGTTAGTGTGTTTTGTAACATGAGTTTAGATTATTGTCTTGTTACCAAGCTGTACACAACTTTCAAGGGCCTCAACAAGCTTGAACGTTAAGTGGTAAAACTTGTGTTAAACAAGATCTTGCTTGTAAAGGGAAGACGAAATGTGGCCGATACGATTCATGAATCACTTCTAAAAGTTTAGAACACAGAAAAAATAAACAAAGTTCTAATGTATACAATTTGTTATTAGACAAATGTTAGCAAATATTCATGAAAGAAGTTATAATAATTCATGAGTTCAAGTCAGCGTAAATACTAGTTTAAAAGGAAACAATGTATTAGTATTTAGCTTAGAGATTGTATAAACTGAAAATGTAATGTCAAGTAATTTTATATGAATTATATTAGTGAATTTCATATATAGGGAATAAGCTATTACAGTAGGTCTCATGGTAAGACCTTGACCCGGGACCGGTTTATTTTCGTTTTAGTTTCCCGAAAGGCCAAAAACTATGTTTGCATTCTACAATTGACTATAGTTCGTTCCAAGGCAGGTTGCTAGTTTGGCTCACTGTTGCTGTCAATAATACAAGATAGGTTAAGTAATTGGTTTAAACTTTATATTTCGTCCTTGTACAATAAACTCTCAGAGAAACATGTTATTTCAATGTATAGGCATACTTAAGGGACCGTTTTAATTAAAGGCTTCAATCACCGGCGTTTCCAATGTTACAAGTTGTTAATCGGACACTTCGAGCACAACCATTCTAATGAACAATATTCAAGATTTAAGTTCCACATTTTTAATACATGATTTGTTAGCTTACTTAAAAGATTACACTGCAGATATTTACATTTAATTCCCTGCAATAATCCTTCAAAAAGGTATTATTTGGAGTAGGTCAGTAATTAAGGTAAAGGCAATGTTTTCACTCATAACCTTTCTTATTTCTTTAGCAAAAAATCTGCAGATACGCATATTAGGCATATTGCATTAAGCTAGAATCGTGCAACTAGACCATAATCCGAAGAACTAACACTAATTTTTTGAGGTTAGGTCCAAATTAGCACTCATTTTTATTGCCTAGCCTAATAATTACACACATTTAAACACTAGACACTTTCACTCATGCTCTTTCTTCTTGCTTCAGCAAAAATTCAGCAGATACGCATATTATATCTGCTAAGTCCACAACACATAACCTACAGACGCAGTTCTACACACACCTATCACTGGCACAACACTGCTCAACTGAACATAATTCAATCAATATATCCGCATATATATGTGGAATATATTTATGATGTAAATCTATATTGTATTAGAAATGTAAATGTGAAAATATATTTTTAGTATATTGAACGAATATATTTAAATATCATGTGAAATATATTTACAAAGATATATTATAAATATATAATACGATATATACATTCAATATATTTTAATAAATATATTTAAAATGCATTATGAGAAATATGATTAATATATAATAAACTTATATTAGATTTATATTTTTAAAAAATTCCAATATATGTTCTAAAGTATAAAATTTACACATAATGCCTTTTTTTATATTTATACTATATTAAGAGTATGGAATGGAATTATACATTTTTACAACTATATTTATAAATTATATTTGGAGAAACTTTAATATATTGAAATATATTTTCATGAATAATTCTTTTATGTGGGTAGTTTCATTACTATCTCTACAAACTAAGTTAAATGTGACCCAGGTTAGTAAAAAAATTCTGATCCGTTCACTAACTATTTGATGGTGGGTATGAATCAATTACATCTAATAAATATATATGTCAAATTTTTTGAAACAACCCAGTAACAATTCATAATAATTTACTTAGGACAGTTTATAAATAAGACCGTTTGTTATAGACAACGTTTTAAACTAAATTACGTTTGATATCTTCTAGGTCAGGGAAAATAGCTCATCATCCTAGTATTGCATCACGTAACGCAGTACATATTAAAATTCCTCCGCAATATGCGGCATTATTGAGACGTGCGGGGTTTGTACCTAGTATAATTATGATGGCATTGTAGGAAGGTCACAAAATAAGTATATATTTTCCTAATTTCGTGCTTTTAAGAGACTCTACCAACAAGAAAATGAAATGCATAAATGCGGTCAAATAAAATAAATAAACAAAATTGTGTCGTATTAATTAGGCAGTTGTAGATTATTAAGCTATTTTCTTAAAGTTGTATTCAGTCGTAATACAATTAATGACCACGAAAATATAATTTTTTCATACGGGACACCCTCTACATAAAAGATCGAACACTAAACCCACTTTATTTATCAACCAACTAAATATGTTTGGTAACATAATAAAGCTCGTTGTCAAAATTTCGAAGAATAAGTTAATTTGTTTGTATTCCAATTTACCATGGAAATATACCTCACTACCCACTTCCCAGTATCCAAGTAAGGATGTGTTATTACAAATGGAATTATAGACGGTTCACATCGCACTCTGTAATATCAAACATTTATCATGTCAGAGAGAATGTAATTAAACACACATGGTTTGCCTAGAGAGGCTCTGGCAAAGCCTTCTTTTCCAGCTGAGTAATTACTTGTGAGATTAAAATATTTACAAGGAATAGCATTTTTTGAATAGCGTTTATTTTTAATTTTATTTTTGCTTGAGTAAATAACATATAAATAAGAAGTTATATAAACCAAACCATGTAAAAATTAATTCTGCAATCAGTGAAAACACAACACAACATAAAGACAAAAAAACGTTAAAAGTACCACCTTATATATGCATATCGCTGGGGTGTGGTGGTCGTAGGTGACCATGTCTCCTTCTTCTGATCCCAGTCAAGAACATTGAGCTCCACTCTTGATGTGGTAATCGGAAACATTAAATACGCACACACAAACATACATACAAAACAAAAAAAAACATTAAATATTTGACTACTACTGTAGGCAGTCAGGACATGTTAACCGAAGAGTGCATACTCCACAGTAGTAGTCAAATATTTTATGTTTTTATGTTTTGTATGTATGTTAGTGTGTGCGTATTTAATGTTTCGATGACCACATCAAGAGTGGAGTTTTATGTTTTTGACTAGGAACGATCGTCACCCGCTCTTAGAGGAGGTATATGAGTCACAAGACATCGATTCCTTGATGAGAAGATCGATTCCTGCGGCTGCTGGGCTCAAGAATCGGTTACACTTACCGAGCCACTCCTGTTGTTGATTTGGAAAAACGCTTCCGTTTACTTCCCCTCATCCAAAGACGTCATTACTTCGACCTCGTTGCCCTGCACAAGATTGTGAATGGTTTTCTCGACTGTCCCGAGCTGCTTAGCAGCATTGATTTCGTCACGCCCAGAGGAACCAGATCTAGAACTATCTTCAGGAGAAAATACCACTCCACATACTACACTTACCATGCTGGACTACCACGTCTCCTGAGGATTGGAAGTGATGCTGCATCTTACCTAGACTTCTTTAATGAGTCGATTGCAACATTCAAGCACAAAGTTCTTGCAAATTACACCTTGTATCAGTATTAAATGTCTGTATTATTAGGTATCCCATTTCACTGTATTATTTATTTTTCATAGTTCCTAGCTCATTCATACGCGTCCATCACATGTACTGTTTTCTTATTGTTTTGTCTTGTTACCACAGTATTATTTATCACGCTATATATAATTTACATTTATTGTTATATTTCCTAGGTTAGTCTCTTATGTATATCTTACAGTATATATTATGTATATCTTTGACAGTATATCTTATTCAAAGCGTTTTATCTGAAAATAATTTTTAATTCCTTTCTAAGTGAGAGAAAATCTTAATTTTCACTTCCTTTCTTTGCCGTGATAGACTTACTCTTTTAATCACCATCATACTATGTATAGGCTATTAATTAACAGCTGTGTCTAAGGAACATGTCGGCCTTAGTTACTAACAGCACTACAAGATCGCGCCACCCATCTTACACTCATCTCAATTCCTAACTGGCTTTAAATACCTCGTATGGTCAAGAATTCGGAATAAATTGTCATTAAAAGTATTATCAACACGATGGAATTACATCTCGTTAAATTTATTGTTAAATTTGATTGCGTTGCTATATTTTTTTACAAGTTTTCATTTCCTTCTACATTAGACGTTATCGTACATCCTTACACATATTAACAATATTTAATTTTTAATTTAGTATATTATTGTTAATTGGTTTAAATCCGCCAGGAATTTGGTTTGTGGATGAAATTTGACTTTGGGCTATTACTAGATCAGCTTTAAAACAAACAGTTAATGTTTGGATTGTAAGGATGATTTGTTTATTTTTATTTGACTTAGAGCAAGAAGAATGAAAATACAGTAATGTTGAACTATTTAATTTCTTATTTTAAAATAAATGCACTGCCCAGCATTACTGTATCTGTGACGATAATTTTATTACATTTAAGTTTAACAACGAAAATAATATACTAGGTTATTTATAATATGTGTAAAACTAGCTGAAATATTTGTTAGTATATTAAATAATATAAAATAAAACGTACTGATAACTGTTTTCTTAGTACAATATTTTGACAAATAAAAGATTTACGAGGACAAAAAGACAAATTAAATTCAATAAAATATCTGCAGAGAAAGAAGATTGATCCTTTTATTTGATTTTCAAACGAGAAAAAGGTTACAACATTGGACGATTGTTGCTCTGCAGACACAACATTTCCAACGCTTCGTATATGTTTTATAAGCCGTTTTTTAAGAAAATAGCCATTTTGCATCATATATTATGTATATGTAGTCTAGCATAATGAGCTTTCAACACGTCAAACACATTAGAATTTACACACAAAAAAGTACACTAAACACGGGACATTTACATACACGAAACAACACGATAGCGCTATCATGACATGGCAATGGTTGTATGTAGGTGGACTATCCAAGAAAGGAATGAATATTATGAAATTACATTGTTTTGAAACTGAGAAAAGTGTAAAAATAGAGCTCGAGTATTTAGTTTTTTTTTAAATTGTTCGAAATACTATCATTTTGCCTAATCCTTGATTTATTTTTAATTCTGCTTTTACTAGGTTATCAAAAGTGTAATACTTACGTTATCTAAGACTGTTTCTGGAACTTCTAACGTTAAATAGTATTAAAAAAACGATAGGCCTAATATTTTGCTGATCTTAGACTCTGAATGTGATTTGTGCTGATCGGTGAAATTGGTCAAAGTCAATCAAGATGGAAACCACTTTTATGCATAATTCCTGTCTTCAAAGTGAGTGTAGCTTTATTGTAGTTATATCAAAATCTTTGTAAGACGTAATTTTTATTATCATTGGACTAGCTTTTATATTAATTACTATGTTGCAGTCCAGAATTGTTTATTACAGAACTTGGCTAGTCCTTGAAGTAGTGGCGTTATCACTTTGATAAAATCTTTTTGGCGTTTGGCAGGATTTTAAGGACCAAAGCTTTGAACTCTAACCTGGTTAAACAATTCTGGACTGTAACCTAGTAATAAATAAAAAAAGCTAGTCCAATGATAATAAAAATTACGCCTTACAAAGATTTGTATATAACTACAGTAAAGCTACACTCACTTTGAAGACAGGAATTATGTATAAAACAGGTTTCCGTCTTGATTGACTTTGACCAATCACACCGATCAGCACAAAGCACATTCAGAGTCTAAGATCAGCAAAATATTATCAGCCTGTCATTGCTTTAATACTATTTATCGTAAGAAGTTCCATAAACAATCTTAGATCACATACGTTTAAACTTGCGATAACCCAGTAAAACTAGAGCTAAAAATAATCAAAGGATAAGGCAAAATGTAAGTATTTCGAATAATTTAGGAAAACCTAAATACTCGAGCACTATTTTTAAAATTTTCTCAATTTCAAAACAATGTAATTTCATAATATTCATACCATTCTTGGATAGTCCACCTACCTACGACGACCGTTTCATGATAGCACTATCGTGTTATTGTTTCGTGTATGTAAATGTCTCGTGTTTATTGTAGTTTTTTGTGTATAAATTCTGATGTGTTTGACGTGTTGAAAGCTCATTATGCTAGACCAAGTGACTCCCTATAATAACCTTATTGTAGCTTAAAACGTAAAATAGCCCTTCTGTGCCCTACTAAACATGTTATGTCAAACATTCGCAGTAATCATCATCATATGAAAATAAATCCATATAGGTATTTTTTGTAATATATTGAAACAAATTATGGCTAATTTATTTGTGAATAACGATCCCCGTGCGTAGAACGGGCACACAGCTAGTCTTTATTAAAAAGTTTTCCCTGTGTTTTTAGGGAGTGTTAGGGGGAAAATATTGTTCATCTAAGTTATCTGCAAATTTGAATTCGAAAGTCAAAATTCACCGATCGAATCTCATATTAGAGTTTTTTTCCAAAAATTCGGTGGATTAGTGATTTGACTTCGATCCATCCCTACAAAATATTGTACCGTACCAAACTGTACCGACCTGTACTGCAGTTAAACTCACATTCATTCATTGTATTTACAAACCAAAGAGTGGAGTGTGTTGGTTGATTCAAAGGTTAAATTCCCCAAAGACATATAAATACTGAAGACCCTGAAGTAACTTATGATGATCGACTTAATGTGACATTGCATTATAGAATCCTTCAACTGTTATGGTTTAATATACATTAAACATGACAATATCTCTACTTGTAAGGTGCACCAGATGTTTGGACAAGTGCGTCAACTGTTTTGCGGCTTCAAAACATGTCTCTTGCCAAAACTTAGTTATAATCTGCAATTAATAGATGGGGAAATAATATTTTTATATACTAACAAAAAGTGTTCGTTTGAAAAAAAAATCTTTTACGAGTTGAAACAATTGTCCAACAGCATAATGTTTATTAATCAACTAGGAAGAATTTTTACAATGTTTTCTACATATTTATATGTGCAATATTATTTTTTGTTTGAGTACTTTAAATTTGAACCTAGGTCTAAAGACAGCAGCAAAGCAATACATTTCATATGTATAATTGAAGTGATAGCTAAACCCTATGAATTTTTTTTTTAAATGGAGGGTGTTTAAGAAGTAACCGAAGCCATTACTGTACTATAAGTCAAACTTGTTTTACAACCTAGGCTAATTTAATTCTTATCCCTTAAAACATTTCGCAAACAATGATAAAAAAATATAATTAACTAAAATAAAAACAAAAATTTTAAATACCTGATATATTTTTACTTTCTCCTCCTATTTCTTTGTCAATACTTGATTGTGATTAAATTTGGTATGTGAGCCATAGTTTCTCCAGGAGTTAATTTCATGTTTTTTTTTTTAATTTTCGACATTTAACTGTGATTTTCCGATTAAAACCCATCAATTAATGGAAAGTCTGAAAAAAGAGATGAAACTGGTTTTATTGAAATATTATAGTCATTTTTTGTGAACTGTTTCAGGATTGTACCTATCCGTATAATACCATAGTTATTTCTACCATTTGTCCATGATAAGGATTTTTGGTGACAAGCTAAAGGGACAAAGTATGTGTCAGATTGCTGATACCGTCAATTAAGTATACGAAGAATAATATTTGATTGTTAATTTCAAAAGAGAAAGGTTACCAAAAGCAAGCTTGAATTATTAACACAAATGTTTTTCCGTATTTAAATAAAAGGAAATTTATCCAAATCTTTAACTCGTAGCAGTGTATCACATCAGCATGCACTAATATTAGAAATTTCGAAGCTGATATTCTGTTACAATCACAGTAACAAAACTAGAAATTCTGTGTAACAAGACTGTAAACATACATAAACTTCTAACAAGGTTCTTTTCAGACAAAATATACAGTTGTAAACCGCACGTGGTTGCAGCTAGGAATATAGTTGGATATAAATTCGCATGTAAAGGATCGAGATTTCCAAAAGGGACCACTAAAGTTTCATTGGCGTTTGTTTTTAAAACAATTTTTTACTGCTTGGATATAAATAATGTTGTTGGATTCTGGGTACTTTTAGTGTAGACGGTATTTTTTTAAGTTTGTGTAGGTAAGCTAGTAGCTTTTAAGATACAGGTCAACAATTTTCTCCATTTTATTAACAATATTTCCTTAAATAAAATTTTCCAACAAAGACAGCATTTTAGGAGTAACCAGACCAATTTCTGAACCAAATAAGTAGATCTATACCAAATCTTATTGTGTATATAAGATATATATACAATATAGAAATACTTCCATGCATATATTTTCCCTGCAAAACAAAACTCATCAAGCAAACCCATTTAGCATGTAAAGTATCTTTGGCTCAGGATTTAGCAAGATAAGAGAGCTATTTGTCTTGTGTTCCCCTCGTTTGTTTTTTAGATTCCAAGATCTTATAAAAAGAATTGATCGATGTTGTTATCTGAATTGCAGCTTGACCACCAATTAGCTATAATGAAAAAAAATAATTTATTACCAGAATATAACCTACATGACTAACTAGTATATTGTAAACAAAAAAATTATTTTAAAGTAAGTATTTTGTTTGACAACTCTAAATGTAATCTTTGATGGTTTAGTATTTACATTTTTAATTAATTTTTAATCTTAAGAATAACACAAGGTTTATAATATTATGTCGGTTCATTTAAGTAGTTTTCAACCTATGAAAATACAACCAAAACAGGTGAATCTTTATTGATTTAATTTCAAAATTATACGTGTTTTTCATTGTAAATCATAGAGCAATTACTTGCTCCTTGACCTTGACCGCGGCGGCAGGAGATTGCTGACTGATAAGGCTGACATTGGACTTGTGTCGTGGCTTATTAAGGCTAGAGCTCAGCTGATTCATTTGAATTATAAACCATGGAATGATAGAAGTGGGCTTTGCTCCCTTTGTAATTTAAATCAAGATGAAACAGTATTTCATTTTGTAGCAGATTGTCCAATTTTAAAAAACATTAGATTTAAATGGTTGGGCAGACATTTCTTGGCTCAAGCTGAGTTTATTTCATATTTAAATGGGGTGGATTGGAGTTTTTTCTGTAAATTTTTAAGGGAGGCTTGGTTTTATAGATGGGATTTAATCCAAGAATTTAATTTTTAATACGACTCTCTGCTGCTATACCATAGTTAGACGTTACTTATTTAATTGTTTTTTCCTTATGTATATGTATATAAAAAAAAATGTGTTTGTAAATGAAGTTAAAAGTGTATAAATGATTGATTTTTCTTTTATATTACTGTACAGTTGGAATTGTTTTTTTTTGTTTTTTTTTGTTAAGGAGAAGGTCTGTATGTTGCCAACCAAACAGACGGTCAACATTGACCATTGTTTAATAAGTGTTAGGTTTTTATTTTAGCAGTACCTATGTATTTTATTTTATGTGCAAGTTAGTGTTGTATATGTTGTACATATGGAGGTAGATGTATTATGTAATTTGTACAATAAAGCACTTTTTCATTTCATTTCATTTCATTTTCATACAGCAATTACAACAAGGTAATAAGTTGTTTATACTCTTTGTCTATACACAATAGAAGTAACGTCATGATTGTATAGAGTGCCCTAAATAACCAACTTAGGTATAGAATGTTGCAGGATGTTTCTCAATAACACAATAGTGTAGTGTAAATTGAATTATTAAACTTGCACTTCAAAACAAAAGAATGACAAAGGATGTGTTTTTCTAATATATTTTGATCAAATTTTAGCCCAGTCAATAAAGGGATTGTAGAGGACATGGAGAGGGGGAAATTTTTTTTCTGCGGGAATGTGTTCGGGGTAGTTAGAAGATAAAAATACCAAAAGTCCCCGCCCCTGGCCCTGCTGCTTCAGCGGGGGGAGGGGGGGAAAGACCCCATTTTTTAGTTTTTTACTTCTACACTGAAAACCGTGCATTGTACGGAAAAAATGTAAATTACAAAAAGAAAGATGATGAAATTCTCTACAAGAATGGTTAAATTCATTTCTTACGTATATGCATTAGTTTAAAAAATATTCTCAAAATAATATAAAAATTCTTAAATAAATTGATTTTTCACGCGTTTTTTGTCAAATAAGTTTATATAATCCATTAGCCTGTTGTTTTTTCACATCAATCAGGATAGAAAACAGGTTTTTGAACACTAACCTATATAATATAATATATCAATCGTATATATTGGGTTAAAAATAGTTTATATCAATTTAAATAAGTTACATATATTTGTCATGGAAACAAGTAATTTTGGCATAATTATTACATTAAAAATTAAAAAGATTGTGTTTGTAGCTATTTTGTCCAGGTTTATTTATATGAATTACCGAAACCAAGACTTAATATTATTGTTCATGGTCTGGCTCACTTGGGACGAGAGGGTCCGACTTCTGTCCCAAAAACTGGTGCCATCTGGAACTGAAAACCACCATCTAGGACATTTCCATCATTCAATTCTTGTTGATTATACTCAATATTGGCTATCAAAGTGAGAATTCTGCGTAGGCCTGTATATTCTTCATCTTCCTCATTCATCAGAATGGGCATTTCATGTAAAAAGATCCCTTAGCAGTTCTGGCATAACGGAGAACACTTATTGGACATTTTCTTGCATGCACAAATTGCACATCTGTTATCTGTTATCTGCATTCTGTTATAATCTTGAGTACATTTGCAAAAAACTTGGTTAAGGGATTAACTGTTCCTGGTTACTATAATTTTGGTGTCTCTGTTCAAATGAATATCTTACTGACTAGAGGCGGTCCCTGGGGGGGGGGGGAGTTCTGATTAGAAACTATCTTTGTATATGATATTGTATAGTTTAAATTTATTAATCCAGTGCAATTAGGTTATGACCTGGACAAAATTGATAACAGGCTGAAAATTGGTGGAAATGTTCAAAACAATGTCCTGAGTGGCCCACACAAAGTCCCAAGAAATCCCAGTTGGGGAACGGCCGCCATTTTGAAAAAAACTGCCGCCATCTTGGAATTTAGATTTCATGCTGTATCTTTTGAAGTAATTGTCCGAAAGACCTTATTTATGTCTCAAATTAAACGTTTTGGGCTCATGTATGAGGGTAATGTATAATTAAAGAGTTTATTATGTTCTAAGCATAAATATTATTTATATTAACCTCAAAATATCTATAATAATGATATAGATACGGTTATGTCTCCCCTTTTATACGAATTGTGGATATTTATAGGCATGAAAGGTGGATGCAATACTCCCTGGTGTGGATTAACGTCCGCACGGGTGAGTACTATGACTATCCGCAGTACTTTCCTGATAATTAGACCAATTCGTAATTACCAAGGCAAAAATGTGGTTCAGATTCCACTATAAACTGTAGGTCCCTTAGTTGCCATTAGCTGTATGGGCTATTAATTAACAGCTGTGTCTAAGGAATAAGTCGGTCTTAGTCACTAACAAGACTACAAGATCGCGCCACTCATCCTACACTCATCTCCATTCACACTTGGCTTAAAATACCGACTTTGTATGGTTGCCATTTCATAGAACAGTATTAACAGTATAGATATTGAGTCTGATGAACAAGAATTGGATTATGGAGAGATCATGAACAATAGTATTAAGTCTTGGTTTCGGTAGTTCATATAAATACACCTGGACAAAATAGCTACAAACACAATCTTTTTAATTTTTAATGTAATAATTATGCCAAAATTACTTGTTTCCATGACAAATATATGTAACTTATTTAAATTTATATAAACTATTTTTAACCCAATATATACGATTGATATATTATATTATATAGGTTAGTGTTCAAAAACCTGTTTTCTATCCTGATTGATGTGAAACAACAACAGGCTAATGGATTATATAAACTTATTTGACAAAAAACGCGTGAAAAATCAATTTATTTAAGAATTTTTATATTATTTTGAGAATATCTTTTAAACTAATGCATATACGTAATAAATGAATACAACCATTCTTGTAGAGAATTTCATCATCTTTCTTTTTGTAATTTACATTTTTTTCCGTACGATGCACGGTTTTCAGTGTAGAAGTAAAAAACTAAAAAATGGGGTCTTTTCCCCCTCCCCCCGCTGAAGCAGTAGGGCCAGGGGCGGGGACTTTTGGTATTTTTATCTTCTAACTACCCCGAACACATTCCCGCAGAAAAAAAAATTCCCCCTCTCCATGTCCTCTACACCCCCCTTTTGAGCATTCATTGACTGGACTATTTAGCAAGATTTGGTATATCGTTTATACTAGACTATTAACGTTTGACCTAAAACACTTTTCACATCTCTTATTAGATAACGCAATTATAAAGTCAAAATATCTTCATTTAAATAAGAAACAGATCCGTCTTGTCTATGGGAATAGCTTAGTGAAAATATATTTAGACAAATTTAAATTTGCTTAGTCTACATATTTTTTGCAGCGGTTGAATGGATATATATTTTTTTTCTAAGATATTTTGATTTATTGATGAAGGTTATAATAATTTATTTCCAATACACAATTTGTAATCAATATATTTTGATAAGTAGTATAATCCTTATTTTTAAAGTATTTTTATGTTTAAACATAGTAACAAAACGATAAATTAATTTAAAAATTTATGGGACATGCTGTTTATGGCTACATCGTTGGTTATCATTTTAGCTTAAACATGTTTTAATAAGATCAAAATACAATTTAAAAACTCAAAGAAAAATATAACCACTATGTAAAATACAGCACAGCATGAAACAATATCCACCAATATATCAAAGTTCCCTAAGCTTTTTGACTGGTAACAAGGTTTAAGGGATAAATGTCTAAACTTAAATTTAAGCCTGCACCAATGCAGTGGTTATATCACAAAGCTTTGATGCTTATATCCTGAACATATTTTATAAAAAATAAGGTTTAACATTGTACGTTTTTCGTGGTTCCAAAAAATAACACTGCAAAACATAGGCATTGCAGTGGTCAATCAAAGATTTAAGATTTATTGAGCCGTTTAGTAATAATTTGAAAATGGCCAAGTCACTATAACTAAAAAAGAGTTGTATTTTCTTACAAGAAAATGTCTAAAGAGCACGTCAAAAAGCACACCATGGAAAATTAATCAATAATTTAAACTGTAAATGGAACTGGAAAAAAATAAAAAAAATACAAATGGTAGTTTCTGTTTGACCAACGATCTGTATCAATAAAAAAAATCTATATTTATCAATTAAAAGGGTGAATGTATATGAAAGCTTAAGGTTTAGATAACTTCAAAGGTACAAGAAATATTTTAAATTGATACTATAGTTATTTTGACAACACGTTATTTTCATAAACTGTTTCCTTAAACATGTTGAATAATATCAAATTGGAGATCTCCAAAATATGCTTATGATATGACTTATTCTCGAACTGTGTCTGTGCAAGTGTCTGCATTTCTCTTTGATAGTATTAAGCTACTAAAAAGTTTTTCAAAATCCTATTGAAGAATTAAAATTAACTCTGTCGATATCATTTCGTTTGCTACATCAGAACGTTACAACTTTACCTTCAATCAATCAAGCTGTAATATTAACCTGTGACAAACATATTGTACCTGAATCGTTGTTTGGGGCAAAGAAATTATGGCTATGCATAATCTATTTTCATTAAGGTTAACGCTTCATTTCCTAATAAAACATGAGGAGAGTGATTAATATTATGTCCGTACAACGGTAACCTCCGGAGTTGAACGTGATAACAGATTATACGCTTCATGTACATTCTACGCTAATCTGGAAGCTTTCTTGGAGAGTTTAGAAATTATTTTGAACGCTTATTGTAGCAGGATTAGAACTACAGTAACTTCTTTCAGAGTAGAATTTAGAACAAACGTATTACTCATTATACCATGGGTAAAACACTTAACATTTACCAACAGTTGCTGTCTTGATATCGGAACATTTCTAACAACTAGTTATTAACTATTAATAATTGTTTAAGAGTCAATTCCACTTTTTCTTGCAGCACTCAATTAAAACACTACCTTCAGCCTTTAACGTTGGAGGCTGCAGTTTGACTGTCATCGGCGTTGTTGTTTTTTTTTTTTTTTTTTTTTTTTTTTTACTTTAATTTGTTTATTGATGTAAGTAAAAAAAAAAAACTATAAGTTTTGAGATAAACACAGGTGTAGAGAAAATATATAAGTTCAGCTTACAGTAGCACGTTACACTTTTTTTTCTTTTATAATAAATTTGGTACATTTTGTTTTAATTATCCAAATTATATGAGGGTACATCCATCAACATTTACCTCACAAATCGCCCAGCTGCAAAAGAAGGCTTTGCTACAGCAAACCTCAGGCTAACCGTGTGTGGTTTAATTAAAATATCTTCTGATGTGAGGAAAGGATAGGAAATGACAAAATGAGATGTGGCATGTGCAAGGTTAATATGTTTTGAATTACATCTTTAACACACCATTATACAAAAAAAATCTTTAATGAGGAATGTTTTTTTTTATTAAAAAGCTATTATAACGTATACAAATAAATGAAAATGTATTTATTCAACATTGTTGGTTAATAACAGTCAACAATAGTTGCTAAGCTAGATGGAAAGAAACATGAAATTAAATATACCTAGTAACTTGATTAAATTACGAGCCTGGCATTGTATATTACTTACAGTGTACTATTACTAATAGAGGTCCTAATCATGGGTAAAACAAATAGGTAGTGTTAAACATTTACTTTTGAATTTATATGCGATCTAAACATAAATCCTTGCGTTTCAAATAAAAAAGTTTAAATTCTGATGCAATTGCCGTAATTTTAAACCTCAAGAGAATTATTAAGCTTTAAATAAAACAATTCAGTTTTCATCTAATTTTGTTCGATCCTTTTGTAGGAACTTAAGTTTATTTCTTTAATCATTGACAATCCGATTCACTTTTGTAGGTATGTATGAATAATTTACTATTCTAGTAAAGTTCCTTATAGAGAGAAGCTATCACCGTAGGTTTCACCTACTTGAAATACAAAGTAAAGGTGGAACATATGAGTCAATTTTACAATAAGGTACTCGTAAGAACAATCACTATTTACTTTTAAAACCATCACCTCAGAACTTTGGAAGTCAAAAGAAAGGTATTAATCAACAATATAATCTTTACCTTTACCATTTTAACACTTGAAACCGTCATTATATATTAGTATGCCGTAATTGTATTAAGTAAAAAAGGATACAAATGTTTCGTCTGGTTATTTATACGCAAATTACAACTACAGTATATTCAAGAGAAACTGTTGTTTGCACGGCCGAAGGCAAATAAGTGCAACAAATGTAGCTTTCACACAAATTATACACTTAACTTTTCCTAACTTAAAAATAAATAATTTACCTAAGTGTCTTAACTATTTCACCTATCTACCAATATAAACAATATATATTTATCTGTTGGTTAGTTTTACCTTTGTAACGCTGGCCGTGTGACATTTTGCATCATTATGCTCATCAAAAAGAGTGGTTTATACACTTAATTTACCCTTGTAATAATGTTAAACAAATGCACTATTCTTATCTAATAAAAGATTACGATGTGAATAGAACAATAAATTTTTTTATGATATTACTTTTTTATGTGTTAATCTTAATGTAAGATTTTAGCAAGAATATTTATATAAACAATTTCCCTTCAACAAGAAATGTCCAATATTGTTTAGTGTGCGTCGTTTTACTCGTTTCCTAAATCAAATAAAAGACACAATCTTCTAACTCTGCAGGTGTTCTATTGAATTAAAGTTGTTCTCTTTGTTTCCTAAACCTTTTGTCAGTAAATTTTCCCAAAAAAGCAACAATTTTCTATTTAATATTGAACACTAAAACAACAAGTTGTCCAGCTGAGTAGAGCTCTGGGTTTACTATTAGCCTACTATACAATACGTGAAAAATCATAAAAATCAACTACAAATATCAACTACAAATATCAACTACATTCAAATATAATGAGAACGATGGATTAGGATTTACCAATGATGTTATAAAATTCGTTGATCCATAACCATATTTGTTTAGGATTTCATTGAGGATTCTTCAATAAACACTACTAAGCTAATTAAACATGTTTTAGTAAAAAAAAAATTATGTTTGTCAAATAAAGCTATTTGATAATTGAAATTCAAAGTTTTGTGATCAGATGGATTAATTTAAGGGGTCAAATTATTGTATTGAAGGATCGTCCTAAACTTATACACCATAGCCTACACTAAACAGGCCCAGAAATTGTACCAGAAAACAATAGGTGCAATAAGTGATAAGAGCCGACGTTACCTGCACTCAACTAGGACGAGACGACAATAGACTTGTTAACTTAAAGAACTTTAAAAATGTTCATCCCGTCCAGCTTTTACTAGTGCATATGTAAAATAAAGGAATTTCCATTTGCGTGATTGGATTTGCACTAACATAGCTCGTGAGACATGTAAATGTTGATGGCTTTCCCATTGCCATCATTTTTTTCAAATTTACTCAAGCTCTACTATTTGAGAGAATAAAGTATGTTTTTTATTGAAATCTTAAAGGCTTATAATAAAATGTTACTAGCTTTAAGTCGCCTTTGAAAAGATTTTTCCATTGATGCTCACTTTTGAAAATAATCAGATGTTTCTTTTGCTGTCGCAGCATTATACAGCATTGTTTAGGCGTATCATTAACAAAAAGGAGGTTTGCGAAAACAAAGTCTGACCGTAGGCGTCTCCACCAAACCAAATCCCACTTAGGAACAAAGCATTGGATTAAATTCATTTTTTACTGTTATGGTTATATATGCCTGAAAGTTTATTTCTTGATGTCCTGACTTTAGAAATACATCATAATCTATTGAAAAACAACAGAGTCATTAACGTTTTCTCATTAGTAAATTGATAGGACAGCTGTAAGATTTTAATTAAATTCAACTATGGAAACGAATACAAACTTATTATTTTTGTTTGGAATTCGTCAAACAACAACACATGGCAAAGGAAAAAAAAATTGCATAAAAGATAAATTGTAGGTAAATTATTCAACAAATATTTTTTTATTATTAAATAACCACCCAGCCCTCAAAACTTCGATGATGAGTAATTATATAAAGATATTAAGAATAGTTTGTAGCTAAGTTAAAATATTAGTTGCTACTCATCTAATGTATTTTTCTTTTATCTACGGTATTAAACGTTTACACAAATTTAAATTTTAGGATATTCCACCAATGGAAGGTCTCATCGGTATTTCAAAACTTTCAAACTTTGCTCCATCGCATGCATATTTCATGGTTAATTGCTTCTACGATAGATTAAAGTAGGCCTGTACATCCTGCTTAATCAAACATCATGTTATAATTGTGAAGTATCTTCGAAATAGTATTCCCGTAGTGTAAAAAATTCTAATAACTAATTACATTTGAAATTCATTTAACGTTTATTTTTTCGGGCAGTAATAGTTAACAAATATGTCTTTGAGATATTTAAATTAAAGATTTAATATTGATAAAAAATATTTGGAAACACAAATTGTAATTAAAAGTTTATAATTATAGTTTAAAGAATGACATTATTGCAAGAAGTTCACAAAAAACAGGGTTGAAAAAAAGTTGGGCTGATTAAGATTAAGCCTTTTAAGAAAAGGTGAATACAGAAAATTTATATTTTGCTTAAACTATTATTCGTATATTAACATTTAATTGTATTACTCGTTTACCTGTAACTTTTAAGACCTACCTTTCTACTTAGGATGGTTTAATAATGCTGTGCTGAGAAATGATAATATAATTACTACTCATATTAAATTATTAACAATATTCGTATTTGACGTTTTAGCATTGCTGTCCTTCTTTAAGTGTGTGTTCATAAAGACTCTTCAGAGTCGCACGAATGAAAATCATTTCAAAAACTCAGGTTTTATTTTCCTATTCTATAAATATTGTACATGAATATACATCGTAGATCCGGTGATATTTTATGTCAGTAAAAACAGTGACAATGAGTGCCAGTGTTTTTCATTGTGATGGTACACATATCCGGTCATCAACAGGATATCCGCGTTTTTTTATACTTCTGGGGATGTAGATCAACCTGTATAATAAATTATGTCAAATGAACAGGTGAAATGATTAGAACAAAATATTAACAATACAATAAACACTATTGAAATGATTGTGAAATAGGCCAATGGATGTTTCTAATGTTTTTATTTAATGGAATATACTTGTCAGGGACGGATGGAATTTAGTTCAATCGCCATATGTTTGGATCCAAAAATCGCGAAAAATTAACAACTAATGATTACTTATCTGCCAATTCGCTATGTAAACTTTTTCAGACGGATTAATTTTTGTTTTTAATTGTTTAGACAAATTCATAAAATATTTTACTATGTTAAGATTACTTTATTTATATGTTATTATGATGATTCTTATAGGATCTGGAACCAAGATATTTAATTTTGTGTTTAATTTTAATGAATAAGTTATCTTATATATTTAAATAAATTGGTTTTTATTTTACTTGTTGGTTGAGCTCTTCTATCTGACCGATTTTCATGATTTAGGTCTCAAATTAAAAATATGCACGCACAAATTTTACATCAAGCATAGACATATATCTACTGTGTAATCGAACAAAAATACATAAATTGGATTTATTTTCGAATTATTACTTGTAAGTATTTTACCAGTTATAATTAAATTATCATATATATTTTTTTCTAAGAACCTTTAATGAAATACCGGCCTTCATTAAACCTATTAGTTATTCAAATCGGGCGAGTTTCAAGCAAACGCAAGATGAACAACCAACTAGATGTTTTTTCTTTGATTAAAAATCATTAGCTCTATTATTGTTTATGGTTTTTTGTTATATACTTTGGACTCAAAATAATCAGTAAATCAGTTAAGCTCAAGATACTGCATTACTCAATCAAAAATCATAAATTAGATTATTTCTCGGATATGACATTTATTTTAACGCTTCAAAGCAGCATGGGTAGACAAACTCACTGGTTAAAAATGTCATTTTAAAACATTATAAAATGATGATTTGTTAAATCATAATTTGTTCTGGTACCTCCTCAGGTATCAGAAGTAAATCTGTGAGGTAAGAATAGGCTGAAATGCACATCGAATTAAGGATATTTTTTTTTAAATACAATGGCGCAAACCCGACCTCAAACGGACAACCAAAACAAAAATGGGAGCATTGCGAATATTGAAAATAATAGCAACTATAATTGGTAGGTTTTTAAAATGTAGAGAGATAACGCATGAATGAGGTGCTCCGTTATCTTATCGGTTTCAAGGTCCCCTATCGCCTAACGCCATTCATTCGCGACAAGTTCTTGGGTATTCAAATTTATCTCTACCATGGAATGCCATTGATTTTAATTTAGACTTTAAAAAATCTTAACTTTGGAACGAAAAATGCTATTAAAGTCAGGTTTTCAGTGTTGTGTTTCGCTAAGTAAAGTCTTTAAACTAAAATGTATTTTGTATTATAAAATGATTTAGGATTTTTTATATATACAAAAAATACTTTTTCGTTCACTACTGTGAAATGAAATGTTTTCGTTGTATGTTTATCACCTGCAAAAATCATTACATTGTTTTGAATATAAGACTCGATAAATCTCGCACTTCAAACATGGTTACAAAATATGTATTGCTTTACTTTTACTCTTGTTGTGAAATAAAATATTTCATCTAGTATGTATTTCTATATTATTAAGACAATATGGTTGACATGCTAACAGTCCTGCTCTATGGTGTTCTCGGTTCTCCTGAGTAGTTATGATAGGAGATGATTTTATGGAGAATTGAAATGTATATGAAAAATTTTCATGAAGATGTGTTTGTGTTGGTATTTTTGATTGGAGAGGTACCTGTGATTGAAAATTGAGGGTGGGGGTGGGTTATTGAAAGAGAGAGAGAGAATGAAAGAGAAAATGTAGGTGTAAGAAGGTAAATGAAAGAGAGAGGGATAGAGAATGTGTGGGGTGGTGGGTGTGATTAAGAGAGAGAGAGAGAGTGAATGAGAAAATGGGGAGGAAGATGGAGAGAGAGAATGTGGGTTGGGAGTGAGAGAGAGAGATAGATTGTAAGAGAAAATGTGGGAGGAAGAGGGGTATTGTAAGAGAGTGAGAGAGAGAGAGAGGGGAGATAGAGGAGTGAGAGGGTGAATGTTCATGATGATGATGATGATGTCATTGTTATTGCTATTGGTTCATGTGTGTGTGTGTGTGTGTGTGTGTGTGTGTGTTTTATTACTGCTTTATTCTGTATTACTTGGTATAGTTTATTATCAATTACTCTGTTATAGGTGTTGTACATTTTAATGGATAGTAGTATGTTTTTATAGTTTGTAAAATTAAAAGATTTGGGTAAATTCTTTAGTCGTGGTATGGTATCTTTCAATGTCCTGTACCCGTATGTTTTACTTCTTACTGTTACAAATTCTAGAATGGGATTATTAGGAGATGTATCTTTGAATTTACCTAAGAGAGTATTAGAAATGAAAGGTTGATCTTTTGTAAATGAAGTAGTATCAGTAGTGAATACTTGTATTGCAAATGAATCGTTGTCTGTGTATATTAAATTGAACGGTGGGAAGTACTTTTTCAAGTTATTGTAATACATGTGGTACATGTATCTCTTACTTAGATCTAGTATTGAAAATCCTACAGGTATGGGTTTCTTGCACTGGACCTTTTTCTTTTTCATGAATATTATATAATTGTTTTCATTTAGAATTAGTCTGTCTATGAACGTGGGTTGTTTTATTAAGTACATGAGTTTCTTAGTGTTGTTGTAGAGGAAGTATTTGTTTAGGTTTTCAGTTACCTTTTCTATTGACTTGCCATAGATTAAGTTTGATTGTAGTTTAAAGAAATTTGAGAGGGTTTTGTCATGTGAGTAGGTTGTTCGTAATTGGGTGTTTATGTCTATGTAGGGTTTTAACCAACATGATTGGTTAAATGAAATTACTCTATGGACTTTCTCTAGTATCATGCCCATTGACAGAGCTTGTTCTAAGGTCTTGTAATGAATCACGTAATGTTTTCTATCTTTAAAAGAAGATATTAATGTACCTGTTTTTTCATCGTGGTAAGGGCACAATGGATAGTCTATGTGATTGGTATTGTAAGGGTATTTTAAATCAACTTCTAGAATATAACCTGTACCATTATTATTATTGGTGATGGTGTTGTATATGTTAAATGTTGATGGTGAAATCCATTTGAAATTGTCAAGTGGAAGTGGTTCTGTTGACATTATAGTGGCATATAGACCTATTATATCATAAAAGTATATAAATGAATCTGGATCTGAGGCATTATAGTTTGGAAGAGTGTGGTGGTTTGATTTTGTATAGCTTTTAATTGCAGATGTATATCCACCTCTTATTCCTTTCATTATCATTTTATACATCTCTATGTCATGTAAAAGTTCTATTTGGACTTTAGTGACTTTGAGCATGATGTCAAAACAGTAAGAACCTATTGTCAGGTAGTGGAAGATATCAAGATTATAGTGTTCTAAACAGATTAATCGTATAGTTTCTAGTTTCTGGAATGGTATATCATCGGGGATGAATTGGAAGAAATCTAAAAACTTCATTGTCGTGTTTTTGATTTTTTTGGATATGCACAAGAACTTTTCTACCTGTCCCTTGAATGGGATGAATTTTATGTTTGCATTGACACTGGTGAAGTAGTTTAACAGTTCTATTCCAAAATCTTTAATTATTATAGGAACAAAGTATGGTAGACGATAGTTAAAGTTACACGTTGAATGGGTGTAACCTCTTACTTGTCCATTTATATGATTATGGTCAAGCACATAGTCATTGTCAAGAATATAACCACAGATGTGACAGGTGTCATTGATTTGTGGTTTGGGTGGATAACAGTTGGGAGGGATATTTCTTTTATATATCCTTCCTATTGATTCACATTCACTTTCTAATGATATCATGAATGTGGATATGTCTGGAAAGGTAAGTGTACGTATTATTTTA
Source organism: Macrosteles quadrilineatus (assembly GCF_028750875.1). Lineage (NCBI taxonomy): Eukaryota > Metazoa > Arthropoda > Insecta > Hemiptera > Cicadellidae > Macrosteles > Macrosteles quadrilineatus. The sequence continues at coordinate 17,615,421 of NW_026542599.1, forward strand.
CTTGATTCATCTATGATGTTGTATGTGAGACTAACTATTGAATATGTCCCTATACGATGAGTGAATGATGTATTTGGATTTGGTTCACAGGTATCCTCTTTGACTAACTCAGTTTTTATGTCACAGTAAATGACAAAGGGTATCTTCAACTGTTTGTGGTAATTTTTAAAGAACAGTTTAGTACCAGTTTTTGGTAGTGTGACAATTGGATCTGAGGGAGTTGTTATACAGACAATTTCATGATTCAGAAGATGGAGTTTCTTGTAGAAATGTTTGAAACACTGCCTACAAATGTACAGTCTAGATGATGTTTTCACTAATTGTTTACCTATGAATGCTTCAAAATTTCTTATCCACATGTAATGGTTACTGTACAATAGTATGTCTCGATGATCATGTTTTCTTTGTGGTGTCACTTTTAGGGGAATTATTTTTTTATTCTTACTGTCTAGTGTGTAGACATTAATTGAAATATTATTTGTACTTTCAAATACTTGTATCTCGTCAAGTTTAACAGGAAAGGAAATACACCATTTATAATGATTATTTATAGATACATATTTGAAGTAATTTGAAATATTATGGTAATCCTTTTTATAATCTGCTAATAATTTACCCATTATGGCTATTTTAAAGCAAATGTTGTTACTACAACATTTAGTTTTCATACTACTTGTACGAAAAGGATTTACAAGAGATTTCTTACCATTTATGAAAGAGGGTAGTTTAATTCTTTTGTAACAGTGTGATCCCCAAACTGGTTCATATCTGTTTATGCGAAGTTCAAGTTTAACTATCGTATAAATGGCCCAACCTGATCCACGTAGTTCTAAATTTGATTTTTCAAGTAATAATTTTTCTATATTATTTGTATATTGTTGATTTATATCAGTTAAACTGAAAACTGTAAGGTTTTGAGTTTTAAAACTCTTTATTTGTAACTCATCTTCAGATTTTGAAAACTTACATTCCAACAACATGTTGTATTTTATACTTCCATGAATTTGTTGATAGTGTTTTAGTTGATAAATTACATTATCTCTCAACCACTCCATATAAGTTTTAATACAAACAAAACCATTTGGATTGCCAGCTTTTAGAGTAACAAGTCTACATTTTGCTGCTGATTCAACTTCTATAAAATGGTTTTCAAATGTAGAGTCATGTTCATGCTGTATATCTAGTATAGGATCATAAAGAATTCCACACACTTCACATAGTAATGGCATGATTAAAAATAAAACTTATAATGACAAACATTGCATTAAATAGGTTTATTTATGAAAATTTAATTACTATATTTTTCATTTGTTATTCGAGTTAATACAAGACGAGTAGTGCAATCAGATATTGGTCTATTGAGTTTTAAATAAATATCATATATTTTATTATTTTCCAAATTAAACATATTTTGAATATTGTCATCTATTCTTAAACAGCCTAAACATTTGAAATCTTTATTATTCAAATGAAATGCAATTACATAGTTTTCTATGGTTTCTTTAACTTTTTCTGAAATAAAACCTTCTATATTCTTCTTTGTCTTCTTCATATGAACAGTTTAGATATCAATAGCATATTTATATACACTCAAATCAAATGTATGGTGAATCTTGAAAATTATCAAATGATTCTATTTCTTTTTTAAATTCTTCAAGTAAATCTTTAGCATTCACTTCACTAATTTCTTCAAACTTTCTTTTTTTAGATGTTGTCGGTTGATCAATTCTCCAGTCTTCTATTGTTAAAAGGTTGTAGTGAGTGTCAATTATACTTGGGGCTTTTAATTCAAGTAAATCTTTAGAATGTTCTGTTAGAAACAGATTTATCTCTGCTCGAGGAAATTTATTGAGTAATAATAGAGCATGTGCATATGTTATTTCATATGCATTTTCAATATTAATACATTTAACATTTATATTATGTTTGATATAAATTAATTTTCCAAGTACCTCTTCAATATCTGATTTTTCTAAAATACTTTGAATAACATCATGATCATATTTATCTAAAACATCTTCAATTTTACTGAATTCTTCATCACTAGGTAAATTGTCTACAAAGAATAAGTTTAACCTCTGTGGAGTATCAACAGAATCTGACATTGTAATGAATGGTTGTAGAAGCTCTAGGGATATTTATATGTAGCTTTATTTTAAATTTAAGTATATAAAAATGGAAATTATTGAAGTTAGTAATGATAAACCAAAATCTAAAATCCAAAATATTTTTTCAGTAAGATTAAAAGAAATTCTTCAAAATATAAGACCTGATAAATTAGAAAATGAATTAAATGGTCAACCATCATTGGTGACTGTAATATCAATAGTTGTAACATTTACATTATTATTTTCAATATTTACACTAAAGATTGGTATTGTCAATGCACTGTTAATATTATTCGTAATTATATCAATTATCATTTTGATTTTTAAATATTATAAGACAAATACTATAGATTAAGTGTCACTTAAAATATTATCAAAGGATAAATAAGTTGAATATTTTTGTATAGTAAAATCTAAAAATAAAAATTGTTTATAGTTTAAGAGATTTATAAAATTATTTATACCAAATTATACTCAATATAAAATATAACATTTTTCATTTTTAAATTTTTATTGTGTAGTATATATTTAATACATTAATGTCAAAAGATTATAGTGAGTGTCAATTATACTTGGGGTTTTTAATTCAATTAAATCTTTAGAATGTTCTGTTAGAAACAAATTTATCTCTGCTTGAGGAAATTTATTAACTAGTATTAAAGCATGTGCATACGTTATTTCATATGCATTTTCAATATTAATATATTTAATATTTATATTATGTTTGATATAAATTAATTTTCTAAGTACTTCTTCAATATCTGGTTTTTCTAAAATATTTTGAATAACATCATGGTCATATTTATCTAAGATATCTTCAATTTTATTAAATTTTATATCACCAGGTAAACTGTCCACATAGAATAAGTTTAATCTCTGTAGATTATAAACAGAATCAGACATTGTAATGAATGGTTGTAGAATGTAGAAATTTATATGTAGCTTTATTTTAAATTTAAGTATATAAAAAAAATGGAAATTGTTAAAGTCAATAATGATAAACCAAAATCTAAAATATTTTTCCAGTAAGATTAAAAGAAATTATTCAAAATATAAGACCTGATAAAATAGAAAATGAATCAAATAGTCAACCATCATTGGTGACTGTAATATCAATTGTTATAACATTTACATTATTATTTTCAATATTCACTAAAGATTGGTATTGTCAATACACTGTTAATATAGTAGTGATGAGTCAGCACTCAGACGGAACGGACCTCTTATCAGTTTCCTGCTCCCGTGCGAAGTTCAATGATAGTGCACGCATATGTTCCAAATGCTGTTCGTTTTTGTGTTTAATATAGTTTTAATTTAATTTGTTTTTGCTGAATTGCTGTGTTTTTTTGAAAATTTACGTCAACCAAATAGTAAATATGTCTAATTGTGGTGTTTGTATGAAAGTGTTAAAATCCAATCAGACAAAACTGTCATGTTTTGATTGCAAAAAGAACTTTCATGGTGTTTGTCTAAAAATGAGCAAGTCGGATGTAGATTGCATCATGTCAGATGATCTCGTGTGGCGGTGTGATCCATGTGCATCTACAAGACGCAAGAGTATGCGGTTTGATTCTCAATTGGCTGAAGGTAAGCTAACACTGGATGATATAATGGCAGCTGTGAATGAGATAAAAGAGGGTCAAAAATCAAATGAAATTGACTTCAACAAATCGTTTGATAATCTATGCAAAAAGATTGAAGAAAATTCTGAAGTAATAAAATCTCAAACCAATAAGATAAATGAGTTTCAAGGTATCGTTGAGAAGCTAACTGCAGAAAATCGAGCTCTAATCCAAAAGGTGGAACAACTGGAAACCCGTATAGAGGAGATAGAACAATATTCTCGCAGTAATGCTGTCGAGATACATGGCGTTCCTCATGAAAGCACTGAAGATGTCGTCGCAGTGGTACAGAAGGTAGGCGAAGCATTGGACTTTAACATCACTGATTCCATGATTGACGCATGTCATAGACTAAGGCGGAAACCTGGCACCAGCGGTCCACCGGCGATCATCGTCAAGTTTGTTAGACGCTTGGACAAAGAGGAGATGTTGAGAAAACGGCGTGTAAAAAATAATCTTTCGACGCGCCATATGAATCTTCCCGTGGATCAACCAGTGTTCATAAATGAATCTATGTCACCTGCAAGGCGGAGGCTACATGTGGCGGCGAAGGAGATCAAGCGCAATAAAAACTATAAATATTTGTGGGTGCGCGGTGGAAAAATTTTCATCCGGAAGGAAGACGGCTCTCCTGTCATAAACATTAATAGCCAGGCTGACCTTGGTAGACTGTAAGTAGTAGCCTACTTTGCGTACTTTTCAATCAGACTATTTTTTATGTTTTAAGAAATTTAAATACCATATGGTAATGTTTTATAGGCCTACTGTTAATTTTCTTTGTGCAGTGATCAATTTATCAATTGTGGTTTATTTATTTTACATTTTATGTCCAACAATAAGAATCCATCTATGTTTGTATGTATAAAATTAAAGTAAATAAGAAAAATGAGTTTTGAAATAATCCATCAAAATATTAGAAGTATTAGGAAAAACTTTGATTTGTTTTTAGTAGAATTAACAGCCAGAAATGACTTTCCAGAAATAATTTTATTAACTGAAACCTGGATTAGCAGTGCTGAATCTTGCTTATACAAAATACCTAATTATACAAGTATATTTAAGTGTAATGATTCATATCGAGCAGGAGGTGTAGCAATATTTATTAAAACTTCTATAGAAATTATTCAATTCAATCCTATTATATTTAACTCAGCTGATATAATGCATGTAACAATCAAACTACAATCCAATAGCTATGACCTGCTTGTATTTTACAGATTCCACTCATTTCCAAAGGAATATTTTATTACTGAATTAAAAGAATATTTTAGATCTCATTTAAACTTAAAATCATTAAAAAACTTATTTTTAGTTGGTGATTTTAATATTAATATAATTGAAGATTCTTTCATAAATGATGAGTATAAATTTCTTATGACAGCAAATGGATTGGAATGTTTTATCAATGAACCAACTAGAATAACTACTGAGTCTCAAACTTGTATTGATCATGTCTTTATTAGAGTTGTAAATAAGAGTTATATTAAAATACAAGCTAGAGTTGAACATTTAAATATAACTGACCATAGTTTGGTGCGTGTGTCAGTATCAGGTATAAGTCAAGGTCAAGTAAGGTTGTGTGGTGCTGGCGATACGCCGGCTTATCACATTGATTACAAGACCCTCAATTCTCTTCTTGATAACGCCGACTGGGATCTTGTTTATCAGCAACAAAATGCTTCTCTAGCATATGATTGTTTTCTTGGATCATTTTTGAACATGATACTTAGAAGTAAAGTCGAAGTAGGCAAAAGAACTGTATTCAATAAATTAAAACCTTGGATCACTGACTTTATTTGCATGAAAATAAAAATTAGAAATAGGATTTTTAGAAATGTTAAAAAACACCCAAACAATGAAAATTTATATAAATACTATAAAAATTACAGAAATAAATTAAATCAAGAAATTAAAGTTTTGAAGAATGAGTATTATAAAAGGGTTTTTAATGATTGTAATGGCAATTCAAAAGCCATATGGAGTGTAATAAATAATCTCACAGGGCAAGATAGTAGAAAGAGTGATAAAATATCTTTGTTGGTAAATGGTACTGATGTAAGTGATCCTGAAATAGTCAGTAATGAGTTTAATACATATTTTTTAAATGTAGTCAATGAAATAGATATAAATACAAGTAAGCCAGGGAACTTTATGTCTCTGGAAATGAAAAATATTTTTAAGAGTGTTTATCAATTAAATTCCATAGTTCTTGAACCTGTGACTAAAGAAGAATTGCATAAAGTGGTAAATTCTTTGAAGAACAAAACATCACCAGGTATCGATGGGATTAGTTCCTCCTTGATAAAATCAGTATTTGAAAAGATAAGTGATGTACTACTCTATTTAATAAATACTAGTCTAGAAAGTGGGGTTTTTCCAGCTAAATTAAAAGAGGCAGTGGTTATTCCAATTCATAAATCCAATTCAAAAGATATCTGTGGAAATTATCGTCCGATTTCTTTGTTGTCTTCTTTTTCAAAAATATTTGAAAAAATAATGAAATTCAAACTTGTTAATTTCCTGGAGAAAAATGACTTTTTTAGTAACAATCAGTTTGGTTTTAGGGAGGGTTTAAATACTGAAATGGCTTTACAAAAATTCATCGGTTCTATATACAATGGGCTAAACTCTTCACTTAAAGTAAGTGGTCTTTTTCTAGATATCAAAAAAGCATTTGACACAGTTGATTTTAATATTCTGCTTTCAAAATTATACAATTGTGGAATAAGAGGGGTTGCTTATAATTGGTTTGAGAGCTACTTAATTGGACGAAAACAATGTGTCAAAATAAATGGTAAATTTAGCGCTCTGGGAGAAATTTCATATGGTGTTCCACAAGGTTCGGTTTTAGGGGCAATCCTCTTCCTAATTTATATTAATGACCTTTGTGATGCATCTTTCCATGGAAAACTAACTTCATTTGCTGACGACACAGCTCTGTGCTATGCCGGAGAATCATGGGAAGAAGTTAAAATGGCAATGGATACTGATTTAATGTCTCTAAAATGGTGGTTCACCCAAAATCATATGGTTCTCAGTACGGAAAAAACTAAGTATATCAATTTCAGTTTAAGAAAGTCTTTAAAAGATGAAGATCTTGTTATTTACAAATGTATTAAATGTCTATGTCAGCAAACCAAGTGTAATGATTTTTGTGCTCTAGTAGGAGAAGCTGTAGAAATAAAATATCTTGGCCTAACATTAGATAGTGAATTAAATTGGAGAAAGCATGTTTTTAATCTAAAAAACAAATTAAATAATGTGTTAAGAATTTTTTACTTTTTAAGGGAATTGTGTAATGAGGACATCTTGAAAAGACTTTATTTTTCTTTAGTCCAAAGTCGTTTAGAATATGGTTTGACTTGTTGGGGTGGAACGTACAAAACAAATATAAATTCTCTTTTGTTACAACAAAAACATTTTGTCAGATTAATTTTAAGAAAAGTAAAAACTGAAACTTCAAAACCATTGTTTTTCTCTTTAAAGATTTTTCCGCTAGAGTATCTATATGTATATAAGGTTTTAAAATATTTTTATAGTAAAAGTGGCAATCGTAACTTTTTTGGAACTTCATACCGAACAAAACTAAGAACTGGAAACAATTTTCCTGTCCCAAAACCAGTGAACACTTTCTTTACTAAAAGTTTTATTTTTATGGCACCAAGGATGTATAATTTGATACCAGATTATATAAAAAGTTCCTTTAATTCTACAGTTTTTTCAAAACGATTACAGAAATGGCTTTTTACGCAAACAAACATCAATTTTCTTACTACTATACAGGTTTAACACATTTCAATATAATATTTTTTTAAATTTGTATACTTTATCAATTAAAAGTAGTACAGCAAGAAGTATATGTTTTAGAAAGTGCATTTATTTATTTTTGAGGCAGGAGTATATATTTTAAGTTATCATTTAATTTAAGTTAGCGTCTAAGAGCTGTTTTAGTTTTAAAATGTATGTATAAATGGAGCCTCCATTCAGGCTAGGCCTTGGAGGTCCTAAATTTTCCCAAAAGTAATATATTTTAGTTTGAACATGTAGATATATGGCTACTGTAATTAACTTGAAAATCAAATTTTGTTTTATATAGCTATCAGTTATTCTTTTTTAAGTATGTTTCTCATCCTTAGTATAGTATAGGTCATGCCATGGCTAGTAGTGTAATAGTGATGTTGTAAACAATTTAATGTAAAAAAATGGGAAAATAAATATCTTATTTCTTATTTCTTATTTCTTATAATATTATTTATAATTATATCAATTATCATTTTGATTTTTAAATATTATAAAACAAATAATATAGATTAAGTGTCACTTGAAATACTATTAAAGAATAAATAAGTTAAATAAATTTTTAAAGTAAAATCTAAAAATAAAAAATATATATTATTTAATCAAGTTTAAAAGATTTACAAACTTATTTATATTAAACTATACTCAATATAAAATACAACATTTTTTATTTTTAAATTTTTATTATTTCTTGTGTAGTATATATTTAATACATTAATATCTTTCTGATGAATATCTTTTAAATACTGCAATATAAGTGTTGGGTATTTTGTTAAGACAATAGCTTTTTCTAAGCTCATAACACATTTAAACTCCAGTTTCATGTCTATGTATGTCTAGGAAGTATTGTTATATTTGTACCAAGTGATGTGACAAATGGGGATCCAGAATATGAAAGTGGGTTAGCAGAGATTTTGGCATTGGTATTTTTACTTTCTCCTGACTTTTCTTCATCTGCCAATCTTTTATATTCGGGTATTTCCAATTGTTCTATTGAACAATCCCACAAAGATCTAGTGTGTGGTCTATGGATCTGGTCTATTTCCAAAGCATTTCCTTCAAATATTAATGGATCACCTTCACAAATTCTTCTGGTTGAAACTACTCCAATCGGTGTAATTTGACAGTTTGGAGTGAATGATGATACTACTTCATCTCTAAACTTTAACTCCTTAGGATATGTATTTCGAATAAGTTTGTACCAATAAGATTTTTGATTATCATCAAAACAGGTAGGAATCTTTAAACTTTCATCTGGTTTAATATCAGCATATTCTTCTCTGATTTTAGAAATATGAGAATTTTCATATTGTTGAATAAAATTATGAAACCCATCACGATTACTTTTACATGCATCTACATTTTCACACTCTGGAAAAACTATAGTATTTTTTGGAATACTTCCAGTATATGTATAGGCTTGACCCACATCTCCTTCTACTTTTGTTGCCCATTTATCAATTTCATCACAAAATGTCTTTGGTACACCAATATTTAAAGTATCTTCTTTACAGCAAATACTTTCTCTTGTACCTGGGGGATATTGAAGCAATCGCTTAGCTTCAACTTGTATGACACTAAGAGCTCCAATTGACTGTGAATATAGAAGATTCATTTTATGTAACATAAAGTATTGTTCATCTAAATTTCTTCCCTCTGTGTCTATGCAGCGATAAGCTTTAATCCTTGTATATATATAAGGGTTAAGTGTTACATAGTATAATTGGGGTTTATTTATAGTACCTGAGAATTTTTCAATTTTTGTCAGTTTTAAATGATTTTTATGTTCCTTAAATTCATCCTTAGTGGTAGATATCATATTAATAGTATCTGTATCATCTACTTTTTGAATACAAATTTTAAAACTATTTGGATCACTATTTATTCCTATTTTATCACCAGGTATTCCTAATAGTGACCACATAATTTCTCCTCTGGGTATTATCAGAGTATGTTTTTCAAATACTATATTGTCAGGACAATTATTGTTTTCAAGATTGTTTTTAAGTTTATATGGCTTATTGGCTGTTAAAAATGATATTACACTATCTTTACCTTGATAACATGAAATTGTGCTGAATAATGTCTTAATATACTCATCTCTTTGTGATAGGCCATATTGAGTAAATAAATCAGCAATACATATGCCAGAAATAGCAGAGCTTAACTTATTACCATACTTGTTATACATATAAATTTCACGTTCAAAAATTGTATTCATTATAAAATTTTTAAATAATTCTTCTGATTCTCCACCACGTTTTTTGTAGTGTGGAACTACACAGTTTTTTACTCGGGTTGTATAAATTCCAGTTGTCATTTTATTATATAGATAAAAAATAAAATTAAATTTGTTATTCTATTTTTTATACTTGTCTAATTGTTTTCATTGTATTAAGTTTTCAATTTTTTAGCAGGGGGTTCATCATTTTTGAAAAGTGATGCCATATAGGGGGAAAATAATCTTTTTGTAAGAGTTAGACTAATAAGAAGGGATATGTTTTGTAAGCTTGACTTTAATGCCTTCATTGATGGTGAATCATTATCTTGAACTGATTTAAGAATTTCATCTACATCTTTAGCTCCTAATATTTTTGAAATAATATTTGATCCAGAATCATTCAATATGGTAATTTTATCCTTTTGTAATGATGTTGAAAATACATCTATATATTTTTGAATATCTAAAGGAGTAAACTTTTTTGCTTCAGCTAATAACACTTCAAAAAATGTAAACACATAATTGGCCATATTTTTATCTGAACTATTTTTACCTAATACTGAATCTATTACAAGTCCAATCTTAAACTTTTTATAAAGTAATTGATCATTTACACTATCAATATCTTCTAATTTTGTAAAACAACTTTGTAAATAAGCACAAGATCCATTATTATATAAATATTTTATAATATCTTTTTTTAATGAATCAGGAGATGATATTGATGATACTGGTAGTATTGAAGGTTGATGAATTTGTTGTGGAGGGGGATTTTCTGGAGGTTGAGTTTGTATTTGAGGCTCCTCATTATTATTGTTATTACTTTCTATCCAGTTTAAATCAGCAAATATATCTAATGTTTCAGGATTATTAATAAAGTCTTGTTGTTGTGGAATAGAAAAATCTTCTGCATTCAAAAAACTTGGAGGGTTATTCAAAATAGTGTTCATTTTTTATAAATAAAAAAATGATTTTTAAACAGTGTTTTGTATTTGATTTAGATGAAACTTTGGTATATGTCCGTGGAAAGGACATTTTTGTTAGGCCATATTCAGAAACAGTTTTACAAGTCCTTAATAAAAACAAGAGTAATATTGTAATTCTTTGGTCATCAGCTGATTTTACTTATGTACACAATATACTCATAAGACTTAATTGGTGTCATTATTTTAAAAAGATACTTACAAGAGATGATTGTGAGGTGTCGTTTAAACTATATGGTGAAAACAAATCTTGTTTCTTCATAAAAGATTTACTAAAGAGAGAAAATGAAATTTATAAAATACAATTTATTTTAATTGATGATTTAGCCTTGACAAATGAAATTAAAAAGGAATATGATTTTAAAATTAACATTGTGCCATTTAAAAGTACAAAACCTACACCTGATTTGCATTTGTTTAATGCTATCAAAAGTTTTCTATAAAGTTTGAAACTAATTCTTTTAACACAGCTGGTTTATAATGTTTTTCTACTATTAGTGTACTTGAAAGGTGTTTGATAATAAATAATAACCTACTTTCATTATACGGTTCAAATAGGATTGGTATAGTAATAGCAAAAACAACAAATAATAAAAATGAAAATAAATACTTTTTACTATTCATGTTATTATATTTTTATACTTATTCTTTTAATAATAATTGATAAGACTAAAAATAAAAATATATTTAAAATTTTTAAGTATGATGATAATAATATTTATTTTAAGGAGTTACCAATGGGAATTAGTGGTGTAATACATAATAATACCCCATATATATATGACAAAGACTCTCTAACAAAATGTGGAGGTATTCATGATTCAGTTTTTGAAGTTAAGGGACCTGATAAGTTTTTTTCTAAATGTTTTATATCAGAAAATATAATTAAGCATATATTTGAAGGTGTTATCCCATATTTAGGCAACATAAATTTCAATTTCCCCATCACCATTTAATATGATTAATTTTCTATTTGGTATATAGTGATAATTTGTGTCTTGATTAAAATTTTTTGGTCTTACATAAATTAAATCTAAAAACCAAATTAAAGTATATAAATTATTTACTACAAACTCAGAAATGGGAAAGAGTAAGATGTTAAGTTTTTGAACACTTTTATGTTTTCCTAAATATAAATTTAAATCATTAATACTAAAGTTTTTATTTATATGCTTAAGGTTTCCACAATTCTCTACTTCTATTATAGTCTGATATGTATTTTTTATATCACGTAAATCCCAAAAATGAATACTATATTCAGAAAGTTTTTTAAATAAATCATCATAGTAGAATATTATATTTTTGTTATATTTCAACATCCAGACATTGACTTTGAAAGGCAATCTAAATTGTTCAATGTGATTTTGTTTCATCAAATATAAATAGTTTTTAAAACAATCATTTGTTTTCAATATATGTTTTTCTATAGTTGAAATGAAGCTAAATACTTTTAATATAACTTCAGTTTTATCAACTGGTAATCCGATTTTCATCATTCTTTCATAAAATTCTACAGCATCTCCCCTCTTTCTTTTATTATCTTTATAAAATTTATTAAAAATAGGTAATACATAAGAAAGTAAAAGTTCACCATTTGAAGAGAAATTTTCATCTTCCCCTAGAACATTTTTTCTATAGCTACAAGTTGCATTAAAAGAACTCAGGTTTTCATATTCATAATATGGTCTAGAATTACACACAAATGCATAATCTTTTTCAGAAGTATTTTCTAAGATATAACTACAAAATTTTTTTATAAAAATTTTAAATCGTCTATTAAATGATACCTTATCATCATAAAAGTTTTCAATTAATTGTAAAAAATATTTAAAAAACTTTTCAATAAAGATTTTAAATTTTGGATTTATTCTTTTAGCCAACCCCGCCATTTTAATTTGACCATTTCTTAATTTCATTATATAATTCTTCTTTTCTGCAAAAAATATCGTTGTTGTTGCTTCATAATCTAAAGTTAATGAGACCATTTCTAAACCCAAACCCTCTTTTATATATTTATTCAATACACTTGCAATATCAATATCAAAACTGGGTTGTAAAATAAAAAGGGAATCAGTATCTCCATATACAACAGTCATTTTTAAATCGTTTTCAATGTAATTTTTTATTTGTGAGTGAATCTTTCTCCCATATGATGTTACTAGTGCTGCACATGAAAGATCACGCATACACCCCTTTGATGCCAACAGACCATATATAGAATTGGCTATAAGTTTATATGCTTTATTTAAATAAAGATTTTTTGTATTTTTCCTCTGTTCTATTAAATATTCAACTACTACAGCCAATGGAGATTTTATATACTCTCTCTTTATAGTATAAAACTTTTCCATTTTGTTAGTCTTTTTAAAAAAATCATTTACTAAAGGAGAGTTTTTATTGACATTATCAATAACATAATTGGGACTTATATTAAATTCACGAATAATACTAGGATATAAAGATGTAAAATCAACAACTGAAATGTTTTTATTGTTGTATATAGTTCGTTGAGCTTTTAAAACTGTAGCTCCTCGATATTGTTTATTAACTACTGATTCAAACATATTGCCACAAAATACATAATCATTAACACTTCTATTTGATATTAGAGGAACACACATACCTTGTGAAGGGTACATTATTGATGTGAACTTACTTATAATTTTTGAAGTAGCTTTGCTCATGTAATCGACTGTATCACAAAAACATATACTTACTAGAGGCATAAGATGATGAAGAATTTCTTTTTTTGCATATATTTCTACTGCTAATTCAGAATCAAGTGTCACATAGTCACATATTTGATACAAGAACTCTAAACCCCACTCCATGTATATATCATTGTATTGATAATATTGATTTAGCTTCTCAAAAGACATGTCTAATTTACTTTTGTCTAATTCTATTTCTGCTATATTGTTTAGTGAAAAGGAACTATATTCATTTGCATGCATACGCTTTAGATAAATCATTATGTCAATTATTTGAAAACGTTCACAACATACTAGAGGCATTTTTATCCCCAGTAACATTTTGTTTACATCTTCTATACTATAATAATCTGTTACCAGTCCTAGAATTATCATTCTATTTAAAAGAACTGGCAAATCAAACTCTAAAATATTATAACCAACTAAAAATGGTGTCTTTAAGTCATTTTTTAGAAAGTCACACACTGATTTAATAAGATCTCTTTCTTTAAAAAAGTTATAATAAACTCGATTTGGTCTATTATTTTCAAAATTTGTAATATTTGGATTAGGTAAGAGTAAAAACACTATCTCTAACTCTTTTTCAAATTTCTTACCAAGAACAGTGCCTATAACAAATGAAACAGAAACTATTCTTTCGTCTAAACTTGCCCCATTAGGAATAATTCTATATTCTCTCTCCTTTACAACCTCTATGTCAAATGAACAAACTTTATGTTTTGGTATTGTGTCAAATCCAACAAGTGTTTGGTTGTCATTATCTATATTTTCTAAAATTCCATAATAAAGGAAATCTTTATTTTCTCGTTTTTTAAATTCAAAATATCTTTGTAATGGAGAAGGGGTGAAATTTATATCAAATATACCAAATAAGGACTTGTTATAAGAAAGAAACTGTTCAAGTCCTGAGAGTATATTAGCATTAAACACATGAATAAATGTTGATAAACCTCTAAGGAGGTCAATTGAAACAACATCTTCAAATGTTATTTGAGACTGTGTTCTTAAATTTATTAAATTATTATTGTATGTTATTTTATATATGTGTTTACCAAAGTAATAATAGGCGTTCTTTTCAAATTGTTCCTTTTTATTTGTATTTATTAATAATTGTAAATAGTTAGAATTGTCTTTATTCAAGTGTAACTTTCCACTTTGCATGTTTAAATTATTATCAAATCCAACATAGTCTCCCTTATTACTTGTCCATTTAGTAACAAAACAACTCTCAACTTTGTTCATGAGTAATGATAAAAGTATGTGTACAACATATTTATATTTATAAAAATGTTTGAAATAATATTATTATGTATTATTGTTACAATATTTATATTAAAATCAAATTTTATAAATTTTAATTTACCAAATGTAAATACTATAAAATTTTGTGATGATTTTGTTGGAACTTGGAATGGTGAAAGTTGTATTTGTAAATATCCTAACTTTTTAATTAATAATCACTATAATGGTAATTGTGATAAGATTGTTGATATAAATTGTAAAAGAATACTCAATTCAAATGGTAAATTATTTGATTTTAAAACCCATAATCCCTATACTGAAGGAGTTTGTGATTGTAAAGATGATTACTATTATGATATTATTACACATAAATGTATCTTAAGTAAATTGAATACATTAATTTCTTTTTCAAAACCAAAGAAATGTGATGATGGATATTATTACAATGAGAAATATCATACATGTCTTAAAACATTATGTTCATGGGATATGTTATTTCCCCTTGAAAGAGTAGATCAAGTGGGTTTATCTAAAACCACATGTAAATGTAGTTTTAAAGATGGGTTTATACCTATTTCACTTGCAAATGGTACAGTTGGTTGCACAAAACTACTTAAAAATAAAAGTTGGTCAAAAAATCATATAATTCTTTTAGAAAAAGCAAAAGAAAATAAAAAAGATGATAAAAATTGGAAAATATATCATTTATACCCTTTAGCATCACTTAAAAGTTACCTAGGAAATTTTTATAGCATTGAGGGTGATAATGGAACCACTATGATTGCTGTAGAGCAAATTCATGGTAACTGGATGAGTGATTTACTTTCTAAAGGAGTGACTATTAACTCACAAGAAGACTATACTAAATATGATTCAGCTTTAGGATTTTATGATTCATCTTCTAATCAATTAACTATTAAAATTAAAAATGAGTGAAATATCAATTATATTTCTTACTATTATATTCATTATTATATTTATTGTAATTAGATTAATGATTCAAAAATATTTTATATACACTATTAATAAAAAATTGGACATAATCTTTCCTTCTAATGAAAATGATAAAGAAACAATCAAACTTAAAACATTCAAATCTATATATAATATGGATGCACCTTTTACTGTTGATAGTTTTAAATCAAAGTTTAAAGTGAAACAAAAAAAACCAATTTTAAAAATTTCAAAATGGGGTGATGATGGATTTGAAATATATTCAAATGAAAATCTAATAATTAAAAGGAAATGTTTAAATGGGTTTTATTATACAAAAAATGGGTGTTCAAATACTCAATTATGTTTAAACAAACCCACGGATGAAATAGTAGGAGATGATTTAAGAAAACATATATTTTACCAATGTGATGGTTATAATGGGGTTAAAAATGTTATTTTAGATTATAATAAAAACTCAAAAGATATAGAGGTTATAGATGAGAAAAGTAGTGATGATAAAAATAAAAAAGTTCATGGAAACTGTAATTCACAAATATCTATTCCAGTGAATATTCCTAATACATGGTCTTCTTCTACAATGTACAAGCAATGTATTGATTATTTTTGGAATTTTAAATTTTGTCCTAAAGTGAACAATTTTGATAACTATTCTAAAGTTTTAGAGGAAATTAGAGATTTATTCGACATAGGTATTTTATATCGCCCCCATTATGTGGATTCAATGGTGTTTGATGAAAATGAACAAAAATGTAATCCTTTTGATTACAAGAAATATTATAAAAATGGAGAAATACCACTAGTGTATAATGATCATTTCATGTTTGAACAAAGTAATGTTTTACCAACCATGGTTTATAATACAGTGACAAAAAAAATAGTATTAAAGAAAAAAGCCAACTTTGAAGATTCAAATTATAACAATCAAGACAAAAAGGAATGTTTAATTCAATATCAAGAATATATAAAAAAATTTGGTGACTTTTTTGGTATTCTAACAGTTGTATATTCGAATATAATTCTATCATGTAGATATGGTAAACCTGTTAATAAAATTTCTATTGACAAAAAACAGTATCCAAACTTTTGGAATCGTTCATATTTTGGAGAAGGGTCTTTTACTGATGGTAAACATAATATACATATTTGTAGTAATTATTTACATAAGTTTATACCAACATGTGTAACAGATATTGAATGTGTAAATGCAGATAGTCTAATACCATTTAAATCACCAAGTGTGGGTATAACAGAGAATGAAAAAATAAGTTTTTGTTCCAACTTGGGTCAATTACAAGAAACTTTACCTGAACAAATAAAATTAGATAAATTTTGTAAAGATTTTAAAACAATCCATGTACATCCATATTATAATATTCCAATTGATTGTAAAAATAAAAGGATGTATACAAATATATCTCACAGAGATGTTATTACAAATACTTTAAAAATTTAAAATGATTCTATATTTAAAAATGATATAAATGCATTAAATCTTCATTTTTTCAGTGGGATAGAGATTTAAATACACATAAAATAGTCTTTCTACTGTTTGGAAAAAATTTATCATGACGAGTTCGAATTATGTCTATAATTTGTTGATCCCTATCAAGGATACATTCATATATAGTATTATTAATTAAGTCATTGTTTTTGCATATCAACTTGTAACATATACCATTCCTATCTATCATTTCATTTGATATATATTTTAAATCTACAGTAGGTAAATATTTTTCTTTGTAGAGTTTATTATTTGCTATATAAATGTTACCATCAGTTTTTATATTTGCCTTAATATAATCAATATCAAAACTTTGAAAAAGAATACCACTCTTTACTGGCAGATTTATACGAATTCTTTGTGCTAAATGTTTTATAAACTCCATTCTAGTATCAGCACTAAAATATTTTGAAAGAGCAAGATCAATTATTATCAAATGTGTTGATGTTTGTTCAGCCACAAGTATTATATTTTTCAAGTAAAAATTATATTCCTTACCCCATTCTTTGTAAAGTGGTGGTTTTATAAGAAAACTATTGGTATTACTTGTAAAAACTTCATAATTATCATAAAATGTAATTAAACCTCTTTCTCCATCAACTTTTGGATATTTTACTTTATTAACTGATATACATGATGGATTATGTAAAACATTTTCAACAGAATTTGATATGTATTTATTATCTATGTTTAAATTATAATTAATTGCAATTTGTAAATATAACTCTTTAATATGATTCTTTATAATATTTGGGTTTTCAAGTTCTATTACACACCTATTTTGAAGCCCAGAAAGATTAATCTCTAAATTCTCTAACATATATAAAACTAGACCCTCTGTTTTTATAAATATGGTTTTTTTTATTAAATATCCATTTTTAATTATATCATATAACAGCAAAATTGATACAGGCTCCTCTATTGATTCATAACATATTTCTAGGGTAATCCAATTAAATAATATTGGTTGTGTGTTTAAAAGGGTTTTTCTTTCCATATGAGGATTATTGTTAATATAAGCTCTGAAATTATTCCAATATATTATAAAATGTGTTTCTTTTGGTTGGAGAGTATGAAGTCTTTGTAACAATTCAATTGTTAGGGAACTACTGCGTCGAATTTCATATTCATTTTGCATAACTTTTTTAAGGTAACTATTATATATGTATATATATACATTTAAATGGTTATAAATTATATATAAAAAAACTATCAATTATAAGGAAATTGTATAAAATATTTTAACTATTTACTTATATTAGAACAATTGACTTGTCCTTAATTATATCTATTAATATTTAATTTATAAATAAAACCTAAATTTCCCAACTAAATAATTTTTTTTAAGTAGTATTTTTTATTAATTAATTGAAAAATCTAACACTTATAAAACTTACAACTATTAAATCCCATTTATAAAAAGAAATGTTGAAATTATATTGTTTAAAATGTAAAAAATATACTAAATCAAAAAATATAAAAAGAGTAGCTATAAATGTGAGAGGAAATAAACGGTCACAGATGAAAGCTTTATGTTCTCTGTGTAACTGTAAAAAGTGTATGTTTATATCATATGGAAAAAATGAGTGAAAGTGAAGATTTTAGTGACTGTTATAGTTTTAACTCTATCTCATATGAGAGTGATGAGTGTGATGATTGTGATGATAATTTTTATGATGAATATGTATTAAAACATTTACACTTTGCATTTATTAAATTTGAAAACATTCCTAATATATTTCTTAAACATTTAATTATTATTTGGTACTTGATTGATATAGTTTCTATAAAACCAAGCTACTTAATTGATGTATTTATATATTCAGATTTTTTCACTCAACTAATTAAAGAGTATGATAATCATAATCATAAAAAAGAAAAGTGTTGTTTTCATTACAAACTACATTGTGTTAAATCAAATTTAGTTAAAACCTTGGAAATTGAAAAACAATTACCAAACTATCTTAAGAAACCACTGACTAGTTGCTTTCTACCCCGATTAAAGGAAATCATTTATTACTATATCAAGCATAAGAAGATTTGTAAAACATCTGTCGATTCTTTATTTAAGTGTTTATTACATTGCATCAAATTAGATTAAATACTTGGGGTTAAAAAATATTTAAAGAGAGGTCGTGGAACTATATCTTCAACAGTTTTGTAATAATTATGATCTTCATGATTCATGTAAGAATTATTAAATATGATACTGCAGTATAAGTGTAACATTGCATGTAAAACAGAATATATCATATGAGTAATGAAAAAATCAAATTCTACTGATTTATTTGGTGATGTTGTTATATAATCATTGTTGTAAAGTATTTCTGATCTATACCTATTGTCAATTAAATTGAGTAATTCTTTAGAATTATAAAAAAAAACTACTGCATTCTTTATAATAATTGGTATAATTAATTCATTTGAAAACTTTTTACGTTTTGATTCAAAGAGTAATTTAATTTTAAGATCACTTTCATGTGTGACATTAATGAATGATACTTGTCCTATTTTTTCTATTTTAGGTACAGAAAATATGTATTCATATAATAAAGAATATATCTGTTTTAAATCTATAATTAAATTACCATTACTATACTCTTCAGAATGTTTTAATTTATTCATAATTATAGTCATACCATCTGTCCACCTTTTTAAAATATTAACATCAGTTTTTTCTTCAAGCTCAATAAAAGATTTTACATGTCTACTTGGCTCCGATATAAGAAATATTAAAAATGATTTTATTTCTGTAAGAGTGTTATAAACCTCTTTAATAATTTGTTCATGAGCATCTTTATTAGTATTTAATTGAGTATTATTATTGGTTTTTAATATATCTGGTATTGTTTCTGTAATTTCTTGGTCATCCTCATCTCTTTCTTTAAATGTACTTTTATTTAAATAATTAAACCACAATGTAGGATTTGATGTCCTTATTTCACTTTTATGAGCATCATATAATCTTTTTACTTCATCTTTTGGTACATTTGAAGCTGCACAAAATCTTTGCCATTGGTTATACAAATTCTTATTACTCATTTTTTTTAATTATATATAAAAAGGATGGAGAATATAACACTTCCAGAAGTACTTGATACTCCAATTTATTGTATAAAATGTACAAATTTTACAGCTAATAAAGATCCTGTTATAGTGAAACGTGAAACACATCATTTAAATGCCATGTGTATAAAATGTAATTCTAAGAAAAATAAATTTCTTAAGAAAAAACAAAGTTTAAATCCAAAAAAGAAAAAAATTCAAGTTCAAGAAGATGGTAATGTGTCTAATTTAGAATCTAATATCATTAACTTTGACTTCTCGGAATAGTTGTATAAGTTTTCTTAGAAATGATTTCCATACAGGTGGAGTGTGTAGATATATTTGATTTGAAATATAAATTAATGCAAAGGATGATACAATATTTAAAATAGTTGAATTATTATTATCAATCCAAAATGATTTATATGGATGTTCAGAGTATTTTTTTGAAGAAGGGTGAATAATATTAATCTGTTTTAAATTTTTTAAACTTTTATTTTTTTTTCTTATTTCAAAAATATATACAAAATCAATATATCTGTAAAATATAAAACCTATTTGACTTGATTGATTTGTTGCAAGAATAGTTTTACATGTTTTTACACATATTTCATATTCTGTTTTTAAATCATTGTACAGTAGAATCTCTTTATTATCCATTGCTTGTATGATTGTTCTGTATTTTTTATTTATTCAGTATTAATACTATTTTTATATTTTGATAAATCAAATTTTATTTCTTCTAACCTTTCATTGCTACACATCCATCTGTTGTTAATCTTTTTACAATCTAATATATTTTTGTAATTTTTTATAATATGTCTTTTTATAGATGAATCATGAACTGTAGTTTCAGGACATTGGTCTCGAAAAATCTTTATAGCAACACTAATTGGCTGGTAAATTTCTGTTTGTATTGATTCAATATTCTTATAATGATCATTCAATGTGCGTTTATATTGCTGTATTTTGTCTTTATTTTTTTTATTTATCTTTCTTTTGGGTTTCTTTTGTGGGTTTTCATTTGTATCACTTAATAATAAGGAATTTTCAGAATCATTGTCACTATATGAATCTTCTAATATTTCTTGTGGATTCAATTCTAAAAGAAGATCTGAAGAGTCATTATTAATAGCACATTTTAGACTTTGTTCTTGTTTTCTTGTAGGAGAGTTTTCTAAAGAGTAAGTATTTTCTTGATCTTGAAAGGTGGAGGAGCTTAACATAGTGTTGTCACTGTTGGATGTCATTGCAGTTGTATGAGCTGATGCTATATTGAACAAGTATTTATTAAGGTGGAATTTAATTAAATTTTGAAAATATTCATTGCTATAATATTTATTAAAAAATAAATGTATAATTTTAATATTTTTATGTTTACAAATATTAAATTTAAATAAATCATGATAAATTATTTTTAAATTTTGAAAATGAAATGGTCCTTGTAGTTCAAATGCTAATTTTAATTTTGGTATATAAATGTCCATTTCAAAATTATGACCTTTAATTTTTTTATTGACCTTTAATGGATGAAATTCAATTGGAAGAATTTTATATATCTTTTTAAATATTCTATATTCCCACTGTGAATTAAACTTATAACTTCCTATTGTAAATTTTTTTGATTGTATTATTTTTAACATTTTTATTTCAGTAAATAATCTTTAAAAATATATTTATTCATATAGTATTAAATTTCTTGAAATTCTGGTGATTTTGATAGGTAATACAACATGTTCTTTTTTAAACCAGCCCTATAGGGATCACATTTTTTTAATATCAATGGAAGAAAGTCTACCTCAAGGGTTGGGTATTTTAAGTTATTAAAATACTCCTTTATATCAACAAGGTTAGTAAATGGTCTTTCTAATGTACTATATTCTAATACATCATTAATATCACCAATATCAATTTCTTTAATAAATAATTTTAAATTACAGTTGAACACTAATTTTTTTCGATTTAACCATATTCGTTTTTCTAAAGTGGAAGAGCAAACATCTTCTAAAAATGTTGTTTTTGTAATATTTGGCCAAGCACATTTTAAGATTTGTAACTGTTCATTTAAAACTTCATCATTTCCAACAATTGCAAAAAAATCTAAAGGACCTCTATCATACATACACTTTACTACATTATCATTTGTATAACCTTTCAAATCTAAAATTAAATTCATTTTTATTCAAACTATAAATAAAAAGATGATTATAATATATATTAGTATAATATTTCTCATTTGTATTATTACATATTTAGTATATTATACCAAAAATAAATATAATAATGTTGAACAACCCTCATTAAATCAATTGTCTTCTATTGAATGTAGTAATGGATTTAATCAATTTGAAAAATACATGAAAACACCTATAGCAAATATTCAGAAAACAATTAGTTTACTTGAAAGATTACTACAGATATATGACGATTTAAATACATCAGTGAATGATTTACCAAAATTAAAAATACAGTTGGAAACTATTGAAAGCTTTATAAATCAGCAAAGCAATAGTGAATTAAATGATATTTTAAGAGATATTAAAACAAGTTTAGAAAATAATAATGTTTGTACAAAATTGTCAGAATTGAATACAAAATTTAATGATTTTAATTCAAAGATTTCTAATATAAAAATACCTGATGATATTAAGACTTTACTAGGGAAAGTAGAACAATCAATTGGTAAATTTAGCAATGAAATAAAACAGTGTCAAAAAGTAGTTGGTAATATCAAACAAGTTGATCTAACTGCAGATATTCAAAATATAGGGGTAGACTTAAAAAAACTGTCAGAAATCATTGATCTTAATCGTGAAATTAAACAGTTAATTAATTCCCTACCACAAAATTTAGACACTGGTGTAAAAACTGAATTGACAAATTTTCATACCAAATATTCAGATGATATTACCAAAACATTTGACAGTATGGATTCAATTTTAAATCAAATAAATACGATAAAAGGAATAATTGAAAACATTAAACTACATGATATTGCTCAAATTATAAATGATATATCTGAAAATAAAGTTTTACTGACAGGATTGAAAACTATTTTAGATGATGTTAAAATTAAAATCGAATCAATCGATATAAAAGTATTAAATAAAATTCAAAAGAATGTTGAAGAAATAATAACTCAATTTAAAAGGGTTTTAGATGTCCTAAAACCTGGGGCTAGAAATTTATTACAAGATGGTGCAATAATTATTAAAAATGAAAATGATGAAGAACCATTATTAATAAACCTTAATAATGGATTATATCGTTTAGAAGATTTGCAAAAAATTATAAGGTCAAAATTAAAATATGATCCTAATAGTTTTAAAATATCCTATGATAATAACCTGTGCGTAGTAGAGTATTCTAGACCATTTCATATTGACAATCACTTACGTGATTTAATAGGATTACCAAGAGTTGAACCTCAAGTGTCTCAAGTGTTTTTAAAAAAGTATAATGCTTCAATGCCACATAAATTTGATTATGTTATACTAGAAACTTTAGTTCATAAACTAAGTGTTGATGCAATTGTAAAAAAGATAAAGAATCAAATGAATAATCAAATAAAGATAGTTAATAAACTTCCTACTGATGTAAACGCTATTGCAAATAAATTAGAAACATTACCAGATTATGAAAAAATAAAAACAGAACTTGATAAAATACCTTCTTTCCCTAAAGAGTTATCAGATGCAATACATTATATTCGTGAAAATTATGTAAAATCAGATATGACAAATGCAATTGATATGTTATTTAATCTAACAACTTTAAATGAAGAATTTAAAAAGTATTTTAGAATAAATATGAATGAAAAGTTGACTGTTAATAAATTTTTTGATACCTTAGACTCAAAATTATCTATAGAAATGAATAAAATGTTTAATAAAATAAATATGGAAATACAGCAAAAATTTCAATCATTAAATTTTCAAACAAAAGATAAGTTTGAAAAATTTCAAACTGATATTAAAGAAATGAAAGCTGAAATTTTATTTAATATTGGTAAAACATTTCAACCATTTCAAACAGATTTAAATGAAATAAAAAGAATAGTGGTTCCTATGTCTTAAAAATGTTTGTACCAGAAAGAGCAGGTAAATTAAACATATTTCTACTACGGGAATAGGTCAGTCCATCTTCTTTGTTGTTAGTTCGCAATAGTTTCCTTTGAACATCTTCATACATAATTGATTTAAGAATTTCATTTTTTTCCAATGTTGCATTTCTAGTTATTGGAGAAATGTCACTTTCAGGAAATATTGTCAATGCCAGTAGTATTAAAGTGTAATTCAATTCATTAGATTCAATTCTATTTATAAGGTTTGAAATATTAATCATAGAACATAAGGGTCCCATTACACGAAGATAATTATGAACATCTGTACAGTATTCAATTCCACATTCAGGGTAATCATTATACCACATAGTTAACCAGGGAATATGATGTGTTTGGGTTTTTTTATAAGAACAAAATATTGGATTTGGTTCTCCATGAAATTTAATAACAACAATATTTTTTGGCTTCAAAAGGTCAATAAAATCACTTAATTGTTGATACAAGTTAATATCACGTTGATCCTGTTCATTATAACAATTCACTCTTTCAGTTTTTAAGATATGTACAGAATCTAATTTTTCTTGTGTGGGTATATTTTGATATTTTTTAATCATATTTATTGTTATATTAGTTCTTCCACTTGGAAAACCACACATTTTAGTAATTACATTTTTCATTTCAATGTTTATCATTTCATTGAAAACCTTTTTGCCAAACAGTTTCATTCCTACTAAATACAATTTATCTGATAGTTTTTTAATTTTTTCTTCTCTGTTCCACACAATTTCCATGTTTGAAAAGAAAATCTCTTATTACTAATGACCTCTTAACTAGATTGAATATATATTCTTCCTTAGATTTATATTTTATTCTCAAAATACAAAGTTCTTTAATTATCTGATTTGGAAATTTTATAATTTTACTATGGTTTAAAGCCCACATTGGACATGTTGCCATATAATGTCTAATAATATTTGATTTGATTTTTTTTAATATTAAATTTACATTTTCATCTTTTAAATAATGATCATCATACTCATCAACTAATATAAAGTCTAAATTCATTGATGTAATTTGTCTAATTATTAATTCAAATAATTCTTCAACATTCCACAAATGACATTTTTTAAAGTCAATATTTGAAATAATATTTTCATCATCAAAATTTATAACTCTATTGTAATGAAAAAGAATAAAATCATAGGGAATAAGAAATGGTAATATCTCTAGATTATAATATAAAATAGACATTGTGGCTCTCTTATATATTATTATTTTTTCCATCTAGTAAAAAAAATGATAGATAGTAATATTCAGGCTTGTTATATTAGGTGTCTAGTAGATCAAATTAATCCAGAATGGATTGGAAAATGTAATTTTGTAAATTTATATAGCAATAAAAGTAAAAATAATATTACAACTTTATACATTACAGATGATAAAAAAATGGTTTTATATGTCACAAATAAAATAAATGTTTCAAATGATAGAGATGGAAAACCTTGGGGTGAAAAATATGAAAAGTATCTGGTAAGCTTTTTTCCTAAAGAATTTACTAATTCGTCATTTTCCTATAGTGGTTTATATTTTAATGAGTTTAAACATAGTAGATGTTTATTAACTTTATATGAGTATATTAGAATCGAACCCTATAATCCAAATGTAATTTGTAGTTACTTAGATAAGTTAACAAATATATTAAAATATCATTTAAGTGTATTTTGTTTTTCAGAAAATCTTTTTTTAGTTGACAAGAACAGTGAAGATATATTATTACCTTCTTATAATTATATAGTATCAATTACTCATCCAATTCCAGAAGAACTATTTACCATTTTTAAAAACAAACTCCACCCAATTGTTTCAAAATATAATAAACATATTAAAAATAATAGTAATAACACCATTGCCAATACTGGATTATATAACCCAACAAAAATGAAACAAATATGTATTCGTATAATAGAAAGAAATGCTATTATTGATAGGGTTCATTTTTTAAGTTCCATAATATATTATTTTGCAACAATAGGAACTCTATGGAAATTACAAAAACAATGGCTCCCAAAAGTGAAAAAAAATCAAAAATGTGCTGGTACATGTTTACTTTCAAAAAATCATACAAATACTAATTTAAAAAATACAATCCATAATTTTATATGTGTAGATGTCTTAAATAATATGCCAAATATTATGAAAAAAACTAACACTCTTTACACTGATTTTACCAAATATATTTCTAATTTACAATCTTATTTAATTAATTTAAATTAACTGAGATGTTACCAGTGGTAAAATTGTTTTCAATATATAGTTTATAAGCTCTGAAAATGAATTATCTGTTTTCATAAAATAAAATAATACTTCATCTGTAAGATTATCAATCTTAAAGGATGAATTTATCTCTTGTAAATTTAAAATGTATCTTTTGTAAGGATCAATAAAATCAAAAATAACAGATATATCTTTTTTCATTTGTTTATAAAGATTTTGTTTTAATTCAGCAGTTACATTTCGAATTTCAATGTTTTTAATATCAAAATTAGCCAAGTTATGTATACCAGTAATATTTTTTATAGGTTTTGCTACACGTAAACTTGATAGACTCATTCCAAAAATAATAATATAAATATAAAGTTCTGGTTTTTCATAAAAATTGAATACTTTTCTCATGTATGCTAAAATTACATCAAATTCCTGATCCTTAAAAATATTAAATTGAAAGAAAAGGTATTGTAAAATATCCAAACAATCTTCTCGACTACAAATAGCCTTAGAATTTTTTACTTTCATTTGAAATCTATACCAACCATAATTATCATCTCTATTAAATTTAGCCCTATTGAATAACAGATTTGCTTTTTTATTTAAATCTCGTGGAAAAGGTTCTGCTGTAGTTGGTGTTAGAGCCATAACAGCCAATGCACACATACTAGGTAATAGTGCTGAATATTGGTTTGTAGAAGAACCTGTATCTTGTAAAAATTGAATAAATATTATATTACTTGCTATTACACAGTCAATGCTTTTGTTAGCTGCTTCCCAAACACATATGTATCTCATTAAGTTATTTGCTAATATAAATATTTCACGTGGATGTATTGAAGAGAGTGTTTCAATTGATGGGATAACTATTTTATATTTTTCTAAAACTTCATCAAACCAATATATCTTTTCTAAATTACTATTAAAATCAAATAAATTTACAGAGTCTGTAAAACATTTTTTATTTTCTTCAGATATTTCATTAATATTTAAATTAGCAAATATTTGTTCAATTTGTAATTGATTAAATGGTCTAAATCCTTCAGGTTGTAATGAATTGATTTTTTTTATTATAAATATTATCCAAGCAAATAGATATTTTAATGATGTATAATTAGATTTGATATTTGAATGAACAAATAAGTCTAAATTCTTTGGCATTAAAAGTATTGTTGGTACCATTTGTTTTCCATTTGACATAATAGCTATTTTAATTACATCTTCTTCACTAACTCTATACAATAATTGGTTATAATCAATAAAAAATACCATTTCATCAGTATCATAGTTTTTAAAAATATATGATGTATCATTCTCTGTAATTTTGACAGGGTAGTTATTAAATCTATAAATATTATTATTTTGGTCAAATTTTAAACCATAAGACGGATTCATATTAAATGATAGATGGCCCCTGTTTTCTATTATTTATATAAAAAATATGTTACATTATAAAGCAAAAAATTCAAAAAATACAGACTTTAAGGCGGTTTTAAGAAAAAAGTTTATTTATAAATTATTAGCAAAACTACTTATGTATATTAGTTTTATAATGATTTCATGTTATTGCTTTTTAGATTATTCTGAATCAGATTTTCATACTATAAAATATCTTCTTTTATATTCATCAGTAGTTTCTCAAATATCAAGTCTTGCTATGATGTACTTGTCTTAATTGTTCACTTATTATTTTAGGATTTATATTTTTAATTAAAACTTTCCATCTGTCAAATATAGGAAGTAATGTAATATGATTATTGGGCAAATCATATCCAAAACTATAATACTTTATGGATTGTTTAGTAGATTCAATTTTCAGCTTTACAATTTTACATAATACATTTAGTGATAAACCTGAAATTATAATGGACTTTATTGGTTTTATATTTAACATTGACCAAAGAGAGAGTAAATTAAAAATAGTTACTTTAAAACTACACCTTTTTCCATAATCATATATATGGAGAATTTGTTTTTTTGTTCCAGAAATAATAGGACACTCATAATCATTTCCACAAAAAAATACATAGTAAAACAAAAATTTTTTATAACATATTGCATTAGAATCTAACCAGTTATTTAAAGATTGAGATGTGAGACATTGTAAACCAATATGTGGTAATTTTACTATTACAAAGACATTTCTTTTTCTAAGTGAGTTCATTGAAATAAATATATCTGTGTCAGCTGTTACTATTACCTCTAGAATTGACTCATTTGGTTTAAGGTTTAAAATTGTTTTTATAATTTTAATGTCTGCCTCACCTGTTAGATCTGTCGAAGACAGAAAAATTTCTTCACAGTTCAAATTACATAATTTACTTGTAATATTATTTGCAACATGAGAAATTATTATATTTCGTTTATTTCGATCTGTTAATAAACTAAGCCCAAATTGTTTTTTATTGTTAATTATTATTTGTTTATTCTTTTCATCTCTTTTCCTTTGTAAATGCAGCTTATGTTTTGGAGATTTTCCATCAAAAAATAAATACACTAAAATTGAATTTGAAGTTAACTGTCTTACAATGTTAACAAAATAAAATAAATTCTCTGCCATTGTATCTAGTAAGATATTGACATTGTTTTCTATGACACTGGTAGGTATAGAGTAAGACATTTGATATAATAGTCCCGTACAATCAAAATATATTCTACAAGTTTTATTATTATCATTGACATGGTTATAAAAATATGGTTATAAAAATATACCTGTGCAGGAATGAGAAACCCATGTTTAAAAAAATGACAACAAAAACTAACTCAAACTTTCTTGGAATGGATTTTACTACACCTTTAAAGAGCACTTCACCACTCACTAATATTATACTACTACTTTTATGGATTATATTTTCTTATATTGCAACAATAATTGTAAAATATATGGATGATAAATTTTAAATTATTAAAGAAAATGTCTATCAGTATTGAGGACATTGAGCATTTATTATACTTTGATGAAATTAATGAATTTTTGGAGTACATATCAAATGTTGATATTGATAAAAAATTTATTGTAAATTTAATTTTACTAGTATTTACAAAACCAAATTTAACTTCACCTGACTGGGTAAAGGAAATAATTTCTATTATAGAAAAAGATCAGTTTAATACTACAATGTTAGCACCTAATTTAAGAAATATTAGAGAAATAGAAATAGTTTTCAATGAATTTGCTGAAAAAATATATTATTTAAATGACAACAGAGAAATGTATTTCAATGATTATTATATTACATATGATATGTTTAATGAATATTTAAATGTATTATATTTATGGTTTAGGGATAATTTTGATACTGATTAATCAGAATTAGTATTGTCAACAGAAAATTTTATATCCACTCCATCAGTATTGTCAACAGAAAATTTTATATCCACTCCAATTAAAGACAACATATCTAAAACTCTGGCTGCTGATGTAGAAAATGGAATACACATTGTATCACCTATGTTATTTTCAAGAGTTATATTTGTTGAGTCACTCAAATCATACATCTCTTCAATAAAACTATTTAACCCTAGAGCTACTAAAACTTCTCTTTCACTTTCAGACAACCCAAATGCATGATTATTTTTATTGCTATATTTTTGATAACTAACTTCTGGTTGTCCAGTCAAAATTGATATTGGTGTTGACTCTATTTCTGCACTATGTATTAATGCATGTGGGTTTTGTTTACCCATTATAACCACAAAACCCTCATATAGTATTGCCTTAATTGGATTTCCATCAGTATCTACATAAAAATTCTTTAATATAGGGTCACTGACAAAATAATCCTTTTTACTTTCTAAAACTTTTAATTTATCATATGGGGTATAATTGAAACACTCATTATATAGAGCAGATATCTCAGGAGTAAAGAGAAAATTAAAAGCTAATCTTTTTAGTGAAAATGGATGTTGAATAATATCAATATCAAGGTGTACTATGTCATCCATTGACAAACTATTATGTAATATTGGCATATGATCTTTATCAAGAATATGCCCAATAACAGATTTTTGTGCTCCATTTAGTATAAAAATTTTTGTTCCCAAGCAACCATATTGGTTATAGGAAATTGTAATATCACAATATAAATTGTCATAGGAATCATAATTAAGTTGAATTTCATTTAAATATACATTTTTAGCTTTTATTAAATCTGGATTTGGAGTCCAAATCAAGTTAGTTATTTCTTTATTTAAAGGATCAGGTATTGTAGATAAATATTTACCTAAATGAGATATTTTATCACTTTTAAATTTTAATAAAACCATATTAGGTTTAATTAAAGTGGGAAATTTTTGAATTAATATTTTTATTATTGAAACTTTTTGCAAGTGTAAAGTTACAGTTGCTTTGTTATTTGTTGTGAAGAGATTTTTTTTATATATAGTATTTGCACTTACAACACAAGAATCTTCTATATTGTGTTCTAGGGGTAGTATTAAAATATTTGCTTTTAAACAATAAAAAGGAACTCCTTTAATTAGTTGATATGCATTTTTCTTTAATAACAGTCTTTCATTTTTTATAAATGGCCATGCTGATAACCCACTAACACATTGTTTAATTGCATGTGCTATCATTGTGTTTCTAACTAAATTGTTACAATTTATATTGAATATTAATAGTGATGTGGGACCATGTAAATTACAATCTTCTGAAATTATATCCATAAATAATTTTTCTGACTGAGCAACTTCCATTGCTGAGTATGCAAACCCATCAGGTAATATCTTATACATTGTTAAAGGAAGAGAATATATTGTATATAGTCTACTGCTGATGTGATAAACTTCAACACAAGGATAAATAGATTTAAATATTTTTCTCAAATTATCAGACCATTCTTTAACTGAATTACATTTTGGTAAATGTGTATAAATATTTTGATTAATTATCACATACCACCAATTTAAAGAGTTATTTAAACACCAACCAGGATAATTATCAAAAGATATTAATTCTAAATGTACATATCTACTTAAACATGTTTCAATTTCATCATGAGGCATACAATCTTTTTCAGAAGAAATAAATGTCCCCAAAACTGATTCTAATCCACTTATTCCAGGAGAATTCTCACTTGAAGATGTTATGTCAATGAATCCTAAATCTTCAATTTTAAAATCAATTGAAATTTTTTTAGAATACATTGTTGTTAATATGTCCAACTGTAAGGTTTTAGAATATGTTGTTATATCTAGTTTTGATAGGGTTTTATATCTGCCTATATTACTATTATAGAATTTTAAATTCGCTCCCAATGTTGAGTCTAAAGAATCTTGCATATTGAAAACAGTGTTTCTACCAATAACTGCATCAATAGTTCCAGTATTAATACGTTTTGTTTGTGTTTTATTTATTTGGTTTATAAATAATTTCTTTTTAGGTAACTGATAAACTTTCTGCACAACACTTAAAGTTTGTTTTAACATTTCAGTAAATATAAAACCACCATGAAATATTTTACGATTTCCAATACTACATGCCAATAGATGTCTTATATTGTTAAAATCATTTAAAATTGGACAATTTTTAACTGAAACTATAAGATTTGGTTTTTTTTTAAATAGTGTAATTCCACCTCTTTTTTTAAGACAAACAATTTTTTCATAATTTGTCCATGCCAACTGTCCTAATGTATAACATTTACCTTTAATGAAAAATGTTGTTGGTTTTGCTTTGTTGTTGTATCCACATAGTAAACATTTTAATGAATCTTCCCACTTGGAATAATTCCATAACTTAGAATCTATATGATCATATTTTGTAAGTAAGGAAAACATTTTACCACCAACTAAAACAGGACAGTTAAACAATTGATGATCAAAATATTTTGCACACACACCCATTGTTTCACGTTTATTAATTGAATAGTCAATACTTTTACACCCACAAATAAATACAACATTAGGAAAATTTTTGAAAATACTATCAAATTGTTCACGTTCTACTCGTAGAGTTCTTAATAATGATTCACGAATATTCCATTCAAAATTTGAAACAGTTTCATTACTGGAACAATAACAAGGTTCTTCTACTAACCTCCATTTAAATAGTTTCAAACCTTTAATGTCTACCATTTTTAAACCTGTCAAATTTAATCTTCCATATATATATCATTTGAAAAGAATATTCATTTTTTACTTTTGAAAATTTGTTTAGTTATATATATATACCTTTGTTTTAAGAATATTATTATTTTATAATATGAAACATGGTATTATAAGGTCGTGTGTAATATCACATTCTAACTCATACCAATTAAAAGATGATTTATATGGATTACCACCTATTAGGGTTACAAGAGAAATATTAACCTCTTATGCAAAATTCAAAAAAGTTAAACTTTCAAATTATAAAAAACTTCCAAAGTCTTTATCATTTCGTCTAAATAGAATATGCCCAAATTGTTTCTATTTACAATGTAGTTGTACAAATTTACATAACTATTGTTATAACTGTCAAATCTATTATAAGCCCCAAACTGATCAATTTATAAAGATTTTACAAAAAATTTTAAAAATTCAAATAATCTCTCAGTGTAAAACGTGTAAAAGTAAAATGGAGCGTATTTTAATGAATTTTAAAAATTCTTATAAAGGTAAACTAAGATTATTTAAAAATAACTTAAATAATGCTCTTGATAATTTCAAATTTCGCATTCAAGTAAATCATTATACCTATCCCCCATCATTTCTATGGAACACTAATATTGTACTTTGTGAACTAATACAAAAACTCTTACATAATAATAAACCATACGATTCAAAACAAAAGATACAGGTAAATATTAAGCCAGACCCTTCATCATTTATTGGACAAGGTAAAAATAATTGTTTTAGAAAAATACTTTTGAGTAAAAAATCATATTTTTCTGCACGCAGTGTTATTATACCAGCACCAAATTGTAAAACAAATGAAATAATTCTCAATAAAAAAATATGGGCTTGTATGAATTATCCTAAATATGTATTGGCAATAAGATATCCTGTTTTGGATACTAGAGCTTTTACTTTCCACAAAGTGAAAACTGTTTGGGATGCACCAGTAGTTGGGCTCCCAACATCAATAACAGAGAAAAATAATGTAGATTTTGATGGAGATACTTTAAATATTTATGCAATCAATAGTTGTATGTCAATTTCTGAATGTTTTTTTTTAATAAATCCTGAATTTTCCTTTGTGGCTATGGGGGAGATAAGACCTAATCTAACCCATGAACAATTAGAAATGATGTTTAGTTTTTTTAAAATAAAAAAACAAAATTTGTATAATTGGTTATATATAAAATATTTATTAAATAATTCTTATACAGCTTTAACAATTTTTGAAAATTTAAGACATGGGTTAGTAAAATTAAATTCTGTTGTAAAACCAACATTTACATATTTAGAGTTTTATAATATTTTAAAAATATTTTTATTACAAAGTTATGATGAAGAAAATTTTATAATTGAATGGACAAAAAATAATACAACACGCAACTCTTTATTTAATCACTATATGATTTCAAATAACAATCGTTTTAATACAAGACATTTACACTTGACTGTAAAATGTTTACGAGGATTAAATAAAATAGAATACCTGCAAGAAGCTTTTAGTAGCCGATCAAATCTTTCAAAATCTGGAGTTGAAATAATGGGATACTCTACACATAAATTAAGTTATGTACTGCCTGAACTATATTATAATAATGGTACTGTATATTATGGATTAGATATAATAGCATATGAAAACTTTAGAAGATTTTATACATCCATATATACATTTGATAATTTAAGACGTTTTGCCATCTACAATCTTATTAGAAACTATTTTTGATTGGTCTAAAATGGTTTGTAATGATTTGAGAAATTCATTGTAATCCAATGTTTTTTTTAAAGGTTGTTCAAAATCTTTTGGTAGCTTACATCTAGAATCCACTGTCTCATTTTGAATATTTAATTTGTTTTTATTAATAATATTTGTGAGAAAATTTTCCATAGATGTTCCAATATCTATAGCAGGTGGTGGTCGTGGACTTATGGGCCAATTTAAACTTAATAAATATTCAATTGTAGAGAGAAGGATAGAATCATTTGTTTGATCAATTTTTTTAGTAGTAGTTACAAATTCAACAGGATAAATACTTTCAGATAATTCATCTTCATCCATTTTCTTTAATAAAAAATTGAACAATACTATATTAATTCAAATGCTTCTTCATATAATATTTTGTAACGATCAATAGATATGCCAATTATTACCTTTTCATATATTTTTTTTGATTTATTAAGACATGTTCCAACTGAATATCGATGTTTTAATAAGTTCACTATAGTCTCTATATCTGCATTATAAAGACTCATTTGAAGTTTAGGACATTTATTAGAACTTCTTATTGCATTAATTTCTGAATATAAATCATTTATTCTAATAAATAAATTAGGAGATTCAATCAAATTAAAAGCATTTAAAATTCCACTTGTTAAATCATTTTTCCAGATCAGCTCATGTGAATACCATTTTACTGACTTGGGAGGATTAACAATATCATATTTATCATTAAAGAAAATATTTGTTTCTGAAGCATATTTTTCCAACCAAAATATAGTAGCTAATATATCACTTGCTATTATTTGAAATGTATTTTGATTACAATAATAATCAGAATTATCAGGAAAAAAGTTTAAAAATGGAATCATTAAAATTCGTTTCATTGTAGCAAAATCAGCATTTAATCTTAGAGAGTTACAACTTCCAGTAAACAACCATTTCATTTGAATATCAGTTCCACTATTATATAATGTTCTTAAATACATATGAGCACCTGATACTATTTGTTTTAAAGTGGTTGGATTAATTTTTTGTAAATCATCAGCATATACAATTTTTGCATCTTTTGCATTATATAAATCTGGTGCAAGTGTTGAAATTTTTCCACGAATTGTATCTGTACCGATAAAACTCATTGCTTTCCCAAATAAAGCATACATGACACAACTTAAAGAGCTTTTGCCATTTTGGCCCTGCCCATAAAATATGAATGCTCTTTTAATACTAATTCCCAAAAGTACAAATCTAAGTGTCCACAACATAAAAAATACTAATTCTAAATCATTTGAAAACAGTGTCAGGAAATATTTTAAACAACTGTTTACAGGACAGTCACCTGAATTTTCACATTTCTCTAAATCATTTACTGAATATTCTGGGCTGTTTTCTTTAATATAACTATATCGAAAATAATCAATAACACCATCGGGACAGAGTGAACTTTCATTTTTGGAATAGGTGTTTTCATTTAACATATTAAATATTCCTTTGTAAGTACAAAGTGAATTACTAATATGTTGAATCCTTTCCCTCATTCCTTTCCAACTAAGTTTACATGGATAGCCTTTAAATAGGGGTGTATGTGTAAAATGAAAATATTCATTGCTAATTAATACAAAACAATCATTAAATGATACAACATTTGTTGGAAAATCAATAGTATTAACTCTTCCCCAAAACTGTATTAAATAATTATAGATTTTTGGAAGATTCTCTTCTGGTTTATTTAATTTTCGCTTCTTTTTTAAATTCATGTTTTCAGTTTCAAGTTCTATTTCATTACAACCATATTTTTTTAATATTTTTAAAGGTAAAAACACATGTTCTAATCTATTAAGTGATATGGACCATGAATTCTTTTCATAATAGAATATAGAACCATCTTTTTGAGTGGCATATATTGGATACATTAATTTTACTAATTATAAAATAGACAATTTATTTTCATTTACCAGTGTTAAGACTTTTAGTGATACATATACACTTTCATCTGTAGAATCATCAAAAATTAATTCAACTTTATCCATTTCATTATAAGACTGAACAAATAAACATTTTAAAAATAATAAAGGGTTGAGTTTTCTGTATGGCTTTTCAGAATTTTGACTTAATTTAACGGTTTCTTTTACTAGGTTGGATATTTTATTAGAAATATTTTTGAAATAATTTATAAAATTACTATTATAAGTTTCATTTAATATCTCTTCAACAAGTGAGATGTTAGATTTACAAATTATATCATATAACAATATTATAAAAATATATGTATTAAATATTGCTTGTGATTTTCCTACTATATCACTTGTTGATATATCTGTATAAAAACATAATAGTTCCTCTCTTAAATAAGATAAACTAAATGGAGAAAGAGACTTTTCTAACTGAGACTCACCTATTATAAACATACAGTTTTTTTCATAAAATCGTGAAACTGCATATTCAACAAATGGAATTGTACTTTTATTAACTGTTATTACACCCTCAATATTATTTTCCACTTTAAAAAGTGTTGAGTGTTTATAGATTTTAGTGTCATTACATTGACCAAAATAATACCCATGAGATAGTTTTAAAAAATCTAAAGGGAAAAATAATTGAACACAATCTTGTTTATAATTTTTGATTATTGAAAAATCTTTTATAAAGGATTGATCAAATTCATCATTCATAATATACTCCCTTCCTGATTGCCAAAATTGAATTTCTTCAGCAAGATTATAGGTACCCACAGGAATGTATACTTGTTTATTTAGTTTTTTTGAGAGAGGTAAGTTCCAATTAGTAGGCTGGTCTATAATATTATTTTTAATTAGTTCAGAGTATTTAGGTTGTAAAAGTTTTTTTAGTACCTCTATAAACCATATATTGTCTCCTCTGTATAGAACTAAATCTTTAATTTCAAAATGTACACCACCTTTTGCAGCCTTAAAAATATTGTCAACATCAGAAGTACCCAGAGTTTTTTTTACAAATAATGTTAGTTCAAACTCTTTACTTTCAGTTAATCTTCCTAAAATATTTTTACATACTTTTGAAATATCATCACATATTTCCTTTACAAAACTAGTATCAATATTTTGAAGCTTTTTAAAATCAACATCAATTACAACATGATGAAATTCTAAATGGTTTAAATTTATACATATACAATAATCTATGTTTCTATTTAACAAAGATAAAATATAATCTATTACTTTACTATTATAATGTTTTAAAATACAAGCATTACATTTAAAAACATATGATTGAATTTTCAAAACTACATCTGATTTTGTTATGCTATTGTAATCGTCATCTGTATTTGTAAGAAACCCAGGTAAATTGTTTAGCTGGTAGTATTTGTATATAAGTGTGATGAGATCATTCATAATATAAAAATGAATGTCTTTACATATGATACTTATATTTATAACATTCCCTCTATAATATCATATGAAAATATTTATAAATTTGGAATATTTACAACTGAAAAGTTACTTTTAGAAAATAAAACCATATTTAAACCATATAAAAACAATCGGTACTCACTATTAATTTACAACCATGGCACAGCAAGACATATTAGACTGCGACGACAATGATGTGTTAAATCTATGGGCAGATGAAGAAGAAATGGACCAGGAGAATAAAATACATTTAATACCTTACTTACAACAGAAAAATTTTGAATCAGTACAAAAAACATTATTTTTTAGATTATGTGGATTATTAATTTCTGAATTAGAAGGATCAATAACTGAACAGAATTTTCAATCAATTTTAAAGGATTACTTATTAGATTTTACATCTAACATTGAATTGATAACCAAGTTGTCAGGTCAAATATGTTTCCTTATAAAAGAGATAAAGATTATTGCTACAAATGACAATTATTATGGAAATGGGTGTTTAAAAGTTATTCCAAAAGAAAGTGAAGATTATAAAAAAAAAATCATATTTATTGATCCAATTAAACCAATTTATTTTACAAATCTTCTTCAATATTCAGATTTTAGTTTAGTAAATAGAATTGAGCTTGGACTATATGCAGTTATGTTAGAGATGGGGTTTAATCAATTTAATCAATATATAAGAAAGGAAATTGAAAACATTCGCTTAGAGGCACATGGTGATTTGTTACCAGTATATAGGAAGGGGATTGACCTTGTTATTAATCATACAATATATTTGACAAATAGAACTTATGGTATTTTATTTAATAAGTTTTATAATCATATACTTAAACAATTTGTAGATAAAATTTAAAATAAAATATATAATGGAAACAAATGAGAGTGATATTTTATTTTACATTAAATCCTATAGTTATTCAAATGCAAAAAAAAAACTTTTGATCTTTTTAAAACAGGTTTTACAGACTTTACAATCACAATATGATGATGCATATTTAAATACAATTGTTTTATCAACTGATGATAGTTGTATAACATCATTGATATTTACATTACTTTCTAATCAAACCACTTTACCTCATACAGGACAATACAAAAATTGTAATCAATTAGAAAATAATATTGTACAATATAAAGATATGTTACAATTTTTAAGTGAGAATGTATTTAAAGTTTTAAATTGTAAAGAATTAATATTTGAAAACTATATAGAACTGGATAATTTTATTAAAAGTGGAAAAGATGTTTTCGATATTTTAATAAAATGTAATATTGATGAAAAAATTAAAGCATTAGTAAAAACTAGTTCACAAATAAAACAATTGAGTAAAAATATGGATATTTCTCCTTTGCAGTCAATAGAAATAATTAATGATTTATTATTAAAAACTAAATCTTCTTCATTATATGAATTGAAAAATGGAGTTATTCAAGTGATTGAATTATTTGGTGGGCTAGATTTTAATTGGTCTCGTTTAAAACAAGAAAATCAAATAGAAGAAATGGATACAACTATATTTACACATGATAAAGAAACTTCCACAGATATACATGTGCTATTTGATAAAGCTACCCAAACTAGTAATTTAACTATAGATGGTAGTAAAATATTTTTTGCTGATACAGTTGTTAATATTTTAGATTTAAAAAATGTTGAGTTTGAAACATTAACTTATAGTATGATACAATCATTTTTAAATGAATATGTCCGTTCCTATTTAAAAAAGAATTTGTCGCCTGAAAAAGAAAAAAATATTCCTAATGTTGGTATTACAAGTAAATTGTTAGAATATGATGAAATGTGTAAACAATTTTCAACTATTCAAGAGGAATTGAAAATAGTGGACTTTAAACATGTAATTAATAAAATCAAATCCAACAATGATCTCGTTGAACAACTTTTTACACTATTTAATGTTAATGAAGAAGGAACATTATTTAACTTAATTGATCAACAAAATAAATTAGTTAAAACATTAAATTTAAATTATTCAAATTATAAACTTGTACAAGAGCAAATTAATACATTATTATCTCTTAATAATGATACCAGTTTGGTGAAATTGGTTAAGGATTTTAAAACATTATTTGATACATTTTTACAGTGTGATTTTAAACTGGTATTTTCATTAGAAAGTATAAACCACATTTTGAAAAAATGTAAACAGGATATAGATCAAGTTGAGTTGTTAACACATAAACTTACTACTAAAACATATGCATATGAACAACTGTCAATGAAATGTAAACCAATTTTATCATTAGAAAATGAAATGAATATTGACTTGATAGAAATAGTGGATTTTCTAAATAGGATTTATAAACAAAAACCATTAAATATAGATGTGAAATATTTTTTCAATGCATGTGAAAAAAGAATATCAATGTTTGAAGAGACTAGAAAAGAATATAATAAGTTAAAATCTGATAATATACAATATGTAACTGACATTGCAAATTTAGAGAAGGAATTATTGGATGTTAATAAATTAAAAATTGATATTATACACTGCAATCAAAAGATTAAAGAGCAGGAAAAGATAATAGAAGAATTAATATTAGAAAAAGAACATATTTATGATGAATTGTCAGACAGCCAAAGAGAAAATGAAGAATTTAAAAATGCTTTAGTTTTAGGTGAACAACATATTAAATCAATGCATGATTATATTGCAGACTTAGAGAATCAACTGCAGTCATAATCATGATGTTTTACTGTGATGAGTCACGATCAAAGATATCAGTGGTGTTGAAAAAACATAAAAAAATGAATAAATATGGAATAGAAAAATTTAAATTTATTTTTTTTGTATCAACAAAAAGTATGTTTTTAGATGTCATAAACTGGCCTAAAGATTTTTCATATTTTATATTTAGTGAAATAGCAGCCAATAAATATCCTGATGATTTTATTCAATTGGAAATACATCATTTAGATAGTGGTGTCAATGGTGTTTTTGACTGTGAGCATTTGATTGATTGTGAAGAGTTTGATTTATCTTTTCGTGATGTTTTTTATAAAACAAATAATCTGAAGGGAAGTTTTAAAGTTAAAATATTTAAATTTAGAGATGAGTGTAAATATAAAATTACAAAGATTAAATAAAATATATGAGTTTTATAATTAGTATTATTATTTTAATATGTTTTTACCTGATACTAGTCATAGATAAGAAAATATATCTAAACCTTTCAAATTTTCCCGGTAAACTGTCTCCACTTGTAAAATCAAACTGTCAGTTTCAACCAAAGAAGTGTCCTCATGAAGGAGTTCAGTGTGACTGTCAAGAGTATTGTAATAATAAAGATGCAAAAATTTATAAAAATAATATAAATTACTTTTGTTATATTCCACATTATTACTGGGGTTGCAATCAAGAATTTGGGACTTATGTATTTGATAAGCATTGGAAATGTCTTCCTAATTATAATGGGATATTTACAACATCTGGTGAACAAATAGCAGGAAAATATCCACACACAAATATCAATATGCTTGTAAACCATGTTGATTACAATGATCCATCTCAATATGAAATTGATTGTAGTGGGTTATATGATGAGTATAAAAACAAACTCATAAAAATTACTTTAAATGGGGGAATATCATTTTGTG
The DNA here is from genome assembly GCF_028750875.1 of Macrosteles quadrilineatus. Classification (NCBI taxonomy): domain Eukaryota; kingdom Metazoa; phylum Arthropoda; class Insecta; order Hemiptera; family Cicadellidae; genus Macrosteles; species Macrosteles quadrilineatus. Next base: position 17,656,761 of record NW_026542599.1, read on the forward strand.
TTAAGGATTACTGCTTAAACAACATTATAAACAATCCTACTAAGGGATATAATGTTGATACTGGCCTATGTGACTGTACAGAAAATACTCAAAACTTGATTGTGAAAGATAAAACTAGTCCTTGTGTTGTTGTCAACACTGATATTGATAAGAATATTCCAATAAAAATAAACTGTTATAATGAAAACCTATATATGAAAGATATGAAACATTATCTAATACCCTGTAATGGAGGAAAAGATTACTATACACTAAAAGATTTTAACTTTAAATTTGTAAAAATACATTCATAAGTTTTAATAAAAATGGCAATATACTATTGTAAAAATTGTAATTTATATTATAATTTTAAGTATTTAAAAGACATTAAAATCAATAATAGGTTATGTTTAATATGTTTATTAGAAACAATGGTAAAAATTTACTGCAACAATGAGGTTTTTTTAGACTCAGATAAGGGGAATATAATTAAAAAACCTTTAATATGTGATTATGGTTTTATTGATTTAATTTATTATGTATAATAAAAGAAATGGGATCATCTGTGAAAAATGATTTGATTGATATTTATTTTGCTGATGTAAGGAAGAGGTTTCCAAGACGTCGTTATGTATTAAAGGGAATAAATGATTTAATTCAATGTGATTTAATGGACTTGCAAAGGTATAAGGAATTTAATGATGGGTATATATATATATTAACTGCAATAAATTGTTTTAGTAAATTTGCATATGCTGTTCCTCTAAAAACAAAAACAAGTAAAGAGGTAACAGATGCAATGAGTAAAATATTATTAAAAGTATTTCCAATGATTCGAAACATTCAAGTTGATCAAGGTACAGAATTCTACAATGAGAAGTTTAAAGCTTTGATGAAAAAACATCACATTAATATGTATTCAGTTTATTCAGAAATAAAAGCTTCATTTGTAGAAAGATTCCATAGGACTTTACGAAAAATGATTGTAAAAGAAACATATTACAGAAACTCTCCAAAGTGGATTGATTTTTTACAGGATATACTAGATAAATATAATAATACAATTCATAGTGTAACTAAAATAGAACCTTCAAAGGTGTCATTTACAAATGAAAAAATTATTCTAAGACGTCTGTCTTCAAAAAAAAAAGTAAAGAAAAAAAAACCTAAATTTAAAGTGGGTGATTATGTACATATATCTAAAAAGAAACATGTTTTTGAAAAGGGAACTTTTAATTTTACACCACTTGTATTTCAAATAAGAGAGGTGGTATTAGAAGATGATCCTATAACTTACAGATTAAAAGACACAGAAGGTAAATGTGAGCCTATTAAAGGAACCTTCTATGAACAAGAACTAAAATTGGCTACACATGGCTTGACTTATGTTGTGGAAAAGGTAATAAAAGAAAAAAAAGTTCGTAAAAAACCATTTTTATTTGTAAAATGGTTAGGGTTTGATGATACAAAGTGGAATTCTTGGATACCAAAAGAAAATGTTGTTCAATGATTTATTTGTTAATTTTATTAAAAAGTTTTGTAATAGAACCACCTGTCTTGCAACTAAAACAATGAAATACACCTAATTTTAAATTTATACTCATACTAGGATTTTTATCCACATGAAAAATACAACAAGCTTTAAAAATATCTTCATGTGTTTGGAAATGTTTTTTTATAAAATTGCTTCTAGGATTATCACTAATCTTTGAGACATTTATAATCTTATTTTCTTTTATTGAAGGAGATTTTTTAACATGTTGAAGTAAATTGAATTGTTGTTTATAATTTTCTGGAAATTGTATACACTTACCAATAAATAAGATGCTTTTAGATTTTTCAATATCAATTTTATTTAAATAAAATCCATAATATATATTATCTATATATATAGTTGTAATTAAATGATGTTTAGGTAAATTGTCTTTTTCAGAATCATACTTAATAATAATAGAGTTGTTGTTGTTCATAAATATCATGATAAATGAAAAAAAACTTGTTCTCATGTACAAATAAATGCAATATATTTGTCAAATAAATAAAATATTGGATTATGTATTAATAAACATAGTACATAAAAATAGTAAAAGTATAAATGAGAAGTGGTAAATAATAATTGTGTAGTTCCTGATTTTGTATTAACTACAATATCACTGTCACTTTCATTACTAAATTGTATAAATGTCATATAGTTGCTATGTTTTCTTATAAATTTTCCACTCATATGTTGATGATCAAATAACAATTTCCAATCTAGTTTGTCTTTAAAATGTTCAATATAGTCTTCAGAAAGATTTTGAGATTCACTAATAACATCCCAACATTTATTAAAATCAATAATGCTTGTAATTTCAGTCAGGAAATATTCTGGAAATTGTTGTCTTTTAAGAATATAAGTCCAAATGACACGATGAAAATATATTCGTAACATCTCAATTGTAAAAAAATAATGCAATGAAAGAATTTCCCAATCTATATATCTATCAAATTTTTGAACAAATTCATCTGTTAAAACTCCTTGAGGGACTCTAGGTTCTTGTGAAATTAAGCTCCATACTGTAGTATTTGATGATTGCACCATGGTTAAATATGTGTGTGACTAAGTTTTTTAACCTTTTTATATAAACAGTTTGTCTAATTGTATCACTAAATCATTAAATTGTCTTTTAAGAAAATAGTTTCTTATATTAAACCAATCTGTACAAAGTAAAATATTAAAATTATCACTTAGTATTGGTAAATTATGTAGTTTTAAAATTTGTGTTGAATTATTGTCAAATGTAAATGGTATATCAATTACAAAATAAATACATTTATAAGATTTATTATTACCAGAAACATATTTATAACTAATTTGATCTATAACTTTAATTGAATTTAAATTCAAATTAATTCCAGTTTCTTCAAAAAATTCTCTCAATGCACAGTTAAAAGGTGTTTCATTTCTTTCTTGTACACCTTTTGGAAATTCTAAAATAGTATTATAACCAATATACATACTAAAAGTCATATCCATTTTAGAATTATCATATGATATATTATTATTATTATTCAATCGATTATAGAGTGCATAATTAATCCTACTTAGGACTATAGTCTTTTTCAAGTATCTATCTATAAGAATTATTCCATATCTTTTTGATATCATTGTTGTTTGAAATGGTCTTGTTTTAAAAACAGCAAGTAATGTTTCTGAGGAATACAAACATCAGTTTGATCATAATATTTAAATAATATACTATCCTTTTTACAAAAACATTTATCATTAATTACATAATCACAAAATCTTGTATGTTTTGAACAATCTTCTCCATAATATAACAAATTACAAACACATTTATATACAACCAATTTTTTATTATTATCATATATTGCTCTTAGATTACCAAAAATACATTTAGGTTTTGGTGTGTTTAATATATTTTCAGTGCAAATCCCCTCAGAACAAGTCCAGGATAATATTTTATTATTACAAACCTGTAAACATTCTTTATCTGAATGACAATGAAACTTTTTCATTAGACAGTCAGATATTTCATACTTATGATCACTTAATAATATATCATCAAAAATTGATAAATTATTTTTATCACTTTCATATTCAAGAGATTTTTTTATAATTTTAGGTTTTTCAGTATTTTGAAATAATAATATTAAAAGTAACCCAATAGATGTAAAAAGAATTGTTTTGCCAAAGATCATATTTTTATTATAATAAAAATAACCAATGATTAATTATATGACATTATATGTAATTATTTTCTTAGTTATAGTACTTGGTATTGGTATATATTTAGTATATAAAAAATATAAATCTAAAACTGATGTAAATGAAGAAAAGAAACAAGATGATAAGAGACAAAATTCCCCAGAAGGTGGAGCTGGTAATACCAATTCCCCAGGAGGTGGAGCTGGTAATACCAATTCCCCAGGAGGTGGAGCTGGTAATACCAATTCCCCAGGAGGTGGAGCTGGTGGTAAGAAAAAGGAAACCCCACCAACAAGTTAGAAGATAAAATAAATAAATCCAAATTATTTAAAAAATATAATATAATATTAGTTAGGAACTTCAATATCTAAAATGTTTTTTTATTTATAAAAAAAATAGAAACATGTTTGATATTATGTCTCTTGGACTTGGTGCAGCTGTTGGGATAGTAATTGGAGTTTTACTTTATATTGCATATAAGAAATTTATGGGTTAGTTAACTATTACCAGTGAAATATTCTTTTGAATTTTAAACAATAAAGTAAATATCTTAAATCATCTACTTCATTAAATAAAATATGTTTTTGAAATAATTTAAATCTGTCAGTAATAGAGTGATTTTTTGTTATTCTTTTGTCTTGTAATAATTCAATTCCAGAAATAATTTTCATAATTTTTTTATTTATTAAAATTTTCTAAAATATTCATAGCTTTAAAAAAATATTCCTTATTTTTAAGTTTGTTATTATAATATTTAATATTTTTAATTATTTTGTATAATTCAAAACATTTTAATAACTTAGATTTTTCTTGTTTATCGTCGGGTAGTGATGAAATTCCAAATAATTGCCAAAGTATATCTTGGTTGGTATATAAATAAGTAAAACATTTTTCATTTTCTTTGTATTTTTTTATTTTATTTATAAGGACTTTGGTAATTACTCCATTGTATGCTTCAATTTTATTTTTTCTAAATCTTTCTTTATCAAATTTTTTTTGTAATATAGTTCTACAATTATTATTACCATTTTGGATTGAACATAATTCTGAAAAGATTTTACTCTTACCATCTATTACAAATATCCAGTCATAAAAACTAACACTCATTTATTTTTAAAAAAAATTAAAAATAATGGTTATTAAACGTTTTCATGGTTCTAATGCAGTCATTGAAGGAGAAAGATTTGGACTTGATTTAGTATTAAAAAATCCCCATCTTATTCATTGGATTCCAACTTGTTATAATATAGCAAATCATGAGTTTTCTAATCCAAATAGAGCAATCTTTGAATATAATTTTGAACTAAAATATATAACAAAACATACTATGTTTTCTAATTGTATAGTAGATTTTGTACATTATTCTAATATTAAAAATATTCCTTTTAGTACAAGTATGATTTTTAAGTCAAATATTATTTCATTCCTAATTATAATTTTACTCTGGTATATTATTTATTTCTAAGTTTGTAAAACCTTTCATATTGCTCTTTATATTGGTCCATACTCAATTGCTCACGTTCATTCATAGGTTTACAATTATTATGAAGTAAACTATAAAATTCAAAAAGATTATTATTTTTTGCATAAACTAATGATTCAATTGGAAGAATTAATTGAAATGGTCGGTTAAAATCTTCTTCTTCATTAAATTTAAATAAACTTGAATAATGATATCTACATATTGAACAAGGTAGTAATAAATCTAAAAATCCAGTTAAAATGCATAAAGACTCCTGATATTTTTCTTTTAATTTTGATATAGTCATCTTATCTACAACTAATGTTGTATAATGTAATACCACCCAATATGAGCTACCCCAAATAGCTGTTCCACTTACTTTATTACTTATAGTTTTATATAGCTCATAGCTTGGAATTGCATCTATTGATTGTTTCACTGAACCCATAGGGAAATATTTAGAAAGAGTATTGAGAAATAAATTAGAGTGTTCATTAGACATATATTTTTCAATTGTTACAAATGGATATAACTCATTAATTAAAAAACTATTAATTTTTTTTAACTTTTGTATATTTTGTTTGTATAAATCATAATTTAGTTCTATTTCTATATCTAAAACACAATTAATAATTAAAGTCAAAACATCAAATAGATAAGTTTCATTTTGTAGGAGTTCTATTCTACTAGCTTCAATACCATTTCCCTCATTAACATAAAGATTTGGTAAAATACTCAAAGTTAACCAATTATAAATCACAAATGGTAAATATATAGCAGGATAATTCATATAAAAATTTTCAAATTTTAATACATCTCTATATTTTACGAATACACATTCAGATAAATCAGACATTTTTTATATATTATTTTATTAAATTACTACTTTATTTACTTCTAGAACGAGATCGACTACGTGACCTTGACCTTCTTTGTTTTCTTCTTGGGAATCTTTTTTTTCTAAGTTTAGTAAATGATTTTGGTAACTTTTCATCAGTATATTTTAAATATCCAACAGTAGAAGGTTTTCTCCTTTTGACTTTTATGCATGTACATAATGCAGTCTTTGATTTTTTTGATCTTTTCATAATTTTATTTATACACTAAAAACTATTTTATTCAAAGACTTGCTTACATATTTTAAAGATTTTATATTAACACTCTCTTAATAGTATTTCCCATAAATTTATGACTGTAAAATATTTAAATATTTTACTATATTTAAAATAATTTTTGATTTATATCTAAGAAATAAACAATTCTGTGATGTAAGTATTTGAAGGAGTATTTGTATTCAACCCTACCCCATTCCCCATTTGCTTTATATTTTATTTTATTACATTGTAAATGAGTCATATTAAAAAAAATATATTAATATATAAGTAATAAGGAAATGAAATAAAAATTGAAAATAGAATAAAATTTATTTACAATTGTATACTTAAGATAAAATATTGTAAATCATAGTTTACATCTTACCTTACATATGTAACTTAATAAACTATGTCTTTAAATTATAAGGTAATTTTAAAAATAGAAACATTACTATCATTATTATATAATTTTCCATTTTATATTATATTCTTGGGTGTGTGTAAGTTTAGTTGGAATAACTTAGTACCAGTTTAGATGGTAAAATAATAAAACTACCTTTTTTATGATGTCACCAAAGGAATTCTAGGATTGGACTTAGCCCATTATCACAGGCTGACAAAGGGGAGTTGTGTTCAGTATGATGGATTGTAGGACACTATTAAGGTCCACCAGTCATACATCATTACATGTCTATGTTGGATTGTAACCGCCAACACAGTTTAAGGTTTTTTTAAAAATTATTTTAGAAGTAGATAGTAAATTAGAAAAAGCCCATTATCACAGGCAAGGGTTTGGGGAACTATCTACTTTTGATTCCATATGATGACACCACTTAAAATTAAAAAAGACAATTGAAAATAACCTATTATTATAGGTAAAAATAAATAAACTGGTAACTAAGTTTATAAGGGGATTTTATATGACTGGATTGTAATTATTATAGAAAAGTTTAAATAAATTTTAAAGTGATATTAATGTTATTCTATTTTTAACATTACCCAATAATTTTACAATATATAATAACCTTGTTTACTTACAATAATATACCATCTTTGATTGATTATAGAACAGTAAAGTGTACATCTAACTTTACTTTTCAGACAAATATTTCCTTATCTCTAGATACAAAATTGAACTATAAGGCAATAGTAAAAATAAAACCAACATTATTATTACCTAATTTTTAATTTTTAATTATATTCTTGGGTGTGTGTGAGTTTAATTAGATTAACTAAGCACCAGTTTCGATAGCAAAATAATAAAAAAAGACTCACAATAGCAGACAATAAAAAAAACTGCTTATTTATGATATTACCATTGGAATTCTAAGATTTGACATAGCCCATTATCACAGGCTGACATAGAGGAGGTATGTTCAGTATGATGGATTGTAGGACACTTTTAAGGTCCACCAGTCATACATCATTACATGTCTGTGTTGGATTGTAACCGCCAACACAGTTTAAGGGGAATTTATAAAAAAATATTTGAAAGTAGATAGTAAAAAAGCCCATTATCACAGGCAAGAGTACTAGTAACTATCTACTTTTGGATTCCAAATGATGATATCACTTAAAATTAGGATAGACAATTAGAAATAATTATTTTTGGCAAAAATAAATAACTGGTGACTTAGTTTGAGAGGAGATTTAGAATGATTGAATTATAGTTGTTATGGAAAAGTTTCAACAAATATTAAAGTAATATTTGTGTTATTCTATTTTTAGTATCACCTAATAGCTTTACAATAAAAATAACTTATACTAAACAACTATCTTGTACAAGATATTATGTATTAGTGTGAACATGTATTGATATTTGTAGTGTAAGTGTAGTTAGATGGTTACTTATTACTCCTTAAATAATCAAAGATTGAATTTAAAAATATATTTTTAAATTATTATTATAATTTTTGATTTTGTTTAGTTAAATATAAATAGAATTTAAAATGTACATGACAATTTATAATAATATAGGTTAAGTAAAAACTTAATTTTTTGTTAAAATCATCAAAATAATATTAATAGAATTGCAATAATAAAACAAAAATATTCTTTTGAAATCTATATTCAAAACTCTCTAAACATTAACTATATTTTTAACAAAAGTTAGCCAATGCTTTTTTTTTGTTGTAAATGTTTTATATTTATCCTTTGAAATGTACCATCTGGGAAGAAGACTTTAAATCTTTGTACTTTATGTTTTTTATGTTTTTTTAATGTTATTAGTGATTTTTGAACATATTTTTGTTTGTTTTTAAAATGACAAGTCTTATTTCCCATTAAATTATAAAATGGATATTCTTTAAATTTTTTATCTTCAATATTTATTCTTATTAGTTCAGTTTGAACAGCAATATCATTTTTAACTACAGTTGTATTAATTACCTCCTTTGGAAGAGATATTGATGTAAACATGATTGGTGAATGTATATTGTTGTAGTAATTATCAATTACTTCATTTAAAGCCTCATTTAATATTAATTCAGTTTGTACAGCAATATCATTTCTAATTATAGTTTTATTAATTGTTCCCTTTAAAGGAGGTGTGGATGTAAATGTGATTGGTGAATAGATATTGTTATAATCATTATCAATTACTTCATTTAAAGCTTCTAAGAGAGGATCCCATGAGGAAACAAATGTTTTTGTTTCACCACGAATGTTACACTTGATATTAACTAATTTAAATTCCATGTTATTTTTCAGTTTAGGATTGATGGGAAGTAGATTAAGATTATCTTCATCTATAACCAGTTGCTTCATAATTTTTTTATTTTTGAAATATGTTTTTTTCAGTGTTCTACAATAACGTAGTGTTGAAGCAATATATTTTCTATAAGACTTACTGTCAAAAGTAATGTTTATAATTGGTTTATTTATTGCTAATTGTTCTCCATACCAACATACATAGACCCCACATTCTACACTTCCTGGTAATTGATGAATAGCAGGTGTGGATCCTGTTACAATCCACATATCTTTATTGAATGATACATTTAATTCATTTGCTAAACAAATTAAATACTCTTTTAGTTTTAAGCCAATTTCTAGTCTATATTTACCTATAGAATCTACACAATGAATGATTTCTTTTTTTGGCCAAGCTGCTGCAAGAATCCAGTGGCTCTCATTTGTTATAAAAATTGGAAAAAATATAATATCTTTCAAGAAGAGGTTTATTTTTTTATTCCATTTTTTTACACGTTGAAACCCTCCTTGACAATAAGCTTCAAAGAAAAAAGAATCAAATGACCAAACTCTGAAAGGATTAGGATATAATACACTACGTCGCTCAATAATTCTAAAATATGATGATATTATTTCATCTATTATTTTGGAGTTTTTTGTAAGTAATGAAATCATATTTGATTCTGAAATATTAATAATTGATCGTAGGGTTTCCATTTTCATTCAAGAGTGTTATTATAAAATCAATTGTATAAAAATTATAAATCCTTATCCAATAGATATCAAAACCACTTTAAATAACAAGACCAAATTTTCTTGCATATGTTTTGTTTTATATATATATATATATGTATATTTATAAAAATGATAAATGGAACTATAAGTGAAATATTACAAAATCTAGTTTACTTGATATGTTTATGGTGTCAATATCATAAACGTTTAATAAAAACTTATATGAATATTTTAGAAAATGTTATAAAATTGAAAGAATATCTTCAAATACATATGACAGAAAAAAAATTGTATACATATGAAGAAAATCAAAGTTTAGAGTATATATTATTAATTGTATCTTTGATATACAACAGTACTGAGTGTATGATCAAATATGAAAAAAAGGTTTTTAATTATATATCAACAATAACAAATAATATCAATCAAATTCCACCTAGTATAACTGGTGTAACATTTGTTTGGAAACCAGAAAAAAATAATTTTCTATTTATACTTTTAAAGGAATGTCATGAAATTAATAAATCAATATTAAAATTTTCAAATATTTGTAAATACATTTATTAAATGTCATAAAAGTTATAAACAGTAATATATATTTGTATATTAATTTATTTTTTATTTAATTCTTCATGTATTAACTTATTAATATATTTAAAAATATAGTGATGAAATCAAATTTAGAAAAATTAATTAGTCAAAACTTACAATATATAACTCTACAGTCAATTAAAGATGAATTCATCCAAGTAAACCAATTTTATAAATTATATATTACAGACATTGACTTTTATATAGATTCAATTAATACAATTATTCAAGAAATTGATAGTTTTTATAAATATATTTACAGTTTGTGTCTTCAAAGAATAGATGGGTTAATGTGTTTATCTGATATTGGACCTATATTTATATTTACATTAAGATATTTAGAATTTGTTAAAATTCAATGGAAATATTATAGATTGAGATTTAAAATATTTTTTAATACATTTAATAAATTTATTTCACATTTTTATTTGAAAATTAAATTAAACTTACAATTGACATAATTTTTAAAATATATTTTCTAAGATTCTAATACATAAATTAGGTAAAAATAATACCAAATAACCTAAATTAGAGCCTTAAACACCTAAATATGGTATTTTAAGAGCCTGTTGAGGTACCTAAATTAGGTACCTAAAATAATCTAAAAAGTATAATTTTTTTCATTTGATCTAAAACTTTTTATTTTTTCTGTTGAAGTCAGATCTGTAACTTGTTAAGTTTTACTTGTTTGTTTGTTTTATCTTATTACTAATTTTCTATTTATTGATGAGCTGAATGCAAAAACTAAATCCAAAATAATTAAAACTATAGATTTTGGTAGTAACTCATAAAAAGTTGGGCTATATTAATTAAACCCACAATGTTTTTAGTAGCTTTATAAGGACTTGGGGCTAATTCACTAAGTTTCACATACAATAAGACATTTTCATCTGACATAGTATTACTAGTTGAATAGAATTTTGACAAAACTTATATATAATACCTATGGAGACACTGTATGAATTATGTAAATTTAAATTATTAAAAATATATAAAAATGGAAAATATTTAACAAAATTATACTTACCTAATTTTATTGTGGATGATTTAATTGAAGATCATATATGTTATATTATTTGTAATAAATATAAAACTAGAGGGTATTATATAAACTTTATGGAGAAATGTTTTAGTTTGTCATTTGATTATGTTTTATATTGTAGTACTATAGTGTGTTGGAAATGTAATCAAACTTATCAGATGAAAGGTGAATATTTTGAAAGATTTTCTGATAAGTTAGATTATTGTAATCTTTGTAAATTACAAATATCTATTCTTCACTGTAATTGTTTTTAGAATAATTTTATTAAAAGAGTTAGAAAAACTAAAAAGGAAATCACTACTCTATAATAAAGGTGAAAGTTATTTAGAATTGAGAAAGTACAGAAAACAACCAAAAATATAAGAACATATTTTAAAATATTTACAAAGAAATTACTTAGAGATGATGATAGTTGTTTAGTAACAACACTAAGAACATCATACCAATGTAATTCAACACACACATACTTAAAAGTATCATCTGTTCTTTTTATACAATTATTCTCAGTACATAAACCTTTTAAACAGACTTCATTACAAAATATTCCATTTATAGAAGATTGACTTTCACTGTTTTTGTCACAACCCTTGATTTTACATAGTAATTTATATTCTCCAGATGGTGTAAGTTTATAACGATAACAACCAGAAAGATTGTGGGCTGCTTGGAACAAGTAGTTTCCTACAGTAGCTAAAGTTAAAGTTATTACAGATAATTTTAATTTATGTCTATTGACTAATTTAATAAAAGTTTTTACTTTATTCTTTAACTCTTCATTTGTATTTATTAATGAATTTAATTCATCAGCATTCTTTGGTAAAATGTGTAGATTTAAATCTTCCAATATGTGAGATTTTTTAAAAAAATCATGAACCACCATTGCAGAAACTATACCCTTAGAGTTTTCAAGTTCAGTTTGAAATAGTTTAATTTCATTTTTAGGAAGATTTTCATTTAACATTAACTTTTTTAAAGCACTATCAAAATTATTATTGTTTTCAATTTCTTTTATAAAGTTTTTGATATTGACTTCATTAATGGTATTTTTTGATAGAATTCTATGTAAATTTGGACTGTAAATTTTTAATTCAGGAGAGGTAGATCCTTTAAGGTATTTTACAAAAGCTTTTAACATTGTTTACTTTTTATAAAGTAAATAATATTTAAATTTTATGTGGTGGTATAAAAATAATAACTCTAATCCCATTAGACCATATAGTATTAATTGTTTTACATCACAAGATTGAAATAAAACTAAAATTATTGAGTTAAATATAAAATATAAACATAATATTGTAGCTAAGTACATTTTTAATATGATAATATTAGTTATTGAAACATATGATTCCCAAATCAAAAATCCTTCGATTGTTTTAGATTACTATTTTGGTTTTAATCAAACTAATTTAAAAACATGGCTTAAAACACTCAATTATTCTAAATGTTTTTCTCTAAAAGATTTTAAAAAAGATGGTTGTAAAATAGATACTGTAAAATCACAACATTCCATTGAAATAAAAAAAAATCACCTAATATTTTTAGGATCTGCTTTATTTGATAACAGAGAAAATTTAAATAAAATTGAAAATGTTATTATTTATCCTTTTGATAAACTTAATATTTTAAAAAATGAGTTTATAAAAGAAATTTTAGTTAATCAGTTATCAGTTGAAAACATAATATGACAAATAATAATAATGATGAAAACAAATGTAATAGAATTAATGAAATATTAAATGTTTATGTAGAGAAATTTAGTATAACTCTGCTTCAACAAATAGATAGGGTAGTTGATAATATTAAATATCAAAATGGTTTTGATAATTTGTGCTACAAAGTTGAGAAATTTATAATAATTTCTAACAACTTAAATAACATTAATATAGTAATTGATAGTAAAATAAAACATGAACAAGTTGAAGATAATATGATATATATAAATATAAATCCATTAATACTGATTGAAGCTGATAGTTCAGCTAATATAAATATGATAAATAAAAATATTTCATCTTTATTCTTTGTATATTTTGAAAGGTTATTATTAGATATATTACAAACTGTAAATAATGTACAAAATATTATCATACAAAACAACTATATTTGTAAACAATTTTACAAGCAAATAAAAAAGATACCAATATCATGTATAGTTACAGTAAGGTAAAATAAAACAAACTAATTAAATTTTAAAACATTTATTTATAACTTAGTTAATTGTAAATATGTTTGTATTCTTAGAACATTTTCAAGAGCACAAGAAAAAAGGGGTACATGAAATTGATGAAAAGGACAGTTATTATAAATATATTTAGATTTCAATTTCTTAAGTGATGGAATGTAATCTAAATCTTCTACATATGCTTTCTTGAAAAGATGTTGTATAAATATTTGTTTTTCTTTCCCCTTGATCAAAACATAATTGTAAGAAAATATTTTATTCAATTCTTTTTTTACATATTTAAATGAAGTGTTGCCATAGTTCCATGGAATGCCATGATAAAACTTTGAATTGTAGTTTGCTTGTCTCATGTAGGTTGGTGATAACTTTGAAATTACATATGGTTGTTGAACAAACCAATGAAAAAGTAAACTGTTGCTGATGTCAGTCACTGCAATTTCTTTGATGATAAAATTGTTATTGTTGTCTTTAAAACCTTGAAAATCCAGTATATAAGTATAACTCATCTTGAGTAATTAGATTTTTAGACTGATACTAGTATTTGCTTGTTCATATATTATATACATTCTAATAATTTTATATTCTAGAACTTTTTACATTTGAATTTAATAAATTAATTATTTTAAAATCAAAAATGTTGATAAATATATACAATTCAATAGTTAAGTTTTCATTTTAAAAGTAATTTATATATTTTTATTAGTTAGATGATTAAAAATCATTTTAAATATTTAAATATCATCAATTTCATCATCATATTCACTTGATGTTGTAATATCAGAGACATTTGATATCATATGAGATGATTGTATTAAACACCACAGTTTCATTGTATCACTTAAAACATTATCATCTTTTATGTAAACTCCAGTTATAAGAATATTTATTAATCCAGATAATTTATTAGAATATGATAAGTAAATATTTTCATCAGGATGTATCTTAGGGTGTGATATTGTAAATTTTCGTTCATTTTGTTCTTCTTGATTGAACATAATAAATTTACCCGTACTTTCATCAATATAAAATCGTAGCTTATTAAAATCTTTATGCTTATAAACAAAATTATTGTAAAGACAAGGGACTAAATTTGTATTTGGTCTATTATAACACAATTGTGTAGAATAGACTTCTTCAAAACGTTTTTTAGCTTGTGAACATTTAAAATGTATACTTTGATATCTAGAATCCTCTTGATTTCCTGAACAAGTACTTATTCCACCAAATCGAAGTACTAATCTACAATCATCTGTAAAAAGAGGTTTTTTCAAAACATCATAAAGATTTGTTTTAATTTTTTGAGTCAATATATTTCTTAATGTTTCATTTTGAATATCAGCATGTCCCCTAAAATTACATTTTACAATGTTAGAGTTATCAGTTCCATATGATTTTTCAAAAAAAGACATATTTTCTACATATATTCCATTTATATTATTACTATTAAATCTCTGAAATCCATAAATTATTCCATTTTTTACATTTGCAGATGGACGATTATTAAATTTAAACAATCGACCACTTATTTCATTGGCTAGTATATTTTGGTATTCAATGTATGAGTAGGTTGAAGTCATTTTACTATATGAGAAATATTTCATGGCTGTCAACTTAAATAGGACATTTTTATTCAAATTTAAAATTTTTTTAAATTCCAATAAATATTTAATTTATTATTTTATATTAATAATAAAGAAATATTAAAACTTTAACTCAACCTAAATAGAAAGTAAATATTAAGTTGAGAAATTAAATTTAAAAAAAACATTGAATAATAATTATGAACAAGTGTATTAAGTATTCACAGAGGGCTGCAATAAGTAATCAAATTATTAAGCTGAAGATGTCAAATCATTTTTATTTTAGAAATGTAATGATATTAAAAATACCATGGGATTACAACAAATACAATGGACCACCAACAAATAGTTTTCTTAAGACTTATCCACATGATTATATATTTTCATTTGACGAAGATGGATGTAATAATATTGCTGCATTTTGTATTGAAGGTGTAGTGTATCCCCACTGTCAGTTTCCATCACTACAAAACAATATGATTTGTAAATCAAATTATAATAATAATAAAGTACAATTTTGTCAAGATAACTGTTTTAGAGCAAGTGAACCATTAGATGTATATTTTGACAAAAAAAATAAATCATGTAAATTAATAAATCTACCAAAAAAGATATTTTGTTTAAAGCCTAGTAATGATAAATCAATTCCACCACTGATTTGGAATCAAAATCTAAATGAATGTTTTATGTCTCCTGAATATTGTCAATATTTTGGTTTATCTTTTAATTCAGATAATAATGAGTGTTACCTTCCAGGAGTGCAAAGTTTTTTTGAAAAATATACATTTGGGAAAACATTAATTCGATCAATACTACATCCCACATTAATTTTCTATCATAAAACAACAGATTTAATTTCCCAATATCAATGTAGTCAAACTAAATCAGAGATAGTTTTGAGTGATGTGATGAATGAGTTTGCAAATATGACTAAAGATTTTATAATTGGTTCTATACCAGAAATATCACTTCATATTAGTAATTTATCCCTTCAATATCTTTATAAATTTACTAATAATATAACAGATTATATGTCGAAACACATAATTCTTGCTGAGATGAACAATATAGTGGCAGACACATTATTATTGAATACATTAAAGGTCTTAGGTGTTTGTACTGAAGTGGTTGGTAACTGGGAACTGTTTATAATGTATTTTATAGGATTTGCATTAGATGTATTAGATACTCTTAAATTAAATAAAGCCTTAACTTCCTCAGATTTTAAAACTTTAATGAATAATTTTGATACAAGTTTCAATGATAAATTCCAAATTCAAAACATTACTCCAGAAGTTTTATTAGACTTTGAAGTGGTTAAACTAAAACTAAAAAAACAAATCTCAAAAGCTTATGACCTAAAATATGGTGGAATGACTAAGTTTATTGACATAGTAAAGTTATATATGGAAGATGATCAAACTGTTGATAATTTTCAGAATGTGAACATTAAAAATATTGATATTTCTCAGAATGAGAACATAAAAAATATAAAATTAGATAATATAAAACCAAATATTTTAACATGTACAATTGTAGCTTTAATTATAGTTTTTCCATTGGGAACAATTTCATTGAGTTTGTCAATAATAATGTTTATTATAATAATGGTTTTGTTATTAGTAAGAGGTACACCTATTACTTATAAGATTGAATAAAAGTCAAAATTGTATTGACAACATTTTGATTTTTAGACATAATCTTACCATCTTCAATTGAATTTTTTTCATAAGATATTCCATCTACAATATAAAACCAAATATTTTAACATGTACAATTGTAGCTTTAATTATAGTTTTTCCATTGGGAACAATTTCATTGAGTTTGTCAATAATAATGTTTATTATAATAATGGTTTTGTTATTAGTAAGAGGTACACCTATTACTTATAAGATTGAATAAAAGTCAAAATTGTATTGACAACATTTTGATTTTTAGACATAATCTTACCATCTTCAATTGAATTTTTTTCATAAGATATTCCATCTACAATAATATAAGGTACATGAAGTTTATCTAAACTTTCCTCATATAGTTCCTCAAGAGCTTTTAAATATAATTTATCAATTTTTCCTCTTTCTTCACGTCTAGCTCGTTTATTCAATCTTTCATAACAAACATTATAGTCAGTTTTTATATAGATAAATAATATTTTTTTGTAATTATCTATTATACTAGAATATATTTTCTTAAAATCCTGTAATATAAGAGACTCAGCAGAATTAAAGATATTTTTACTTAAATATTTACAAAATATTTCAAATATACTAAATGAACTTCGTTCCATAATAACAATTGAATTATTTAATGAATGTATAAGGGCATTTCTTTCAATGTCAGCAAAATTTAATAAAGCATTTATTTGAAAAACAAATGCCCATTTCTTTGTATTTTTATAATATACCTCTAATAAATTTATTCCTCCAACTCTTTTCCACTTTTCAACTGGTTCTGTATATAACACTACATTAAACCCCTTTGATTTTAATAAACTGTAAAGATTATTACAAAATGTGGACTTTCCACAAGCAATGTTACCATCTACACATAAAATCATTAATAAAAATGCAAGAAGTTGTTATAGAATCTCTTATATTAAGGTCTATTATTGAAAATGAAAATAAAAAAGCAAAAAAAACTACTTTGCAAATTCTTAAAAGATATTTTTAATCACCTCTCTTTAATTAAAAATATAGAATATAATCATATTAAATCATTTACACTTGTAACTGATGCTATATTTTACTTATTAACAAAAGATGAAACTCAATATTTGTCATGGCACTCATACTATAAGAATTTAGAAGAATGTATAGAAGATATTAAATTTCCTCATCGTTTAAAATCAACTATAACAATTTTAAGTAATTATCATCAAACATCACCATTAATGACTAAATATTCAAATGAGAAATTATTATTTAAAATTATTCATAAATTATTAAATTTATTTCAAACACAGCCCATGGATATTGAATATTTGCAAGATAAAGACTGTATAGATAAATTAAATGCTCTAAAAACATTCACTAATTTATCTGCTGATTCCAGTCTTGATGATTTTAAACAATTTGTTACATCATTTAATAGCAGTTTAATGATTTTAAAAAATATTGGCTCACGTTTTCCAATAGTTTATAATGATTTTTCACAGTTTTTAAATCATTTAAATACATATACTGAAGATTTATTATATATTATACAAGTGGATTCATTTATAAATCTTAAAGAATTAATAGAAAAAATAAATATAACTTTTAATATAAAAAAACTTGAAGAGTTATTTGCCTTTGAAAATGATATAAAATTATCAAGTACATTTAACAAATTACTTTTAGATTACAACATTAATGTAGAAGATGTTAAAAATTTATCCTTTAAGGAGTGTATAAATTTATATTCAAGAAAATATTTTGTTTCTAATTTGCGAAATATTGAAGAAATAGATGTCAAAACTGATTGGATATGTTTTAAAAAAATTCAAACTTTTATTGACTCTCAAGGTGACAATAGTGAGTTAACTGAATTCAAAATTGATGTTTTAACATTAATTGGATCACAGAATTTTAATGTATTAGAGGAGTTTCTTAAACAATTTGGAGTGTTAAATATTGTAACAGCAATTAAAGAACTTAACAATCTATATAGTATTATTGGAGAAGGAGATGTAACTGTATTTAATAGAAATATGAAGAGCTATGTTGATTCTCTTAACAACACAATAAATAATACTATGCAAGAAGTGTTAAATGTAATTAAAATATTAAAATGTAATTCTCTTTCTGAAGTTACAATGATGATACAAGATGTAATAAGTATAAGTGGTGTTGATAATTGGCAATTGTTTCATGGTCAGTTGGTTGAATTAAAGGATAGATTCAAAGATATATATGATGAAGAATTTTCTTTAACTGAAGTTACAACATTAATACTTTCTATAAAAGAATGTCAAGTTAATACTGACCTAATTCAAGGAGATACTTTAAATGACAAATTAGAATATCTTAATAAACACTTACTGGCTAAACTTAATGTTCTATGTCCAAATATAACATTTGATGAACTGGTAAAATTTTTAACAAAACTTGTAGAACAATCCAAAATTAAAGATAAATTAGATAAAAACTCAATAAAAGTAATCTTGGATAGAATTAAGAATTACAATAAACTTTCAACTGAGTTTGAAGAAATTAAAAAAGAAAACTTCAAATTAGTTGAAACCATAAGTGAAAATGAAAAAGAGTGGTCTATTGAATCACAAGAGAAAATAAAGTTTCAAGAGTTAAATAAAAAATTAATAGATGAAATTAAAGCTTTAAAAGAAGAAAAATACAACCTTGAAATATTTCAAGAAAACCAATCTTCAGAGATACAAAAGAAAACACAACAATTTGAAGAACTTAAGAAAGACCTTGATGAGTTACAGGAAAATTATGATGTATTGCAGAATGATTATAGTGAAATTTCTGCTAAGAAAAAAATTGGTGTAAGTCTTCCTCTTAAACGAGATGTACAATCACTAAATGAGAGTACAAGTTTTGAAAGTATAAATGTACCTCGTAAACGAAGTCGAGAGAGATCACCAGATGGATCACCAGAAAGTAAGCGAAAAGGAAATAATAATGAAACAAGTTAATTTTACATGAAAGATTTATTGATCAAAAAAGTGATTAAAATTATTACAATATTCAACGATATATAACACTAAATAACAACAAATGAAACCTATTGTACAAAGTTTTAATATATTACATATTCTGTGTTTCTTTTTTTTTCTATAAATGACTTACATTTGCAAATGCAGTATGAAAAACTCTTACATTGGCTACAACTTTGACCATCAACTTGATCATCAGGAACCAAAAAACACTTCTTCTCACAACAGTACAGATCCATTGTATATACTGTATTAACAGTAAATTAAAATTAATATATAAATGGATTTTACAAGAGTCTCTTATATAATATTAATATTATAAATTTAATTATAGTAAACCAATCCTGTATCTCTACAAATTCCACATTTAGTATTTATTTGTTTTGAACATTCTTGACAAATTACATGACCACACTGAATATGACATAATTGTTTACACTCCAAACATATAGGACAATTCCCTCTAATATGATTTGAGAAAGTAATTTGTAACATTTCATTAATACGATAGTTTTTAAAAACCAACAAACCAAATATTTTATTTTTCATAGTTTTTTGTTAGTTTAATATTCAAGTAAATATTTATTAATTTAAATTACACACTGTAAGGTTATAAATACTTTTTATTTAATAAGATTACAAAATACATCAAATATTTATAAAAAATAATCTATGGAAAATGTGTGTCCCTGCATGGTGAAAATCCTACTCTTCTCTGTCCCTGTATGGTGAAAATCCTACTCTTCTCCCTCCACTTCCTCAACATAATCCTCTTCTTCATTGCCATCCTCTAAACTCATATCTAATCCCGGTTTTCTAAATTTAACAATTAAGAAATCTATATCTTTTATTTCAATCTCTTCTAATTCCTCCAATTTAATGTATGGGCCATCTAAATCTTTCCAATCATCAAATGGCTCCATCCAAAATGACTTTTTTTCATGATACCCATCTTTGCTGTAAACATGTATATCTAATATTTTATATTCTGAAAAGGTACTGGTCTTTTCTAAAACTTCAGACATTGAAATCCCACTATTAAACATTGTACTACCATCTAAAAACTGTATAGACATTTTATCAAAATAAATGCTCAATCTCAATGGATTTCCATCAAAATCAATTCTACGTATTATTTTTCCCTTTTTGATTAAATTTAAAACTATCCAACCAGTTTCTACTTTCCACATATTTTCATAACTAATTGAGGAAACATTATCAATTGAATCCATGATTGAGACTGACTAATATAGTAGTGAGTTGTGGTAAGAGTTTCAATGAACAATTTTTCATAATTTAATACCATTAGGTCTCTAGATGTGATACTGTCATTTTGTCCAACTTTGTTACACTCCAGTCACTACAACAATTCTTATAAATACTTGTTATTGAATAATATATAGAGTACATTAAATATTTGTAAAAAATAATCTATGAAATAATTTGCGTCCCTGCATGGTGACAATCTTCTTATTCTCCCTCCACTTTCTCATCAAAATCCCTTCTTCCTTGTTATCCTCCAAACACATATACTTATATCCAGGTTTTTTAAATTTAACAATTAAGAAATCTACATCATTTATTTTAATCTCTTCTAATTCATCCAATGTAATGTATGAGCCATCTAAATCCTTTAAATCATTAAATGGCTTCACCCAAAATGACTTTTGTTCATACCAACCAGCTTTGCTGTAAATTAGTATATCTAATATTTTATATTTAGAAAAGGTATTGGTCTTTTCTAAAGCTTCTGACATTGAAATACCACTATTAATCATTACATTACCATCAAAAAACTGTATAGACATTGTATCAAAATAAATACCTAATCTCAATGGATTTCCATCAAAATCAATTCTATGGATTATTTCTCCCTTTTTTATTAAATTCAAAACTATACAACCTGTATTCTCTTTCCACATATTTTTATAATTAATTGAGGAAGAACAATTATCAATTGAATCCATGATTGAGACTGACTGATGTAGTTGTAAATTGTAATACATTTTTCAGAGGTTTTTAAAACTTTCTTAAAAATAAAATTTAGAAATATAAATTAAATTGTTACTGTTCGGTATTCATATTTTTAGAGTATTTAGAAATTAATCATTATGTTAATTAAGTCACTGGTTAATTAATCATGCTAATGTGTATATAAATCACCACATTTATTGTAATATTATTTAGTCTCAGTAACAATTTATTGTAAATAGACTCCCGCTTTCAATATTCAAATGAGATTGCTAAGCCTGCTCGAATTTCCCGCCACAGTAAGGCCTATTTTCCTGTACTACATACCCATGAATCACCTGACGCCGCGTTTGCTTCAATCGCATTTCCTATTGGCCATCGAATTCCTAGACCCCTCTAAACCGCAATTGCATTTTTCAAAGTGTGAAGCCGGCGATCGGCGTCTGTCTGTCCACGGTCGGCGTCCATAACTCACGGTGTATTCCGTTTCTCGTATCTCGGGACATTGATTGCCCATTTTACCTCTCTTAAGCGTATTTTTAGGCTATAGATTAATTATATCTGGCCTCCCTCTCCTCTATAGTACATTTAACTATATATACATTTTAATTTCCCCCTTTTGTTTGTGATTAAATTACTTAAATTGTGATCTAGTGATTTCAGACTCTTCAAACCTCAAGACAGTGTGTGCGCGTCCGTGTATTACTTCTAGACTTTCCGTACGTTTTCACCGCGACTTCCGCGTATTAGTGAGCTCTTTGTGATTATGAACTTGGGTGCGTTGCGTTCTCCAAAATTCTACAAAACAGAAGCACTCGGTCTAAGGACTCCGCCATCCGCCATCGCTCCACCATAGACGACGCCGCTGCCATACTCTCCACCTTTGGATAATTGGACTCAAGGTACAACTTTAAAGTTTTGTGTGTGTTTTAATTAGACTCTAAAACTAATCTCATTTGCCCCTCACAAGACATTTTATTCCATCTCGGGACCTCAGTGCCCTTCAAATTGCAGATTCGCCATTTTCTTTAAAATAATTATTTTTCTCTTGAACTATTAATTAGTTCTGGTCCTTCGAGTTATTAATTATTTTCATTTTCACCCATTACGCCCCCAACATTTGGTCCTTCGAGCCGGATTCATTGTCTAAAGTCCTGTGGTAATTAATTTCAGCCAATTTTCATCATCAACCATATTTTTAGCGATCTGCAATTTTCAATTTTCGCCATATTGGTAAAATATCGGCTCGCGTTCGTTCCGTTCGTGGGCGTGGTTTAGCAATCTCTCTCCACTCGCGCGTCTGCGCAGGTCACAATCATGTACAATTTGCTGTTCTCTCTAGTAGTAGACAATTTTTCCCTACTTGGCTTTTTTATCCCGAAAACGGGATTTAGTTTTAGTTGCGGGATTTAGTCGCGTGCAGACGGCCGACACTAGTAGCAGACGCATATCTCAACTGTCACTCACTGTACAGCGTTTGTTGTTGTTTACATTTTCTCATTTAAGGTGTATTGTGTAATAAGGTTGATTGATATTATTAATAACCAACTATTAGGTTATTATTAGGTATTTACTATTATTCTTTGAAACAATATTGCTCTTTTGAATATCATACTAAATAAACAATAATTTGTCATTGTTATTTAACATTGTTTATGCTTTCTGAATTTTGATTTTAAATGAAGTAAAGTTAAATTAGTTCATCTCTGTAATTTTGGTTGACAAACGTGCGATATTATATTTAAGGTAATTTTATCTTGTCAATTAACATTTTAATAAATAGTTCAAAATAACCGTTTTTACTGGTTCTTATTACTAGTGTTGTACATATAAACAAAACTGTTAGCTAGCGTATTTGTATTGTGATTCATATTTCATTGATGGTTATAATTTTATGTTCCTTTCTCATTTATTAGGGTAATAACTTACTCTTTATGTTGCAATTCTTGTTTACTAAGGATTATTCTACACTGTTTCATTAATGAGGCCTACTCTCATTAAACTTATTTAGATCCATTTATTATTTTTGTAAATAACGGTGAACTTTCATGTGACTCATTCATTTGTTCTATCATATCTCTTGTTTTATTGTGCATTATTATTACCGTACTTGAATACTTTCAACTAAGCTCAATTGTTGATTTATAGTTTGAAAATCGAATTAAACCTGCCACACTCATTTAAAAATATTTTATTGCTATTTAACGTGTTGATAACTTAGTGTTTTTCACTATTTGCCTCAATTAAGCTACAAAGTAGGTGGATATATGTTTTAGATATTTATAATATTTTATCTCTATATTATTCAGCGGACAATTAATTACTACATTGTTAAGCTAATATCATTCATAGGCCTAGCTACAAGCCTTTTGTGTACCCACAACTTCCATTTTCGTGTGAATACTTTCAAGTGAACACTTCACAATGCCTCCTAAAGCATCTGATTTTAAGTCCGCAATCTACACCCGTTCTACGGCGCTGATTAAATCACGTTTTGAAAAACTTAAGGCTACAGTAGATGAATTATCAACTCAAATCGACCCTCTAACACCATTACAACTTAAGAAATTATCCGCTTACGCGTTGGAAATAAAAAAGAAACGCAGTGAATTTGAAAATAACCTTCAACGTGCCTTCGTTCTGGAAGATGAAGGGATCGATGATAAGACTCTTTCCAATGATCAAGATGCTATTGAAGACATGTTCTCTCACATTCAAGCTACGATTGAAACCCTGGTTCCCTCAGAACCACCAAAAACCCCTTCCGCGTTCAGTGAATCGTTTTCTGTTTCAGAAACTCATCCAAGCTCACAAGTACGATTACCTAAACTGGACTTACAAAAATTCTCTGGCGATCCATTAACGTGGACAAGTTTTATCAATCTTTTTGACACTGCAATCCACCGTAATGCTTCATTATCCTCTGTTATGAAATTCCAGTACTTACTCTCTGTCTTAAATGGAGAGCCTCTCAATTTAATAAGGAGTTTAAATCTCACCGCTCCTAATTATCTAGTCGCCTATGAATTGTTACGTGACAGATATCACAACAATCGAAGATTGCAATCATTGCATCTTAACCAATTGTTGGACCTGCCAAACATTACGGCAACTTCACTCAAAGGTTTGCGCCAATTTGTAAACCTGTTTACGGAACACACACAAGCTCTTAAGGCATTAAATTGTGACGTTAGTGACAACAACCCCCTATTGTCCGCACTCCTTTTGCGTAAAATGGACCAGGAACTACGTAAAAAACTTGAATCGTTCCGTTCCAGTCAAACCGAAGATCCAGTTACTCATTCATTACCAGAAATTGGTGAAATAATAAAATTTCTTAACCAAGAATGTTCGCAGACAGAAGATGCTAACATACATAACATGTCATCGGCCCACAGAAGCGTTCAACCTTCACCTCACAAAACCATACCAAAAAAGGTGCATTTCCGGTCTGACGTAGGCCTAGCCATGTTAGCTACTTCGAGATCTAATGCTCCCCCCTCTCATAGCTCTCAGACTAAAAATAGTCATGTCTATAACAAATGTTTTGTTTGTAACAAAAATGATCACAAAGTTTACACTTGTGACGTATTTCAAAATAAATCTCCTCGAGAGCGACACGCCATTGTTAAAAAACATAATCGTTGTTTTTCTTGCTTGGGTGAACATAGCTCCAAAGAATGCCGCTCTCAGTTCACTTGTCGCACATGTAAACAGCGACACCACTCTCTCTTACACCTTGGTGATAATAATCAAACCTCTCAGATGTCTTTTCGACCTCAAGGTCAAAGAACTTCCCCGACCACTTCAGGTCCATCTCACACTCAGACTGGTGATGTTAATTCACAAGCCTCTATCTCCGCCACTGTCGCGGATGTAAGCAATTATTCTGCCCAAAATAACTCATGTACGACTTCGGGTAATTATACTGTATTACTCGGCACCGCCTTGGTCAAGTTGACTTCCCCTCAGGGTATCTCTCATGTGTTTCGTGCTCTACTAGATACTGGCAGTATGTGTGATCTGCTCTCAGAACGCGCTGCGAATCTCCTGAATATAAAACGCCAGTCTTCTCAACTCAAAATATCTGGTCTTTCTCAAATGGCTTCCTGTACTAAAGGGTCAACTTACTTGAATCTTGAAACTCTCTCAGGTCGAGTAATAGCCACTGACCATCAATTCCATATTCTTGATAAGATTTCCGTCGACTTACCTCGCTCCCCTATATCACCGGAAGTGCTAACAAAAATCAAGCCCTATGTTCTAGCTGATCCTACTTTTCACTTGCCTGGTGGCATTGACGTGCTTATAGGTAGTTCTCTGCTACCCCTCCTCTGGACTCATGAAAGTTACTCCCTCGGCACGCACATGCCTCATGTGATAGGTACTCATCTTGGCTTTATTCTGATGGGTAAAGCTCCCTGTGCAACTAACTCGGAACCCGTGTCAGGTTTTGCGATCTCTCTTCTCTCTGTTAGTGATAATTCACTACACTCTTCCCTGCAACGTTTTTGGCAACAGGAGGAACCCCCTCACTTCCAGGTTAAGTCACAGGAAGAGCTTCTTTGTGATGAATACTATAAAAAATCACACTCTCGTGATCAATCAGGTCGTTATGTTGTGCGACTTCCGTTCAAGACGGACCCCTCCATTCTAGGCCAATCTAGGCCCATTGCTGAAAAGCGCTTGTTGTCTATTGAGCAGAAATTTAAAGCTCAACCCCATTTTTCACACTTGTATAAGACGTTCATGTCTGAATATCAAACTCTCGGCCATATGACAAAACTAGATTTTGTTGAAGACATACACCCACACTACTTCCTACCTCATCATGGGGTACTGAAGGACTCTAGCACGACCAATTTAAGGACAGTGTTTGACGCCAGTAGCAAAACCAGTTCCGGTCACTCCTTAAACGATATTCTTTTGACAGGACGTAAATTACAAACTGACATTTGTGACGTAATTTTGAACTTCCGCTCTCATAAAATTGTGTTTTCATGTGACATTCGGCAAATGTACCGCCAAATACAAGTGCACCCTGACGATCAAAAGTTTCAACTGATTCTGTGGCGTGACGACCCTTCAAAGGAAATCTCTACGTTTCAACTTACTACCGTCACCTACGGCATGAACAGCTCCCCCTACCTTGCTATTAAAACTTTAATGCAGTTAGCGGAAGACGAAGGTGATGCCTTCCCTCAGGCTTCTCACTCTCTACGTCATCACACCTACGTGGACGACATTATCACGGGTGCTGACTCCGTTGAGGCTGCTCTTGAACTACAGGACCAACTTATCCAACTTCTACATCGTGGTGGCTTTGAACTTCGCAAGTGGGCCTCCAACTCCTCTGCTCTTCTAGAAAAATTTCCTTCGGAACATCTAGAGACTCCAAGTTTCCTGCAAGACGCTCAGCTTCCCCAGTACTCCATCCTAGGTCTCCATTGGTCTCCTGAAGAAGACTGTTTCTGTTACGCTTTCAACCCCCCGTCTGAAAAGCTGACTAAGCGCTCCGTGCTCAGCTTTATTGCCAAACTATATGACCCCTGTGGATTTTTGTCCCCATTAATCATGGTAGCAAAATGCTTCATGCAATTACTATGGACTCAAGGTCTTGATTGGGACGACCCTCTCCCTTCTGATCTCGCACATAAGTGGCATGTGTTCACTAGTAACACTAAAGACCACCTCGGTCAAATTAAGATCCCCCGAGCATTTCCGCTCGCTCACTCTTCTGATATCGAGCTTCACGGTTTCTGTGATGCATCGGAATGCGGTTATGCCGCGGTAGTGTATTTCCGGTGTGAATCTAGTGACAAAACAGTCATTGTGAAACAAATATTGTCTAAGACTCGTGTTGCCCCGTTAAAAAAGGTAACTTTACCCCGCTTGGAATTGTGTGCAGCTCACCTCTTATCAAAACTAGTGCATTATTGTGAAAAACAATTTAACTCTCTTACTACGAATACCACTGTATTGTGGAGTGACTCATCTGTAGTTCTTACTTGGCTACAAACCCCTCCATACAGGCTAAAGACCTTTGTGGCTAATCGTGTAGCCCAAGTGCAAGAAATCATTCCCAGTTATCAGTGGCGGCACATAAAAGGGACGGAAAACCCCGCTGATTGTGCCTCACGAGGAATTCTAGCCTCATCTCTCATTGACCATCCCTTATGGTGGACTGGCCCACCATGGTTACAGCTCCCTGCGGCCAACTGGCCCCCCTCATGTTTTTCGCCGTCTGAACTCACTCCCACGGACGAAATTAAAGAAACTCCTCTTAGTGTACTTAGTGCAACAGTCGCCCCTTCGGAATGGGACTTATTGTCTAAATATTCATCTTGGTTGAAACTAACCCGTGTGCTAGCTTATGTACTACGATTCATAAACTATTCCAGGTCTAAAAACAAACTCTCTGGACACTTAAAACTCAGTGAATTAAATCTAGCGGAAGTGACAATTTTTAAACTAGTGCAAAAACTCCATTTCAGTGCGGATATTAAATTATTGAACAAAGGCTCAATATGTTCTGCACAATTACAGAAACTCACCCCCTTCCTCGACCCTAATGGTCTCATACGCGTCGGTGGCCGATTGTCACATTGTTCGCTTGCTCATGACATACGTCACCCTATTGTTCTACCCAAGTCTCATACTGTAGTGAATTTGCTTATAGACTTTTACCACCAGGTACACTTGCACTCAGGTCCGCAACTAACTCAATCACTACTCGCCCGAAAAGTGTGGATTCTATCGGCCAGGAGCGTTATCCGCTCGCGCATATTTAAGTGTCTTGTGTGCTTTAAAAATAAACCACGAAACAAAATTCCTCTAATGGGTGATTTACCTGCTCATCGGGTCAATCCTACTCGTCCATTCTCATCTACAGGCGTAGATTACGCCGGACCATTTAGTGTTCGCGTTTGCAGTCTCAAAGCTCTTAGACAGATTAAGGTCTATTTGTGTATTTTTATCTGCATGGCTACCAAAGCTATTCATATAGAGGTAGTCACCGATCTTACCACCTCAGGCTTCATTGCCGCTCTCACACGTTTTGTGTCGAGACGCGGACTCTGTTCCGATCTGTATTCTGACTGCGGAACCAACTTTGTTGGTGCAAACTCGGAATTACGCAAGGTAATCCGTGAAACCATCCTTACACCTGATTCGCAGGACAAAATTGTTCATTTCACCACCCCCAAAGGAATTAACTTCCATTTCAACCCCCCCTCTGCACCTCATCAAGGTGGCTTATGGGAAAGTGCCGTTAAAAGTGCAAAATACCATCTGAAACGGGTAATTGGTGAAACCATTTTAACTTTAACCCAATTTCAAACTTTGTCCATTCAAGTAGAGGCAATGCTAAACTCGCGCCCTCTTACAGCTCTTAGTTCAGACCCTTCCGAAATTTCTGTGCTGACCCCTGGACATTTCCTCATCGGAGCTCCATTAGTTGCCCTGCCGGAACCTCACCTGTCTGAAGTGCCCTTCAATCGTCTTCGTCAGTGGCAGCTTGTCCAGGCTTTTCACCAGCGTATCTGGAGGCGTTGGCAGCTTGAATATCTCCACTCCCTCCAGCAGCGATCCAAGTGGACCACCCCTCATGAGAATTTGAAGACCGGAGACTTGGTGCTCATTCACTCCAATTCACCTCCACTCACCTGGCCTCTTGGCCGCATCGTCTCCACTCACCCTGGCGCTGATGGAACAGTTCGAGTCGTCACAGTGAAGACAGCTTCTGGGACTTTCACACGGCCTGTTCACAAGGTCTTCCCTCTGCCATGCAATGAAGACTAAGTCCAAGAAACCTACTCTATGTACATATTAGATTTAAGTGTGGTTTACGTTTGCTCTTGTGTTTTTTAATTAATTGTCTGTTGAAGCTGTAATGCTTCAAGGGGGCCGGAATGTTCGGTATTCATATTTTTAGAGTATTTAGAAATTAATCATTATGTTAATTAAGTCACTGGTTAATTAATCATGCTAATGTGTATATAAATCACCACATTTATTGTAATATTATTTAGTCTCAGTAACAATTTATTGTAAATAGACTCCCGCTTTCAATATTCAAATGAGATTGCTAAGCCTGCTCGAATTTCCCGCCACAGTAAGGCCTATTTTCCTGTACTACATACCCATGAATCACCTGACGCCGCGTTTGCTTCAATCGCATTTCCTATTGGCCATCGAATTCCTAGACCCCTCTAAACCGCAATTGCATTTTTCAAAGTGTGAAGCCGGCGATCGGCGTCTGTCTGTCCACGGTCGGCGTCCATAACTCACGGTGTATTCCGTTTCTCGTATCTCGGGACATTGATTGCCCATTTTACCTCTCTTAAGCGTATTTTTAGGCTATAGATTAATTATATCTGGCCTCCCTCTCCTCTATAGTACATTTAACTATATATACATTTTAATTTCCCCCTTTTGTTTGTGATTAAATTACTTAAATTGTGATCTAGTGATTTCAGACTCTTCAAACCTCAAGACAGTGTGTGCGCGTCCGTGTATTACTTCTAGACTTTCCGTACGTTTTCACCGCGACTTCCGCGTATTAGTGAGCTCTTTGTGATTATGAACTTGGGTGCGTTGCGTTCTCCAAAATTCTACAAAACAGAAGCACTCGGTCTAAGGACTCCGCCATCCGCCATCGCTCCACCATAGACGACGCCGCTGCCATACTCTCCACCTTTGGATAATTGGACTCAAGGTACAACTTTAAAGTTTTGTGTGTGTTTTAATTAGACTCTAAAACTAATCTCATTTGCCCCTCACAAGACATTTTATTCCATCTCGGGACCTCAGTGCCCTTCAAATTGCAGATTCGCCATTTTCTTTAAAATAATTATTTTTCTCTTGAACTATTAATTAGTTCTGGTCCTTCGAGTTATTAATTATTTTCATTTTCACCCATTACGCCCCCAACAGTTACCATTTTGTCTCCTAATTTATTAAAACTTAAAATTAAATATTCAAGTAAATAATCTTTAATTTAAATGATTGAACATTGTATGGTTATAACTATATTTTTAATTAATAAGATTACAGAATACATCAAATATTTGTAAAAAATAATCTTCTCTATAGAGTTTTTTCCTTAGTAGTTGTAGCTTTTCCCTTTTACAATTTGTTAAATTTATTTTTATGTCCAATTCTTTTAAATTGTTAGGGTGAACACTACTTAAAATTATAAACTTGAGTCTATGAAGTTGTTTTAAACAGTTTGAAACACAATCATAGGAGTTTCATCCAAGGCACAAAATAGGAATTGGAGATTCAAAATTATTTGAATTACTTTGAAGAATAATTTTCAGAATATGAAGTAAAACTGGATTGAATGCACTAATTAAAGATCTTCTTTGAGTTTGATTATGCTTGGTAAAAATCATCGGTGTTCTAAAAAATAAAATATTCTCATTGCTCTGGAGTGATGTAACTTTATCAATCATCTCAAGTTTGCTTATAGATCTATCATTTTTTCCTCTATTTCCTGTAGAAAGGAGTAGATTTTTTGTAATTATTGTAGAATTTCTTATTATACCAATAACAATCCCTCATACATTCCTTGGAGATGTTTTGAAGATTTCATATTCAAATTCTCTTCTTACATCTTCATAGAAATTGTTACATTGGATTCCAGTTATTTCTTTAACTCGTTCAAGATATTTGTTAAACGCTTCCATTATTATAGTCACAATGTTATCTACACACTGTTTTGTAGTAAACTAACCTCTTGTAAAAACTAATCCTACTTTTATAGCACATTTTAATTAATAAATTTAATCTTTTCAAGAAAATATTTCATCCTAATATTTTAACAATTAATTGTTCTACTATTTAATTTTAATTATTTAATTATTATTTTACTCATTCAGATTAAACATAAAGTAGAATCTATTTTGATCATTTTAATTCAATATAAAAAAATAAGAAGAAAAATTGCTTAAACCATATCAATAAAAAATATTTTCTATGTCAAATTTAATTCAAATATCTTAATTTATTTTTAATAAATAATTTAAATGATTGGACATGTGATTTGACATAATAAAGATAAATAGTCTAAATATATCTAAAAGTAAAATTATTAGATGTAATCAAATTTACCAATACTAACCAAAATCCAAATAGTAAGGATAGTCCAAAAAACACTGACTGGTCCCCTAGTAAGATGTTGATTTTATATTCAAGGTAACTAAGGTATATAGAATTATAAGGGGAACATTGTTTCTATAGAGTGGCTAAAAAAGGGGGGGTTTACAAAATTATTGGAAATAGAATATTATTTCTACAGAGGGGGCATGTACTATGGACTTCTAACCATTCTTTTATACATATTTTACAGAATATGTGGTAACATTGTAAGACCACATTTTTATCAGTTACTGTCAAACAAATTGGACAATCCATAGATATATTTGATTCTGTATATGACTTAGGGATATTTTGCTTGACAAATTCACTTATTAGAATTCCCCTTTTAAGATGTATTTTAAAATCAATCAATTTATAAAATTTAATCACATCAAGGTCAATTATGTTTTGATATAATGAAATTGTTGGCCAATGTAATCTATTTTTAAATTTGTCCAAAAGAAAAGAGTCCAACTGTTGATATCTGCTTATAAGATGTCCAAATTGATTTTTATAATACTCTTCTCCTGAATCTAATCTTGAGTATATCAATATCATTTGCTCTTTTGATAATTCCTGGAATTGTAATAAATTTTGCCATATTTGTTGTTGGTTTGTTTTATCATTTATTAAAATCCAAGTTATAAAATCTTTGGATAACTTTTTGTTTCTAAACAATAAATTGAGATTTATTTTGTAATAATGTTTCCATAAATAGCATTCAGGCACATCTTGATACCAAATTAGAATATTCCAATCAATTTTATCTTTGAGATGTGTTAGAATTACATTAGATAGGTTTTGGTGTTTTACCAAAAGACGAAATTCAAACTTATTAAAAAATTCAATAATACTACCAGTATTTAAAGTTTGATGTTTTACAACTTCATTGAAGTTAATTTTGTTTATAAATGTTTTCATAAACTTTTTAGAAAAACATTCATTTTTGTATAGTTTTTTCCAATCATTTTCAGACATTTCTAATAACCTCTGTTTGACAATGTTGAATTTTTGTTGTAATAGTTTTTGAAATTTCTTATCACACATTTCCCTTTCTAAGGTATTATACAAATCATATATATCTTTTGGACTTTTTAAATGACTAACAAAACTAATTACACCCTCCACTGTTATTAAATTATTTATAATTTTCCAAATAATTAATCTTCTACTAATCTGTGGAGTAAATTCTAATCCTAAATTTGTTGCATATTTTTTTAAATTGTTTAAAGTAAATCTTTCCATATTAACAATAAAATAGACAAGAGATTAAAAAACAATAACCGTCACTTGTTTAATTTTATAAAGTACACTGCTACAATTAATTTGTTCAAAACTTCTTCCAGCTGACAAATATTTAAACTTATTTGGACTGATGATGTCTAATCTACACTGCTATTTTTTCCTTCCTCCAACTGAATAAGGTCAGGTTGTTTATTCAGACTAATATGTTTGTGAAGAATCTGCTTTATTATATTTCTTTAAGGTTAAGATTTTTTTGAAATGGATAGGAATTTACAAACCTTTCCTCAGGGACCACCACCTTCTAAACATCACATCACAATCAGAAATCACTATTCACTTGCATTCATAGATATCATAAATATTAGTTTAAACAATTTTTATAATTAAATATGATAAAAGATAAATATTAAAATATATAGAAAGAGTATTAGGTATGTTGTTTATATTCACCTGAGACTGTCTTCTTATTTTGTGTGTATTGTATTTTTTTTATTTTCTTATTAATTTCATCTTTTTATTTGCTTTTTCATCTTTAAGTAGTGTAATAAAATTTCTTTTGGGATATTATACCTTTGTCTGATAATGTAAAAATCTAATAAGTGTACAAATTTCTTTAAAAATGTGTTTTTAATGTGGTGGTGTTTTGAAACTAGCTTCCAGTTCATCTTATAGGAAAAATCTTCTAAAAATACATCAGATGTGTATTTTAGTTTACTTATTAAGGTCCAAATATTAATTTTATATTTTAACAACTGTTCCTTTAGATGTGCCTTTGGATATTGGGATTTAATTTTTATGTAAATATAAAGAACTTGAAACCATTTAAGATTTTTTATCATATCCCTCTGAATGAAATTCAATTGTGGAGACTCAAAAAATAAAAGGATATTTGTTATGTTATCCATATTTGAATCTCCAGTAGAACTCTTAAAGGTTATTTTCTACTAAAGAGGTAATAACTAAAAGTTTGATAAGCTAATACATCTTGGAGAATACTCACAAAACACTGAAGTGGGATCTTAAATGGGGTGGTTGATATCCCAGATCAAAGCCCCCTTACTGTATTCTTGAAATCTTAAAAGTAAATGTAATTAGTGATAAATTTTGACTTAATTTAAGAAGGATTGTGAGGAGGTTTAGTAACTTAAACACAGTATAGTTATAAATATATTTTTAATTAATAAGTTATAAATACATTTTTAATTAATAATAAGTTATTAATACATTTTTAATTAATAAGATTACAGAATACATCAAATATTTGTAAAAAATAATCTTCTCTATAGAGTTTCTTCCTTAGTAGTTGTAGCTTTTCCCTTTTACAATTTGTCAGATTTATTTTAATGTCCAATTCTTTTAAATTATTAGGGTGAACACTGCTTAAAATTATAAACTTGGGTCTATGAAGTTGTTTTAAACAGTTTGAAACACAATCATAGGAATTTCGTCCAAGACACAAAATAGGAATCGGAGATTCAAAATTATTTGAATTACTTCGAAGAATAATTTTTAGAATATGAAGTAAAACTGGATTGAATGCACTAATTAAAGATCTTCTTTGAGTTTGATTATGCTTGGTAAAAATCATTGGTGTTCTAAAAAATAAAATATTCTCATTGCTCTGGAGTGATGTAACTTTATCAATCATCTCAAGTTTGCTTATAGATCTATCATTTTTTTCTCTATTTCCTGTAGAAAGGAGTAGATTTTTTGTAATTATTGAAGAATTTCTTATTATACCAATAACAATCCCTCGTACATTCCTTGGAGATGTTTTAAAGATTTCATATTCAAATTCTCTTCTTACATCTTCATAGAAATTGTTACATTGGATTCCAGTTATTTCTTTAACTTGTTCAAGATATTTGTCAAATGCTTCCATTATTATAGTCACAATGTTATCCACACACTGTTTTGTAGTAAAGTAACCTCTTGTAAAAACTAACCCTACTTTTATAGCACATTTTTTATTAATAAATAGAATCTATTCAAGAAAGTATTTTAACAATTATTCTCCTTCTTTAATATTTAATAGTTTTATTATTTATACAAGAATAATATGATCTTTTATAGAAACTTGTATAGTTATAGATTTTTTAAATTGTACTTTTTATAACAACTGAGTTTTATATTATTAAATTACCACATTCAATGTTCAAAGAATAATTTTGTTTGTTCACTAAAATTAAAATCTTATTCAACAATAGCATCAAATATTTTCATATGAGATATCATAAGTTTATTCATCTGATATATTATAACAAACATCAAATAATGTTAGAATATTAAAACTTGTATAATCCTTAATAATATTTATAAATATAATATATTTATATTTTTATGAAAAAAACACACGGATGGTTGCAGTAATAGTTTGACGGCAAATGGCACATTTAATTAGTGACAAAGCACACTTTACACAGGCCACAGCATGACCACAGGGTAAGAATACAATAGCAACTTCTTCCATATAACATATTTTGCATTCATTACTTCCTGAAGTTTTATTTTGTAAATTGGTGCTTAGTACTGTTTTATTATCCTCCTCTTGTTTTGGTTTACATTCATTTGAAGTATCTTGTTTTAATTTTTTTGTTAAAGATTGTTTACAGATTTTACTAACAAAATCTTTCCCCTTAGTTGTTAATAAAAAATAACATTTTGAGAACCATCTAGCATGTTCAACCCAGGGTTCATCCGACTCCTCATTCCAATTATTTAAACCCCCACCACAGTAATAGCATATAATACCATCTCCCTTCTTTGTATAAAAAAATCCAGCCTCACTAAACATTTCAGGTGTAAACTTTAATGTTTTTGGCCAATTTTTAAAAGATTTAAGTCTTGCATCTAATAATGTGTAATTGGGAAAGGATGGAAATTTAATTTGATTAATTCCTAAGTTTTGAAATGAAAGTAATAACTCATCTTTAGAGTTATTTTTTATGGGAACATTTCCACATGGTATATTTTGTAAAAGTTTGCATGATGGTGACCATTGTTTATGATCTGATGCAGGATCATCACCTTCAACCCAAGATCCAATTTCTACACCACAAAATGCACACCGAACAAAATCTTCTCTCTGAAAATAATAGAATCCACCATTTGCCATTAAATTTGGACTTAAGAATGTAACTGGCCAATTCACAAAACTATTTAATCTTTCTATTTCATAATAAAATCTTTGAATATTATCTGACATATTCAAATTTTCCAACACTAACCAAAACACAACCAATAAGGATAATCCATATAACACTGAACCAAAATCTAAACAGTAATAGTTTTCCATACAACACTGACTGGTCTCTTAGTAAGATGCTGGTTTTGTATATGAGAAATTTTAGAAACTA
Source organism: Macrosteles quadrilineatus (assembly GCF_028750875.1). Classification (NCBI taxonomy): domain Eukaryota; kingdom Metazoa; phylum Arthropoda; class Insecta; order Hemiptera; family Cicadellidae; genus Macrosteles; species Macrosteles quadrilineatus. Next base: position 17,693,195 of record NW_026542599.1, read on the forward strand.
TTTGACTAAGGTGGGGTTTTTTCATTTACTAGTATGTGGTAGGGATTATTTTAACTTATAAATCATAATTGCAGGTTTAACTACCACATAAATTTAAGTAAAATTGGCAAAATAAACATGACAAATTCTAATTATACCCCTTTAAAATGAATAATTGCATTGGATAATATTCAATAACAAGTTTATAAGTGAATAAATAAATTTATTTACATTCAAATTGAATACAGTTTAGAATTTGTGACATAATATTTACAATTTATAGTGATTTTCATATTTATAGATCTTAAAAGGAAAGTTGTTCATCTTCAAATTTTATATCTTCCAGGAATACTGTTTGAAAATCTTCTATATATTTCATTTCTGTTTCATCCAGTTGGCATTGGTTATTTTCATCAAAGTTGTTGAAATCTTCTGTACATTTCATTTTTGTTTCATCCAGTTGACATTGGTTATTTACATTTAAGTTGCTAATTATTCCAAAAACTTCTGTACATCCTATTTTTTCTTCAGTATCTTCCATGAATACTGTTTGAAAGTCTATATATTTTATTTCATTGTTGGTTATGTTAAAATCTTTAAATTCCATTTTTTCTTCAGTCAGTTGACACTGGTTAGTTTTGTAATAATTCTTATTATACTTTTCTATTTGGTTTAGCATTTCTATTTCTTCTTCTGTTAGATGAGGTGTTTCAAGTATAATTTTTTTCTTTTCAACTGAGCTGTTACTTTCTACTTTGATTTTATCAAGATTGAGTTCATCTTCTGAATATTCATTATAATCTTCATTTTTTATAGTTATATTTAAGTTAGGGGTTTGTTCTAAATGTCCTTCAACAGGTTCTTCATCTTGTGAAATTATATTATATTCTTCATTTTCTGTAGTTTTATTGGAGTTAGATGTTTGTTCCCAAATAATTTGAGGGGTTTCACCATCTTCCATTTGTACATTTGTTCTATATTTGTTTGTTTTACTTCTTCTAGTTTTCTTAATGTAAGGTCTTTTTTTAGAGACTTTTTGCCATACCAAGTCAATTTCCTTTGGTGGAAAATTACCAATCAGAAATGAAATCAGGGTATCAACTTGTGATGTTATTATTGGATTTAATTTGGAAAAGTTTGATTTTAGAACTAAAAATCTTAATATGTTTTCAACAATTTTTTTTTCTTCTTTGGATTTCAATGTTGCTTCAAATTTCAATGTTGATTCCAATTTCAATGTTGGTTCCATCCTTACGTCTAAGTGTTAAACACTCATATGTTTCAATACTATAGTAAACACTTCCGTGTTATTCCAACACTGTAACCATCCAAGAGCTGCAGTTAGTTATATCCTGGTTTCCTTGGGGGGGAGGGTGATTGTAGAGTGGGGATTTTGATTATTGTAGTATTGGAGGGGGTTTAGTTATATCTTGGTTTTCTTGGGGGGGGGGGTGATGGTAGAGTAGGGACTTTGATTACTGTAGTATTGAAGGGGGTTATTTTAATTATATGATTGGTAATGGGATAATATTTCGGCAGAAGGGGCATGTATTGTGACATTTCATCCATTCTGTTATACATATTCTACAAAATATATGTTTGCATTGTAAAATAATATTATCTTGTGTTTGATTCAAACATATTGGGCAATCTGATTGAACAGTTGATTCAGTATAGGGTTTGGGGATATGATGTTTGACATGGTCACTTAGTGGTATACCTCTTGACAGGTAAATTTTAAAATCAATCACTGCTTTAAACTTGATCAAATCATCATCAGATATATTCTGATATCTTGAGATTGTTGGCCAGTGCAATATGTTTGGAAAGAAATCTAAAAGGAAAGAGTCCAGCTGTTGATACCTACTAATCAAATGTCCAAACTGTTTTGTATAATACTCTTCTCCATTTTTTAACAGTAAATGTATTAACAGTATTTGCTCTCTAGTTAAGTCTTGGTATTGAGCTAAATTTGGCCATATCTGTTGAAAACTCATTTGATCATTTATCAGTATCCATGTTATGAACTCTCTTGATAATTTCTTGGCTCTTAATAAAACATTTAGAGAAAGTTTATTGTAATTTTTCAATATATACTCCTCAGGCACATCTTGATAGTAGATCAATATATCCCAATTGATTTGATTTTGAAGTTGGGTAAGGACAATGCTAGAGAAGTTTTGGTTTTCAACTAAAACCACAAAGTTAAACTTGTTGAAAAATTTGATGATAATTCTAGAATTGAGATTTTGATACTTTACAACTTCATTAAAATCAATTTTACTCTCAAATGTTGTCATAAAATTCTCTGAAAAAGATTCATTTTTATATAGTTTTTTCCATGCTACTTGATTCATTCGTAATAGTTTCTGTTTAACAATGTAGAATTTTGTTTGTAGTCTACTCTGTAAACTCCCCTCAAATACTTCTTCTTCCAATGTATTATACAAATCATATAAATCTTTTGGATCATTCAAACGATCAATAAAATATTGTACATTTTCTACTTCTACCAATTCGTTCATGATCTTCCAAATAATCCTTCTTCGACTAGTATTTGGAATAACATCAACACCAACATTTCTTGCAATATTTTTCAAATTTTGTACTGTATACCTTTCCATATTTATAAAAACAACAAAGAGTTGGGTAAATATTATTTCAACTTACATATATCTGAACCCACTAAATATATTTATCACTTAGAACACTTCAACATGTTTGTTACTCAACTAACTTATGTCAAGTACCATTTCAGACTGAGTTGTTCATGGAATGGTTGGTTCTTTATGTATGTTTGTTGGGCATGTGAAATAGAGAGGGGGAATTTGTAAAATTCCCCACTCTAAATAGACAATTAAAACCCCCACCACTACAACCATTTAAATTTCACTTAAACAGTGAGGGGGTTAATTTTGCAAAACTCCCCACTCTAGATAGACAATTGGAACCCCCATCACTATAACCATTTAAATTTCACTTAAACAGGTTAAAGGTTAATTTTCAAAACTTCCCACTCTAAACAGATGGACAATTAGAACCCCTACCTCTATATTTAATTAAATATTTAAGTCATTTAGAAGGGTTTCAAAGTCATCCTGAATATATAAGTAACTAGAAGTAACAAGAGAGTTTCAAGGTCATCCTGAGTGATAATATGTAAGTTACTAGAAGTGACAAGAGGGTTTCAAGGTCATCCTGAGTGATAATATGTAAGTTACTAGAAGTAACAAAGAGAGTTTCAAGGTCATCCTGAGTGGTAATATATAAGTTACTAGAAGTGACAAGAGGGTTTCAAGGTCATCCTGAGTGATAATATGTAAGCTACTAGAAGTGACAAGATGGTTCAAGGTCATCCTGATATTTATAAAGTGGGAAGGGGAGTTCCAAAGTTATTTATGATATATGAAAAAATCTGTAATAGGGGTCTGGTTGGATGTTTAGGTTATCCTGAGTAGAATTAGTAGGGAAGATTTTTGATTGGGTGTGAGTATTGTACAAGAGAAGTTGAATGATCCAAACTTATATATTGTAGAATTAGTAGGGAAGATTTTTGATTGGGTGTGAGTATCAAGAGAAGTTGAATGATCCAAACTTATATATTGTATTATATGAGATAATTACAAGAGAAGTTGAATGATCCAAACTTATATATTGTAGAATTAGTAGGGAAGATTTTTGATTGGGTGTGAGTATCAAGAGAAGTTGAATGATCCAAACTTATATATTGTATTATATGAGATAATTTTACCAAGGATTTTAAGTTAATTTTCATACTTTTAATCCTTTTGAACCTTAAGTGTCTAATATTAAGCCCAACTAAGCCTTATAGTAAAGAGGGGTATATGGACTTAAAATATGAGAGATATAGACATACTTTATTTACATAAAACATTCCTTACATTAAATAATATTTAGAATAGGTACATTGTTAAAATTAAATCCCTAAATTAAATATTTCATATTTAAACTTCTGATTAATAAACATAGCAGCATGAAATACAAAATTTATATTAGTGCTCTATAGATATTTGCAAAATTAATTTGTATTTTTATCAGAGATGATTCTTTTCTTGAAAGATATAGAAATATTCTTGGTGGTTTTAAAATTGGAAAACTAAAGGAGTTTTATAAATATAATATTTGATCAAAAAGAAGGAGTTTTATAAATATAATATTTGATCAGAAAGACCTAACTTAGTGTTTTACATGTAATAGCAACTAAACATTATGTTTTTAATGACTGTTTTTATGTTAAAGAGTGATTAGTATCAAAGTTTCTTTGATTAATTGAAAAAGCTATAAATCTCTGTTTTAAATTTTTTAAGTCTGTAACATTTTTAGTATGCACTGCTAAGATTAAAGTGCTACAGATATTTCTTTGTTTAGAAGTATTAATAATACACTAAAGATTTTATAAATGTACCTACAACTTTAAGTTTAAAAGTAGTCCTACTAATTTTCTAAGTGTTTAAGTCTATTACACCTTTAGTTAACACTGCAAGGTTTCCAGTGTTATAGACTGTTTTCTAGATTTAAAAGTAGTAGGAAAATTTTTTTCAAGTTTTATGAAAAACTAACCTACAACCCTACTAATTTTCTAAATGTTTAAGTCTATTACACCTTTAGTTAACACCGCAAGGTTTCCAGTGTTATAGACTGTTTTCTAGATTTAAAAGTAGTAAGGAAAAAATTTCTAAGTTTATGAAAAAAAATAAACCTACAACCCTACTAATTTTCTAAGTGTTTAAGTCTATTACACCTTTAGTTAACACCGCAAGGTTTCCAGTGTTATAGACTGTTTTCTAGATTTAAAAGTAGTAAGGAAAATTTTTTTCAAGTTTTATGAAAAACTAACCTACAACCCTACTAATTTTCTAAATGTTTAAGTCTATTACACCTTCAGTTAACACTGCAAGGTTTCCAGTGTTATAGACTGTTTTCTAGATTTAAAAGTAGTAGGAAAATTTTTTTCAAGTTTTATGAAAAACTAACCTACAACCCTACTAATTTTCTAAATGTTTAAGTCTATTACACCTTTAGTTAACACCGCAAGGTTTCCAGTGTTATAGACTGTTTTCTAGATTTAAAAGTAGTAAGGAAAAAATTTCTAAGTTTATGAAAAAAAATAAACCTACAACCCTACTAATTTTCTAAGTGTTTAAGTCTATTACACCTTTAGTTAACACCGCAAGGTTTCCAGTGTTATAGACTGTTTTCTAGATTTAAAAGTAGTAAGGAAAATTTTTTTCAAGTTTTATGAAAAACTAACCTACAACCCTACTAATTTTCTAAATGTTTAAGTCTATTACACCTTCAGTTAACACCGCAAGGTTTCCAGTGTTATAGACTGTTTTCTAGATTTAAAAGTAGTAGGAAAATTTTTTTCAAGTTTTATGAAAAACTAACCTACAACCCTACTAATTTTCTAAATGTTTAAGTCTATTACGCCTTTAGTTAACACCGCAAGGTTTCCAGTGTTATAGACTGTTTTCTAGATTTAAAAGTAGTAAGGAAAAAATTTCTAAGTTTATGAAAAAAAATAAACCTACAACCCTACTAATTTTCTAAGTGTTTAAGTCTATTACACCTTTAGTTAACACCGCAAGGTTTCCAGTGTTATAGACTGTTTTCTAGATTTAAAAGTAGTAAGGAAAATTTTTTTCAAGTTTTATGAAAAACTAACCTACAACCCTACTAATTTTCTAAATGTTTAAGTCTATTACACCTTCAGTTAACACCGCAAGGTTTCCAGTGTTATAGACTGTTTTCTAGATTTAAAAGTAGTAGGAAAATTTTTTTCAAGTTTTATGAAAAACTAACCTACAACCCTACTAATTTTCTAAATGTTTAAGTCTATTACGCCTTTAGTTAACACCGCAAGGTTTCCAGTGTTATAGACTGTTTTCTAGATTTAAAAGTAGTAAGGAAAAAATTTCTAAGTTTATGAAAAACTAACCTACAACCCTACTTTTTTTCTAAGTGTTTAAGTCTATTACACCTTTAGTTAACACCGCAAGGTTTCCAGTGTTATAGACTGTTTTCTAGATTTAAAAGTAGTAAGGAAAATTTTTTTCAAGTTTTATGAAAAACTAACCTACAACCCTACTAATTTTCTAAATGTTTAAGTCTATTACACCTTCAGTTAACACCGCAAGGTTTCCAGTGTTATAGACTGTTTTCTAGATTTAAAAGTAGTAGGAAAATTTTTTTCAAGTTTTATGAAAAACTAACCTACAACCCTACTAATTTTCTAAATGTTTAAGTCTATTACACCTTTAGTTAACACCGCAAGGTTTCCAGTGTTATAGACTGTTTTCTAGATTTAAGGAAAAAATTTCTAAGTTTATGAAAAACTAACCTACAACCCTACTAATTTTCTAAGTGTTTAAGTCTATTACACCTTCAGTTAACACCGCAAGGTTTCCAGTGTTATAGACTGTTTTCTAGATTTAAAAGTAGTAAGGAAAAAATTTCTAAGTTTATGAAAAACTAACCTACAACCCTACTAATTTTCTAAATGTTTAAGTCTATTACACCTTTAGTTAACACCGCAAGGTTTCCAGTGTTATAGACTGTTTTCTAGATTTAAAAGTAGTAAGGAAAAAATTTCTAAGTTTATGAAAAACTAACCTACAACCCTACTAATTTTCTAAGTGTTTAAGTCTATTACACCTTTAGTTAACACTGCAAGGTTTCCAGTGTTATAGACTGTTTTCTAGATTTAAAAGTAGTAAGGAAAAAATTTCTAAGTTTATGAAAAAAAATAAACCTACAACCCTACTAATTTTCTAAGTGTTTAAGTCTATTACACCTTTAGTTAACACCGCAAGGTTTCCAGTGTTATAGACTGTTTTCTAGATTTAAAAGTAGTAAGGAAAATTTTTTTCAAGTTTTATGAAAAACTAACCTACAACCCTACTAATTTTCTAAATGTTTAAGTCTATTACACCTTCAGTTAACACCGCAAGGTTTCCAGTGTTATAGACTGTTTTCTAGATTTAAAAGTAGTAGGAAAATTTTTTTCAAGTTTTATGAAAAACTAACCTACAACCCTACTAATTTTCTAAATGTTTAAGTCTATTACACCTTTAGTTAACACCGCAAGGTTTCCAGTGTTATAGACTGTTTTCTAGATTTAAAAGTAGTAAGGAAAAAATTTCTAAGTTTATGAAAAACTAACCTACAACCCTACTTTTTTTCTAAATGTTTACAAAGATTCATTTTTTCCACAGTAAGAAACATAAGAAAACATTCATGAAGCTCTCTAAAGTAGTTTTAATGTACTGGATATATCTTGGATCCCAATTAAAACTTTGACAAGAGAATGGTAGGGAGAATTATAATTTTAAGAATCAATTAAATAATATTTGTAAACCTCCCTCCTATGAATTATGGGAATGGATAGAACACATTTAGATTTTGAAATTATTAAAATTCAATTTTTAAATTCAAATTTATTTGTTTAAAGTTAAAATAGTGTTAAATAAAATTATATTTCTTATATTCAATTTATTTTAAAAAGCATAAATAATGTTAAATAAAATTATATTTCTAAAATTCAAGTTTATTTTGAAAAGTATAAAGTAAACTTTTTGTAGATCACTGATGCTATGTTGGTCAAGGAAGTAATATTCCTAAGTTTATTGTAAAAACTTGTTAAAATCTGTGCTGTATATCTGGCACATGGATACATCTAAGTGTTGTTACTATGGTAACTATTTGAAAATATTTTAAGTCTGAAAATGGACTTATTCAATTTTAATTGAAGGAACCTATATATCAGTTAATTGAATATGATTAAGTATTCATGTCATTGTGACTTTTGAAAAATATTCTGTCTTAAAAAGACTTAAATATTTTTAAAGGAAAGAACCTAGCTATAACCACTTGAATACAACTAAGTTTCTAGCATATGTGAGTGTATTGAAGACTTATGCAGGAAACAACTAAACATGTGTACGGCCGATTATAGACTGAGTAACAACTACCCCTCACATTTTACATTGTCACCTTAAGAGTAGTTCTAAATGTACTAGTATAAATCTTGGGTTCCTATTGAAAAGGGTAGGGAGAATTGCAATTTTGAGAATCCATAATAATATTTGTTAATCACCTTTTACTAATTGTGTAAATAGGCATAGTATATTTACATTTTAAAATTAACAAAATTGTATTTTCAAATTAAAAGTTGTTTGGATTGGTATAAAGTAAACTGGCAGATCACTGAGGTCCAGATTTGTTTAGAGTATAATCATATTGAATGTAAATAAGTATTGCTGACATGGGGAATGTTTAAAACTGTTTAAGGTTTGTAATAATTTTAAATAAGGGAACTCACCTAAGTCTAAAGAAAAAAACTTGTAAAATTTGTTCAGATTATCAGTTGCTTGTATTTGGCTAAGTTTCACTGACATTTAAACTGAAAATTTTCTAAGTTTATTAAAAGACTTGTTATAATTTTGAACGAGTAAACTCACCTAAGTCTAAAGAAAAAAACTTATAAAATTTATTCAGATAATCAGTTGCTTGTATTTGGCTAAGTTTCACTGACATTTAGAATGAAAATTTTCTAAGTTTATTAAAGGACTTGTTATAATTTTAAACAAGGGAACTCACCTAAGTCTAAAGAAAAAAACTTGTGAAATTTGTTTAGATTATCAGTTGCTTGTATTTGGCTAAGTTTCACTGACATTTAAACTGAAAATTTTCTAAGTTTATTAAAGTACTTGTTATAATTTTGAATGAGTAAACTCACCAAAGACTAAAGAAAAAAACTTATAAAATTTGTTCAGATTATCAGTTGTTTGTATTTGGCTAAGTTTCACTGACATTTAGAATGAAAATTTTCTAAGTTTATTAAAGGATGTTATAATTTTAAACAAGGGAACTCACCTAAGTCTAAAGAAAACAACTTGTGAAATTTCTTCAGATTATCAGTTGCTTGTATTTGGCTAAGTTTCACTGACATTTAGATTGGCTAAGTTTCACTGACATTTAGAATGAAAATTTTCTAAGTTTATTAAAGGACTTGTTATAATTTTAAACAAGGGAACTCACCTAAGTCTAAAGAAAAAAAACTTGTGAAATTTGTTCAGATTATCAGTTACTTGTATTTGGCTAAGTTTCACTGACATTTAAACTGAAAATTTTCTAAGTTTATTAAAGGATTTGTTATAATTTTGAACGAGTAAACTCACCTAAGTCTAAAGAAAAAAACTTGTGAAATTTGTTCAGATTATCAGTTGCTTGTATTTGGCTAAGTTTCACTGACATTTAAACTGAAACATTTCTAAGTTTATTAAAGGACTTGTTATAATTTTGAATGAGTAAACTCACCAAAGACTAAAGAAAAAAACTTATAAAATTTGTTCAGATTATCAGTTGCTTGTACTAAGTCTAAAGAAAAAAACTTATAAAATTTGTTCAGATTATCAGTTGCTTGTATTTGGCTAAGTTTCACTGACATTTAGAATGAAAATTTTCTAAGTTTATTAAAGGACTTGTTATTTGCTTGTATTTGGCTAAGTTTCACTGACATTTAGATTGGCTAAGTTTCACTGACATTTAGAATGAAAATTTTCTAAGTTTATTAAAGGACCTGTTATAATTTTAAACAAGGGAACTCACCTAAGTCTAAAAAAAAACTTGTGAAATTTGTTCAGATTATCAGTTACTTGTATTTGGCTAAGTTTCACTGACATTTAAACTGAAAATTTTCTAAGTTTATTAAAGGATTTGTTATAATTTTGAACGAGTAAACTCACCTAAGTCTAAAGAAAAAAACTTGTGAAATTTGTTCAGATTATCAGTTGTTTGTATTTGACTAAGTTTCACTGACATTTAAACTGAAACATTTCTAAGTTTATTAAAGGACTTGTTATAATTTTGAATGAGTAAACTCACCAAAGACTAAAGAAAAAAACTTAAAGGACTTGTTATAATTTTGAATGAGTAAACTCACCAAAGACTAAAGAAAAAAACTTGTGAAATTTGTTCAGATTATCAGTTGCTTGTACTAAGTCTAAAGAAAAAAACTTATAAAATTTGTTCAGATTATCAGTTGCTTGTATTTGGCTAAGTTTCACTGACATTTAGAATGAAAATTTTCTAAGTTTATTAAAGGACTTGTTATAATTTTAAACAAGGGAACTCCCCTAAGTCTAAAGAAAAAAACTTATGAAATTTGTTCAGATTATCAGTTGCTTGTATTTGGCTAAGTTTCACTGATATTTAGACTTAAAATGTTCTAAGTTTATTTTCACTGACATTTAGAATGAAAATTTTCTAAGTTTATTAAAAGACTTGTTATAATTTTGAACGAGGAAACTTAACTAGCTATACTTTGACTAAGTCTCTAGCCTATGTGTGTGTTGAGAACTTACCCAGGAGATGACTAAACACTTGTGCTGCCGATGAGAGACTGAAGGAACAGCTCCTCCTATTTTGCCAATTCAGACATACCCACACACACAGGGTTAACATTTTAGAAATACATGACCAATGAGACTCCCCCCCTCTTATCCCCTCTTCTCCCTTCTCCCCCTTGTCATATTTCTTCTCCTACTTCTCCTTTTCTCCCCCTCCTTCCCCTCCTCCTACCTAGAATATTTGGCACAATGCCTTATTTGACACCAACTCTTTAGGACCATTTCTATAATTAATTCATCCAATAGTTTGGCACCACATCTGGGTGTCTGAGCAAGTCTTGGTGGATCTGATAGATACTTGTTATACTACTTAGAATCATAATAAGATTATTCTATTAAATACATCAATGAGAGAAACTGTCCCAAAATTAGTCCTACTGTAGTATATCAATAAAAATAAAGATGGTACTTTGTATAGATTTTAATATAAATATGAGTAAAAGTTGAGTGGCATGATCTTTTATTATTGATGGTGATTAAGGCTAAGGCTCAAATAAAAAACAAATCACACTGCAGTGTAGGCAACAAAACACTACATTACAGTGGTGGATAGTTGTACCTAACTCTTAAGATTAAAATCTGACAAACAACCAACTTATTTACTTAAAAAATATGGGATAGGGCAACAAACTTATTAATTAATCTATCCACTATTATGATGTCATGAATCTTACAGCATGGCATGTTTTTCTAGTGGAGCTATATTAAGACTGACACATTTCTTAGACATAGCTATTAATTAATAGCCCATATAGCTAATGTCAATCAAATAAAATAGAGGAGGTGCCAAATTATTTTAGCTTCAGTGTTAATCTATGGGAATCTATTGAAATGAACTAATATAAATAAGATTACTAATCTCTTGTCAATCTATCCTATTTTTACTAGTAAATGACAAGTTTAAGGGTTTAATCTCCTTACAAAATTATTCTTCTTCTTGTCAATTATTATAAATCATTGAGTAGTTACCATTATCAAGTTTAAGGATATTTTCAATAAAACAATCATATATGAAAAAACATTTATTTTATATTATTCTAATACAAGAACTATAGACTACATTAATTTCAGTTTGACTTATTTTTAATTAAAATAACATAGGGAGTTTTAAACTTCCATTTATGTGCATTTTATTTATAACTAATAACAATACAAAAACACTTTGATATACTAAATTATTTATTTTTAAAACTCTCCAAAATCATCTGTAGAGAAATGCCAAAATTCCCCTAAAAACTCTTTCTCTTAGTCCAATTATGCTAGTTTGTAACCTTGTTCAAATAAATGTTAATTTGTGGTTGCATAATGTTGTACAAATACCCCTAGATAATTATTTCCATTTCAAGGGATTAATATTATGTAACATGGTTTGATTTTAGATGGAAATTTTGGAAAGTAAAAATTAGTTTTACATTTATAATTGTTAAAAGTAACCTGCAGTAACAAGATGTATTTATAATAACAAAGCTCTGGAAATTACCTCATCACTTGGTCCAGTACAAGTCCTGGGTGGAGTAGGGGTAGAAGGTTCCAAGTTGTTTTTATAGGGGTTTATTTCGTCAAGAGTATATATGTACAGTTTCAAGACCAGTGTTGAATATCTGTGATGAATTTCTTTAGGAAAAAACAAAATAATACTTATAAAATTTGTTTGGATTATTAGTTGCTTGAATATGGCTAAGTATTACTGACATAGAGACTGTTTGGCTATATTCTAAGTTTTTAAAAGGATGTGTAATAATTTTAAATAAAGGAAACTAGCAATATTCCTAAGAGGATTGTAAAACTTGTTAAAATGTATGCTGTTAGTCTTATTCTTAAAATATATGCTGTTAGTCTTATTCAAGTAATTGATCCTCTTATAGATCTAAACAAATTCTTACTTTAAACTTTGAAATGATTTTAGGATCATTCTATTAAATTGTAACAAGTCCTTTTCTAGACTTAGAATATTTTTTAATAGTTACTATAGCAGCAACAATTGGATATATGTACCAGATTAGTAGGATATACAGCATAGATTTTAACATGTTTTTACAATCAACTTAGGAATATTGTTAGTTTCCTTTATTTAAAATTATTACAAGTCCTTTTAAAAACTTACAACATTTTCAGTCTATGTCAGCAAAACTTAGCCAAATACAAGCAACTGATAATATGAACAAATTTCACAAGTTCCTTCTTTAAACATAGGTGAATTTCCTCATTCAAAATTATTATAAGTCCTTTAAAAACTTAGAACATTTCTAATTGTAACAAAGATGACTATTGGAATATATTCTAAGTTTGAACCTAACTATAGTCATTTAAATATGACTAAGTTTCTAACATATGTGAGTGTGTTGAAGACTGAAAATTTTCTAAGTTTGAACCTAGCTATAGTCACTTGAATATGACTAAGTTTCTAACATATGTGAATGTATTGAAGACTGAAAATTTTCTAAGTTTGAACCTAGCTATAGTCACTTTTGGCTAAGTTTTGCTGACATAGAGACTGAAAATTTGTCTAAGTCTTTTAAAAGGACTTGTAATAATTTTTAACAAGTGAAGCTAGCTAACTATACTTTGACTAAGTCTCTAGCCTATGTGTGTGTTGAGGTTTACCTAGGAGACAACCAAACGCTTCTGCTACTGATTAAAGACTGAGGAACCAACTACCCCCACACTCACCCATGTCAACATTCCTATTCTCATTGTGACAATTGAGAATAGGAATGTTGACGTCATTCAGCCAATTCCAGAACAACTGTCTTAATTGACTTGACCATGACTCCATAGTTTGATTTTGATAGATGTGTGACAGATCTAGGTGTCTGAGTAAGTTTAACTCTTATCAATGTTATAAAATAAAATTGAGATGGTTGTAAACTATTTTTTACTATTATAGAGATAGGCATAGGCCTACATTATTTGGGCACTGATGTTATATAAATAACCACTGAAATAGTAGGTAAACAATCTTATATTAAGTTTGTCTATGGAATTACAAACTAAACCCTTTATCCTGTTTGACTTCATAAATATTAATAAAAATATTGATTGGTCAAGTTAAGCTGAAATAGGATAAAAATATTGATTGTTCAAGTTAAGCTGAAATAGGTATAACAGAATACTATATAGCAATTAATTATTACATCTGATTTTAATAAGGTAATAGATTGAAAGAATAACAAACAAATACACCTAAGATATTTTAAACTGGATGATTTTGTGCAAATTGTCTTATCATGACAAATATTTTAAGTATATGGGGAATGTACAGTCAGATTTTTTTTAACTATAAGCAGTTGAGGTGAACCTATTTAGTGGATCATGTGTTTATTTGTGTCAAATTTTGAGGTTAAAAAATCAAAACAAACAAACTGGCATGTTGGCAATCAATAATTAAGCATTTAGGGGCCGTGTTGTATTACTTATAAAAGAATGCCCATTTAAAATAAAATGAAATTATTTAGTTAGAAAAATCCGTATTTAAACTACTACATTTTATAAACCAAACTTGAATCTTGTTTCCTTGGCCTATTATATAATGTTATATTATCCTGTTTGTACAACTGTATGAGGGCAACTTATCTCATTAGTAATTGCATTAATGAATTATCAGCAATACAATTAGATGTTAATTATAATACAGGGTGACACAAAGGAACCGGACGTTTTTTAAACAGCTGTTCCATTGTTGTTGCACGTGGTAGGAAGATTGAAGTTATGTCATTACCTTCAGGGAGGCTTGGCATTTTTGTTGAAATGGCTCAGTGGACCCTAGACCATCGCGTTTTTGCATACGATACTTTGATCCGAAATGGCGAATCCGTTGTCAAATCCAGCGGGAATTCAGTCGGCATTTTAATATTGAACGCCATAAAACGGTTCCAAGCCGAAATTCGCCATTAGGATGGGTTTCAGGGTTTCGAACTACTGGGAATATAACAAGAAAGAAACCACCAGGCCTTGTTAGAACTACGAGAACACCCAAAAACATCGCCAGAGGGAGAGTAGTATTGAATAAATGTTTCCTAACAAGGTGATTTCTCGCTTTGGTGACATGCCGTGGCCACCAAAATTATCTGGCTTGTCCACTAGTGATTATATGTGATTATATCCTTAGGGGGTTTCTTAAGGAGCGTGTTCATGCTCATAAACCACGCACTCTAGAGGATTTGAAGTTTGCAATCACAGAAGATATCAATGGCATTGAACTTCCTGACCCGAGTTTCAGCGGATTTTCAGAACAGAATGAACATTTGTAGATAAGTACCTGGCCGCCGTATGCATGACGTCATTTTCAAAAAATGACGGTTTTGTAACAAATGGCAAATGTTTACCTCACTATGTACAGTATTAAAACCAGTTTATTCCTTTTAACTACTGTGTACTACTTATTTTAAAAACGTCCGGTTCCTTTGTGTCACCCTGTATAAATGGGTCAAAAACTTAGTCTATAAAGATTTATCTCGTCATCTTAAGATTATTTAAGTCTGGTCCCTAACTTGGATCCCAAAATGTGGGTCTATTGAGATGAGATGATAAGAGATCTCAAAACTAAACATAAATCATCATTACTGTATATCTCAACAGTTATTTTATGCAAGTTAACTTATGCAACAAGATTCAATATTTTAATATTTAGGGCCTACTCATATAATTTACTATATAATTAACTGTTTTCAAAGTAATTATCACCTATAATTTGAAACAATAATTAAGTATGGTAACAACTTATTCATTAGTTGATTTGGAATTAGAAATCATGTCTCTAACAGTAAATTATATCTAAATTGCTAGGTATTTTTATAAAAACATATTAGGCTGGAGTAAGTTTAAAGTATATTTAACTTGTCAATTCCAAGAATATATGCCAGTTTGTTTATTTTGATTTTTTAACCTCAAAATTTGACACAAATAAACACATCCGTTTCAATCGCAGATTACTCTTCTCATAATGCACATGTGCAAGTAAACTATTCTGTAGTTCTGTGATATCAGATTTGAGATTTATCTGTTACAACGTTTACAATGAATTGAATATAGCGTGATATAGCACACAGGACAGGTTGTTACTTTTACCAATTAGTATGTGCTTTGTTTTTATTTAGTCTACTTCCTGGTTCTTGCTCATCTGTTGGTTTGGTTTTATTTGTTGTGGATATCTCTCAATATCTAATGTGCAAGTCCTCCCCCCACATCACAACTAAAAACTAGGGCTCCACAGATGGTGTTTTTGTTAATATGCCGATACACATAACAAAGTCTTTTTTATGCATAATACAATGATATATTGTTATTGTACTTAGGCAGAACAAGTAGGTGAGTTGCCCAAAGCATTATTACTTGTTTTGCTTATTTTAACCTATATCTATCTATGCACCCTTCTAACTTCCCTCCTCTAAAATCTCAATAATTTTAACCCTCCTCTAAAATCTCAATAATTTTAATATTGACTTACTATCCTTAGTTGCTGCCTTGGTTTGAAAGAATCTACTGTACTTTGAACTCGCCATGTTCTGAGTCAGCTATATTACAATTCAAAATTATGGATCTAGTGAGGTCTCAATAAAAACTTTACAGTAATGTATTTGAAAGCTAGACATAGATTACAAATTAAACTTGGAACTTTAATGGATTAATTGGTGTAAACTAATCTAGTCTAGGCTTATCTCAAAATATGGAAACGAATATTATATAAGTTATACCATGCCAGTTAAGTATTATTTACAAATCAATTGATACTTATTTTTTAGTTTGTGCTGAAACTAAGCCCTTTGCTTCACATTGTTTGGGTCTTTAGGCCTGAATAAAGTAAATAACACTCTTGTTTATAAAGTAGTGATTAGGGCCGGTACTGTATGAAGCTTTTTGAATAATAAAAAGGAATGTGAGAAATTAGGTTCCTTGTAACACAGAGATGAAGTTGGCCTGACCTAATAGGTGGTTTCAGTCTAGCTGTTAATTTCAGAATATTAGTTACCTATGTTTACTCCGTTTTGACTTGCCAACTAAGGCTCTGCTAAGAACAAGGAGGAGGAAGCCAAGCCTAGGAGGGTAGTGGTGGTGGTAAAGTAGAATCAGACAAAGAGTTAGTGAGTGAGTTGACTTTGGAGAACAAAGAGAAGTTAACCGAAACCGGTTCTGTTCTATCCATCCAACGCTTGTCACAGCTCCCATGGAACAGTTTGTTTGCACATGCGCATTGGAAAGGAGTAATCCGCAATTGAAACGGATGTAAATAAACACATGATCCACTACAGCCAAATAGGTTCACCTCAACTGCTTATAGCTAAAAAAATTCAACTGTACATTAATTTTTTAAAAGTTCATGGGTATTTTTGAATGTATCTATGCATGTTAAATTTGGGTCTTGTGTTATAAATGTTTACATTTGTTATTTTAAGCAAATGGATTTAATCAAAAGCTAGTTTAGAATTCTAACATAAGCTGCTAGACTTTTTGAAAATTAAAGCTTAACCCTCCAACTTGTAGTGCAACTATAATAGTCACATTTTGTAAGGTTTTGGTTATAAAATAATCTGTATACCTTTAGAAAGATTATATTCTAAACTTACACTTTGATGCACCATGACTAAAGGTGTGAAGAGAGTAAAATAATTATAGTCAGACATATCACCTTCTTGGTATGGGTCCAGTGACAACACCACAGCTACAGGACGTTGAAAACCAAGGTGCAACTCATCAGGGGTGCAAGAAAGTGCTAAAGTTTTGTGATAATTATAACTTAACAGTTTTAAATGGCTACACACCCTCTGATATTAGTGGTAAATTAACATTTATAAAATAAAATGGTTTATTGGTAATAGATTTAGCATTAACCTCACTAGAGTGTCTAAATTTAGTTAATGACTTTCATGTATTAGATTTTATAGGTCCTAACTATTTTTCAATTGAAAGGTGTGAAAACATTTTAATTAGCACAGAATATATCCCTTTGTTGTTAAAGATCAGTTCAACAGAGGAAGACAGTAAATTTTACAATACATTGTGAGACTATAAAGTAAATGTTCATGTTTTCTGAATAGTTAAAAAAACCAATATAAGATTTATTCCTCCAACTTATTTCATATGAATTAAATTAATATTTACCAATATTTTATATTGAATATGGCAAAAAAATTTGAGAAGAAGAAATTAAAAGTTTTAGTTAACATTAACTTTGATAATTATGTTGATATCTAGTCATGTATGACATTGGGGACCAACATTTTTGTTTATAAACTGTTTGAATTCTCTTTACTATATAATTGTGTAGCTGGAGAGAAATAGTGATGGAGAACTCAGGGTGGTTAATATGATGGTTATGAGATGCAATGGGGTAATAGTGGGATATTGGTGGGAATTCAGGAGGGAATAAACAGGAAATACAAATTTACATAAAATGGCACAAGCCTTCCTAACCCAGATAGCACAGAATGTCTGATGGATCTATTTTATTTATGTTATTATTTTATTTATTTTAATATTTATGTTTATTTATATCCAAAGATATCTGTAGAGTTCTTTAAATATTTATAAGACATTAATCTAAACATTTATAAAATATTTGAAATTATATGTCTGATCAACATCTAAAAAGGTATACATTTGTCTAAAGATCATTTTAGAGGTGTATTTATGTCCTATGGATATCTAATTAAATATTGATTAAGAATATCTTTCAGATGTCTATTAATATACACCCATATAACATGAAAATCTCATTCATTCATTTAATTAAGACTGCTTTTATGAGGTAACTTTTGATTTAAAACTAGATTGGGCACTTTCTTGTTAAAAAGAACATTCATTATTATTGATGATTTCTTTTTGAATATTAATATTTTATTTTTCTATCCAATAAATTGATAATAACAAATTGAAACATAGCCTATCAGCTGGCAACTACAATAAGGATAAAAAATAATTATTGTTCAGTATCAAACAATTAAAAAAATATAAAGGCCTATTTAAATGAAACTATTAAGTAGGCTATACCTTTTACCTAGGTCATCTTCTCCATAGTTGTTGAGACCAGAAAATCACAACTTTTTCCTCAAGTGACTGTCGAATAGGGCAAAATATACTATTCTGGCTGT
Organism: Macrosteles quadrilineatus; assembly: GCF_028750875.1. Classification (NCBI taxonomy): domain Eukaryota; kingdom Metazoa; phylum Arthropoda; class Insecta; order Hemiptera; family Cicadellidae; genus Macrosteles; species Macrosteles quadrilineatus. The sequence goes on from NW_026542599.1 coordinate 17,711,691, forward strand.
ATTTTTATCAGTCAGTTATAAACTGTATAAACTACAAGTTAACTTTACCAATCAAACTTGCTATAACATTTCAAAATTCCAAAACTACAAGTTAACTTTACCAACCAAACTTACTATAACATTTCAAAATTCCAGTTGATAGCCATTTTTCCGATTTATCTTTTCTGTTATCAAACAGAATTTTGAAACACTAACATAGCTTCTAGAGCCAGTTTAGTTGTTTTATGTTAAGTTAGTTTAGAATAGACTAGTTTCATTTTCTAATTCAGTATAAGTTTTTATTTTTTCAAAAACAAGGTTATCTAAGTCCTTAATTTGTAATTTAAATGTGTTTGGAGATTTTAAAACAGAAAGATATGGATTGTGTAGCAAACAAATATATTGAAAAAAAAATTGATAACAATGAATGTTCCTTTTAACAAGAAAGTAACTAATATGTGTTATACTGTTTTGTTTTAAACCTATTTTAAGTTGTTCATTGAAATTATATTTTAGTAAACTGCATCACAGAGATTAGCAAATGACTAAAAAAGTTCTTAGGGATGACCAATAGTGTGACAAAAGACAGAAAAATTAGACAAGAATAAATCAGATACAAATGAATGGTTAATAAATATACTATTAGGAAAATAATTTATTTAACAGGACATAGAACATATAACACTGACTCTACACTGGTTACAAGGTGTTGATTTTAATTAAAAAGTAATCTGGCCATTAAACAAACAAAAAACACCTTGTGTTTGGCTAAGTGCCTTTTAATTTAACAAAGATTGGGTTGTAGGTTTTTAATACCATACCTGAGACCTTACACCCACTAAATATTTTAGACCAGTTAATTAATGCTTCTTGTTAAGCTTAATTTTAAATTTTAATTCACAACACTGTTCACTAGGGAGACTGCTGCTTAGGCCTGCTAGATGGGAAGATCTCCTATAACTTAAAATTAGAACAAAACATATAGAGTCTATTTGTCACACTAATGGTAAATAGTTACCCTATATTTTACTGAATTTACACTTCCCTACCATTTGGAACAGCAAGTTTTATAATGTAGTAAAGAATAGATAAAACTAATAATGCAAAAATTTAAGAAGAAAATACCATTGATTGAACAGGAAATACATGATATCATAAATGGAAAATATTTTAAATTGGTCCATTGCATTATGAAAGAACAGAAAATAAATAAACATTAACAGGTAATACTCAAATAACTTATAATCTTTTAAATAAAATGGAATACTCTACACCAGACTCATCTTTATGTGTGTTTGTTTAAAGTTCAATCACACATAAACTGCTGGATGGATTTAAAATTGGGGGAAAAAAACACAAAAAATATAAAATTTATTTCAAATAAGTATAAACACTAGGGTAAAGTTATACAATTACTAGATTATACTAATTTTTGTAAATACATTAATCTTCACATTTACTCCCATGTGTCTGGAGACTCTAAACCCAGATATAACAGCAGGCTGGTACTGAACCTGTTAAAATAATATAAGATAAAATAAAACAGAATAATACTTGTTTCTATTGTATACATACTTTGGCTTTATACTACATAAATAAATTTAAATTAAATAAATTAACTGCCACTATTATATTATGTCAAGTTTACATATTAGGGATAGGTTGAAAGTGACAAATTATTAAGAATTTATATATTGATGTATTGATGAATATAATTATAATTGGTTTAGAGAAGTGGTATTTTTATAATACTTTGCCCAAAGTAAAGGTTTCTTTATTTTTCTCACTCTATATAAAGGATTAATATTTTTGTTAATGCATTAGTTTGTAATCAACATTGGTTGGTTATTATTGTTTAGTATTTAAAACAATCTAGTAAGTATTTATATTATTTGTTCATCTTATATTTAGATATGGAAAGGTTAACATTAAATAATTTAAAAGATTTTGCAAGGAATTTAAGAGTAGAATTTAATTCACTTATTAATAGAAAAAAAATTATTTGGAAAATGGTTAATGAAATAAAAACAGAGAAAGGTGTTATTGATTTTGTTAGTAGTTTGAATGACCCAACAGATATATATCATTTATATAATACCTTGAAAAATGAGGTTTCTGATGGAAGTTTCCAAATCATAGTACAAGAAAAGTTTAACATTGTTAAACAGAGACTTTTACAAATGTCTCAACAAGATTGGAAAAAATTATATAAAAATGAATGTTTTTCTGAAAGGTTTATAACAACATTTGAAAACAAGATAGACTTTAATGAATTAATCAAATTTCAAAATGTTCCTACAACAATTATTATAAAATATTTTAACAAGTTTGATTTTATTCTTTTGGTTAAAAACCAAAACCTAACTCCTATGGTTCTTAACCAGCTTCAAGATGAAATTGATTGGAATGTTTTAATTTGTTATCAAGAGGTGCCTGAACCCTACCTTTTAAAAAATTATAATAAACTTAATGTAAATATATTATTGAAAAATAAAAAGTTATCAACTGAGTTTAATACATGGATATTGATGAATGATAAAACAAATTTTATCTGGCAAAATCTATTGGAATATCAAAATTTAACACGTGGCCAAATGATGTTAATATATTCAAGATTGGAATCTGGTCCAGAATGTTATAGAAAGAATTTTGGTTTTTTTATAAGTGGTTACCAGAAACTTGACTCTTTTCTTTTAGAAATATTTAAAAATATATTACATTGGCCTACAATTTCAAAATGTCAAATTCTAACTGAAAGTGATTTGATTAAGTTTTATAGATTAATTGATTTTAAAATATATATTTCAAGGGGGATTTCAATAAGTAAAAATGTTCAAAATAAAATCTGCCTAACTTATATTAGTTTATTTACCAGAATTGACTGCCCAATATGTTTGGTAGTAACAGAAGAAAATATTATTTTAGAATGTAAACATACATTTTGTAAAACATGTATAGCTGAATGGCTGGAAAGCCATAATACTTGTCCTATATGTAGGTTTAAATTAAATTTTCAATTATTTATTTATAATTATGCACATTGAAATTATTATTTTTAGTTTATTTATTTAACTATGTGCACAATAAGTATATTCCTAGTTTAATAATATTTAATTTTTGACTTACAATTTTATTTGATTCAGAAAAAATATATTTTGTTTATGCAATCAATTATTTTAGTGCATTTATATTTTCATATTTAGTTGAAATATGATTCAATATTTAATACTAACAACATAAGTTATAACAATTTAAATATTAATCAATTTGATATATCAATGGTACATTGATTGTTTTATTTTACAAATTAAATCCAGATATAAGAGTTACTACGCATTTTAGATCACTTTAGTTGCAATAGAGGTAATTAAAATAGAGCTTTTTTAGAGCTCTAATATAAACATGGAGTCAACATTAAAATCTAAAGAGGAAAAGAAAATTATTGAAAATATTTTAAAATTTTTTATTGTAAGGTCAAAGTTTTCAAACTTAAATCCAATTTATGTATTACAAATTGAAAACTTTATTTCATTTTTAATTAATAATTTTCCACAACAAGAAATAGATTTAGTTTGGAAAAGAGTTTCAAAAAAGAGAAAATATATTAGGAAAAACAAAGTTAGTATAACTAAAAATAATGAATCAACTCTTCAAAAAAAACATATATGTATAATTGGAAGATTTGATGATAAAGATGAATACATTATTCCTGATATATATCTTCCAGAAAATAAGTCTTTACAAGATTAAATGTAAGTACAAAGAAATGATAATGAAGACACTAGATTTTAATAAAATATTTAGTCCAATAGCTAAAATGGGGACAGTGAGATAAATGTTAAACATTGTAGCAAACAAAAACATGTTTTAAAACAATTCTATGTCCTAACTGTATTTCTTTATGATGATTTAGAAGAAGAAATTTACATACAAGCAGAGGGTTTTGAGGATGAGCCTAGTTAATACTATAAGTTGAAGGAAAGTTTATATGACTTGAAATACAAGTGTCATGTTAAATGGAATGACAAATTTAGCAACTGTCTAAAAGAAAGTGGTTTTAATACCCTTTTCAATAGGAGTTAAGAAAAGTTATAGTTATTTTATATGTTATCAAATTATAGATAAGGAATTCAAGATCAAAACTATGAATGTTTCACACTACTTGGGACTTGAAATTTTGAAGGAACAAGTTTAGTCAATTACTTAGTCAAGCATGCTACATAAAGAAACAAAGAAATTCAACATGAATGATTATAACTGTGGAAGAACTTCAATTGGTTTAGAAAACTTATAGATAGAAAAGGAAGTTAAAACAAAGACAGAGACAAAAAAGGTTCCTTATAGACAAGTTTTTGGAGCATTAATATGTTTATGTTGTGGAAATAGATCAAATATATAATTTACTATTTCATTTGTTTTAAAATCCTGTGTTATAAGATTGAAAAAAGAGGTAATATTGAAGTCTGTAAACCAATAAAAAGTTTTGATGTAAATGATGATGGTATATTGTTTTTATAATGTTTGTTTACTTTTGTAATATATTCAGTTTATAATTTCTCGGTAAAAATACAAGGAATTATTTTTGTTCAAAACAGTTATATTTAAAGAGATGTAGTTTACAAGAACCAAGGACCATATACCTAGGTTTGTTGTTATAGATAAGGTAATAAATTATATTTTTTAATAAATATTAATAGCTTAATTGAAAGGAAGTAGATTTGCCATGTTTGATTAAAATTTATATGGACTGAAATTGTATCCACCTAGAATAATACCCCCTCATTTGACTCAGGAGCTTGTCTATTGTAATTACCAAATAAAATCAAAACCAGAGATGTAGGAATTGGCTAACTCTGGAACTGGCTAACCGTCTCAGTCAGGAATTGGCTAACTCCAGAACCCGCTAACTGGATTTTGTCTTGGCGGAATTTGCTAACTCTGGAAGTTGCTTACCCGGCTGCACCCACTGCACAGAGCATTGTTAACCTTGTACGACAAAATAATCATACACTGCTGTATTTCAAAATGTCGGTAACAATGAAGATACAGTAAAGGTTATTGTTTTTTGTTATCAATTCCACTTTTAACAGATAACTAGTCCAAAGTAATTCAAAGACAATAAAAAAATCTTGAAAAAGTGTTTTTTTGTTTAACTGTACAACAGCCATCAATGTTTATGATTTTAATCTTAAATATAAATGCTATCAGTATAAAAGAAAATAATAGAATATGAAAAAAATATTGAAAATTCAGTTTAATTGGTACTAAATAATTAAACCTCTATGAAATTAAGCTAAAATACATGCAAGTTCTCAAATACAGAAAACAGATTTAATCGTAATGTTGTAATAAACCAAAATCATTAATTAATACAGTCATCAACCATCGTAACTTTCATAACTAATTTATATATTTAAAATGAAATGTTTGTCATTGAACCGTCCAACTTACGTGTACAAATATGATAACATAGACTAAGTTGTTATCTAGGCCTAATAGTTTGAACCAAAACATTGTAGGCCTACTAGTAAATAGTTGCCTAATTCTAAAATGTGTTAAATTTTTTAGCAATAATGTTACATGTTTTAAAACCATTTTTAGATTGTACACCTAAGCAATGATGTAGTTTTTGGTTATTTTTACATTTTATACCCTAAAAAGCCAAAACAAGTTTATCTCAATTTTTGTCTGTCTGTTTGTTTGTTTGTCTGTCCATTCTGTCTGTGACACCAAAATATAATTTTCTGCAGCCTATTCCTAGAAAACTAGAGTACTAATCAAGGTTCAAATCATTTTTCTATATTTACTGGATTAGTGAGAGTGTTTTTGGCTATAAAAACTTGGCCTCCCTTCTTTGAAATTGAAAATAAAATAACAAACTATTAAAAACCCAATTTTGTTTAATTTTTATAAAATTTTTTGCCAATATTTTTATTAATACATCCAAGCCAAGTGAGATAAAAATTGTGTGCCTTACTTAACCGGTTTAATTAATCGCAAGTGAAACTATTGTTCTTGAGTTTTGATAACTGGGGAAAATATAGTGAATCAGAGTTATAAAAGTAACTGGATTAGGAATGTAATATGGCACTATTTAGAACAGATGTGTGCAGTAGTGGTGTATGTCTGACATATGAATAGCCTCTGCTGATTAGAAATAGTTGTGGCATTTGTAAATATATCAGTGACAACTAGAATAAATAATCTTAATTTAACAGCTGTTTGTTATTTAATATTTTTGTAGGTAATTTTATGATAAACATTGGGAGAAAACTTGACAAAATTCATATAAATTTGAGTTTTTAAATCAAGGTAGGATTCTGTGTACACAAGTAAGTGTAGATTTAATCTAAAACAAAGCTTTGGGGTAATCAAGCACTGTAAATGTTTATTGTTTAGTTTTACTGTATGTTGAAGACGTCATGTTACATTAATCAATTATTATTTTCAAATTTAAATAGAAATTACTTATGGACGTTTGGTGATTAACTAAGCTATTTACAGTAGACCCCCTCTTAACCGACCTCGTATTAACCGATAATCGGATTATCCGCCTTCGATCGTAAAATAATACAGTTTGTTTTAACCGACCTTGCTTTGAGAGCAGCTCGGTTTAACCGCCGCTTTCTAGGAATCTCGGCATTTCCACTCCCACGCTGGGCGATGAGAACTGAACCATACGCTTATCTCCACAGGATATGACTAAGAATAAATTATTTTGTATTGATCACAAAAATTATAGCATAGCCTATTGTCAGTTTGTCATCATCGTTCTTAGCGTGAGCACATCTGATCTGATTTGTTATCTTTATGGACAATTTATAACATCATAAAGTGCGTTACCTGATTATCTTATCACTGGAGTAAACAAACAGAAACAACACAACTTGTAGGGAGGGCAGGGAAAGGGGGTTTAAAACTCTAAGGTCAAAATAGTTTTTGTGCCTGGAGCCTCCATTGAGAGGTTATAAACATCCTGTCTTGTAACAATATGGTTGCTTGCATCTTTAATTTCGACAAAAGGTTCTGTACTGTATCAATTGATACATTACAGTACTAAAATTATTGAAATATTTTTATTGATACATTTTTATTGACTCTTGCCTAGTATTATAATATATTCCACTGAAAGTAGGCCTATTTGACTTAACCGTGTTTTGTGTTTATTTGTGACTTTTCTGTCAATACGAAAAAGGAGATAAGAGTAGTTTATTTTATAAATGATGCAAGTATGACTTCAAAATAATGATTATATAATTCCAAATGAATAGCACTTCATTATATTATGATTTTAGGGATTGCCCGTTTTAACCGACCTTTTGAGTTATCCGACCTAGGTCCGGTCCCATTAGGGTCGGTTAAGAGGGGGTCTACTGTATTAGGGTTTAATTATTTAATTATTATTAATTATTAGGGTATGTTTTACTTTGGTGTTAAACAAGTACAAGAACAAAACTTTTGTATACTTTTGTATACTTTCTAAGTGGCTATAATAATAACTAGAAAACCATATGTTAAACATTGTCAGTATTGTTGTATATATAATCTGAGCCAATAAAATTCTAAATGTTACTTTGGTGTTAAACAAGTACAAGAACAAAACTTTTGTATACTTTCCAAGTGGCTATAATAATAACTAGAAAACCGTATGTTAAACATTGTCAGTATTGTTGTATATATAATCTGAGCCAATAAAATTCTAAATGATTAATAATTTATGAACACGTTAGAATCCTGGATTATCTCATTGTAGGCTAGACTAATTTTGTGTGATATAATACTATCATCTAGGTCTACTAGTTCATTGTGTGTTTAAGAATTTGACAATTTAGTTAATTTTAAATCACATATTAATTTATAATTTTTAGTTGCTAGAAAGTGTCTTAGTATTTCTACTTTCTTTGATTCAAATAGTTAACTCTAGAACTCACTAACCCCATATTAAATGCTCTATCTTTAAATTTGGTTGATGAGAACTTGTTCAGTTTTGGAATTAGCTAACTCCAGAACCCACTAACCCACTCTAGAGCTAGGTTAGTGAATTCTATCCTCAATAGAAACTGCTAACTCAGTATCTCAGTGAAACTCACTAACTCCTAATTAGAAGCCTCATGCACCATCCAATAGGAGCTAAGCATGAAAATTTTTGGCCAGTGTTGTCAAAAGTGTAGTACCTATGATTGTATCAGTATCATAATGCTGTATCCTATAAATAATTAGGAGTAAGAGTAACATAGTCAATAAAATAAATATATTTAGAAGTATATTTAATATTATTTTTATAATTAGGATGGAAAATGTATTACAGTTTTACCATAGACTAACCAACACAAGTAAACTTTACATCCCATTGTAAAATTTGAAGCTTGTTTTTCTTGTCTAGGTTATGTCTAGTGACACTGATTACTAGTGCTGATGAAATTATGTTTCTATTATTTTATAGTTAACTTCATGATTTGTTCTTTATTTTTTGATTATATAACTAGGGGATGTGTTATTAGTTATAATTAGAATGTTTTATTTAGTTAAATGGTGTTTTAACACATTTGCTATGGCACGTCAAATGGCGGGTATATCCCCAGTGCAGCGCTGCCCTCAGTGTAGAACAAGCCCGATTGCCGCATAGAATTGGCTTTTTAATTTTGGTCTGATGAATTGCAAATAACATGTGGTGATGTCCTGCTTTACAATGAGAGTTGACATAGTTTGCTAAATACCCACAGATAGCAGCACTGCTTGGAACATAGTTAGTCCCATTGGAATTGTATTGTCAAATGGAGGGAAAAAGATGGGACAAAAAGTAGATTTTTGAGATTGCCAGATGGGGATTTTACGAGGAAATTTATAACCAACCTAAAAAACAATTTACACATTTACAAAATTTAATCTAAAAAACAAACATTTAAATACATAAAAAGTCTAAACATGACTAAATACAAGTGCAAACCTAATATAAAGGCAAGTGTGAACTTAAAAATCTGCAAAAAATCTGAGTGCACCCAAACTAAAGAGCGGTTGCAAAAACAGATTTCTATTGTATTTACAGACCATGCTCAGCAAGTAATAATGTTCTCCGTCAAACACTAGACTCATAACTGGCTGCTTTTGTTTAACAAGGTTGGATGGCTTGGACCCGGGACTATACATAACATAGACAGTGAAACGTAGTCTATGTTATATTTTTACATGTAAGTTGGATGATTCAACGTTAAACTTTTAATTTTAAATCTATGAATTAGTTATGAAAGTTAAGATAGTTGATGACTGTATTAATTAATAGTTTTGGTTTATTACAACATTATGATTACATTTGTTTTCCATGTTTGAGAACTTGTGTGTATTTTAGCTTAATTTCATAGAAGTTTAATTATTTGGTACTAATTAAGCTCAATGTTCAATATTTTTCATATTCTATTATTTTCCTATAATACTGATGGAATTTATACTAAAAATCAAAATCATAAATATTTAATTGGCCGTTGTACAGTTAAATAAAAAATACATTTCATTATTTCATCATACAAGGTTGGCAATGCTCCATGCAGTGGGCATGGCCAGGTTAGCAGCTTCCAGAGTTAGTGAATTCCATTACAAGACAAAATTGAGTTAGCAGGTTCTGGATTTAGCCAATTCTTGACTGAGATGGTTAGCCAGTTCCAGAGTTAGAAAGTTCCTGAGTTAGCTAATTTCTACGTTTCAATATATCAGTGTTTAAACATCCATATGCATATGTAAGGCAATTCTTTACATTAAAATTGTGGCAATTATAGAATAATAGGTAAGTGTTTAAGTTAAGGGTTTCTATCCTATGATGACTAGACAAATAGTAAAATCTTAAAAAAATTATAGTATAATTAGATGTAAGGTAAACTGTACACCATATATATAACTAATATGTGGTTTTTGTTGATAATTTTTTCAGATAAGATTACTATGCTTATTTAATATTTTACTTTTGGACTTAATGAACCTCATCTGGAAACTTTCTCAAGATAAATTAATGATTAAAAGCTTAATAATCTCAGCAAACCTGTTGTCTAATTTTGAATAGTTTCTTTAATCTTGAAAATAATTTATTTCAACTTTAAGGGGTGGTTTAAGAGCTTGGTATTAGTGCTAGTCTGTGACTAAATCCAGATATTTCTGGCATTTTAGGCTGCTGCCTTGAAAACAGGTTTGTAAGCTCAATTTCAGTTAGACATGCACCTAACTTGTACAAGGATAATCATGTGCCTAAATATTGTTGATTTGGGAGTCAAGTAGACTTAGGTGCTAGTCTAAGAGATAGTCTCGGTGGGTTTGGGAGACCAATTTCAGAACTAAGAGATATGTTTTCGTTATAAAAATCAGTGAGATTAGTCCCCAACTTTAGTCCTACCAGGGGGTAGGTTTAAGTTAATATCATGCTGGTATTACCTCATTAACAAGTTAGTTGTTTACATATTAAGTAAAAGAATGTTATATTGGAATTTGTTATTAAATTCTGAATAATTTCATTACCCTTAAAGTATATTTGATAAAAGTTTTTTTTTAGGTTTCTCTTGTTCAAAATAAAAGAAAATCTTGCATGAAGTAATTTAATGAAATATTATTTTGTTTTTGTTTTTACTGTTAACTTCAATAAAAATATAGAGCCTGAATAGAATTTATTTCAAATGAGATTTGGTTATAAGCATCCATACCTTAATTATAAATATTTTATTAGCTAGGAAAAAATTAGCAACCACACATACCCCCCCCCCACTCATCCCTTACAAAAGATTGAAGAGATAATAAACAAAATATAAAAAACTGCAAATAGCTTACAGTCATAATAATTTACTTTTAATTGTGTTGTGATTGAGCTCAGTTCAGTGTCATTGACAAGTACTAGTTACATCAAAATGTAGTACCTAGATTATTTGAAGTATAAAAAAATATATACTGGTACAGTAAATCAATATTCCCACCACAGAAAACCTAAAGATTAAGTGAATATCCAATAACCTAATAAGACTTTCAATTAAATTTATTTAAATAGCTTTAGGTTTAACAAGTAACTAAAACTACCTATGTGTAGGTATACTACTACAGGGAGGGCAATAAAGTGTTTTTTACCAAAATATTAACAGTTTTATATAAAATAAATAAATTTGCCAAGATTCATCAAAATATATCCATAAACTACAAAACTACAACAGTTAACTTATTCTCCATGAGAATCACATGGGAATTTTATATTAAAAATTTTTTGAATAGTCTTTGTAGCCAATAACCATACAAAACATTTTAAGATACAGTAGAACCTCTTTAATCCAAACCCCTGTAATCTGAACATCCACTAATCCGAATGCTTCATTGCTGTACTCTATACACAGTACAGTAGTTTTTTATTGTATGTATACTGTATTTATTGATATATGCACTGTAGTTATTTAAATTGTAATTTATAGTAGGCCTACTGTTTATTCCTTATGTTTAATACTGTATTAAATAACCACTGTATTTTACTTTATAAAGCAATTTTCACTTTTCCCTAGCTTTGCTATGTAAACAACAATATGTTCTGTAATCCAAACTATTCAATATTTGTTTTTTATACTCTTTAAAATATTTTAAAGATAAAGATTTATGTTTTAGGGGTTAAAATTGAGAAAAAAACTATTTTCATCCCATAAAACCCCGGGTTTCCATGATCTGATCATGCTGGTTTGTGAAATTATTAGGGTTTATCATGCCTAACACTTTCATGCCAAATTTTATCAAAATCAGACAAAAATTACTCAATTTGTCACATTTATGTACGTGTATATGATATATAGGCTATACATATATAAACACTTGAACAAATAGGGATGAATGAATAGGAAATGTTTTTGGCCTCTAGGGACATCAAAATGGAAAAGTATATTGGTCCCGGAACTAAGTGCTGCCTATGGTAATAGCTACTTCACTATAGGGAAGTTAAATAAAAGAGTGTCATGTTAAATTTTTTTTTAATTTACAACAATTCTTTTGTAAGTATTAACAGATATACATTTGCTTCATATTATCATAACCTCCGCAATTACAAAATATTTTTTATTTTATTTCTGTCAATACCTATATATTATACAGGGAAATTGCTGTTTAATTTTAAAACTTTTTATTGCATGAAACCGAGTTTCAGATGTTACTGTTCCACACACTGAGTAATCTTTGTTAAATGATTAGGCTACCTAATGTTTTTGATCTCTGAAAGAAATCATATTGATTTTCAGAAGCCTATGCTACTCTGTACATATTTATAAGGTGTAGTACCAGAGATAAAACATAGCCATCATTGAGATGTAAATCAATGATCTTACAAAACTAAATTTTTGCAATGGTATAATGCAGAAACTTAAACCATAGTCTACTAATTAGCCACCGTTGATATACCAAGATAAAATTGTATCCATCTTCAATTGTTCATCATTTGTTGTTGTCAACAGTAATATGCTCTGCAGTGGCCATTACCAACATCAAAACCTAAATTCCCCACGATTCCCTGTCCATCTAGCTGCGCTGTAACTTAGTCATGACTATGATCTATGACCATTTCAACTTAGACATGAGCTCCCAAGCCTGGTTTCTTGTCCGGGGACTAAAGTTAGGTATGTTTAACACTAGGCACATATTAGCTAGGCTTGAGCTCCCAAACCGCCCCTAACATAACTAAAAAGTCTAACATTATCCCTAATCAAGTACTATAATTGATTAATGCTGCAGTTTTACTGTATGTTGAAGATGTCATGTTATATTAATCAATTACTATTTTTAAATTTGAATAAAAATTACTTACAGATGAATCTGGTGAGTTGACAGGTTGTAGATGTCTATCACAGACTCTGTACATCATGCTGCCTAGGTAAGAATTGAAGTGTTCTCCATATTCAATGAAGAAATGTATAGAAATTGCACCCAGATCTATAAACACACAAGGTAAAGATAAATCATTATTTTCAAGGTTTAATTGTAAACAACTTAATGAACTCCTATATAAAGAATGTAGTCATTGACATTAAAATTATTGCATTTAACATTTAATATTATTTGGTTGATGAGTTAAAAACTCAGTTTGCAGTGTAATGGACAATGAAAACATAATAGTAATATCTTTAAGTAGGCCTAATACAGAAAATAAATATGTAATTTTGCTGGGTCTATGTAATCAATTCCGTTTGTCATTAACAGTGATTCTCAGAGTATAGCAAAAGACACAGGCGTGTACTAACACACTTTAAAGTCTTCCCACTGCATGTACTGGCCATTTAGGCGGTCCAACATCAAGGTACTGACTTTTTTTTTGTGTATTTTCCACTGGGACCCTGGTCTTCTAGGCATGTACTAACTCAAAATATAGTTTCCCAATAATTGGTACTTCACTATAAGTTTAAGTTGTACATGACACTAGGCATCTGTCTGAGAATCACTGTAAATGACAAACGGCATTGATATGATAGACCAAGCACTGGATCTCAAGTGTTTAATTACTGTTATTTTCAATGATTGTAACTTAAATTTGTGCATTTGTTGTTGTTTTGTGTAGCTATGATTTGTTTATTTATTGTTTATTTTTTCTTTTAAATGTCTCCGATGATAACAAAATATAGAGAAGACATGTAATCGTGATAATGACAGTGGCATGAAATAAGTTTACTGTAGTTAACACCTGACCCTGGACAATCTCAACTATAATTTTATATTTTAGTTCAAGGATTAATCTATATCAGACAGTAGGCTATATATATTCTGTGATTAAAACAATAAATTCCTAATAATATCTACTCAATATAAAAATTTTCATCACATGATTGTAATACTTATCTATTTAGTAATCTCTATCAGTAGAACTACGATGTTCAGCCAACGTTCAGCCATAGTAACTCACTGACTCGAAAGTTTCCTGTAATAACATCACAAGTAAATGATTAGGTGGGATAATAAAAAAGAGTGAGTGAAATACAGTAGTAGTGGAAATTGTCTATCATCAAATAAGAAAAGACAAAAATGGTATGTTGAGATAAACTTAGTTCTTGATTAAAACTTTTAAATCCCCCCTACCCAGTTTATTGTAATTTTTTTTAATAAAATAAGTAAATTTATAAAAAAGTATAAAATCAAAACAAAGAAGATTTTTATTTAATTTTGAATCATTTCTTTAATCTTGAAAATAACATATTTCAACTTTAACATAACTAAAAAATCTAACATTATCCCTAATCAAGTACTATAAATGATTAATGCTGCAGTTTTACTGTATACAGAGGATACACATCCAGTAACAGGACGTGGATTAGGTGTCCAGCAGTTACTGTCATAACCTAACCTAACCAACCAAACTTGCTGATAATGAAAAAAATCAAATGAAGGTTCAATTCTCTTCATAACATAAAATTATAAATGCCAAAAATTCTAACAAAAGATGTACAGTTCAGAAGAAATTACATTTGAAATAAAATCTGTGACAAAAAGTTAAAGTAACCAATGTGTTTCGAACCAGGGACCTCTTGGATATCAGCCAATCACTCTATCCACTACACCACAAACAAAGCTGGCCAATCATCATATCATTGTGGTAATGGCATTTTGGGACCCCACAACCCGGTGATATCAATACTGGACACCTAATCCACATCTGGTTACTAGAGTAGACACATATCCTCTGTGTTTACTGTATGCAGTAGTGATGTGTGATACAGGTCAATGTATCAATATGCAGTATTGATACATATCAGAATGTGGTGTATTGATATGTGTATCATATAATATCCTCATGTATTGATTTTTATCTGTATCAAACAAAATATCATATTGTTTATTTTTATTTTTTTTTATTTATATATCTTAAATATACAAGCTGCATAGACAAATATTATGTTACTTACAAGCTTGTAAAAAGGGTTAGTGTTTGTAATCTTACCTTAGAAAAGCCATTTCCTTCCTGTGTCTTTTTATTTATATCAAACATACATATATAACCTTCAAATTCCAGTAAACACTTAAAATTGGAAATCATTTTGTTATTGTTTTTCTAGTTTTTATGCAGGGATAATTAATTGAACAAAAAAGTACTAATAATGATGGTGGGTACAGGGATGTATTTAAATATCTGCTGCCTCTAGGCAACAAAGTTTGCCGCCGCCCCTCCCGCTCCCACTTTTAAACGCACTCCCCGACCTCACTAATATCACCCCAATGGCCAATACATGCCCTGTCAGCTGGTTTTGTGGTAAAATAATCGGTAATATTGCATGCGGCATCAACAAATTTAATGACTTTTCACCACACTATGATGTTTTTAGCTGTTTTATATGTGTTAATTGGTGGCTGAAAGTTATATTTTGCTGGCCATGCCAGCTGTCATCATCATTTGGGGACCGAGCCGGTTCTTACATCCCTAGGGCCACAAAATCAGCTGATCACTTACTTTTTTAAACATGAATGCATATTAAATACACAATCAGTATCCATAGCATTGCAATAGAATTGTTTTATTGTCACCGCTGCCTAGCAACTATTTATTTTAATTTTTGTTGATTCCTCAAATTATTTCTTCACATAACCTTTAAAGTTCTAGTTGTGTTGACTATCAGTGTGCATCATTATTGTGGTGAATTAAGCTCGTGCTATTAAGGTATAGTGTGGAAAATGGTGTTCATACCATGGACCGAAATGGTTTTGCAGCTCTTGATCGTTTTAGGTTGACTTCGTCTCAAACCTAAAAACTATCTCAAGCCAGCGAAACCTCATTTTCAGCCCTAGGTATGAAATATACTATTTCAACCCCTTTTAACGGATGTTTTTTGTGCCGATTTTTTGCAAAACATTCTGACTTGGATAGGCCTACATAGAAGGCACCATTTTTTTTTATCTAATCAGTATTTTTACAATCCCATTTTACAGCTTTAAACGGCACACAAAATCATCTGTATACAATGGTTCTTATTATGCTTTTCATTGAACACTATTAGTCAGATCCACTTGAGAGACGTGCTATTGGCTTTGATTTGAAATGAAAGAAATATGTATTCTTAAACTATTTTTTTCTTACAAAAAACACATGAATCGCAAAGAAAAATTACGTACTTTTACTGAAAGAATATTAAATAATTTTAAGTTAGTTAAGTTTGGTACAGTGGTAAGTATTTAGTTCACACTTTCCTTCTTGATTTTAACCTAGCAAAAGAATCTTTCAGCTATAGTGCTGCCGCTGCGTAGTGGTGTATGAAGTAAGTCAAAATCTTATATTATTTAGTCGAACAGAAGGGAGTGTTTTCTACGTTTATCACTACATAGTGGCCGGCATGGCAACCTGCTCCCACGGCAAGCATGTCCACCAGACCAATAGGGCAGCACGGACAACTCTACACAGCTGTGTGATAAACTAAATAAATATTTGAAATGGCTATTTTGCTGTTCCCAAGATTATTTGCTAAATTTTTTTTAAGATTAAAACTTTGTTTTTTTATTTTTTTACCCTCAAAGTTTTGCCGTCCCTAAAATTTGCTGCCCTAGGCAGGCGCTTAGTCCGCCTATTTGGAAATATGTCCCTGGGTGGGTATGCTACTTACACATTAAATAGTATAATATGGATAATGAGGGTCCCCACTTCCATTAATGGTGGTCCTAGTTTTGAGGTTATTTGCAAAACATAGTTGAAAATACATGTCCCACATATTGATACAAAATAATGATATTTTGCGGTCCTTGTATTGATATTTGTATCAAATGTATTTTAATGTATTGAATGTATTCAATATCTGTATTCTGATGTTGTATGTAGAAGATATCATGTTA
Source organism: Macrosteles quadrilineatus (assembly GCF_028750875.1). NCBI lineage: Eukaryota > Metazoa > Arthropoda > Insecta > Hemiptera > Cicadellidae > Macrosteles > Macrosteles quadrilineatus. The sequence continues at coordinate 17,728,470 of NW_026542599.1, forward strand.
TATTAATCAATTACTATTACCAAATTTAAATAGAAATTACTTACGGATGAATCTGGTTAGTCGACAGGATGTTGAGGTCTGTCATAGACTCTGTACACCATCAAAACCTCAGGTAACCTGTACGAGCTGTATCTTCTCTATGCTGCCTAGGTAAGAATTGAAGTGTTCCTCCTTGTCGATGAAAAAGTGTATAGAAATTACACCCAGATCTACAAACATACAAGGTAAAGATAAGTCAAGATAAAATAAACAAAGATAAGTCATTGTTATTTAAGGCTTAATTGTATACAACTTAATGAACTCCTATATAAAGAATGTAGTCATTGACATTGAAATTGTTGCATTTAAAACTTACTACAGTAATCCCATATTATTTAAACAATAATTAAAAGCTAAAACTTCAATTTATTTTTAAAATCCAATTACATTGCAGAATTTACTGGCAAATGAGTAATCCAAATGTAATATTATAAGACAGAAGATATTTCCTGAAACTATAGTCATCTAAGAAAGACTAAGAATTATTTATAGTGTTAGAATCTATATAATTAATACGCTACATGAAATTTTGTCGGTTAAACTCCTCCGCCATTACTTAACCGATTTTATCTGTTGACGTCTCATTGGAAAGAGCATGTTGCGTAGATTTGCAAACTGGCCTTACATTTTTGAAAAAGTCCCTTGGACTCTGCCCAAGTGGCTTTGAAAGTTCCCATGTTATCTTTATAAAGAACATAATTGTTTACATTTTGATCAGCTGTATAATTTAATTGTTGTTCATTTATTTTTCAATTCAATATTTATTATTTGAGTTTGTATAAACATAACCCCCAAGACGGATCGTGTTAGTATGGTTGTATCTTAAATTTGTATATTTATTGTCGTTTTGTGCCGCTACGACGGGTCGTGTTAGCACGATTGTAACTTAAATTTCTGAATTTATCGTTATTTTGTGTAGCTATAATTTGTTTATTTGTTGTTTTTTTTTTCTTTTAAATGCCTCTGACGCGACAACAACGAAACGTAGACAGGAGGCATAATCGTGATAACGACTGCAGCTACAGAACAGTGGCGCGTAATAGGCTTAACTCATCACAGTCAGCACCTGACTACAAATCTCAACTATTAGGTTACAAATGAACCCTAACACTAATCCAAAACGACTTTTCGTTTTCAATTGGGCATCTATCAATGACCTGTGTTGCCTGTACATCAAGGCATTTTGAGAAGAAGAAATCCAGCCGGAATTCTTTAGGTTTATCAATAACGAAGATAATCGTGTTCTGAGTTACATGCCAGTAATCTTTGAGTTGACTCTTTTAAACTCATTGTAAATATGACTGTTATTCGTTTTGAAATAACTCCTGTAATACTTTGCAATTGCTCGAATTCGAGCAACATGTACACTAGTTATCTATAATTCTGTACAATTAAAAGAAGTTGAACTTAAAAAAAGATTAGCAGTTTAACTTATCAAAGGAGTCTGGCTTTAATTAAAGATTTATATGTATAAAAATTTTTAGGTTTATTTAAAAAATATAAACTATACATTATAAAATATCTAGGTCTAAAACTTACCATCTGGTTTGGAGTTTTCTAGTGGACTGATGATGTGATCAGAGGTGAGTAACTCCGGAACGAACTACTCCGAAAGAACTACTCTGACTCTGGAACGACAAGTCCAACTCCAGCTCTTGCATCGGAGTTAGTTCCTCTAGGAACTAAAGATAGTCAAGAGACCGTCATTGGTTAAGATACATTATGTAATAAATTAGAGATTGTTGTAGTAAATAAATATTTGAAATTAAAAAAAAAATCTGTTTAAAATGAATGTAGGCTAAAATATACAGTAATCGACTAATGAGAGGTGAGAGGGGAGCAGCAGAACACCAAGCATCACAAGAATACGACTGGAACGACTCACTCACTGCCCTACTGTTTCGTCATTCCTCACTCCACTAACTATGGTCCTATCATCCTAGCCTAGCTTAATCATTATTTATTTATTCCTTGTTTAATAACGATTACTGGAATGGAACCAGGAACTATCATCCAGAGGTGATGCGAAGAGGAACGATGGACTGGAACTATCTAGTTCTGAACCAAAATGGATGGTGAGTGAGTGGAAGCGCTCCTCACTCCGAAAGTCCAGTGTTCAGCGTTCTTCTAAACGGAGTTGGAACTACTCCGCGGAACTAGTTCCGATAGCTCAATAACTCCGGAGTGAACGACTCCACCAAGTGAACGATAATTCCCATCTCTAAGTGATGCTTCAATTGACCACATGATGCTTCAATTGTAGACAATTGATGACGTTAGGCTTCAACTAACTTGAGTCATATGTTAGTTAGGTCAACTGTTCTGTTTAAGGACAGAGACCCAGTCTGACCAATTACAGTTAACTGTTTTCAAGGTTAAAATAATAGAACTCAAGAACTGTCTCACTAAATTCATCTTCATATAAAGTTCAATCTATTTCCATGAAATGATTATCATGTAATATAGCTTTTTTTAATTGAACTAGCAAGACTTCAATAAATTATTTTTTTTAATTATTCAGTGTATGTAGAGAATTAGATAAGTGTCAGAAATTATATATTTATTTACAATTCTAAGGTCCTAAATGATATGATATTTACCTGAAGGTTTCTTAAGTAATAAGAGAGTACTCTATGAACTTACAGATAGTTTTTGATTATCCTATACTTTAATACAAGCAATGTTTACTTATATGTATGTATACTTGCTTACTTACTTGCTTGTACCAAGATCTTGAAAATGACTCCAATGATTTTCTTTAAATGTTGAATATAGTTTATTCCTGGCCTAAAAACAAGTTTACTATAGTTAAAAACTGCCAACAAAAATCTAATTATGTAAAAAAATGAAACTGAAAGTCATATTTGTTAATATTAGTCTTATGAGTTGCTAAGCTACCATCTTGGCTGAATAAATAACAAGGCAATAGTAAACAAAAAACTTGTAAGTTGTCTATTCACAGTAACTAGCAAATTAAAAATACAGTACAAAAGGAAAAACATCAGTTGTTACTATTGAGTAAAGATTATACTGAAGATTACTCTATACAGTGTAGTTAAGGGTAGCAGTGTAGAGTGTGGGATCTGTTTATGATGATTAGATTATGGTATCTGCAATCCTTAAATGCTATAGGAAGGGAAGGAAACAGGTCTGTGACGTAGGAAGTGATGAAGGAAATAGTAAAGGCGAGCAGTCCATAGTGTGGGAACTATTTATGAGGATTAGATTAAGGTATCTATAATCTAAAAATGTTATGGGAAGGGAGTAAAACAGGTCTATGACAAAGGAAATGACAAAGCAAGTAGTAAGGCTAGCAGTGCAGAGTGTGGGAATTGTCTTTGGCAATTATATTAATGTATCTGCAATCCTAAAATGCTATGGGAAACAGAGAGAACTAGAGGGAAACAGGTCCAAGACGTAGGGGGTGGTGAAGGAAGTAGTAAAGGTGAACAGTATTGAGTGTGGGAATGGATTAATGTATCTGTAATCCTAAAATGCTATAGAATAAGAGGGAAACAGGTCTGTGACTTAGGAAGGGGTGAAGGAAGTAGAAAAGGTGAGCAGTCCAGAGTGTGGGAACTGGAAACAGTTTGTAGTAGTTAGAATAAGTATCTACAATACTGAAATTCTATGAGAAGGGATGGAAACATGTCCACAACACAGGAAATTGTGAAAGAATTAGTAAAGGCTAGCAGTGTGGAGTGTAGGAAATAGATCCATGTATCTGCAATACAAAGACTGTTTTCAGAGTAAACTAATGATTTTTCCCGAGTAAAGCTCAGTCCCCAGGTACTCTTATTGATCTAACCATGCAATATTTATGTCATCACGGGGAGAATAGTACATTTATTTAACCTGCACAATATCTAATTTAGGCTGAATGACATAAGAGATAACGGTAGTCTGACCAGGAACCTTGATAAAAAGTCTATTTTTTTCTAATTTCTTGTTTTGTTCATTTTTAAGTTCTTCAATTGAAACTATTAAGTTTGTTGCTTTGTGTTGTATTCTGGACTTTTAACAGTCTAAAAAAGTTTTATATACTTGGGACTAATTGATGTAAAGAGTTTAAACCTAGTATAACGTCTACAGTTAGACTTTTAATTATGCTAACTACACACTGTATTGACCTGCCATAGTATGTAATGTTTATAGTACAGCCATAATATTATAGAACAGGTATAAACATTAATTAAGCGATACAACATGTTTTACTAATCTTAGGTTTGTTGTAGAAGCGATACAAGAATGATATAACATCTTGAAATCAGCAAAAAATTGTTAAGTAGATATTATAAATCTTTTTTGCTCTATATTAAAGCAGCTATTATAATGTCTCACCCGGTCCATAAAATGTGTATGCTCAGGGTGGTTTTCCATGACCAAACTGCATAAAGGTTCAGGTAGGTGCTGCAAAGATAGTACAGTAGTTGAACTTTACCCCCATTGCTGCACATGCCCTGTGTTTCTTCTTTCCATTTTAAGGCCTCGCAGTACTTAGGCCTACATTATTTGAACGTCATGGTAGCTATCACCACCAAGCTATTTCCTTCATATTCTATTTTCGGATTATATGTCATTATTGATAGATGTTTCACCATCCATTGAATCTTTGGAAAATATATTTCAGGATGAGTTAATTTATAATACCTTTTGTTTATGTTCTTCACCTGGTTTTTCCTTTGTTTGTCTGTGCACTTGCTATGTCGTTTACGCCTTATTGTATTTTGTTAAGATTCTGGAATCGACTAACGATTGGGAGAAACAGGCTTTTTTGTGGCTCTAAAATGTTGAAGTGCCTGCTAGACAGGAATTGTGTCAATTTGAGTCTTTTCATGTTCATCAACATGTTCATCACTAAACTTGGCATATAATTTACACTATTCCGATAAACCTCGAAAACAAATTTGAATAGTTGTGAAGCTACAACCTATTAAAGGCAAACGGCTTCGACATTTAATAGAAGTATTCCCTGGAATTGAGGTAATTATTCCCGTCACTGTCATATAGAATAAGATTAAGAAGTAGTCCCAGTTCCTCAAAAGGGAGAGTGAAGTAAATAAAAACACTTCATCTCCTCTGATCACTAAAAGTATTAACTTACAAATATTAACTGTAAACTTTCGTTTCCCAGACATTATTTTTTGGGAAATAAACCATACAAACAAAAATTGATTTTTATAAAGATTTGAGAAAAAGAAAGTCAATAAGATATGCACTTAAAAATTAAAACTCCTTATTCACACTCTATCAAAAATTATTTATCAAACAAACTTCCTATTTTATTATAGCTAATGATGTTAAAAATTTAGACAATCAATAGTGTTGCATCCTGTTGGTACATTTTATAACCTTTTAATGTTATTGATCATCACAGAATCAAATTTTTTAGTTGAAACAGCTGTTAAGATTCTTTAATTCCATTTAAATATGAGTGCTCATAAGGTTAACATGGGAAACTCCAGAGCCACTGAGGCGGAGCCCTTTTGATGGATCTGCACCAAACATCACACAAACCATCCTTGAATAATGCTTAATAATGCCTGAAAGTTTCATTACAATCTGTCAAGCGGTTTTGGAGTTCATAACGTTCAAACATATATATACAAACTTCCTCTTTTATAAATATATAAAATATAACTTGTTTAGATAAATGTAGGTAAATATGTTTATGACAAACTTCATCAAAATTTGATAAATTTTAATTGAGATATTATAAGATAAAAACTTTTTAACAGAATAATTGAATACATCAGAGGTTGGTAAGGCATGCATTGTTATTAAGAGAGGGGGAAGCAATTCAATTTTAAATGAGTGGGAGAATACTATTTAAAGCCCCTATGTCTTGAGGATAGCAATATTTAACTAGTGGTTGTTATATAGTGAGTTTCTACATATTGAGTGCCTATTGTTATTGTGCCATATTGTTGTGTCTAGTTATCCCTAGTGTCTGTGCCATACATCAATATTGAAGGTACGTTTTATAATAATTTATATTATTAATTTTAATATAGGATTAGGATAGTTTGTGTGAGCTAGTGAGCTTGGTACAAATCTGTCAAAAGGGCTCTATCTTTAAAGTTTTTAAGTGGGCTAATGTTTACAAATAATTATAACTAGCTGTTACCCAGCAATTATTTCGAAAGTTTAAATTCTTAACAACATTTAAATTAAGTTATACAATGTTAAATGTATAAACATAAAAACCTTTATCAAATTATTATTTACAATAATAATATACCCCTGCTATAGCAAATCTACAGACTAAGCGAATTTCCATTTGCCTGATTTGATTTTTAATTCAATCTATTTAAACAACATTAGGTTTAACAAGTACCTAGGTTTACTACCTAAAGGGAGGGTAAAAAGTGTGGTTTTAATAAAACATTAATAGCTTAGTACAAAGTAAATAAATTTACCAAGTTTAATCCATATATATCTATAAATAAACAAAGTACAACAGTTTATTCATTCTTCATATGAATAACATTATAATTTTTAATTTACAATTTTTTCCATAACTAAAAATCATACAGAAAATATACTAAATTATTTATTTTCTTTTTAGCTCTTTAAAATAGTCTAGAGAAAATTTGAGAAAATTTAAGTTTTGAGGGTCAAAAACAAGAAAAACAATTTTTACCTTATAAATAAATCCTTGTTTCCATGGTTAGATTATGCTGGTTCATGGACTTGTTCAAATAAATGTATGTTTACACCAAATTTCATCAAAATTGGATAATTTTTGTTTGAGTTATTGTGCTAATGGACATATATGTATGAATTTAAATGGATGATGTTTTTACACTAGGGTAATCCCTGACTATCATTATTATGGACAGTTATATTTTTTATGTTCATATGATACCACAATAATATTTGTGGGGGACTTTTTTAGGGGATTTTTGGGGGGATATATTTTTGCTAGCTGTCATAATTAATGTATAATTTTTTATAAGCAGCCTGAACAAGTGTTTCTAAGTAGCTCACTATCAACACCAACAACATTATGTGGTTTGTAATTAAGATTGTTTCTAAGAATGGTAAAAATGCACCTTGTCAGACAATCCTTAATATACCAGTGTTGAATTTTACTTGCTACATATGTTTTGGCAGTTCTTTAACTCCACCATTGTTAGGATTTATAGTACAAAAGATCCACTTCTGGAGGTGTCATCAGAATATGTTACAAACATTTAACACAAAAACACGTAATGATTACAGATAAGTCTATCAATTCACATGTGTATATTATAGGACTGGAAGTAAACTGAATCAGATAATAAAGGAAAGACATGGTCTCTGGATTGTTGTCTGTGTTTTTAACAGCTGATATTGGACTATTGTAGTGACTGAGAAGAGTGTTGAAAATATAATGGGATTCATAATTAATTGAGTGTTTCACTTAAAAATTTTGTGCTGTCCTTAATTTTGTGTATTTATATATTTTAAACTCCTCAAAGTATTTAATATATTTTCTTTCATTTTGAGACCATCATTTATATCCAGCATATAAATTGGTTATTATTGTCAATAATTTTGAATGGAAAACTTAATTATAAATCCCATTATATTTTCAATACACTCCTCTGTCACTACAATTAGTCCAATATCAACTTTTGATAACACAGATGACAATTCAGAGACCATGTCTTTCCTTTATTATCTGATTTAGTTTACTTCCTACTGCAATATACACGAGTGAATTGATAAGCCTATCTGTTATCATGTAAGGTACCAAATTTTAAGGGGGATAAAAACGTACTGCGAATAAATGAACACCAGAACTTACCCAATTTTTATCCACAATAGCCTACTCCTAGGCCTATGTGTTGGCCATAGCTTGGGCTATGGGCCAAAGAATGTAGGCCTATTTTTAATCACAGTGAAGTACAAACACACGTTCACCATACATATTTATCCATATTAGCACTCCACTTTACCAAATGAAGTTGAACCGACTGACTTTAAGAGTATTTAACGCTGACGACGACATAACCCCCAAACTGGTGTTTTGTTGACAGATGACAGACGAAACTAGACCAGCTTAACAAGTGAATTCAATCAGCTGTTATCTAGTAGTACTAAAGTTCGCCGCTTGAGCGCGTAAGCCTCGAGCAGGCAGGAACGAAGGATTTTACTAAAAGACAGGATTATTCGTTCATATGCCGTCTTCAAAATAAGACAGGATTATTCGTTCAAATGCCGTCTTCGAAATAACTTCGTCGTTACATCTACGCTTGCATGATAATCGACACGACTGTATAACTTTGTTACGAAAGTTAGCTAGCATACTTAATTAGGACCTTTTCATGTTTTATGTTATTTTAATTTAATGCATTTTAATCTATTATACCTTTTTGCTTTCTTTACATCCTGATTCGAATTTTCAGGAATTTTCGAATTTTCTGTGCCAAGAAAAGTACTAACAAACAAATTGGTGATTTAAAGGAGAAACTAAATAACTTTAAAGAAGAAGAGGATATAGAGACATCACTAAGTCTAGCAGCAGAAGCAGGGAATATATTGTTAGCTGAAAATTACATTCTAAAACAAACTATTCATGACTTAAGGAATTCAAAAAGCCAGCGTGAATGGGAGCTTGAAGACAAGATAAATAAACTACAACAAGAAATTTTGAGCTTAACTGAACAGAATAATATTAAGAAAATTGAAGTGACAAAGCTCATAAGCTCTATTGAAAGCAAGACGCAGAAAGACAACAGTTTTAAAGACAACCTAATACTTCAACTAGAAAAAGATAAATTGGAAGGATTGTCTAAGATTGACCTATTAACTAAGGACAAATTGGCTCTTGAGAATGATGTCAAGATGCTTAAAAGAAAACTAAATGATCTAGAATCGACCATAGAAGACTATAACGGAACTTACAGTAGAGTAAATGCAGGTGACAGAACCGACATAACAGCTTTGTGGTATATGTTGGGAGATGAAGAGATAAAATCATGGTTTGACAGTCAACCTCACCCAGGGAATGTTTTTCTTCTACCGCCGTCCGTTAGTCAACTTATGAAGGTGGAAGATGACTCAATTACAATTCACCAAGTTTGCAGCAATCTTAACCTACACAATTATGACTACATCATATCAGTGGTAAACAATGATGGGAAACAACACAGTGGAGGTAGTCACTGGTCACTTCTGGTGTACTGCAGTTCTACAGCCAATTTTTACCACTATGATTCTGTAACTGGAGTCAACCATAATCATGCTATCCAACTCGCCTCCAAGCTTTCCCAGGGCCTCAAACTGCTCGACAATTGTCATGTTATAGAAGCGAAGTGTCTACAACAGAAGGGAGGTGTCGAGTGTGGTGTTTTTGTTATACATAACACTGAGATTGTGTGCAATATGGTTGAAAATAAGTTGTTTAAATTTAATCACAGAATGTTTAATGAAGATTTTTCCGTTAATTCATACTACAACACTATAAAAGCTTTGTTGAGGCAACAAAAGCAACACTCTACTGAGAATAACTTACCAACGAGTACTAATGATGCACATAGAACATTAAATAGCAATTTTTGTACATCCAAAAATGTCAATCAGTGGAGGGAAGTATCAAGGAAAAACAAAGTAAATACAAATGCAAAACAAACCAACACTACTGCCACGCAGGATAAACCTTTTACAACATCAAATATGTTTGATTTGCTAAGCAGTGAAGAATGTAGTTCTATGCCGGTTTCCAAACAAACAGGAGAGGATAAGATGAGTTCTACACCATCTTCATGTGTGAGACATGCTAAGGATGCAAAAGACAAAAAAACTGACAAAAGCACCAAAGTAAGTAAAACTAAGCAACAGAAGAATTCTTCATTAAAACATGTTGTACAGAATATTCAGAATGCCGAAGAAGTAAGGGTTTGTATATATGCTGACAGTCATGGGAAGAACCTACATCAAATTCTTATAAATAGTTTACCATCAAACAACAACGTACATGTTACCACATCCCCAGGGGCGCCGCTTGGATATGTGTTAAAAAATACTGAAAAGTATGTTAAAGATTTGAAGAATGAAGATGTGCTTATCATTATCGCAGGCTCAAATAGTGTAGAACAAATGCTTAATGAAAATGTCGACCCAGCTGAAAGGATGCCAAGTGTTTTTCAAGAATATACGGCTTTAAATGACCACACCAACATTGCAATAGTTCCTCTGTTCCCCAGGTTTGACCTTCCGCCTCAACATATAATAAACAAGTCAGTTCGAAGAGTAAATTTCAATCTGAATACCAAAGAAGTCAACTTAGTAAACTGCAAAAGGTTTAAAAGGTTCCACTTTACCCAGCACGGTCAACACCTTAATAAACAAGGCAAACAAGTTCTCTGTGAAGAAATTTATAAAACAATTAAAAAAATTCAGGAGACCCATCCTAGTCATGCTTAACAGTCCCCAAAAGAAATTAAGGTTATTGAGGCAAATATGAAACAAGTTTTTGATGATTTTAGCCACTGTGAAGAAATAGGTTTTTCCCACTGTATATCAGGAGATCTAGATTGTAGCTGAAGCATGACTGCAGGAGTGGCAATGAAATTTAAGGAAAGATTTGGAAAGCCATCCTACAAAGACTATTGTAGTAAATGTCTGACATTTCAAAAGCCAAACAAAGGACCCTCGGTGTACAGTCTAGTTACTAAGCCTTTTTATAATTGTAAACCTACAAAGGAAGAATACAATGCTGCATTTGAAGAACTTGCAGAGGATTTTAGCAAGAGATCACTAAAAAGACTGATATGTTCCCCCATGGGCTGTGTGAGAGACAAAATATCCCTAGATCTCTTTGCTTTAAATATAGTTAAATTTCAGAAGAAAACTAAAGCTTTTGTCACAATAGTTGCCTACTATCAACAATCACGAAGAACTCTTTTTAATGGACTTTCTTACAGTAGTTTTCTACAGGATTTGAGAGCTGCAATAGCTAAAGAATATGAAAAGCAAACAAGTATGACTTTGACAACTTCATCAAGCATGCAAAATATAAATACTTCAGCCTCACCTCCACCAGCCAAAGCCATGCTAAGCACAGCCACCTCAACCCCCATGTCATCCTCAACTACATTAACCACTACCACTACTCCACCAGCTGCAAGTTTGTTGGTAGAGATGCTTAATAGTGACACAACACTACAAGAGCTGCATAGAGAGAACCAGTCCAATGGTGTGACCATCACAGACACAGCGCAAAAAGAGATGTTTCAGCCTCAACCAACAACCGCATCCACCAAGAGTATGAGTGTGAGTGCCGTGTCCTCAACACGTAGCAGACCTCAACCCCAGCCGATAACTCCCAACAACCCTACCATCAGCACCAGCAGCCCACCAACAGTTCCAGGTCATCTTTTATTTAGTGAAGTGATCAAGATACCGGAAGGTGTTTTAAAAAAGCAGAGCAGTGAAAGTTTAAATAATAATGTAATAGAAAGTAGCAATAGTGATAAGGACAATTATGTAATAAATCCACTTGATTCTTCTTTAAACTTACTGGACAAGACACCACAAATAAAAAGATAGGACTAATTAAAAATTCAAAATTCAAAATTTTCCACCAAAACATACAACATTTAGAATCAAGAATTGAGTAACTAGAAATAACCATAGATGAATTAAATCCAGATGTAATAATACTAACTGAGCATGATTTGAAACCAGATGAAATCACTAGGGTTAACATAAAAAATTATCAAATTAATGTATCGTTTTCAAGAAAAAATTCCTCTAAATGAAAATTTGGTTAAGGATAAGTATTTTGAATGTTGTATGATTGAGGTGAGAGTTAATGATTTCATATTTTTATTGGTTGGTTTGTATAGAACTCCAGGGTCTGTATACGAAAATATTTTTCTTGAAAAATTAGATAGTTTGTTAGGCCTTATTTTTGATAAATATGAAAGAGTAATTGTGGCTGGAGACATTAATATTAACGTTCTTAAGTTTTCCAAGGACTATCAGATATTCAATAATATTTTAAATGAATATAATATGCATTATTTGATATTTGATAGACTTTCCTACTAGAATAACATTAGAGGGTGAAAGTGGTATTGATAATATATTTACTACAATTCCTAAAAACAATCTTTTAGTATCAGGCCTGATCACTGAGCTCTCTGATCATGACACTCAATTTTTGGAAATTCGGGACATCTCTTCTAAACAAAAGTTTAACAAACCTACTATTAAATCTAGTAGAAAATTCCTTCCTGAAAATATAAACAAATTCAAAAATTATCTTGCACAGGAAACATGGACTGATTTATATTTAGCGACTGTAGAGGAAAAATATGATGTATTTTTTAATATCCTTATGTTTTATTTTGATAGTTGCTTTCCTAAGTTAAAGTCTCATGCCTGTTCAAAATCAAAAAATTGGATAACTCCGGAACTTAAGTTAGCTAAAGATGAAATAATACTATTAAGCTGAGAAATTAGGGTAAATAAGGATAAGTTTTTAATAAAAAAGCTAAAAGACCTGAAAAAAAGCTACGCAGCCCAATTGAAAGCAATATAAGAAAAACCAGTAATGTCTCAAAAACTACTTGGAAGATTATTAATAGGGAACTAAACAGAAACCGAGTACGTGAAAATGAAATCCAATTAAAAATTGGCAACTTTGAATACACTGAACCCGATGATATATGTGAAATATTTAATGATCATTTTGTAAGTTTGGTGGATAGGATTGGGGACTTGTCTTCGGGAGCTCTTGGTGCAATCTCAAATCCTGCAAATTCAGTAAAATTTTATTTAAAGCCAGTTGATGAAGCTGAAGTAGACAAGATTCTTTATTCTTTTGAAAACAAGTTTACCTGTGGTTTTGATGAAATTCCTATGCCTGTTTTAAAAAGTACTAAAGATGTTTTAGCTAAACCATTGGCTCATTTAATCAACTCTTCTTTCATTTCAGGAATATTTCCAAGTAAATTAAAAATATGTTTTTAAAATGACTAAAATAAAACTTACGGTAATAAAGTTGGCATAATCATTATCCTTCCTGGTGGTAGGCGATGGTGGCTTAGTGGTCCCTGGAAAAGCTGGGTCGTTGGCAGCCCAAGGAGGCAGAAGATGGAGTGTCCCTTCGGGTGATCCTCTCTGAGGATAGTAGTTGTTAAAGCCTCACATTTGGAACCTTTTAAACAAGTTCCAGATCTAACTAGCAATAATTTATAACTTAGACATCATTTGAATGTAATATTAGGCCTACCCAGTTTTTCAAGCAATAAATTAAAAAAAAAATTTCCACACCACTCATACAATGAACAAAAATATTGAAAAACAATTTTATTAAAATTATTTTTCTTTTAAATAGGTTTTCCATTTTTTTAAACAGTTTTTAAATGTTATAATAAGAAAATGATTGAAATAAATTAATTCAGTTGAATAAAGCTTTAAAGACATAACAATAAATAAACTCTTGAAACTTACAAATTTTAACAACGCATTCTGGCAAACATTTTCATGAAAAATTTAAGTTGACATAAAAATATATGAATTATCTGGTCCAGAAGGATAAAATACATTAATTAAACATAAAACAAATACATAAATATTACAATAAATTCTTCAAAAATCAAAAAACTCATTACTACTAAAATTCTTTGGCTGGAGGTACAATATCAGGTAAAATTAATAATAACTCGGGTTATTAGCAACCAAATTTGTTGAAATTGCTTTTAAAAGCTGTGGTATAAGTGCCCACATCTTTTAAAAGACAAAACCATGCCTAAAAAAAAACCTGAATCCAAGTAGGGAGTTGACTACCTAAAATCACTCAGTTTTCAAAAATGCGCTACATAACTAAAAACATTTAAATAACTCAACTATAATAAACTAAATTTTGAGAAACTGGCAGGGGACATGTAAAAACACTAATACTAAATAATTATGACCAAGTTTGGCCCTCAGAAGGTGCCATTACTTAACTATAAAAGAATTAGGCTGAGTAACATGGCCTACAACAATAAATAGGTAATAAAAAACACAATTATTAAATAGGTCAGAGGGACAAAATTTACATTAAACAAGTTGTAGGCCTCAATAACAACACAAAAATGAGCAAAAACTAGGCCTTAGGCTTAATAATAAGTTAACAGGGACCAAAAACAAATGGACCATAGCCCACACAAAAGTGAGTTTCAAAAGGCAGTTTTTTGGGTAATATCTGGCCTAACCAGAAAAATTTGTGGTGTGACTACACAAAAGCTTTGCCAAAGATCCAACTAAACTCTAAACAAATCCAGCCTCAGAAATGGGTCTAGTGCCTTGAAAAAAATTGGTGAAAAAAAGTAATACCAATGCACAGAAGGTACTTAATACTTGTTTTTTTGTCAGCCAAAGTCTATTCAAAGCCTGCACAACATGTAGCTGAAGGCCAAAACTACAACAGAAAAACTTTAACCTAAACAAACAAATAATCAAACAACTTAAAACTTACTCATTTTATATTCTTGGCATACAAAACTACATGTTGACTTTTGAAAATAAAAGAATACAAAATTGATGTTAAGATTTAAACTAGGATAGATGTTTAGAGAGAAATCATCCAACTAAAATTTTTAACTTAAACTTACCTCAGATTCCAAAGCATAGTTATACTCATCTTGACATATCTCGAGCTCATTCAAAGTTTCCATTTTCAGCAGTTGAGTCGTTGTCTGGAGGAAAAAAATGTCTCACTCATGTGTAAATAAATTACTATCTATATTAATTTATTTAAGTTTTAAATGTTTTTTTTCAAGTTTTAATCTTAAATGACAAAATAAATTATAGTAGGGCCTATGTAATAAAATTAAAAAAAAACTGATGTGCATTTAAAAAATATTAACCCTGACAACATTTTTACTATATGCTCTAACAATACACTTCTCTGTGAAGTGAGGTTAAGTTATGACATACAGCTATACTTGGTATGGTGGTATTGTAAATCTGGGTTTAAAGTAATACCTACCTAAAGTTTGAATAGAGAGTCTAAGTCATAGATTTTGCTGAAACCTTCTACATTAGTTTTAATGAGGGAAATTACTCTGTCAATATTTGGATCTTCTTTTGGTTCCTTACTGGGACCACCTCCTAAAACAACTAGAAAAATATATATTACTTAAAATATAACAGGCTAATATAAATAAATATTATCTTTCTACTTCTATTTCCATTAACTTGATACCCAACAAGAATACATTGGAAGGGTAAACTTCATTATTAGTCTTCTACTGTTGCAATGAATGTTTAAAATTGACTCAGTAACAATCATCAATGGCTAGATGTATTACCGGTACATACTTATTATATTTATAGGCTATAGACAACTGTACCTTGACCTAACTATTCAATTTTGGTAGATATACTTAACAGTATACTGCTGTATCTGTTGTCAATAACAACTGAATGAAAATATTGATCAATATATTGTTCGGTTAGTTAGGTTAGGTTAACCTAGTTAACCACATGATATATCGGGGTACAGTTTTTTAACTGGGCTATGCTAATATCGATTGAAACTATTGAATCGAAAATATTGATTAATAATAGATATTTATAAATAGCCTAGGCCTATATCTATTTATAATTTATAGGTCTACAAATATTTTAAAATAGCCACTTTGTTCAGAATTTTATGAGGATTCCAAAAATATAATAAAGGAGGTAGGTTTGTAAATAAATAAGTTATGGGCAAAAAACAGATTTCGGTACATAGTGTTTAGCTAAGAATATATAGCCTAACCATAGCTAGGAATCTGGCTGATAATTTACATCAATATCACTACCTACTTCTTCAGGATCATCAACCATCCCTTCAAAATCACTTAAATCTTTTTATAATGCACCACGTATATCACTATTTTTGATTTTTAACACTAAAACAATGATAAATGTAATAAAACACATCAGTCATCGGTGTAAGGTTAACTAAGCGTTTACAAATACACACGACAGCTGTCTGTTACAATATTTTTGGAACTAAAATGAAAAGCGTCTAGAAAAAGACATCATGAGAAAGCTTAGAATCTGCCGAAAACAATAATACCAATCTCGATCCAGTTCAATATGATTCCGCCAGTCCCAGAGCCTTCACCGTAAACTATGTTTGTGTGTCGCAAAAGCAACGCATAACACCACAGTGGGTTGTTGTGCGTCGATTATGCGACGCTTAACACTCGGAGGGTTAAACTATCATAACCTAACCTAACCAACCAAACTTACAAATGGTAAAAAAATTACATGAAGGTTTACTAATCAAATCAATTGCCTAGTTTTGATTACTGTACCTTGTTATAACAATCGAATAAAAATAGATTGATAATCTCGATCCAGTTCAATATGATTCCGCCAGTCCCAGAGCCTTCACCGTAAACTATGTTTGTGTGTCGCAAAAGCAACGCATAACACCACAGTGGGTTGTTGTGCGTCGATTATGCGACGCTTAACACTCAGAGGGTTAAACTATCATAACCTAACCTAACCAACCAAACTTACTAATGGTAAAAAAATTACATGAAGGTTTACTAATCAAATCAATTGCCTAGTTTCGATTAATATAACATCTAGCCTAGTTAAGAAACTGTACCTTGTTGAAACAATCGAATAAAAATAGATTGATATTTTCAGTAGGTTGTTTTGACAATAAATATGGAAGTTTACCCATGTTTAACCTAACCAGTTGTACCAACATTTTATACATGAGATAGGCTTAAGCATAACTTACCTCCTGTAGCATAGGCCTATCTAGGATGGTATAGTTTGGACATAGATAAAACTTGTGTTGGTTAGTCTATGGTTTGGATATGTTTTTAAAAGTTTACAGCTGTTGTTAAAGTACTAGGGGTTGTGTATAAGTTATATGTACACAAAATATGAGTAAAAATCAGTACTCAGTAAGATAGCTCAAGTATTTCCTGAAAAAAGAAAACATAGCCTACATGTGGAAAATTGGAACTTTCAGGAAATCGTAAATAAAGTTAGGCCTATTAATAACATGCCAAAGACATTGAAAAACTTACCTTTAGAACATTCTAACAGTGGCGTCCCCATATAATTGATAATTGATTGATAGTGTTGCCAACCAATCTCCTACTATATTGGCCTACTATAAAAAACAAAATTGACAAAAATGGTACAATCGTGAAGACAGCTATCGCCAGCTGTCGACCCTACATTATTTCCCCTCCCACAACGACTTCCCTTCTTCTCCTTCTCAACCAATCAGATACCGCCTAGCTTAGAGTAGTACAGTCGATGCAAAAAAAAAAAGACCTCGCAAATGAAATTTACCTACTACCATAGCTACTATGGATAATTTACAGGTTTCCAAATCAAAAATAATTCACTATACTTGTTTGTTATGTAGTATACTTAAATAATATATATATAAAGACAAAGTATACATTTAGTGGAAAACTGTATAGTTATTTACTTTTATTGCAATACACTATACATATATATTACCTAAATAATGTATAGAATCATTTCTATATAAAGCTACTGTTTAAAATATAAAAGTAACCATAAAAACTCAGCATAAATAAATGTTTATTTCAATGTTTAAATATACCCTATATTATTATATATTATTGAAATTAGTTGAGGTAGGTCTATATGTTAGCTTAAATTGTAAATATGTTATAAGAAAACTATCATTTTCCATACCGCGTACGCTGAAAAAACCAGATAACTTTAGACGGAATATAAAATTATGTTCCTTATCAATTCCAAAACTTTTTATTGCTGAAATGAGTTGAGGTACATGTCGCCTTAAAGTGTACATATGTTATAAGAAAATAAAAGTGGTGGAAAATAGTTTAAAGTTCCCCTAATCCTTTACATACCGCTCACTCTGAAATAACTAGATAACTTTCGACGGATAATAAAACTAAGAAATAAGAAAATAAAAGTGGTGGAAAATTGCTTAAAGTTCCCCTAATCGTTTCCATACCATGTACGCTGAAAAGTCCAGATAACTTTCGACGGATAAAAGAATTATGTTCCTTATCAATTCCCAAATATTTTATTTCTGAAATAAGTTAAGGTATATGTAAACTAAAAGTGTACATATGTTATAAGAAAATAAAAGTGGTAGAAATAGGTTAAAGTTCCCCTAATCGTTCCCCTAAAAAACTACATAAACCACATATACTACAGTGTACATAAACTAAAAGTGGTGAGAAATGATCAAAATTCACCTTAAACATCGAAATACCAGTCACCCAGTACAGACCAGTCACCTTTCTACATAAAATAAAATTATGTCAGTAAGGACCAGACAATTTTCGACAGGGTGGGGACCGTGATCTGTTGTTA
Organism: Macrosteles quadrilineatus; assembly: GCF_028750875.1. Classification (NCBI taxonomy): domain Eukaryota; kingdom Metazoa; phylum Arthropoda; class Insecta; order Hemiptera; family Cicadellidae; genus Macrosteles; species Macrosteles quadrilineatus. The sequence continues at coordinate 17,746,827 of NW_026542599.1, forward strand.
AAATAATCAACACAACAGAACCCTGCATTACAGCCCAAATACAATTATCAATTATAAAAATGGTATATATTATATTGAATATTCACTTATTATGATGTTAGTGTATATATTTAAACAAAATTTTAACTGGTTTTAAATTCCGACAAATAAAATAACCTTTCTAGTGCTAGAAAGTAAATTGTACAAACAACTATATGTGGGCTGCCCTCTGCATTAGACACAAAAGGAAATTATTTACAACGAAAATTACAGTTTCTTACTATGTAATTAGTAGTTAAGGTGCACATGCTACTTGACTTCACTACACTCTGGCGGTATACGCCACAACTTACACTAACCAAACCGCAGCACAGCTGTCGGTCTATAGGATACTGAATTTCATTCTATTCGTCCTAAACCAAACTGTCCAATAGATATCGGCCAACCATTTCCATCCCTCTGCCATTCCAATGAATCATGTCTGGTCATCGGCGATGTCCAGATCCCATTACTCTACAAAATAAATTAGAAAGTAAAGTAAAGTAAACTAATATTGTAGATAATAAGAGTATTGCTACATATGTTCAAATTTGGATTAACTATTACTATACATTGTTATGTTACCTACTTTTTTTTTAATTCTCTATATTGTTTAGCTATTTATATACTATTATTATAATTTCTTAGAATGGGGGTTGAAAAGTGTTATGACTCCTTCCGGGTTGAGGTTTTGCTTGTGAAATAAGTACAGAAAATAAATAAATGAAAGAATCATGAGCTGTTCATAAACAAGTTTAGTGTTTATAATCATATTTTACGCATTGCAATCAATGCTCAGTCAGCCAAATATGAACTGCTGTTTTGTTGTCTTTTTATCATGTTATTATTAGCCTTTTTTATTATCATTGTGTTATATAAGTTTTTCTACCATGAAGTAGAGCTAAGTAGTTTATATAAATTAAAGATGGTTTATGTCGAATGTGTTTAGAAAAATACTCCCCATCACGAATCACTTTATATGCTTTGAAAGTTTCGTGATGATAGTTACTAGTAAGTGATGTCGTTTTGACTAAAGCACTTCTTGAATTTGTACTAAGCAAATCAAAACTTTTGGCTAATTGCACTGCACTTAACCCCAATCTACAATGTAAATTGATTTTTTACCGTAGTTAAAATAGTAAAAAGCCTATACAAACATTTCTATAACACTACGTTCACATAATTTGTCAAATTGTATATATATTACAACCTACCTTTCAAACCAATCCATTGCTATACTGCCATTTGGTCTGATGAATAGATGGTCCATGTCCAGAACTTTTATTTTATCTATTAACAGTACAATTTATCTTATATATGCATAAAACTTAAATAAGCTGGAATTTATTGCCTAGAAAGGTTTCTATCACATTTTCATTTATTTATTTCTTTATTGCTTTGTGTTTTGTCATGCAAAAGTCTTCCATGACGATACAGACTGGCTTAAATAAATTGACAAAGTAAAAATTGTGATTCATGTAATGTGCAGCAAAATAAATCACTACTCACTGTTTGCCAACGACAGGATGTGTTGGTTCAACCTTAACTGACAGTTCCTATAACGTTGTTGGTTGACTTCGCCAATCTCCAACCTGGGTATTGGTGGAATTGTACAAATAACTGTAGTCTCAGTTTTTCTTGACAGTATGTTTGCGATTTTAGTCAAATTGTGCTTGACTTTACCAACTTCCCTGTACTGAAAAAATATATTGTCAAATTGAACTTAAAGCAAATTGAACTTAACTTATTGCCAATTTGTACTGTGGACAACTAAAGGAATTAAAAGTGAGAAAATCGAACGAGATGATGATTTCGGGCAAAAACACATGGTCTATTAATGCCCAAGAAAAGCAAAAATCATCTAAGAAGATAAACAAAAGTGCAAGTTCAGCAATAAAAAATTTGGGAATTGATAAGTAACATAATTTTATTATCCGTTGAAAGTTGAATGAGTTCTACATTATGATAATTAAATGCCAGAAACTGAGTATCTAAATCCCGTAAACTGATGCCTAAATATTGTGGTGGGGCACATGGGAGGGACTAAGGCTAACATATCTTGTAGTGTCAGTGTTTGCCACTAGAACCACTAAGTTGAAAAAACTTAAATTTATTTTTTTTTTGTTATGAAATTAACTTTTTAATTATAAAATAATTTTTTTTAATTTTAAAATAAATTTAAAATTTTTAAAATTAAACTGTCATAACATAACCTAACCAACCAGACTTGCTGATAATATAAAAGCTATATGATAAAAATCTAATTAATGATTACTTATAATTTTTAATTAATTTTAAAATTTAGTATTATAAAATTAAACTAACCTAACCTAACCTAACTGCTGATACTATAAAAAAGATATAAGATAAAAATCAAATAAAGGTTCAATATTAAAAAAAAAGTTCTGTTCATAAATAAAATTATAAATGCATCAAATTCTAACAAAAGATGTACAGTTAAGAAGTATTTGCATTCCAAGCAAAAATCGTTGACAAAAAGTTAATGTCCCCGGCTGGTTTCAAACCCAGGACCTCCTAAACACCAATCTGAAATGATATTAACTATACCACGTTGAAATCAAATCGTCTCGTTACGGTAATCGTGTTGCCTCAAGAGAAGACATTAGCCACTAGAGATATGACATCACTACACCTTTAGCCTTAGTCCCTCCCGTGTGCCCATTCCCTAAACATCGTACATACACCAGGTGGCCTGCTGCCAGTCACGGGAGACATTTTTGTTTACAAATATAAATCTGTTTAAAAAACACATTTATTTGTGTTATAAATCTGTAATATTGGTGTTATTTCTTGTGTCACGGCAAACACAATGGTATTTTGAACGGAATTTTTAGCGTCTCATTAACGATATTAGCTTACATTTTAAAAATTAACAGCAGCATAAAAACTATTGCAAGTAAAAATTTAAAAATGTATGGAAATGTTAACAATAAACCTACCAATAAGTCATAAAAATTTCAGAAAGATTGGCTCATTGGTTTGTTTACAATTAAATTTTAAACTTCAGTGTTAGTGCAGAGTTTCTTAAAAACCGGTACTTTTTAGGATCTTTGAGCCGTGACTAATTCCACCGGGCGAATGTCACGACTCATGATCAATGGTCAATGTGTTTTTTGTATAGTAGGCTAGTTTAGTGTGTTTTTTTGTTACGTCCACGACCCCGGACAAGGCTGTGAGTTTTGTTCTTATTACTCCGACCGCGAAGTGTCAGAGGTTGCGAGACGTCGGATTTGAGTACTTCACTGAAGATTTTTATCCTTTTAAATCTTCCTTTTTGGATAATAAATGTGCCTTTTAAGTTTTATTCTTGGCCGTTTGTGAGAACTTTCTTTATGGAGTAACTTTAGTACGCCCCGCGCGCCTTTTGGGGCCCGTGAGGAGGAAAATGACTGACCATCTTCAGCGGAGAGGAATGTTGCGACTAGGCTGGCGCTGCATATTGGCCCCCTCTCCGCCCTGCCTCTTCTCTCCTCCGGTGCTGTCCGCCCAGCTTCATGGCCCTCCGGTGTCACACCCTTGAAGACTGTTACCGCAAGTTACCGACTAATTGTTATTTATCTAATTGTTATATATATTGCTGTTGCCGAATGGACTTTAAGATTTTTAACATTTGTTGACTATTTATAAGCACAGCAGCCTATTGTTATTTATTTCAAATTTTATTCTACTGTTGCCTAATCATCCGATTTTAAAATCTCTCCACTGTATTTAATTTTTGGGGCCCCTAGTTAATTGTTAACTTTTCAGATATTTATTAAAAGAGTCATCATATTTTATTATTGTTATAGTTTGTTAATTTTGGTAATTTCCTTTTATTAAATGTTAAATTTTTACTAAATCCTTCTGATTTTCTGAATGATTAAAATAAATTATTGTAAGTCAGCAGCTTAAACGGGTACCTAAATTTATTTAAGGTTTATTGAGAGTATTTAATTCATGTATTGTTGTTGATTATTGTTGTTGTGTTTTCTTTTAAATGGTTAATTACAGCTCGTTTCTCTCAAATGGCGTGTTGTTCTTGAACCTCCATCCATGGTTCTCATTTTGTTAAGTAAAGTTTTGTGAGCCGCTCCTCGGGCCTGCGCATGGATCACGCTTCCATTTCGTTAGTCTGGGTGCAGGCACGAGGGCATGGTTCATCTGGTAGCAGAGCGTGGTTGGTGGGTTGCGTCCTGGGTGCCTTGCCGTGAAACTTGGTTTCACGACTCGGATACTTAGAGATGCGATCACTGTCCACGTTCTGTTTTTTTGGTTTGTTTTGAAGAGCCGTGGATGGATTGGTTTCTTGGGAATGTTCTGGCCTGGCAGTTTTGGAAAAAGGTCTTGTTGTTGTTGTGGTGGGGCGTAAACACATTTTATTAGGAGCTCGCCCTTTGGCCGAGGCACCGGGTGGAATCGGTGGTAATGACTTGCATCCTTCGGGAGCAAGAGTGTCAAAAGCATGGTCATGTGTAAAAAAAAAAAAAAAAAAAAAAAAAAAAAGGTTTGTGTGTACACCCCATCACACAAGTGTTAGGTGTTGTCTAGTGTATGTATCGGTGTATGTTTGTGTGTGTGTACGTTCGTGGGTCATTTGTTGTTGTTTTTTCTTGCGGTACTTGCGGTATGAATGGGCAGGTTCTTCTTTTGGGCCCCATCAGGTGCGCAGGCATCAACGTCCAGAAGCCTTAGGAATTAAATTTCTGTGTGTGTTTTGTGAAAAAATTTTGTTGGCTGTTATTTTGAGTCAAGTGCTGGTTGAGACTCGGTATGGCGTCAATTGTGCCGGAATATTTGAGGAAGCCGGAGCTGGTGTACGAGGTGCGGTCCCGGGGGGAGACTCCTGGAACTGATGTACGCACTTTGCGTACACAGTTCAGACAAATTGTTAGCATGCCTCAAGCTTGGGTTGAGTCGCTCAGTTTGGATGAGGAACTGGAGGCATGTAAAGAGAGGATGGAAGAGCTAAGTGGGGAAATTAATAGTTGGAGTAGTTTGCCTATGGGCTCAGCTAGGGGTTCGGCTATCACACAGCTGACGCACTGGCGTAAGCGTCTGCTCTTGGTTTCAGGGCAACCTGAAATCCAAGATGAGGACAAGAGCTGGGTGGAAGCCAGAATTCTTGAGCTGGAAGGAATTTTGGAGAGTATTAAGGCAGGAAAGTCTGTCAAAGAGAAAGTCGAAATTTTTGAAGACAACCGTTCTTTGGAAATTTCAAACGAAGTGCCAAAGTCTGTTGTTGAAGTTGTGGCTCCAGTGGGTACCCCCCAGGCTCCGCCTACGCCAAGTACACTGCTCCAGTTGCCTGCAAATGTTCAAATGTCAAATGCAAATGTCACACCGTCCCCCTCTCACACGTCCACCTTGGCTGCGGCTACGCTGAATGTCCAGTCCCCATCTCCCTTTCCTTCTCAAGTTCATAGTTCCCCTTCCATCTCTAACTCCTTTGGCAAACTTCCCCATCCCCTTGCCTCTGTCCTGAGTGGTTTCCGGCCGGTGGACGGGTTAGATGTGAATGGTCTTTGTTTTTTTCTGGAGAGTGTTTTGCGCATGCGTGAATACCCTGGCATGTCAGACGCAACTTTGATGGAACTCATTGCTCCATACTGTCTGAAACCGTTTGGGGACAGATTGCTTGATTGCTTGCGCAGAGGCGTCAGTTTTGATGTTTTTCATAAAGAAGTTTTGGAGCTTTTCATGCCCCGTCGGGTCATGGAGAAGCTGAAAGTTGAGAGAGTTTTTCGTCCTCAGCAGCCAGCCGAGTCTCTCAGCCAGTACGTGGGGGACATTCGCACGGTGGAAAGGGTCTTGCGTTTGGGGATCAGTGAGCTTGAGCTCATTGACATTGTGCTTCAGGGGTTGAAGCCTGAGGAACGCTCCCGTCTGGTTTTTGCACCACGGCCTTCTTCTTTTGCGGATCTGGACAGACTTTCCATCCTTTCGAGATCTGTCCAGGACGCTGATTTTCAGAGAGACCAAGCGGCGGGGCATCTTCCCCTAGCTGGTCATCATGCTGTCGTAGCACCCGTGGGAGTGTTGGGTCCTGAACCGCCGCAGTGGCAGAGGCAACCTGTTGTTTGTTTTGGTTGTGGGCAACCAGGTCACATTCGGCGGCATTGCCGTCAAGGTGGAAATTTTGGACGTGGTCCAAAAAACTAGTTTGCTCACAGGAGGAAAAATTGCCCAATCCTTCCTGTGAGGTTGTTGGTGATAATGTAAAGGGCAATAATTTGAATGTTTTTTCAAGTAAGTCAAAGTCTAAGTTAAAGTCAGTTAATGTTTCTGTTGCCTCCCCTTCTGGGAGTGTTGTGCCTGTGACCGAGCCTCTGCTGCGGGGGATTGCGGGCCTTGCTACCATGGGCGTGAAAGCGGCGCGCTCAACTTGCCCACGTCTCAACATCTTCATAGGTTCCACGGTGCAGAAGGCCCTAGTGGATTCTGGGTCAGCCCGTTGCCTCATTTCCTTGTCCCTTTTTGAAAAACTTGAATCGTCTGGGCTTATCAAGCAAGTTGAGCGAAAAACCCCTATCTGCTGGACGGCGTCAAATTCACCCCTTCCCATCATCTATGAAGCCCGTTTCAAGTTCAAAATTGAACATTTTTCTTGGGTTTGGAGTTTTTGGGTGGCTAAGGACCTTTGTTTCCCTGTCATTTTGGGAGCGGATTTTATCAAGCATACTGGCCTAATTTTGGATTTAGGCAGAGGTCAGTGTTTTTTCCGATTTGCGAGACGGGTATTAATATCTTTTGCTGATGAAATTGGTGGTGGTGCTGCGGTAGTCGAGCCTGAGATGCCCAGCAAGCCAACAATTGATCCGTTAGGGCATCTGACTACTTGCGAGGCTGAAGCCATCAGAACCTTGTGTTCTCGTTTCCCAGATGTGCTGACGCCAAAGCTTGGAGTCACTAACCTGTTAGAGTACGAGATTCGTCTAACAGATACCCGTCCCGTTCGCTCTCACCCATACAAATTAGCTCCACCCAAAATGGAAACTCTCAGAAAAATCATTGACGAACTTCTGGAAAATGGTGTCATTGAACCTTCCCGTTCGAGCTACGCTAGTCCAGCTTTTCTCGTCCCAAAACCCAATGGCAAGTCCCGAATGGTTCTGGACTATCGCAAATTGAATGCGCAAATTGAAATCGACTCTGTGCCTCTCCCCGATTTGCATTCTGCGTTTGATTGGTTCGGTAAGGCCAAGTATTTTTCTGTTTTTGATCTGAATCAGGCCTATCATCAGATTCCTTTGAAACCTGAGTCTCGACCTCTCACTGCTTTCTGCGTTCCGTGGAATTTGTATCAGTTCACAAGAGTTCCGATGGGTCTTGCTGTGGGGGCCCAGACTCTCACCAGACTCCTTGATTCCATCTTTCATGATGTCAAGTTCAAGTTTGTGTTCAATTACCTCGACGATCTCTTGGTGTACAGTGAGAGCTTCGAAGATCACCTGATTCATCTTGAAGAAGTCATGAGTAGATTGAATAGGGCTGGCCTTACCGTGAATCCTGACAAGGTTAGTTTTGCAAAGCCGGAAATTTCGTTCCTTGGTCATCTTATCTCTCATAGAGGCGTCTGCATCGACCCCGCTAGAACCCAGGCTATCAGGGAGTTTCCTCCTCCCAGAGATGTCAAGGGTATTGCTAGGTTCATCGGCATGGTAGGTTTTTACCGACGCTTCATACCCAATGTTGCTGAATTGGCGGCTCCTCTCAATGAGCTTCGGAAGAAGGGCGCCAAGTTTGTCTGGGGTGAAGCGCAGCAGACGTCTTTTGATCTTCTCAAGGAGGCTATCATGCAGCCCCCTGTTTTGGCGATGCCGGATTTCAATCAAAACTTTGTCTTGCAAACAGATGCTTCCTCCGTCGCAATTGCGGCTGTGTTGTCACAAGAGGTGGATGGTGTTAGGCAGCCAATTGCGTACGCCTCACGCACTTTGAGTCCCTGCGAAAAGAAAAGCTCTTCTGTGTATGAACTCGAGTGTTTGGCTGTCGTGTTTGGAGTCAATAAATTCAGACGCTTTTTGGAGCACAAAGAGTTTTTATTGGAAACCGACAACCAGGCACTCTCGTGGCTTCTCGCACATCCACGCCAGCTTGGGAAAATTGGTCGTTGGGTTGTCCAAATATCGTCCCTTAAGTTCCAAGTGCAACACGTTCGAGGCACTCAGAATGTGATTGCGGACACACTATCTAGGATGTACCATTCACCCGACGATCCTCCTTCTGACCAAGAGCAACCGGGTTGTGCCGTGCTCTTGGAGTTTCCACTCGCCTTTTCTGATTTCATTCCCCATCAGCTGAAGGATCCTGAGCTGGCAAAGATCATTGGTGAGCTTCAAAATGGGGGAGCCCACCCCCCATATTTTCTGTCCCAGGGTGCCCTTTGCTGTCGCGCTCGGCAGCGAGGTAAACCTAAAGTTGTGCTGCCTAGTCTTCTAATCCCTATGGTCTTTGAGTATTTTCATTCTTCTCCTGTGGGTGGGCATCTAGGTATCCACAAGACCATTGCAAAGGTTAGGGAAATGTTCATCTGGAAGGGTATGGATCGGGATCTTGCTGCTAGGGTGCGTTCTTGTCAAACGTGCTCACTGAGCAAGCCCGCTCAAAACTCTAAGTTTGGTTTGTTGTCATCTGAGGTGGCGGAAAGACCTTTGGAGAAGGTTTTCATTGACTATGTAGGGCCTCTCCCGCGTAGCAAGTCAGGAAATAAGTTCCTACTTGTTTGTGTGGATGCCTTCTCCAAGTTTTGTTGGCTTTTCCCCTTAAGGAATGCCACTGCACAGCTCACCGTGCAGGTACTTCGAACTCACCTCTTCCAACATTTTGGAATACCCGCCACCATTGTTTCCGACAACGGAACACAGTTTGTTTCCCATCTGTTCAAAAGAATGTGCTTTGGGCACGGAATCCGCCATGTGACTACTTCCCCTTACTATCCACAGCCTTCTCATGCTGAAAGGTTCAATCGCAATCTTCGTTCCGCTCTCATAGCTTTCCATGCTGACAAGCAGACCACCTGGGATCAGGAACTCCCTTGGCTTCAGTTTGCTTTCAATACTGCTCACCATGAGAGTCACAAGGCGGTCCCTTTCGAGCTGTTTCTAGGCTATCCGCCTAACAACCCGTTAGCGAATGTGTGGGGAATTGGCGACCTTCTGCCACCTCCTGGTGCGGCTGATGTCAAGGCAACTTGGCAAGCGGCCAGGAGAAACTTGATCAGAGCTAGGGAATTGGTCCGGAGGAAGCACAATCGTGGTAGAGTAGACAACCCTTTCCAGGTGGGGGATTTGGTGTTTTGTAAAGCTCATCCAGCCAGTTCGGCTGTGGACAAGAGAGCTGCAAAGTTGTGTCATCGGTGGTCAGGTCCCCACCGCATCCTGAGGTTTTTGACGCCTGTCACGGCGGAGCTTGGAGATCCGCGGACTGGAAAAGTTTTCCGGAGGGCGCACATTTCTCATCTCAAGCCCTTCCGCGGAACTCTTCCGTAGGCAATTTTCTTTCCTCTTGTGTCTGGGTGGGAAGTGCACTGGGCCAGAGAACCTGATCACTTCTCCTGTCCCCTGTGTTCTGCGAAGGAATTTCCCTCACAAAATTTTCCAGCTCTGGCCAGAGCAAACCCTGGGGGTGAGTTTTCCCCTCAGTTTGGAAGTCCCTTGGCGTTCCCCACCACAGACACCTGAGTTGTCTTTCAGGTCATTCTCTTTTCAGGAAGTGGGGGAGAGGCTTGTTTGTTTGTCCCTTTTGGAGAGGAGTGTCCTCTTTTGGGGGGGGAGGTTGAGCCGTGACTAATTCCACCGGGCGAATGTCACGACTCATGATCAATGGTCAATGTGTTTTTTGTATAGTAGGCTAGTTTAGTGTGTTTTTTTTGTTACGTCCACGACCCCGGACAAGGCTGTGAGTTTTGTTCTTATTACTCCGACCGCGAAGTGTCAGAGGTTGCGAGACGTCGGATTTGAGTACTTCACTGAAGATTTTTATCCTTTTAAATCTTCCTTTTTGGATAATAAATGTGCCTTTTAAGTTTTATTCTTGGCCGTTTGTGAGAACTTTCTTTATGGAGTAACTTTAGTACGCCCCGCGCGCCTTTTGGGGCCCGTGAGGAGGAAAATGACTGACCATCTTCAGCGGAGAGGAATGTTGCGACTAGGCTGGCGCTGCATATTGGCCCCCTCTCCGCCCTGCCTCTTCTCTCCTCCGGTGCTGTCCGCCCAGCTTCATGGCCCTCCGGTGTCACACTCTTGAAGACTGTTACCGCAAGTTACCGACTAATTGTTATTTATCTAATTGTTATATATATTGCTGTTGCCGAATGGACTTTAAGATTTTTAACATTTGTTGACTATTTATAAGCACAGCAGCCTATTGTTATTTATTTCAAATTTTATTCTACTGTTGCCTAATCATCCGATTTTAAAATCTCTCCACTGTATTTAATTTTTGGGGCCCCTAGTTAATTGTTAACTTTTCAGATATTTATTAAAAGAGTCATCATATTTTATTATTGTTATAGTTTGTTAATTTTGGTAATTTCCTTTTATTAAATGTTAAATTTTTACTAAATCCTTCTGATTTTCTGAATGATTAAAATAAATTATTGTAAGTCAGCAGCTTAAACGGGTACCTAAATTTATTTAAGGTTTATTGAGAGTATTTAATTCATGTATTGTTGTTGATTATTGTTGTTGTGTTTTCTTTTAAATGGTTAATTACAGCTCGTTTCTCTCAAATGGCGTGTTGTTCTTGAACCTCCATCCATGGTTCTCATTTTGTTAAGTAAAGTTTTGTGAGCCGCTCCTCGGGCCTGCGCATGGATCACGCTTCCATTTCGTTAGTCTGGGTGCAGGCACGAGGGCATGGTTCATCTTTCAACTATATAAATTTTTCTGGTAAACGGATTTTTTTTCGTTGTTACCACATAAAATGTATTTAAACCAGTTTATATTTCATTTTTGTTTCAACAAACTTGAATAATTCATCTAAGAGATATTTAGGCTCAAACTTGAATGCACATATTTATTTCCCTGACAGTAGCCGGCCGAGCTCCTAGCAATCGTATGCCTATTTTTAATCGCTTAAAAATGATACAAGCAAACTCCGTATCAAAAAAAGCTTCGATTAAAAAATAAAATTCATACTTAAATCTAAAACTTTGCCGCAGGAATTTTTTTCCTGACCAAAAAATAAAAAAGTTCCTCGCTTACTACATTTTTCATGTTTTTAGTTGTGTTAAAAAACAATTATCAGTTTTAATTTTCCTAAATAAATTATAAAAATATGTTTAGGTTAAAACAAACTATACAGTAAGAAGCACTGTCTTTCCCAGAAAATAAAAATAAAATTTTAAAATTTTTACGTTGGTAAATAAGTGAAGCAGGGCAGGTTGAGTGAAGGTATGTTTGTGTAAAAGACAGAGGTTCATTCGGCCTGTCCGCCTCGGTATCCTGCCAATTCGATTGGCGGGCACAGACCGTTTTTCCATCACACAGCGTGCTATCCAGTAGAGTATTATACATCGATGGTTAAACCTAATGTTGTTTGAATAGATTTAATTAAAATACAAATTAAACAAATGGAAATTCGTGTAGTTGGTAGGTTTGCTATGGTGGAGTTATTTATATCTTCATTCTCATTGACTGGGCTAGAAACACTCAAGGCCAAACCACTTGTCACTTAGGTTTGCTATGGCGGAGTTATTTATATCTTCATTGACTGGGCTAGAAACACTCAAGGCCAAACCACTTGTCACTATGTCCTCATGACGTCATTGTTCTCTCCTAACACTCCCCCTTCATTGTTGAGAAACAATTGTATCATTGTTGCTCACTCCTTGCACTGAATCCCCCCTCCAACTATACCACTCTTCATCAACCAGACTGAAACAGCTGTATCTAAATTGTCAATACCACATCCATTGTTATTTCTCTTTTAGACCCAATAGATTTTAAGTGCTTACACTAGATTTTTTGAAATTATTTGTTTAGTAAGATTATTTGGGATATTTATTTTTTTTAACTAAGTTAGGTACCTTAAGCCTTTGTTTTTGTGAAGATTTCCCATGCCTTTCAATCACAACCTCAAAACAAGACCAAAATGCTCTTGACAATAGCTTTGTCTGGCCATTATCAAAAAGTCTTCATAAATAGTTTCTCAGGTCTGATCTCATTGTCCTATATGTTTTCTCAGTGCAGGGTCCCCCAAGGATGGTTCATTTCTCCTGTTTTATTCCTATTGTATATCAATGATCTCTACTATGAAGAAAATTACTGTCACATTTTTAGTAAAAAAATTAATCCCTCAAATATATGAAGGCTGCAAGAGAAAAATCAACATAGTGAAAACTGAAATAGATTTATTAACTCATCCTGTATCTGTATATTAATTTCCACTGTTTAGTATCTCTCCTGTAAATAACTATAATTAATTTAATACAAAAATTACATGACTGTTGGATTTTTCCCTGTATAGGAAAATCTACTAATGAAAATTTACACAGATTTCAGCAGAAATATTATACATCAATGATTAATACAAACTATTTTTACATAAAATAATTTCCATGTATAGGTATCTTTATAGTTAATATAGTAAACTAGAAATTATTTTATTCTATTACTCTTCTCATTTAATTGAGAAGGCTGAAAACAAAACTCAATCATTTTAACTCTGACCAAAAACATTATTTAACACTTTATAATCTGCTTAAACATTTAAACATCTTTTCAATTACTATATTTAGTCAAAAGTAACTTAAACAAAAAAAACTATGTTGAGAATGTTCAGGTAATTTGAATATTTTTGGTAAAATTATTAAAATTATATTGGTTTTAATAAGAAATTTACTTTGTCATAAATATAACATCAACATAATCTCAAATAATTACCTTTAATAAACCTTACTCAACAAAACTGAATCAGTGTACACTGAGCAAGCACCTTAGGCTAACTAGTTGAATTTACCGTTATAAGACAGCACTAGAAGCAGTTTGCTAGACTCTGTTAGGTTTTCCCTAGTTTTGAATTGACAATGTTGTTTCTTCCCTGGCATACTGAAAATAAAACACTAAATAACTCTTGACTCTGTTTGTTATTCCCTAAGATACTTTGTCACTATAAAATATGGACCTGAACGAGTCCATTGCCATTGATATCTCATTCTACAAAAATTTTGACTATGTTGGTTTTTCCCTTACAGCCTTCATATTGTTAAATTCTAATATACATAGGAATATTTGATAACATGAAGATTCAATATTGAATGAGAGATATATAACCTATCATGTAACTTCTGTATATTTAACAAGTCTTAAAAACAAAATTACTATTTAAATACATACAATTCCCTATAATTTTTTAAATGTTGATAAAGTACTGCTTATGTTGCAGATTCACTGTCATAATAATGAAAAACAAAAAAAACAAAAATGTCTTCAAATGTCCAATATGTGGACAAAATTATTCAACTAGATCTACAATGAAAAATCATATATTAATACATACTAACGAGAAGCAATTTCAATGCTTGAAATGTAAACAAAAATTTTTTCGACTAAACGAAGTTAAGAGACATTTGTTGATACACTCTAGAAAGTCTCTTATATGTGGGAAATCCATTCAACTCCAAAACCATATGCAAATGAAGACCCATAAATGTAAAAAATGTAACAAATGTTTTCGTTACAAAAGTCAAATGAAAAGACATTTAATAAAACACACAAAAGAAAAAGCACATAAGTGCCTTAAATGTGGCAAGTCATTTGCTCATAACTATTCCCTAAAGAAACATACTCTTTTACATTTAGAAGAGAGTCTTTACAAATGCTCTACTTGTAAAAAAGAATTCAAAACAAAAGACAATTTGAAGAACCATTTGGTTGTACATAACAACAAAAGACTCTACGAGTGTGACTGTTGTAAAAAGATATATAAAAAAAAAGTGACATACAAAGACACATTTTGACACACATGGGAGAAAAAACACATCAGTGCACTAAATGTGGCAAGTCATTTGCTCATAACTATTCCCTAAAGAAACATACTCTTTTACATTTAGAAGAGAGACTTTACAAATGCTCTACTTGTAAAAAAGAATTCAAAACAAAAGAAGATTTAAAGAGCCATTTGGTTGTACATAATAACAAAAGACCCTATGAGTGTGATTCTTGTAAAAAAAAATTTAAAAGAAAGTCCTGTATACGAAGACATGTTATGTCCCACATGGGAATAAAACCATATATGTGTCCTATATGTAGAAATTGCTTCACAAGATCTGAGACCGTAAAAACACATACACTTCTTCATTCAGAAGAAAGATCTTTCAAGTGCCAAGTATGTCAAAAATCTTTTAAAACAAAAAGATATTTAAAAAACCACCAATTGATTCATAAGTGAGGCAGTTCTCAGAGTCAACATTGTTATGGATGAAGAGAAACCTGAGAAAGAAAATAAATAAAACAAAAAAGAACAAAGTATTCTTAGTATTCCTTTTACAAGTGTTTTTATTTTTTATTATCTTTTATTTGGCTATGATTATAGACTTTTACAGTGGAACCTCGATAAGAAGACCCTAAATAACATGTCACTCTTGATAACAAGTGTATTTTTTAAATCCCCTTGAATTTATTTTACCTTTAAACAAATATTATTGCAAACCTCAATAAGAAGTTAACCTTGATAACCAGACTTATTTTGTAATCCCCATGAGAGTCTTGTTATCAAGGTTCTACTGTATAACAACTTATCTAATATTTTTATTGTTTTTAGTACGATTTGTTTACACTAAGGCAATACCAATGCTACAGTTGATGATTATTACAGTATCAACATTCCTCTGTTGTGATTTAAAGTAATACTGTAGCCTACTAACCTATCACAAACAGTTGCTTACACAACTTTATACTGCTTTGTTTTGTTCTTTATGTGGTTTATTGCTATACAATATAGTGTTTGGTTAGGTTTTAGGTGGGTTAAAGTATGCTGTGATTTTAAACTTATAGTTTATAACCTACACCAAGGTCAATAAAACACAGTTTTAATTTCACTGGGTAAAAATATTTTTAGTTAGGGGTTTTTAATCTTTGAAAATGAACACAAATAAAGAGTACAATTATTATGCACATATGGTAATGTAAATTGTTTCTAGTTATTTTTCATAAGTATGTAATTTGTATTCTAATTTTTTATGTACCATATAGAATGTATTATGTATATTTTCAGGAAAATTTTTTGATTTTAATTTAAAACATTTTTAATGTACTTCCTTTGGATAAATATTAATCATTTGAAATAAGAATAGGATTCAAATCTTTTTTAATCTGAAGTTTTCTTTAGACTCACAGGTGGGCCTGTTTCTTTTCATGGAGGAAATATTTATCAACATTATCTCTTATCAAAATGTTAATGCATACATATATGAAGACATATCAACATTTAATTTGTTTACTATAATTTTAGTTTAGAGTCCAAGTATTTTAGAAATTATGTTTTAATTTTTGAAAAGTCTAACAACTAACTGACGCTAACATTCTAAACTAGCTTATAGTATGATATAATTTGCTTAACATAACAGCTGTAAACATTCAGTATTTGTAACACAAATTCAACATTTGGATAAAAATGAAAAGACATACTAAGGGTTGACTTATTTATACTATGTGTAATGCTGATCATTGATACATTCAATTCTTCAGTAAGAGGATGATAAATTAATTAATAGTAAAATACTAGGATGTTCAAAATATTTTTTAAAGCTATCTTTGATTTGTTTTAAGTCAAGGCTCTGTACACAAGTCATAAAAAAAGGATATGCAAATTATTTTACTGCTCAACTTTTTAAGGAATGAGTAAGAAAGTTACAATTTTTACATGTTTAATTCATTTTGGTATAGCATTTTGTTTGCAATACCAGTAATTAATATTTTAATGCTGAGATCAAGAACCCTCAGGAATACGATTTTAAATTACAACCACAACCTCAGATGGGTTTTAGCTAAAGATATACAGATGAATGACATAGATTGAACAAGACCTAGGATACTGCAATAATCAGACTAATTATTATTTTATGAAATCTAAAAAGTTGTTTGGTGTGTGTTTAGTTGTGGTTATGTTTGG
This sequence comes from Macrosteles quadrilineatus, assembly GCF_028750875.1. Classification (NCBI taxonomy): domain Eukaryota; kingdom Metazoa; phylum Arthropoda; class Insecta; order Hemiptera; family Cicadellidae; genus Macrosteles; species Macrosteles quadrilineatus. Next base: position 17,762,958 of record NW_026542599.1, read on the forward strand.
ATGCACTGATGTAGGCAAAATATCACTTTTATTTCAACTCAATGAGGATGGTTTGACTATCAAGGATATTAGAACTGATAACAGTATGGATAATCAACATAAACAATTATGTCACTAGCTTACTAGCATGTTTTCCTTTTAAATTCCTTCAACATGAACAGTTCTTTTTTTAAACAAATATTATTTTATTTTTGACTTAGCTGTTTAAAAACAAACTATATGTTGTTGTTTTTACTTTTCTTTGTTTACACTTATTTATTTAACAATTGATGTAGTGAAATTGATATCAAGAATATGTGTAGACAATTTGTTTAATGATGTATGGAAAAACCAATGTTATATGTGTACTGTGAATTTAATTGGATATTATCATTTTATTTTAGGGAGTTTTTATTTAGACCTACTGGAAATTGTGTATGAGTAATTGTATTGTGGTGATATTGGTTATGGAAGAGGCAGGTATGAAATGGAAGGTGATACCATTGACTAGGCCTATACACTTCTCAATTGATAATAATTACTCTTTCTGCTGTAGGCTACAATAAAATTATACATTTATTATTATATTATATACATATTTTATATACTCTTATTATTATTGTATAGTATTGTATTGCTATTATATACTTATATATTATATACATTTATTATATGCCCCACCCTTCTAGAAACACTTTGAAAGCCGTAGATTTCCTGTCACTATTACATTTCATTTATTTTTATTTAAACTTAGTTATGCCACCGAATATTTTTTCACATAGCCATTCATCTCACAATTTTTTCTTGTAACTCCATTTACATTATATTTTCACCTCATCATATCTCCTGTCATTTATTTATTTATTGTATTTGATAAAAAATGTTATGTTTGGACGTAACTACAGTTGATGCACAGGCTTGCTGCCCATGTCAGCTTATTCCCTATTAACATGTATGCTTTTTTTTAACATAGATGTAATGTAAAGGTTAATTTTATTTTATTCTTTTAAATTCACTTATGTTTTCTTCTTCTTTTAAATATTTATGTACATATTCTGTAAATAATTTGTTGGAATAAAAAAATAATTCATTCATTCATTCATTCATATAGTTTTAATTAACTACTCAATTCCCATATGTAGGATGGACAAACACCTTGTATTTAAAATCCTATTCAGTTTGGTTTCTTCAGATTGTTTATACCAAGGTTGGACTGTATGTATTGTTATAACTGTAATTCTTCATAAATAAAAAAAACATTATATCATTATATGAGTTTTGTATTTCCAAAACATTCCTTTAATAATTTTATTCCCTAGAATAAAGATGTTTTGTATTCTCTATTTTTACACACATTTCTGACCTTCCCCATCAAAGTCATGATTTATTCAACTTTGTTTTTAGTGAATTTCTCTATAGGGAAGTAGTTATTATCATAGGTGGCATGGTAAGACCTAGGTCCAGGACTGATTTACTTTTTTGATTTTGAGGTTACCAGAGGTCAAAAACATAATTTGTTCAAATTTATATAGATATATATATGTGTGTCCATGAACACAATAACTTTAGTAATTTTTGTCTGATTTTGATGAAATTTGGTTTGAAGGTATAAGGCAGGATAAACTTGAACAAGTTTGTTAACCAGCATGATGGGACCATGGGAACGGGGTTTTATGGAGTAAAAATAGGGTTTTCTAATTTTTAACCCTCTAAACATAAAATTTCCTAATTTTTCTCTAGACCTTTTTAAAGAGTTTAAAAAAACAAATAATTTAGTATATTAAAATGTTTTTGTAAAATTATTGGTTATGGAGAAAATTAAAAAAAATGTTATTTTAAAATACCTATGTCATTCTTATGGACAATATTATAAAATGTTGTAGTTTGTTTGTTTATGGATATATTTTGATCAAACTTGATACATTTATTTATTTGATACTAAGTAATTAATATATAACTAAAAACACACTTTTTTACCCTCCCTGTAGCAACAAGCCTAGGTACTCATTAAACTTAATGTTAAGTTAAAAGTTAAACTGATTTGGTGGCTTTTAACATGAAGTGTTTGTGCTGAGAGTGGATTTTAAGATTTATTTGTGATTGTGAGTGGTGATTTGTTTTAAACTAGGTGGATTCAAACACATTTAGTTTTTAAATGAAGTTAGTTTGATATTTCTAAAAAAGTATATGCAATAACATATGTTAAGATATGTTTACAAATATTTTAGGATTCAAGGAAATACCTCTTGGTGTTCTTTTCAAATAAATGTTTGTTCTTTCGTGATACCATTTTTAGTATATTCTAACTATAAAACTTAGTCAATTTTAAAACAAAAATCAATATTAATATACTGTTTACTGTATAAGGATTCCTTTCAACTATGTCTTAGTCTAGTTTGTGTTTAAACTTAATTTCATTTTTTAACTGGGTTTAAACAAATCAAGCTATAACACTTGTTTAGAAAATTTCGGATATAAAATAAAAAAACTCATATCAATATTTTATGGAGACTCATTTTCATCATTACAATTAAAACTGTCAGCACTGCATGTTGGTCAGTAAAAAATTAAAACAAGATACTGACAAATATTATAAGATATTTTTCATTAATATTTTGAGGATACTGTAATAGTTTATTTTGTTGATTGAAAGTGTCAAAATTAATTCAAATTTTTCTCTATTATTGAATAGAATACTACCACACATGCATCGTGTATGTATTGTATTATATATTTTATGACAATGTAGGTTGCTGAATTAACTTGTCCATGTTTCTAAGACAGGTAATTTGGTAATAACTGCTGGACACATTCTATTGTGAGTACAAGTTCATGCCTACCCCCTTTCAGTGATACATAGAAACAAACAACAATGCACATTGAAGTCCAAGTTGCAATAAACTTCATCATCTCCTACCTGTACAACAAGGTACCAAGGCGGCAAGTCAACATCTTTGGTGAGGAGTTAGAGAAAGTATTAAAGGAAAAATTCAATGGTCACTGGTACCCGGAGAAGCCATTTAAGGGGTCAGCCTTCAGGTGTCTCAAGACTGGGAACTTAATTGACCCTGTGCTGGAGCAAGCTGTAAGGAAGAGTGGGGTACTTTTCCAGGACATCTTAGAGAACCTCCCTCAGGAGCTGATGATTTGGGTGGACCCTGGTGAGGTTAGCTACAGGATCAGCGAGAAGGGGGTGGTCAAGGTACTCTTCAGTGAGGCTACCAACATCCATAAAGACAACTTTGCCAACAGAGAGGTCAACAAGACTCTTAACCCAGAGGCTCAATGTTTCAAACCTATCAATACAGTTAGTATGGGACTAGCCAACATGAGTCTATCACCTCACAAGCCAGCATTGCCACATCCCATGAGTGCAGTATCCTCTACTTCTACATCCTTAGCACCTCCTAAGACATTGCTCAGCTTAGCACCATCCTTCATGACCTGGCCTACCCAGCCACTCACTTTCACCTACACCACCTTTGCCCAGACCAAGTTTGGCAGCACCAAACCTAAAACCAACAGCAAGATGACTAACAGGTAAAGTAACATCATCTTACTTCAGTTAGTAACTTTATATAAATGAAATCTAACCTAGATCCTTGTTCTTTGATATCTTTGCCACTTAAAAAGATTGTACAAAAACCAGTGATAAGCTTGGTACATTCTATCTTCTTTGGTGGGTATAGTTTTCTTCAAATTTATTTACACTAACTAAAAGTTGTTTATTAAATGACCAATGACTTAATGGTCTTTTATATTTGTTGTTGATAGTTCTTAGTGGTCTAGAATCACTTATGTATAATAATTGGCTAGTCCAATTCCATCTTTAACTATTGATACAACTCAAAGGTCAAACCACAAGTTGATATTGTCTATATTCACAGATAAAATATTAAAAAGACATAACCTAGAACATCTATTTTATAATTTGAAATTCATCATTCTATGTCAAAAGTAACTAAACAAGAGTTTCTAAATCAATTTAGGATTGATAGAATAAAGGTTTTATTATACTGTAACTTTATATGCAGCCAATAAACTTTGACTAGACAACCTCTCAATCTAGAATCAAAAGTTACTTGTCTCTAATAAAATCAACTATAAGCTCTTATTTGTCACTGATAAATCATATTTAGAACTCTTCTTTTTCCTCAATGGATGCAGCTCCACAAAAACTTATAATTTTATCTACTCTATAATAAAAATAAATATAACTTCCTTAAAACAGATTTCTTCAGAAGTATGTTTATGTCCATGTTATCTCAGCAAATTCATCCCATCTAGATAATATTTCTATAATGTTTCATGTAAGTTTTCTAGTATATTTTCAAACTATAGTTCAGCCGCTTAGAAAGTGACCTCCTCCAGCATTAGTTTAGCTTTAGCATGCAGGTTGTTTTTTAAGCGGCCAAACTATATCCATTTCTCTACAATACACAATATTCCATTTACTATTCAATGACTATTTTTTGCTAATGCAGTTCTTGAAAATAGAAACCCTTCTAACTTTCTCCTCTTCAGTGTTTTCCAAATCATCAACCAATCTATCTTGATGCAATGTATTTGTCCAAAACCTCTTCATATTCTATTGTCTACTCCAATTTCCCACACCAATATCACTTACCAATACTAATCTCATATCTCATTGCAGGATGTCACCCATGGAGTTCTCCAACTACATCAAGCAAAAAGCCATGCAGAAACAACTCCATGTCGTACCCACATCTCTAAGTGCCCAAAATCTCTCCCCTGCCCATTACTCAGCTACTACCCATTCAAGGGCTGAATACAACCCACAGTTAGACTACCACTCTCATATTTTAAATCTCTACCTTATGCAGAAAGCCATACAGAAACAACTCTATGTTGAACTCACATCTCTAAGTGCCCAAAATCTCTCCCCTGCCCATTACTCAGCTGTCACCCATTCAAGGGCTGAATACAACCCACAGTTAGACTACTACCCTCATTTGTCAGATCTATATTGTCCCAAGTTCCCCTCATCCTATCTAGAACCCAAATCTCAGTACTACAGGTCAGTGCCAGGCTCCACCTCTGGACCTCTCTCACAGCCCCAGTTCTAAAAAAACAGTAATTCCTCTAGTCTTTTTAAATCTATAATGTTGTAGAAACTATCTTTTCAGGGAAATAATTAAAGAGTGTGACCCTTTAAAGTTTCATATTTAAAGAAATAGAAAATAATATATTTTTTTAAATCATTACTGTGGACAACCTAATGCAACTATGAGTAAGGCTATTTGTAGAAAACACTAAAAAACAAGATTAGCTTTTGAAAAATTATAAGATTTTTACAAGAAATGTTGATTATATCAATCCATCACATCTTAAGTATTTCCATAATCTTTGAGTCGAATCTTTTAAAGTCATCAAAAATTATGATTGTTATTTGTTTTAAAGTAACACCTGTAATACTTGCTAATTGTTGTCCTGTCCTAATGTGGTTTTATGTCAATGCTTATTTATATTCAAGATGAGCACATTTGCATGGCTCAATCCCATCTTGGTTTAAATTCATTTGCTATGCTTACTCACCTTAAGGTTTAAGCTCATTTGCTGTACTCACTTGCCTTTAGATTAGCTTGTTTGCTATGCTAACTTGCCTCCAGGTTAAAATTCATTCAGTACATTCACTCACATTTTGTTAGAAATTAGCTATTGTCATAAATATAAAAAAATAATAGTGTTGCACCCTGTTGGTAAACCTATTAACTTTTTAATGCTATTAAACATCATAAAAAGAACTAATTTGTTTAATTGAAATAGCTACTGAGATTTATTAATTCTTTTAAAATATAAAAATCATAAGATTAACATGGGAAACTCCAAAGCTACTAAGGCAGAGCCCTTTTGATAGATCTGCACCAAACTTCTCAAAAAACATCCTTAAATAATACTTAATAATGCCTGAAAGTTTCATTACAATCTTTCAAGCAGTTTTGGAGTCCATAAAGGTCAAACAAACAAACAAGGTCCTTTAAAACAGGAGTAGGTACATGTTGAGTTTTATTCTACAATGAGGAGAAATTTAGGAGTAAAAATAGCTTAGGGACTTCCCAGGATAAGGTGTATGAAGTGTAGAGCTAGATACTACCAAATCCACTATATATATTTATATTAACAAAAACTACAAGTATGGAGGAAAACACACTCAAGAGTTTTAAAGTAAACAAATAAATATATAAATCTAAACAAAGTAAAAATATAGATTGTTACAATCCAAATTTTTTGTAATTATTTATAGAATTTATTTTCTTTTGTTTTAGATAATTTGAGATTCAATGGATGAAAATATGATAGATATTATGACAATAACATACCATAAAATGAAGAAAGAAAAAAATTTACAGGAAAACTTAAGGAAACTTCTTTTTCTAACCAATATTTTAGCACAAACAAGGAAAGGATTTTGGAGTGGGTTTTATGATATAAATCATCCAATCCTTTATCCCATTGATCCTTACTAAAAGTCCGGGAAATCTCAAATAGTTCATAAATGTTTAACTTAAATTCAAAGTCAATAAGTTCTTTAATAATTTTCAATGAATAGATTACCATGAGATAGAGCAGTTTATTACAATTTAAATTTTTTTAATGACTTTAAAACTAAACATACAAAAATTTAATTCTTATACCATTTTGAATTCATAGATAAGGTTTTTATAAATATAAACTTTAACATCTTAATCTTTAGCATTGTTAATAATTTATGATTTATAAATCTATTAGTTTATTTTTTCTAATTCTCCTAGAGGCCTGATAATAGTTACACTTCTTTTAAATTTAAGATATTAATGAAAATTGGATTTAAAATATTTTTAAATTTTGCTAAAAACATAAAAAATGGCAAATATATTTTAAACACTTAATACTATTAATCATAATACTAATTTGTTTATAATTCAAAACTAAAAATATATATTTCATCTTTTGTTCTATCCCTCTATACTTTGTCAAATTAGTCAAGTATAAACCACGCCCATATTCTCCTACCATGCCTCTATCCAAATTAGTGGGATGGGTATGTATAAACCACACTCCTATCCTATCCTAACCACAACATAGCAGTGTTCAGACTAGTACATTGGTAAGTACCCTTTTCATTTTGATCTTACTCATGTTCAAACCTTTATTATTAAAAAAGAAAAAGATAAAATTAAAAAAAAGATACATTAGATCTTTCAAGACTAAGACCAAGTTAATTCATAGAATTATTAAAGAACTTGTTAAAAATATTGAAAATAAAAGTAAATATTTGATCGTTCTTGTAAAAATTAAAACAAGATCTAATCCAAATATAGCTAGAGTTTTTAATATCTTAAATACAAAAGATAATCTTCTACCACAATTATATTGTAAATTTAAATCAGTTCTTCGACTTCTAAGGAATTCAGATATTAAACTAAAAGATCTCAGGAGAATTACACTGAAATTCAAATTTTTCACTTGTATTCACAAATCTTAAGAATCTATAATGGATATCACCTTATTTAAAAAATTACCAATCGAAATTTTCTATATTATATTTCAAATGCTTCCATTTAGGAAAGTAAAATTGATCAAAGATTCGTATTTTTGGTGGTGTTATCTAAAATACAACAACATTATACCCAGACTAAATTTCAGTAATTTCACAACTGCATATTTACAATTTGAACAAATTGAATCTCCAGAATATTTATGTTCAATTAAAGGAAAGCAGCTATTCTTAGGGTTAATGTTCCAATCTAATATAGCCAACACTATTGCAGTGACCATCCCTTTTAAAACTGAACAAATCTTTAAAGTTTTTAAGGTTAATTCTGGGTTTTTAGTAAGATACATAATACTTATTGAAAAAAAAAATATTGTAGAGTATTCAAAAAGAATTGATTTTAAAATTATTTCTTTACATAGAAAATATGTTATCAAAGCTTGTTATAAATGTAAAAAAACATTTTCCAGAAAAATTACCAATCTATCTCAAATGTTTACAAACAATGTGTTTATTACAACTACTAAAAGATTCTACAATCATTTAGATAAACTAAATGTTGAAGTGTTAGGTGAAAATAGGATTCTTTCAAAAGGAAATAAAGCTATTTCCATCCTCTATCCAAATACAAAAATCTTTTCATTTTCAAAAAATGAGTATATCCTAGAAATGGAAGCAGAATAGAGTAAAATACTTAATAAAGATTCTGTAGCCTACTTTAAGTATATTTTTTCCAATTCACAATATTTATATTTCTCATTTTGTTACAGGTGATGAAGAAGTATGGTCTACTTCTAATAGCCAATTTAGGCTATACAAGAAATTGGCTTATAAAGGAGTCTTATTCTATCATAAATATAAAATATACACAAATGTTTTTTTTTTATTTCATAATAATTATATTGTCTAAATTTGTTGCAGGTATTAAAGAAGTATCAATTCATAAACTAATGAAATTATAACTGTTATATATTAATTGTATTGATTCTTTTACAGATTGAAGGTGTATATTCTACAGCTGTATAGTTATTAATGCTTGTTATATATTGCATGTTGCATGTTATATACTCTCTATAACAAGCTAATGCTGAGAGGTAGAGATATATTTTTGTATTTTATATTAATATATATTTTTATAGATTATAATTTATAAAAATATTTTCTAATATATTTTTATGTGATATATTTATCACACATTTAAAAATCAAATTTTAAAAGTAAATACATTTTAAATGAAAAAAATATATCTCTATTAAGGCGGGATAATTAAATTATTCAATGATTAAAACTCTTATAATCTATACCACTTATATAAAAATTGGTTAATTTTAACTTCTTTATTAATTACCAATTAGATTTTAAGAGTTTTAATTATATAATCTGAAATTGTATAATTTAGTTATCATGGTCTCAACCCCATATAAATAAATGATTAACATACATCCAAAGTTATATTTCTTAAGCATTAATACTGTATTATTTTGGAGTCAACAGGAACTTCTTTGGGAACCATCAACCTGTTTGATCTTCTCATTTCGATGACTAAAAACTTCTTCTTGTCTTTGCTTCTCTATAGACCACCTAGCTTGTGATTTGTTTAATCAGGGTGAGTTTAGATTTATCTTGGTTATTTTAATTATTTATAGTATTTGTTTAAACCATTTAAATTAAAGTTGACATTTATATGCAGCTAAATTAAATTAAAATTCATTGTTGAAGCCCGAGAAATATTTGGTTTTATATTATATTTATCAGTGTGTTACATGTTTTAGCAAACTGCCATTGTCAAATACTTTATTACAGGAATATGTAGATCTGCTTGAATAATTTTATTCTCACAACACATTACACGACAAACAACATTTACACACGACACGTATGACATAAAAATAAATAGTTTTAGTTTGATAGGCCTTGTAATATGCTGATGATGGTTATTTTTGGAACTAAGAAAGATAATGTAAAACTAGATATTTTATAAATTTTATTATGTTTCTCAAAAATGTTGAAGAACATGTTATATTCCAAAATGGATATGCAAGTCTTGAGTTTGTTAACATTAAGTAAATCTAAGGCCTAAAAGACCTTAAATAATTGCAGTACCCTACAGAATCATATGGGAACATTTTTATGTTATATTGTTCCAATGCTAAGGGTTTATAAAATAGGTATAGGTATATAGATAGTAGAACTAAAAAATTCGTTTGAAACATTTATTCATTATTTGGTTAAAATTTTACCTGGCTAAAATTTCTCAGTTTAGGACAATATATGTTAGTGATCTAAAAACATTCAATTATTTTAATCAGCTCTATGCTTATCGATTTATTATGTTATATATGTAGTCAATTAAGTCACTACCCTAAACTGTATATCTGGTATTGTGCTCACTCAATCCACTATGAACTCAGAGACTATTTTGCTAATGACACTATAGATTAAATAGCAAAGATTATAGGCTAATAGGACATTTGAATCCTAACTTTCAGCTAAACATATTCTCATTAAATAAAGAGATTCATACACAGAGATTAGGCCTAGGTAGTACAGTGATATTTGAAAAACTATCAAAGACTAAGATCATTGTTACTATTGATTCAGACTTAAAAAAAAAACTACTTAAACCCATTTTCTTGTTTTTGTACATCTCTAATCATTGTGGGTTGTACAGGAAATAGTACTGGACCAGGATGAAGAGAAACCTGCCAAGCTCTACGGATTGTTGATCTCTCCTCGACTGCTACCTACTCAACCCTTGGATTATTTGACTCCAGTTGTCCACTTGTAACCCAGAAGAATTATATCTAGGAACAGACCTGTGGATCTACATTATGACCATGATAAGTCCTAGACCTAACATTTTTTAACAATATTTTTGTTCATATATTGTACATTTAATAGAAACAAATAAATATTCTTATTCTTGTTTAAGCTATTTTCTTTTTCATATTTACTTTTTACTTATTTTTTCCTAAAAAAAATGAACTTTCACATGAATACAGTGTTTGGGCTATTTCAAGAAAACTATAATAATTTTTCTATTATCTTTGCTATAGACAAGGTGTTGTAAATAAAAAGTTTCACTTAACAGCTGTTTACTTTCATATCAGCATAGTTTCATTTCACATCAGCATAGTTTTTTTCCTATCCACACAGGTAACGGACCAATGAGGTTCAAGTATTGAGAGAAAAGAATTAAAATTGTAATGCTTTGAACCACTTTGAACACCAACTAATCAGCTGATCAGTTGACCAATTTAATTGTTGATCCGACTAATGATACTTGCATAAAATTATGACACTAGCCTGAATCATATACTAATAACTTAAACATCTTATTAGGATACTTATTGACAGTTCCATTTTGAATAATAAAATAAACATGTTTGCTATGAGTCCATCTAACTAAATTTACAATTGAAGTTATGTTTGGAGGCTTGTTCTAGGTTTACTTGGGAAACATTATGTAATATTATAGTAACCCCTATATCAGCTATGAATTAGTTTGTTAATTAGTATATGATTTAAAAATGTATGTTTTCTTTTCTGAGTTTGTTTAGCTCTTCTACCTGATTGATTTTTATAATTGAGGTCTTAAATTACAGTATACACAGATTTCAAACTAAGCATCGGCATATATATCTACAGTCCCACTTGGCTTATACAGCTTATACATAAACAAAATTTGCTCCCCATGTATTTCTTAAGACTTTTTAGTTGTATAGGCTATGTTATAGAATATTGAAAAAAATATTTTACTGTGAAACTTTTCAAATTTATGTAAAATAATTAATGATTCAAGATTAAATAGAAAACTTCTGATTTGTTTTCATTTCAAAACATATGTTCAAGATTTATTTCACACTTTCTTTATAAATTTACTAACATTTTAAATTTGGGATTTATTAAAGTCTTTAGTCAATAATTTGTATAAAGTGAAATAACCTCAATGACTAGTCTTACCAAATAACCTAGGAATAAAGATAGAATATGTTCATATAAGAAATATATTTGTCAATTAAGTAAGTACTATAACAAGCTCTAATGGGTGAAAAAACAATATTGTTTGGAGGAGATTTGAAGCTTTTCTTTTGCTCTAAACAAAAAAGGTTCAGATAATATAGCCTAGCATGTACAGTGGTAAAGGGAGCATCCATGTATAATAGTAAAACCTAGAGGTAGTTTCTGTTTCTTAAAACTAACTAAAAATATGGATGTCAAAGATGTTGAGCAAAAGACATTTTATGATTTTATGACTGAGTAATAAAACCCTAACCGGTTGCAAAATAAGTAGAGATCAGCCAATGATTAGGCATATTATAATAGAATATGTAAAGTCAATCACACCTTTAGGAGGAATACCACCATGTAAACTTACAGTAGTTTTTTTATTGATCAGAAACAAATCTAGGGTTAAGTTTGTTCAATAGAATACCTTTACTTTACACTAATTTTGTTAAATCTTAACAAAAGGAGTATAAACTTAGTAATGATAACTGGAATAATCTAGTGGTTTTGATTAAGAAATAAGCTTATCTCAAAACACCTATATTTGCCTTTTAATATTTATCAGGGAAGTTTTTATTTAACCTCATTAACCTCTTGAATCTTACGGGTGCGTATACACATCCATGTGCAGTTTGAATTTGTCGTGCTAGGACTTATGTTTCTATAAGCCACTAGTTTATATATTAATCTATATATAAAGCTCAAATACCACTGATTCCTTCACTCACTCATCATGAAATCTCAGAAACCATAAGACCTATAGAAACCTGAAACTTGGCAGGCATCTTCCTTTTGAGTAGTAGACACTCACTAAAAAAGGATTTTATCCTCCGACCTGTGGGCTCTGCCCCAATGGTTCTGGAGTTTCCCATGTTAAATGAATCTTAACAGCTGTTTTAATTAAACAAGTTGGTTCTATTCTATGATGTTCAATAGCATTAAAGTTACAAAGATTACCAATAGGTGGCAGCACTATTATTTCTTTTACATTTATAACAATAGCTAATTTGCACCCAAAAGGTGAATGAGTGTAGCAAACAAACTTCAACCTGGAGCAAGTTAGTGTAGTGAATGAGTTTACCTGAAGGTAAGTGAGTATAGCAAACGAGCTCCAACCTAAAGGTGAATGAGAATTTCAATCAGGACATGATTGAGCCATGCAAATGAGATCATCTTGAAAATTAAGAAGTTAAATGGGGCAAAGCCCATGGGTTACAGGAAAAGCAGTACTTCAAGCCACCAATCAGAGAGCAGCATTTTATCCTCACCTCTCTCCCTAGGCCACGCCTCCTAGCCAATCAGAGAGTACCCCTCCCCTAGGCCATGGCCCCAGCTAATAATTAGAGATCACCCCTCCCCCTAGGCAGCCATGCCTCCTGGTGTCCTATGTTGTCTAAATTTATTTTCGTGCCAAGTTGCATAACCTTACATATTCTATACGTAGGTTCCCGTCAACTTATATAACCTCTGTAATAATCAACTCTTGCTAAATGAAATAACCTCTACTGAGTGATATACCCTGGATAATTATACACATTGTTTGGTTTACAATATGTTTTAATGTTACTATATATACATCTACAATTTATATTTACATGCTTCTAAAAATATTTAGAAACATTACAAATTTTCTTCTTCTTCATCATCATCATGGTTCTGTAACAAAACAAGGAAGTGTTAATAGTGTGTATCTTGCTTGCTGATTTGTTGTAATAAGTTTGTACCTGTTCATGAATAGGTGATCTGTCGTGTGATTGGTCAATGTTTCTATTTAAACTTTTTAGTACTTATTTTCTTTCACTTTGGTTTTGCATGTAATATATTGATGCCGATTTTTGTGTCAAAATTGTTGGTGACTGGTAAGTTGTAAAACAACAGGAGAGGGCTCAAAATAAAGGTCTCCTGTAACAGCGAAGAAAAACAGCAAAATTCTCAAAATGTGGATACAAAATTAGATATAACATAAAATATTCTCCATAAGAATAACATTAGAAGGCATTTGCTGCTGATTTTAGTTTACTTTAATACAGCTGATTGTGATTTTATCATTAAACAAGTAAGCAATATATTACATTTATTTGGATTACTTATTTGCCAGTAAATTCTGCAATATACTATATACTTGTATAAAATCAGGAATAATGTTATCTAAGACTTTTTAGTTACAGATTAAAAGGTTAAAGGTTAGAATTTGCAAACAAGTAAGCAATATATTACATTTATTTGGATTACTTATTTGCCAGTAAATTCTGCAATATACTTGTATAAAATCAGGAATAATGTTATCTAAAACTTTTTAGTTACAGATTAGAAGGTTGAAGGTTATAATTTGCAATTAGCAAACTCATGTATATTTAAGTATGATAAATAGTAGAATCATAGGTGATGACATAAATAAAAAAATTTGAATTTAAAATACTAAAAAATATCAAAGTTTTTTATTCTATTTGAAGGTTATTGCTGTGTTGAAAATTCTGTTTAACATGAAATAACCACATTGACCAAATAATAAATCATTCAAATAAGATTAAATAGAAAACTTCTCCTTTATTTTGATTTCAAAACATATATATTAAAGATATATTCTACACTTTTTTTAATTTACAGTACTAACATTTATATTTGAGATTTATTGTAGTGTTTCAATATTTTGTATGAAGTAGAATAACCTCATTGGCCACTCTTAGAAAATAATCTGGAAATAAATATGAAATAGTTTTGTATAGGTATTTGTTCATTAAGTAAGTAATATCGCAAGTTCAAATGTACCATATATAATAGTAAAACCTAGAGGTAGTTTACGTTTCTTAAAACTAACCATAAATGTGATTGTTTTTGATAACTAGGTAATGGAACCCTAACCAGACATGAAATAGTTTGTAATCAGGTATTGATTAGGCTATTTTTTTAATAGAATATGTAAAGTCAAATGCACCCTTAGGAGGAATACTACCACATAAACTTACACTAGGCTAATAGTAGTTGTTTTAAATATTGATTGGAAACAAATATAGGTTAAGTTGGTCAATGGGATGCCTTTACTTTACACTAATTTTGTTAAACCTTTACAAAAAGAGTATAAACTTAGAAATAATAACTAGGTTGATGTGCTAATTTAGTAGTTTTGACCAAGAACTAAGCTTATCTTAACACATCTTTATTTGCCTTTTTATATTTTACAAAGACAGTTTTTAATATTTCAATCAGAGAAGCCTTATAATTATCATTAACTAAAAGACCCCAAAGCTACCTTAGTAAACCAATATTTATTCACAAACATGTTTGTTGTCTTAATAGAGTTAATGAGCCTCTGAAGTCATTTAGATCAGTTATTGTAAATAACATTAACAAAAACAAACAAAAACAATCAAAAAACTGTTTTTTACATGCAAAAGATAGATTGTACTTGGATATCCATCCTGATACACATAATTTGATTCTGAGTTTTGTTTAGATTTTACAATAATTTGTTTTACATTTGTACTTTTTAGGTACTTATGTCCCTATAAACCACTAGTTAAATGTGATTTTCTTTTCTGGGTTCATTTGGTATTTAATGAAGTTTGATAGTGAAGGT
Organism: Macrosteles quadrilineatus; assembly: GCF_028750875.1. Taxonomy (NCBI): domain Eukaryota; kingdom Metazoa; phylum Arthropoda; class Insecta; order Hemiptera; family Cicadellidae; genus Macrosteles; species Macrosteles quadrilineatus. The sequence continues at coordinate 17,778,017 of NW_026542599.1, forward strand.
CAATAAATGAAACACTGATGGCTCTGTTTAATATTGTGGATGCCTCTGCAAACATCACCTACTGATAATATTCTATTTTTGTATAAATAACATAAAACAATAATAATTTACTTGTAGTCCATACTATTTAAATTATTCTCCTAAACCTTTTTTAATAGTGTGGAAGGTTTCCAAAAAAGATTATAAGTTGGATGGTGTAAAAGATATAGAAAGGCAATGTTCACATCATATTACTATGGTGGTTGTTTCCAGCGTTTCTAATCTAAGTTTATTAGTCTTGTTAACTTCCATGACCCATTCAATTGTCTAGGCTCTCAACAGTCTCAACGGTCAGTTTTCATAACATAACAATTCTTCAGAGAAATATTATTTGTAACTTTATTCATTTTGTTCATCAATAATATTTCTATTAACATTTAGAAAAATAATTTCCATTTTTATATACTTAAATTTAAAATAAAGCTACATATAAATATCCCTAGAGCTTCTATAACCATTCATTACAATGTCAGATTCTGTTGATACTCCACAGAGGTTAAACTTATTCTTTGTAGACAATTTACCTAGTGATGAAGAATTCAGTAAAATTGAAGATGTTTTAGATAAATATGATCATGATGTTATTCAAAGTATTTTAGAAAAATCAGATATTGAAGAGGTACTTGGAAAATTAATTTATATCAAACATAATATAAATGTTAAATGTATTAATATTGAAAATGCATATGAAATAACATATGCACATGCTCTATTATTACTCAATAAATTTCCTCGAGCAGAGATAAATCTGTTTCTAACAGAACATTCTAAAGATTTACTTGAATTAAAAGCCCCAAGTATAATTGACACTCACTACAACCTTTTAACAATAGAAGACTGGAGAATTGATCAACCGACAACATCTAAAAAAAGAAAGTTTGAAGAAATTAGTGAAGTGAATGCTAAATATTTACTTGAAGAATTTAAAAAAGAAATAGAATCATTTGATAATTTTCAAGATTCACCATACATTTGATTTGAGTGTATATAAATATGCTATTGATATCTAAACTGTTCATATGAAGAAGACAAAGAAGAATATAGAAGGTTTTATTTCAGAAAAAGTTAAAGAAACCATAGAAAACTATGTAATTGCATTTCATTTGAATAATAAAGATTTCAAATGTTTAGGCTGTTTAAGAATAGATGACAATATTCAAAATATGTTTAATTTGGAAAATAATAAAATATATGATATTTATTTAAAACTCAATAGACCAATATCTGATTGCACTACTCGTCTTGTATTAACTCGAATAACAAATGAAAAATATAGTAATTAAATTTTCATAAATAAACCTATTTAATGCAATGTTTGTCATTATAAGTTTTATTTTTAATCATGCCATTACTATGTGAAGTGTGTGGAATTCTTTATGATCCTATACTAGATATACAGCATGAACATGACTCTACATTTGAAAACCATTTTATAGAAGTTGAATCAGCAGCAAAATGTAGACTTGTTACTCTAAAAGCTGGCAATCCAAATGGTTTTGTTTGTATTAAAACTTATATGGAGTGGTTGAGAGATAATGTAATTTATCAACTAAAACACTATCAACAAATTCATGGAAGTATAAAATACAACATGTTGTTGGAATGTAAGTTTTCAAAATCTGAAGATGAGTTACAAATAAAGAGTTTTAAAACTCAAAACCTTACAGTTTTCAGTTTAACTGATATAAATCAACAATATACAAATAATATAGAAAAATTATTACTTGAAAAATCAAATTTAGAACTACGTGGATCAGGTTGGGCCATTTATACGATAGTTAAACTTGAACTTCGCATAAACAGATATGAACCAGTTTGGGGATCACACTGTTACAAAAGAATTAAACTACCCTCTTTCATAAATGGTAAGAAATCTCTTGTAAATCCTTTTCGTACAAGTAGTATGAAAACTAAATGTTGTAGTAACAACATTTGCTTTAAAATAGCCATAATGGGTAAATTATTAGCAGATTATAAAAAGGATTACCATAATATTTCAAATTACTTCAAATATGTATCTATAAATAATCATTATAAATGGTGTATTTCCTTTCCTGTTAAACTTGACGAGATACAAGTATTTGAAAGTACAAATAATATTTCAATTAATGTCTACACACTAGACAGTAAGAATAAAAAAATAATTCCCCTAAAAGTGACACCACAAAGAAAACATGATCATCGAGACATACTATTGTACAGTAACCATTACATGTGGATAAGAAATTTTGAAGCATTCATAGGTAAACAATTAGTGAAAACATCATCTAGACTGTACATTTGTAGGCAGTGTTTCAAACATTTCTACAAGAAACTCCATCTTCTGAATCATGAAATTGTCTGTATAACAACTCCCTCAGATCCAATTGTCACACTACCAAAAACTGGTACTAAACTGTTCTTTAAAAATTACCACAAACAGTTGAAGATACCCTTTGTCATTTACTGTGACATAAAAACTGAGTTAGTCAAAGAGGATACCTGTGAACCAAATCCAAATACATCATTCACTCATCGTATAGGGACATATTCAATAGTTAGTCTCACATACAACATCATAGATGAATCAAGTAAAATAATACGTACACTTACCTTTCCAGACATATCCACATTCATGATATCATTAGAAAGTGAATGTGAATCAATAGGAAGGATATATAAAAGAAATATCCCTCCCAACTGTTATCCACCCAAACCACAAATCAATGACACCTGTCACATCTGTGGTTATATTCTTGACAATGACTATGTGCTTGACCATAATCATATAAATGGACAAGTAAGAGGTTACACCCATTCAACGTGTAACTTTAACTATCGTCTACCATACTTTGTTCCTATAATAATTAAAGATTTTGGAATAGAACTGTTAAACTACTTCACCAGTGTCAATGCAAACATAAAATTCATCCCATTCAAGGGACAGGTAGAAAAGTTCTTGTGCATATCCAAAAAAATCAAAAACACGACAATGAAGTTTTTAGATTTCTTCCAATTCATCCCCGATGATATACCATTCCAGAAACTAGAAACTATACGATTAATCTGTTTAGAACACTATAATCTTGATATCTTCCACTACCTGACAATAGGTTCTTACTGTTTTGACATCATGCTCAAAGTCACTAAAGTCCAAATAGAACTTTTACATGACATAGAGATGTATAAAATGATAATGAAAGGAATAAGAGGTGGATATACATCTGCAATTAAAAGCTATACAAAATCAAACCACCACACTCTTCCAAACTATAATGCCTCAGATCCAGATTCATTTATATACTTTTATGATATAATAGGTCTATATGCCACTATAATGTCAACAGAACCACTTCCACTTGACAATTTCAAATGGATTTCACCATCAACATTTAACATATACAACACCATCACCAATAATAATAATGGTACAGGTTATATTCTAGAAGTTGATTTAAAATACCCTTACAATACCAATCACATAGACTATCCATTGTGCCCTTACCACGATGAAAAAACAGGTACATTAATATCTTCTTTTAAAGATAGAAAACATTACGTGATTCATTACAAGACCTTAGAACAAGCTCTGTCAATGGGCATGATACTAGAGAAAGTCCATAGAGTAATTTCATTTAACCAATCATGTTGGTTAAAACCCTACATAGACATAAACACCCAATTACGAACAACCTACTCACATGACAAAACCCTCTCAAATTTCTTTAAACTACAATCAAACTTAATCTATGGCAAGTCAATAGAAAAGGTAACTGAAAACCTAAACAAATACTTCCTCTACAACAACACTAAGAAACTCATGTACTTAATAAAACAACCCACGTTCATAGACAGACTAATTCTAAATGAAAACAATTATATAATATTCATGAAAAAGAAAAAGGTCCAGTGCAAGAAACCCATACCTGTAGGATTTTCAATACTAGATCTAAGTAAGAGATACATGTACCACATGTATTACAATAACTTGAAAAAGTACTTCCCACCGTTCAATTTAATATACACAGACAACGATTCATTTGCAATACAAGTATTCACTACTGATACTACTTCATTTACAAAAGATCAACCTTTCATTTCTAATACTCTCTTAGGTAAATTCAAAGATACATCTCCTAATAATCCCATTCTAGAATTTGTAACAGTAAGAAGTAAAACATACGGGTACAGGACATTGAAAGATACCATACCACGACTAAAGAATTTACCCAAATCTTTTAATTTTACAAACTATAAAAACATACTACTATCCATTAAAATGTACAACACCTATAACAGAGTAATTGATAATAAACTATACCAAGTAATACAGAATAAAGCAGTAATAAAACACACACACACACACACACACACACACACACATGAACCAATAGCAATAACAATGACATCATCATCATCATCATGAACATTCACCCTCTCACTCCTCTATCTCCCCTCTCTCTCTCTCTCACTCTCTTACAATACCCCTCTTCCTCCCACATTTTCTCTTACAATCTATCTCTCTCTCTCACTCCCAACCCACATTCTCTCTCTCCATCTTCCTCCCCATTTTCTCATTCACTCTCTCTCTCTCTCTTAATCACACCCACCACCCCACACATTCTCTATCCCTCTCTCTTTCATTTACCTTCTTACACCTACATTTTCTCTTTCATTCTCTCTCTCTCTTTCAATAACCCACCCCCACCCTCAATTTTCAATCACAGGTACCTCTCCAATCAAAAATACCAACACAAACACATCTTCATGAAAATTTTTCATATACATTTCAATTCTCCATAAAATCATCTCCTATCATAACTACTCTCCTGGATTTCTAATCTCGGTGTGTCAGTCTATTTCTAATTTTGTTTTAGGTTGTCGTTCCATAAGATATGATAATTTAATTTGTCTGCAGACCTAAAGGTTTTGGAAGTTTTTGGCCTAGTTTCGTCCATTTCCATTCAATCATTCTATAATTAAGGTTATTGAATTTTTCTTTAACTGCAAACTTTGTAACTTTTGTATTTATAATTTTTTACACTAAGTGCACACTTTAAAAATGAGTTTAAATTATTTTTTTTAAATTTTTTATTGATAATTATAATTTTTTTGTTAGTTTATATATTTTTGAAGAGTAACGTAAACTAGTGCCTTGAACTGTTCCTCACACACAAACGGGCATTCTTGTGAGCAATATTTTTCTTTTGGGTAAAATATGTCAATAATTGTACATTTAATGGAAATAAATAATCTTGAAATAAATAATCTTGAAATAAATAATCTTGAATCTTCGATATTGTGGACATTCTATTGAATGTAATGTATGCTGTTTCTTAGGTAAATCCCAAATATCAAACATTGTGGTTTATTATTTTTGAGCTGTTATTTAACAAAATGTGGTTATATGACATTACTATGGATCAATGAATAACTGAAGGATAAAATTAATACTATTTAAATATTACGTGCTCCTGTACCATGATTCATTACTAAGCCAGTCCTTATTAAATTATCATGACTCATGCTTAAAATGGAGATTTCATTCTACAAGAACTGTTCTTTTTTTATCTCTCTTGAGATGGGTTATTATGAAAAAAGAACACCACTAAAATTGCAATATAACTGTGTTAAACATGAAGAAACTTTTCATAATTTAAATTTAACAAGTTTACAGTCATGAGGTGCTTTATAAAGAAACAGAGCCTTCTTTGAAACAATGAAAGTCTTGTTTTCCTGGAAAACTTGAAAGATATTTACATTGTAATAATATTTATTTTACTTGAATTTAGTAGCTATAGTTTTAATGACGCAGTAATATTTCCAAATTTAGAGAATAAGTTATTACAAAATGTCTCAAGGTAAAACGTGAGCACTGGTCTGATAAACCCTTTTTGTTTTGATGTCTCCAGAGTCCTAAATCACAATCTGTTCAAATTTATACAAGCAACTATATCTAAAGAGTGTTAAAATAAAGTAGGAACGTAATTTACAAAGTGATTCCTTGGTCCAAAATAATTGGAAAGTCAAGAATGTACCTTTTTCCTAAATCACTCCGTTAACCAGATAACCACCATTTCGTATTCTTTACATATTTTTTTTTCTCTATGGATTGTTTTGATTGGACCCTAAGAAAATTTGTATGTATGTGAAGGTATTAAAGAATTATCTTGGTCTAATTCACATTTAGAAAACTTAACTTTATTTAAATTTAAATTTAAAATAAAATATCCAGAACACTTTTTTGCATTTCAAATGTCCTATTAAACGACACCAAGCTTAAAAATATTGAATAAAATAGCTGAAATATCTAAATTTCTTTTTGCAATTAAGGTTAAATGAAGTAGAACAAGGTTATACTCCATACAACGATTATGTTTCAGCTATCGTTATTCTATCTGTTTTAAATCCCGTTCATTGTTTAATCAGGATAAGTGGTTTAACATTAAACCGTCTTGCTGATCCATACTCAGCAATCCTTGGCCTACATTCCATAACTTGAGATACTCGTAAACCTGTGATGTATTTTACCTGGACCAATAACAGTAGGATAGTATTATATATACATTTCTCATCGAACCCCATGAAGAAATTAATGTTTACGAAATTAAAACATATCACTTTTTTGTGAGCGGACTAATCAGTTTTATTGATTATTTTAGTAAATTTCTTTCATGTTATTTTCAATCGTTTATATTCTTGAGTTATTTGTCAACTTAAAAAGGGTATCCTTGCATACTTAAAGCATGAAAAGATATGAAAATAAAATTTGTGGTTAAATTAAAATAAAATGGTTTCTCATAGCAATGGCCAAAGTTTTCAGTATCTAATAAATATGCCTTGATAAACTGCAAAACAATCTACGGGAAAAATCCTTAATAAACGAAAAAAAACTCAAATCACTTGGTTTTTATAACTGCATACATCCTAACAAAATGATGGCTAATCGTAATATTTCAATCCTCCCCCACAAAATTAATTGTAATATTTGGTTTTTAACCGCAGTGTTGGTATGCAATGTTGACTTTAGACTGGGTTGCAGTGGTATTTGTTCAAGGGATATTACGAAAAAAAGTGTGTATGTTTGCATTTTCCATCTCAATTTCCACTAAATAATCGTGTTAACCAAAATTTTCTTTCCTGTATCTATTTCATTTCTCCTAACAGATAAAAAATTAATTAAAGTTTTCTTGACTACACGAACAAAGAAATTAAATTACTAAAATATACATTGAAAACTGTTTGGAAAGAAAGTGATTCATTGTAGGTTGATTTTAATTTAAAATTAATATGTTATTTAGATAAAACCAGTTTATTCTTTACCAAAACAGTAACATCGAGGGTAGGCCTGTATAGAAACAAGTTAACGAAGTAACAACATTATTATGAGATAGTACAATGCACAAATATTTTGGAAACCTATAAATAATTAGGTACAAAATAATCTATTCTGTTATAAAATTGGGGTGGTTTCTGTTTGTCTGTCTGTCTGTGTGGCAGCCACGACTAAAATACTAAACTATGTAGTAGGGTTTATTCATTCTTAAACTATGTCATTGATTATGGAAATAAAGAAATATTCTACAACCGTAAGTTATACAAATGTATATATAAAATTTAAACAGTAGGAAAATTACAATGTATTTCATACTTTTTCTATACATTTGGTGGTTTTTGTTTATAAATTCGAACTACTTAACAAGTCTTTGGATTATGCAGTATAGCACATCTTCACATTGCAAAGCACGGGCACAGCAGCTAGTATGAAATAAAATTTTAAATTGGTGGATAAAAGAAAATTATAGCTAGGAAAAACAGTATCATACTACACTGGGTACTTACCTCAAAACTCAAACATAGCCAGACAAGTAGGATCAAGTTGTCTCTACCGAAGACTTAACTTGACATCCAAACTGTCATCTTAAATTGGCAGAAAGGGAAATTGAATTGATTTCGTAAAGGTTTCTTTTGGACGTAACGATTTTGTCCTTTTATCATAATAAGTTCATGCTTATGTGTTAAGACTTCATTTCAATGAGGTGTGATGCCAAATATTTGTGGGAATAAATAAACTGCCTTTGTCATTTAAAGAGTATATAATTTAAAGTATTCATCTAAATCCTAGAACATATAATAATACAAGGTTGCTCGAATTATGTTAATATCATCAAACATTTGACATTGTATAGGTTGTAAAAATAAAAGTTTTTTATGAAAACCAAATTATGATGGCTCTTGGTCATGCAGTAGATCAAACTTTTATAAATTATTTAAACAGACCACCCACAGTTTGTAAAAAAATATCTTACCAATATTTAGGATATTTATTTGTATAATTCCTATCGTTTGCTAAATGCTGATAATATATTTATGACACAACAAAATAACTAAAAAAACTATAGTTTTGAGATGTGTCCATTCCGTTTTTGGTGAAACGTCATAAAAATGAAGATTACAAATATATTAGTGAGGTTTTTATTTATAGATTTTCAAGACCAAAAACACCAGTTTGTGATAAGGATTATTACAACAGTTTCCTATAAATGCCAGTGCATTTAAATAATCAAGCCCCAACAGTAATTATAACCCGATGTTCATTTTATCTTACAAAGATTCTAGTTTTAGATTATTAGTTAATTTAGAGCTTTGAATAGCTTGAATATAAATAGCCTTGTTTATATTCATACATTAAGCCATGATATCCGGGTTCAAAGGCAGCACTTCATAGAATATCAAAATCTACGTCAATGTACAGTGCCATGTAACGGTTTAAGTTATTAAAAACTATCTGGAAATATAATCTTTGCATAGCAAAATAAATTACTTTCTAATAACATTTTAGTTGCTAAATAAAAATATCATCATTGTTGTTTATTTTTAATAATATCCATTTATTTATATGAAAATACCCATAACGACAGCCTAAATTAAAGATTGTAGACTTATTATAATTGAAAACCATGAAACAATTATACGTTTTATATTGCTTGAGAACGTAAACCACCTATTTATTACTCGAAAAATATTAATTCACTCATAATTAACATTAAAAAAGATTAATACAATCAAACAAACAATTACAGATTACATAGCTCCTGACAAAAGGATGTCCATACACGGAAGCATCTATATTTTAATCAATTAAGTTTCTGACCTCAGTTGCAGTAAGGCAATATATATATACCGTAAGACGGTCAATACTCTACAATATATGGGCAGAGATATCTTACACCAGAAAGTGTTCGAAGAATGTTTTTGTTGTCAGCTACAGAAGAAGCCTTAATGAAATATCGATGCTTTGCTCTTAAAACTAATTAAATTATTATCTAAATATTATCGAAACAGATGAATTGAGTATTTTTCATCTTAACATTTGACCAAATGTTTCAAATTCAAAGTTATATCATCGTCAAACACTTAACATAGAAATTAGTCACACATTGTTAGTGTTTTACTTTCAGGTTGTTTTGGTACGAACAAAAAATTTTGTGGAACGGGCAAAAATGCTATTTAACGCATTGATAAAATTAGTAAATAGACTAAACATATTCAATTGGTCTTAGCTTGTTAACCCAAGTAAATCTTAAAAGTCTTAGACGATTGTCATATCTGTTACGTTGTTTATGATAACGTTTATTGAGAAAAGAGTCGAAACGAAAAATACTGTACAAAAGTTATAGTGACCGAAACTGTATTTTTGGTTTTTCCAAGATGATATAACTGAAAACTATAGTTAAACATGTATTTTAACAAACTTGTAAGTAAAACTTTACGTTTTTAATTCAATGTCTTTGTCGTATTTGTCATGCTAAGAAATATTCACAAAATATGACACCAAAACTTTAGTATAAGTTATAAAACATATATTTGTTTACGAAAGATTACGATGTGTATTGCGTTTAAAATGTTCCTGTTATTTAGTTGTAAAACAACTCAATAATTACCTGATTCCTCTCAAAGTCCAGTACTGTTATACTATAATACGATGTTATAAGATGTAAGACGATGTAAAAAGATGTTATACTATAATACGAATGAGCGGTTTGTACATTGTATATATGTAAACTAATATTGGACTCACCGTGACGATTGTATTTTAAAACAACGAGCAATTGAACAGGAAATTCTGAAAAATTAAAATAAAATAATGTGAGACGTGATAACGTTCATTTAGGGTATACCTTTACTTTGCAGTCTAAAGTATGGTTTTTTTTAAACTTGTTTGCTTTTGCTATTATGGAGATTTTCCCGTTAGTTCGAAAATTTAATTAATTTCATTTTAGTACAGTCCTTCTTATGTTTGTTTATCTATTATATTTACAGTAGAACCAGTTTAAATTTAAAATTTTATTTTAAAACTTGGGCTTCTCCCCACCTACTGAAAATACCCATTGGCAGTGCAAAGAACACAACAACTCCTGCTAAACAACAATCTATCACATTTTAAGTCGCCTCGTTTGACAAGTCAGGGAAAATTGGGGTCCTGCAAGCCTGAGAAACTGCATGGGATAAAACCAAATTGGATTTTATTAAAGTAACAATATTAATTATTATTTCACTATGTATTGAAAGTTATTAGTTCAGTGTGGATTTTAAAGTTAGGTCACGTAGCTTTCTAGCATTTACTCACGTACAACTCAATTTCATCTCTCAGTTGTATTTAAGTGGATATATATCGGGCCACATCAACAGGCCTGTCATGTTTTCGTTAAGTCTAACTAGAGTGACAATTTTTTAACCTTCACAATATCATGCTGTTACAACATAAATCTGTGTTTAAATTTTTAATATACCCAAGTTCTTTAATTAGGCAAATTATGGTCACTGATGTTTTAATGTTTTACTGATTTTCATAAATCGCCTATTGAAGTTATTGAATTAACTTATTTAGTGAATAGTTGTATTAAATCCTTTAAGGATATTAAGTAAACTGCAAAATAAAGCGATTATATTTTTAAATCAATTTCCAACAAGTTTTAGATCAACAAGAATATTACTAAAATTGCTCCATGGTTAAGGTTTTCATCAAATCTATGTTTATTATCATGCGGATCATTGAGGGTTTCATAGGTTATTATATTTTATCAGGAAACCTTTTTTACATTTAGTATTACTATAATTGTTTTAATCTTATTGGATAAATACAATGGTTATTTTTTTAACCTAGGATATATTTGTTGCACAAAAAACCCGATTTGGTAATGAAAAATAAAAACAAATTTCCATTTGTAATCAAGTTAAGTGGCCTGATAAAGATCAAATCAGGTAAGCTAATAAATCGAATAGGTAGTAAAGTGGGGTTGCCTGACGTATAAGCCACACATTTTGGTTTATATCCCTACCACAGAGAGTGACTTTTTACTACAGTTTTAGACGTGTTGAATTGAAAATTGTTATTGATTTAAAGCCTGCTCTCTTCCTCTCAAAAATAGAGTATCTCAAATAATGAATAAAAAAATGAAATTTCATTAAAAGTGTCACGATGAATTAGGCTATAATTAACTTACAAAAATAATGTAAGCTCTAAAATATAGGAAAAGTATTAAAAATTTAAAAAAAACCTTCCCCAGCGAGCCAAAGGCAAGCTCTAAATGTATTCAACTATTACCTACTTCAACATATGAGGTAAATAATGAACTAAATATGAGAAAAATCGAAATCTAAATCTGGGGTTATTTAGCGAATTTCCCTATAGAGAAGTAGCTATTACCATAGGTGGCACGGTAAGGCCTAGGCCCGGGACCGATTTACTTTTTTATTTTGATATCCCCAGAGGCTGAAAACACAATTCGATCAAATGTTTATATTTTTATAAACGCGATAACTTTAGTAATTTCTTTTCCGTTTTTAATCTTTTGAAATTTAGTTTAAAGGTGTAAGTCAAGATAAACTTGAACGAGTTCGCGAACTAGCACGATTGGACCATGGGAACGCGGTTTTCCGGTGGGTCGGGGGTTATGGGGTAAAAAAAGAAATTTCTTATTTTTGACCCTAAAAAAGGGGTCAATTCTCTCTAGACCTTTTTAAAGAACTTGAAAAAACTAATAATTTAGTATATCAAAGTGTTTTTGTACGATTATTGGTAACGAAAAACATATAAATTTAAAATTCCCATGTTATTCTTTAGGAGAATATTGTAACATGTTGTAGTTTGCTTGTTTATGGATATATTTTAATAAAACTTGGCAAATCTATTTATTTTTTACTTTGTTATACTTATGTTAAAAACTTTATTAATTTCCTTGTAGCAACAAACCTAGGTACTCGTTGTACCTAATGTTATTTAAATGGATTTAATTGAATATCAATTCAGACAAATGGAAATTGACTTAGGCCGGTATTACACTATCATAGTTCTATGACATATTATATTATCAAATATATGATAATATGTTCTCTCAAGGAGAACATATTATCATAGTTCAAAACCATTATAATAGTTGGTACATTACACTGTAATAATTTTCATCAAAGACATATGATAATAGATATATGTCATAGAACTATAATACGGGCCTTACTCAGCAGGCTTGATGTGAACGGAGTATTTGTTTATCTTTCCTCTGTTGGACTAAATTTCTTTCAGGGGTCATTAAATCTTGTGTAATTTGTTTTAGAAAAGAAATGAGACTGGTTTTAGTTATGTCTGAAAACATCTAAACTATTTCTATAGTAAATTTACGAATAATAATAATCGAAAGAGTATCACCTAATAATTATAATTGGTAAATACACAAATTGAAACATATTATTTTTTTCCTTTACAGGCTTAAAATGAAATACTACGGTAAGGACCGTAGCAATAAATGTGTATGTAGTACCTTGGAAAAATATAAAAGCACAAGGGTTATTATTGTTTATTTTAAAGCCAAGCAGTACTTATTTTAAATATATGCTATTAAACCAAGCAAACGGTAGTGAATTCTTAAGATGTTTTGGAGGTGGGTGTTCTTCTATGAATCAGAATAATGCGTTGGACGCCTTGATAAATCTGTAGATTCTAAGGTCAGGCCAGGGGAAGTCGTTTATTGTAACGCTGGTTTTAGAATATAATTCATAGTTTTATGTATGAATTAAATTACTAAAATATGTTTGTATATAAATATGCATTTTTTTCTGAAAAGGAACCTTAATAATTTATACATTATTTTGTTGATAAACTTACTGAGTAATGTGAAGAACCTAAAACTTTAAACTTATTTGCTTTTGAAGTTTGTTACCAAACCAAATATCATAAAAAATTTCAATGAATTTGTCATTGTTTTGACGGACTTTTAAAGATAGTTTAAGGTAAATGGTAACGCTAGTCCTAAATAGGTAAAATTAGTAACTAATTAATTAACATATTGACGTAATGAGTAATTCATAATAAATACATTTTAAATTGCAAAGACGGTTAATAGAAACATTGGATCTAAGCCAGATTTTTATTATATTGAATTTTTAATAGGTATTAAAATGCATAACAAAATAGCATTGTTCATGTATTTCCAACCAAATGTCTTCCACATCAGTCTTTGATACATGATATAAAATTTTAATTAATTTATAGGAATGTGATAAGTTTCAATTGAATAAATTATACAGGGTGATCAACTCAAGGAGGCCACCATTGGGATATCGGAAACGGTAAGAATTAGAGAAAACTTTAAATGGGGGACATTCCTTTATTTTTTGAGGCAGTTAAATATATTATCTTATTTTTTTTTAAATTCAGCCGCCATTTTCCAAAATGGCGGCCAACTTTGAAATTTCTTATGGGACAGCCTATATTTTATCATGTTTTCGGATAGAACAGGCAATTTAAAAACTTTTTTATTCTTGACATTTTTTCGATAAACCCACTCGTTTGGGAGTTACAGCCTATGGAAAAATGACTTCCGGTGTACATTTTACATCATGTAGCTCCTAAACAAGTAGGTTTATAGCGAAAGTTCAAAAAGTAAATAAGTCAAATAAGTCTTAAAATTGCATCCACATTCCAAAAAGACCATAAAATACACAGTTTTCAACTTTTCAAGTTAGCCGCCATTTTGGAAATAATGGAATTAATAGTTTTAACGAATTTTATGGTCTTTTTGGAATGTGGATGCAATTTTAAGACTTATTTGACTTATTTACTTTTTGAATTTTCGCTATAAACCTAATTCCTGTTTAGGAGCTACATGATGTAAAATGTACACCGGAAGTCATTTTTCCATAGGCTGTAACTCCTAAACGAGTGGGTTTATCGAAAAAATGTCAAGCATAAAAAAATTTTTAAATTGCCTGTTCTATCAGAAAACATGATAAAATATAGGATGTTCCATAAGAAATTTCAAAGTTGGCCGCCATTTTGGAAAATGGTGGCTGAATTTCGAAAAAATAAAATCATATCTTTAACTGCCTCAAAAAATAAAGGAATGTCCCCCATTTAAGGTTTTCTCTAATTCTTACCGTTTCCGATATCCCAATGGTGGCCTCCTTGAGTTGATCACCCTGTATAGAATGTAGCCTTTAAATTACCTTATCAGATAAGGCATTCACATAGAAAAAAGTAGTTTTGAATCCCAAAGACTCGTAAGATTACAATGTAGATATGTGAACGATTATTTTATAGCCAAAGGTTTTATTGATGCTTATACACCATGAGAGGAAATGACGGTACCATCTAAATTGAATCACCTTACTTTTGCGACTTTCTATATTACTTTGTACAGTAAATGTAAACCACCCCAATCAATATTAAGGGTTTCGTTTAATATTTATAGATAGAAAGCTTATGAAAACAATGTTATTGGTATTAAATATTATATCACAGCTAACTACAAGTTAAAAATGGGGAAAATGCGGATTTTAGGATTGAGTCTATCAGAAAATATGGACCTTTAATTAGACAGCTGTAGGCAAAGTTTACCAATAATGTATTAGTCAAAGTTTGTTGTTAGTTTTTGTTTTGGGAAACAGACTTTCGCCGGAAATGAAACATGGCTGCAGGAAATTGGCTTGAAGGTACACCACAACCTGCACGTTCCAAACTTATGTGTAATACGTTTATAAAATAAGTTTTATTATTTATTAATATACATTTTGATACGTGATAAAGTATCCAGTATAAGTATAATGAATATTACTCAAAGAAACGGGTCTGGAAGAACATTTTCTAATTTTGCCTACAGCTAGCTTAAGGCCTTAACAAGCCCAAGCCATAGGTCCCATTTCATATAGCTTAACCCCATTTCTTAAGTCCTAGCCTACTTACTTGGCTCTAGTATCCGATAATGTAATTGTTTTATTTACCATTTCACTGAACTGTATCTACTTATTCAATATTTAAATTATGTTTGTAATAATGTGTTGCCAAATTAATGAACAATTCCCATAATTTATTTCGTGTTGAACATAAGAATAAAAATCCGTTTCGATAAACGGATTGTTATATCATAAATAAGGAGGTGAAACCGAAAGTATGGGACGGTAGAGTCGTCCTGTAATCCAGCGACTAGGATTTCACTATTCGTATATATTTATAGGCATACACTGTGTGTTGTGTATGCGGATTAACATCAAAACTAGTGATTAATACGACTATCCACGGTACTATCCTGATAATTAAACCAATTCATAAATTACAAGGCAAAATGTTAGTTGTCATCAGCTCTATGGGCTATTATATGTAATGTCTTTAGCTGTTACTGAGTGTCCATCGCCAGCGTCTTTGTCTAATTCAGCGTTTGACGCAAAAGACGCGTTCAAAACTACAATATCATGCCACTCATCCTGCACTCATCTACATTCAATTTGGCTAATAATACCTAATTTTGTATGGTCACCATATCAGATAAAAGTAATTAAGTATTGGGGAGCAGTGCGCGAATACCACTCCCATGTTATTCTTATGGGAAAACATGTGATTAGATAGGTACATTTATTTTTAAAACCATTAGAGATATTGACTTAAATTTTTTTTAAATTCATTCCTTAGATTGTTTTCTATGATTTCATGCTATATAAACAAGAAATTAGGTCTAGTTTTTAAAATATAAAATTAAAAAAATTACTAATTTTTAATTGTGTTTTTTTTTATTATAAACTATTTATTTTTAAAGTAAAATTAATGGTAACATTCTAAAAATGCATGAAACTATTCACCATGGTAACAGGAAGTATTGTGTAAAATTTTGGCTTGATGAGTTAAGTAGTTTTCTTTAGAATGGTACCTAAACTTATAAAAACTAACTTTCAGATATTAACATTTAAACCCTTGAAGGGCAGGCTAAGTAGAATCCTGAAGGGCCCTCTTTCAAAAATCCGAGAAAATTATTTTTATTTACAATATTAGACTATGGGTACTCAAATTGTTCAGTTTTTTATCCTAAATGCAAAAATGCAGTTTGATTGAAGATAAGACTATTACAAGCTTAGTAAATCAGGAAAACCCGGGAAAATGGGTAGTTTTCTTAATTTATCTTAATGGAGGATTAAAGATTCCTTCTTATGTAAGAAAAAAATCCAAAGTATAAAGTGATATATATTTTCTTAAACAGCAAAAAATACACAATATTTTGCCATCATTTAATAAAAGTTAATTTTTTGAGCATTTTCACGCACTGCTCCCCTTAAGTAAAGAAATCCTGTATGATGCGCCTTGGGTGTGCCGGGACGTGTAAGGTGTTCTCCAGAGCGTCCAGCATATCTCATCACCTCGCAGAACTAAATGCGTTTCGCAAATGAGTGTTACAAACAGCATAACCCGACGAAAGTAGTGGTTAAAATCCACAGCTCTCGTCTAGGCTTGCTCGACCGTTAGCTACCCCTTCCGAAGCCGTACCGAAAAAGGGTCATGACCTCCTCAGCGGTTGGATTTATTCAGTCCTACTTTTATAAGAATTTGAAAGAGAATTGCAGGTCTAGGTCTCCCTTCCCCTCAAAATGTTTCCCTTCCCCTTCCCCACCATGAGCACTAGCTGTTTTTTTATCGGCTTAAGGGAAACACCCCCTCATGTAGACATGCATTGTACGTGTTCAAAAGTATTTAGATTTATTGATCAAATAAAGCTTCATAAATTCACTTAATATAAGGGAATACAATTTCATAATATATTCATCTCAAAATTAAACAAACTATTTGGCCTAGTACATTGAATTTAATACTATGCAAGACCATGTGGCACGCAGAAGTTAGTATTGATTATTATTACGAGATTACGTTATCTTTACACATTTGAACAAAATTAGTCCAAACAGTTCAATAGAAAAAAATATATATATGTGGTTTTAAATATAGAAAAGGGTACATCAAAATCTGTTCTAGGCACGCTAGACACACGAATTGCTAGCATCATGTTTGAATGTAAATGCCAGACACAAAACCTTGGGTCCGAGATAAAGTCTGTTCTGCAGACAAAAACGTTTAAACACGTTCAACCAGACGAGGTGGTCGTGACTGCTTCTAAACGTGGTTTGAATATAACAAAACTTGTTTCTTCAAAGTTTTCATTTAGTGAAAAGAACTTCTGAAATTTTGTTGACTTACTGTCTAGTAGGCCTAATCTATACCTAATTTTCTTTTAATCTCAACAGTGCTTAAATGAATAAAATTATCTTCATTTGATTGGATTGATCAATAAATTATTTGATAATAATGCTTCAATTAAATTATTAAATCTTTTATTAACACATGTGTGGATGTTGTATGACAAAATAATAATGAAAGCATCGAACTAAAAATATTTTAATGAAAATAAATTATACATTTATCCAACTGGAAAATGTTTTTGTCTATTAAAATTACAACAAAAATGTTAAAGACATACATGAAATTACAACTATTATTCAACAATGAATGAAGGAAACCTTATGTTTATTATTAGGAACCACAATGGTTCGCGTTGTGGTACGATACAGATAATTTATTACTAAACAGATCTATATTGAACTAAACACTTGTCTAAAATCATTGTGGTTTCACTGTATGAGAATTGTTTTATTTTATAACTCTTGACTGCTTTTATTACGAAAAACAGGCATTACTACAAGAGCAATATTACATTATAACAAAAAGATAAGGGTGACGTTTCATGAACTCATTTGTCAAAATTAAAATATACAAATTTGCAGTCCTGAAGTTTTCATTAAGGGACGAATTCTAATTTAGAACAAGGAAAGTCCTCTTTCATTCACAGAATTACTGAAAGAAATTAACATTGAAATAACTTTTTGAAACAACTTGATTGTGATGGTATTGGGTACAAATTGTCAAAACCGTTAGTCTATTTCTCCATCAAAAATAGCTCCGTTACAAACAAGTGTATTATGAATATAATATTTGAGCCAGCACCGGTTATGAGTGTGACACTACTCACATAACTCATGGAAATTACTAAGTTAAACGTGCCAAGCAGTATTGTAAACTAGTTACTCAATAAGTAATTATTTTAAGTAATGGAGCTATTTCATATTCAAATTATATCACAACAAAGATTTAGTTTAAAGCATTTGACCGTTAATCTTGGTAAACACACAAACGTAATGTTTGACCTGCAGTAGGCTACTATTACACACGTTTACATACGGAATCTTTGTGGTAAAAAAATTGGAATTGGCAAAACTATTTTTTTTTTCATATTTTGTTGGATTTTGTTATTCAGAGTAAGATGTTTAGATATCAAAACCTGCAGATCTAAACCTAGCAATCCTTATATTTTATTTTCAAGTCACGTATACTCCCTCGAGATACCCGTAAACCTTTGATATGTTTTAGCTTTACCGATAAACGAAGGGTTACATATACCTATCTTATGAAATACCTCTTTTCGGTTAAGTTTTCTGTATTTAATAAAATAAGTTATACTTATTATGGATGTCCAAGAATAACCAACATAAATTTGTTTAGTTTTAGAAACTTAATTCCGTCTATTTCAATGTTTTTTTATATGCCTGTATTTGTGTTGAAGACTTTCTAAATCTTAAGCTATTTGTGTTACGTGTGAACAAAACGGATTAGGAAGAGATTGCGTTAACCTTTAGCATTATAATAAACTGTTTAGACCACTTAAATAACCTGTCATAAATTTTAACGTGTTTAGATAGTATTCATTTACAACTTCATCATCTTTCGTCTTCAGTGTTCCTCCTCTTTATCATAGTCACTTGAGACACTGAACAATCAACAGGGCAATGACCAACCGGAGATGAACACCAATTAATTAGCCACCTCTACAATATTACATGTCTCCGATATCAGCCTGTTGTGTCACTGTGTAAGTTATATAATAAATTATACATAATTTACTGTTTAGGTGGACTTTGTGATTAAAGTTAACAAAATGCACTTAACATTTAGAAGTATTGAGTCAAGATTAAAACTACACGAGTCTACCATACTTAAAAAGTACTTAGTAGGTTATACAAATGTATCAAAACTAATATATTTGTTTAGGTTAAAACTCCGCAAATTTACCCTGCATATTACACATAATGTCCTCAAAGGGTATAAGTGGAAGAATTTTCGATAATTGTCCAATCATGTTTTGAGCCCTAATATAGTAAAAATTAAGTTCTTTGCTGTAGAGTTAAGTTTACTTCATACCCTTTAGCCTTTTAGAAGCAATAAAAATAAGAAAATATTTAGAATCAGTTTAATTTAAGTATGAAAAATCAATATTTAACTTTTAATGCTCAATTTATTACTAAATTTTACTTATTTACTAATTTATGATAATTATATAGTTTCAAAACAAAAGGTGGCATATATTCTTTTTTCAATTTTCAGTTCCGGTTTGATTAAAGACGACAACAAGTCCGTGATCGAATCACTGGTGATTGTTCCTGCTCGTTCTAATTACTTTTTTCCTCTCTCGTTTAGTTTAGTAAACGTGTTTTTTTCATTTATCCCAGAGAAAATAAAATTTAGTTTATTGATAACATTGTAGACTTTTGAGGTGTGCTACTACTGAGTGCTATGCATCACAACATTGATCGTGGTATTTGTTTATTTGGGTAGAATAATGGTAGCAGTTGAAACTATTGGAAACATATTTGCTACATATGTAAACATATTATGTGTGTATTATTTCACTAGTATTTTGTTTTCAGTTCAATTTAACATAACAAATAAATATCATTCCATAATGTACTTTTTAAATTAAGATTCTCATGTTGAATGTTTCAATGTTGAATCGAAAGAGGGACATCAATCTGAGGATTATTTTTTAATTGTTCGATTAATTCATAGTGATCACTTAAATAAAAATTGAAAGAGCAATAAATAATATTGCAAATCATAATTTAACACTTGAAAACAATATCGTTATTTTCCATCACTTGTTTCATTAGTTGCTTAATATAATAGTGCTTTAATAACACTTGATAAAATCACTGCAAGTTTGATTTTTTTTTAATAATTTTGTGTTACCACAGTTTTATGAAAACAAATTTAATTAATTAATGGAACTAACTAACAAAAGATTCCTTATTTGTGTAGTATATCATATAAAGTATTGGTCAAAATTTGTATTTTTCTTGTCAAAAAACAATTGAATTGGACGGTCTCCCTACTTAGAACGGTTAAAACGAGCATAATGCGAATTTATTTTCATTTTTGAGTGTGTTTCAATAATTAGATCGTTAGGACCGGGTTCGAATCAAGCAGTTCACCAATAAAACTCTTAAACTATTTGATTATTTCGTGATTTTGTGTTAAAGAACCTACATGAAGCTGTTAGTTTACCTACTTCAAACAAAACTTCTTGAAAACTGTCTTTGATTTAGCATTCCCTATACCAAAAGTAGTATGATGTTATAACGGATCTATTTTTCAGTGTACCTAAGATATTCTGAATTATGGAAATAGTTATTTGTGTAACTAGTGGTGAAAGTGGCACTTTGCTGCACACGAGAGCAATGTTTACGCACGAGCCGCAGGCGAGTGCGGAATGATCTCGAGTGCAGCAAAGGCCTTTTTCACTCGTGTTACACATTATATTTTTCCTACAGTGACTATAAAGCGTATAAATAATTAGTCTTTCAAACACTATACAACACGTTTTTAAGGTTCAGCTGGCAACACAAATGGTGCCCTAGAGAAAGTAGTACCCGCGGTCCGTATCACTCCGCTATTTTTCCTCGGCAAGAAATGTGCTCCACGTTTTGAGAATATAGTTCCGTATGTTTTTCTAATTTGAAGTGGTTTCCGCGCCTAAATAATGCTTTAAAGGTATTTTCTTGTTTATTAAGATCGTAGGAATGTTTTAAAAACGTTTAAAAGAAAAGTCCAGAAAGTTCAGAAATACCGAAACTATAAACACGAAATGACAGGTTATAATAGTCGTAGTTATAATCGGTCGGTGGTTATCAGGTCGGTCGTAGTTATAATAGTCAATCAGCTGCTCATAGTATTATTACCTTTAAGTGTTGCCAACCTATTTCCAAGCGTACACGGATTACGTGCATAATAAAACCACGCTGTTTTGTGTTGTTTCGTTGGAATCCTGATGTGCGGCAAAGTATAAACCGTACGACAAAGTATAAATATGCAGCAATTAGCAGCTTTCTGTACTATAAACAGTACAAGGAAGCCAACGTTGTCGGGTGACTGTAGGAAAAAACATGTTTGTACTAATTGTTGTGGCTTGCCTCTGAACCGCCACCGTATAGGGTGTAGTGGTTTAATTTATCTTAAATTTCGTCCCAGTCTAGTTGTCATTTACTAATCAATAACAACAATCTTATGACCAATTTCTGTTGCAATTTAGATGTTACTAGTAAAGAATTATAAATAAAGATTATTTTGACGAAATAATAATAATAAGTTAATTTGTACCATGGAAACAAACAAAAACAAACAACAACTATTATTACGACGCAGATGCTATTGTAAAGAGTGTCGAATGTAAAAACTTTGTTTTAATCCATCTAAACATGGCTAACGTAACCAATTCAAATTTAAGGTAACCTGGTGATAAACAAATTCTTCTATTTTAAAAGTAGAGAACTATCTTAAATATTACCACGTATAAACGCTGTTACTAAAAAATCTTTAGCTCCCGAAAGAGGTTGGGGCAAGTTTCCGTAATGGGCAACATTTATTATCCAAGAGGCACTTTTGGGCAATTACATTGATGATTTACACACTGACGAAGGAAGTTTGTTTTTCAGTGCTTACCAGATGTTTTGAGCAGAATATTCTTTCAATTTACGAGTACAACAAAACTATTATTATGTAAATTGGCCATATTTGTAATTGTCAACTGTGGCAGCTGAATTGCCACAAAAATGTGAAATAAGATCATTAGAAATCGGGTAATCATTTAGAATATAACAACTCAGAAGAAACATCATGTTGGTCGCAACCACCCTTATTACGAAACATAGCATTATAAAATTATATATAACTACCTATAAACAATAATTGCAAATGTTATCTATATATTAATTTGAAACTGTTTTTTCTTTGTGACAGCTAATTTGAGAGAACGGCTGGGTGTAGAAACTCGGTATGGGTCTCTAAAGAAAGGTCTTGGTCTGTAGATGAGCCATCAAAAGAGAAAAGTGGTAAATTCCCTTGAGGCTCTGCCCCAGTGGCCTTTAAATACACATCCCATGTTATTCTTATGGAGGAAAACGGGGTTTTGTCACAGCTAATTACAGAGAACGGCTGGGCGTAGAAACTTGGCAGGGGTCTCTAAAGAAGGTCTTAGTCTGTAGATGAGCCATCAAAAGAGAAGCAAGGTAAATTCCCTTGGTGCTCTGCCCCAGAGGCCTTTAAAGTTCCCTCTTCGGATTTGTTTACATTACGACCATATGCATACATTTACACTACTTTTGAATGAAACAGCTGTTAATATTTAAATTGTGATTTACCAAATTTGTCAAAATGAAGTATTTGCAATGGGTTTTTTCTGATTTTAAAACAGATTTTATTCTGAATCGTGCCATGTTTTGCAATATAATGTTCTATTACCAAATCAGTGGAAAATCCTAATATCACAGTAACTCTTAAAATTATTTCTTATGGAGTTAACTTATATTATATTATATCTATTGTATGGGTTGGTTTCTGCCTTTTTTACCACTTCTTGGAGATTGCACGTAGACGATATTCTTTGGCGTAGGCCTATTGCATCTTTAGTAGACGATACTTGGTTGGTGTAATTTTAAAAATTACAATGGAAAAAAGTCAGAAATACTGGACAATTTGATATAATAAAAATAAAACTGAATTAACACTGTGCTAAATTTCTTGAGCAATAATTGAAAGAGCCGATTTTCAAACAATGGAAACAGGAAAGTCATAGAACACAACCAAGTACAGTAGAAGAAATAGAAATAATGTTTTTCTTCATTTATAATCGTTATTATAGACAACCTAATGCGGCTATGAGTGGGGAAAATTTGTAAAAAACACTAAAAAACAAGGTCAGCTTTTGAAAAAAGATAAGATATTTACAAAAAATTTTGATTATATCTAACTGCTGTGTACATCTTGAGTATTTCCATAATCTTTCAATCGACTCTTATAAAGTCATCGGAAATTAGGACTGTTATTCGTTTTAAAATAACGCCTGTAATGCTTCGCAATCGCTCAAATTCGAGCAACAGGTACACTAGTTTAGAAGTATTTTATAATTATATTATATTTCAGTAACATTATAGAATAATAAAATCAGCTTTTCAGAAATTATGCACTCTTGAACTTACATTTGCATTTAAATTCAATTGTCAAAGTAACAGCTTAGTCACAAAAACGTAAAATGAATCATAACTTTGCTAATTGAGTTTTTACTTAGTTTTACTACGTTTATTTCTTAACATGATTACCTTTCACAATGTTGATATTGAACAAATAGTTATGCTTACTTAGTGAGAAAAAGAAAGAAAATGCAAATTGATTATAAACCTACACATTGACACACATTGACGATTTGTTAAGCTAAATCACTCTAAATTAGGCCTACTCTCAAGCTCATTCATTTTATTGTCAGCTGATTTAATACCACATTATATTGAATAATTGTTATTTTTAATTTATTGCAAAATGAGTTTGGTTACAAAAAAGCAGGTTATTTGTTTAATTAAAATATAATACAAAATATGAAACTACTATCCATTAACATCGAAAACATAAATATTGATACGATTCAATTCATATTATTAAATTGTTTACCAGGCCTTTGTAAAACCGCGCAATGAAAAACATTTTCGTTCAAACTTTAATTAATGAGGTGCTTTGTTGCAAAACAAAAGAATGCGTATATTTACCTAAAGGCTAATTAAATTATACGCACTTTGATATTAAAATAAATGACCATGCCCTAGTGATAATAATAAGTAATTGTTCATCCCCCCCCCACAAAACCATAGTTTTAGATTATTAGGTAATCAAGAGCTTTGATTGACTTGTGTATATGGAGCTTCGTTTATATTCATAAAATAAGCCTTTGGTAGCCGGGTTCAAAGGCAATACTCTAGAGAATATCAATAAAATCTACATTAATGTACGATATAACAGTTTAAAATATCCAATACCCCCGCCGCAGTAAACCTGCTTACAACGGGAATTTAAAAAGAAATATTCCCTCAACCATTGTTTTCCCCTTTCAAATAACTCTTAGGCCTAGTGAGTATTTTTGTTTGCTACTACAAGGAATTTCATACATCGTGTTTTCTTATTTAAATTATAGTAGCTTGGTATGAAAAAAATAAATTTAAGTCAGTACATAGGCATACCCGTAAACAATTAAACTACAACGGTTTACTTTTTCTCCATAAGATACTGGTAGGAAATTTAAATCTTTGTTTTTTTAATTGTTCTGTACCTATTAGACGTAAAGAAAAAACGCTTAAATATACCAAATTATCTTTTACATTATTTAAACTAATTGTTTATAACTTTTAAATTATCTTTACAAGATTTACAAAATGAAAGAACGAGTAAGTTTTGTATTGTTATGGTCAAAAATGTTAAACTGAATTTTTTCCACATAAAATCTAAAACTTACTTTCGAAGTTTTGCACTACAATGAAAATATAATCAAACAACTAATTAAGTTTGTGATTTAGAGAATGATCAATTAACCTCGGATATGTATAAATACCAAACACAAAATATACTTTTCAAGGGACTCAGTTAATAAAATAATATTTAACATTGATTATTGGGGCATCTGCTATTAATAAACCAAACGAGTTTAAAATGAACAGCTGTTTCCTCAACCAATATATCTTGAGTGATATTGGACCTTCCTTAACGATCGTAAGAAAAGGTTCGGGATAAATAATCTATCTTTAACGTATCTGCAAACTATAACAAAATCCCTGAAACATAAAATAAGTCCTGTTTATAGTAATCGTGTGTTTTTGGCGTAAATATATTTATCTTGAGGTTTAAATAATTTAAACAATTACTTTTGGTCTGATATATGACCTCTTCTGATTAGTTGATTTATAAATATTTTTATAACGATGGAGTAAAAGCTTTTGGTATTCAATTTGTTTGCCATTTCATTAATAATAATGGAAATTTTAACTCCATTTCAGATATTATGTTTATGTTTCACATATTATTTTAGAAAGCTATATATAACTATAAATAATTCATAAAACTATCCTGACAAATAATATTCTCTTATAAAACAAATAAAAGATTTTTTTATACAATGAAGTATTTACACATATAAAATAAAACACTATAGTTAAAAACACAACGTAAATATTAGTTTAAGCTATATAAAAAAAAAATCAAGGTTGATGAAAACAGTAAAAAATTTACTAAAGTAGCTTTATTGACCAGTGGTGAGAGCAAATTGAAACCTTGCAGTAGTAAAGTAAACCTCATGCATTGGGGATGAGAGTTACAGCTGCTCTGTGGCTGGATTTGAAGAGTTTGGTAGAAACAACTTATAATCTAGAAGCCTTGGATTAGGTAGATACTCAACTCTCAAATAATTATTCACTTTAAACTAAAGGTTTCGTAATGAAATATAAGCAGGGTAAATTCTAGCTGTGTTTCCGTATTGAGGCGTAATTTAATGTAACAAGCATATGAAATGTATTAGTAGTTTACGTAACGATCGTATAAATATGGTCTTAAAGGTTAATCACGCAAGTGGCGTACAATACTTACGACCGTATCTTGAATTATCGTTAGTTATACGTCACTTACATTACGACGTTAGTCACGTAACTCTCTGACGTTCACTCACGTAAAACTCAATTTCATCTCTCAGTTGTATTGACGTAAGTAGATATATCTTGGGCTTCATCAACAAGACAGTCACGTCTTTCGCAATGTCTTACTCGTGCGGAAATTATTTCCAGCCATCAAACCAGCATTGACGTAAAAAGATAGGTCTGGATAAATTGAAAAAAATATCCAAGTTATTTCATATCTCTCAAAATCGATTCATTATTATGACCCATTAGCCAGAGATGTATGCAGAAAAAAGACTCATGTCAACCGGGTTTTAAACAGGTAGCGTACTTTTTCGCAAAGTTCTATTAAAAAGTAAAATCAATCAAACTAGCTTATGTTGAAAATGTTTACAGATAAATTCAAAATGGCGTTACCCAGGCATTTCTCTTATGTTTGTAGTGAAAATACAGTCTTAACGATCGAGTTATTTTCTAAGTAGTGTTAAATGGGATGACAGCTGATAAGTCATTCTTTACCTACTGTAAAAAAAAAAAAAACAGTCCATTCTATTAAAAAACAGTAACTTTTTAAGGGTTTAAAATTTTAACTAGCAGTACTTGGTTTCTATGTAATAAAAAATTCAGATGTTTTTCTATTTATTTTATATATTTTATTATTTAAAATTGGAAGTTAATTTTTGACAAAATTGTATACTTATATACTTAACAAGTTTATAGTGTACCATGCAGAAAAATATAACATGATAATAAGATAATATTTTTCATTGATTAAAATGGATAAAAATAGTAACATGATATTAGTAAATTAGTACATCAAAGGATATAAAATAAGTTTTCAAATAATACAAAATAGTTTGCTAGGAATAATAGTAGTTTCATATTATAAATTATTCATATGCTATTATTACAGTAACATTCATTCTAGATGCAGGCAAGGCAGCATATGCGGGACATTATTAAACATTCCAGCATCCTTTCGTCCGACCTTTAGTGAAATGCCTGACACCTCCTGAAACCTTTGTTTATTACATTTGAATATTTGGATCGTTTGAGGCTATAAACGTACCTGCATTAAACTTTTTCTTAAAATGCAGTGTTATAAATAACAACTCCTACATTAGAACAAATCTGAAAAGTGCAGTACTTGACGTACTTTCTCAAAAAGGTATACAATATAATTATTTGTATGGGCACTTTGATTATCTATAATACAAATCTTATCGATAAAAAAAAGAAAAAAAAAATTCTGAACAGATTTGTCTAAATAATATGATTTTATACGAATAAAAAAATCTGAATATATGTTAACATTTTGTACAACTCGTTGCGTTTCTTGAGCTAAAAAAATCACGATCACACACACCACAATAAAACACAACACATTTTACAACAATTACATTAGTTTATTAGTGTTATTTATCTACAAAAGTCACAATGACAGTCTAACTACACCCGTGAGGACGGTTGTACAGATCTATAACAGTAATCCCTGATGTTGGGTTGTATTACCATAAATCTGGTATTAATCTATATTGGAACAATATTTTCTTATGAACTGGATTACATTTAAAAACATGTTTGAAGATATTTAATACTGTACATTTTACGGAAAATTTATTTGAAAAAAATACTTCTAATAAAGCTATTATATTCATACATTTCAAGAGCTTATTAACGTGTCATTGGTAATTAAAAACAGCATTTTCTTTTGTAATTTAACTATACAAATCTTCCATCTCCTTTGTCCTAGGAAAATTGCTTCAGTGCTAAAACTATCATTTACATAAAAAAATAAAAACATGTATAATGGTTAAGCTAACTGAATTTTGTTGATAATGTTTAATGTATATTGCACATCAGTTTAGAATCACATTGACTTAGTCATTGAAATGTATTAATTTATTTTATTTGTGTATACCTTAAAAAATTTTTACGTTTGCTGTTTTAAAGGAACGGTTAAATAGGGTGATGTGTAACGGATGGGGACTGAGCTGGTCTAGTGGAAGGACGTAGGACTTCGGTTCCTGAGATCCTTGGTTCAAATCCCGTCAGATGGCCAATTGATTTTATCTTACTAACAATGCTAAATTTCGTAGGTCTAGTCAAAATAATTCGAAAAACGATTCCAGGCTAGAGCTAACAAATAAAACATGTTACCTAAACCTTTCGTTATTTAGCATTAATAATTATTGATAGCTAAAACAATGTATCTAAGTATAATGCCTATTACAAATACTATCCAACCACCATTCTTGGTGGATTTACAAAATGTCTTGAGCAACCATGTTGACATATACATTTTTTTCTTCAAAAGCCTATATGTCTAAATTTAGCTGTTACTTAAATGATACAGCTATATTTGGTAAGCATATGATCTTGTAAGTTTGTAGTATGGTTTTTATTCCTCGACAGTTAATTATCTTTTTATATATTTAGTCCATGCAAGATTTTCGAACGTAATAAAGTTATACTATTCACTTAGAAATTATGTTCCAAACTATTTAACGTATAAATTTAATTTTAAAACATATTGAGAAACAATTTATTATTCATCAATAAAGTATTTAAAGTAATTAGTAAGTTATTAGTAAGTAATTAATGAGTAAGTAATAAAGTATTTATTTTATCGAAGTAAAGTATTTATAGTTTTCTACCTTTATATAAAACAAGGTGACCTAAATAGAGACAGCTGAGTCCACTTTGTAGACCAATCTACTAATGCACTTCCAGTGTGAGGTGCAAAGTGTACCCATTAGTTGGCAGAATATACAACTAGGCATCGATATTTAAATTTTGTTGTGGGGGAAACATTTTATTTTAAACTATATTATTGGAACGTTTGGGGTGCAATGACTAGAAATAAAAACACCATTTGGGGAATTAAATAAAACCCGGCCGACTACATGTTTACGGTTTGTTGGAATCTTGAGGACTGGTCAGCAAGGAAACTTTTGGAACGGCGGTTAAACGTGGAGGGAATAGTGGCGTGATAGGTTGAAGCCAATCCGGGAGCTTTATTGAAATCATACGATATGACGTCACAGTCGCCTGATCGCAGTCAGGACACAAATGCAAAACATATTGCCAACTCTTTCTAACACAAATCTAAATATCGTAAAAATGGCAACATTATGGTACATTATTATTGTATACACTACATTTCCTCCCCTTTAAGTTTAAAATATTTTTTTCTTAAAATACGCAATTTTATCAACACATCAAACCAATTAAATAATCATTAAGTAGCCTAAAACAAAAACACTTTTATAAAACAATATTGTATGACTCAATCAAATAATACAAAACAATAAACATTAAAACAAAACAACCTTGATAAAATTGGAAACAAAACACAGAAATACATATTTACAAATTCAACCTTTCAGGAGGTTTTATTTCTCTGGCAGATCGCCTCAATGGCGATGCTTATTTGAGTCGATCAGCTGATCGTACAGGTGATGTAAAGGTCACGTCCGGTGGAGTAAGCGATGAGCGCGTACTACTACGTTTACTACGTCCTGGAGTACGAGGTGTACTCGGCATTTCCGGTCTCATGGGTGAAGCTCGACCAGCTGACTGAGCATTGTTACCAACATCCTGGTCAAACATATGTTCAGCTGGAGGCAACACTACCTCTCTAGTAATATCATTCTGTTGATCATTCAAATTTACCTTAGTGTTTAACCCGACCAGCTGGTCAATATGGCGTTTCCATACAATACCTGAGTCTAATTTTACTAAATAAGATACAGGACTTAACATTTTAATCACTACACCTTGTGTCCATTTATTTCTTCCCCTGTAATCACGAACTAAAACAGGCTGTCCTATTGACAGTTCTCTAGTTTGACTTCCCCCTTTGTTTACAATTTGTTTGTTTTGGTTTGACAAAACCGTTTTACTAACAGAAGGACGTATCAAATCTAATGTAGTTCGCAATACTCTACCGAAAATTAGTTTGGCTGGAGTTTCATTGGTTGTATTATGTACTGCATTTCGATATGCCAACAAAAATCTACTTAAAGCTAAGTCTGGATTTTCATTTGAAAACAAAGCCCCTCTTATTCTTTTCTTTACTGTTTTTACAGCATTTTCCGCCTGGCCATTACTAGCGGGAAAGTAAGGTGGTGTCAGCGTATGCCTAACCCCATTAGCTTTAAGAAACTTGCTAAATTCACAGGATGTAAAAGGAGGGCCATTGTCTGTGACACACTGTTCTGGAATTCCAAACCTTGCAAACATAGGTCTCAATTTATTTATGACTACTTTGGCAGATGTGGAACTGACCTCCTCTACTTCTATCCATTTACTATAAGCATCAACTACAACCATATACAACTTTGAATTAATAGGGCCTAAAAAATCTATGTGTAATCGTTGCCACGCTGACTTTGGGTATTCCCATACATGTAAATATGACCTTGACGGGCTTTGACGTTCCAT
Source organism: Macrosteles quadrilineatus (assembly GCF_028750875.1). Lineage (NCBI taxonomy): Eukaryota > Metazoa > Arthropoda > Insecta > Hemiptera > Cicadellidae > Macrosteles > Macrosteles quadrilineatus. The sequence continues at coordinate 17,808,611 of NW_026542599.1, forward strand.
GAGACATTGCGAGCAACTATTGGCAAGTTCTTCTATGTCTTTATCTATTGAAGGCCACCATAGATAAGAACGGGCTAGAGCCTTTATTTTGACTATCCCTAAATGTCCACAATGTAATTCTTGTAACAGTCCCCTTTTATACATTTTTGGAATGACAACCCGATAACCCCACATTAATATGCCATGCTCAATAGTTAGTTCGCTCCGCCTTATGAAATAAGGTCGTAATTCTTCATTTACCTCATTAGGCCAGCCGTACAAGACATAGCCAAATACCTTACTTAACTCGTGGTCTTTTTGTGTTTCCCTCTTAATATCAACAAAACTGATTGGAATATCTCCCTCTGCTAAAAATTGCAAATAGGTTCCTACATAAGGATATTCCTCATACTGTTCGTTAACATGTTTGGCTTGCAAAGGTAAGCGAGATAAACAATCTGCAGAAGCATTTCCCTGAGAGGAAACATATTGTATGTCAAAATCATAGCTGGCTAAAAATAAAGCATACATCTGTAATCTGCTAGCGGCAAAAGCCGGAAGTCCCTTTTTAGGGCCAAAAATTGACAACAATGGTTTGTGGTCTGTTACTAGTGTGAATTTTCTACCAAACAAATACTGATTAAATCTTTTAACAGCAAACACAATAGCTAAAGCTTCTTTGTCTATTACAGAGTAGTTTGATTCGGCTTTAGACAATGTCCTTGACGCAAAACAAATAGGTTTTTCAGATCCATCTGATTGCGTTTGACTTAACACACTTCCGACCCCGTAGGCAGAACTATCAGTAGCTAACCTCAAAGGTAAATTTGGGTCATAATGCGCCAAAATAGGAGCTGAAACTAATTTGCTCTTAATTAATTGAAACGCTTTGTCACATGATAAATTCCATTCAAATGGAGTGTCCTTTCTGAGTAAATGATACAGTGGGGATACAATGGTAGACATACTTGGCACAAATTTAGAATAATAATTGACTAAACCTAGAAAAGCTTTTAACTGAGTTACATTGGTAGGCACTGGGGCGTTTACAATAGCTTCAATTTTACTAGGAGATGTGCCTAATCCTTGTTTACTTAAAATGTACCCTAAATACTCAACAGATTTACAGAAAAACTGACATTTATTTTGACTTACTGTTAAACCATGATTCTTTAAAGTTTCACACACTTGAATCAACCTCTCTAAATGCTGTTTGTCATCAGTTCCTGTTACCAAAATATCGTCTAGGAAGCAAACAACGCCGGGAATGTGAGCTAAAATGCGTTCCATTATACTCTGAAATATTCCCGGGACGGATGCTACACCATATGGAACTCGGTTGTAAATATACAATCCTTTCGATGTACTTATTGAACAATACTTCTTTGATTCCTCGTCTAACTTTACCTGAGTGTAAGCCTGAGAAAGATCGATTTTTGAAAATGTCTCCCCTTTTTGTAAATTATTAAAAATGTCCTCAATCCTTGGAATTGGGTGGCGATTGACTACTAAATAGGGGTTGAGCGTTACTTTAAAATCGCCACATATTCTTATACTTCCGTCCTTTTTCAAAATAGGCACAATTGGAGTTCCCCATTCACTATTGCTAACTTGAGTTAAAATCCCATTATTTACTAATCGATCAATCTCAGACTCCACTTTACTTTTGATCGAAAATGGTATAGGTCTGGGCTTGAAAAACTTAGGAATTACATTTTCCTTCAACTCTAATCTAGCTGCATCTCCCTTGTAACAACCTAATGCATCAGTAAATACCTCAGGAAATTTACTGTACAGTTTACTGACAATTACAGGTTTTTGATCTAGTTTTTCAACCGTGTTCAAACTATTTTCTTTAGGGATTCGGATCGATATTTCTAGTTCCCTAATCCAGTCTCTTCCCATTAGAGGATTAGCCCCTTTAGACACAACATACAATGTTAACTTTTTATGCTCAGATTCATGCTGTACATTTACGTTAAGTTTTCCTACAGGTTTTATTGGCTGGTTTGTATAGGAGCTCAAAACTAAATTAGTGGGCATTAATTCGAGATCAGAGAAATTATCGTTATAACACTTTTCAGAAATTACTGACACGCATGCTCCACTGTCAACCTCAAATGGCAATACAGTATGTTCTACTCTAAGATTAACCGTGATAGGTTTTATTCTATCCCTCTCTTTAGTTTCCTCGTCATTTATGGAAAATAAGTTAGCTAAATCACTATAATCATCGTCATTGTCATTGACCCCTGTGTTCTCTACATAGTTTTGCTTATACTTATGAGACTTGTTACCAGAGGTAAACTTAGGTGTACAGTTCTTTTGTCCATCTTTACGCTTATCAATAAATGCAAATTTAGATTGTGACTCACCATTGTTTTTCTTCATCAGACACGCACTTTCTAAATGACCTTTCCTCTTACAAAAATTGCAAGATAAACTTTTAAAACGGCACTCACTTTTTAAATGACCAGATTTACCACAACAATAGCACTTTACTTCACTTTTTGAGCGCTGCCACGGCTTCCGCTGCTGCTGCTGCTGCTGCTTCGAAGCGACGTTGTGGAGACGACTTCCTCCCCCCGTGTTGTGGTAGGTCAGGGCCGCGGTGTCTCTAGCTGCCAACTCCATCGATGTGGCTATTTGGACCGTCTTCTCGAAGGTGAGATCTTCTTCGCCCAGCAACCTCTTCTTGGTGGCGTCGTCCCTCAACCCACTTACGATCCTGTCTCGAAGATGATCCGGTAGTTTGTCCTTAAACTCGCAGTTCACAGAGAGTTTCTTCAGGTTGACGATGTAATCAGCGACTGATTCATGCTCCAATTGTGTTCGTAGACTAAACTTGTACCTTTCGGCAATGAAAGATGGTTTTGGATGAAGATGTCCCTTAATGATCCGTACAATATCCTCGTAGCTCATAGTAGCAGGTTTGTCTGGTGTACATAGGTCTTTAAGCAGGTTATAAGTTTTCACTCCGACAACCGTCAAAAGCGTACTAACCTTTTTAGCGTTGGTAATATCGTTACATGTAACAAACAATTCAAAACGCTCGATATATGAGTCCCACGTTTCTTCCGAATTATCAAAAGGACCGATCGCACCGATGAACGATATCTTGAAATTTAATAAAGTTCCAAAGTTATCAATAAAGTTCTCATCAAGCGGCATTAATGTTTCACTCACACGCACTGTTCGAAGTTAACTTGACCGAATTCTTCTGTAAACACACGTACCTTCCTACGGTGCACTAGAAGTTCAATTGTCACTTTAAAAACACACGTACCTTCCTACGGTGCACTTCGATTGTCACTTAAATCACTTAAAAACTTTTTACGCGTTGAGTCATTTTCGTACCTCGTCGCCACTGGAACGTTTGGGGTGCAAAGACTAGAAATAAAAACACCATTTGGGGAATTAAATAAAACCCGGCCGACTACATGTTTACGGTTTGTTGGAATCTTGAGGACTGGTCAGCAAGGAAACTTTTGGAACGGCGGTTAAACGTGGAGGGAATAGTGGCGTGATGGGTTGTAGCCAATCCGGGAGCTTTATTGAAATCATACGATATGACGTCACAGTCGCCTGATCGCAGTCAGGACACAAATGCAAAACATATTGCCAACTCTTTCTAACACAAATCTAAATATCGTAAAAATGGCAACATTATGGTACATTATTATTGTATACACTACATTTATATATATTGTAAGAATATGCTGCATTTTTGATGGTCAACGCAATAGCCTAAATTATAATACCCTGTACCGTAATGTTTGCCCAAGTATATCATTTTAGCACTGAGGATTTAAATTTTAAATTAAACAAATATACAACATATATGACAAACGTGACTATTATATGACTATGTAAAGTAGGGATTGTGTTACCATGAATTAATTATACATTTAAATAACGCATTATTTTAGCTAATTACAATTTAATACCCCAATTAAACTAGGAACGAATAAACAATAAGCTTATGTGATAATTTTATAACAGCTCAAAACCAAGATATGTTTTTTTTTCATCAGGTTTCAATGCGTATTATTATTGAACTCTTATCATATTTAGATAGAGGACGGTGAAGTTTTAAACCGGTTTCTTGCTCATAAATGGATGTTTTATTTTAAACTGTTCACTGCTATCAATGCTATGATTCCATGTTTAATAAAGTTTACGTCTTGTATCTCTAGGCAGCAAGATATTTACTTGATCAATCAAAATTGATGCTAGTAGGATTTTAAATACTTCCTTTAAACATTGTTGTGGAAAAAAACATAATATTAATTGCTTTTAAGGCATTTTAAGGAATTACGTTTTTATTTTGATGCTAAAAAACTTATTTAATTTGTTTTAATTTTGTTATTTTATCATTATTATAAGGTTTATAAAACATTTGAAACTCTGCGTGGTACAATATCACTAGTTTAATCTATCTCTGTATGTTTTAGTAAATTCAGTAAAAATAACTAAATTTGGTAAACTAATATCAGAGATTGTACTTATTGTAAACTGTCTCAATTACTTGGGCTACACAAACTAAACATAACACGTTACTCAAACCAGTTGATTCAAAATAGTGCCTTCTTCGTTTTTGTATTAGCAAATCTTAATCACTTCAATTGCAAATTGTTTGAAACTGTTAAGAAATCAAACGTCCCTCAGGTATTTTGAGACGAGGAACTTTCCAACTTAGCATATCATGCATAATTCATGGTTTATTTCTTGGTGATAGAACCATCTAATAATAAGATCAATAATCTTCTTGATCAGCATTATACGTGTTATTAAATTTACGGAAAGTAAATAAAAGAAACGTCTTATAACACTTAAAACATATATTTACGCTTACTGGGTCTGATGATGATTGGGATGTCCAATCGAAATCGATCACCACTTACCATCTTTTTTGTATATTTACCGTCTTGATCAGCATTGTACGTGTTATTAAATTTACGGAAAGTAAATAAAAGAAACGTCTTATAACACTTAAAACATATATTTACGCTTACTGGGTCTGATGATGATTGGAGTGTCCAATCGAAATCGATCACCACTTACCATCTTTTTTGTATATTTACCGTCTTGTGAGTAACACTATCAGCGTAAATATATGTTTTAAGTGTTATAGGACGTTTCTTTTATTTACTTTCCGTAATAAGATCAAGTACAAATCTTCAACGTAGCCATAGAATGCAATAGTAAATACAAAACTTGTTTAACTCATAGATAAATTTAATATAATGAGATTGTGATGTCCGTAAATCTTTTATATTTAAAAGTTGTTCCTACATTTGTGTACACGTATTTTACGTAGCCATCTTAGCTAATGGAATCAATATAATAATGATAAATATATTAGCATGTTTATCACTTTTGCCTTTTTAAAAAAGGGAAACAAAGAATAGATTATTTAAATGAGAAAAATAGCTATATTGTCCCGATGAAATGGTTTCATGTATAACCTCTAAAGGCGAGCAGATAAGAGGCTATGGGGACAAGTGAACTTACAAAATTATAAACAGTGAGCTTCAATGAAATTAAAATCAAAATTATAAAATTATGCGAAAAAATTGACACACCCAAGAGGTGTTAGTTTTTCTAATTTGTTAAATTATCACTAGCCAATGTAAATTTCCAGAAAAACTACAAGTAAACAATGGTTTTGTATTTAAATACTGTTATATAACATAATATTGCTATGGCTTTAAAATGTGTAAGCTCATAAAACAGAGAATATAACGCTTTAAAGTGTATATATGCAATATAAATAATACTAACTAAAACAGTCGTACTCCTCTCCTGTTCAACTGGCCAATGGATATTAATATAATTTTGTGCTTCTGGGCTAAAACCTCAACTGGTTAACACTGGTTGACATTTCAACTGTTTTGTGTTTGTTCACATTGATATTAACAAATAAAAGGTTAAATAACTGTAGTACTTGTCCACAATCCTGTTTTTTAGGTCAGCGACCCAGGTTTCGAACCTAAAGGTTCATTTTCAAGCTGACACCATGGTTAAACTCCTTCTAAACACATAAATCATCTTCATAACTGTGAAGAGTCGTTAAAGACACGAACACGAACACGAACACGAAAACACAAACATTTAATAAAATTGGCCAATTAAAATAATACTGGTACGGTAGCAAAAGATGAGTCATGACAGCAGTCATGGTATCAGCTTGAAAATGAACCTTTAGGTTCGAATCCTGGGTCGCTGACTTAAAAAAACAGGATCACGGACAAGTACTACAGGTATTTAACCTTTTATTAGTAAATTACGTGATTCAGAGGCTTAACATGTTGATATTAACACATTCTGTTGCACTCGGACTAACCAACCCCTTTAAATATTTGATTGAAATCGCTAACCTGAGGCAGGTTAGAGGAGTAAACTATTAAAGAGCCAATAAAAGCGTTGTCTGTTTGGTTTGATGCGTAAATAAAGGAAGATCCAAAACGTTTAACTGATTCTGTACGCAATAGTTTCAGATATTACTATTTGCCCAAGAATTATTTACATAGTTTAAATAAAACGTACTATTTGCTCTAATGTGTAAAATATGGAATTTTAACTAAATAAACTCAATAAATGCTCTTCATAATTAAATTCCATAGCCTTTGGAGCTTTGGACATAATGTAAAACTTAATTACTTACGAAATCCAGGCACAGCTCAATTAAATATGTTAATCCAGGACACGTTTTGGTGTTAACACACCATCGTCCGCTTCAGGTAGTACTTTATCTGTCATATTTTGGAGAAAATGTTTCTTCCATACCTGAACTTACACGCATGATTAATCAGCTATTTTGGAATGGTTTATCCATCAAACTTTTCTTCTAGCGAAACATTCAATTTACCCTAATGAAAATGTTAAGATCCAGTTATATCAAACGTATACAATTGTTTAGATTATACAATATAATTTTAGGCCTCTGTTTATATGAGGTCTTTTTATATTTTAACCAAATATACAAAAGAGTTCCAGAGAGTTTTTATACTCCTGTATGGAGGGATTTTTCGTGTATGACTACACAATTTATAACGACTATATTTTTAATTATGAAAAAATTATGGTATAGTCGTAAGAAATTAATGAATAAGATTTATCGTAAACTTTGGTTTTGATTTACATGATTTCTTATAAAAAGATATTTTGGGCATAAATATTCCGGATATTAACGTAAGATACAAAATTGAAAACTTACTACCTTATTTACGACAAAACCAAACTAAAGCTTTTAACCCTCCTACAATAGTTATAAGCCACCAACCCATCGTTGGTTTCTGTATTTCCACCTATTGAAACAGAAAGGGCTTCAAATATAAATGTAACCAAAAATCATAACTAAGTTATGAGCTGAAAGCTTTGTTGACCAAAACTCCCTTCGTTATTGACTTATGGCCTTAAATGGGTGGGATATTGCTTTTAAAGAATATATATATATATAGAACCATTTACTTTAACCTGATTTTGTTATCAATGCTAAGTGGAACAGACCTTTTTGAAAAAAAAACAGCTAATTTCTTAAGTTTAATTACGAATACCTATACTTTTAACATGTATTGTATTTCCCAAGGAAAGTTAAGGTCCGAAGGCGTTTAAATTAATAAAATGAATAAATTAAAATTATTTTGCCGATTTGTTTATAAACTGTAATTATTATGAAACCATCACTCGTTGTTGTATTTTCATGTTGTTCGATTTCGTTATAGTTAGGCATAACAGTTATATTTCAACGACCAGAAATAAGTTTATTATAACAATATCTGTATCATAAAAGAACAATGTTTTCTATTTAATCGATTAAGACTACTATAAAAATACGTAAACAAATTCAGCATGTTTATTTTTATGTTATCTTCTTACGTATTATAATGATTCTTTACTGAGTTATTTTTTGATGCACTTTACTTTATAATAAATTCAATATAAATAAATATATAACGATTTCTTAAAATATAATGTTTATTAAAACCTTATATAAATACATCTTTTAATACTAGATTATGTATAAAGACCGAAAATGAATGGAGTGGATTAAGAAAAACTAACCACACTAAGTTTATTCTAAAAAAAAAACTAAAAAGTAGTTATTTAGCACTATGTATAATATTATGATCATGTACGATTTAAACTAAACCTATTCCTGGTCTTATACATTTTACAATTCAACCAATTCTTTCAAATTTTTTTTCTTGTTTATTTTAAAACCCACATATATAATGTATGTAATGAAGCGATTTATATTAAAGAAATATTTGGTTATCAAACAGAACACAGCTCCGGAAATGAGTGGCTAGCTCGTCATAAGCGCTTTTTAATTACTTGGCGAAGGCTTAAAACATGAACTAAGATTAATAGAGACTTTGTCTACATTAAAATCGCCTTAACGCAGAGGTTGATAAAGTATGCAATTAACTGCTTTGCTGATTTTAACCACAAGTTTACTTTAATGACCTAGATAACTTATATTTTATTTAGTGGTCCTAATAAGTAATCTGATATATTCCACACCCATAAAGAGACAAAAGTTTTCTTATTATAAATTATGCATATGAATAAAGATTTTAAAAACTTGTGTGTAGTAAATGATTTTATATTTTTTCCAAGAGGAATGTAATTCGCAGTACAGCCGTTAGTAGTCTTCAATTTTTTTAAATCATAACTAAACCAATCTAAACTTTAGATAGCTAAACTGATCATTTTGTATTATAAAATTTACAAGAGTTTTAAATAAATTTTGCCTTAGTGAAGTAAGTATACTCAGTATTTCCATTACCATCTTGATGATGAGTTTACCAACATACTACTGTGTTAATATACCAATTGGCTGTAAAATGAAATTGTGCTTTTTGGAACTAAAAGACTTGTTATGATAACTCTTATCGACGTAAATACTAAAATAATGGAGTAAGGATTTGAAAGACTCACGCTTGGCTGGATGTGTCTTGATGGTTTAGGCACAAACCTTACTTTATTTAGACCCTATGATCCGTTATGTTCCCCTTGGCATATCCCGTTTTATTTCATGTAATTAATTAATATTGGAAATTTACCTGAATTGTCTGGAAGTTCGTGACTGTCTTTTAATATTTTGAAGATATCATTTTAAACTTAATCAATTAAAAATACGCTATAATCTTTTCTATAAACTTCAATATACTGTACTGTCCACATAGACTACAGATATTGAAACGTATCCAGCAAAACAAGGGGTGAGCCGGTGACCAGCATCCGAACCCACGACATCGCTGCCTTGGGCCCGAAGTTTCGTAATTCGTAACTCGTAGGACAGGAAGGAATTTATCCAATTTAAACATAGAATACAGTTAACCCTTCTAAATTATTTAGCCAAATCTCCTGATCAGATCTCCAGATCATACAATACATTTACCATTTCAGTACAATCATTTTTTTGTATTTACTATTTAAAAGTTTGGACAATAAATTTATGTTTATAGCTCCATCTTGCAGCTTTGCCATATTTGCACACTTAAAACATGTTTATAATAATTTGGCAAAAACTCAGTAAATAGTTAGTTAATAAGAATGCTAAGTGACTAAAATGTGCTTTCAGTTATTCTTATCGCTAGGAATTACCATCTTAACTGTATACTTAAATATCCTGTTAATAAAATGAAAAAAGTAATAGAGACATTACTTTTGAAATGAAAAGACCTCAGGAAACAACTGTCAGATCAGAAACATTGTCCGATCGTTGACAAACAAGCAGGTATTGTATTCTGTATTGTACTGGTTGCATTCGTTAACAAAAGAAATTTCAGACGCATAATGTTTACTAATATTGGATTCTTTTTTATTTTAACCTTTGTTCTTATATTTGAAATATCTTTGCTTGGATACATTGTTATGATAAAACATACCGAAATAGATTTAGGTGAATCTTCACATATACTCGATATACTAGATAATAAAAAAAAATCAGTTACTTATGTATGTACCACCACAGCTATACAATGTATAAGTTGGTAAAACAAAAAAAATACGTGAAAACATTTATTTTCTATACAGTAACATGCCAAAACATAAGCCAATACTAGAAAATATATTAAAGTGTATTTTTTTTATACAGCAAAACGATTTTGATTATAGGTGGCACAGAGAGTGGAGACGACGCTTCCCGGCAAAACAGAAATCAGGAAAATGTCGACCAAACTAATGCGTTTTTCATTTGCATCTTTGGACTTTGAAATATTGAAATTTTAAATAAGAGTATTTTAATATTTCATCAAGAAAGCTTGATAACCAAAAACGGATTGCGGCATTGAGTCCAGCATAAAAAAGTAGTTCAAAATGATGGGTCACAACACCACCTTCATATTTAAATTAATTGATCACATTTCAAAATGGCGGATTCAAGATGGCGGCTCAAAAAACTACATCTGTCATAACCAAGTGAAAATAAGTCGACAATGAATGGTGGTGTATACTTATCTTTATCTAGCACTATTTTGAGATTATAGTCTTAGTTTGTAAATGCACAATGTTAAAATGCGCTAAAAATAAAGTTATAAAAATTCCTCATAACTTAAGAACGGATCAAGATTTTTTAAAACTAATTGCGGCATTGTAATCAGCGTACAATTCTAGTTTGAAATAATGGGTCACAACCCTACCTTTACATTTGAAAAAAAAAATTATATCCAATATGGCGGATCAAAGATGGCGGCCAAAAATGTTTACCCAGTCAAAATGAAGTACTTACTACTCAACAATGATCTGACGTGGTCCGGAGATGATATCTTAATAAATGTAGAAAAAAGTAGGGGGGGAACTCATTTAAAATTCACCCTGTATAGGATAATAAGGTAATAAGAAATATAAATCAAAAGTGAACATTTAAGAATATTGTGGGAGCATTTTAATGTTAATGAATCATACAGTTAGTGTTGGTAAAAGACCCTTAGATTATTCTCTATCTATCCTTAATAGGCTTTATATTTTAATGCAAAGTAGATAAAAGCGTTTTAGCAATTAGTTGAACAAAATAATAGATTATTTATTCTTTCTAGATTTTAGTTAGAATTTTTAATGTTGCAGAACAGCTCTGAGCGCTATAAGATTTGCGCTTCTATAGTGACATTTCGTAGCATATCTTTGATGGTAATGGTGGCGACTTCTGCACTACAGTATACGTCTATTATGCGGGTTGTCAGAGTTATCTTCTTCATTGGTGAGTGTATTCTATTGCATTTAAATATGTTTCAATCAATTTCCCTTAAAATAAAGTTGTTTGAAAATGAAGTTTTATAAATATTACCAATTTTCGCATTATTAAAGGATCAGGTGTGTTTCAAACAGATATGTCAGTGAACAATAGTTGCTATACTTTATATAAGCCAAATTTTCCTTTAGGGTTGAACTGATTATTTAACAATCGACGATGTGCGGTTCAGTATATTATGTTGGGATTTAAAAGAATAAACTATAGCTTAACAACATTAAGAATGTCTAATGAGTAGAGACTATTACTGAATTTTTTTATTAATGGTTTCAGGGATAATTATTTTTACTTTACTAAACATGGTAAGGTGTAGGTTATTTCAAAAGTTATATCTTAATAAACAGAGAGTGAACAAGGCATGTCACAATAAGGATTAATTTACTGCGATAAGTTTTTTCTTTATAAAACTCTGTAAATATTTACAAATGATGAAAAAAAGTTTAATGTTGGCGTTATTCACAAAAATTAAAATCATGATATTTTTACAGCTGCAAAAATCTATATACTTTTGGTGCTTTGGAGCTACTGCAGAGTTCTGGATCGCATTGGTGGTTAAGAAAAATATCTAAATCTGCCTCAATTTTTTTTAAAACAGAAGATCTTCTTTTTTTGTTTTTATAAAATAAAGTGGCAATGTCGAATTATTGCCGAGAAAGTCACAAATTGTAGTTTTATTTTAGTTTTAACACAAATTAATATTAATTTACATGTTTTAAGGTGGTTTCTGACAGGCCTGTATATCTAAACTGTATTCGGTAGCAAAACTTAAGACATAACAAAAAAAAAACATAGCATACGGAAATATAACAAAATCGTTTACAACCAATTAAATTTTACTTGAAATGCTGTCTACATATAGTTTCGTTGTCTTTAGTTTTCCTGGTTCGTGGACTGTGTGTTTTAGTTTTATGATACAGTAGTAGCAATATCATCCTTATATAAAAAAGACAACTTTGCACATGCATCTTTACAAACCGGAGAGATAAATAGCTTAAACTAATTTCCCCATCTTGCCATAAACAATTTTATTTTTGTACTTAATCCTTGGTGTTCGTTTCTTCATATGTTTTATGATTGTGTGCCCTAACAAAGTTTAAGTCTAAATGAACGCTGGCTTTTCTCCATATGAGTAGTGTAAAAGCATCTGTAAATTTATTTTCAAGTAGTGATGGTATAGTATTTTGTGTCCAATTCACATGTCTCCTTGGCCTGGCGATGTTAGCTATAATCAGATTATTAATAAACATCTTTTCATAAATGTTCATACTATTTGCCTAACGTAGAACAAATTTGTGTGGATGAAGCTCAGCTGCTAATGTTTTGCACATATAAATGACACGAGAACACCTGAACATAAAATTACTAGTATTACTGGATGTCATTCAAAGTAAACTGGGATTCAGACAATTCCAAAGTGTCTTTATACACAGGTAATATTGAAACTAGAGTTAACTGATAGATTATAGTTAACCACAACTGTAAGTGGAGTCTCAACGTTTCAATATTTTTTATATTTTTGAGATGATATATTCAGCAAGCGTGTGGATAAAAAATGAGTTAAAACTGGGAGAAGAAGCATTATTTTTAATAAACTTCCAAGTTATGCGACAGTTGTGATGAGGTTAGGCTGAACAATGCACATGTCCTTTTTTCTTTCCACTTGTCTGAGTAATATATGAGTTGACGTTTAAGAAAATAGAATGCTATTGTTTAGAAAAATGTTTTTAATGTATTAGCACGAAAGTGGTTATAACCGTAAGTGACTTACTTTTTAGTATGTTTTTTCACATTTAAAAGGTGTAGGCAGTTTATTTCAAACGGACCACGGACATAATCTGGCAAATCTTTCATTATTTGAAATCTCAATATTATACATACATAAACGTATGATATATATTTACAAGTGGTCCATATTATTTCATGCCAATATGTTTAATGTTTACTCTAATAATAAACAACACCCAAATGCATTCAAAAAAAGTATGAAATAATAAATGAAACCATGGAAAAACCTAAACGGAAATTTATTTTAAGAGGTTTTTGTTGCAGTAGGCTAGTAACAGAATGTTTTATAACAAGAGTGTTAAGTTTCGTTGTGCTCTTCCTTTGAATTTCATTCGCAAATGAAATTCCGTAAAATACTAATGGATGAACAAAGTAGTAGGGAAACACCCAGGTCAAATATGTTACTTGAGAGGATACTCCAACTGTGTTTAATCTGGTCTAAATATTTAGGTTGGTTCAGCTAACCCAACTATTATACTTATATTAGAAACGGTTACAACGGTTTAAATATCAAACTGTTTGCGTTTTAGCAGAACCTGCCAAAGACTTTTCCACTAATTAAAATTAAATGACATGTCACGTGTCATTGTAAACTAAACAATATACATTCAAGACCAGTTGAAAAAATATTTTATATATCCTTGGAAATTAAATACGAGATACGGTAGTAGCCTAAGTAAAATCTTTGACTATTAATACAACAATTCTGTATCCGATAGTCAATGGTAAAATACAAGTAAACCCCTGATAATGATTTTCAAGTTACTTGTTTTATTAATTTAGTTCCAAACTTGGCTTTACCAAAATAATCTTATAAAACGATTTCTACTCTCCTACTTATAACTTATACATTACGTATACATTCATTCTTACAGTACATATACATATATACATATTATTTCTTATAGTACATTCTTATACATTCTTACTTATAATAAAAAAAATAAGAAAAACATAAGTTTTTTACTCAGCAATACTATTTCATAAAACATTATTAATTGCAAAACAAAGGTTTTAAATAATAATATTTTTAAAAAATCTTAAACATTGTCATAGTTTGCAAGTTTTTCCATAGTCTACACTGCGATTCGTGGGATAATAAAATACACTTGGCACTAACTCAACTGGGAAGGTTGAATTGTTCTAATTTACATACAAGGGGTTCTCTTGATGTTAACTGTGCGATTTAAATGTTTTACGATTCATTGGCTATGCAAATTTGGTCTCAAATTGTATAAAGGGACTAATTTAAAACAAATAAAGGCTATAGTCAGCTGTAATACTTTACTTTGAAATGGTGACCATATAAATGTACGTATTGTAAGCTAAGTATGAATGTAAAGGAATGTAGGATGTAGGAATAACTCATGACTTCCTAGTAGCTGAATTACCGGACGATGCCACTGTCCCTGACATTACCAGCGTTATGTAAAATATTGTTTATAAACACTGTCCAACATACAATATGTCCCAACGTGTTATTTATATCTCGCTAAATAAAATTTCTAAATATGACAGTATTACAAGCGTAATCGATAATTTTATTACCTAGGTGATTTTACATTTTCGTAATATCAATCGAACATTTTAGTTAACGTGTAATTTGACGGGTCTGACTTAGGGGAGGTACAAATGAGGCATTTAGTTAAAAATTCCTCCGTGAACAGCGCTGTAGTAGAGATCACTTTGGCAATGAAGGTTTACTAATCGCAAAAATAGTTCTGTTCATAAAATAAAATTATAAATGCCTAAAATTCAATTTTATTAATTTTTAATTATAAAATTAAACTATCATAACCTAACTGAACTAACCAAACTTGCTGATAAAGAAATAATATAACAAAAGTTTATAGTAATCGGAAAAATAATTCTGTTTATAAAATAAAACTAGAAATTGCTCAATAAAAATTTTATAATGACTTAATAATAAAATTAAACTGTAATAACCAAACCAAACCAACCAAACTTGCTGAAAATAAAAAAAATCTTGGACAAAATGTTAATGCCACCGGCGGAATTCGAACCCGGGACCCACAGTTAATTAGCCCGGCACGCTAACCATTAGACCACCGAAGCCGATGGCTATCGACCGTTTTGTTACGGTAATGGCGTTCCCTCAGCTAATAAGAAGCCCTCAGCTGTCATCGTAGCCTCTTCTATACCTCCCCTGAGTAAATACCTAATTTGACACAATATTTATTTTATAATTTTATAAATTTAAAATATGTGGGTTTAATTTGGAATGTATATAACATCAAAAAATTTCCTATCTACAGTATTTATTCTATTATATATATATTACCTTCATTGGCAGAAATAAGAACTTGAGTGGTTTTAAATGTTGGAAAATAATTAAATGTAACTTGTATATACAACAATTGTAGAAATTCAGACCTCAAGACAAATTAGGTGGTCTCTCTCATAGTTTTCAAGTCATATCCTTTAGAGTTCCCAATCCCAATAGGGATTATGGTATCAATACACGATTTTTCGGTATAAACATAATCAATTTTTGAGCGCTTTTCTGGTGTATGTTTAACAACAACAAAAAGCGTTAAACTCAAACAAAAACGTATTAAAATTACAATCTCAAAAACGGTTTTGTATGGGATTTGATGACTATTTAAATGATTTATTTTTGTCCATTTAATTTAAAGCATCTTTTAAATATGAGGTACAAAATCTATCAGAGCATTAACTTTGGTTTTTATTATTTGCTTTATATTTATTACTTTTAAGAGTATAATCGTAATGTGGTAATATTTTTAACTCATATATCAAATTATTACAGGATTTGGAAAAAATGATCCAAAATAACGTATATTTATTTGAGTTAAAATTTCTCCTAGACACTATAGCTAGTAATGAGAATAAATACAATATCAGATATACATAATTTCTAATAAATTCTATATCAATTAAGAATGACAAATATATTTCAACTGCCAAACGATTATGGTCTAATGTAGTTTCACTTTATGGATGATCACATACACACTTATAAACAGGATTTAAAATAATCATTCCTTAAAATGTTTTTTTAGTCTTTTAAGGATACAGTTTATTTTTACTCTAAATAAAGGCTGTAATGTGTGAGTTAATTTATCAATAGAAAATAATGATAAGCTGCGAATTACACAATGCATATCAACAGAGCAATATTCCGGGTACCATTTGCTAACAGATTTCAGGAAACAATTGGTGCACTTTGTGGTCAATCTGATTCAATTACATCAGTCAATTTGTTGGATTAATTAATTACCTTTCAATGCAAATGTAATCCTGTTAAATGATGTGTCAGCTCTCGTCCCATTTAACGTATCCAATTTTACCTTCAGAGTGGTAATAATGCACTTTAACTTGTATTTATTTAGATTTTAAACTTTTTACTATAAACTATTTAAAACTGGCCAACACCATAATGAACATGAAAATTTAACATGGGAAGTGGTCATCTGTAAACCAGAAAGCAAATTAGCTTAGAGTGGGTAAATAATGCATTGCAATATGCTGCTTTGACCAGAGGGAATACATAATAGTGTTCATGGTTTCTAAAGGTCATTTTCGTACTTTAAACTATTTAGAAGAGAGTGATACATTTAGAGTTGTTTGTATGAGCAACAAGAACATGTTATGAACACAAACACATCTGATTTCATGTTTTGCAATGGGTTGGGGATAAATGTTTTGTATATAAAACAAACTGCATTTCTTTGTCGTTCAATTTTCAGTTAACATAAAATATTATATTTTAAACTTTAAGGTTGTACTACCAAAAATCGATAATTTTCAGACTGAAAATAGGAATTTTACGATAAATAAGACAACTGTTTGTGAAAACACATGAAAGATTTTTTTATTTGGGTATACACTTTTTTTTAGAAGTTAGGTTGGTATTATCACTAAAAGTTTGAGAATTTCCCCAATAATTGATTGATATTTTTACTTCTTAATATCTTATTACGTTGTTAAAAACACTGTAATTATTTTAGTATAGTATAGTATTATTCGTTAGATTATAAATTTTAGTCATTCTAACTCGTATTACTTATTTTGAACGTTTATAAAAGAATAATGTTTTCGGAAAAACTTTAGTTTTTTAAATAAAATTACATTATTAAACAGCTAAGGAATTAGATATCCTCAAAGTTTCGCAATAACCTGACTTTATCACAGCCCGTAAATTGCACTTCAAAGTCTCAAACTCCATTTCTGATCAACTAATCATTCCGGTTAAAACTGTTTGATGATTAACAAAATAAATATAGCGAAGCAAGTATTTACTTTAAGATTTAAAACACACATTTACCTAAATAGTTAAAAATGGCAAACATGACTGGGCAAATGACAAGACCAGTGAAAAACAATACAATTACTCAAAACAAATCCAATGTATTCTTAAACAATAAATAACAGTAATTAAAATGTAAATTGAACACCAATATTAGTTACAAAGAATAACAGTTGTCCTATGTACAAATATTCTCAAATATTCTAAGAATACCAAATACTCTCCGCATCTAATAACTGGTTCACTCCGAGTATCTATTTTCTTGATATTTAATCACTCGAAAGGGCGAGTAGCATATAACATGTGTTTACTATTGCTGATACATATAGGACAGATATTATGAAGGTTGCATACTTGTCAATAAACAGACGCCATTATAGTTTGGTGCATCATCGGTTATAGGATTATGTTGTTGACTCTAGGTAATGGGGTTTTGGTCTGGTTTGTGAACACAAGATTTTCTGCTGGGATCGTCCTATGTTTATCATGCTACTGCAATTATGATTACAAAATAAAAAAAAACCTTTATTTAACTGTTTATGTTATTGCATAAGCACAAAAACCCGGAAAATATGATTACTTAGAATACAAATAGTTTAATACTAGGAAATATTTATATAATTAAGTCGCTTCAAAGAAGTTACAATGTGGCATAATCTTTTAATAAATAATTGTTTTTTTATTATAAAAAATCTATATTTATATTATCTGATAATAATTTATTTGCAACAGTTTTGTCAGCTCTTCAAATATATTAATATTTAACCATAAAAAAACTTAAAATATATTATATTAACAGTTTTAGGACGAATCAGTATAATTTATAAATTCTTAAGATTAGCTACTTAAGAAGATTGAACAAATAGATGTTGTAGAAAAAAAACAAGCTTAAATTAAACTTCTGAAATTCATAGCAATGCTGTGCAAACTCACAAAAACTTATGTTAATTTATTAATTTACTCTGACACCTTGCAGAATACAATTTACTCATAACATTGCCAAAACTAGAGGAAGTTCATTAAAATGTTTCTATTTTATGTGTAGATACATATATTAGGTTTTTTGTCCGTATTCCACAGGCATTCCACATGGTTGTTTGGTTATCACATTTTTAATATTACTTAAATCGGTCTAAAATGTAAAATACATTTGGCCACCAGTTTTATCCTACACATGTAAATTAAATGAGTAGCGAGGTAATTAGTAGTATAATAGCTTTGACTTTGAGCTATAGCAATTGTTGTGACCCAGCAACTATGTCAGTAACAAAAAATAAGGTACAAAATAGAGTTTTAGACACTAGCGCAATCTGTGACTGGCTCACACAACTACATTCTTTTTTAGTAAAAAATTGGCGACAGCTGATCCATATATATGGGATGTCTTCTTCTGTATCCAATAGTCAATGATAATAGTAATACGTGGTTTTCTATAGTTAATTTTTACGTTTTGTAAAAGCTATCATATGCACAAGGTTTCCAGCTTATTATATGGACATGATTCGTATATAAAGTTTATCTCCTGACTTTTGAAGACATTACTGTAGTTAATATAAGTAATAGTTAGTGTGCTTTGTAACATGAGTTTAGATTATTGTCTTGTTACCAAGCTGTACACAACTTTCAAATGCCTCAACAAACTTGAACCTTAAGTGGTAAAACTTGTGTTTAACAAGATCTTGCTTGTAAAGGGAAGACAAATTGTGGCCGCTACGATTCATGAATCACTCCTGATAGCTTAAAACAAAATAAAAATGGTCAAAAATGTTCTGAAACACATTGACCAATGTGGTAAAAAGACTGAAAAACCTGGTTCTGACCAATGATTCCTCTGTTCGTATAATGGGCTACGCATTCGATGTTGTAAATGCATCATCATAATACAAAACTTAAAGAACATAACTTTTGTTAAGGTGATTAATTTAAAGTCTATAACAAACACACACCCTGAACCATCACAGCGCAACAGCTAGCTAAAAAGTATTCAGTCCGTTTTAGTGCATTATAGTATATATTCGTAATAGAGAGCCAAAACTATATTTCACAATAAATGATGATACACATTTGACCAAATATTTTATGAATCTCTATCTCCTTGAAATATCACCTTATACCTCCTATAATCGAATCACAAGTAGCCTATTCAGTGTCTAGTTTTATGAAAAACCCACACGCATTTAACAGAAAATTATAAAAACGAAGAGACATTAGGAGGACTCGGTAGGAAATAGTATTTCCAGACTTAGGTTTTATAATACAACTGAATTGCATTGCTACGATATAATATGGTAATTGATTTCCATAACTCTTTGTCTAGGCTTTGCACTGGCAATATATGTCCATATGTTCCATCAGCCAGTTCCTTGGCTGCGGCCCGACGGGCGTTTTTTCACGCACAAACGCAGCGTGAAAACACGCGAAAATATGAGCAGCATTGAGGTATGCCACACGCAGTGTGTTTTCCCGCAGTAGCGGACGCATTTTCGTTTCAGTGCTGCTCTAATTTTTTGCGTGTTATCACGCTGCGTTTGTGCGTGAAAAAAAACGCCCCCGTGGCCGCAGCCTAAGGGGTAATAACAGTCACATTGGGCTAATGATTACTCCACCAAGTAGGAACTGGTAGAGAATGTTGCATACCCAAGAGCGTTAGTAATTTACACACATTCTTTAGTGACAGACTTTTAATACCCAGGCACCTAATTAAATCTTAAACTCAAACGAGCAGTTTCTTCTCAGGAAGGTAATTAGTTAAACTTTTAATTTTGTCTTTGGACAGTAAACTCTTAGAGCTACATGTTATTTCAATGTATAGGCATTCTTAAGGGACTGTTTTAATTAAATGCTTCAATCACCGGCGGTTCCAATGTTACAAGTTGTTAATCGGCCACTTTAAGCACAACATTTCAAATGAACAATATTCAAAATTTAAGTTCCACATTTTTAATACATGATTCGTTAGCTTACTTAAAAGTTTACACTGCAGATATTTACATTTAATTCCCTGCAATGATGCTTCAAAAAGTTATTATTTGGAGTAGGTCAGTAATTAAGGTGAAGGAAACGTTTGCGAGGACGTCTAAGGGCAGACATAGTTTCATTACTATCTCTAACAAATCTCTAAATCTCTCTAGTTTAATCTCTTATTGGTGTATAAGGCGACACCAGCAGTTAAATGCGACCCAGGTTAGCAAAATATTTCTGATCCGTTCACTAACCATTTGATGGTGGGTTTGAATCAATTATATCTCTTAATAAATATTTATGTCATCTTTTTTGAAACAAACCCAGTAACAATTCATTGTACTTTACTTAGGCCAGTATATAAATAAGGCCGTTTGTTATAGACAACGTTTCAAACTAAATTACGTTTGATATCTTCTAGTTCAGGGAAAATAGGTCATCATCCTAGTAATTGCATCACGTAACGCAGTATTAAAATTCCTCCACAATATGCGGCGTTGTTGAGACGTGCGGGGTTTGTACCTAGTATAATTATGATGACATTGTAGGAAGGTCACAAAATATGTATATATTTTCCTAGTTTCTTGCTTTTACGACACTCTACCAACAAGAAAATTAAATGCTTAAATGTGGTGAAATGAAATAAATAAACAAAATATTATCGTATTAATTAGGCTATCAGTTGTAGATTATTAAACTATTTTCTTAAAGTTGTATTCAGTCGTAATACAATTAATGACCACGAAAATATGATTTTTTATACGGGACACCCTTTACATAAAAGATCGAATACTTAACGCACTAAACACTCTTTTATAAACCAACTGAAAATGTTTGGTAAAATAATAAAGCTCGTTAACAACATTTCTAAGAATAAGTTGGTTTGTTTGTATTCCAATTTACCATGGAAATATGCCCCACTTCCCACCTCCCAGTATCCAAGTAAGGATGTGTTATTACAAATGGAATTACAGACGGTTCACACCGCACTCTGTGATATCAAACATTCATCGTGTCAGAGAGAATGTAATTAAACACATATGGTTTGCCCGGAGAGGCTGGCAAAGCCTTCTTTTCCAGCTGAGTAATTACTTGTGAGGTTAAAATATTTACAAGGAATAGCATTTTTTGAATAATTTTTAATTTTATTTTTGCTTAAGTCAATAACATATAAATAAGAAGTTAATTTACCTTGGTATCGTCTCCTGACTCTTATACCTACTTAGGGACGGATGACGATCGTTTCGGTGACCATGTCTCCTTCTTCTTATCCTAGTCAAGAACATCGAGCTACACTCTTGATGTGGTCATCGGAACATTAAATAAGCACACACGAACATACATACAAAACCTAACACATGTTAACCGAAGTGTGCATACCTGTGGCCACAGTAGTAGTCAAATATTTTATGTTTTGTATGTATGTTAGTGTGTGCTTATTTAATGTTTCGATTACCACATAAAGAGTGGAGTTTGATGTTTTTGACTAGGATCGATCGTCACCCGCTCTTAGAGGTGGTATGTGAGTCACAAGACGATACTGAGTTAAATCAACTTCTTATTCAAAGCGTGTTAAATTAAAATAGTTTTAAATTACTTTCTAAGTGAAAGAAAATCTTATATTTCACTTCCTTTCTTTGCTTTGATAGACCTACTTTTTTATCATCACCATTCTCTGTATGGGCTGTTAATTAACAGCTGTGTCTAAGGAACATGTCGGCCTTAGACACTAACAAGACTACAAGATCGTGCCACTCATCCTACACTCATCTCCATTCCTACCTGGCTTTAAATACCTCGTATGTTCACCATTTCGGAATAAATTGTTATTAAAAGTATTATCAACACGATGGATTTACATCTCGTTAAACTTATTGTTAAATTTGATTGCGTTGCTATATTTTTTTACTACGTTAGACGTCATCGTACATCCTTACACATATTAACAATATTTAATTTTTAATTTAGTATATTATTGTTAATTGATCTAAATCCACCATGAATTTGGTTTGTGGATGCCATTTGACTTTGGGCTATAACTAGATCAGCTTTAAAACAAACAGTTAATGTTTGGATTGTAAGGATGATTTGTTTATTTTAATGTGACTTTGAGCAAGAGGGATAAAAATAATGTTGAACTATTTAATTTCATTTTTTTAAATAAATGCACTACCCAGCATTACTGTGTCTGTGACGATATTTTTATTACATTTAAGTTTAACTACAAAAATAATACATCAGGTTATTTATAATATGTGTAAAACAATCTGAAATATTTGTTAGTATATTAAATAAAATGAAATAAAACGTAGTGATAGCTGTTTTCTTAGTACAATATTTGATGAATAAGATATTTACGAGGACAAAAAGACAACTATAATTCAATAAAATATCTGCAGAGAAAGAAGATTGATCCCTTTATTTGATTTTCCAACGAGTAAAAGGTTACAACATTGGACGATTGTAGCTCTGCAGACACAACATTTCCAACGCTTCGTATATGTTTTATAAGCCGTTTTTAAGAAAATAGCACACAGCCTAAGCATTGTGTATTTTGCATTATACATTATGTATATGTAGTCTAGCATAATGAGCTTTCAACACGTCAAACACATCAGAATTTTTAAACAAAAAAGTACACTAAGCACGGGACATTTACATACACGAAACACCACGATAGTGCAATCATGACATGGTCGTTGTAGGTAGGTGGACTATCTAAGAATGGTATGAATATTATGAGATTACATTGTTTTGAATTTGAAAAAGTGTAAAAATAGAGCTCGAGTATTTAGGTTTTCTTAAATTATTCGAAATACTTTCATTTTGCCTTATCCTTGATTTATTTTTAATGCTTTTACTGGGTTATCGTAAGTTCAATACGTATGTTATGTAAGATTGTTTATAAAAGTTCTTACGATAAATAGTATTAGAGCAATGATAGGCTGATAATATTTTGCTGATCTTAGACTATGAATGTGCTTTGGGCTGATCGGTGTGATTGGTCAAAGTCAATCAAGATGGAAACCAATTTAATGCATAATTACTGCCTTCAACTCAAATTGTCTGTAGCTTTAGGGCAGGTGTATAAAAGTCTTTGTAAGACATAATTTTTATTATCATTGGACCAGCTTTTTATATTTATTACCAGGTTACAGTCCAGAATTGTTTTTCACCGAACTTGGCTAGTCCTTAAAGTAGTGGCGTTATCACAAAAAAAAATGTTTTTGGCGATTGGCAGGATTTTAACCCAGAACCTCTAGGAACAAAGCTTTAACCTCTACCACTATACCAAGTGACTCCCTATAATAATCTTATTGTACCTTAAAAGCGTAAAATTTCCCTTCTGTGCCCTACTAAACATGTTATGTCAAACATTTGCTGTAATCATCATCTTATGGAAATAAATCCATATAGATATTTTTAGAAAAAAAAAATGATGACGAATTTATTTGTGAATAACGATATATTTACAAATCAAATGCTTCAGTGTGGTGGTTGATTCAAAGTTTGAGTTCCTCAGACATATTAATACTGAAGACCCTGAAGTAACGTAAAATATACCTTGTTTATTCATAATTTCATTTCATACGATTTGCACAATTTTTACAAACACATATCAATATCTTTACTTGTCCTACTTATTACGATTGACATTACAAACTTAATATTACAGTATCCAGAGATAGCTGTGTACTGTGTAGCACGTTTAAATTTACAACGTTACGGTATAAGCATGGATGATAACAACATACATATAACATAAGATTAAATAATATGAGTTACGCAGAAATCGATGATTGTCATAATGTGACATTACATGATAGAATGCTTCAACTACAGTATCATGGTTTAATATACATTATACAAGACAATATCTCTACTTGTAAGGTGCAGCAGATGTTTGGACAAGTGCGTCAACTGTTTTGCGGCTTCAAAACATGTCTCTTGCCAAAACTTAGTTATAATCTACAATTAACAGATGGTGAATGACATTTTTCTTTACTACCGAAAAGTAAAGTTTTGGTAAAAATTATTACTTTTACGAATTTAAACCATTGGCAAGCAGTACATGTTTATTAATCAATTAGGAAGAATGTTTACACTGATGTGCAATATTATTTTTTGTTTGAGTACTTTAAATTTTAACCTAGGGCTAAAGATTCCAGCAAAGCAATACATTTCATAAGTACAGATTGACACAAAGGAACCGGACGTTTTTTAAATAAGTAGTACACAGTAGTTAAAAGGAATAAACTGGTTTTAATACTGTACAGTGAGGTGAACTTTTGCCATTTGTTACAAAACCGTCATTTTTTGAAAATGACGTCATGCATACGGCGGCCATATACTTATCTACAAATGTGTATTCTGGTCTGAAAATCCTCTGAAACTCGGGTCATTAGGTTGAATGCCATTGATATCTTCTGTGATTGCCAACTTCAAATCCTCTAGAGTGCGTGGTTTGTGAGCATGAACACGCTCCTTAAGAAACCCCCAAAGGATATAATCACCAGTGGACAAGCCAGATGATCTTGGTGGCCACAGCATGACACCAAAGCGAGAAATCACCTTGTTAGGAAACATTCATTCAATACTGCTCTCACTCTGGCGATGTTTTCGGGTGTTCTTGAAGTTCTAACAAGGCCTGGTGGTTGCTTTCTTGTTATATTCCCAGTTGTTCGGAACCCTGAAACCCATCTTAATAGCGTATTTCGGCTTGGAACCGTTCCATGGCGTTCAATATTAAAATTTCTACTAAATTCCCGCTGGATTTGACGACGGATTCACCATTTCGGACTAAAGTATCGTATGCGAATACGCGATGGTCTAGGGTCCACTGAGCCATTTCAACAAAAATGGCAAGTCTCACTGAAGGTAATGACATAACTTCAATCTTCCTACCACGTGCAACAACAATGGAACAGCTGTTTAAAAAACGTCCGGTTCCTTTGTGTCACCCTGTATAATTGAAGTGATAGTTAACCCTCATGAACATTTGTATAAAAATGGCGAATGTATAAGAAGTAATCGAATCCAACACTATTGGAAACTATTAGTCAAACTTGTTTAACAACCTAGGCTAATTTAATTGTTATCCCTTAAAACATTTCGCAAACAATGATACAAAAATATAAATAACTAAAATAAAAACTAAGATTGTTAATACCTGATATATTTTTACTTTCTCTCCCTATGCATGTATTGGTCAAGTATTTTTTCGTCAATACTTGATTGTGATTAAATTTGGTATGTGAGTATCCATAGTTTCTCCAGGAGTTAATTTCTTATTTTTTTTTTAATTTTCGATATTTAACTGAGATTTTTCTATCAAAACCCATCAATTAATGGTAAGTCTGATTTAAAAGACGAAACGGGTTTTATTTAAATGTTATAGTCATTTTTAGTGAACTGTTTCGGGATTCTACCTATCCGTATAACACAGTTATATCCACCATTTGCCTATGAAAAGGGTTTTTGACGAGCTAATGGGACAAAGTATGTGTCAGATTGCTGATACCGTTAATTAAGTATACAAAGAATAATATTTGATTGTTAATTTGGAAAGGGAAAGGTTTCCAGAAGCAAGCTTGAATTATCAAGAAGAATGTTTTTCCGCATATAAAATAAAAGGAAATTTATTTAAATCTTCAACTCATAGCAGTGTATCACATCAGCATGCACTAAATTAGAAAATTTGAAGCCGATATTCTGTTACAATCACAGTACCAAAACTAGTAATTCAGAGTAACAAGTCTGTAAACATACATAAACTTCTAACAAGGTTCTTTTCAGACAAAATATACAGTTGTTAACCGCACGTGGTTGCAGCTAGGAATATAGTTTGATATAAATTCGCTTGTAAAGGATCGAGATTTCCAAAAGGGACCACTAAAGTTTCATTGGCGTTTGTCTTTAAAACAATTTTGTTCCTGCTTGGATATTAAATGTTGTATTGTAGGTGGCATTTTTTTATTTGTACAGGTAAGCTATAGTAGGTTTTAAAATACATAGGCCAACAATTTTCTCCATTTTATTAACAATATTTCCTTAAATATACTTTTCCAACAAAGACAGCATTTTAGGAGTAACCAGACCAATTTGTGAACAAAATAATTAGATTTATACAAAATCTTGTTGTATATGTAAGATATATATACAATATAGAAATATTTCCATTCATATATTTTCCCTGCAAACAAAACTCATCAAGCAAACCCATTTAGCATGTAAAGTATCTTTGGCTCAGGATTTAGCAAGATAAGAGAGCTATTTGTCTTGTGTTCCCCTCATTTGTTTTTTTCATCCCAAGGTCTTATAAAAAGAATTTATCGATGTTGTTATCTGATTTGTAGCTTTACTGATGACCAATTAGCTATAATGAAAAAAAAATAATTCATTACCAGAATATAACCAACATGACTAAACTGTAATGACTAACTAGTAGATTGTAAACAACAAAAAATTTTCAATTAAGTATTTTGTTTGACAACTGTAAATGTAATCTTTGGTGGTTTAGTATTCGCATTTTCAATTCATTTTTAATCTTAAGAATATAACACAAGGTTTTAGCTATGTCGGTTCATTTTAATAGTTTTCAACCTATGAAAATACAACCAAAACAGGTGAATCTTGATTGATTTAATTGGAAAATTATACATGTTTTTCATAGTAAATCATACAGCAATTACAACAAGGAAATAAGTTGTTTATACTATTTGTCCATATACAATAGAAGTAACTTCATGATTGTATAGAGTGGACGAAATAACCAACTTAGGTATTGAAGTTGTTTTTCAATAATAAAATAGTGTAGTGTAAATTGAATTATTAAACTTGTACTATAAAATGAAATAATCGCAAAGTTTTCCTAGTATATTTTGATCAAATTTAGGAAATTTAGTTATATCTTTTATACTAGACTACTTTTAGTCTAAAACACTTTTCATGTTAGATTTTATACAGTATTTTAATGTTTAAACGTTCAAACATAGTAACAAAACGATAAATTAAATTTAAATATTAATGGGACAAGCTATTTATGGTCACATTGTTAGTTATCATTTTAGTTGAAACATGTTTTAATAAGATCAAAATACAATTTAAAAACTCAAAGAAAAATATGACCACTATGTAAAATACAGCACAGCATGAAACAATATCCACCAATATATCAAAGTTCCCTAAGCTTTTTGACTGGTTACAAGGTTTAAGGGATAAATGTCTAAACTTAAATTTAAGCCTGCATCAATGCAGTGGTTATATCACCAAGCTTTGATACTTATATCCTGAACATATTTTATAAAACATAAGGTTTAACATAGTACGTGCTTCGTGGTTCCAAAAAAAATTACATTGTAATATAGCAAAACAGGCATTGCAGCGGTTGAATTCAAGATTCAAGATTTATGTAGCCATTCAGTAATTTGCAACTGACCAAGTCACTAAAACTAAAAACAAGAGTTGTATTTTCTTTTAACTTACAAGAAAAGTCTAAAAAGCACATCAAAAAGCTCACCATGCAAAATAAATCAATAATTTAAACTGTAAATGATGTGGAGGAAACAAAATGATAAATTTTACAAATGGTAGTTTGTAATTTACCAACGATCTGTATCAATAAAAAATTATGTATTTACCAATTTAAAGGGTGAATATGTATTAGATAGACTCAAAGGTACAAGAAATATTTTAAGTTGATAATATAGTTATTTTGATAACTCGTTGTTTTCATAAACTGTTTCCTTAAAAATGTTGAATAATATTAAATTGGAGATCTCCAAAATATGCTTATGATATGACTTATTCTCGAACTGTGTGTGTGCAAGTGTCTATAGACAATGCATTTCTCTTTGGCAGTATTAGGCTACTAAAAACGTTTTTCGAAATCCCTTTGATAAATTAAAATCAACTCTTTTGATCTCATTTCGTTTGCAGCATCAGAACGTTACAACTTTACCTTCAATCAATCAAGTTGTAACATTAACCTTTGGCAAACATATTGTACTTGAATCGTTGTTTGGAGGATAGAAATTATGGTTATGCTTAATCAATTTTCGTTAAGGTTTACGCTTTAGTTGCATATAAAATATGAGGAGAGTGATTAATATTATGTCCGTACAACGGTAACCTCCGGTGTTGAACGCGATAACGGATTATACGCTTCCTTTACATTCTACGCTAATGTGGAAGCATTCTTGGATAGTATAAATTTTATTTTGAACGCTTATTGTAGCAGGATTAGAACTACATTAACTTTTTTCAGAGTAGAATTTAGAACAAACTTATTACTCATTATACAATGGGTAAAACACTTAAAGTTGACCAACAATTGCTGTCTTGATATCGGAACATTTCCATCAACTAGTTATTAACTATTAATAACTGTTCGAGAGTCTATTTCACTTTTTCTTGTATCATTTCAATTGAAACACTACCTTCAGCTCTTAACGTTGTGACCTGCAGTTTTTCTTTCATTGGCGTTTATTTTTTACTTTCAACCGAGTAAAAATATTTTGTAATATATTGATGTTAGTAAAAAAAAGATAAGATAAGTTTTGGGGTAAATACAGGTGTAGAGAAAGGACGCAGACTATTTTCTATGTAACGAATAAATAATCTCTGAAAAAGGGTCAATGTTCTAAAAATATAAATGTATTAATGCCAAAAAAATAAAAAACCCCTTCAACTATATTCTTGACCCTAAAATAGTTACTATCATACAAGATCAGCTTACAGTAGCACGTTGTTTAAAATTGTTTTTCTTCAATAATACATTTGGTATATTTTGATTTAATTATTAAAATTATACGAAGGAAACTCCATCAACATTTACCTCACAAATCGCCCAGCTGCAAAAGAAGGCTTTGCCACAGCCAACCTCAGGCTAACCGTGTGTGGTTTAATTAAAATATCTTCTGATGCGAGGAAAGAATAGGAAATGACAGAATGAGATTTGGCAAATGCAGGGTTAATATGTTTAAAATTACATCTTTGGTACACAGTATTCTAAAAGAAAATGTCTTTGATGAATGTTTTTTTCTTAATTGAAAAGCTAGTATAATGTGAACAAATAAATGAAAATGGATTTATTCAACATTGTTGGTTAATAACACTCAACAATAGTTGCTTAGCCAGACATAAAGAAACATTGAATTGAATATACCAAGAAACTTGATTAAATTACGAGTCTGGCATTGTATATTACTTACAGTGTACTATTACTAATAGAGGTCCTAATCATGGATAAAACAAATAGGTATTGTCAAACATTTACTTTTGAATTTCTATGCGATCTAAACATAAATCCTTGCGCTTCAAATAAAAAAAGTTTAAATGCTGATGCAATTGTCGGAATTTTTAACCTCAAGAGAATTATTAAGCTTTCAATAAAACAATTGAGTTTTTATCTAATTGTGTTCGATCCTTTTGTAGGAAGTTAAGTTTATTTCTTTAATCATTGACAATCCGAATCACTTTAGTAAGTATGTATGAATAATTTACTAATATAGTGAAGTACCTAATGGGAAGAAGCTATCATCGTAGGTGTCACATACTTGAAATACAAAGTAAATGTGGACATTATGAGTCAATTTTACAATGAGGGACTCGTAAGAACAATCACTATTTACTTTTAACCTGACCTGAGAACTTTGGAAGTCAATAGAAAGGTAATTATCAACAATATAATCTTTACGTTTACCATTTTAACACATTATATACTGTCATTATATATTATTATGCCGTAATTGTATTAAATAAAAAGGGATACAAATATGGTTCGTCTGTTTATTTATACACAAAGTACAACTACAGTATATTCAAGAGAAACTGTTGTTTGCACGACCATAGGAAAATAAATGCATCAAATGTAGCTTTCGCACAAATTATACACCTAACTTTTCCTAACTTAAAAATAAATAATTTAACGTTAGTGGCTTAACTATTTCCCCTATCAACTAAGATAAACAATTATAATTGGATTTGGTACTTCAGTACTAAACGGAGGCCACCTAACCTACAGAAATATTTCGTACCGGATACCAAAAATAACTACATACTTGGAAAGAACACACTTTAATAGATTAACAGGTGAAGTTTAGAATTGATCCGACGCCTGGTTCTGACGTTGTGCAACCCAGAACGCAGCAATGTCGGTAGGCCACATTTTGTCAGCGCGCTGCGGCGGTTATATTAGGTTGGGTTATCGTAAATATTATGTGTGTAGGACTTTCCTCGCTTCGTTATGAATCGAACGATACCAGACGAGTTATACTTTCTATTATGATAACCCAACCTAACATAACCGCCGCAGCGCGCTGACCAAATGTGGCCTCCGTTTCAGACACAGTGACAGGCGATGACAGGTAATGGCGCGCGCTCCGGTCAACGACCCTGACATTGGCCTACTTGGAGGGGATTCTGCGAGTAGACACATGACTCATCTGATAACGCTCGACTCACAACTATACTAGAATAGTTCTACTACAACATCTATAACAATTTAACCCTCTATAAGTGCCGCGGCGCGTTTCGTAATGGTGGCCTCCGTTTAATACTGAAGTACCTTGGATTTATCTGTTGGTTAGTTTTACTTTTGTAACGCTGGCCTGTATGACATTTTAAATCATTATAATCATTAAAAAGGGTAATTTATATATTTAATTTTCCCGTGTAATAATGTGAAACAAATACACTATTCGTATACATAAAAGATAACGATGTGAATAGAACAATAAAACTTTTTGTTAAAACACAAATTAACACAAATAAAACACAATTAAACACATATTCCTTTTTTATGTGTTAATCTTAATGTAAAATTTTACCAAGAACATGTATATAAACGATTTTCCTTCAACAAGAAATGTCCAATATTGTTTAGTGTGCATCGTTTTACTCGTTTCCTAAATCAAATAAAAGACACAATCTTCTAACTCTGCAGGTGTTCTATTGAATTAAAGTTGCTCTCTTTGTTTCCTAACCCTTTTGTCAGTAAATTTCCCCCCCAAAAAACACCATTTTGTATTTAATATTGAATATTAAAACAACAAGTTGTCCAGCAGTGTAGAGCTCTGTGTATACTATTACTATACAATACGTGAAAAATCAACTAAAACTTGTATACTACATTCAAATATAATGAGAACAACAGTTTAGGATTTACCAATGATTTCTTGATTTCTTTGATCTATAACCATATTTGTTTAGGCTTTCATTGAGGATTCTAAGTTAATTACACATGTTTTAGTAAAACAAAAGTTTTATGTTTGTCTAATAAAGCTATTTGATATTTGATATTCAAAGTTTTGGGATTGAATAGATAGTTTTATGTATCAAATTATTGTATTGAAGGATCGTCCTAAACTTATACACTAAAGCCTACAACAAAACAGGTCCAGAATTGTACCAGAAAATAATAGGAGGAATAAGTGATAAGAACCGACATTACCCGCACTCAACTAGGTCGAGACGACAATAGACTTGTTAACTTAAGAACTTTAAAAATTTTCATCCTGGTCAGCCTTTACTAGTGCATATGTACAATAAGGGAATTTCCTTTTTTTTATTTGATTTTTACTAACATAGTTCGTGAGACATGTAAATTAATTCCCATTTACATAAATTTTTTTGAGATTTACTCAAGCTCCTACTATTTTAGGGAATAAAGTATGTTTTTGTTAACCTTAAAGGCTTATTATAACATGTTAGTGGCTTTAAGACGCAGTTAGAAAGATATTTCTTCCATTAATAATCACTTTTGAGGGTAAACAGATGTTTCTTTTGCTGTCGCAGCATTATACAGCATTGTTTAGGCGTATAATTAACAAAGAGGAGGTTTACGAAAACAAAGTCTGACCTTAAGCGTCTCCACCAAACCAAATCCCACTCAGGAACAAAGCATTGGATTAAATTCATTTTGTACTGTTATGGTTATATATGCCTGAAAGTTTATTTCTTGATGTCCTGACTTTAGAAATACATCATAATCTATTGAAAAACAACAGAGTCATTAACGTTTTCTCATTGGTAAATTGATAGGATAGCTGTTGATTTTAATTTAATTCAATTATGGAAATGGATACAAATTTATTATTTTTGTTTGGAATTCGTCAAACATAACACATGGCAAAGTTAAAAAAAATTACAAAAAAGATAAATTGTAGGTAAAATATTCGACAAATGTTTTTTTATTATTAAATAACCACCCAGCCCACAAAACTTCGATGATAAGTAATTATATAAAGATATAAAGAATAATTTGTAGCTAGGTTAAAATATTGGTTGCATTTCATCTACAGTATTTTTTTCGACCGTATTAAAAACAATTTTTAATTATCAACCATTCTTTACTTTCATATTCCTATCAAAGATAATAAAACTAACGTGCAAGTATTATATAAAGCATAAATTTGTTGTTATTTTTAAAATGTTTCACTCATGTTTTCGTTTTTACATAATTTTCGACCAAATATTGTTTAATTCATAAAAAGGTACAACATTTGAAATACAAATATGTGATACCTAGATGCGACTTCTAGTTTTTTACACTTTCTATATAAAAAAAAAAAAAACTATTCAATTCCAGCAAATAAAATCTTAAGCATCTGAAACACACATTCATTAATAAACATCCCGTATATGGATATAAAAAAGGATACTCATTAATTTGTTAAGTAAACAATGTGATAATTAATCTTGAAAACTAATACTTTCATCAGCTGGCATTGGTTATGTAAACGTTTACGCAAATTTAAATGTTTGGAAACTCCAATGGAAGGTCTCATCGGTATTTCAAAACTTTCAAACTTTGCTCCATCGCATGCATATTTCATGGTTAATTGCTTCTACAACGGATTAAAGTAGGTCGGTACATCCTGCTGAATCAAATATGATGTTATAATTGTGCAGTATCTTCGAAATAGTATTCCCGTAGTGTTAAAACTTCTAATAAATAATTACGTTTAAAATCCATTTAATGTTTATTTTTCGGACAATATAAAGTTGGTAAGTACCATTTAAAGTTAGCAATGTAAAGTAATGTTAACATACCCGTAAATGGTATTAAACAGTAACGGTTAACATATATGTTTTTGATATAATTTAAAGTCAAGATTTAATTAAAATTCATTTTTATAGCCCCAGGATTGCGAAATTTAATCAAGATTTAATATGGATAAAAAAGATTGGGAAGCACAAATTGTGATTATAATTCCAGTTTAAAAAATGACATTATTGCAAGAAGTTCACGATAAAAACAGAGTTATAAAAGTTGGACTTATCAAGATTAAGTCTTTTAAGAAAAGGTTAATACAGAAAATTTATATTTGCTTAAACTATTATTCGTTTACATTTAAATACATTTAAATGTATTTAAAAAAAAGGCTTATTCGTTATACATTTAATTGTATTACTCGTTTACTTGTAACTTTTAAGACCTACTTTTGCACTTAGGATGGTTTATTAAAGATGTGCTGGGTCATAATTACAATGCAATTACTACTCCAGTATGATTATTTAACAACACTCGTGTTTGAAGTTTTAGCATTGCTGTCCTTCTTTAAGTGTGTATTCATAAAGACTCTTTAGAGCCGCATGAATGAAAATCATTTCAATAACTTGGGTTTTAACTTGAACATGTACATATGATTTTGATATTGTATTAAAAAATGTATATAAAAAAAACATGCAAGTCCAATTAATAGTTTTTCATGCACTTTAAACTTGTGTGTAAACTTTCCTGGTCTATAAATATTGTACATGAATATACATCGTGGATCCGGTGATATTTTATGTCAGTAAAAACAACAGTGACAATGAGTGCCAGTGTTTTTCATTGTGATGGTACACATATCCGGTCATCAACAGGATATCCGGTTTTTATACTTCTGGGGAAGTAGGCCATATATGATAAAGTATGTCAAATGAACAGGTGAAATGATTATAACAAAATATTAACAATACAATACGTACAAACTATTCAAATGATTTTGAAATAGGCTAAATTTAGTTTACTCACCATATGTATGAATCCAATTATCGCGCAAAATTGTCTACTAACAATATTACTTAACTGCCAATTTGCTATATAACAATTTTACACAAATTGATGTCTGTTTTTAAGTGTCAAGACATACGAGTAAAAGACTTTATTATATTTCATTTATTTACATGATATTCTAATGATTCGTATTGGATCTAAAACCAGGATGTTTTATTTTATGTTTAATTAAAATGAAGAAGTTATCTTATATATTTAAGAAGTTTTGTTTTTCATTTCTGAGTTCATTTGGCTCTTCT
The DNA here is from genome assembly GCF_028750875.1 of Macrosteles quadrilineatus. Taxonomy (NCBI): domain Eukaryota; kingdom Metazoa; phylum Arthropoda; class Insecta; order Hemiptera; family Cicadellidae; genus Macrosteles; species Macrosteles quadrilineatus. Next base: position 17,843,188 of record NW_026542599.1, read on the forward strand.
GCTAGAACCAAGAACAGTGTTCATAGTTTACGTCTCAAACTAAAGGTGTCCACGCACGGATTTCACATCAAGTATCGGCATACAGTAAATTTATCAACAGTCCCACCAGGCTTGTAAGTAAACGAAATTTGCTCCCCATATAAATCGATCAAACAACATAAATTAGATTTTTTTAAATCTTACTTCAGTTTATGATGTATTTCACCAGTTATAATAATATAATCCTATATATTTGGGATTAAGAATCTTTAGTGGAATAGCGGCCTTTATTTGAGCTGTTAGTTATTCAAATCGGACGAGTTTCAAGCAAATGCAAGCTAAACAACAAATATAAAATTTATTTTTTGGGGATTTCTATGATTAAAAATCATAAGCTCCAGTAAAAACAACACAGTATTGTATGTGTTTTTTTATATGTTTTAGACTAAAAAAATCACTAATTATAGGCTTTAATCGGATGAATCAATAAAGTTAAAGATACTGCATTACTCAATCAAAAATCATAAACTTGATCTTTTCTGGTATAAGATATTTATTTCAACGCTGCAGAGCAGGCTGGGTAGACAAATGCTCACTGGTTATTAAATATTATTTCAAAACATTATTGAATAATGATTTTTTAATAAAACATATTTTTTTCTGACACCTTCTCAGGTATCAGAAGAAAATCTGTAAGGTAAGCATAGGTTGATATGTACATAAAATTATAGGTCTTATTAAAAAATACAATGCCACAAACCCGACCTCAAACGGACAACCAAGACAAAAATGGGAGCATTGCAAATATTGAAAAAATAGCAACAATAATTGAGGTAGGTTTTTAAAATGTATAGAGATAACGCATGACTGAGGTGCTCCGTTGTCTAATCGGTTTAAAGGTCCCTTATCACCTAACGCCATTCGCGACATAGTCTTTGGGTATTTAAATTTATCTAGCATGGAATGCCATTGATTTAATTTAGACTTTTAAAAATCTTAACTTCGGAACGAAACATCCTATTAGAGTCAGGTTTTCACCGTCGTGTTACGCTAAGTAAAACCTTTAAACTAAAATGTATTTTTGTATTATAAAATGATTTTGGATATTTTAAAATATACAAAATATCCTTTTTTGTTCACTGCTGCGAAATGGCATGTTTTCGTTGCATGTTTATCACCTGCAAAAATCATTACATTGTTTACTATAGCAAAAGAATGTTTACTATGCGAAAGTAGGTAATGTTAACTATTTTTTTTTTTATTTTGCCGACGTAAACAAACAAATATTTTTTAATTTTTTAACAACTGTTTGAATTTTCAACAACCAAAATTAACATTAACTTTAAATTGAAGGCATAACCTAAAACATTCTCAAAGTTTTGTAATGAAAAAAATAATTATTCTTTGTAGTGTAGCGAAAAGTAACGTTGAAACACGAGTGAAAGTGGGTCTATACATATTCTCGACCATTTAAACTGCTCGATAAATCTCGCACTTCAAACATGGTCTCAAAAAATGTATTGCCTTACTTTTTACCCTTGTTGTGAAATATAATATTTCATCTAGTATGTATTTCTATATTTCTAAGACAATTTAGTTGACATGCTAACAGTCCTGCTCTATGGTGTTCTTGGTTCTCCTGGATTTCTAATCTCGGTGTGCCAGTCTATTTCTAATTTTGTTTTAGGTTGTTGTTCCATAAGATATGAGAATTTAATTTGTCTGCAAGCCTAAAGGTTTTGGAAGTTTTTGGCATAGTTTCGTCCATTTTCATTCAAATTATTCTATTAAGGTTATTGCATTTTTCTCCAACGGCAAACTTTGTAACTTTTGTATTTATAATTTTTTACACTAAGTTTACACTTTAAAAATGAGTTTCAATTACTTTTTAAATTTTTTATTGATAGGCCTAATTAGAATTGTTGTTGTTAGTTTATATATTTTTTAAGAGTAACGAAAACTAGTGCCTTGAACTGTTCCTCACACACAGACGTGCATTCTTAAGAGGAATATTTTTCTTTTTGGTAAAATATGTCAATAATTGTACATTTAATGGAAATAAATAATCTTGAATCTTCGATATTGTGGAAATTATATTGAATGTAATGTATGCTGTTTCTTAGGTAAATCCCAAACCAATAAACATAATGGTTTATTATTTTTGAGCTGTTATTTAACAAAATGTGGTTATATTAACATTACTATGTATCAATGAATAACTGAAGGATAAAATTAATAATATTTAAATATTGCGTGCTCCTATATCATGATTCATTACTAAGCCAGTCCTTACTAGATTATCATGACTCGTGCTTAAAATGAAGGTTTCATTCTACCAGAACTGTTCTTGTTTATCTCTCTTGGGATGGGTTATTATGAAAAAGGAACACCACTAAAATAGCAATATAACCGTGTTAAACATGAAGAAACTTTTCATTATTTAAATTTAACAAGTTTACAGTCATGAGGTGTTTTATAAAGGAACAGAGTCTACTTTAAAACAAGGAAAGTCTTGTTTTCCTGGAAAATGTGAAAGATATTTACATTGTGATAATGTTTTATTTTACTTGAACTCGATAGCTAGTTTTAATGACGCAGTAATATTTCTAAATTTAGCTAATAATTTATTAACAAATGTCTCAAAGTAAGACCTGGACACTGTTCCGATTAACCCTTTTTTGTTTTGATGTCTCTAGAGTCTTAAAACACAATCTGTTTAAATGTATAAATTAAATATATCTACAGATTGTTTAAATAAAGTATGAACATAATTTACTCAGTGATTCCTTGGGTCAAAATAATGAGAAAGTCAATAATACACATTTTTTCCTAAATCACTTCGTTAAACAGATAACCACCATTTCGTATTGTTTACATAATTTTTTTCTTTGGATTGTTTTGATTGAACCTTACAAAAATTTGTACGTATGTTAAGGCATAAAAGAATTATCTTGGTCTAATTCACATTTAGAAAACTTAACTTTATTTAAATTTAAATTTAAAATAAAATATCCAGAACACTTTTTTGCATTTCAAATTTTCTATCAAACGACACCAAGCTTAAAAATATTGAATAAAATAGCTGAAATGTCTAAATTTCTTTTTGCAATTAAGGTTAAATGAAGTAGAACAAGGTTATACTCCATAGAACGATTATGTTTCAGCTATCGTTATTCTATCTGTTTTAAATCTCCTTCATTGTTTAATCAGGATAAGTGGTTTAAAACTTAATCGTCTTGCTGATCCATACTCAGCAATCTTTGGCCTACATTTGTTGACAGCTCACGTATAATAACTTGAGGTACTTGTAAACCTGTGATGTATTTTACCTGGACCAATGACAGTAGGATAGTATCATATATACATTTTTCATCAAACCCCTATGAAGAAATTAATGTTAACGAAATTAAAACATATTACATTTTTGTGAATATCCAAGCAGACTATTCAGTTTTATTGATTATTTTAGTAAATTTCTTTCATGATTTTTTCAATCGTTTATATTCTTATTTTTGAGTTATTTTTCAACTTAAAAGGGGATCCTTGCATACTTAAAGCATGAAAAAATATGAAAATTAAATTAAAATAAAATGGTTTTTCACAGCAAAAGCCATAGTTTTCAGTATCTGATAATAATATGCCTTGATAAAATAAAAATAAATCTACGGGAATAAATCCTTATAACCGAAAAAAAACTCAAATCACTTGGTTTGTATAACTCCTACATCCTAACAAAATGATGGCTTATCGTAATATTTTAAGTCTCTCCTACAAAATTAATTGTAATATTTGGTTTTCAACCGCAGTGTTGGTATGAATTGTTGACTTTAGACTTGGTTGCAGTGGTATTTGTTCAAGCGATATTAGAGGCAAATGACGAAGCCATATATGTGACAGGTTATTGGAAAAATAATATCTAACTGAGCTGGTGTTTTTTTCCGGACACGGAAAGTAAGTAAGTATGGGATATTACAAAAAAGAGTGTGTATGTTTGTATTTTCCCTCTCAATTTCCACTAAATAATCGTGTTAACCAAATTTGTCAGTTTTGTACGTATTTCATTTCTCCTAACAGATAAAAAATGAATTTAAGTCTTCTTGACTACACAAATAATACAAACTAAGATAAATGAGGTACTATTGTGACATTGTGTTAAAGAAATTAAGTTTTTACCTTTACCTTATCTTTACCGGTTCTTCATCGTTGCCCAGCCATAGCTGGATAGATTGCGTTAAATGAACAAATTAAAACTTTAAAAATTTGTCTATATACACTATATACAAGGCGGTGGATCATGATGTCCAAACTGAGTCAGGGGTTTCGAAAAATTCCCTGATGGAGTAAAGGGGCCTAGTCTTCAACTCCCTAGACATGTGCTCTATGAACGCTTTCACTGGCAGGCCTCTGATCTCAACACTGAGACTATTATACAGCTTTATGACCATAATGGGTAAACTGTTTGCAGTCTTACTGAGCCGATGGGATGGAAGGTCAAGTTGGCTACGGTTACGAGTATTGCAACTATGAAGGTCACCCCTTGAGCTAAAATCATTTAAGTTTTTCTTAAGTCACTAAAATATACATTGAAAATTGTTTGGAAAGAAAGTTATTCATTGTAGGTTGATTTTAATTTAAAAATGAATATGTCATTTCGATAAAAACAAGTATATTCTTTACCATGACAGTAATATCGAGGGTAGGCATGTATAGAAACAAGTTAGCAAAGTAACAAAATTATTATGAGATGGTACAATGCACAAATATTTTGGAAACCTATTAATAATTAGGTACGAAATAATCTATTCTGTTATAAAATTGGGATGGTTTCTGTTTGTCTGTCTGTCTGTGTGGCTGCCACGACTGAAATACTAAACTGTAGTAGGTTTACTTACCTTACCTCCTTGGCCATTCAAACCTAAGTTGGTTTTTGGCCTCGCCAACAAGTTGCCTCCAGTGTTTTCTGTCTGCTGCTCGGTCAATTGATGTCCCCATGCGATGAAGGTCTTTCCGCACCTGGTCTCCCCATCGTAGTTTGGGTCTTCCTAGTGGTCGGGTCCCTCGTGGTCGTCCATTTGTAGCTATCTTCAGGAGACTGTTTTCTTCTCTTCTCGCTATGTGCCCTGCCCACCTCAATCTTCGGCTCTTAACAATAGCTACAATATCTGGGTCTTCGTAGAGTTCTCGTAGTTCTCTGTTTTTCCTGATCCGCCATATTTCATTTTCTTTTATAGGGCCAAAAATCTTTCTTAATATCTTATTCTCAAAGACGATTAATCTCCTTTCGTTTTGTTTGGTTAGGGTCCAGGCCTCAGATCCATATAAGAGAACTGGTTGGATAATAGTTTTATAAATTCTAATTTATTTAGAAGTAGTAGGTTTATTCATTCTAAAACTATGTCATTGATTATGAAAATAAAGAAATATTCTACAACCGTAAGCTATAAAAATGTATATTAAACTGTAAACAGTAGGAAAATTACAATGTATTTCACACTTCTTTCTATACATTTGGTGGCTTTTCTTATAAATTTGAACTACTTAACAAGTGTTTGGATTATGCAATATAGCACATCTTCACATTGCAAAGCACGGGTACAGCAGCTTGTATGAAATACAATTTTAAATTGGTGGATAAAAGAAAATTATAGCTAGGAAAAACAATATCATACTACATTGAGTTTTTACCTCAAAACTCAAACGTATCCAGACAAGAAGGATCAAGTTGTCTCAACCGAAGACTTAACTTGACAACCAAACTGTCATCTTAAATTGGCAGAAAGGGAAATTGAATTGATTTCGTAAAGGTTTCTTTTGGACGTAATGATTTTGTCCTATTATCATAGTAAGTTCATGCTTATGTGTTAAGACTTTTCAATGAGGTGTGATGCCAAATATTTGTGGAATAAATAAACTGCCTTTGTCATTTAACGAACATATAATTTAAAGTATTCATATAAATCCTAGAACATTAATAATACAAGGTTGCTCCAATTATGTTAATATCATCAAATATCATATTGACATTGTATACGTTGTAAAAATAAACTTTTTTCATGAAAACCAAATTATGATGGCTCTTGGTCATGCAGTAGTTCAAACTTTTATGAAAAAAATTATTCAAACAGATCATTCGTTTGTAAAAAACCTCACCAATATTTTGGATATTTTATTTGTATAATTCCTATCGTTTGCTGGTGATAATATATTTATAACACAACAAAATAACGGTACTTAAGTATTAAACGGAGGCCACATTTCGTCAGCGCGCTGCGGTGGTTATGTTAGGTTGGGTTATGGTAAATATTATGTGTGTAGGACTTTCCTCGCTTCGTTATGAATCGAAAGATACTTTCTATTATGATAACCCAACCTAACATAACCGCCGCAGCGCGCTGACAAAATGTGGCCTCCGTTTAATACTGAAGTACCAAAATAACTAAAAAAACTATAGTTTTTGAGACGTGTCCGATTCCGTTTTTGGTGAAACATCATAAAAATGAAGATTACAAATATATTTTTGAGGTTTTTATTTATAGATTTGTAAGACCAAAAACACCAGTTCGTGATAAAGATTATTACAACAGTTTCCTATAAATGGCAGTTCATTAAAATAATCAATCCCCAACAATAATTATAACCCGATGTTTATTTTCTTTACAAAGAATCTAGTTTTATATTATTTGTTAATTTAGAGCTTTGAATAACTTGAATATAAATAGCCTTGTTTATATTCATTCATTAAGCCATGATATCCGGGTTCAAAGGCAGAACTTCATAGAATATCAAAATCTACGTCAATGTACAGTGCCATGTAACAGTTTAAATTATTAAAAACTATCTGGAAATATATTCTTTGTATAGCAAAATAAATTACTTTCTATTAACATTTTAGTTGCTAAAAACAATATAAAAATTTTTGTCTATTTTTTTTACCATGCATTTATTTTTATGAAAATCCCCATGCATAGCAGGTTTTCTAGCATTTGAATGTTTTGTTGAAAACAAATCAAATCATGCATGAAATCCACATAAAAATGATTTAATTTTTCCAAAACGATAGCCCAAAGTTAAGATTGTATATATATTATTATTGGAGAACCATGAAACAATTATACGTTTTATATTGCTTAAGAACGTAAACCACTTATTCATTACTCGAAAAATATTAGATCACTCATAATTAATAACATTAAGAAAAATATTAATACAATCAAACAAACAATCACAGATTACATAGCTACACAATGATGTCCATACATGGATGTATCTACAGGGTGTATATAAATTCCCGCACGGGCTTAATATTTTCTAAACGACAACAGAAAAATAATAAGATTTGGTACATCAACACCACACCTAAAAAATCTACTTTTTCAAGGAACTATGAATTTTCTGTCATATCATGGTCGACGTCCCGCAAGGAGTCAGAGGGAAATCATAAATAAGAGCATAGGTCAATATGCACATCAAATGAAAGTTCGTTTTTAGTAGAATACAGTGCCGCAAACCGCACCTCAAAAGGTTGATCCTGCGCAAAATGGCGGCCGTTCAAAGATTTCTTGTATCCGCCATTTTGAATCTTTGAATGACTGCCGTTTTTGACAAAGGCGTTCTTTTGAGCTTGAATTTACGGTATTGTAATCTACTAGTGAAGACCTTTAATTTGATGTGCATATTGACCTATGCTTACGTTAACAAGTTTCTTCCGATTACTAGGGCTGAGGAGTAAGCGTATAATAGCAATGCAAATTAAATTAATCTTTGAACAACTGTCATTATTGGCTCGGTTGTCCGTTTGAGTTCAAATTTGCGGCATTATATTCTGCTAGTAAAGACCTTTCATTTGATGTACATGCCAACCTATGCTTCTATTTAAGATTTCCTTCTGACTCCATGCGGGACGTCCCCTTGATGTGACAGAAAATTGATGGTTCCTTGAAAAAGTAGATTTTTAGGTGTGGTGTTTATGTACCAAGTCTTATTGATTTATCCGTTGTCATTTAGAAAATATGAAGCCCGTGCTGGACTTTATATACACCCTGTATATTTTAATCAATTAAGTTTCTGACCCCAATTGCAGTAAGACATTTTATATATATATTGATGTAAGATATCTCTGCCCATATATTGTAGGGTATTGACCGTCTTACGGCCTTACGGTCTTATATATATACCGTAAGACGGTCAATACCCTACAATATATGGGCAGAGATATCTTACACCAGAAAGTGTTTGAAGGAGAGCTTTTGTTGTCAGCTACAAAAGAAGTCTTAATGAAACATCGATGCTTTGCTCTTAAAAGGAATTAAAATATTATCTAAATATTTTCGAAACAGATGAGTTTAGTATTTTTTATCTTGACATTTGATCAAATGTTTCAAATTCAAAGTTATATCATCGTCAAACACTTAACATATATATTAGTCATACATTATTAGTGTTTTACTTTTCGTTTGCTTTGCTACAAAAAGAAAATTATGTTGAACGGACAAAAATTCTATTTAACGCATTGATAAAATTAATAAATCGACTAAACATATTCAATCGGTCTTAGCTTGTTAACTTAAGTCAATCTTAAGAGTCTTAGTCTAAAGTAAAAATAGCCAAAACACCAGTATATTACGCTAATGCATTTTTAATATACCAGCAAATGACCAGAAAATCCCGACGAGTAAAAAGAAAATAATGTGAAACGTGGTTACGTTCATTTAGGGTACACCTTTTGCAGTCAAAAGTACCTATAGTTTTTAACTTGTTAACTTTTGCTCTTACGGAGATTTCCCTGTTGGTTTAAAAATTTAAATTAATTTCATTGTAGTACAGCCCTTCTTAATGTTTGTTTATCTATTATATTTACACTAACGCCAGTTTAAATATAAAATTTTATTTTAAAACTTGGGCTTCTCACCACACACTGAAAATACCCATTGACAGTGCAAAGAACACAACAACCCCTGCTAAACAACAATCTATCACCTTTTAAGTTGCCTCGTTTGACAAGTCAGGGAAAATTGGGGTCTTACATGCCTGGGAAACTGCATGCGATAAAACCACATGGGATTTTATTAAAGTAACAATATTAATTATTATTTTACTATGTATCGTCAGTTATTAGGCCAGTGTGAATTTTAAAGTTAGGTCACGTAGATTTCTAGCATTTACTTACGTACAACTCAATTTCATCTCTCAGTTGTATTTACGTGAGTGGATATATATCGGGCTACATCAACAGGCCAGTCAAGTTTTCGTTAAGTCTAACTCAAGTGAAGATTTTTTAGCCTTTACAATATCAGGTCGTTGCAACATAAATCAGTGTTTAAATTTTAAATACATAGCCAAGTTCTTTAATTAGGCAAATTATTGTCACTGGTGTTTTAATGTTTAATCTTTTACTGATTTTCATACATCGCCTATTGAAGTTATTTAATTAATTTATTTCATGAATAGTTGTATTAAATACTTTAAGGATAGTAAATAAACTGCAAAATAATTTTATTTTTAAATCAATTTCTAACAAGTTTTAGATCAACAAGAATATTACTAAAATTGCTCTATAGTTAAGGTTTTCATCGAATTTATGTTTATTATCATGCGGCTCATTGATCTGTGCGGGTTTCATAGGTTATTAAATTTTAGCAGGACATTAAGTAGGCCTATCACAATAATTGTTTTAATCTTATTGAATAAATACAATGTTTATTTATTTGGCCTAGGATATATTTGTTGCACAAAAAATCCGATTTGGTAATGAAAAATAAAAACAAATTTCCATTTGTAATCAAGTTAAGTGTCCTGATAAAGATCAAATCAGGTAAGCTAATAAACCGAATTGGTAGTAAAGTGGGGCTGCCTGACGTATAAGCCACACATTTTGGTTTATATACCTACTACAGAGAGTGACTTTTTACTACGGTTTTAGATGTGTTGAATTGAAAATTGTTATTGATTTAAAGCCTGCTCTGTCCCTCTCAAAAATAGAGTTTCTCAAATAATGAAAAAAAATATTCATTTATCATGTCACAATGCAAGGGGAGTCGCTACTCAAATTAGTGAAAAATCTTCGAAAATTAAAAAAAAAATTTTGTTCCTAAATTATTTTATATATCTTTTAACATCATAAAAACCACCCAAAATCATTTTTACATACATGTACCTAGGAGAAAAAAAATAAAACAAACTGTTTTACGGTGCGACAAAGACAAGTAAGCTAGTGTAACCAAAGGCTTATAAAAAGGTATGTGCATATGTTATTCACAACTTAGCCCTAAATAAATTGTAGTTTATAGCTTTTTGCATTCTTATTTGTTTGTTACCATGGCATTTAAAAAAAAAAAACATTACCAAAAATGGTTTTTTTAACATATGCTAATTATTTTGTATAGTAAAACACATCTGCCGGAAAACATCTGTTTCCCGAAAGTTGTGTTTTTTCTTCGTTTCAGCCTAAAAACTTTTATATTCCAAAAAAACTACTTAAGCTACAGTTCTGAAATTTTGTACACACCTTTTGCATATATAAACCTAAAAGAACACGTATTTTGAATCCATTTGGTAAATTAGTTTTTTATATATAAATTAACAAAAAATTAAAAAAAAATTAAAAATATTCTTAAAATTTGCTGTTATTTAAAAAATAGTAAATGTTTCTGTAATACAATAAAAATACGTGATATTAAAGAAAATTTAATGCTGAACAAAAGTATACCATTTCCATTTGTGTAAGGTTTATGGTCTTCTTTAAATATAAATTTGAAAAATATTCCGAAAAAACAATAAAACCCACTTTTAGGGCACATAAAAAAATATTTTTTATTAAAATTTTTTGTTTTTTTTTTGTTTAGGTCTATCTTAAGTATAAAAGCCTGATACAAAATAAAAATTAGTTAAAATAACAATTTTAGCGATTTCAGTAGCGACTCCCCTTGCTATAATTAACTTACAAAAATAATATAAACTATTAAATATAGGAAAAGTATTTAAAATTAAAAAAAAAATCTTCCCCAGCGAGCCAAAGGCAAGCTCTAAATGTATTCAACTATTACCTACTTCAACATATGAGGTAAATGATGAATTAGATCTGAGAAAAATCTAAATCTAAATCAGGGGTTATTTAGCAAATTCCCCTATAGAGAAGTAGCTATTACCATAGGTTGCACGGTAAGGCCTAGACCCGGGACCGATTTACTTTTTTATTTTGATATCCCCAGAGGCTGAAAACACAATTCGATCAAATTTTTATATTTTTATAAACGCGATAGCTTTAGTAATTTCTTTTCCGTTTTTTATCTTTTGAAATTTGGTTTAAAGGTGTAAGTCAAGATAATCTTGAACGAGTTCGCGAACTAGCACGATTGGACCATGGGAAAGCGGTTTTCCGGTGGGTCGGGGGTTATGAGGTAAAAAAAGGTATTTCTTAATTTTGACCCTCAAAAAGGGGTCAATTCTCTCTAGACCTTTTTAAAGAGCTTAAAAAAAACTAATAATTTAGGATATCAAAGTGTTTTTGTACGGTTATTGGTAACGGAACACATATAAATAAAAAAAAGTCCATGTTTTTCTTTTGGAGAATATGGTACAATATGTTGTAGTTTGCTTGTTTATAGATATATTTTAATAAAACTTGGCAAATCTATTTATTTTTTACTAATTTATACTTATTTTACACACTTTATTTATTTTGTTGTAGCAATAAACCTATGTACTCGTTGTACCTAATGTTATTTTAAATAGATTAAATTGAATATCAATTCAGACAAATGGAAATTCGCTTACTCAGCAGGCTTGCTGTGAAGGGGGTATTTGTTTATCTTTCCTCTGTTTTACTATAAATTTCTTTCAGGGATCATTAAATCTTGTGTAATTTGTTTTAGAAAAGAAATGAGACTGATTTAAGTTATGTATGAAAACCTCTAAGCTATTTCTACAGTAAATCTACGAAGAATAATAATAATTGGAAGAGTATCACCTAATAATAATAATTGGTAAATACAAAAATTGAAACATATTATTATTTTTCTTCATAGGCTTAAAATGAAATACTGCGGTAAGGACCGTAGTAATAAATGTGTATGAAATGAGTACTTTGGAAAATTATAAAAGCACAAGGGTTTTTATTGTTTATTTCAAAGCCAAGCGGTATTTATTTTAAATATATGCTATAAAACCAAGCAAATGATAGTGAATTCTTAAGATATTTTGGAGGTTGGTGTCTATGAATCAGAATGATGCATTGGACGCCTTGATAAATCTGTAGATTCTAAGGTCAGGCCAGGGGTAGTCGTTTAATGTAACGCTGGTTTTAGAATATAATTCATAGTCTTATGTATGAATTAAATTACTAAAATATGTTTTTATATAAATATGTATTTTTTCTGAAAAGGAACCTTAATAATTTATACATTATTTTGTTGATAAACATTACTGAGTAATGTAAAGAACATAAACATTTTAAACTTATTTGCTTTTGAAATGTTTTGCCAAACCAAATAAAATAAAAAAATCAATGAAATTTTCATTGTTTTTACGCACTTTTGAATATATTTTAAGGTAAATGGTAACGCTCTTCCTTAATAGGTAAAATTGGTAACTAATTTATTAACATATTGAAGTAATGAGTAATTCATAATAAATACATTTTAAATTGTAAAGACAGTTAAAAGAAACATTGGATCTAAGCCCGATTTTTATTATATTGAAGTTTTAATAGGTATTAAAACACACAAAAAATACAAACATGTCCTTTCAATGCATAACAACATAGTATTGCCCATCTATTTCTAACGAAATGTCTTCCACATCTGTCTTTGATACATGATATAAAATTAACATTAGGTTATAGTAATGTAATAAGTTTCAATTTACCAAATGGTATATAATGTAGCCTACAAATTACCTTATTACATAAGGCATTCACAAAGAAAATGGTAGTTTTGAATCCCAAAGACTCTGGAAGATTTCAAAGTAGATACGTGAACGATTATTTTATAGCCAAAGGTTTTATTGATGCTTATACACCATGAGAGGAAATTACGGTACCATCTATATTCAATCACCTTACTTTTGTGACTTTCTATATTACTTTGTACAGTAAATGTAAACCACCCCAATCAATATCAAGGGTTTCGTTTAATATTTATGGATAGAAAGCTTATGAAAACAATTTTATTTGTTTTAAATATTATATCACAGACAACTACAAGTTAAAAAGGGGGGAAATGCAGATTTTAGGATTGAGTCTATCGGAAAATATGAACCTTTAATTAGACAGCTGTAGGCAAAGTTTCCCAATAATGTATTAGTCAAAGTTTGTTGTTAGTTTTTGTTTTGGGAAACAGACTTTCGCCGGAAATGAAACATGGCTGCAGGAAATTGGCTTGAAGGTACACCACAACCTGCACGTTCCAAACTTATGTGTAATACGTTTATCAAATAAGTTTTATTATTTATTAATATACATGTTGGTACGTGATAAAGTGCCTAGTATTAGTATAATGGATATTACTAAAAGAAACGGGTCTGGAACGACATTTTCTAATTTTGCCTATAGCTAGCTTAAGGCCTTAACAAGCCCAAGCCATAGGCCCCATTTCATGGGGCATAACCCCATTTCTTAAGTCCTAGCCTACTTGGCTTTAGTATCCGATAATTTAATTGTTTTAATTACCATTTCACCGAACTGTATCTACTTATTCAATATTTAAATTATCTTTGTAATAATGTGTTGCCAAATTAATGAACAATTCACATAATATATTTCATGTTGATAAATAACAATCCGTTTCGATAAATGGATGTTATACTCATAAATAAGGAGGTGAAACCGAAAGACTGGGAAGGTAGCGTCGTCCTGTAATCCAGCGACTAGGATTTCACTATTCGTATATATTTATAGGCATACACTGTGTATGCGATACTCCCTGGTGTGGATTAACGTCAAAACTAGTGATTAATACGACTAGCCGCGGTACTATCCTGATAATTAAACCAATTCATAAATTACAAGGCAAAATGTTAGTTGTCATCAGATCTATGGGCTATTAATGTACAGTCTGTCTTTAGCTGGGACTTAGTGTCCATCGCCAGCGTCTTTGTCTAATTCAGCGTTTGACGCAACAGACGCGTTTAAGACTACAATATCATGTCACTCATCCTACACTCATCTACATTCAATTTGGCTGATAATACCTAATTTTGAATGGTCACCATATTGGATAAAGGTAATAAAATATTAAGTAAAGTAATTCTGTATGATGCGCCTTGGGTGTGCCGGGACGTGAAAGGTGGTCTCCAGAGCGTCCAGCATATCTCACCACCTCGCGGAACTAAATGCGTTTCGCAAAATGAGTTATACAAGCAGTAGAACCTAACGAAAGTAGCGGTTTTAATCCACAGCTCTCATCTAGGCTTGCTCGACCGTTAGCTACACCTTCCGAAGCCGTACCAAAAAAGGGTCATGACCTCATCAGCGGCTGAATTTATTCAGTCCAACTTTTATAAGGATTTGTAAGAGAATTGCAGGTCTAGGTCTCCCTTCCCCTCAAAATTTTTCCCTTCCCCTTCCCCACCATGAGCACTAGCTGTTTTTTATTGGCTTAAGGGAAACACCCCCTCAGCCAGGCAGGCATTGCACGTGTTCAAAAGTATTCTGATTTATTGATCAAATAAAGCTTCATAAGTTCACTTAATATAAGGGAATACAATTTCATAATATATTCATTAACCTAAAAATTTAACAAAATATTTGGCCTAGTACATTGAATTTAATACTATGCAAGACCATGTGGCACTCAGGAGTTAGTATTGATTATTATTACGAGATTACGTTATCTTTACTAATTTAAACAAAATCAGTCCCAAACAGTTCAACAAAACAAAAATTATATATGTGGTTTTAGATATAGAAAAGGGTACATCAAAATCTGTTCTAGGCGCGTTAGACACACGAATTGCTAGCATCATGTTTGCATGTAAATGCCAGACACAAAACCTTGGGTCCGAGATAAAGTCAGTTCTGCAGACAAAAACGTTTAAACACGTTCAACCAGACGAGGAGGTCGTGACTGCTTCTAAACGTGGTTTGAATATAATAAAACTTAAGTTTCTTCAACGTTTTTATTTAGCGTAAAGAACTTCTGAATTTTTGTTAACTTTCTGTCTAGTAGGCCTAATCTATACCTATTTTACTTTTAATCTCAATGGTGTTTAAATGAAAAATATTTATCTTCATTTGATTGGATTGATCAATACATTATTTGATAATAATAGTCCAATTAAATTATTAAATGTTAAATGTTAAAGACATACAAGAAATTACAACTATTATGCAACAATGAATGAAGGAAAGTTTATGATTAGGAACCACAATGGTTTGCGTTGTGCTACGATACAGGTAATTTATTACTAAACAGATCCATATAACAAAACACTTGCCTAAAATCATTGTGGTTTCACTGTATGAGAATAGTTTTATTTTATAACTCTTGACTGCTTTTATTACGAAAAACAGGCATTACTACAAGAGCAATATTACATTATAACAAAAAGATGAGGATGATGTTTCATGAACTCATTTGTCAAAATTAAAATATACAAATTTGCAGTCCTGAAGTTTTCATTAAGGGACGAATTCCAATTTAGAACAAGGAAAGTCCTCTTTCCTTCGCAGAATTACTGAATGAAATTAACATTGAAATAATTTTTTGAAACAACTTGATTGTGATTGTTTTTAGTACGTATGGTCAAAACCGTTAGCCTATTTCCGATCAAAAATAATTCGGTTACAAAACAGTGTATATGAAGATAATATTTATTGAGCCAGCGTTGGTTATGAGTGTGACACTACTCACATAACTCATGGAAATAAATATATAAGTCAAACATGCTAAGCAGTATTATTTAACAGGTATTTTGAGGTGAGTCGGTAGCTTTGTCGATAACGTCAAAGACTTCGAGCCCAAGTCAGCTATGTCGTGGGTTCGGATCCTGGTCACTGTCGCAAACATTTTATCAGTATAGTTCACCTTTGTACTGTACCGGCTCACCCCTTGCTGTAGCGGATAGGTTCCAGGCAGTTAGTCTATGTGGAAGGGCAATTTACAAGATTAAAAGAGGCCGCCAACTTCTTTTAAAGAAAAATTGTTATACAGGGTGGCTGAAAAGTAACTTGCACCCCCCCCCCCCTTAACTTTTCAACCATTTGAGATATTTGAAATCAGTTTACGGTAACCTTCATAGATATGAGGGGCTACAATAATTATGGTCAATTTCGAAAAAAGGGTAGCGGGGGTAGGGGGTAGCTCAAAATTTTCAAATGACAAATATAGTCGAGTTTGGTATCATTATACAGGTCTTGACGAAACATAAACATTGACATAAAGAAAACCAAAATCGGCTCACTAATAACAAAATGGCGCCCTAAAACATTTCAAATCCAAATAACCATGAGGGTGGCAAAAAAATTAACTTGCACCCTCTTTCACTTTTTAACTAATTGAGATATTTGAAATCGGTTTACGGCAACTTGTTTGGATATAAAGGGCTACAATAATTATGGTCAGTTTTGAAAATTTTGCCCTTAGGGGTAGCGGGGGTAGGGTGTAGCTCAAAATGTTCAAATAGCAAGTATAGTAGAGTTTGGTATAATTTTGTAGGTCTTACGGAAACATAACCATTAACATAAAGAAAATAAAAATCGGACCATTAATAACAAAATGGCAGTTCAAAATCACTTTAAATAACCACTGTCTCAGTGATTTTTAGCTGCCATTTTGTTATTAATGGTCCGATTTTTATTTTCTTTATGTTAATTGTTATGTTTCGTCAAGAACTAAAAATGATACCAAACTCGACTATACTTGCTATTTGAAAATTTTGAGCTACCCCTACCCCCGCTACCCCTAAGGGCAAAATTTTCAAAACTGACCATAATTATTGTAGCCTTTCATATCCAAACAAGTTGCTGTAAACTGATTTCAAATATCTCAAATAGTTAAAAAGTTAAAGACGGTGCAAATTATTTTTTTTGCCACCCTCATGGTTATTTTGATTTGAAATGTTTTAGGGCACCATTTTGTTTTTAGTGAGTCAATTTTGGTTTTCTTTATGTCAATGTTTATGTTTTGTCAAGACCTGTAAAATGATACCAAATTCGACTATACTTGTCATTTTAAAATTTTGAGCTACCCCCCACCCCCGCTACCCCTAAGGGCAAAATTTTCAATATTGACCATAACTATTGTAGCCCCTCATATCTATGAAGGTTGCCGCAAACCGATTTCAAATATCTCAATTGGTTGAAAAGTTAAGGGGGGGGGGTGCAAGTTACTTTTCAGCCACCCTGTATAGCCAAGTAATGATTTTTGTTAATGTAACATACTTTGTATCCAAGTTAGATTGCAACAAAAATTTAGTTTAAAGCATTTGATCAGTAATCGAATATTTAATCTGCAATATTTCTACACACATTTACAATCACATACGAAATATGCATACCTAGTGCATAATGTTGATTGAGTGATATTCCATTTTTCCCCATATTATTGTTTGTTAGACAACATTGTTATTCAGAGTAAGATGTTTAGATACCAAAACCTGCAGATCTAAACCCAGCAATCCTTACATTTTATTTTCAAGACACGTATATTCCCTTGAGATACCCGTAAACCTTTGATATGTTTTAGCTTTACCGATAAACGAAGAGTAATATATACAGCCTTATAAAATACCTCTTTTCAGTTAAGCTTTATTTATATAATAAAATAAGTAATACTTATTATATTATGGTGTCCAAAACTAACCAACCTAAATTTGTTTAATTTTAGAAACTTAATTCCGTCTACTTAAATGTTTTTTTATATACCTGTATTTGTGTTTATAGACCTTCGCTATGTCTACATAAACTATTTGTGTTACGTGTGAACAAATCGGATTAACAAGGAATTATGTTAACCTTTAGCATTATATTAAATTGTGTGGGACCACTTAAATAACCTGTAATTAATTTTAACGTGTTTAGATAGTATTTATTTACAACTTCATCATTTTTCATCTTCAGTGTTCCTCCTCTTTATCATCGTCACTTGAGACGGTGAACAATCAACAGGGCAATGACCAACCGGAGATGAACACTAATTAATTAGTCACCTCTACAATATTACATGTCTCCGATATCACGCTGTTGTGTCACTGAGTAAGCTATATAATAAATTTAACATTATTTACTGTTTAGGTGGACTTTGTGATTAAAGTTAACAAAATACAATTGACATTTAGAAGAATTGAGTCAAGATTAAAACTACACGAGTCTACCATACTTAAAAGTACTTAGTAGTTAATACAAATGTTTCAAAACTAATATATTTGCTTAGGTTAAAACCCCGCAAATTTACCCTGCATATTACACATATATGCAGATGTTTTTTTGCAAAATTTTTTCGATAATTGTCCAATCACATTTTGAGCCCTAATATAGTAAAAATTAAGTTCTTTGCTGTAGAGTTAAGTTTACTTCATGCCTTTAGTCTTTAAGAAGCAATAAAAGTAAGAAAATATTTAGAATCAGGTTGATTTAAGTATGAAAAATCAATATTTAACTTTTTATGCTCAATTTATTACTAAATTTTACTTATGTACTAATATATGATAATTATATAGTTTCAAAACAAAAGGTGGCATGTATTCTTTTCTCAATTTCCAGTTCCGGTTTGATTAAAGACGACAACAAGTCCGTGATTGAATCACTGGTGATTGTTCCTGCCCGTTCTAATTACTTTTTTTCCTCTCTCGTTTAGTTTAGGAAATGTTTTTTTTACATTTATCCCAGAGAAAATAAAATGCAGTTTATTGATTACATTGTTCGTGATATTTGTTTATTTGGGCAGAATAATGGTAGCAGTTGAAACTATTGGAAACATATTTGCTACATACATAAATATATTATGTGTGTATTATTTCACTATTATTTTTTCCCAATTTAACTTAATAAATAAATATCATTACATAATGTACTTTTTAAATTAATTAAGATTCTCATGTATTAAACACTATATATTACTTTTCAATATTGAATCGAAAGAGGGACTTCAATCTGAGGATTATTTTGTAAATGATCGATTAATTCATAGAGATCACTTAAATAAAAATTTAAAGAGCAATAAACAATATTGCAAATTATAATTTAACACTTGAAACTAATATAGTTACTTTCCATCACTTTTTTCATTAGTTGCTTCATATAATGGAGCTTTTAATAATACTTGATAAAATCACTGCAAGTTTGATTTTGTTTTAATAATTTTTGTTACCACAGTTTTAGGAAAAAAAATATATTAATTATTTGCACTAACTATCAAAAGATTCCTAATTTGTGTAATAGCTCAAATAAAGTATTGGTCAAAATTTATATTTTTCTGGTCAAAAACAATTGAATGGGACGGTATCCCTACTTGAAACGGTTAAAATGGGCATAATGCGAATTTATTTTCATTTTTGAGTGTGTTTCAATAATTAGATCTTTAGGATCGGGTTCGATTCAAGCAGTTCACCAATAAAAACCCTAAAACTGTTCGATTATTTCTTGATTTTGTGTTAAAGAACCTACATGAAGCTGTTAGTTTACTTACTTCAAACAAAACTTCTTGAAAACTGTCTTTAATTTAGCATTCCCTATACTAAAAGTAGTGTGATGTTATATCGGATCTATTTTTCAGCGTACCTAAGATATGCTGAATTATGGAAAAATCATGTTTATACTCATTTTTGTGGCTTGCCTCTGAACCGTTAACGTATAGGGTCTAGTGGTTTAATTTATCTTAAATATCATCCCAGTCTAGCTGTCATTAACTAATCAATAACAACAACCTTATGACACATTTCTGTTGCAATTTAGATGTTACTAGTAAAGAATTATAGATAGAGATTATTTGGACGAAATATTAATTTGTACCATGGAAACAAAACAAAAACATAAACAAAAAACATGACTACGACGCAGATGCTATTGTGGATGGTGTCAAATGTACAAACTTTGTTTTAATCCATCTAAACATGGCTAACCTAACCAATTCAAATTTAAGGTAAACTGGTAATAAATAAATTCTTCTATTTTACAAGTAGAGAACTATCTTTAATATTACCACGTATAAACGCTGTTACTAAAAATCTTTAGCCCCCGAAAGAGGTTGCTGCAAGTTTCCGTAATGGGCAACATTTATTATCCAAGAGGCACTTTTGGGCAATTACATTGATGATTTACACACTGACGAAGGAAGTTTGTTTTTCAGTGCTTTCCAGATGTTTTGAGCAGAATATTCTCCGAATTGCCACATAAATGTGAAGTAAGATCATTAGAAATCGGGTAATCATTTAGTAATACAATAACTCAGAAGAAACATCATGTTGGTTGCAACCACCCTTATTACGTAACATAGCATTATAACATAAATTATATATAACTACCTATAAACAATTGCAAATGTTATTTAGAAATGTTATAATGATATTATATTTCAGTAACATTACAGAATAATAACATCAGCTTATCAGAAATTATGCACTCTCAAACTTACATTTACATTTTAATTCAATTGTCAAAGTAACAGTTTAGTCACAAAAACGTAAAATGAATCATAACTTTGCTATTGAGTTTCTTATTAGTTTTAGTACGTTTATTTCTTAACATAGTTACCTTTCATAATGTTGATATTGAACACATTGTTATGCTTACATAGTGAAGAAAACGAAAGAAAATGCAAATTGATTATAAACCTACACATTGACACACATCGACGATTTGTGCTAAATCACTCTAAATTAGTCCTACTCTCAAGCTCATTCATTTTATTGTCAGCTGATTTAATACCACATTATATTGAATAATTGTTATTTTTAACTTATTGCAAAATGAGTTTGGTTGGAAAAAAGAAGGTTATTTGTTTAATTAAAATATAATAAAAAATATGAAACTACTATCCATTCACATCGAAAACATAAATTTGCCATTGATACGATTCAATTCATATTATTAAATTGTTTACTAGGCCTTGCAACAAGACCGCAATGAAAAACTTTTTCAATTAATGAGGTGCTTTGTTGTAATACAAAAGGGTGCGTAAATTAAACTAAACACTATTTTTGAGATTATACATACCTTGATATTAAAATAAACAATCATGCCCTAGTGATAATAATAACTAATTGTTCATCCCCCCACCAAAACTACAGTTTTAGATTATTAGGTAATCAAGAGCTTTGATAAACTTGTGTATATGGAGCTTTGTTTATATTCATACAATTAGCCTTTAGTAACTGGGTTCAAAGGCAGCACTCTAGAGAATATCAATAAAGTCTACATTACTGTACCATGTAACAGTTAAAAATATCCAATACCCCCGCCGCAGTAAACCTGCTTACAAAGGGAATTTAAAATAAATATTCCCTCAAACATGATTTTGCCCGTTCAAATAACTCTTAGGCCTAGTGAGTATTTTTGTTTGCTACTACAAGGAATTTCATATAGTGTGTTTTCTTATTTTAATGATAGTAGCTTGGTATGAAAAAAAATAAATTTAAGTCAGTACATAGGCATACCCGTAAACAATTAAACTACAACGGAATACTTTTTTTCTACAAGATACACGTAGGAATTTAATCTTTCCTTTTTTTTTAATTTTCTGTAACTATTAGACGTAAAACAACCCTTCGATATACGACATTATTTTTTATGAGCTTTACGAAATGGCCTGGAAAGAACAAGAAAAGTTTTATATTTTTAAGGTAAAAAATAGAAAAATTTCCCATAAAATCTAAAACTAACTAAAATTTGCACTACAGTAAAAATATAATCAACCATCTAGTTAAGCACTTGATTTAGAGAATGGCAAATTAACCTCGGATATGTATGAATACCAAACACAAAATATACTTTTCAAGGGACTCAGTTAATAAAATAATATCTAATATTGAATTCTTGTGGCATCTGCTAATAATAAACCAAACGAGTCTAAAATAAACAGCTGTTTCCTCTACCAATATATCTTGAGTGATATTGGATCCTCCGTAACGATCGTAAGAAAAGGTTCGGGATAAATAATCTATCTTTAAAACATCTGAAAACTATAACAAAATCCCTGAAACGTAAAATAAGTCATATTTATCGTAATCATTGTTGTTTGGCGTGAATATGCTTCATATTAAAGTTTTAATAATTTAAAAATAAACGTTTGATTTGATATTTAACCTCTTAGGGTTGGTTTATTTCTAAATACAAATTTATAACGCTTGATTAAATGCTTTTGGTATTCAGTTTTTTTTAGCTATTTCATTAATGATAATGGTAATTTTAACTCCAATAATAATAATGGTAATAATTGGTAAATGGTAATTTATGCTATTAATGTTTATGTTTTAACCTTAGTTATATTACCTTAGCAAGCTATATCTACCCACAAATAATTCTTAAAAACTATCCTGCCAAATAATATTCGCTTTTAAAACAAATAAAAGATTTTTTATACAATGAAGTATTTCACGCAAAAACCTTATTTTGTAAAAAAATGTATTTTGTTAAATTTTATTAATTAATTTTATATCAACATATAAAATAAAACAGCATAGTTATAAAACACAACGTAAATATTAGTTTTAAGCTATATTATTAAAAAAAAATCAAGGATCATGAAAACAGTAGGCCTAAACAATTTACTAAAGTAGCTGTCTTGATCAGTGGTGAGAGCAAATTGACACCTTGCAATAGGAAAGTAAATCTCATGCATTGGGGATGAGAGCTACAGCTGCTGTGTGGCTGAGTTTGAAGAAACAACTTATAATCTCAAAGCCTTGGATTAGGTAGATACTCAACTCTCAAATAATTATTCACTTTAGACATTTTGTAATGAAGTTAGAGCAGGGTAAATTCTAGCTAGGATTGAGTATTGAGTTTTAATTATGTAACAAGCATATGAAATGTATTAGTAGTTTACGCAACGATCGCGTAGATATGGTCTTAAAGGATAATCACGCAAGTGGCGTACAATACTTACGACCGTATCTTGAATTATCGTTGGTTACACGTCACTTACATTACGACGTGAGTCACGTAACTCTCTGACATTTACTCACGTAAAACTCAATTTCATCTCTCAGTTGTATTGACGTAAGTAGATATATCTCGGGCTTCATCAACAGGACAGTCACGTCTTTCACAATGTCTTACTCGTGCGGAAATTATTTCCAACCATCAAACCAGTATTGACGTAAAAAGATAGGTCTGGATAAATTGAAAATTTCCAAGTTATTTCATAGCTCTCAATATCCTTTCTTCATTATGACCCATTAGCCAGAGATGTATGCAAAAAAAAGACTCATGTCAACATTGTTTAACAGATCGTGTAAATTTTCGCAAAGTTCTTGTTAAAAAGTATAATTAATCAAACTAGCTTATGTTGAAAATTTTTACAGATAAATTCAATATGACGTTAACCAGGCATTTCTCTTATGTTTGTAGTGAAAATAGAGTCTTAAAGATCGAGCTATTTCCTACGTAGTGTTAAATGGGATGATAGCTGATAAGCTTATTGTTCACCTACTGTTAAAAAAAACAGTCTATTCTATCACCAAACAACTAGCAACTTTTTTAAAGGTTTGAAACTGAACGAGCATTCCTCGGTTTGTCAGGTTATTAAAAATGTAGGGTTTTCTTGCTGTAATAAATGGTTCTTCAAAACAGTTTTTGATATTTTTTAATCTATATTTTATTTGAAAACTAAGGCCTATATTATTTATATTATGTATTTATTATTTAAAGTTTGAAAGTTAATTTTTGACACAAATGTATACTTATATACTCAATAAGTTCATAGTGTACCATGCAGAAAAAATATAACATCATAATATAAGATAATACTTTTCATTGATGAAAATGGATAAAAATAGTAACGTTATATTAGTAAATTAGTACATCAAAGGTTATAAAACAACTTTTCAAATAATACAAAATAGTTTGCTAGGAATAATAGTAGTTTCATATTATAAATTATTCATAAGCTATTATTACACTGACATTCATTCTAGATGCAGGCAAGACAGCATATGCGAGACATTATTAAACATTCCAGCACCCTTTCGTCTGTCCTTTAGTGAAATGCTTGACACCTCCTGAAACCTTTGTTTATTACATTTGAATATTTGAATCGTTTGAGGCTATAAACGTACCTGCATTAAACTTTTTCTTCAAATAGAACAGTGTTATAACTATTTTAGAACTCCTAAATTAGAACAAATCTGAAAAGTGCAGTATTTGACTTACTTTCTCAAAAAGGTATAAAATATTATTATTTGTATGGCCACTTTGATTATCTATAATACAAATCTTATTGATAAAAAATAAAAAATTTTAACAGATTTGTCAAAATAAAACGATTTTATACAATTAAAAAATCTGACTATATGTTTGTACACCTCGTTGCATATCTAGATCTAAAAAAATCACGATCACACACAACACAATAAAACACAATACAATTTACAAAAACAATTACATTAGTTTATTAGTGTTATTTATCTACAAAAGTTACAATGACGGTCTAACTACACCCATGAGGACAGTTGTACAGATCTATGACAGTAATCCCTGATGTTGGGTTGTATTACCATAAATCTGGCATGATAACTATATTAGAACAATATTTTCTAACGAACTGGATTACATAAAAAAAAAATGTTTGAAAAAAATTTAATCCTGTACATTTTAGCATCAATAATTATTGATAGCTAAAACAATGTATCTAAGTATAATGCCTATAACAAATACTATCCAACCACCATTCTTGGTGGATTTAAAAATGTCTCGAGCAACCATGTTGACATATTATTATTTTTTCTTCAAAAGCCTAAATGGCTACATTTAGCTGTTATTTAAATAAATATTAGATACAACTATATTTGGTAAGCATATAATCTTGTAAATTCGTAGTGTGGTTTTTATTCTTCCACAGCTTATTATGTTTTTATATATTAAGTCCATGCAAGATTTTCGAAGGTAATAAAGTTATACTTTTCACTTTGAATTTATGTTTCGAACTATTTAAGGTGTAAATTAAATTTGAAAACATATTGAGAAACAATTTATTATTCGTCAATCAGTATATTCTTCTGAATCTTAAACCATAAAGTATTTATAGTTTTTTAAATTTTTATATAAACAAGGTGACCTAAATAGAGACAGCTGAGTTCACTTTGTAGACCAATCTACTAATGCACTTCCAGTGTGAGGTGCAAAGTGTACCCATTAGTTGGCAGAATATACAACTAGGCATCGATATTTAAATTTTGTTGTGGGGGAAACATTTTATTTTAAACTATCTATAATATTAAAACGAAACAGTGTTTTTTATTTCACGATTCTGAATCAACCACTCGACGGATTTTCCAGATTTTTGTGTTGAAAGAAAGATAATTTTGAGAACTAGGGAATGTCGAAGCCATAATTTTAGTTTAGTGTCCCAGTTTTTTTGAAATTAGGTTGTAATTTTTAAAAAGTCTAGCAGCCGACGCTAAGATTTTAAACTAGCTTTTGGCATAAAATAATTTGCTTAACATAAGAGCTGTAAACATTCAGCTTTTGTGTCACAAATTCAGCATTTGGATAAACATGTAAAGACATACTTAGGGTCGACTTATTTATACTATGTGTAATGCTAATCATTGATACGTTCAATTCTTTTGTAAGAGGATGACAGATTAATTAAATATACATAGTAAAATACTAGGATCTTCAAATTATTTTTTAAAGCAATTTTTGTAATCTTCGATTTGTTTTAGAGCAATATAATTTGTTTTAACTAATAGCTGGTTAAATATAAACTATGGAACTATGAGGTTATTTTATTTACTCTTATTTTGTCATTGATTATAGGAAATAAGTAAGATTAGTAGCGATAATTAGACCACAGTTAAAACCACAGTTTTAACCTAAATTAATCGAGGCTCTGTACTCGATTCTTAATAAAAAAGGATAAATGAAAATTATTTTACTGCTCCACTTTTCAAGGAAAGATTAGAAAAATAACAATGTTTACATGTTTTAATTCTTCATGGTAGCTTTTTGTTTATAATTAATGTTTGTCTGCTTTAACATTGTTTGGATGAGGCCCGGAAATATTGATTTCATAAAAAGAAGATCAAGAATAATCAGGAATCACGATTTTAAACTACCACCACACCCTCAGCCGGGTTTTATACAAAGATAAACAGATGGATGACATAGATTGAACACAACGTCAACATTGACCTAGGATACTGCAATTAGACAAACCATCCTTTTATGAAATAGTGTTCAGTTGTGGTTACGTTTGGGGGTGCCCCCAAAACAGCGCCCCCAAACGTGAAAATATCACTTTTATTTCAACTATGAATATATTGTAGTTTAAATTAACTAATATGGGAAATTACGATGTAAATTTATTCTACGAGGGTGGGTAATTATCAATGATAGAAATGATAACAGTATGGATAATAAACATTGACAATTACGTTATTAGCTTTACTAGCGTGTTTACTTTTTATATTCCTGCTACATGTGACCAGTTCTTTTTTCAAATGAATGTTATTTGAACCAAACAGCTGTTTCAAAACAAACTGTTATTGTTTTTACTTTTCTTTGTTTACACTTATTATTATTTAGCACTTATTACATATTCACTTATTACATATTACACTATTATTACTATATTACATATTACACTTAATATTTAGCAATCAATGCAGTGAAATTGATATAAAGGATATGTGTGACGATTAGTTTTGATGTTAGGACACCAAAGTTAAATTATGTGTACTGTGAATTTTATTGGATATTATCGTTTTATTTTAGGTCGTTTCTATTCAGACCTACTGGAAATTGTGTATAGTAGTTGTATTGTGGTGATAATAATTGTGGAAGAGGCAGGTATGCTATGGAAGGTGGTATCGTTGACTAGGTCTATACACTTCTCAATTAATTGACTATTACCACAGAAAACATACTGTTTTCTGTGCTATTACTCACTCTACTTTAGGCAACTTATAATCAGTGTGCGTCTGTGCAAATCGGCTGCAAATCTCACTTCAACGCTTTTCACATCGTAAAAATTGCAGAATTGCTGTTTTATTGTAAAATTATCGGATTTAAAATGCATATCGTATAGGCCTATGATGGAATAAAAACATATTTGGTTACACAACATTTGTTTACAAGACGATTTTTCACATTAAAACTGCAAGAAACTTTGTCTTAATATGTGTAAACTAGCTGATCTGAATTGTACACGGTTTTAACTGACTACTGAATTCCCGTACGTAGGACGGGCTAACACCTCGTATTATATATATTGTAAGAATACGCAGAATTTCTGATAGCCAACGCAATGGCCTAAATTATAATACCCTGTACCGTCATGTTTGCCCAAGTATATAATTTTAGGACTGGGGATTTAAATTTTAAATTAATTTTAAATTAAATTAATATACAACATATATGGCACACGTGACTATTATATGACTCTGTAAAGTAGGGATTGTGTTACCATGAATTAATTATACATTTAAATAATACATTATTTTAGCTAATTACAATTTATTACCCCAATTATACGAGGAACGAATGAACAATAAGCTTATGTTATAAATTTATAACAGCTCAAAACCGAGATATGTTTTTTTCATCAGGTTTTAATGCGTATTGTTATTGAACTCTTATCATATTTAGATAGAGGACTGTGAATTTTTAAACCGGTTTCCTGATCATAAATGGATGTTTTATTTTAAACTGTTCACTGCTATCAATGCTATGATTCCATGTTTAATTACGTTTACGTCTAGTATCTTTAGGCAGCAAGATATTTACTTGATCAATCAAAATTGATGCTAGTAGGATTTTAAATACTCCCTTCAAACATTCTTGTGGAAAAAAACATAATATTTAATGTTTTTAAACCATTATAAGGAATAACGTTTTTATTTTGATGCTAAAAGACTTATTTAATTTGTTTTAGTTTTGTTGTTTTATCATTATTTTAAGGTTTATAAAACATTACAAACTCTGCGTGGTATATATAACTACACTATCACTAGTTTAATCTATATATATATGCTTTAGTAAATACAATGAAAATAATTTGGTAAACTAAATCAGAGATTGTACTTATTGTTAACTGTCTCAACTCCTTGGGCTACACAAACTAAACATAACACGTTACTCAAACCAGTTGATACAAAATATTGCCTTCTTCGTTTTTGTATTAGCAAATCTTAATCACTTCGATTGCAAATTGTGTGAAACTGTTAAGGAATCAAACGTCTCTCAGGTATTTTGAGACAAGGAACTATCCAACTTAGCATATCATGCATAATTCATGGTTGATTTCTTGGTGATAGAACCCTTTAGTAATGAGATCAAGTAAAAAATTTAAACGTATCCATTGAATGCAATGGTAAATACAAAACTTGTGTAACTCATAGATAAATTTAATATAATGAGATTGTGATGTCCGTATATCTTTTATATTTAAAAGTTGTTCCTACATTTGTGTCCTATATTTAAACAAATATTCCCACATTTGTGTACACGTATTTTTACGTAGCCATCCTAGCTAGTATATTAGCATGTTTATTACTTTCGCCTTTAAAAAAAGGGAAACAAAGAATAGATTATTTAAATGAGAACAATAGGTAAATTGCTCCGATAAAATGGTTTCATGAATAATCCCTAAAGGCGAGTAGATAAGAGGCTATGTGGACAAGTAAACTTACAAAATCATAAGCAGTAAACATCAATGAAATTTTAATAAAAATTAAAAAATATGCGAAAAACAACAGGTTTTCTAATCTGGTAAATCTATCACTAGCCAATGTAAATTTCCAGAAAAAAAAACTGTTGTTGTGTATTTACATACTGTAATATAACATACTTTACTTTGATACTTTTCAATAAAATGGCGACCATACAAAGTAGGTATTTTAAAATAAGTATGAATGGAGATGAGTATAGGATGAATTGCACGATCTTGTAGTTTTGTTAGTGACTAAGGCCAACATATTCCTTAGACACAGCTGTTAATTAATAGCCCACACAGCTAATGACAACTAAGGGACCTACAGTTTGTAGTGGAATCCGAACCAAATTTTTCCTTTCGTATATACGAATTGGTCTAAATATCAGGATAGTACTGCTATTAGTCGTAGTACTCACTAGTGCGAACGTTAATCCACACCAGGGAGTATCGCATCCACAGTGCTTGCCTATAAATATTCACAATTCGTAACCTCCTAGTAGCTGGATTACAGGACGACGCCACCCGTGCCAGTTAATATCGTAATGGCTTTAAAATGTGTAAGCTCATAAAACAGAGCCCATTACTCTTTAAAGGTGATCTATTGAATGTAAATAATACTTATTAAAACATTCGTACCCCTCTCCTGTTTTACAGGCCAATGGATATTAATATATTTTTTGCTTCTGGGCTAAAACCTCTATTGGTTAACACTAGTTTAAATTTCAACTGTTTGGTGTTTGTTACGTTGATATTAACACATTCTATTGCACTTGGACTAACCAACCCCTTTAAATGTTTGATTGAAATCACTAACCTGAGGCAGGTTAGAGGAGTAAACTATTAAAGAGCCAATAAAAGCGTTGTCTGTTTGGTTTGATGCGTAAATAAATCAAGACCCAAACGTTTAACTGATTCTGTACGCAATAGTTTCAGATATTACTATTTGCCCAGGGATTATTTACGTAGTTTAAATTAAACTGACTATTTGCTCTAATGAGTAAAATATAGATTTTTTACTAAATAAACACAATAAATGCTCTTCATAATTAAATTCCATGTTAATAGGCTGTTGGACAGAATATAAGACTAAGTTACTTACGTAATCCCGGCACAGTTCAATTAAATATGTTAATCCAGGACACTTTTTGGTGTTAATACACCATCGTCCGCTTCAGGTAGTACTTCATCTGTCATATTTTCGAGAAAATGTTTCTCCCATACCTGAACTTACACGCATACTTAATCAGCTATTTTAGAATGATTTCTCCATCAAATTTTTCTCAACTACCCCTGTGAAAATGTTAGATCCAGTAATGTCAAACGTATACAATTTTTAGACCCTAATTTCTATAAGGTTTTTTTTCCATTTTGACTAAATATACAAAAGAGTTCCACACAGTTTGTATACTCCTGTATTTATACAGATGAAGTTACTTTTCATGTATGGCTACAAAATTTATGACCACTATAATTTAAACCATAGTAATATGGGTCTAATTGTTTAGAAATAAATGAATAAGATTGAACGTAAACTTTGGTTTTGATTTATGGGATGATAAAAATATAAATATACATTGCATAAATATGCAGGATATCAACGTAAAATAAAAAGGGAACATTTATTGACTTATTTATAACAAAACCAAACTAAAGCTTTTAACCGTCCTACAATAGTTATAAGCAACCAACCCATCGTTGGTTTCTGATTTCCACCTATTGAAACAGAAAGGGCTTCAAATATAAATGTAACCAAAAATCATACCTAAGTTATGAGCTGAAAGCTTTGTTGACCAAAACTCCCTTCGTTATTGACTTATGGCCTTAAATGGGTGGGATATTGCTTTTGAAAAAAAAATATATAGCCATTTACTTAAACCTGATTTTGTTATCAATGCTAAGTGGGGAGGTGGAATTGACAGATTAGAAAAATGGCTAATTTCTTAAGTTTAATTACGAATACCTATACTTTTAACACGTATTGTATTTCCCAAAGAAAGTTAAGGTCTGAAGGCGTTTAAATTAATTAAATGAATAAATTACAATAATTTATCCAATTTGTTTATAAACTATAATTATTATGAAACCAACCACCATTGTTGTATTTTCATGCAGTTTAATTGCGTTATAGTTAGGCATAACAGTTATATTTAAACGACTAGAAATAAGTTTATTATAAAAAAAATTTTATCATAAAAGAACAATTTTTCTATTTAATCGATTAAGACTACTATAAAAATACGTAAACAAATTCAGCATGTTTATTTTTATGTCATCTTCTTACGTATTACAATGATTCTTTACGAAGTTATTTTTCCTTGTACGGTACTTTACTTTATAATAAATTCAATATAAATAAATATATTACAATTTCTTAAAATATAATGTCTGTTAAACCCTAATATAAATACAGCTTTTAATACTAGATTTTGTATATAGACCGAAAATGTATGTAGTGGATTAAGAATAACTAACCACACCAAGTTTATTCTTTAAAAAACTAAAAATTAGTTATTTTTCACTATGTATAATATTATGATCATGTACGATTTAAACCAAACCTTGGTCTTATTAATTTTACAATTAAACAGATTCTTTTCTTAAAGTTTATTTATGCATATTTTAAAAACCAAAAATAAATGTAAGTAATGAAGCCATTATAATAACCTATGTTAATTAAATCGTACCAAAGGTTAGGTCATCAAACAAAACACAACTCCGGAAATGAGTGGCTAGCTCGTCATAAGCGCTTTTTAATTACTTGACGAAGGCTTAAAACATGAACTAAGATTAATAGAGACTTTGTCTACATTAAAATCGCCTTAACGCAGAGGTTGATAAAGTATGCAATTAACTGCTTTGCTGATTCTAACCACACCCACTATTAGGTCACTTTAATGACCTTGATAACTTATATTTTATTTACTCGTCCCCATAAGTAATCTTATATATTCCACAATCATAAAGAGACAAAAGTTTTCTTATTATAAAGGGTGTATATAAATAAAGATATAAGAAAACTTTTATGTAGTAAATGATTTTATATTTCTTCCAAGAGGAAGGTGATTCGCAATATAGCCTTAAGTAGTCTTTAATTGTTTTAAATCGTAACTAAATTAATCTTAACTTTAAATTTGTATAATGGCCATTTTCTTGTATAATTATAAAAGATTCTGCATGATTATAAAATGCATTTTAAATAAGTTTTGCCATAGTGAAGTGTGTAGGCCTATACTCAGGATTTTTAATACCAATATCTTGATCATGAGTATCCTAACATACTACTGTGTTAATATACCAATTGACTGTAAAATGAAATTGTTGTTTTTGCAACTTAAAGACTTGTTATGACATCTCTTATCGACGTAAATACTAAAATAATGGAGTAAGGATTTAAGAGAGTCACGGATAGCTGGAAGTGTCTTGATGGTTTAGGTCACAAATCTTACTTTATTTAGACCCTATGATCCGTTATGTTCCACTTGGCCTATCCCGTTTTATTAGAGAGTAATTAAGATTGGAGTTTTACCTAAATCATCTGGAAATTTGTCACTGTCTTTTAATACTTAAATACTTTTTCCTTCTTATGAAATGGCGACCATACAACGTAGGTTTTTTAAGCCAAGTATGAATGGAGATGAGTGTGGGATGAGTGGCGCGATCTTGTAGCCTTGTTAGTGACTAAGGCCGACATTCCTTAGACACAGCTGTTAATTAATAGCCCATACAGCTAATGGCAACTAAGGGACCTACAGTTTATAGTGGAACCAGAACCACATTTTTGCCTTGGTATATACGAATTGGTCTATTCATCAGAATAGTAAGTGGATGGTCGAAGTACTCACTCGTGCGGACGTTAATCCACAACAGGGAGTATCGCATCCACAGTGCATGCTTATAAATACCCACAGTTCGTGACCTCCTAGTAGCTGGATTACAGGACGACGCCACTCGTCCCAGTATTCAAGGTACAGTATCTACACACAAATGTTACAAGTACGCTTTTTCAGGTTCTCATATGCATACTGAATAAAATAACCAATTAAGAAGGCAAGTTCAAAAATAAAAACAAAATTTTTCCTAAGCAGAATTAGTAATTTTTTTCTAATTTACATGTGCAAAAGTGAATTCTTAGATCCCTTGATGGAATGCATACAATTTAAACATCGAATATAGAAACTCTTCCTACTTCTTTAGAAGCAAAATCTTCTGGGAACCAAGTTTTGTTTAACGTACATTGTTTAAGTACCATAATCACGGTAGCGTATTTTTTAACCTAATTTAGCAGGAGGATTTTATCTGTCTTCAAGCCATTGCGCGGTTGTGGAAATTGCCTAAGCAAATTACGTTGTCACCACTTCTATAGAGGGAAACATACGTTGAGTATGTTGCTAGTAGTTAGCATTTTGGACTTTGGTGCGGGGGGAACGGGTTCAATTACCGACGCTTCCTCAAAAATGTGATGGATTTAGACAGATTTGCTTTAAAATGTTTTGATTGACTAAATTAGAAACAGCCATAGGCGTAGACACAAGCTAAAAAAAAGTTAAAGTGCAGCATGAATATCTCGTCTCAGTAGGGATCAATTTGGTATAATTGCTGATAAAATACTGTAGATCATAAAATACATTAATTTAGCTTATATGAAAATATTTTTCGTAATAACTATTTACAAGTTTAAACATAACATGTATGCTTAAAGCTCTATCTTGTAGCTTTGTGTAGGTCTTGCCGTATTTACACACTTAAAATATGTTGTTTATAATAATTTGGTAAAAACTAAGTAATATTTAGTTAATACGAATACTAAGTGAATAAAATGTGCTTTGAGTTATTATTATCACTAGAAATTACCATCTTAACTGTATACTTAAATATCCTGTTAATAAAATTAAAAAAAATTATAGAGACATCACTTTTGAAATGAAAAGACCTCAGGAAACAACTGTCAGATCAGAAACATTGTCTGATTGTTGATAAACAAGCAGGTATTGTATTCTGTATTGTACTGGTTGCATTCGTTAACAAAAGAAATATCAGACGCATAATGTTTACTAATAATGGATTCTTTTTTGTTTTAACCTTTGTTCATATATTTGAAATATCTTTGCTTGGATACATTTAGATTACAAAATGCATGCCATCTGTAATACACAATTGGGTTTTTGTATTCATTTGGCATTATTCAGCAATACTTGTAGTATTTGCTGACTTTTTCCCACATTGCATTTCGACTAATGTGTTAATGTGATCCACCAATATACAAATAAAGACATCTTTCCACTTTTATCTAATTTTAGAATTTTTTATACTCAAACTAAGTTAGAATTTAACAAAGATTATTATATTGTTAGTCTATAACAAAATATAAACTGTTGAGGAAACATACTATTATCTTTTGGCAACCATTCTAGAATATTTCAAAAGCTTCAAACGGTTGTAAAATTAATCAATTCTTAAAAATGAACCCTAATGAAACTATATCAGTGATTTCATCTCAAATATACTAAATAGACCTATGTAACATACAAACTTAACAAATTTGGGATCAGCACCAAAATCACTTTTCATTTGTTTTGTTAAGTAAATATCTTTTTTTGTCATAAGATGATAGGCACGAGCCCAGGATTGTTTTTCACATTACTTCAGGCTAGACCTAGGGGTTTCGGCATTATCGATTAGATAAAATCCATTGGTGATCTGGTGGTATTTGAACCCAGGACCTCGCTACCTAAATCTAAATATTATTTGAAGCTAGTTTGATACAAATGTTACAATATTATTCAAATATTTTTCAGTAATGTTGATCCATTTATTAAAACAGATAATTCTAAAACATTAATTTTGGAAACTGTAATTAGATTTTTTTTTGTAAAAGTCCAATACAATATTGGTCAACGGAACGAAAATAGGAAAAATACAACCTTATCCAATTTCTAGATACCGGTTCTGGATCCACCCCTACAAACAAACACAGACTCAATTTCAAATTATAGTGATATCGGAAATGAAACCAGATGACATATTTTCCTCTTTGTCACAAGACTTATTTATGAACGATTTTTTTAACTACCTTGAAACAATAAGATATTATTAAGTTTTTCGTTTCAAATGATTAAACTTTTGTTTGTTTATTTGACAACAGTGAATGAACAATGATTAAGTTATTCCAGCATTAAACTGCCTGAGGGTTATCCAACTTTGGATTAATTGAAGATTTAAGAAATATATACTTTAATAACCATTATTGAATAACTAATTTACTTGGGTTTTGTCGAATAATTTATTTCACTACCTTTATGATCATATAAATATGAAATTATATTTGTTGAGTCTCAATGAAAAGACTTTTCATTTGGAAGATGAAGTTTCATCGCACTTAAAGAACAAATTATCTTCTAATACTCTTAGCTTTCCAGAATTGCATCGTAATTCTCATGTGCATAATGACTAAATGTCTAGTGACCCATTGCATTGTATTGTATTGTATTGTATTGTATTGTATTGTATTGTATTGTATTGTATTGTATTGTATTGTATTGTATTGTATTGTATTGTATTGTATTGTATTGTATTGTATTGCATTGTATTGTAGGAGAGGCGAGCTCAGATTGCCGTAACGTTAACTAAGGCTTATTGTGCATTTGCATGCCCTACTTGCCACTAACTGGTTAAGCCTATTCCCGTGTCTTTCTCTAGATGCAGGAGCTTTTCTTCAATGTTAGCGACTGGTTCATCACTTGGCCGCTATAAACCAAACAGAGCCCTTTTCCTAGCCCCTGAGAGGGTTTGTACTCTTATTGGACTGGATCCAAAGTAGACAATCCTGATTGTCATTGATGATTCCAAAAGTGGGAAGGTGAAAGGTGTTTCCTGAAATGACCGTTTCCAGTGTCCAGTGATAAGAGCAAGTACCTGTTTGTTTTACTAGCTTATATGAACAAAGAAAGCTTATTCTATTTACATTCGGATTTTTATCGTAGAATTTTTTTCATGATATGATTCAATGTATTTAGCTGGTAGGCCAACTATAGAAAGGTACCTTAATATCCTTAAGTCCACAGCAATAAAAAATTATTTCAAATTGATTTTATTTAACCATTTACATAACATTTGTATTTAACTTGACTTAGCCTAGCCTGTAAGATAATGTAATCTTTTAAAAGCTTGGTAAAAAAATTTTAAATAAACGTTTGAGTTGGTTACATTAACTAGAATCTTAAATATTAGTCACATAAACGTTTGCAAGCAATGTAAAAGTTGTACCAAAAACTTTACGAAATCTACCCAATATGTTTAAAACAAATATTAGATTTGATTATTCTGAATAAATTTTGTACCTTGCAAGCTGTTACGAAGGCTCTTGTCTTCAGTTATTTGCAATTCAATGAACCGAAAGGGCCCAATCTGTTGCTCGTTTTGAAACCAACGCGACGGATATACCAGTATCGGATCTAATATCAGTTTTTCTCAGTAAAACGTTCTATTCATTGGGAATGATAAAATAAGACAAAAGGTAAAAGATTAACTAATTTTCCACAGTATACTAAATAATTTGTATTTATTTACATCTTTTTGATGTGTACTATTATTGTATCTCTATATATGTACTATATATGTAAAACCTAACGAAAACTCTTGGTCAAAAATTATTATTTTGTAATTTTTTTTCATTATTTACTAATATCGAAACTTCAATGAGGTTTCTAATCTCGATAAATTAGTGCTGATTTTCCTAGAGGATAAACGATGTGATCGGAAATTTTGTTTTATTTTTTAATCGTTTTAATAAAAAGAAATTATTTAGTTAAAGTATGTAAATGTTCTATTGCTAAACATATTCCCTTGGAGTTATAACTATAAAAGGTATTATATTTCGGTTAGAATATTTAAATTGATGGAGTTTCATTTATACATAAATTTAATACCGAATAATTTGAATTTACGAAACCATTAACTTAAGTGAATTTCTTGCAACCCAGCTTATAAGCAGACTTTACTTAACATGAAACTGAGTAAAAGGTTTGTTGAAAGCTACTATAAATTTTTCTACAAAAATCTTCTTATTGGGTTAATTTCAAATTGTGGTATTGTTTTAGAATTTGATAAAGAGAACTCTCAACTATTGTATAGAACCTGGTGTGTAAAATTAGGTGAAAAATTTACTGTCGCTTAATCTTAATTTCTCACCGATTGATGGTTTACCTAAGATAACAATCACAATGTGTCCAATTTTAGTCTTCTACAATAAAATTATAATGCTCTTGGCAATAATTTCAGATTTTGAATGGCTTGAATTGCGAAAACCAGCTGGTTGGTGATATGAAACTTTAAGTGGTACATAAATCCCTACAAACAAGGGGTCTTGCAGATGAGTTCTGTTTATCAGATTTAGTACTACTTTTAAAAAGTATAAAAGAGTTTTTTTTTTTTTCAAAGCTATTGCTTAAACCTTTTTAAAACTATGTTACATAAAAAATTTTACAAAATTAAAACCAATTGTTTTATATGCATATTAATTATTATCAAATGATAACTTTGGAACACCAAGATAGAAATGTAAATTTGTTGCTTTATAATAAAATCTTACAAATTTATTCTTAACAAATGTTTTCATTTGTATTTGTTAAGTTTATACACATACTATGGATGAAACGATGCACAAGAATATTTCGAATGACTGTTTTGAAATCCAACACATTTCCTTTATTACATACAGATATATGATATTATGGAGCATATTTCATAAGTATTTATTATATAATACTTTATTAACTTATCTAACATACTATTGACATATAAAATAAAAGCATTACCAATACTTTTACGAAATTTTAAAACTCTTTCTTACTGATAAATAGTTGTTTCATTACTTATATCTGACTATTTATTTTGACAGATAAAACCAAGTTTCCTACATGAAATACGTTTTTCAGCATTGGTATAATTTATTAAGTCGAGAAATGCTATTTAAACAAGTTGCTTGCACACAGCAAAAGCTCTTTGCTACACTGATAATATAACTGATTATAACTATTTGTGGTACAAAAAACTTTTAAAGAA
Source organism: Macrosteles quadrilineatus (assembly GCF_028750875.1). Taxonomy (NCBI): domain Eukaryota; kingdom Metazoa; phylum Arthropoda; class Insecta; order Hemiptera; family Cicadellidae; genus Macrosteles; species Macrosteles quadrilineatus. The sequence continues at coordinate 17,881,032 of NW_026542599.1, forward strand.
AAAAGAGGTTTCCAAAAGCTTATTTCTTCATATTTTACTGCATTTGGATTTTTATTCTAGGCAATTAACTAATATTTTGTAATATCTAGCTGATTTCAACATTTCCATTTCTACTGAAAAGAAAAACATAACATTCATAAGGTCTCTTATTCTGTCCTTAGTTTTCGTTTAAGTAGGGTGATGGAAAGGCTCCAAACATCACGAAAGTTTACACTACTTCTGTTTTTTTATTTGTTTTGTCAAATGCCGTTTGGCACAAGCCCCAAGTTCGGGATTGTTGTTTTTACTTTATTTTAGCCTAGTCCTAGAAGTTGGGGTGCTATTACTTAAATAAAATCCTTCGGTGGCCTAATTAGAACCCAGGATCTGAGGGAACGAAGTCCCGCGCTCTATTCCAGCCCGCTCCCCTAAAAGATACACTACTAGACGTCAATTATTGATGACTATTTAACGTCCAAAATCTAATTGATTGTTGATTTAACTTTGCAAGTTACACTCATAAGGGAATGGTTCTATTGAGCAAGGGAATATCACATATTGATCTTATTAACACGAACAATACCACGTGACTAAATATTAAATGAAAATGGAATTGATATTGTATTGTTATTTATGGTACACATTCTATAAACAGATCTTTAATGGTCTAAGATGTCTAAAGGGCTCGCTGTTATTGTAAATACAATATGAACTACTAGCTTATGAACTACCAAGTGATTTTAAACCTATATAAAGTATGTTGTTATGTTTAAGATATTATTTTAAATTTTTCAATAAGTTATAATGTGTGTATATGGAAAAAATGTGTACTTTTAGAATAATAAAATAAACATAATTTAAAACTACTAACACTAATACATTTTAAATATGTTTGAAATACATATACATTTAATTATAAAAAGAAACACCTTTGAAGAATCATTATGTACAAATTTAAACTTGCAATAGTTTAAAAGGGAGTAACTTTTTATTTGAATGCTTGTATAAAAAGATAACTTATAATTCCGTATTGAGTAATGTGAAGATATGTCGCATGGAAACTGATAACTTTTATGTATATCACATTTGCTGATGTAGGAACCTAACCTGACATAGTTGTCACTCTGAAGTCACTTTCTGCTGATGCTGATGGTGGTTTCCTAAATCGTTTCTGTAAAGGCATTTTGCATACTAAGTTTGGTTGATGGAGCCAACCTTTGAAAAGAATTTATTTTTTTATGTATTAAATATGTGCATACATTGAATGGAATTTATAAATAGATAAAGGTGGATTCAACAGAGGAAATGGCTGAATTTCGAATTATAAATTGCTAATAAGGGGTACATTCTCTATAACAAAGAGCGAAAAAGTATTTATTTACACGACATTTTGTTAGTATTTATGTTATGGGTGTATTTTGATGGAATTTGGCAAATTTGTTTCTATACTAAGTTATCTACCGTTCAATAAAAAACCCATCGTACTACTTTCCCTGTAGCAGCAAACCTAAATAAATAATAAAATTAATGTTATTCAAATAGAAAATAAATCAGACAATTTTCAGTGAATATTTTAGTAATAATCCAGCCTTGTAAATGGTAATTCGCTAAATCTGCAGGTTTGCTGCGGGAGAGGAATTATTTGTTTATTAGGTTGGTGTCACAGAGCAGAAACAATTTTATTCTCTGCTATGTGGGTAGTGGCCTCGAGCCGGCACAGAACCAGGTGACCTGTTGTACTGATCAAATGATTACTATCTTGAGTGAATTTCTAAACGTGCTTAAAATATTTCAGATGTTAAATTTAAAATTAATTTATAGGCTAAAAAAACTTTTAATTATAAGCTGCAGCAGTAAATTATTCTTGCTCCGGAAATGAAACACGGCAGCAGGAAATTGGCTTGTGGGTAATTTCATAGCTGCTGCACAACTCCTACAAAGATCTGCAACGCAGATGGGAAGGATAATTTTGTTTTAATCTTATGTATTTTGGACTATGTTTTACGAAACGGCTTATTATGGCATGACTTATCTCGTTATTATAAATGTTTTAAAGTTCCTTAGTTTTTTTTTTTGTTATTTATTAAAACTCACAGAAGTATATAATGTATTTTAGTACACTAATTTATTCAATACAAAGATAAAGCTTAGCTATTATCCAAAATTGTTGACCGTATATAGCTTACAATACCTACCAACATATTACTTCAAGTATACCTTCTTGACCGTAAACTTGTTACGTTAAAAGATTTTTATAAAAACACTTTTTTAAAGTGGTCTTTAACGTTTTACATAATTTGAAATACATTTCCACAGATGGTATAGTATTGTTCTTAAAAGATAGTTCACGAAACAATTACATCATTTGAAATAATTAGGTAGAAAGATTAATACACTTATCTTGAATCTTTCCTGTCCAAAAGGAATCGAAAACTTTACAGGGTTCTGTATAAACCAAAATAAAGTATATAACCAGATCACGTATTTGATTACAGACCAAAGAGATACAAAGACACACAGATATCTTGTGTGTCAGACTACACATACTGGCTTGGATCTCGGTACTGCCAATTTACATTTCTCACTATTCATAAGTTAGTGTTCTCAAGTCATAAGTCATTTATTGAACCAGATTTACATAGGTTACATGCATTGGTTACGTCAATTACAGTAATACGTCATAAAATTCAGGTTTTGTGATCCGATATAATATTTTTGTGTCATCCATTCACAATAATTCAGCACTCTATTCAATATATTGCTGCAATAATTCGAAAAATAATTCCCTTTTTAATACAAGCCTTTAAAGGTATACAATGTGCCAACTAAGTATGGAAACAAATCTGTATATTTTAAACCAAAATAGAATAGAAATGAAACGTTGAATGAACTGAAGTGTACTATAACTGATTATTTAAAAAGGTTCCGCAATATTTTAGATAAAACATATTTGTTAACCCCCCTAACAGAGTAGGAGATAGGGGGTGACTTATATTGTTCTAATATAAACCTCTATTAGTGAGCCCTCACTTTGGAGGGTTTTTCAAGATAAATACAATGATGCGGACATGGAGTAAATATCTAACCCCTAGAAATTCGTTCTCGTATGACATTACAAATTTTGAATTTGTGAAATTGGCACATTTTGACATTAATAAAATGTTGTCCTACCTGTAATTTGGCAAGAGGTTAGATAAGCGGATTGTATTATTATATCTCGGATCTGCATTATTGCATTCTTCTGACAATCCCTTAAAATGAGGGGTCACACAATATAGGTTGCTATTAGAACAAAATAATTATAGATCCATGTGATGATCAACTATTTTTATCATACTTTGGAAATAACCATCTAATAGTTACATGATTATATCACGTAATTTGAGGTTTATACGATTTCGTCCTTAATGTTTACATTCTGTTGTTTACAAACATAACTTAAATTGTCGTGGATTAGCACAGTTTTCAAACTAATTTTAAGGTTAGCGAACCAAAAAATGTACCACGTTTTTTTGTTCAGAATATGAAGTTTCCTGATAATGACGATTTTGCTGACGATTTAGGGAACCAAAAACTCGTGCTTTTCGGACAGTATGATGAAAAAAATATTTTTTGTACAGTAAGTAACTAGGCTATTATATTTCAAATGTATTAGCCTAACTTAATAACTGTTACATGGTTTGCTTAAAGATTTATAAAGAGTATTCGATCTTTTAACAACAAAGAACGGCATTTCTTCTTCGATGTTTCTACTATAGAGGAAATTTAACTTTATAACCACCACACTAACTGAAAGAATAAACCATAACTAGAATTGTAGAATTGTAGTGTTAAATATGTAATATGTAGGCAACGGTTTGTTGCCAACTGCGTCTAGCTGTTATAAATCTAGAGGTTAATGTTCCAACTAACTTGCAAACTTTATCTACACTTGCTTTGTACAAATCTTGTTTCTTGATTTAATTTTGTTTAAGAAAATTCCCAAATGAAACAACACTTAGTAAATAAATAAGTTATATTTGTACAGTTGTTAGAATTAAACTAATATCGTCACGTAGGAATAAGTGTCATTTCTCCTAATGATTGTTTCATGTAGTTAAAATTTACTCGTTTAAGAAAAGTAGGCCTATATAAACAGTTAGCTCATAATTTATTTTCAATTATGATAAATACATATTTGACGGTAACTTTAACTAGAATCTTAAGACATGGGCTTCAAATTATTTAAAATTTGATGTATGGAAGATTTGATTATCAAAGGTAAGGAAGTGCATGTTACTATTGTGGACTCTGCATATAACAAGGATAAGAATAAGAATCGTTTATTGCCATAATAATACAGAAATGTACAGGGCAAAAGTCACTAAAACTAAACAAATAAAATCAGACCCATAAAAATAAAGATACAAACTTCGAGAGGTACATACTATTTACATTTTAAAAACGGAGAAACACTGTAAAATTCCTAATCAACTAAATATTTCCTCAAACCATGCTTAATTTTTTTTTAAATCATGTTCACCCTTGATTGAATTGGGAAGAGAATTGAAAAGATGGATACACATGGAGAATGACTGTTTTTTATGAAAAGCGGTACGGGATTTTGGAATAGGTGGGTCAAATTTATTTCTAAGATTGAAGCTGTGGTGAGATGACTGGATATTGTGCAGATGATTTTAAAACAATAAAAGACTATCAATGAATATTTAAAAATAATAATTTACGTTTAAATATTTTTTTATAAAATACTAAGGTCAGGTTTATTTAAAATTACATATAGTTATAACATTAAGTTCTAATTATATAATAAAACCCTAACATTTATTTTTATTCAAATTGGCTATACGCACAAAAGGACTTGAATAATATGGTAATTTGGAAATCATACGATTGCTCGTCTATTCTTAGGTAATAACTTTATTTTTGCACTCATTAACTGTTTACATTTTAACCGAATCACTTAAAATATATCATTGATTTTAATTTTGGATCTTGATAAAAAAATCTGCTTGATATAAATTATAATATTGAACTAGTAGAACCTTGCATATTATTAATAACTAAGACATATTATTTGGCAGTATATCACCAATAAATCATGTATTCCTTTATTGTAAAACAATAATTAATTACACAAACATTTTACTGTATACAATATTGGAATTTGAGTTTTGGTCTTGAAAAGTTTATTCTACGTAGTTTAATTTACTAATACGGTGGGTAACCAATAAATTTAATTGTGCAGGTCGAGTAATTATTGTATACAGCCAATACATTTTCTTTACACATCAATATTCAGACCACAATCTACTAATGAATTGTGAACCTACCAATGACAGACACTGCATATACGTGTATGTTAGCTTTACACAGCAACGCTTTTAGTCTGAGCCAATTTACTAAGTGAGTTTAAACCTATACACTGTATACACATTCATAACGTAATGTGCCTTTGAATGTACTGCTTGGATATAAGTTTACAAAATAGTTGTATATAACAATCTATACTTATTTAATACGCAAGCAGGTTTTTTGTGACAATTACTCCTCCGAAACTACTGAACCGATTTACATGTTCTTGGTGTCATTGGAAAGAGCGTAACGTGAAGTTGTGCAGGAAACTTTCTTTTTAGGGAAATAATTAGAGAGTGAGGCCCTGGGCCCCTTTAAAGTTTCGTATTTCTCCATAAGATTAACATGGGAAACAAATATTGTTATGAAACTTCAGCTGTTGTCAGAAATTAAAAGTGAAGAGAAGAACATATGTTAATTGTAAACAGTCAATAAGTTTGCTAATTTAACAGTTAGTTTGTCACAAACATTTACTTACTCGGTTGAAATGAAATGGTTACTATTTGAATTTGGGTTGGCGTAATTATTACAATGGGAAAAAACTAGAGAGCCTGGATAAATTGATATACTAAAAAGAAAACTGATTTAACACTGTGCTGCATTTCTTAGTAATCATTGAAAGAGACGATTTGCAAACTATGGAAACATAGGAAAGTCATAGAACACCACCAATGGGAAGAAATAGAAATAATGTGTGTTATAAACACTAAAAAACAAAATCAGCTTTCGAAAAATGATAACATATTTACAAGAAATGTTGATTATATCGATCTGTTATGTACATCTTGAGTATTCCATAATCTTTGAGTCGAATATTTTATAGTCATAAAAAATATGACCGTTTTCGTTTTAAAATAACGCCTGTAATACTTAGCAATTGCTCGATTTCGAGCAACAGGGACACTAGTATTTATTTGTTCAACCAGTGTGCTTGCGTTACGTGTTATATCTTTCCTAATTTACTATAAGGCATATAAATAATTTGTTTAAAGAATAAACAACACGTTTTAGGTTAGGCTCAATTCAAGCGTTAAACGAAAATAGAAAGTTAACAGGAAACAGCATTTTAAGTCGTAGTATAAATACTCAAATGCTGTGAAACGCTGCAGTAGTAGTAGTATTTTTAAGTGTTGCCAACTTATTTCCAAGTGTACCCGTATTAAGTGCCTTATAAAAACACGCAGTTTTGCGGTGTTTGGTTGGAATACTGAAGTGTGTCAAAGTAAAATGAGTGCGGAAAATTCAAATGAATTTTGCAAAAGTAAGTTAATTCAGCAGTCAGCTAATTTCAGAGCAAGGAAGCCTGCTATGTCAGGTATGACATGATAAAATTTTTGATTAAGATACTTAAATTATTAACCCTAGGCAAACCGGGTTTCCAGTAATGGATTACCTAATGTCTTAATCCCGATAAAGTAGGCAGCAAGAAACAAATTTATACATTTTTTTGATGATTCAACTAACATTTACATTCAGACTTTGACTAATACACGTTAAGATTTGACAAACTCACTGAACTTGGCGAATACTGACACATTACTTATTTAAATAGACGTTACAAACGATTATTATGTATGCTTTAAATGTTAATTTGTGTATTTAAACATTCAACCTCCAACACCCCCTTGAACTATAATAAAAATATTGAGAATGGTAGATCATGAAATGAGATGTTAGAGTTGATTAAGTTCTTCCTTACCTAAGTACCAGTTCTCTCCCGGTACTCAACCACTAGTCTAGTGTTAACGAACTGTTCAAGGGTGAAATGTTGGAGAGCAGGGTTTCCACAATATTGTTTTTGCAGTTGTAAGGTAAATGAAGCATTAAATGTTTTGAAAATTGTAATTAAGCAGCGAAAACTTCGATAGAAAATATTTGTTTATTTTAGTTTTTCATCATAATAACACCATATGCAATTCTTACCAAAATATAGTTCGGATCTTTTTGTAGCCTTTTTATTAGGTGTATATATTTTTTTGTAAATGTTAGAAGTAAAATTAGAATTTTGTTATTTTAAAAAAGAAATTACTGAAACCTCAACTCTGCTAAAATTATTTAAAGATTCAAATTAGACCAATGTACAAGCTATTAGAATCTTCTAGAAACAGTCAAATTCATGTATGGTAGATGAGACGTCATTAGGGGAAGGGGGAGTATTTAACAGAACACGTGGTGTATTTTGTCAGTAAGGTTTGGAATAAGTAATTTTTGTATGTTGGTTTCTGTTACCAAAAATTTATGGCCCATTAAACTAAATGGTACTATAACTCAAATTGGAGAAAATATGTAAAGTTATGTAAATCAAGAAAAATGTAGAATTTTAAAAACGAATACATAAAAAATTTGAGCAGAGAAAAATAAGGGGAAAAGTTAATTTTAAACGAGATGAACTAAATGTGTTAGTTTTTAATTAAAAGCGAATAAATATTTTTTAATCATCTTGAAGATTGTTATTACTTCTACGCTACATTTTGAATAAGTGTGATAAATAATTAGTTAATACAAGCCTACAGTATAAAAACTTACCCTGTGCCTTGTAAGTTTAAAATTCAAAATATCGCATAAAAGGTTCGTTAGCTTTACATATATACTGTACTAAGTTCAAACAATATATAAAATGTGTTGTCCTTTGCCGTCAAACTGCTTCTGAAAGCAGCCTGTCCAAAACAATTTAAAAACCTTTATGTCACGCCTCCGGGGCAAAAGAAAATCTCTTACTCCTAGTCAACACAATTTACATGTTTTGATCAAACATTTTTGACTTTAATCTTCTTACATACTCTTATGCTGTGTAATATTAGGAAAAAGAATGTTGAACTACGCATAAAGATCCAAAACATATTCTAGTTACTAATTACCTAGTGACACTCCAATACTTCTATAGCAAACAGTATTTGTGTTTAATTATTTTCATTTCATTCGAGATAGTAGATACTGTGTCATATCTTATAACTTGAGAGTTTATGAGAGTTATAAAAACAATGTTTGAGAAAATATAAAAAGTAACCATTGCCTGTATTTGTTGACTATTAAAAATTAAAGATAAATTAAGGTTGTATACAAATTAATATGTTTCATAAATACACATTTCTTTGTTTGGCTTAGTTGGTTTAGTTATGATGTAACTAAACAATTAAACACCATGTACCAAATAATAAGTACACTTGTACTTAGGAAAGCTTTAAATTACAACTCCGAAGAAAACTAAGGGACAGCATAGTACATCTGTTTTTGTTCGGTTGGACAAATTAATAGCATTGGTAACGATTATGTTTGGATGCATAAATAAGAAATACTGTGTAATATTAAATCTGCGTTGTTAAATAGATGCGTTTCTCATAACTTCCGTAGGCATTAACAATGTTTACATCTCATATACCTATTTAAAATTCATAACCAAATAATTCAACCTGTGTTAGTCAGAAATGTATTCAGTTCAGCTTGTTGGAATCAATATAAATGAAAACAAGTGAGGAGGAATAAGTATCACATGTTGGATATTACGCGTCTAAAATACAAATAAAACAAAAAACAGTGTCTAATGCTGTCTGCCAATCTCATTTTTATGGGATTCTGCAGTCTTTTGTTTTAGATTTTTATTAAAAACGGTAATGTTTCATACTACTGTATTTTGTACTAAAGCATGTATATTTCATTAATCAAGTTAGTTTCGTTTTAAATTTAGTTATGTGAATGTTTTTATTTCTTGATAAAATTACTAATGGTAACTAAAAATTGTTTGCATTGTATACATCAAGCAATATCTTGTTTCACTTCAACTATCATCATGCAAAGCTTATATAATACAAATTATGCAAAATTTATTTCATTGCCAACATGTTTCGGCAGTGAAGTATTTATTTAACTGCTGCACTACAATTACTATTATTTGTAGAAATGGATCAATATAGATTAATTTTAGGTATCATAAAAATAAATCCGGATTAAATCAAATGTATCAACTTGCTCAGTAGGTCACAGTTTGTATCCATGGTATAAACATACAACGGATTGCAAATTTAGTTTGATTAAAGACGTCCACAATTCCATGATCAAATCACTGGAGATTGTTCCTGCTTCTTCTAATCACAGTTGTCCTTTCCAGTTTTATTTTGAAATATTGATTTTTTTTTTTATAAACTGTGATGGTTTACATACAGAAATTCAGTATTGGGTTCATTATTTTGGAAGTGCTTTCTGAGTGAATAATTTATAGCCCAAGAAACTTGTTGACTTGAAGTTTACAAGCTGAGCTCAAATAAATATAAAATGCTACTATCCTAAGAGTTACATGAAAACATATTTTCAACAATACCATTTGTGTTAAGTATGTACAGTTGGCATTTTTGGCAATTTAAATATTCAATCCCTTGTCAAGCTGGTTTTGAACATCGACTATTTATTGTATGTTATAAGTACTTAAAAGCCAGTGGGAAGTTAAATTATAAATCAATAGAATTGTAATTTTTTTAATGCTAAGTAATAACTTTTTGTATTACAACAAACTTGTTCTATTATTACTTTTTAATATACATGTTAAATTGAAAACAGTTCTTACTTTGTTTAAAGATTCTTTTTGTTAAATATTATTATGTAAACAAATTTAAAATCAAGACAAGTAAAAATATCTAGCTTTATGACGTTTTGGGATCTAAAATCCAATCCCTTCGTCATTTAAAAATACATAATCATGTGAAAAAATCTGTATTTATGTGTGTGGATGTGTAAATTGTACATATGCTACAGCTGTGTTCCAATTTTGATGAAGTAATAATCCGTGGTATATTCGGGCAATTTATCATAGTTTAGGAAATATCGAATTTTAATGGTAAAATTCTCCAAACAATAAATTAAGGATAAAAGATTTTTAATACAAACATCTCATAAGATTTTGAATAAGCTTTAGTATGTTATGGTCCTTTTTACTTGAGAGAAAACCATAAAAATCCTGTTGTTGTAAACATTATAGTAAAACAGTTATTAAAGTTTGTGTGTTTTTACTTATATAATATTCTGTCCCACCCTTTGCTCAGTATAAGGGGCATTGACAAGCTAATGGAAGAAAGTGTCGGTCAGTTTGCTGATACGGTTTATTTTAAATTCAAAGTAAGAAACTATTTATTTTCTTATATAAAATTGAAATACGAAATTAATTCAAACTAAGCCTCTCTTTACTTAATTCAATGTATGTGACACTAAATGTTTCAAATATTTAATAGTAGTACGATCAACAAACTTTCAAGGAATTTGTTTAATGTGCAACATTTATTTTTTACGAGGTGCTTTTTGGCAATTACGAGAATGATTTTTCTAGGATTGACCAGATGTTCCTAAGAGTAATTTAAATATATTTTATATATGAAAGTATATTTAGAAATAGGATGCATTACAACTTGAACAAATGGTAAAATGTAAAATCGATTTTATTTGTTTTACGCATCGTGGTCCATAAAAAAATAAAAATAGTGTTTTTTTTATTTTATTCACAAGGTTCTATGATTTTTTAACTGACTAACAAGACTACCTGGAAGTCTGGTTTTGTTCTTTTCCGGCCTTACAAAACGTGATTGTAAATGTTAGTAATTAATTCTTCTTGTGTGGGTTATGTATAAGTACGGCAACTGCTTAATAAATATGTTTCATATGAAAAAGGATTTGAACGTGGGATTCATTATATTGTTTATTTACTTAACCAATAGCGAGGAAGTTTTCTGATAATATTCAAGAAGGTTAGTTTATAAATTAAATGTTTTTTTTTTTCTAAATGAGTGAAAAAAATAAATTATGCCAATCAAATATTAGTTTACATTATTATTTACTTGAGCTTTTTTCCTAAATCTTGCTATGTTAGACGTTTTACTGGATTCTTTATTTGCATATTATTAGATTATCATAAAAATATGATATTTATAAATAAATGCATACAAAACAGTCATCGGCACCATATTTTTAGGTTTTAGGTATAATATATTAATGTATACATAAAATGATTGCACTGTAAATAATATGAATAACTTAAACCTTATTTTCAATTGAGTGAGGGACTACATGCGTAAGTCATAACACATATACTGTTATCCTATAATTCATGTGACGATGAATAAAGGAGAGGAGGGTAAGTCTTCGGCAGATTTCAGGGGTGTTCAGAAAGTATACGATTCTCTAGCCTTGTTAATATATGTGTTTTGCATTTAAGCAGCATTCAAACTTTACATCGATGATTATTAGGTGGAAACATAATTAAGGTTAAAAAAGTGTATTCAATTAAACTAACTCAATTAATTTAAGGTGTATGAGTCTCGCCTATGAATCATATATATTGTTTAATATATTCTAGAATATTATCTACAATTTGTTAAATAAGTAGAAGGAATTCCAATGAGGAGATATATTACAGCTGAAGGTGTTGGCGGGGAAGGGAGTTTTTGTTGTCAGCAGCAGAAGAAACGTTAATCAAATATCGTCTCTTTGCTCTCATACTAATTTATTATCCTCGGAACAGAAAGCTGATTCGACATCTTTCCAAATTAATCTAGCTGCTACATCATAAAATGCTACATTTGAATTTAAAGAGAAAACATGATAAATGTGGTCAAAAACTAATGTGGTTTTGAATCAAAACTAGTTTGAAAGCTTTAAAAATAATTGCTGATGAATTAAAATTAAAGCTTTTTTTCGTATCTAATCATATAATATTAGACAACAGTATTATAACAGCTGGAAGTTTTAACAGCTGGGGGGGGGCTCAATTATACATTAACTATTTGATGGTTGAATTTCGCTGAAGCTAATATTAAATATTCTCCATTAATATGTATGCCTGTGCTAATATCAAAAATCGTTTTGATTTCACCCCAATAGCTCTGGAGTTTCCCATGTTTACCTTATGGGTATTTATATTTTGAAAAGAATCGAGGAATCTTTTTCAGCTTAAGATTAAAAGCTACACAGTGCAGCACTATCTTTGTGTTTTAATTAAAAAAATAGGAATTACTGTATTCTGACAACACAGTAAAAAGCAGGCTTAGGGTATCTTCTGGACTTGGGGCTTCCTAAATAATTAGCTTAATACTTAAATCCTTTATAAATAAATAATCACATAAAATAAACCTAATCAAATTTTCAAAACTAAACTAGAAAAGACAACAGTAATTAGAAGGACCTGGAAAAATTTAAGTGAAATCATGTCGTCGACTTTAATTATTTATTCTTCAGCCGAACCAAAAGTTGAAATTAGTTGCATGTTTGTATCATAGTCAAAAACTGTACCGAACAAGTTGATAGTTTGATTAAATCCTGCTTAATTTGATTACCTTGCCTAAGATTAAACAATATTGGTGTATTTATAATAGTTATTACAGCGGTTACATAAATTATAAATTCACTTAATGCCAGAACGTTGTTTTATAGCTTATGACTTGCTTTTTTATATATTTTTGCGTGGTACGTGGTAAGTTTTGCGCTAACTTAATTAATTCTATAGTTCAAAGATTAAACAAGGTCGTGTTTTATGTATGCATTGCTTTAGATTTTTACATACCATAAGGAATTACTTTGGCAAATTAAATTATTCACTAACATTTTAAAACTAAAACATAGTTAATTAATGATAAATAAATTGTTTAGTATATACAAAATAGTATTATACACCACTGTTTTTATTGCAATATAAAACAAAGAACTGCAGAATCCAATAAAAGTGAGATTGGCAGACAATAACGTCGTATTTTGTCTGATTCATCTTGTCTGTATTTTAGACACGTAGTATTAAACATGTAAGACTGATTTAACCTAATCTTTTTTCATTTAGATTAATTTAAAAAATCTGAATTGAATACATGTTTGACTATCAGAGTTTCAATCATTTGGTTTCAAATCCAAAACTATGAGTAATGAACATTCTAGACTTCTGAGGAGATTTTAATTTATATTTTTATTTTTATTTAAAAAACGCAAATTCTTAAACTACACAGCACTGTACATTTATACATAGCCAAACCTGTTGGCATAAACTATAATACAAGTACAAAAGAATAAATGAATGAAACTGCCAAGCATCAATTTGTACCACCTGTTTTTGTTTACCCTATAAAGCGCTGTTTTAGTTATGTTATATGCTATTTATGGTTATATCTTTGCAGGCAAAGCCACAAGTATAATCTTATATCTTATAAAGTTTCATTTACCACTAAACTAAAAGACTTATCAAATATCAATCAAGTTAAACCAAAATCAAATAATTACCATCCATTTATACATTTATTTATCAACGTCCATTCCAATCCACATAAAAAAACTACGAAAAGTAAGAAGAAAATACGTCTAATAAAACTTAAAACATATATATTTACCCTATACGGGTTTACATGACAGTAAATATATATGTAAACATGACGTTAAATATGACGATAGTGATAGATTTCAATTGTACAGTCTAATGATGAAATGAGCCTAATAGGCGCATGTGATGCTGATTAAGAAGTTATTATAAAACTAAAATAACTTCCTAATCAGCATATAACGTGATGTACGTTTTACGAAAAATTTATAAAGTACGTCTAAACACTTGACTTGGATGTTTCAAGAGTTACTTGACATATATTTATTTACTTTCCGCAAAGAAAATACTATAACGTCGTAATTATTAAAATATGCAATAACATTTAAAACATAAAAACAATAATTCTTATTCTTGGATTCCATTTTAACTAATGCTACTGATTAAACTCTTCTTGTTCTTAAAGCCTAAAACTCTTAAAGAATTAAACTCTTTTAGTTAAAGTCAAAAAGTTACAAAACTTCTTTGATTAAAAGTTACTTTTAGCTATTCATCACAAAGATTTAAGATAAGCGTCTTGAAGAAATGCTATATTTTTTTTGTACTTATTCTCACATCTTATCCCAATTTACGTTGTTTATCTGTAATGTTATATTACGAATGCTAAAATACAAATAAGTTAGAGATGTAATTTTAATAGAATACAGTTTTTCTACTGACCTCGAAGCAATAAAAGACCGATTATGACATAGAAGATGTTATCCAGCATTACACGCTCACAAACTTTATACTGACATTGAAGTTACAATGACACTAGTTAATGGTTTTAAGATAAATTAAATAAAGTTAAAATATGTAAAAATCCACATGGAAAAAAGTTGTGCACTTAAGCCTACTTATAATACGCATGATTTTGTTTGAAAAAATCATACATCATATAAAATACTTTTTTATGTTGTCCAAACTGGTTTTACACAGCTAAATGTTAAACGTGTTTCATAAGATCACGTTTATGTGAATAAGAAATGAATAAGAAAACATGTATAACTAAATATAATAATATATGTATATAAACCGATGTTCCACCTATTATTATAAATTCTATTAAGTCACTGTTAAATCATCATTTAATGATAAATAAAATAGTATAGTGTATACAGTGTGGAAGTTTAACTGGCTGAATTAATTGGTTTGGACTTAAAGCGTTGCCGTGTAAAGCAAACATAAACGTCTCTGCAGTGTCTGTCAGTGATAGGTCCAAGGTTCGTTGGTGCATTGTTGTCAGTTTACTGATAGTCGGAGAAGATTTATTGTTTTTTTTCTTCTAAAGCTGGGTTTTCCTAGACGCGGAGTCGGCCAGCGGAGAGCGGACAACGGAGAGCGGAATTGAAATTAACATGGCATTCCGCTCCGCTGCTAGGAAAACAGTAACATTAAATTACCTAAGACAAGCTGAGTCCGCTCTCCGTTGTCCGCTCTCCGCTGGCCGACTCCGCGTCTAGGAAAACCCAGCTTAACAATCATACAGTTTCTTTACATGAATAAATACTGGCACATTGTATATGATTCCACCTATACCATTTAATCTTCGATTTAAGTCCCATATATAGAAAATTTGGATGTGTGTTACTTAAGACCTAATCCTATGAAATGGAAAAATAGGTATTTTAGACATTTAGTTATGTTTGGCAGATTTTTTAAGACGGTGAAATTCATACATACAAGGAATTCAGTTTTTGGGAATAGTTCTTTTACTTTCATTGCAAGGATATGTGAAGACCTATCATTAAGCTATTTTCGATATGATAAGTCATTCATTTTTACAAAATTCCTCAAGAATTATTGGAGATTAGTGGTTAATCTTTTTTACCACTGAATGGAAATTATCACATTGCCGCACCTATAATTTGTAGGAAAAATTGCTAATTTCTGTTTTATAAGAACCTGCTTACTAAATCAGCTGGTTTTATTGTTGCTGTTTCTAAAACACTCATAGGGTAGTGCTCCTATAAAAGCGATTTGAAGCGAACATAACCTAACCCACTCGCAAACACCGTTGGGAATGAATAATGTGGAAATACGCTATTTTGCGTACCGTTTACAGGTGCGCAATGTGATAATTTCCTTGCGGTGCCAGGAGAATAGCTATTATTGCGCACTGATAACTAGTACCATTGAAGATACATGCCAAGAAGCAGTGTCATCAGATTAGTTTGCATTGAAGTATATTAATTAATCTTAATGTCCTTGCTGGGAGTGACATTCCCATTCAGTCTTTGACTAATGCAGTCCGAGATAATTTACTGATCAAGGCAGCAACTGTCATCAATCTTATGCTGATTTCAATAAAATATTTAATTAATATATTAGATTTTTTTGTTTGAAATTTTGTATTGTAGCCCTGCTCTTTAGTGAGAACATAAAGCAATAAATGTAACTGATAGCCGCTAACATATTACCGTTCCATGGTGCTTAATCTCATTTATTCCTGCATTTAAATAAACAATAAAACGTAAAAAAATAGAACACCTTTTTTTCGCAAAACAATCTACTCATAATTTAAAATAGTAGTTATTTACACGCTTCCGGAATTTATTTCAATATATTATAATTTTATTATATTTACAAAATACAGCAATTAGTGAAACCTAAGGCTGCTTAAAGTAATATAATTCCAGCACCAAGCGGTGACTATATACCCACCATTAATAGTTGTTATTTTTATTCCATTTAATTCAAAATATTCTGGAACTACAGCTAAATGTATTTAGCTGATTTTCATACATCGCCTATTGAAATTATTGAATTATAGTATTTCGTGAATAGTTGTCTGAAATCCATTTAGTATTGTAAATAAAATGCAAAATAAATTCAGATATTATATTTTTAAATTAATTTCCAACAAGTTTCGGAAACAATCTAAGAATATTACTACAATTGCTTCATGGTTAAGGTTTTCATCAAACCTATGTTTATTATTATGAGGCTCATTGAGCTCTACTGATTTCATAGGTTATTATGTTTCAGCAGGAAACCTTTTTTACATTGAGTATTACTATAATTGTTTTAATCTTATTGAATAAATACAATGTTTATTTATTTGACCTATGATATATTTGTTGCACAAAAAACCGATTTGGTAATCAAAAATAAAAACAAAGTTCCATTTGTAATCAAGTTAAGTGTCCTGATAAAGATCAAATCAGGTAAGCTAATAAACCGAATAGGTAGTAAAGTGGGGTTGCCTGACGTATAAGCCACACATTTTGGTTTATATCCCTACTACAGAGAGTGACTTTTTACTACGGTTTTAGACGTGTTGAATTGAAAATTGTTATTGATTTAAAGCCTGCTCTCTCCCTCTCAAAAATAGAGTATCTCAAATAATGAATAAAAAAATGAAATTTCATTTAAAATGTCACGATGAATTAGGCTATAATTAACTTACAAAAATAATGTAAACTCTTAAATATAGGAAATGTATTTAAAATTAAAAAAAACCCTTCCCAGCGAGCCAAAGGCAAGCTCTAAATGTATTCAACTATTACCTACTTCATTATATGAGGTAAATAATGAACTAAATCTGAGAAAAATCTAAATTTAAATCTGGGGTTATTTAGCGAATTCCCCTATAGAGAAGTAGCTATTACCATGGGTGGCACGGTAAGGCCTAGGCCCGGGACCGATTTACTTTTTTATTTTGATATCCCCAGAGGCTGAAAACACAATTCGATCAAATGTTTATATTTTTATAAACGCGATAACTTTAGTAATTTCTTTTCCGTTTTTAATCTTTTGAAATTTGGTTTAAAGGTGTAAGTCAAGATAAACTTGAACGAGTTCGCGAACTAGCACGATTGGACCATGGGAACGTGGTTTTGCGGTGGGTCGGGGGTTATGGGGTGAAAAAAGGGTATTTCTTATTTTTGACCCTCAAAAGGGGTCAATTCTCTCTAGACCTTTTTAAAAAGCTTAAAAAAACTAATAATTTAGTGTATCAAAGTGTTTTTGTACGATTATTGGTAACGGAAAACATATAAATAAAAAAAAAATTCCATGTTATTCTTTTGGAGAATATTGTAACATGATGTAGTTTGCTTGTTTATGGATATATTTTAATAAAACTTGACAAATCTATTTATTTTTTACTAAGTTATACTTATTTTACACACTTTATTAATTTTCTTGTATTAACAAACCTATGTACTCGTTGTACCTAATGTTATTTAAATGGATTTAATTGAATATCAATTCAGACAAATGGAAATTCGCTTACTCAGCAGGCTTTGTGAAGGGGGTATTTGTTTACCTTTCCTCTGTTGGACTACAAATTTCTTTCGGTGATCATTAAATCTTGTGTAATTTGTTTGAGAAAAGACAAAGAGACTGATTTTAGTTATGTATGAAAACCTCTAAACTATTTCTACAATAAATTTGCGAAGAATAATAATAATCGAATGAGTATCACCCAATAATAATATTGGTAAATACACAAATTGAAACATATTATTATTTTTCTTCACAGGCTTAAAATTAAATACTCCGGCAAGGACCGTAGTAATAAATGTGTATGTAATGAGTACCTTGGAAAAATAAAAAGCACAAGGTTTTTTTTTGTTTATTTTAAAGCCAAGCAGTACTTATTTTAAATATATGCTATAAAACCAAGCAATTGGTAGTGAATTCTTAAGATATTTTGGAGGTGGGTGTTCTTCTATGAATCAGAATGATGTATTGGACGTCTTGATAAATCTGTAGATTCTAAGGTCAGACCAGGGGAAGTCGTTTATTGTAACGCTGGTTTCAGAATATATATCATAGCCTTATGCATGAATTAAATTACTACAATATTTTTTTATATAAATATGCATTTTTTCTGAAAAGGAATCTTAATAATTTATTTTGTTGATAAACATTACGGAGTAATGTGAAGAATCTAAACATTTTAAACTTATTTGCTTTTGAAATGTGTTGCCAAACCAAATATCATAAAAAATGTCAATGAAATTGTCATTGTTTTGACGGACTTTTGAAGATAGTTTAAGGTAAATGGTAACGCTCTTCCTAAATAGGTAAAATTAGTAAGTAATATTAATAAATTAAAGTAATGAGTAATTCATAATAAATACATTTTAAATTTCAAATACAGTTAAAAGAAACATTGGATCTAAGCCCGATTTGTATTATATTGAATTTTTAATAGATATTAAAACACACAAAAAATACAAACAAGTCCTTTCAATGCATAACAACATAGCATTGCCCATTTATTTCCAACGAAATGTCTTCGACATCAGTCTTTGATACATGATATAAAATTAAAATTAATTTATAGTAATGTGATAAGTTTCAATTGAATAAATTATATAGAATGTAGCCTTTAAATTACCTTATTAGATAAGGCATTCACATAGAAAAAAGTAGTTTTGAATCTCAAAGACTCTGGAAGATTCAATGTAGATACGTGAACGATTATTTTATAGCCAAATGTTTTATTACTACTTTTACACCATGAGAGGAAATGACGGTACCATCTATTTTCAATCACATTACTTTTGTGACTTTATATTACTTTGTACAGTAAATGTATACTACTCCAATCAATATTAAGGGTTTCGTTTAATATTTATGGATAGAAAGCTTATGAAAACAATTTTATTGGTATTAAGTACTATATCACAGCTAACTACAAGTTAAAAAGGGGAAAAATGCCGATTTTAGGATTGAGTCTATCAGAAAATATGGACCTTTAATTAGACAGCTGTAGGCAAAGTTTCCCAATAATGTATTAGTCAAAGTTTGTTGTTAGTTTTTGTTTTGGATTTTCGCCGGAAATGAAACATGGCTGCAGGAAATTGGCTTGAAGGTACACCACAACCTGCACGTTCCAAACTTATGCGTAATACGTTTATCAAATAAGTTTTATTATTTATTAATATACAAGTTGGCACGTAATAAAGTGCCCAGTATTAGTATAATGAATATTATTTGAAGAAACGGGGTCTGGAAGAACATTTTCTAATTATGCCTTAAGGCCTTAAGAATCCCAAGCCATAGGCCCCATTTCATGGGGCTTAACCCCATTTCTTAAGTCCTAGCCTACTTACTTGGCTTTTGTATCCGATAATTTAATTGCTTTAATTACCATTTTACCGAACTGTATCTACTTATTCAATATAAATTATGTTTGTAATAATGTGCTGCCAAATTAATGAACAATTCACATCATATATTTCATGTTGATAAATAACAATCCGTTTCGATAAATGGATGTTATACTCGTAAATAAGAAGGTGAAACCGAAAGACTGGGACGGTAGCGTCGTCCTGTAATCCAGCGACTACGATGTCACGAATCGTGGATTTTTATAGGCATGCACTGTGTATGCGATACTCCCTGGTGTGGATTAACGTCCACCCTAGTGAATACTCCAACTATCCGCAGTACTATCCTGATAATTAAACCAATACATTAATTACAAGGCAGAATGTTAGTTGTCATCGGGTCAATACAGCCTGTCTTTAGCTATCACTGAGCGTCCATCGCCAGCGTCTTTGTCTAATTCAGCGTTTGACGCAACAGACGCGTTGAAGACTACAATATCATGCCACTCGTCCTACACTCATCGACATTCAATTTGGCTAATGCCTAATTTTTTATGGTCACCATATCAGATAAAAGTAATAAAGTATTAAGTAAAGTAATCCTGTATGATGCGCCTTGGGTGTGCCGGGACGTGAAAGGTGTTCTCCAGAGCGTCCAGCATATCTCATCACCTCGCGGAACTAAATGCGTTTCGCAAAATGAGTTTTACAAGCAGCAGAACCTAACGATAGTAGTGGTTTTAATACACAGCTCTCATCTAGGCCTGCTCGACCGTTAGCTACCCCTTCCGAAGCCGTACCGAAAAAGGGTCATGACCTCCTCAGCTGCTGAATTTATCCAGTCCTACTTTTATAAGGATTTGTAAGAGAATTGCAGGTCTAGGCCTCCCTTCCCCTTAAAATATTTCCCTTCCCCTTCCCCACCATGAGCACTCGCTGTTTTTTATCGGATCAAGGGAAACACCCCCTCAGCCAGGCAGGCATTGTACGTGTTCAAAAGTATTCTGATTTATTGATCAAATATAAAGCTTCATAAGTTCACTTAATATAAGGGAATACAATTTCATAATACATTCATCCAAAAATTAAACAAACAATTTGGCCTAGTACATTGAATTTAATACTATGCAAGACCATGTGGCACTCAGAAGTCAGTATTGATTATTATTACGAGATTACGTTATCTTTACTCATTTGAACAAAATTAGTCCCAACAGTCCAAACAAAACAAAAATTATATATGTGGTTTTAGATATAGAAAGGGTTACATCAAAATCTGTTCTAGAAACGTTAGACATACGAACATCATGTGGCTAGCAACATGTTTGAATGTAAATGCCAGACACAAAACCTTGGGTCCGAGATAAAGTCAGTTCTGCAGACAAAAACGTTTAAACACGTTCAACCAGACGATGTGGTCGTGACTGCTTCTAAACGTGGTTTGAATATAATAAAACTTGTTTCTTCAACGTTTTCATTTAGAGTAAAGAACTTCTGAATTTTTGTTAACTTTCTGTCTAGTAGGCCTAGTCTATACCTAATTTCATTTCAAGATCAGAAGTGTTTAAAACAGAAAATATTTATCGTTATTTGATGAGATCGATCAATGAACCATTTGATAAGAAAAAACAAATTAACTTATTAAACCGTTAAAAATGTGAGTATGTTGTTTGAAAAAATAATAGTAAAAGCATCCAACTAAAAATATTTTAATTAAAATATTTGATTCATTAGCCCAACTTGAAAATACCTTCTTTTGTTAAAATATACAACAACAATACATAAAAAAACAATATACATACAAGAAATTGAAACTATTGTGCAACAATGAATGAAGGGAACATTATGTTTAATATTAGGAACCACAATGGTTCGCGTTGTGGTACGATACAGGTAATTTATTACTAAACAGATCTATATTGAACTAAACACTTGTCTAAAATAATTGTGGTTTCACTGTATGAGAATAGTTTTATTTTAAAACCCTTGAATGCTTTTATTACAAATAATAGGCATTGCTACAAGAGTAATATAACATTATAACAAAAAGATTAGGGTGATGTTTCATGAACTCATTTCTCAAAATTAAAATTTACAAATTTGCAGTCCTGAAGTTTTTATTAAGGGACGAATTCCAATTTAGAACAAGGAAAGTCCTCTTTCCTTTGCAAAATTACTGAAAAAAATTAACATTGAAATATATTTTTGAAACAACTTGATTGTAATTGTTTTGAGTACGTATGGTCATAACCGTTAGCCTATTTCCCCATAAATAATAATTCGGTAACAAAACAGTGTATATGCATATAATATTTGAGTCAGCCATGGTTTTGAGTGTGACACTACTCACATAACTCATGGAAATAACTCTATAAGTTAAACGTGCCAAGCAGTATTGTAAACTAGTTACTCAATGAGCCAAGTAATAATTTTAAGTAATAGAGCTATTTATATTCAAGTTATATCACAACAAAAATTTCGTTCGAAGCATTTGATCGTTAATCTTGGTAAACACACAAACGTAATGTTTAACCTGCAGTACTATTACACACGTTTACATACGGAATCTATGTAATAAAAATTTGGAATTGGTAAAATTAAAATTTGTTTAATATTTTTTGGATTTTGTTATTCAGAGTAAGATGTTTATATTCAAGTTATATCACAACAAAAATTTCGTTCGAAGCATTTGATCGTTAATCTTGGTAAACACACAAACGTAATGTTTAACCTGCAGTACTATTACACACGTTTACATACGGAATCTATGTAATAAAAATTTGGAATTGGTAAAATTAAAATTTGTTTAATATTTTTTGGATTTTGTTATTCAGAGTAAGATGTTTATATTCAAGTTATATCACAACAAAAATTTCGTTCGAAGCATTTGATCGTTAATCTTGGTAAACACACAAACGTAATGTTTAACCTGCAGTACTATTACACACGTTTACATACGGAATCTATGTAATAAAAATTTGGAATTGGTAAAATTAAAATTTGTTTAATATTTTTTGGATTTTGTTATTCAGAGTAAGATGTTTATATTCAAGTTATATCACAACAAAAATTTCGTTCGAAGCATTTGATCGTTAATCTTGGTAAACACACAAACGTAATGTTTAACCTGCAGTACTATTACACACGTTTACATACGGAATCTATGTAATAAAAATTTGGAATTGGTAAAATTAAAATTTGTTTAATATTTTTTGGATTTTGTTATTCAGAGTAAGATGTTTAGATATCAAAACCTGCAGATCTAAACCCAGCAATCCTTACATTTTATTTTCAAGTCACGTATATTCCCTTGAGATACCCGTAAACCTTTGATATGTTTTAGCTTTACCGATAAACGAAGAGTAATATATACCTGTCCTATAAATACCTCTTTTCGGTTAAGTTTTCTTTATTTAAATAAAATAAGTTATACTTATTATGGATGTCCAAGAATAACCAACTTAAATTTGTTTAGTTTTAGAAACTTAATTCCGTCTATTTCAATGTTTTTATATGCCTGCATTTGTGTTTATAGACCTTCTAAATTAAGCTATTTGTGTTACGTTTGAACAATACGGGTTAACAAAAGATTGTGTTAACCTTTAGGATTATAATGAATTGTCGGACCACTTAAATAACCTGTAGGTAATTTTAACGTGTTTAGATAGTATTTATTTACAACTTCATCATCCTTCATCTTCAGTGTTCCTCCTCTTTATCATAGTCACTTGAGACACTGAACAATCAACAGGGCAATGACTAACCGGAGATGAACACCAATTAGTCACCTCTACAATATTACATGTCTCCGATATAAGCCTGTTGTCACTGTGTAAGCTATATAATGAATTATACATTATTTACTGTTTAGGTGGACTTTGTGATTAAAGTTAACAAAATACAATTAACATTTAGAAGTACTGAGTAAAGATTAAAACTACACGAGTCTACCATATTTAAAAAGTACTTAGTAGTTAATACAAATGTTTCAAAACTAATATATTTGTTTGTTTAGGTTAAAACCCCGTAGATTTACCCTGCATATTACACATAATGTCCTCAAAAGGTATAAGTGGAAGATTTTTCGATAATTGTCCAATCACGTTTTGAGCCCTAATATAGTAAAAATTAAGTTCTTTGCTGTAGAGTTAAGTTTACTTCATACCCTTTAGTCTTTAAGAATCAATAAAAGTAAGAAAATATTTAGAATCAGGTTGATTTAAGTATGGAAAATCTATATTTAACTTTTAATGCTCAATTTATTAATAAATTTTACTTAAGTAGCCTACTAATTTATGATAATTATATAGTTTCAAAACAAAAGGTGGCATGTATTCTTTTTGCAATTTACAGTTCCGGTTTGATTAAAGACGACACCAAGTCCATGATCGAATCACTGGTGATTGTTCCCGCTCGTTCTAATTACTTTTTTCCTCTCTCGTTTAGTTTAGTAAACGTGTTTTTTTTTTACATTTATCCCAGAGAAAATTAAATGCAGTTTATTGATAACATTGATCGTGACATTTGTTTATTTGGGTAGAATAATGGTAGGAGTTGAAACTATTGGAAACATATTTGCTACATACATAAACATAATGTGTGTATTATTTCACTAGTATTTTTTATATTCCAATTCAACTTAACATAACAAATAAATATCATTCCATAATGTACTTAAAAAATTAATTAAGATTCTCATGTACCAAACACTATATACAGGGTGTTTTTTTAAAAACTTGCATCTTTATTTATGTAAAAACCGCAATAGATAGAAATATGCAATTTGCGGGAATCATCTATTGACGTAGGGGGACCATTTGTTTTGAATTCAACGTTACATTCACATTCCCCCCTTTCCCCCCTGCCACCAACTTATTTTTTTTTATAGCAAGGTACCCCTTGTGACATATCAAATAAAAGAGCATAAAAAAAGAAAATGTTTGATGAAAAAAATTGAAAATCGGTTCATAAATTTGTGAGATATTCCCCCCTCACCCCCCCGGAACTTAATTTTTTTTTTTAATAGCAAAGTACCCCTTGTGACATATCAAATGAAAGAGCATGAAAAAAGAAAAATTTTGGCGAAATTTATTTTTCATTTGATATGTCACAAGGGCGGGTACCTTGCTATTAAAAAACAAGTTATGGGTAGGGGAAAAGGGGGGTGATTATCTCACAAATTCATGAGCCGATTTTAAATTTTTTTTCACCAAAAATTTTCTTTTTTCATGCTCTTTCATTTGATATGTCACAAGGGGTACTTTGCTATTAAAAAAAATTAAGTTCCGGGGGGGTGAGGGGGGAATATCTCACAAATTTATGAACCGATTTTCAATTTTTTTTTCATCAAACATTTTCTTTTTTTATGCTCTTTTATTTGATATGTCACAAGGGGTACCTTGCTATTTAAAAAAATTAAGTTGGGGGCAGGGGGGGAAAGGGGGGGAATATGAATGTAACGTTGAATTCAAAACAATTGGTCCCCCTACGTCAATAGATGATTCCCGCAAACTGCATATTTCTATCTATTGCGGTTTTTACATAAATAAAGATGCAAGTTTTTAAAAAAACACCTTGTATTACTTTTCAATGTTGAATCGAAAGAGGGACTTTAAGCTGAGGAATATTTTGTAAATTTACGATTAATACGTAGAGATCACTTAAATAAAAATTCAAAGAGCAATAAATAATATTGCAAATTATAATTTTACACTTGAAAACAATATAGTTATTTTCCATCACTTGTTTCAATAGTTGCTTCATATAATGGAGCTTTTAATAACACTTGATAAAATCACTGCAAGTTTAAATTGGTTTCAATAATTTTGTGTTACCACAGTTTTATGGATAAAATTATATTAATTAATGAAACTAACTAACAAAGGATTCATAATTTGTGAAGTAACTCAAATAAAGTATTGGACAAAATTTATATTTTTCAGGTAAAAAAAAAACAATTGAATTGGACGGTCGCCCTACTTGAAACGGTTAAAATGGGCATAATGCGAATTGGTTTTAATTTCTGAGTGTGTTTCAATAATTTTATAGTTAGGTTCGGGTTCGAATCAAGCAGTTCACCAATAAAACTCCAAAACTATCTGATTACTTCGTGATTTTGTGAAAACCTACATGAAGCCATTAGTTTACTAAACTTCCAATAAAATGACTTTGAACAACTGTCTTTAATTTAGCATTCCCTATACCAAAAGTAGGGTGATGTTATAACGGCTCTATTTTTCAGCGTACCTAAGATATGCTGAAATATGGAAAAAACATGTTTATACTCATTGTTGTGGCTTGACTCTGAACCGTTACCGTATAGGTTGTAGTGGTTTAATTTCTCTTAAATTCCGTCCCAGTCCAGTTGTCATTTACTAATCAATTACAACAACCTTATGAAAAATTTTTGTTGCAATTCAGATGTTACTAGTAAAGAATTATAAATAAAGATTATTTGGACGAAATAATAATAATAAGTTAATTTGTACCATGAAAACAAATCAAAAACAAACAACAACTATGATTACGACGCAGATGCTATTGTGGAGAGTGTCAAATGTAAAAACTTTGTTTTAATCCATCTAAACATGGCTAACGTAACCAATTTAAATTTAAGGTAACCGGTAATAAACAAATTCTTTTATTTTACAAGTAGAGAACTAGCTTTAATATTAACACGTATAAACGCTGTTACTAAAAATCTTAAGCTCCCGAAAGAGGTTGGGGCAAGTTTCCGTAATGGGCAACATTTATTATCCAAGAGGCACTTTTGGGCAATTACATTGATGATTTACACACTGACGAAGGAAGTTTGTTTTTCAGTGCTTACCAGATGTTTTGAGCTGAATATTCTTTCAATTTACGAGGATGACACAAACCATTATTATTTAAATTGACCAGATTTGTAATTGTCAACTGTGGCAACTGAATTGCCGCAGAAATGTGAAATAAGATCATTAGAAATCGGGTAATCATTTAGAATACAATAACTCAGAAGAAACATCATGTTGGTTGCAACCACCCTTATTACGTAACATAGCATTATAAAATTATATATAACTACCTATAAACAATTGCAAATGTTATTTAGAAGTTTTTTATAAATATATTATATTTTAGTAACATTATAGAATAATAAAATCAGCTTATCAGAAATTATGCACTCTCGAACTTACATTTGAATTGATATTAAATTGTCAAAGTTACAGTTGTATCACAAAAACGTAAAATGAATCATAACTTTGATAATTGAGTTTTTACTTAGTTTTACTACGTTTATTTCTTAACATACAGTAGTTATCTTTTATAGTGTTGATATTGAACTAATTGTTATGCTTACTTAGTGAAAAAAACGAAAGAAAATGCAAATTGATTATAAACCTACAGATTGACACACATCGACGATTTGGCTAAATCACTCTAAATTAGTCCTACCATCAAGCTCATTCATTTTCCTACAGTTACCTAACAATGTACATGTTCTCTCACTGATTTGAGAAAGCAAAGTGGCCAATTCGCTCATCAGTGAGACATTATATTGAACAATTGTAATTTTTAACTTATTGCAAAATGAGTTTGGTTGGGAAAAAAGGTTATTCATTTAATAAAAGTAAAATAAAATAAATAAAACTACTATCCATTAACATCGAAAACATAAATTTGCCGTTGATCCGATTCAATTAAAATTTTAAATAGTTTACCATGCCTTTTAAAAACACCTCAATCTATAACTTTTTGGGTTATAACTTAATTAATGAGGTGCTTTGTAGCAAAACAAAAGGATGCTTATATTTACCTAAACGCTAATTAAATTATACGCACTTTGATATTAAAATAAACAATCATAGCCTAGTGATAATAATAACTCATTGTTCATCCCCCCCCCCACAAAAACTATAGTTTTAGATTATTAGGTAATCAAGAGCTTTGATTAACTTGTGTATATGGAGCCTTGTTTATATTCATACAATAAGCCTTTAGTAGCTGGGTTCAAAGGCAGCACTCTACAGAATATCAATAAAGTCTACATTACTGTACCATGTAACAGTTAAAAATATTCAATACCCCCGCCGCAGAAAACCTGCTTACAAAGGGAATTTAAAAAGAAATATTCCCTCAAACATGATTTTCCCCGTTCAAATAACTCTTAAGCCTAGTGAGTATTTTTGTTTGCTACTACAAGGAATTTCATAGAGTGTGTTTTCTTATTTAAATGATAGTAGGTTGGTATGAAAAAAATTAATTTAAGTCAGTACATAGGCATACCCGTAAACAATTAAACTACAACGGTTTACATTTCTCTATAAGATACTGGTAGGAAATTTAAATCTTTGATTTGTTCATTGTTCTGTACCTATTATACGTAAAAAACCCCTTAAATATACCAAATTATCTTTTACAAGATTTACAAAATGAAAGAACGAGCAAAGTTTTGTGTTGTTATGGTCAAAAATGAAAAAATCCAATTTTTGCCACATACAATCTAAAATATACTTTTCAAGGGACTCAGTTACTAAAATAATATTTAACATTGATTATTGGGGCATCTGCTATTAATAAACCAAACGAGTCTAAAATGAACAGCTGTTTCCTCAACCAATATATCCTGAGTGATATTGGATCTTCTGTAACGATCGTAAGAAAAGGTTCGGGATAAATAATCTATCTTTAAAGTATCTGCAAACTATAACAAAATCCTTGAAACAAAAAATAAGTCCTGTATATAGTAATCGTGTGTTTTTGGCGTGGATATATTAATCTTGAGGTTTAAATAATTTAAAACAATTACTTCTGGTCTGATATATGACCTCTTATGATTAGTTGATTTATAAATATATGTTTATAACGTTGGAGTAACAGCTTTTGGTATTCAATTTGTTTGCCATTTAATTAATAATAATGGTAATTTTTACTGCATTTCAGCTATTAATGTTTATGTTTTAACATATTATCCTAGAACATACTATCTTTTAACATATTATCTTTGACATATTATATTAGAAAGCTATATATAACTATATATGATTGTTAAAACTACCCTGACAAATAATATTCTCTTTTAAAACAAAACAAAAATTCTCTACAATGAAGTATTTACACATATAAAATAAAACACGAGCGTTATAAAACACAACGTAAATATTAGTTTAAGCTATATTATAAACAAAAAATTAAGGATGATTAAAACAGTAAACATTTTACTGAAATACCTTTATGGTCCAGTGGTGAGAGCAAATTGAAACCTTGTGTAGTAAAGTAAACCTCATGCATTGGGGATGAGAGCTACAGCTGCTGTGTGGCTGAGTTTGAAGAGTTTAGTGGAAACAACTTATAATCTAGAAGCCTTGGATTAGGTAGATACTCAATCTCAAATAATTAATCACTTTAAACATTTTGTAATGAAGTTAGAGCTGGGTAAATTCTAGCTGTGATTCGGTATTGAGTTTTAATTATGTAACAAGCATATGAAATGTATCAGCAGTTTACGTAACGATCGCGTAAATATAATCTTAAAGGTTAATCACGCAAGTGGCGTACAATACTTACGACCGTATCTTGAATTATCGTTAGTTACACGTCACTTACGTTACGACGTGAGTCACGTATTTCTCTGACATTCACTCACGTAAAACTCAATTTCATCTCTCAGTTGTATTGACGTAAGTAAATATCTTGGGCTTCATCAACAAGACAGTCACGTATTTTACAATGTCTTACTCGTGCAGAAATTATTTCCAACCATCAAACCAGTATTGGCGAAAAAAGATCGGTCTGTATAAATTTAAAAAATATCCAAGTTATTTCATAGCTCTCAATATCTTTTCATTATTACGACCCATTAGCCAGAGATGTATGCAAAAAAAGACTCATGCCAACATTGCTTAACAGATCACGTAAGTTTTCGCGAAGTTCTATTAAAAAGTAAAATGAATCGAACTAGCTTATGTTAAAAACTTTTACAGAGAAATGCAATATGACGTTAACCAGACATTTTTCTTATGTTTGTAGTGAAAATACAGTCTTAAAGATTGAGTTATTTATTTTCTAAGTAGTGTTAAATGGGATGACAGCTGATAAGCCATTCTTCACCTACTGTAAAAAACAGTCCATTATATCAAAAAACAACATTTTACAATAATTACATTAGTTTATTCGTGTTATTTTTCTACAAAAGTCACAATGACAGTCTAACAACACCCATGAGGACGGTTATACAGATCTATAACAGTAATCCCTGATGTTGTGTTGGATTACAATAAATCTGACATGATATCTATATTGGAACAATATTTTCTAATGAACTAGATTACATACCAAAAAAATGTTTGAAGATATTTATTACTGAACATTTTACGGAAAAATTAATTTAAAAAATACGTCTAATAAAGCCACTATATTCATACATTTCAAGAGCTTATTAACGAGGCATTGGTAATTAAAAACAGCATTTTCTTTGGTAATTAAATTATACAAATCTTCCATCTCCTTTGTCCTAGTAAAATTGCTTCAGTGCTAAAACTATCATTTACATAAAAAAATAAAAACATGTATAATGGTTAAGCTAACTGAATTTTGTTGATAATGTTGTTATGTATATTGCACATCAGTTTAGAATCACATTGACTTAGTCATTGAAATGTATTAATTTATTTTATTTGTGTACACCTTAAACATTTGTTTAATGTTTGTTGTTTTAAAGGAATGGTTAAATAGGGCGATGTGTAAAGGATGGAGATCGAGCTGGTCTAGTGGAAGAACGTAGGACATCGGTTCCTGAGATCCTTGGTTCAAATCCCACCAGATGGCCAATGGATTTTATCTTACAAACAATGCTAAAATTCGTAGGTCTAGTCAAAATAATGCGAAAAACGATTCCAGGCTAGAGCTAACAAATAAAATATGTTACCTTTCGTTATTTAGCATCAATAATTATTGATAGCTAAAACAATGTAAAGTATAATGCCTATAACAAATACTATCCAACCACCATTCTTGAAGATTTACTAAATGTCTCAAGCAACCATGTTGACATATAAATTTTTTTCTTCAAAAGCCTGAATGCCTAAATTTAGCTGTTATTTAAATAAATATTAGATACAACTATATTTGGTAAGCATATGATCTTGTAAATTCGTAGTGTGGTTTTTATTCTTCGACAGTTTATTATGTTTTCATATATTAAGTCCATGCAAGATTTTCGAAGGTAATAAAGTTATACTTTTCACTTTGAAATTATGTTTCGAACTATTTAACGTATAAATTAAATTTGAAAACATATTGAAAAACAATTTACTATTCGTCAATCATTATATTCTTCTGAATCTTAATCCGTAAATTATTTATAGTTTTCTATATTTATATAAAACAAGGTGACCTAAATAGAGACAGCTGAGTCCACTTTGTAGAGCAATCTACTAATGCACTTCCAGTGTGAGGTGCAAAGTGTATCCATTAGTTGGCAGAATATACAACTAGGCATCGATATTTAATTTTTGTTCTGGGGGAAACATTTTATTTTAAACTAAAAATTTTTTCAATCTCACCTTTTAAAATACAAAGCTAAAACAATTTTTTAACACTCGTTAACACTCGTAAACCTGAGCCAAAAACACGTGGTGTTCAATGTTCATGTCTATCAAATTGTAAGTAAAATTATTAATTGGTTTACCAAAATGCTTAGCTATATATTTACAAATTGAAGTTGTACTGATTTTTCCTAGAATAACCTTAAAACATAAATTGGTTAATTATTTGCATTAAATACCTCCAAATCGAGGGAACAAGTTGACTGTCGGCCACGACTACCCAAAATGAGATTGAAACAATTGAAACTCCTCCAAGCTAAGAGTCATCGCTACCCTAAGCCTAGTCTCGAACACTTGCCACCAGACTGCGCGTTTGCATTCAATTCTATTTCCTTATAACCTATGAAAATAAAATATAATTTCTGTCACAATCGTGACAGCACTGGGGATTTAAATTTTAAATTAAACCAATATACAACATATATGGCATACGTGACTATTATATGACTCTGTAAAGTAGGGATTGTGTTACCATGAGTTAATTATACATTTAAATAATACATTATTTTAGCTAATTACAATTTATTACCCCAATTATACGAGGAACGAATGAACAATAAGCTTATATGATAAATGTATAACAGCTCAAAACCAAGATATGTTTTTTTCATCAGCTTTAAATGCGTATTATTATTGAACTCTTATCATATTTAGATAGAGGACTGTGAAGTTTTAAACCGGATTCCTGATCATAAATGGATGTTTTATTTTAAACTGTTCACTGCTATCAATGCTATGATTCCATGCTTAATTACGTTTACGTCTAGTATCTTTAGGCAGCAAGATATTTACTTGATCTATCAAAATTGATGCTAGTAGTATTTTAAATACTTCCTTCAAACGTTCTTGTGTAAAAAAACATAATATTACATGCTTTTAGCCATTATAAGGAATTACGTTTTTATTTTGATACTAAAAAACTTATTTGATTTGTTTTAGTTTTGTTATATTATCATTATTATAAGGTTTATAAAACATTAGAAACTCTGCATGGTATATCTAACAATCAATCTATCTCTGTATGCTTTAGTAAATTCAGTAAAAATAACTAAATTTGGTAAACTAATATCAGAGATTGTACTTATTGTAAACTGTCTCAACTCCTTGGGCTACACAAACTAAACATAACACGTTACTCAAACCAGTTGATTCAAAATATTGCATTCTCCGTTTTTTATTAGTAAATCTTAATAACTTCAATTGAAAATTGTGTGAAGCTGTTAAGGAATCAAACGTCCCTTAATTATTTAGAGACAAGGAACTTTCCAACTTAGCATATAATGCATAATTCATGGTTTATTTCTTGGTGATAGAACCCTCTAATAATAAGATCAAGTACAAATCTAAAACGTAGCCATGGAATGCAATAGTCAATACAAAACTTACACAAGATATTACACTCAGAGATAAATTTAATTGAGCGAGATTGTGTTTACCGTATCACTTTTATATTTAAAAGTTGTTGAACAAACATTCCTACATTTGTGGACACGTATTTTTACGTAGCCATCTCAGCTATATTTGTATGTTAATCATTTCCACCTTTTTTACCAAAGGAAATCAAGAATATATTATTTAAGTTAGAACAATTTGCTAAATTTCCCTGACTAAATGGTTTCATGAATAGCCTCTAAAGGCGAGTATATAGGATGATATGGGTACGAGTAAACTTTAAAAAATCATAAGCAGTAAACATCAATGAAATTTCAATCAAAATTTAAAAAAATTGTGCGAAAAAAACAACAGGTTTTCTAATCCAGTAATTCTATCACTAGCCAATGTAAATTTCCAAAAAAAAAAAAAACAATTGGTGTGTATTTACATACTATAATATAACATACTTTACTTTAATACTTTTCAATAAAATGGCGACCATACAAAGTAAGTATTTTAAGCCAAGTATGAATGGAGATGAGTGTAGGACGAATGGCATGCTCTTGTAGTCTTGTTAGTGACTAAGGCTGACTTATTCCTTAGACACAGCTGTTAATTAATAGCCCACACAGCTAATAACAACTAAGGGACCTACAGTTTGTAGTGGAACCATAACCAAATTTTTCCTTTTTTATATACGAATTTGTCCAATTACCAGGATAGTCATAGTACTCACTCGTGCGAATGTTCATCCACACCAGGGAGTATCGTATCCACAGTGCTTGCCTATAAATATCCACAATTCGTAACCTCCTAGTAGCTGGATCACAGGACGACGCCACCCGTTCCAGTTAATATTGTAATGGCTTTGAAATGTGTAAGCTCATAAAACAGAGCCCATAACTCTTTAACGGTGATCTATGAAATGTAAATAATACTTATTAAAACATTCGTACCCCTCTCCTGTTCTACTGGCCAATGGATATTAATACAATTTTGTGCTTCTGGGCTAAAACCTCAATTGGTTAACACTGGTTTTCATGTCAACTGTTTGGTGTTTGTTCACATTGATATTAACACATTCTGTTGCACTCGGACTAACCAACGCCTTCAAATATTTGATTGAAATCACTAACCTGAGGCAGGTTAGTGAAGTAAACTATTAACGAGCCAATAAAAGCGTTGTCTGGTTTGTGCGTAAATAAAGGAAGACCCAAAACGTTTAACTGATTCTGTACGCAATAGTTTCAGATATTACTATTTGCCCGTGGATTATTTACGTAGTTTAAATTAAACGTACTTTTTGTAACATATTGATTTTTAACTAAATAAACTCAATAAATGCTCTTCATAATTAAATTCCATAGCCTTTGGAGCTTTGGACATATTGTAAGACTTAATTACTTACGAAATCCAGGCCCAGCTGAATTAAATATGTTAATCCAGGACACGTTTTGGTGTTAATACACCATCGTCCGCTTCAGGTAGTACTTCATCCGACATATTTAGGAGAAAATGTTTCTCCCATACTTGAACTTTAACGCATACTTAATCAGCTATTTTAGAATGGTTTATCCATCAAACTTGTCTTCTAGCGAAACAATCAACTACCACTGTGAAAATGTTAGATCCAGTAATGACGAACATATACAATTTTATAGACCCCAGTTTATATAAGGTTTTTTTTCCATTTTGACCAAATATACAAAAGAGTTCCACACAATTTGTATACTCCTGTATTTAGAAAGATGAAGTTATTTTTCGTGTATGGCTAAAACATATGACCACTATAGTTTTAACCATGAAACAATATTATTCTAATCGTTAGAAAAAAATTAAGAGTGGACATAAACTGTGGTTTTGATTTATAATTTCTTGTAAAGAATTTATATATTGCATAAATATGGTAGATATCCACGTAAAAAATTTAAAATGTATTAACTTATTTACAACAAAACCAAACTAGAGCTTTTAACCGTCCTACAATAGTTATAAGCCACCGACCCATCGTTGGTTTCTGTGTTTCAACCTATTGAAACAGAAAGGGCTTCAAATATAAATGTAACCAAAAATCATAACTAAGTTATGAGCTTAAAGCTTTGTTGACCAAAACTCCATTCGTTATGGACTTATAGCCTTAAATAGGCAGAATATTGCTTTTAACAAATATATATTCTGTAGAGCCAATTATTTAGCTAGAAAAAATAGCTGATTTCTTAATATTAATTACGATTACCTATACTTAAAACAAATTGTTGTAATTCCAAGGAAAGTTAAGGTCCGAAGGCGTTTAAATTAATAAAATTAATAAATTAAAATTATTTAGCCAATTTGTATAACAACTGTATTACTAAGAAACCATCAATCGTTGTTGTATTTTCATGCAGTTTAATTGCGTTATAGTTATAGGCATAACAGTTATATTTCAACGACCAGAAATACGCTTATTATAACAAAACGTTTATCATAAAAGAACAATGTTTTCTATTTAATCGATTTAGACTACTATAAAAATACGTAAACAAATTCAGCATGTTTATTTTTATGTTATCTTCTTACGTATTACAATGATTCTTTATTGAGCCATTTTTCGTTGTACAGTACTTTACTTTATAAAAAATTCAATATAAATAAATATATTACGATTTCTTAAAATATAATGTTTATTAAAAACCTAATATAAATACAGCTTTTAATACTAGATTTTGTATATAGATCGAAAATGTATGGAGTGGATTAAGAAAAACTAACCACACCAAGTTTATCCTTAAAAAAACTTCTTGATCAGCATTGTACGTGTTATTAAATTTACGGAAAGTAAATAAAAGAAACGTCTTATAACACTTAACACATATATTTACGCTTATACTGTTACTCACAAGACGGTAAATATACAAAAAAGATGGTAAGTGGTGATCGATTTCGATTGGACACTCCAATCATCATCAGACCCAATAGGCGAATGACAAGAATCTTGAATCCCCCTCAAACCGAACCTAATTACTGTACCACCTGGTCACTTACCACCTTTTTTGTATATTTACCGTCTTGTGAGTAACAGTGTAAGCGTAAATATATGTTTTGAGTGTTATAAGACGTTTCTTTTATTTACTTTCCTTAAAAAAACCAAAAAAAGTAGTTATTTGGCACTATGTATAATATTATGATCATATACGATTTAAACCAAACCTTGGTCTTATACATTTTACAATTAAACAGATTCTATTCTTAAAGTTTATTCATGCATATTTTAAAAACCACAAGTTAAATGTATGCAATGAAGCCATTATAATAACTTATGTTAATTAAATCGTACCAAAGGTTTGGTCATCGAACAGACCACAACTCCGGAAATGAGTGGCTCGCTCGTCATAAGCGCTTTTTAATTACTTGGCGAAGGCTTAAAACATGAACTAAGATTAATAGAGACTTTGCCCACATTAAAATCGCCTTAACGCAGAGGTTGATAAAATATGCAATTAACTGCTTTACTGATTTTAACCACAAGTTTACTTTAATGACCTAGATAACTTATATTTTATTTACTGGTCCAAATAATTAATTTTATATATTCCACACCCATAAAGAGACAAAAGTTTTCTTTTACTAAAGGGTGTATATAAATAAATATTTAAGAAAACTTGTATGTAGTAAATGATTTTATATTTTTTCCAAGAATAAGATAATTTGCAATATAGCCTTTAGTTGTCAATACATAACTAAAGCAATCTAAACTAAACAATTTTATAATGTCAATTTTCTTGTATAAAATGCATAAGAGGTTTAAATAATTTTTGCCTTAGTGAAGTGTGTAGGCCTATACTCAGGATGTTTAATACCAATATCTCAATCATGAGTATCCTAACACACTACTGTGTTAATATACAAATTGGCCGTAAAATGAAATTGTGGTTATTGCAACTAAAAGACTTGTTATGACATCTCTTATCGACGTAAATACTACTTACCACTTATAACACCACACACAATTTAATAATGGAGGTTAGGTTTCATAATGGAGTAAGGATTTGAGAGAGTCACGGATAACTGGAAGTGTCTTGATGGTTTAGGTCACAAACCTTACTTTATTTAGACTTTCTGATCCGTTATGTTACACTTGGCCTATCCTGTTTTATTCTAGAGTAATTTAGAGGAGTTTTACCTAAATCATCTGGAAATTTGTCACTGTCTTTTAAAACTTTAATACTTTTTCTTTCTTATGAAATGGTGACCATACAACGTAGGTATTTTAAGCCAAGTATGAATGGAGATGAGTGTAGGATGAGTGGCGCGATCTTGTAGCCTTGTTAGCGACTAAGGCCGACATTCCTTAGACACAGCTGTTAATTAATAGCCCATACAGCTAATGACAGCTAAGGGACCTACAGTTTATAGTGGCTATAAACTAAAAACTATACACCATGAAAGGAAATGGCGGTACCATCTATATTCAATCAAATTTCTTTTGTGACTTTCTATATTACTTTGTACAGTAAATGTAAACTACCCCAATCAATATTAAGGGTTTCGTTTAATATCTATAGATAGAAAGCTTATAAAAACAATGTTTTTGATATTAAATATTATATCACAGCTAACTACAAGCTAAAAAGGGGGAGAAATGCGGATTTTAGGATTGAGTCTATCAGAAAATATGAACCTTTAATCAGACAGCTGTAGGCAAAGTTTCCCAATAATGTATTAGTCAAAGTTTGTTGTTAGTTTTTGTTTTGGGAGACAGACTTTCGCCGGAAATGAAACATGGCTGCAGGAAATTGGCTTGAAGGTACACCACAACCTGCACGTTCCAAACTTATGTGTAATACGTTTATCAAATAAGTTTTATTATTTATTAATATACATATTGATACGTGATAAAGTGCCCAGTATTACTATAATAAATATTACTCAAAGAAACTGGTCTGGAACGACATTTTCTAATTTTGCCTATAGGCCTTAACAAGCCCAAGCCATATTTCCCATTTCATGGGGCTTAACACCATTTCTTAAGTCCTAGCCTACTTACTTGGCTCTAGTATCCGATAATTTAATTGTTTTAATTACCATTTCACCGAACTGTATCTACTTATTCAATATTTAAATTATGTTTGTAATAATGTGTTGCCAAATTAATGAATAATTCCCATAATATATTTCGTGTTGAACATAAGAATAAAAATCCGTTTCGATAAACGGATGTTATACTCGTAAATAAGGAGGTGAAACCGAAAGACTGGGAAAATAGCGTCGTCAGTAGTTGTATAGTGCCGATTCTAAAACATGAGGGAAGTACGAATGAAAGAGGTACGAGAGGCCCAGGCAGGGTTGGCCGACGTATACATGAGGTCAATCAGGGTTATCAGGTGGAGCGCGTATCAGTTGGAGAGTATCAGTTGGACGAGAGTATCAGTTGGACGAGAGTTTCAGTTGGACGAGAGTTTTGGTTGGACGAGAGTATTAATTGGACGAGAGTTTCGGTTGGACGAGAGTTTTGGTTGGACGAGAGTTTTGGTTGAACGAGAGTATCAGTTGGTCGAGAGTAATCAATAATCAATTGGACGAGAGTTTCGGTTGGACGAGAGTTTTGGTTGGACGAGAGTATCAGTTGGACGAGAGTATCAGTTGGACCAGAGTTTCAGTTGGACGAGAGTTTTGGTTGAACGAGAGTATTAGTTGGACGAGAGTTTAGGTTGGACGAGAGTTTTTGTTGGACGAGAGTATCAGTTGGACGAGAGTATCAGTTGGTCGAGAGTATCAGGGTTAGCACTAGCAATTACCCGGCGCGTGTTGTTGCTCTAACAACTATTATCAACTATCGATAAGGGTTTTTACTTTTTATTTATACATATTTAATTCAGTAGTGGAGAATTTAAACGTTTTTTGAGTGCACAGGTGTGCTGCGATTGGGGTTTAATATATTTGGACTTATCTAAAAGTAAAATAGTTTTCTGTGCTGCATTCTCTGGAAATATTGTGGAACTATTCCAAATGATGAATAATACAGAATGTTGTGATTATAGAAAACAACAGTTGGTGAAGGTAAACATCTGCTTTTAAATTATATTTATTTGTAAACATTGTAGTTCCAAAAGTCTGTGGTCCAAAATTTCTAAGAACTGTGAGGATTTCCCACGAGGAAATTGTATATATCATGAGCTCATTTTCAAACATGCTTATGAAAATTAATTTTTAATCTTAATATTTTCAAAACAGTTATTTTCTCCTCTAACCATTCTTTTTTACTGAAAGTTATAACTCAATACCTTAACATATCAATAGTTATAACACACATACCAGAGCCTGCTATCTCGCAAGGCCAGAGGTCAACACTGATATCCCGCCCCTCATAATACGCGACGCTAATCAGTTTACCAATGACATAGGTCAATTTTTATTGTTGCACATTTTATTGTTGCAGACAGCAAAAGAATTAAAATGTTGCTATTACATTTCTAAATATTATATTTAAAAAATACTATAGACACCTTTTTATTTAATTCTTTCTTAAAATTATGATACTACTGTATTAAGCAGTCACTGAACTAGTTGAACAAAATATATCGGTACAAATTGGTTTTTTAGTATGGACGCTTTAAGTATGGTGTCCGGAAATATGGGGACAAATAGGATTGTGAGCCGAGGGGGAGGCAAACAGAGGCTTTATTAGCTCTGAGAACAATTCTTTAAATCGACTAATTATCTTATCGTAGTTGTATGTAGGCTTATGTCTCTAGTGGTACTTAAATCTGAGTGTATATCCCCTTCAATTTGTCGCCTTGTTTAAACAAATACGTTTGTAGAACTTATAAAAATAACAAATTTAGTATACTGAAGTGTCTTTGTAAGGTTATTAGTCATGGAATAAATTTAAATAATAATCAATTTAAATTATTATTCAAGCACATATATAGCTTTAAAAATATAACATTTATAAAAATACAAAAAAAAAAGTTGTATTAATTGTAGTATGAAAAAGGGTTTAATCCAGTGGTGTATCCAGCCAGGGAGTCGTGAACTACATTTTCGTTGATATATGGCAAGATATTCAATCTTGATCAGTGCTGTATTTTTCCCAAAAAGCAGAAATTGTCTTGTTAAAGAGTTCCTAACAAAAATGACAGCAAATCATAAATTAAGATAAAATACCACGTAAAAATAACCAGACATACTATAATCCATTGCAGTATGGAAACAAAAATACAATTTTGATAAAGATTATAGTATGTAGGCTACAAAATTATATGTATATTCAAATTTTAAACTTGTAATGGTTAATTACGTCAGCATATCTTAACAATGTGTCAATATATTTTATTCAGTGATATTATTGCATAGAAGAATTTTACATTTTTCCATGATATATAGTGACTTTATCCAAAATATGTAAAAACAGAATCTAGCAAACCTAGGTGATTAGGCCTGAATCAATTAGTATATCACCCCTATTTGTTCCTAACTTTCCGGGTCCCCAAGTTTTCCTGTCCGCATCTTTCCTAAACTATTTTCCCATCGGTTTCACCCTAATTTACTTTTGGAGTTTTGACTGATAAGAATTTGATGAAGTTGTGACTTTGCTACTCTCTCTGAAACAATCTACATAATGTTTTTATATATAAAAAAATACTATTCCTGTTCTATCTCCTTTCACAAAACACTTCCAATAAAATTTTACATCGTTACAGGATATTTTTCTCATAGCTCTATTGAAAAGAAGTTGATTGTGTATTTTAAAGTAGCATTATGCAACACAATATCCTTTATTTTGTAACATGATGTGCTGTGTCACTGTCACAACATGCTCTTGAAATGATATTAGGCTACGGCATTGTTGAGTTTTGTTGTTCTTTTTTCCTTATTTCCTAGACTACCGATATTACATTTGAATTTTTTACCTCAGTTCATAGAAGATAGTTGTGGGAAGCTAGTCTCATCAAGCTGTAGTACATTATTAGATGTTTTATAAAAAGAATGCAACCATTAGACATTCTATCCTCGTGTTAAATTTGTAGCCAAATATTTTATCAACATTGTCGTATCGTAGTTTGATATGAGCCACCAACAGATTGCGCTGATCTAAGTTACTGAATTCTTTTAAATACACAAACTTTCTTATTAAGTCTAACCAAGGATATTCCTTATGGTTAGCAATAGAGAAACTATGATCCATCAACCTGGTCAGCAACAAAAAATAAGGTAAACAATAGAATTGTATACACTAGCACATTCTGTGGCTGGCTCACACAGCTACGTCATTTTTTTAAATAAATACATCCATCACAGCAAACCTGCAGACTAA
Source organism: Macrosteles quadrilineatus (assembly GCF_028750875.1). NCBI lineage: Eukaryota > Metazoa > Arthropoda > Insecta > Hemiptera > Cicadellidae > Macrosteles > Macrosteles quadrilineatus. The sequence goes on from NW_026542599.1 coordinate 17,922,000, forward strand.
GCGAATTTCCATTTGCCTGATTGGATTTTCAATTAAATCTATTTAAATAGCGGTATGTTAAACAAATATCGAGGTTTTCTGCTACACAGGGAAGGTAATAAAGTTTTTTTTGTTGTAGAAGATTAATAGCTTTGTATAAAATAAGTTAATTTGCCAAGTTTAATCAAAATACATAACCAATTAAACAACAAAAACTCAACTCAACTTACTTAAGCTTTACGTATTCTCCACAAAAATAGTATGGTAATTTTAAATTTAAGATTTTTTTTTTATTTTGTTGTTGTCCAAAAACCGTAAAAACCCTGCAATATACTAAATTATTTGTTTTTTAGCTCTAAAAATGGTACTAGGGGGAATTGGAAATGTATATTGTTTTGAGGGTCAAGAATAGAAAAAAATCTAATTTTTACCCTATAAGACCCCTCCGTAAAACCGTGGTCCAATCATGTGGCCAACTCTATCAAATCAAATCAAATCATAATCTCTTTATTCCTGAATAAATTTTACATGTTATACAAATTGTGTATTTACAAGAAAAATAATTCCCAAGTAAACTATTCGTCTGTGTTCAAGTTTATCCCGCCTTATACCCCAGTTTCATAAAAAATGGACAAATATTAAAATTTTTGTTTATAGACGTTTTTATACGTGACGATTTATAACGTGAAGTCATAACGTTCACGGACATATCTAAAACATATATAAAACCTCTGGGGATATCAAAATGAAAAAGTAAATTGTTCTCAGGCCCAGATCTTGCTGTAAGGCCTATGGCAATAGCTACTTCCCTGTAGGGAAATGCGCTAAAAAAGGTCCATATAATTGGGATCTCTTTTTCAGTAACCAATAGTCATTGATGCAACTCATCATTACGAAGAAAAAACATAATATTTTGTTTTGAAATAAGCAAATGCTTAAAAGAAAATTTGATCAGCCATTACAAATCTTCTCTTGGTCAAAATCTGTTGGGAATTGGATGAGTAAACTAGGATACAAGTTTTCTATGATCCCTGTATTAATCGACTTTTAACGAAAGCGATCACCATTTTACATCTTTTTACAACAGATAGTCTAACGGTAACAGCTAATACAAAAAGTAAAGTTTTACAATAGAAAATTTCCAATGATTTAAATAAAGTTACGGCTTTCATTTAGTGCGCGTTTTGGCAGTACTGTAATGACTCCTAAAATTTAATAAAGTGTGTACTTTAAGCACTTGAACCAATTTTTTTAAACATATTTTATTCATTTATTACTTTTGGTTTGATAAAATATGCTTTCATTTAATGAAATACAGTGTTTAGTAAACTTGGTTTAATGGGAACTGTCTGGTTTTAAGATGCTAACATGAGGAAGTAGTAGAACTAGTAGAGGCAAGAAGTTTTTTTTTTTACAGTTTTGACTTTAAATTAATTGATTTTACTTGAAACCCGTTTTAGGTAGAAAATGGCTTTAAGTACAAAATTTGAGGATAATAATTTTGTTTTGCACTCACAATTTTCCATCAAAAATTTATCATCCAAGCATTGGTTCAGCTTTTATAGACCAAAATATTATATTAGATTATATATTATATATACAGTATATATATATATATATATTATAGATTATATATATATTAGACCAGGCTTATATTAGATTTTCATCTTAAATTGCTTTAATTTGCTTGAGATTGTAAACCAATAATTGACGTATAAATTAGATATCCAAACTGTTATCTGACTCAAATTAATTGATGATGCACGCGTAGCTATCACTATCGCAAGTTTTTTGTGATACCACGATAAGGCTTGCTCGCAAATATCCACTCAGAGTTAACATTCAATTTTTATACAGTACTTGTACTTAAAGTATAAACGGTTTAACTTGTATATATGAAATACAATCTAACAATATGTGTTTATCCTGAGCATTTCTTTTTAACGACACTAATATTTGCTATTTTTAATATCACACAGTAGTTTTAAACTACTGTTTATAGTGTTTATATACTGTGGATAAACTATTATTTAACCAATTATTTTGACACCCGCCTAAAAAATTAACACGATTTACTCCTTATTATTGTTTTTGTCAAAGTTTTCGAGCTTAAGTTTTGAGTGGATGAGGCGTCGAGAGGCCAAGGGAGATATGTGACTTTAAAAAAAAAATGTTGTCATGGTAACGGGTTTTGTTAAAAAAGGGTGGAATTTCAACAAATAATTCACTTATATCCCTTGGCCTCCAAACTAAACACCTAAGAGCTGGAAGCCAAGGGGTATAAGTGAATTTATTTTTATTTTTATTTTATTTTTTATGACTATGAAAAAATACAATGACATTTTTTAAAAAGTCACATATCTCCCTTGGCCTCTCGACGCCTCATATACCCATTATGGGTCCCCTTAACCCCAAAAAGGAGGTTTTTAAGTGATATCTGTGTGTGATCGTCTGTTTGTGTGGATGAGTACAGAGCTACAAACTACACTTGTAGTCCAATTTTTATGATATTTTTTATGTAGTTACTAATCCGTGGTATCTCTAGGCTTTATTCATTTTTTTTAGTTTGAAATTTTAATGGGGATTTTTCTATATATATATATATAAAACATAAACATAGTAAACGATTTTGATAACAGTTTACTATGTTGTAGTCCTTTAGATTTTGAACAAAATGGTAAACATCACATTTCCGTAAAATTACGATTTATTGCGAAAATTACGAAAAGTTATTGTAAGTTATGTTATTTTCCCATATAAAATCCTATAAAATTACAAAAATCTGATTTTGGAAAAACCCTGGTTTTGATTACATTTTATGTGTTATGGTCCTTACAGTTCTAATAAATAATGCAATCCCTATTACTGTAATTGCGGTTCAAAAGTTATTGCAACTTTTGTGATTTTTTCTACAAAATTATCAGAGTTACTCCCACTGCTTACCTATGAAAAAAAGTTGTTGACAAGCTTATGGGAGAAAGTATACGCCAGATTGCTGATACTGTTTATTTATTTAAACATAATAGTTGAGTTTATGTCTTTTATTCAACATTTAAATTGTACTTAAGTGTATTTATTATTATAAATTATTCGATTTCAAAAATGTCCAGTAATATCAGGAAAATGAAAGTAGATAATAATAACTTTGAATCGTTGATTAGAAATGAACATCATGTACCTAATGATGTACTGACTGATCAGCTTCTATAGAGATTTGATCGCTATATACACTATTCTCTGCTGAATAGAATCTTTGGTTTAGGTTTGCCAATGAATATAACCCGCATGTATCAGCAAATATTGATAAGGACAACACAGTTTTATTACTGACTGTTTTTTGAGGATGTATTGCGTGAAATGTCTATATTTGGGAGGTGTTGAGCAAACACCAAACACTAACAGACATATTTACTCACGATTATGAAAATAAACTTGATTAGGAGCATATATAGAAAAATTCCAAAATGTCAGTACCTGCTTTTTAAATGATCATGAACATATACGTCCTATGGATCATCATGAATGAAAGAACTAAATTAACAAGTGCCGGTGAGGATTAGTGGAAAGCTCTGTTACTACGTCAAAGTTCTCACCTGCAACAGAGTACTTCTTTTTTTTTTTTGGAGAAGTCCCCATTAGAGATAGGCACTTGAATCGCTCTAGTGGGGCGAACAACCAAAAAAGAAAAAAAAACAACAATTCTTTACTGGAGATTAACAGCATATCTAGACAAAACTTTCACTTCAATCTGAGCAAATATTGTCATATTGGTTTGTCATATCTGGTTTATTGCAAAATCTGGTTCATTGTCATATTTTGTTTATTGTCACATTGGAGATTGTAAATAAGTATCTGCTCTTTTGCAATCCAGAATAGTATAAAATCAGCACCATAACCATTTTAACATATTGAGCGTATGTTTACAATAATCAATTATAACAAGTCTGTACATCTATATTTTGTTTTCTAACTGAATTTCTATCAAATTCTATTTAGAAAAGTTGTATTATGAACTGTAGAAAATAAAACTCTCTTTAATATTATGTAATATGTCATTGCAATTGAACAGAGAAAAGTATTTCAATAACAAAAATTCCTTTTTTCAAGTTATGTATAATCAATCTTCAATATACTCTGAAATCTTCTTAGGGTATCTTGAATTTTTTTGACATAATCAATATAGCTGTTGAGTTAGTTTTTATATTCATGAAATGGCTTAAAACACTTTTCTTGGCTTTAAAATGTCTTATGTTTTTAAAATAAAATGTAAAACCACTAATATAATGGGGAAACTCAAAATATATTTGACAGGCACATTTTCAAAATACTTTTACTATCATAATGTGGGAAAACCCGTTTACATTTATAAATAAGTTTTAGAAACACTTCCTAAGATATTGTATAAAACACATTTAGCAACAAAATTGGGGCCTTATGATATGAATATTTTTTATGTCAATGATCATCAATGATAATTTTTAAGTGATATTGGTTATTTAAAAACAAAGAAGCAAACAATTAATTTTTTAATCCAAATCCAAAGCTGCATTGATTTCAATATTTATTACTTCCCTCTTTGGTACATTATAATGTCCCCACGGAAGTGTTTCTATACCGTCTTCACAAATATACCGTTTATCATCATGTGGAGATAAAGCCTTTTTACACTGGGTAATTGAATATAAGTCATGATGCTTACTTCTTATAACATTCATTGTTTTGTATTTTTCTTCATGGTCAAATAAGCACTTCTTGTAATCATCAATTGTGAGTTCGTTTTTTACAACAGATTTTCTTATTCCTTTTGATTTTTTCCCGGTTTTATTTTCCTCGTCTTCATATGCGTACATTTTTGATCTTAACCCAACAAATTCTCTCATAACAACACCTGCCAGTTCATCTTTCCATTTTCCAATAACCTTTTTATTTACACGAGGCATACCGTAGGGATTGTCCACTTTGTAGTCACTAGTGTCAAAATGATCAATCATGTTTTTCATATCATCATATATATTATTTGTCTTCATGTTATAGGTGCAACTGTCCGTGTCTACATACTGTAATCTTGCATTATCACCATATTTACGTCGGATAACGTTGTAGTGGAAATCATAAACAGCAATCTTGGAGATGTCCAAAATTGACATACCAACATAAATTGGTTTGTTAAAGTATAATCTCGTCTTAGCCATATGTACAGCCGCCAATCGTTCAGCAAAAATTGTTACCGATTTAAAGCTAGGTCTCGCTACGAGTTTATCGATTTGTTTATCATGTGTAGCCAGACGTATATCTACGTGTTTCCGTATATTTTCCATTGTCTTGCCAAAAACACTGTTATTCATGAGCTTATAAAAGTCCTTCTCAAAATCGTTGGTGGCTTTCGTTCGCATGTCTGTGTTCAGATCTATATACTCTTTTAACCACGCCGACTGATGAAACTCGATGCCTCGGTGTATCTTCTTAAGCTTCATTCCTAATGAAAGGTAAAGCTGCAAATTTTGATAATGTACCACGTACTTTTCTTTATCATACAATGTAGTTAATAGCTTTTTCTGATTGGATCCAGGAGGACAGATGTTTTCTGGCGCTAATGGAAGGTCTTTATGTGTATCATGTAGCTCCTTAGGATACTCTAGATCGACTTCAAAAATATAACCAATATGTGCCTCGTCACTTATCATGCTATTATTTTTTATTTCTTCTTCAATATGACACAATTGTGCACTATCACACCATTTAAAACCGCTTTTAGGCATACGCTTTGACATTCCCCAACCATATAGGTTGTTAACATCTAGGTAAATAAGGTATTCATTAGGCTTTTCAGGGTCATAAGATTTTAAATATTTGTTATTCGCCTTGGCGTATCTGTGAGAGCACTGAGAAATTCCACCACGAATCCCTTTTGTGATCATCAGTTCCATGTCAGTATCAGTCAGTAATTCAAGGTTAACACCGGTTTTTTTCAACATGGCATCCCAAGCTAATCCGGGAGATGTGAAATACCACGCAGGATCCAGTTTATAAGTGTTCATGCAAACGTCGCGAAAGTTTTCCATAACGTCAGCTAGTAACAAAGTGTCGGTTTTATTGTATAATAATGTATATTCTTTCATGCTTTGGACGTTAAAGCTATTCCACACTTTACAGGCATGCTCGTAGTCTTGGTCTTCAACATGTGATTTATTCAATATATTATAAAAAGATTCCTTAGGAGGTAGAGTCTTCTGGCCAAATTTGTCCATACTATCCATAAAATCATAGGGAAATATTCCCTTTCTCAAAACCAAGTCTAATTTGTCTTTATCAAAATATTTCGATGTATGGGTAAATTTTTCTTTTGCGAGGTTATTTGTCAAACTATCTAGGCTTGAGGCCATGAATCTAAATGAGTCCAAAAATCTCAAGTTGACGCCATTTTCTACTTTGAGTTCAAAAGATATGTAGCGTTCTTCATTTGTGGCCAAGACTGCAATTTTATCCTGTTCAAAGCCTAATAGTTTAATAAACAGATGTGCATCATAGTTGCTCAGGTTGTGAATAAATATCGGTATAAAGTGAGGCTTTTTGAAGTTCAAATTACAAGAATTATGCGCAACACCTCTGAATTTTCCTGATATATGATCATGATCCAAAACGCGTTTATCCGTTATCTTTCCTGTAAACTCTTTTCCACAAATATGACAGCAAGTAGTGTTTTCAATAACTGTTTTATCATCCTCTGTTAATATCATAGGTTTAGCAGCTTCTTTACTGTACAAGTGCTGCAAGTCTTTAGACATTTTAACAACGGTTTCCACAAAAACTTTTGATGTATCAGGACCTAAACTCTCGTGATATAAATCAAACGGAACATCATAACTATCCGCAGTTGTTATGTATAAAGCAAAACTAGCAACCTCATGCGATTGGTATTTTTTTGTATAAGATTTCTTATGATATACACAGGATTTCTTACTACAAGGTTTATTAGTACACATTTTCTTTGGATGCTCCATTTCATCTGATATCGGTTTCAATATGCACTCAAAATCCGCATAGCCCACAAACGGAACTTTCATTTTTCTATATTGATTTTTGAAAAATACACTCGGGGGGATCCCGTGTTCATTTTCTTGCGGCATTACAATTTTAACAGGCTCGTGGCTGATACAGTATTCTCGGTGTTTAATAAGTGTTGGTTCACTTTCAAATTCCGTCAAACAACGATTACATATCAAAGAGTTGATTTCGTCATTTATCGGTTCTTTGCAGATATTTTTATGTTCATTTAATAAGTCTTCAGTACCAAAGGATTGTTGACAGCGATTACAAATAAATTTTTTGTGTCCATGTTTTGATAGCTGACTACCTACTAACCTGCTCATACTTTTAATCCAACAATAATGGGTGTTTTTATTTTCATCTTTCAAATATAAGAGATTTACATGACGCCCCTGTTTTTCATTATTTGTTATATATAAAGGGTAAATATCGTATACATTTTTTATCTTGTTTTTTCTTTGTTTCTTTGGATAATCTTCAAAGTCATCTCTTTCTTTAATATCTCCCATATAATCACAAGCATAAATATTAACAGATACCCCGGATCTTTTTTCAAATTTTGATAAAACACTCGCCGATATAGGGACAGGGAAATGGATATCTTTTAATACATCATCAAATTCATGTTCGTATTGTTTATATTTACTCAGTCTATTAGGATTGTCACTAACAGGGTGTAGCGCTGCTAGAATTGACCACAGAAAACATTTTTGATCTGTATTTTTTACGTTAACTATAGCTTTCTTCTCTGCAATCTCTCTTGGTAGGGGTATATAGCTAGAACCCCCACGAAGTGGTTTATAGCTGTGTATATGAATTTCCAGCTCATCGATGCTATGTAGCGTCCAGCCAGAACCACGACCTTGAAATTCTTCCATTTCCTTTAATAACGTGTCTTTAGTAAAGTCGTAATAACCTGATACATCCGTGCTCAAAAGGATTGGTGAATATTTAGTTTTAAAATTAAACTCTTCAATTACTTCCGCTTTTTTATAATCCAAATACAATACCATTCGTGTTTTTACTTCAGCGTCATCCTGATGTTCCTTGATTTTTTTAACAACAATTTGCTTTAACCAACTCAAAAACAGACCCGGATCTTTCATATTATATTTATTTTCTATGGTATAGACATTTAAACGCCCGTTGAACGCAGTTCGTGAAAGTTCTATTTCTTTTTCTTCGGGTGGAGGTATAGATGCACCAGTAGACGGTCCTTTTACAAGGTTAACAATGGTGTTCATCGCTAAAAAAGCCGCGCCATGTAATATATTAAAAACTGAGCTTTTGTCCTGCGTTGGTTGAATATCAAGCCGTGGTCGCCGTGAAGGGGTTGGCCCGTCATCATCAATGACACCACCACCACGCTTTGTAACTAGTTTAGTTTCTGTGTGCATTTTTAAATGATAACTCATGTTTGAGTTCCTAATCAATTTATCACACTGGGGACATTTTCGTTTATAGTCAATACTGGCCTTTTTTCTAGGAGTTTGAATGTCAATATTAGTTTTATCAGACGAAGCATCATCAATTAAAGGCCGTTTTTGTTTTACAACATCAATTCCACTTGTACTCGGTCTTGATAAATCTGAAGTTTGTTCCTGTCTCATGCATGTTTCTAAATGCCGTTTGAAATTATGACTCGTGATTGATTTATTACAACCATCACACATCTTCATTTTATATCGAGTATTAGCTCTTTTCGGATTGTTTCGACATATTTTTTCATGATGGGATATATTTGATTTGGAAATGATCTTCTTACAGAAACAGCATAGGATCTTAATTGACTCCATGTCACACATCTATAATATAAAATTAAAAAGGCATTAACGATATATATATTATATTTTTTTAACAATCGATCTATACTATTATAAAGAAGAGGGAGTGTCTGTCTGGGTGCGTGTGTGTTCGTACACGCTAAACGCAAAAGTTACTGGACAGACTGGGCTCAAAGTAAAAACAAATAAAGCTCAGCTCCGATGATACTTACAGTACCATTCCCACCACGATACTGAACTAGAATTCTGCGCCGTGGGCTTTTAAAGTTCTGATACAACCACCAGACAGACCGCGATATCAGTTAAATCCGGACCATGGCATTCAAAGTGTCATCATTGACTATAAATCCTTAAGGATTTATAGTCAATGGTGCCATTTTGTTTGGAGGAAGCTAATGTTACAGCATACACGCACTCATTTATACGTCTTGCCGTTAAATAAGGTTCATCTAAAATTAATTTCACATATACAGTTTTTTTTTTCGTCCGCATGAGCTTTAAATTAATGATAAACATGTTTTTTTTTTGTTTTACAAAATTAAGAATTTTGTTTTATCGTTATAAAAAAATAAGTTAACTTAAAAAGATACCATGCTAAAACTAGTTTTAATTTTAAAGAAAATATTATTTACTTGCTGCGAAACGGTAATAGACTGAAAAATGTTTGTTCAACAGTTTTTTTTTTTCAAATTGTATGCAGAAAACGGCAAGGCTGTTCACGGATTGGACTAATATGTGGGTATAACACATGATTTAATGAATGGGTACAGTGCCTAACAATAATTGTTACAACCAACACTATTACTCTTGTACGATAACGTGTGTGTATTTTGCTGGAATTACCATAGTTCATATTAAATCATGAAAAACGTTCCATCTGCCATCTGTCTTGTCCTACCAATCTATAAATAATCATTATACCCTAATTTATTTATTTGCTATTAAAAAAACCCCTACCGGAGCAAACCTGCCGACTAAGCAAATTTCCATACGTCTGAATCGATTTTTAATTAAATCTCTTTAAATAACATTAGGTTTAATGAGTACCTACGTTTGCTGCTACAAGGAAACTAATAAAGTGTATTTGTTTGTTAAATATTATTAGCTTAGTATAAAATAAATAAATTTGCCAAGTTTGATCAAAATATACCCACAAACAAGCAAACTACATTTTACAATATACTCCATAAGAATGACATGGGAATTTTAAATTTAAAATTTTTAGAATTTTCTCCGTTACCAATAACCCAAAAAAACACTTTGATAAAATAAATATTTTTTTAAGCTCCTTAAAAAGGTTTAGGGAACAATTTTTAAATTTTGGGTTTGTAGGTAAAAAATAAAAAAAACAATGTTTACCCAATGACCCAAAAAAAATTAACAAATAAATGAAAAATAAACCACGTTCCCATGGTCTAAACATTCTGGTTCGTGAACTTATTCATGTTTATTCTACCATACATCTTTAAACCAAATGTCATCGAAATCGGACAAAAATTACAAGTTATCACCTTCATGGGCGTATATATATACATATATATGTATATATATAACTATATATATAAACAAATGGTGTTTTTGGCCTCTGGAGACGTCAAAATGAAAAACATAAATCGGCCCCTGGCCTAGGTCTTTCCGTTCCACCCACAATAATAGCTACTTCCCTATAGGGAAATTCGCTAAAAACTCATTTATTTAAAAAATTATCAACTCGAAATCAACAGATCACTTCATTCAGTAGTTGGTAATACAAAAACCTATATCCTTTTTAATATAAATACAGAGTTTAGTCTTATCAGACCATTATCGTATAGATAGATTACAACACTATCAAAATATGCTTGATCGAAATCTCTCATTATTCACATTGGTGGCAACGTTTGATAAGACCATAGTCTGGTTGAATCTTCTCTAAGCTTCCAGAGTTCTAAAAATATTTGTGCATTTTTTTTAACAATACGAAAGAGGGTTTCTGGGCTATGAAAAATAATTACTCAATTTGTAATGTACAAAAATATATTTTCAATTCATTTTACTTTGTTTTAGAACACCATGTGTTTTATTTTCAATCTTATAAGAGGACATCCCCTGTCTGTCATGTTAAGCTTATGAAACGCCTGACATTCAACATCACCACTCTTTGGTAATGCCAATTCTACCACGCCATGGTATGGCGTTTAAGGTTACCGTGGTTGTAAGGTGAGATTTAAAAGGAAATATTGATTAGTCCTCAAGGCAACAAAGAACAAAAACCCTCGATGTCTAAATGTAAACAAGCATAACTTTTAAAAATGCATTTGATCTCATAATTTTTCGTAGCTGATTCAAACACGTTAAATAAGGTAATAATAATATTGTATATGGAATAAGCCAATAATAAAAGAAAATATTCATTGATGTAGGAAATTAGCAGAATTCTATAACCGTTGCCATATCAAACTTGGCTCTAATTCTAAATTTTGAACTATGCTTATGAGAGTATTTTTCTGGATATATGTTATGGAAACGTTGTAATAACTTTTAGTTTATAGTAAAAAGTAGTCAACATGTGTTTTGATTAGAACTATCCCCACTTCAATATTAATCTAGGACTCTGACCCATGGCCTTTCAAAAACCTCAGGTGACAGATTTAAAGGTAAATATTTGATTATAACATCCATGGTAACAAAAAACAAACCCACAATCAAATAAATTCCTCACCTGTTAAAGTCACCTGTTAAAGTTGGCTTCCTTGCACAGATTATAGTACAATTTAACGCACAGTTGTTTATTTTGGCGCACCCCAGTACTCCAACCAACAACACAAACATCACGCTTTTATTATGAAAATAATCGGTGTAGGCTTTAAAATAAGTTGGCAACACTTAAAAAGATATTACGGCTACGATCGTAACTAACTATACTGGCTGTACAGGGTTTCCAATTTCTTTTAACGTTTGTATTTAACCTAACCTAAAAACTTGTAGTACAGTTTTTGAAAAAAAAAACTAATATTATTTATATGATTATATATAGTAAATGTAGGAAAAATATAATGTGTAAAGTCACAAAGTCCGTAAAATAGAACCATTAATTACTACCAATAGCCTACTACTACCAACTATCAATAGCCTAAAATAGAACTTAGCTGATACTATTAGATACTAGCAATAATCTAAGTTAGAACTTAGAATATGAAAGAAACTAACTCTAGTTATACTTACCAAGAGAAGCAAAGCACTATTACTGATGATACTCTAGTCCAACTGATACCCTCTCGGCCTGATAACACTGATTGACCTCATGTATATTATTATCACATGATTTTATTGTAATCAGACGAGTTCAAATTACATCTCCATTGAGCAGAATTGACTACAAAATGAATAACCAATACCTTGGTTGCCGGAAGTAGGTAATGCACCTAGGTAATGCAAATAGCCAGTCTATTTATGTAAACAAAATATACCCATTGGATACTTTGGATTTCCCTTGGACATTGGACATTGGAATAAGACATTACATTCACGTGTACCAAATGTATTATTGAGTTTGGATACTGCATGCCGACAATTCGTGATTCAAATGCACCATTGAGTTTGGGTACTGCAAGTAGAATTCTTATTTATGTGAAACAGAAGTACCATTGACTTTGAAAAAGTATTGTTTTATTATGCTAGCTCCACTCAAAACAAATATATATATCATAGATAAAACATACTCCCTTAGTAGATTTCTCATCCTTATGGAACAGCTGAAGACAATTTTATTGTTAGTTCATGTACGGTTTATGTAGAGGTCGTGTTTTGTTTACAATTTGTTTCCCGTTATTACAGCCATTTAAAACCTCGTTTAACCAAATAATACGATCTAATCATAAACAATAACTTGTTCCCTAGTTATATAACCAAACAGTAAAGCACAAATCAAGAAATTAACCCTAAAATAATGGAAACAAAGTTTCATCGACACTAGCGCCTTTGTGTCACGTACATGAACTAGTCACGAAAAACGTGCTTCAAAATTTACAATGGGATGAGAAGTCTACTTGTGTTGGTTAGTCTATGTATATATATGTAAAAAAGAACTATGTATGTATGTATATATGTATGAACCTTATGGACTCCAAAACCACTCGACAGATTGTAATGAAACTTCCAGGCATTACTTAGCATTATTCAAGGATGGTTTGTGTGAAGTTTGGAGCAGATCCGTCAAAAGGGCTCCACCCCAGAGGGTTTTAAGGGGTCCAATGACAGACTTTTGGAACTACAATGTTTACAAATAAATATAATTTAAAAGCAGATGTTTACCTTCACCAACTGTTGTTTTCTATAATCACAACATTCTGTATTATTCATCATTTGGAACAGTGCCACAATATTTCCAGAGAATGCAGCACAGAAATCTATTTTACTTTTAGATAAGTCCAAATATATTAAACCCCAATCACATCACACCTGTGCACTCAACAACGTTTAAATTCTCCCCTACTGAATTAAATATATATAAATAATACCACCGCCGCAGCAAACCTGCCGTCTAAGCGAATTTCCATTTGGCTGGATTGATTTTCAATTGATCTATTTAAATTACATTAGGTTTAACGAGTACCTAGGTTTGCTGCTACAAGAAAACTAATAAAGTGTGTGTTTTAAGTAAAATAATTATTGCTTAGTATAAAATGAATATATTTGCCAAATTTGATCAAAATATATCCATAGACAAGCAAACTACAACATTTTACAATATTCTCCATAAGAATAACATGGGAATTTTAAATTTACCATTTTTCTTCTCCGTAACCAATAACCGTACAAAAACACTTTGATATACTGAATTGTTTGTTTTTTAAAGTTTTTTAAGAAGGTTTAGAGAAAAATTGGGAAATTTTGTGTTTTGAGGGTCAAAAGTGAGAAAACCCAATTTTTACCCCATAAAACCCCCCCATAAAACCCTGTTCCCATGGTCCGATCATGCTGGATCACGAACTCATTTAAGTTTATCCCGCCTTACACCTTCAAACCAAATTTCATCAAAATCAGATAAAAATTACTCAAGTTATCGTGTTCACGGACACATATATATACACATTCATAAAAATTTGAACGAATGGTGTTTTTTGGCCTCTGGAGACACCAAAATGAAAAAGTAAATAGGTCCCGGGCCTATGTCTTACCATGAGACCTACAGTAATAGCTACTTCCCTATAGGGAAATTCGCTAAAAAGTAAAAACCCTTATCGATAGTTGATAATAGTTGTTAGTGCAACAACACGCGCCGGGTAATTGATAGTGCTAACCCTGATACTCTCGACCAACTGATACTCTCGTCCAACTGATACTCTCGTCCAACCAAAACTCTCGTCCAACCAAAACTCTCTTCCAACCTAAACTCTCGTCCAATTGATTATTGATTACTCTCGACCAACTGATACTCTCGTCCAACCAAAACTCTCGTCCAACCGAAACTCTCGTCGAACCGAAACTCTCGACCAACTGATACTCTCGTCCAACCAAAACTCTCGTCCAACCGAAACTCTCATCGAACCGAAACTCTCGACCAACTGATACTCTCGTCCAACCAAAACTCTCGTCCAACCAAAACTCTCGTCCAACTGAAACTCTCGTCCAACTGATACTCTCGTCCAACTGATACTCTCCAACTGATACGCGCTCCACCTGATAACCCTGATTGACCTCATGTATACGTCGGCCAACCCTGCCTGGGCCTCTCGTACCTCTTTCATTCGTACTTCCCTCATGTTTTAGAATCGGCACTATACAACTACTGTCGTCCTATAATCCAGAGACTAGGATGTCACTATTCGTGGATATTTATAGGCATACACTGTGTATGCGATACTCCCCGATGTGGATTAACGTCAAAACTAGTGATAAATACGACTATCCGCGGTACTATCTTGATAATTAAACCAATTCATAAATTACAAGGCAAAATGTTAGTTGTCATCAGCTCTATGGGCTATGTACAGTCTGTCTTTAGCTGTTACTGAGTGTGCGTCGCCAGCGTCTTTGTCTAATTCAGCGTTTGACGCAACAGACGAGCTTGTCATTTTGGCCTTACAGTATCAAGACTACAATATCATGCCACTCATCCTACACCCATCTACATTCAATTTGGCTAATAATACCTAATTTTGTATGGTCACCATATCAGATAAAAGTAATAAAGTATTAAGTAAAGTAATCCTCTATGATGCGTTTTGGGTGTGCCGGGACGTGGAAAGTGTTCTCCAGAGCGTCCAGCATATCTCATCACCTCGCGGAACTACATGCGTTTCGCAAAATGAGTTTTACAAGCAGTGAACCCAACGAAAGTAGTGGTTAAAATCCACAGCTCTCATCTAGGCTTACTCGACCGTTAGCTACCCCTTCCGAAGCCGTACCGAAAAAGGGTCATGACCTCCTCAGCGGTTGAATTTATTCAGTCCTACTTTTATAAGAATTTGTAAGAGAATTGCAGGTCTAGGTCTCCCTTCCCCTCAAAATGTTTCTCTTCCCCTTCCCCACCATGAGCACTAGCTGTTTTTAACGGCTTAAGGGAAACACCCCCTCAGCCAGGCAGGCATTGTACGTGTTCAAAAGTATTTTGATTTATTGATCAAATAAAGCTTCATAATTTCACTTCATAAGGGTTAACAATTTCATAATATATTCATCCCAAAATTAAACAAACTATTTGGCCTAGTACATTGAATTTAATACTATGCAAGACCATGTGGCACTCAGGAGTCAGTATTGATTATTATTACGAGATTACGTTATCTTTACTCATTTGAACAAAATAAGTCCCAACAGTTCAACAAAACAAAAATTATACATGTGGTTTTAGATATAGAAAAGGGTACATCAAAATCTGTTCTAGGCAGGTTAGACATACGAATGGCTAGCATCATGTTTGAATGTAAATGCCAGACACAAAACCTTGGGTCCGAGATAAAGTCAGTTCTGCAGACAAAAACGTTTAAACACGTTCAGCCAGACGAGGTGGTCGTGACTGCTTCTAAACGTGGTTTGAATATAACAAAACTAAGTTTCTTCAACGTTTTCATTTAGTGTAAAGAACTTCTGAAATTTTGTTGACTTACTGTCTAGTAGGCCTAATCTATACCTAATTTTCTTTTAATTTTAACAGTGTTTAAATGAAAATTATTTATCTGCATTTGATTGGATTGATCAATAAATTATTTGATGATAATGGTCCAATTAAATTATTACATATTTTATTAACAAATGTGTATGTGTTGTATTACAAAATAATATTGAAAGCATCGAACTAAAAATATTTTAATGAAAATAAATTATACATTTATCCAACTGGAAAATGTCTTCTTCTTTTAAAATATACAACAAAAATGTTAAAGACATACAAGAAATTACAACTATTATGCAACAATGAATGAAGGAAACCTTATGTTTATTATTAGGAACCACAATGGTTCGCGTTGTGGTACGATACAGGTAATTTATTACTAAACAGATCTGTATTGAAAAAAAAAAAAACACTTGCCTAAAATCATTGTAGTTTCACTGTATGAGAAAAGTTTTATTTTGTAACTCTTGACTGTTTTTATTACGAAAAACAGGCATTACTACAAGAGCAATATTACATTATAACAAAAAGATAAGGGTGATGTTTCATGAACTCATTTGTCAAAACTAAAATATACAAATTTGCAGTCCTGAAGTTTTCATTAGGGGACGAATTCCAATTTAGAACAAGGAAAGTCCTCTTTCCTTCGCAAAATTACTGAAGAAAATTTACATTGAAAACGTTTTTTGAAACAACTTGATTGTGATTGTTTTGAGTACGTATGGTTAAAACCGTTAGCCTATTTCCCCATCAAAAATAATTCGGTTACAAAGCAGTGTATATGAAGATAATATTTATTGAGCCAGCATTGGTTATGCGTGTGACACTACTCACATAACTCATGGAAATAAATATATAAGTCAAACATGCTAAGCAGTATTATTTATCAGGTATTTTGAGGTGAGTCGGTAGCTTTGTCGATAACGTCAAAGATTTCGGGCCCAAGTCAGCGATGTCGTGGGTTCGGATCCTGGTCACTGTCGCAAACATTTTATCAGTATAGTTCACCTTTGTACTGTACCGGCTCACTCCTTGCTTTGGCGGATAGGTTCCAGGCAGTTAGTCTATGTGGACGGGCAATTTACAAGATTAAAAGAGGCCGCCAACTTCTTTTACAGGAAAAATAGTTATATAGCCAAGTAATGATTTTAGTTAATGTAACATACTTCGTATCAAAGTTTGCAACAGAAATTAAGTTTAAAGCATTTGATCAATAATCGAATTTAAATCTGCGATATTTCTACACACATTACAATCACATACGAAATATGCGTACCTAGTGCATAATGGTGATTGAGTGGTATTCCATTTTTTCCCATATTATTGTTTGTTAGACAACATTGTTATTCACAGTAAGATGTTTAGATATCAAAACCTGCAGATCTTAACCCAGCAATCCTTATATTTTATTTTCAAGTCACGTATATTCCCTTGAGATACCCGTAAACCTTTGATATGTTTTAGCTTTACCGATAAACGAAGAGTAATATATACCTGTCCTATAAAATACCTCTTTTCAGTTAAGATTTATTTATATAATAAAATAAGTAATACTCATTATATTATGGTGTCAAAAACTAACCAACTTAAATTTGTTTAATTTTAGAAACTTAATTCCGCCTATTTCAATGTTTTTTTTTTATATGCCTGTATTGGTGTTGATAGATTTTCTAAATCTTAACCTATTTGTGTTACGTTTGAAAAAAACGGGTTAACAAGAAATTGTGTTAACCTTTAGCATTATAATAAATTGTGTGGGCCACTTAAATAGCCTGTAGTTAATTTTAACGTGTTTAGATAGTATTTATATACAACTTCATCTGTCATCTCCAGTTTCCCTCTGTTCTGTTATAGTCACTTGAGACGCTGTACATTCAACAGGGCAATGACCAACCGGAGATGAACACCAATTAATTAGCCACCTCTACAATATTACATGTCTCCGATATCAGCCTGTGGTGTCACTGTGTAAGCTATATAATAAATTATACATTATTTACTGTTAAGGTGGACTTTGTGATGAAAGTTAACAAAGTACAATTAACATTTAGAAGTATTGAGTCAAGATTAAAACTACACGAGTCTACCATACGTAAAAAGTACTTAGTATTTAATACAAATGTTTCAAAACTAGTATATTTGTTTGTTTAGGTTAAAACCCCGTAAATTTGCCCTGCATATTACACATAATGTCCTCAAAGGGTATAAGTGGAAGATTTTTCGATAATTGTCCAATCACATTTTGAGCCCTAATATAGTAAAAGAACAGTTAAGTTCTTTGTGTAGAGTTAAGTTTACTTCATGCCCTTTAGTCTTTAAGAAGCAATAAAAGTAAGAAAGTATTTAGAATCAGGTTGATTTAAGTATGAAAAATCAATATTTAACTTTTTATGCTCAATTTATTAATAAATTTTACTTAAGTAGCCTACTAATTTATGATAATTATATAGTTTCAAAACAAAAGGTGGTATGTATTCTTTTTTCAATTTTCAGTTCCAGTTTGATTAAAGACGACAACAAGCCCGTGATCGAATCACTGGTGATTGTTCCCGCTCGTTCTAATTACTTTTTTCCTCCCTCGTTTAGTTTAGGAAACGTTTTTTTTTACATTTATCCTAGAGAAAATAAAATGCAGAGTATTGATTAAATTGATAGTAACATTTGTTTATTTGGATAGAATAATGGTAGCAGTTGAAACTATTGGAAACATGTTTGCTACATACATAAACATATTATGTGTGTATTATTTCACTAGTAATTTTTTTGAATGTTCCAATTCAACTTAACATAACAAATAAAAATCATTCCATAATGTACTTTTTAAATGAATTAAGATTCTTAAGTATAAAAACTATATATTACTTTGCAAAATTGAATCGAAAGAGGGACTTTAAGCTGAGGATTACTTTGTAAATTTTCGAATAATTCATAGAGATCACTTTTAAAATAGAAAGTGAAAGATATTATAAATAATATTACCAATTATAATCTAACACTTGAAAACAATATAGTTATTTCCCATAACTTTTTTCATTAGTTGCTTAATATAATGGAGCATTTAATAACACTTAATGATAAAATCACTGTACGTGTGATTTTGTTTTCATAATTTTGTGTTACCAAAGTTTCATGAAAAATACATTAATAAATGTAACCAACTATCAAATTTGTTTAGTATCTATATATATAAAAGGCAAAGCCCTCACTGACTGACTGACTCACTCACTCATCACTAATTCTCCCACTTCCCATTTACCTAGGAGGCTGAAATTTGCTATACTGATTCTTTAGGCGTTAAATTGGAAAACTAAGTTGTTTTTATTCTGAACGGACTCTCGGGCTCCGCCCCAGTGGCTCTGGAGTTTCCCGTGTTACCTAAAAGTACTCATATTTAAATGGAATCAATGAATCTTAACAGCTGTTTCAATTAAACAAGTTGGTTCTGTTCTATGATGTGCAATATCATTAAAGTTACAAGGATTATATGCAGCACTATTATTTTTGTTTAATTTATGACAACAGCTAATTTGCAACCAAAAGGTGAGTGAGCGTAGCGAACGAACTTCAACCAGGAGGCGAGTAAGCGCAGCGAACGAGCTAACCTGAAGGCAAGTGAGCGCAGTGAACGAGCTCCAACCTAAAGGTGAGTGAGCGTAGCGCACAAACTTCAACCAGGACGTGATTGAGCCATGCGAACGAGATCATCATGAAAATTAAGAAGTTAAACGGGGCAAAGCTTGCGGGTTACTACTAGTCTCATATAAAGCACTGGTCAAAATTATATATTTTCTGGTAAAAATAATTAATTGGACGGTCTCCCTGCTTGGAACGGTTAAAAGGGGCATACTATGAATTTATTTTAATTTATGGGGGTGTTTCATTAATTAGATCGTCAGGCCCGGGTTCGAATCAAGCAGTTCACCAATAAAACTTCTACAATTATTTGATTATTTCGTGATTTTGTGTTAAAAACTTACATGAAGCTTTCAGTTTACCTAACTTTCAATAAAACGTTTCAAACAACTGTCTTTAATGTAGCATTCCCTATGCCAAAAGTAGTATGCTGTAATAACTGATTTATTATTTAGTGTACCAGAGTTATACCAAATTATGGAAAAAATAACAAAATGTTTGACGTAGGAAGTGGTGAAGGAAGTAGTCAAGGCGAGCTGTCCGGAGTGTGGGAACTGTTTATGACGATTAGATTTAAGTATTTCAAATCCTAAAATTCTATGAGAAGGGAGGGAAACAGGTCTGTGACGTAGGAAGTGTTGAAGGAAGTAGTAGTCAAGTCGAGCTGTCCGGAGTGGGAAACTGTTTATGACGATTAGATTAAGGTATTTAACTGCAATCTTAAAATGCAATGGGAAGGGAGGAACAGCTCCGCTTCGTAGGAAGTGGTGAAGGAAGTAGTAAGGCTAGCAGTGCAGAGTGTGGGAACTGTCTGTGGCAATTACATTAATGTATCTGCAATCCTAACATGCAATGGGAAGAGAGAAAAACAGGTCCACGACGTAGGGAGTGCTGAAGGAATAAGTAAAGGCGAGCAGTGTGGAGTTTCGGGAATGGATTTATGTATCTGCAATACTGTGACTGTTTTCAGAGTAAACTAATAATTTCCCCCGAGCAAAGCTCGGTCCCCAGGTACTAATTATAATAGGTTAATTTGTACCATGGAAACAAAACAAAAACATACACAAAAAACATGATTACGACGCAGATGCTATTTTGGAAAGTGTGAAATGTAAAAACTTAGTTTTGATCCATTTAAACATGGCTAACGTAACCAACTCAAATTTAAGGTAAACCGGTAATAAAAAAATTCTTCTATTTTACAAGTACAGAACTATCTTTAATATTACCACGTATAAACGCTGTTACTAAAAATCTTTAGCTCCCGAAAGAGGTTGGGACAAGTTTCCGTAATGGGCAACATTTATTATCCAAGAGGCACTTTTGGGCAATTACATTGATGATTTACACACTGACGAAGGAAGTTTGTTTTTCAGTGCTTACCAGATGTTTTGAGCAGAATATTCTTTCAATCTACGAGTAAAACACAAATAATTAACATTATGTTATGTGAATTTATCTGATTGGCAATTTTCAACTAGTTAGCAGTTGAATTGCCACAGAAATTTAAAATAAGATTGCTGTAATTGATTAGAAATCGGCCAACCATTTCGAATACCATAACTCAGAAGAATGATTCTGTTGGTTGCAATCACCCTTTTTAGGTAACGTAGCCTAATTGAATTAAAGCCAAATTACCTATACAATAACTGCAAATGTTATTTACAGGTATTTTAGTTATAATATGTTAAAGAAACATTATAGAATAATAAAATCAGCTTACTAGGATACAAACACGGCGTCTCACAAACTAAGGTGATTGTTACAAAATAACAACGGATTTATTGTTTTATCCATCTTATAACCTGTTCGGTTGATACATTAAGAAATTATAAACTCTCCACGTGACGAACTTACATTTGCATTTTAATTTAATTGTCAAAGTAACAGTTTAGTCACAAAAACGTAAAATGAACCATAACTTTGCTAATTGAGTTTTACTTAGTTTTACTACTTATATTTCTTAACATAGTTACCTTTCATAATGTTGATATTAAACAAACGTTATGCTTACTTAGTGAAGAAAACGAAAGGAATGCATTTTGATTATAAACAAACACATTGACACCCATCGACGATTTGTTAAATCACTCTAAATTAGGCCTACTCTCAAGCTCATTCATTTTATTGTCAGCTGATTTAATACCACATTATTGAATAATTGTTATTTTAACTTATTGCAAAATGAGTTTGGTTGGAAAAAAGAAGGTTATTCATTTAATTAAAATAAAATAAAACAAATGAAACTACTATCCATTAACATCGAAAACATAAATTTGCCTTTGATTCGATTCAATTAAAATTTAAATTAGTTTACTAGGCCTTTAAAAACACCTCAATCAATAACCTTTTTGGTTAAAACTTAATTAATGAGGTGCTTTGTTGCAATACAAAAGGGTGCGTAAATTAAACTAAACAATAATTAAATTATACGCACTTTGATATTAAAATAAACGATCATGCCCTAGTGATAATAATAACTCATTGTTCATTCCCCCCACAACAACTATATTTTCTCGATATCAAGAGCTTTGATTAACTTGTGTATATGGAGCTTTGTTTATATTCATACAATAAACCTTTAGTAGCTGGGTTCAAAGGCAGCACTCTAGAGAATATCAATAAAGTCTACATTACTGTACTATGTAACAGTTAAAAATATCCAATACCCCCGCCGCAGTAAACCTGCTTACAAAGGGAATTTAAAAAGAAATATTCCCTCAAACATGATTTTCCCCATTCAAATAACTCTAGGTTTAGTGAGTACTTAGGTTTGCTTCTAGAAGGAGTTGCATAAAGTGTCTTTCCTTCTTTAAATGTTAGTAGCTTGTTATGAAATACACACATTTACTGAATTTAGTCAGAACATAGGCCTACCAAGTAAAAATGTAGCAAGTAAACTACAACTTTTAACTCTTTCGTTAAAAGATTCACGTAGGAAATAAATCTAAAATTTTATTTTTATTTTCGCTGTAACTATTAGACGTAAAACAACGCTTAAATATACAAAATTATTTGTTATTAGCTTTACGAAATGGCCTGGAAAGAACGAGAAAAGTTTTATATTTTTAAGGTCAAAAATATAAACAAATTCCCATAAAATCTAAAACTAACTAAATTTTGCACCACAGTAAAAATATAATCAAACATCTAGTTAAGTACTTGATTTAGAGAATGCCAAATTAACCTCGGATATGTATGAATACCAAACACAAAATATACTTTTCAAGGGACTCAGTTACTAAAATAATATCTAACATTGAATTCTTGTGGCATCTGCTTTTAATAAACCAAATAAGTCTAAAATAAACAGCTGTTTCCTCAACCAATATGTCTTGAGTGATATTGGATCTTCCTTAACGATCGTAAGAAAAGGAACAGGATAAATAATCTATCTTTAAACTATCTGCAAACTATAACAAAATCCCTGAAACATAAAATAAGTCCTGTATATAGTAATCGTGTGTTTTTGGCGTGGATATATTAATCTTAAAGTTTAAATAATTTAAACAATTACTTCTGGTCTGATATATGACCTCTTATGATTAGTTGATTTATAAATATATATTTATAACGTTGGAGTAAAAGCTTTTGGTATTCAATTTGTTTGTCATTTCATTAATGATAATGGTAATTTTAACTCCATTTCAGCTATTAATGTTTATGTTTTACATATTATCTTAGAAAGCTATATATAACTATAAATCATTCTTAAAACTATCCTGACAAATAATATGCTCTTTTAAAACAAATAAAAGAATTATTGTATACAATGAAGCATTTACACATATAAAATAAACCATCATAGTTATAAAACACGATGTAAATATTAGTTTAAGCTATATTATAAAAAAAATCAAGGACGATAAAAACGGTTAACAATTTACTAAAGTAGCTTTATTGACCAGTGGTGAGAGCAAATTGAAACCGTGTGTAGTAAAGTAAACCTCATGCATTGGGGATGAGAGTTACAGCTGCTCTGAGTTTGAAGAGTTTAGTGGAAACAACTTATAATCTCGAAGCCATGGATTAGGTAGATACTCAACTCTCAAATAATTATTCACTTTAAACATTTTGTTATGAAGTTAGAGCAGGGTAAATTCTAGTTAGGATTGAGTATTGAGTTTTAATTATGTAACAAGCATATGAAATGTATTAGTAGTTTACGCAACGATCGCGTAAATATGGTCTTAAAGGATAATCACGCAAGTGGCGTACAACTCTTACGACCGTATCTTGAATTATCGTTAGTTAAACGTCACATACATTACGACGTGAGTCACGTAACTCTCTGACGTTTACTCACGTAAAACTCAATTTCATCTCTCAGTTGTATTGACGTAAGTAGATATATCTTGGGCTTCATCAACAAGACAGTCACGTCTTTCGCAATGTCTTACTCGTGCGGAAATTATTTCCAGCCATCAAACCAGTATTGACGTAAAAATATAGGTCTGTATAAATTGAAAAAAATATCCAAGTTATTTCATAGTTTATATTCTAAAAAATTGTTTTATTATTATGACCCATTAGCCAGAGGTGTTTTTTGCAGATAAACTATTGTTAACATTGTTTATAAGGTTGCGTAAATGTTAGCTTTATGTTGAAAATGTTAGCAGTGAAAATACAGTCTTAAATGATCGAGCTATTTTATAAGTAGTGTTAAATGGGAAGACAGCTGATAAGCCATTCTTCACCTACTGTAAAAAAAACAGTCCATTCTAAAAAAAAAAAAAAACTGCTACTTTTTAAGGGTTTTAAATTTTAACTAGCAGTACTTGGTCAACATGTAATAAAAAATGCAGATGTTTTTCTTGAAGTTATAAAATATTTTTCCTCAAAACGGTTTTTGATATTCTTCAATCTATATTTTATTTGAAAACTGAGGCCTATATTATTTATTTTATGTATTTTAATATTTAAAGTTTGAAAGTTAATTTGTGACAAAAATGTATACTTACTCAATAAGTTCATAGTGTACCACGCAAAAAAAATATAACATGAAAATATAAAATAATACTTTTCATTGATGAAAATGGATTAAAATAGTAACATGATATTAGTAAATTAGTACATCAAAGGTTATAAAACAACTTTTCCAATAATACAAAATAGTTTGCTAGGAATAATAGTAGTTTCATATTATAAATTATTCATAAGCTATTATTACACTGACATTCATTCTAGATGCAGGCAAGTCAGCATATGCGAGACATTATTAAACATTCCAGCATCCTTTCGTCCGACCTTTAGTGAAAATGCTTGACACCTCCTGAAACCTTTGTTTATTACATTTGAATATCTGGATCGTTTGAGGCTATAAACGTACTTGCATTAAACTTTTGCTTAAAATAGAACAGTGTTATAAATATATAAGAACTCCTACATTGGAACAAATCTGAAAAGTGCAGTATGTGACGTACTTTCTCAAAAAGGTTTAAAATATAAATATTTGTATGGGCACTTTGATTATCTCTTACATAAATCTTATTGGTAAATCAAACAAAAAATTAATTTTACAGAACAGATTTGTCAAAATAAAACGATTTTATACAAATAAAAAATCTGAATATATGTTTACATTTTGTACAACTCGTTGCGTTTCTTGAGCTAAAAAAATCATGATCGCACAAACCACAATAAAACACAATACATTTTACAACAATTACATTAGTTTATTAGTGTTCTTTATGTACAAAAGTCACAATGACAGTCTAACTACACCCATGAGGATGGTTGTACAGATCTATAACAGTAATCCCTGATGTTGGGTTGTATTACCATAAATCTGGCTGATATCTATATTGGAACAATATTTTCTAATGAACTGGATTTCATAAAAAAAAATGTTTGAAGATATTTATTGCTGAACATTTTACGGAAAAATTAATTTAAAAAATACGTCTAATAAAACCACTATATTCATACATTTCAAGAGCTTATTAACGAGGCATTGGTAATGGAAAACAGCATTTTCTTTGGTAATTAAATGATACAAATCTTCCATCTCCTTCATCCTAGAAAAATTGCTTCAGTGCTAAAACTATCATTTACATAAAAAAATAAAAACATGTATAATGGTCAAGCTAACTGCATTTTTTCGATAATGTTGTTATGTATATTGCACATTAGTTTAGAATCACATTGACTTAAGCATTGTAATTTATTAATTTATTTTATTTGTGTATACCTTAAACATTTTATTTATGTTTGTTGTTTTAAAGGAACGGTTAAATAGGATGATGTGTAATGGATGGAGACTGAGCTAGTCTAGTGGAAGGACGTAGGACTTCGGTTCCTGAGATCCTTGGTTCAAATACCGTCAGATGGCCAATGGATTTTATCTTACTAACAATGCTAAAATTCGTAGGTCTAGTCAAAATAATTCGAAAAACGATTCCAGGCTAGAGCTAACAAATAAAACATGTTACCTAAACTTTTCGTTATTCAGCATCAATAATTATTGATAGATAAAACAATGTATCTAAGTATAATGCATATAACAAATACTATCCAACCACCATTCTTGGTGGATTTACAAAATGTCTCAAGCAACCATGTTGACATATTATTTTTTCTTCTTCAAAAGCCTTAATGTCTAAATTTAGCTGTTATTTAAATGATACAACCATATTTGGTAAGCATATGATCTTGTAAGTTCGTAGTGTGGTTTTTATTCTTCGACAATTATAAATATTACAAGACAAATAAATCTAAATTACAGATATTACTAAAATTTTGAATCTTTCACTATTGGATGCCTGCTCTATCTTCGAATTTTCGAGCAGATCTCCATTTCTTTCGAGATCTTCTCAGACACATGCTTCTTGCCCTTAAAATTGAGCAAGTTAGTCTCGTTCTTATCCAATTAACTACTAGACTGTAAGGCTTAACCCATTTTTCTGACAATCTTTCAGCTAATGCTCTTATTGGTGTTTGAAAATCATTGCCTAGGATTCCACAAACTGGTGTAATAAAAGGGGTGAAAGAGGCATTCCGGTTCTCACAAGCTGTCATATGCTTTCTTTTATTTTCTTCTTCTGCATTTTTTATGACATTGTCATGAGGTTTGGAAACATATGAGGGAGCATCGGTGTCTACGACACGGATATCAAATAATGCTTCCCTCTCTGTCTCCTACACCCCTCTACATGCCAAGTCAGCTTTAATGCAGGCTCGTTTGCATTTCCATTCTCTGCTATAAGGGGCTCTTTGATACAATTCCCCCATGCCTGTTCCATAATGTTTCCTAAAGTATCTCTAATTTCAATGTGTCTTTTAATAATTAGGACATATAAGGGCATTGTCTGTATTAAATTCTTTTCCACAGCCATCACATTTGGTTGGTAAATTGATTGGTGTATCTCAGGACGACTGTATCTCAGGGCCAGGGGATCCCTAAATTCTTGGGGTGACATGTCTAAATTTAATTTCTTCAATGGTATACAGGATAACCAGCTGCCAAGTTTTGATTCAGTGTCCGCATTTCGTAGTATTACATTTTGTCTTTGTCGTAAAAAACATTTTACATTTTCATTTTATAATTTGTTTTCTTCAGTTTTCATTTGTTCTCTATGGATGTTTAATGTATTTTTTAAAATATCTTCATGCTCACTGACCTCAAAAGAGGGTTTTAATTCAAGAGATTGTATTATTTTTCTATACATTAAGTCCATGCAAGATTTTCGAAGGTAATAAACTTTTTACTTTGAAATTATGTTTCGAACAATTTAACGTATAAATTAAATTTGAAAGCATACTGAGAAACAATGTTTTATTCGTCAGTCAGTATATTCTTCTAAATCTTATTCCGTAAAGTATTTATAGTTTTCTACATTTATATAAACAAGGTGACCTAAATAGAGACAGCTGAGTCCACTTCGTACACCAATCTACTAATGCACTTCCAGTGTGAGGTGCAAAGTGTACCCATTAGTTGGCAGAATATACAATTAGGCATTGATATTTAAATTTTGTTGTGGGGGAAACATTTTATTTTAAACTATATTATATATATATTGTAAGAATCATGTGCTGCATTTCTGATAGCCAACGCAATAGCCTAAATTATAATACCCTGTACCGTTATGTTTGCCCAAGTATATAATTTTAGCACTGGGGATTTAAATTTTAAATACTTTTTAAATTAAACCAATATACAACATATATGGCACACGTGACTTTATATGACTCTGTAAAGTAGGGATTGTGTTACCATGAATTAGTTATACATTTAAAATAATACATTATTTAAGCTAATTACAATGTATTACCCCTGTTATACGAGGAACGAATGAACAATAAGCTTATGTGATAAACTTATAACAGCTCAAAACCAAGATATGTTTTTCATCAGGTTTTAATGTGTATTATTATTGAACTCTTATCATATTTAGATATGGGACTCTGAAGTTTTAAACCGGTTTCCTGCTCATAAATGGATGTTTTATTTTAAACTGTTCACTGCTACCAATGCTATGATTCCATGCTTAATTACGTTTACGTCTAGTATCTATAGGCAGCAAGATATTTACTTTATCAGTCAAAATTGATGCTAGTAGGATTTTAAATACTCCCTTCAAACATTCTTGTGAAAAAAATATTACATGCTTTTAAGCCATTATAAGGAATTACGATTTTATTTTGATGCTAAAAAACTTATTTAATTTGTTTTAGTTTTGTTATTTTATCATTATTATAAGGTTTATAAGACATTAGAAACTCTGCGTGGTAGGCTATACATAACTACACTATCACTAGTTTAATCTATCTCTGTATGCTTTAGTAAATTCAGTAAAAATAATTAAATTTGGTAAACTAATATCAGAGAATGTACTTATTGTAAACTGTCTCAACTCCTTGGGCTACACAAACTAAACATAACACGTTACTAAAACCAGTTGATTCAAAATATTGCCTTCTCTGTTTTTTTATCAGTAAATCTTAATAACTTCGATTGCAAATTGTTTGAAACTTTTAAGGAATCAAACATCCCTCAGGTATTTTGAGACGAGGAACTATCCAACTTAGCATATCATGCGTAATTCATGTTTTACTTCTTGGTGATAGAACCCTCTAGTTATGAGATCGAGTAAAAAATTTCATTGTATCCATTGAATGAAATGGTCAAAACAAAACTTGTGTAACTCATAGATAAATTTAATGTGGCAAGATTGTGTTTTCCGTATATCTTTTATATTTAAAATTTGCTTCTAAACAAATATTCCTACATTTGTGTACACATATTTTTACGTAGCCATCCCAGCTATTATAGGCAAGCACATAAAACTCAAGCTATTATTGGTATATTTATCAGTTTTGTTTCTTTTTATTAAGGAAAACAAATTATTGCATATTTAAATGGAAAATATAGCTAAATTATTTCTCCAACTAAATGGTTTCATGTCACCTCTAAAGGTGAGTCGATAAGAGTCTATGGGTACAGGTAAACTTATAAAATCATATTCAGTGAACATCAATGAAATTTCAATCAAAATTAAAAAAAAATATCATGCGAAAAAAACAACAGGTTTTCTAATCTGGCAAATCTATCACCAGCCAATGTAAATTTCCAGAAAAGAAAAACAATTGTTGTGTATTTACATACTGTAATATAACATTCTTTACTTTAATACTTAAAAAAAAATGGCAACCATACAAAGTAGGTATTTTAAGCCAAGTATGAATGGAGATGATTGTAGGATGAATTGCACAATCATGTAGTCTTGTTAGTGACTAAGGCCGACTTATACCTTACTTTGACACAGCTGTTAATTAATAGCCCACACAGCTAATAACAACTAAGGGACCTACAGTTTGTAGTGGAACCAAATTTTTCCTTTGGTATATACGAATTGGTCTAATTATCAGGATAGTCGTAGTACTCACTCGGGCGGACTTTTATCCACACCAGGGAGTATCGCATCCACAGTGCTTGCCTATAAATATTTACACTTTGTAACCTCCTAGTAGTTGGATTACAGGACGACGCCACCCGTTCCAGTTAATATTATAATGGCTTTAAAATGTGTAAGCACATAAAAAGAGCCCATAACTCTTTAAAGGTGGTGTATGGAATGTAAATAATACTAATTAAAACCGTTGTACCCCTCTCCTAGTCTACTAGCTAATGGATATTAACATACTTTTGTGCTTATGGGCTGAAACCGCAATTGGTTAACTCTGGTCTAAATTTAAACTGTTTGGTGTTTGTTGACATTTATATTAACACATCCTATTGCACTCGGGCTAACCAACCCCTTTAAATATTTGATTGAAATCACTAACCTGAGGCAGGTTAGAGGAGTAAACTATTAAAGAGCCAATAAAAGCGTTGTCTGTTTGGTTTGATGCGTAAATAAATCAAGACCCAAAACGTTTAACTGATTCTGTACGCAATAGTTTCAGATATTACTATTTGCCCGTGGATTATTTACGTAGTTTAAATTAAACGTACTTTTTGTAAAATATTGGTTTTTAACTAAATAGACTCAATCAATGCTCTTCATAATTACATTCCATAGCCTTTGGAGCTTTGGACATAATGTAAGACTTAATTACTTACGTAATCCCGGCACAGCTCAATAAAATATGTTAATCCAGGACACGTTTTGGTGTTAATACACCATCGTCCGCTTCAGGTAGTACTTCATCCGTCATATTTTGGAAAAATCTTTCTCCCATACTTGAACTTACACGCGTACTTAATCAGCTATTTTAGAATGATTTCTCCATCAAACTTTTCTCCTAGCGAAACTTTCAACTACCACTGTGAAAATGTTAGATCCAGTAATGTCGAACGTATACAATATTTTAGACCCCAGTTTATATAAGGTTTTTTTCTATTTTGACCAAATATACAAAAGAGTTCCACACAATGTGTATACTCCTGTATTTATAAAGATGAAGTTATTTTTCGTGTATGGCTAAAACATTTATGACCACTATAGTTTTAACCATGAAAAAAATATTGTTCTAATCGTTAGAAATAAATTAAGAGTGGACATAAACTGTGGTTTTGATTTATGATTTCTTGTAAAAAATTTATATAGTGCATAAATATGGTGGATATTCACGTAAAAAATTGAAAATGTATTAGCTTATTTACGACGAAACCAAACTAAAGCTTTTAACCGTCCTACAATAGTTATAAGCCACCAACCCATCGTTTGTTTCTGTATTTCCACCTATTGAAACAGAAAGGGCTTTAAATATAAATGTAACCAAAAATCATAACTAAGTTATGAGCTCAAAGCTTTGTTGCCCAAAATTCCATTCGTTATTGACTTATGGCCTTAAATGGGTGGGATATTGCTTTTAACAAATATATATAGCCATTTACTTTAACCTGATTTTGTTATCAATGCTAAATGGGGAGGTGGAATTGACAGTTTAGAAAAATTTTAAATTTCTTAAGTTTAATTACAAATACCTATACTTTTAACATGTATTGTATTTCCCAAAGAAAGTTAAGGACTGAAGTCGTTTAAATTAATTTAATGAATAAATTACAATAATTTATCCAATTTGATTATAAACTATAATTATTATGAAACCAACAACCATTGTTGTATTTTCATGCAGGTTAATTGCGTTATAGTTATAGACATAATAGTTATATTTCATCGACCAGAAATAAGCTTATTATAACTACATTTTTATCATAAATGAACGGTGTCTTCTATTTAATTGAATTAGACTACTAAAAATATTTTTAAAATTCAGCATTTTAATTTCATTTTATCTTTTTACGAATTACAATGATTTTTTACTGAGCTAAGATTCGTTGCACTTAAGGTATGTCCCTTTATAATACATTCATTATAAATAAATATATTAAGATTTCTTAAAATATTACGTTTATTCAAACCTAATATAAAATACAGCTTTTAATACTAGATTTTCTTTTTAGACCGAAATGTACGGAGTGGATAAAAAAAAAACTGACCACATCAGGTTTAACCTAAAAAAAACTAAAAAGTAGTTATTTTGAACTATGTATAATATTATGATTATTTACGATTTAAACCAAACCTTGGTCTTATACATTTTACAATTAAACATATTCTATTATTAAAGTTTATTCATGCATATTTTAAAAACCACAAATTAAATTAATGTATGTAATGAAGCCATTATAATAACCTATGTTAATTAAATCGTACCGAAGGTTTGGTCATCAAACCGAACACAGCTCCGGAAATGAGTGGCTAGCTCGTTATAAGAGCTTTTTAATTACTTTGCGAAGGCTTAAAACATGAACTAAGATTAATAGAGACTTTGTCTACATTAAAATCGCCTTAACGCAGAGGTTGATAAAGTATGCAATTAACTGCTTTGCTGATTTTAACCACAAGTTTACTTTAATGACCTAGATAGCTTATATTTTATTTACTGGTCCTTATAAGTAATCTTATATATTCCACACCCATAAAGAGACAAAAGTTTTCTTATTTTAAATGATGCATATGAATTAAGATTTAAAAAGACTTTTATGTAGTAAATGATTTTATATTTTTTCCAAGAAGAAGATAATTTGCAATATAGCCTTTAGTAGTCTTCAATTGTTAAAATCATAACTAAAACAATCTAAACTAAAAAGTTTTATGATGGTCATTTTATTGTATAAAATGCATAAGAGGTTAAAATAAGTTTTGCCATAGTGAACTGTGTAGGCCTATACGCAGGATTTTTAATACCAATATCTTAATCATGAGTATCCTAACATACTACTGTGTTAATATACCAATTGGCTGTAAAATGAAATTGTGGCTTTTGCAACTAAAAGACTTGTTATGACATCTCTTATCGACGTAAATACTAAAATAATGGAGTAAGGATTTGAGAGAGTCACGGATAGCTGGAAGTGTCTTGATGGTTTAGGTCACAAACCTTACTTTATTTAGACTTTCTGATCCATTATGTTACACTTGACTTGGCCTATCCCGTTTTATTAGAGAGTAATTAAGATTGGAGTTTTACCTAAATCATCTGGAAATTTGTCACTGTCTTTTAATTCTTTAATACTTATGAAATGGCGACCATGCAACGTAGATATTTTAAGCCAAGTATGAATGGAGATGAGTGTAGGATGAGTGGCGCGATCTTGTAGCCTTGTTAGTGACCGACATTCCTTAGACACAGCTGTTAATTAAGTGTTAATAGCCCATACAGCTAATGGCAACTAAGGGACCTACAGTTTATAGTGGAATCCGAACCACATTTTTGCCTTGGTATATACGAATTGGTCCATTTATCAGAAAAGTACGGTGGATAGTCTAAGTACTCACTCGTGCGGACGTTAATCCACACCAGGGAGTATCGCATCCACAGTGCACGCTTATAAGTATCCACAATTCGTCACCTCCTAGTAGCTGGATTACAGGACGACGCCATTTTTTTCTAATTTACAAGTGCATAAGTGAATTCTAAGATCCCTTGATAGAATGCATACAATTTAAAAATCGAATACAGAAACTTTTCCTACTTCTTTAGAAGCCAAATCTTCTGGAAACCAAGTTTTGTTTAACGTACATCGTTCAAGTACCACAATCACGGTAGCGTCTTTTTTAACCCAACTAATGGTTTTTAGCAGGAGGATTTTATCTGTCTTCAAGCCATTGCGTGGTTGTGGAAATTTCCTAAGCAAATTACGTTTTCACCGTTTCGATAGAGGGAAACATACGTTGAGTATGTTGCTAGTAGTTAGCATTTTGGACTTTGGTGCGGGGGGAACGGGTTCAATTACCGACTCTTCCTCAAAAATTTGATGGATTTAGACGGATTTGCTCTAAAGTTTTTGATTGACTAAATGAGAAACACCCACAGGCGTAGACAAAAGCAAAAATAAGTTATAGCACACCATGAACATCTCATCCCAGTAGAGTTTAAATTGACCTACTAAAATACTGTAGATCATACAATACATTTCGCATTTCAGAAAAATATATATATATTTTTATTTACCATTTAAAGTTTAGACATACAATTTATCCATCTTGCAGCTATGTATATGTCTTGCCTTATTTACACACTTTAAATATGTTTATAATAATTTCACAAAAACTCAGTAATATTTAGTTAATACAAATACTAAGTGACTAAAATGTGCTTGGAGTTTTTCTTGTTACTACAAATTAACACCTTAGCTGTATACATAATATCCTAGTAATAAAATGAAAAATGTAATAGAGCCATTACTTTTGAAATGAAAAGACCTCAGGAAACAACTGTCAGATCAGAAACATTGTCTGATTGTTAACAAACAAGCAGGTATTGTATTCTGTATTGTACTGGTTACATTCGTTAACAAAAGAAATTTCAGACAGGTAATGTTTGCTTTAACAGTAATGGATTCTTTTTTTATTTGAACCTTTATTCAAATTTTTGAAATATCTTTGCTTGGATACATTTCGATTACAAAATGCATGCCGTCTGTAATACACAATTGGGTTTTTGTATTCGTTTGGAATTATTCAGCAATACTTTAGTATTTACTGACATTTTTGAATATTACATTTTAATTAATGTATGACGAAATTTCGGGTTGAGAGACGAAATTAGATTTTAAAGTACGTAATTGTCGTCTCACCTGAAATTCTGTCACACCTTAAATTTGTCCAGATAGCTTAGCCTACAATGAGATAGTCCAGGACTCTAACGTGTTCGTTAATTAATTATCGTTTCGAGTTTATTGGCTCAGAATATTAAATACAACAATAATGCATACCATGTTAAGCTTACCTTTAACAAGTGCTCATCATAGCCACTCGAAAAATATGTGAAGTTAAATTTAGAATTTTGAATAACCTATGATGAATGCGAATAACCTAATTAATTAGAAACTTAACTTAAACGAGACTCGGTCGTTATACTTGGTAATCACCAAAGTAAACGTGTCGGGGGAAATTTAACTCGGTTGAGCACCAGAGTCGATACGGGGTTTCTTAAACCAAACTTAAGCAGGACGTTCAGGGTAACGGAATAAGTACTACGGATATCGTTCTGGCAACTTAAATGATTTCCGTAGCTGGTTAAAAACAAAAGGTAGTGTGCTCGGACGTGAAAAGGCGTGCGGGTTGCGCGCGACTGCGGCACGATAAAATAAAAATAATAAAACTTCTGCAAAAATAAGAATAAACAAAATAAACTCGGTAGCACACTAACCTGATGTCTTAGGACTATACCAGGAACGGGGGAAATCTATAACAGACAAGAATTTAGTACGTTAGGACTGTTGGATTTATCTCCAAACAGCAAGCGTGTCTCGACGGTTTGGTAGCGGGTGGACAACTGACCATGAGGTCTGCTCTTCTGGTCCTTCTTCGCCATCGCCCCTGGCGGCGGGGTAGGTAACTAACTATCCCCTCTACGATGACGTAGGACCTCTGCCCCTACGATGCTGCTGACAACGCGGGCGCGGCTTACCTCGAACGTAGAAAATTATTATATCATAAAATAAAAATGGGTTTTTACCCCTTGACGGGTTTTGGGTCGTTACAATGTGTTAAACCAATATACAAATAAAGACATGTTTCCACTTTTTTCTAATTTTATCTTTTTTATACGCAAACTTAGTTAGAATTTAACAAAGATTGTCTATAACAAAATATGTACTGTTGAGGTAACATACTATTGTCTTTTGGCAACCATTCTAGAATATTTTAAAAGCTTCAAATGGTTGTAAAATTAATCAATTCTTAAAAATGAACCTTAATCTATTGAAACTATATCAGCGATTCTACCTCAAATATATTAAATAGACCTATGTAACATACAAACTTAACAAATTTGGGATCAGCACCAAAATCACTTTTCATTTGTTTTGTTAAGTAAATATCTTGTTTTTTTCCTAAGATGATGGGCACGAGCCCAGGATTGTTTTTCACATTACTTCAGGCTAGACCTAGGGGTTTCGGCATTATCGCTTAAATAAAATCCATTGGTGATTTGTCGATATTTGAACCCAGGACCCAGGGACTAGTCCCGTAATCTTACCACTACACAAGCTCGCTACCCAAATCTAAATATTAATAGAAGCTAGTTTGATACAAATGTTACAATATTATTCAAATATTGTTCAGTCATGTTAATCCATCTATTAAAACAGATAATTCTAAAACATTAATTTTGGAAACTGTAATTAGATTTTTTTTGTAAAAGTCCAATACAATATTGGTCAACGGAACGGAAATAGGAAAAAATACAATCTTATCCAATTTCTAGATACCAGTTCTGGATCCACCCCTACAAACAAACACCGACTCACTATCAAATGATAGTGATATCGGAAATGAAACTAAATAACATGTTTTTCTCTTAGTCACAAGAGTATTTTTTTAACCTTTTTAACAATCTTAAAACAATAAAATATTATTTAGTTTTTCGTTTCAAATTATACAACTTTTGTTTATATATTTGACAACAGTGAATGAACGATGATTACGTTATACCAGCATTAAACTGCCTAAGGGTTATCCAACATTGGATTATATGAAGATTTAAGAAATATATACTTAAATAACCATTATTGAATAACTTATTTATTTGCCGTTTGTTGAATAATTTATTTCACTACTTATATGATCATATATAATTTATATTATAACGCAAACAACATCTAAAAGTTATGCCTTGGATGAAAATACCGAATTTATGCTACCATTATGGAATTAAATCTTATGTACATATATATATATATTTATATATATATGTATTTGTGTGTGTGTGTGTGTGTTTAGTTAATTAAGGAAATATAAAATTATATTTGTTGAGTCTCAATGAAAATACTTTTCATTTGGAAGATGAAGTTTCACCGCGCTTAAAGAACAAAGTATCTTCTAATACTCTTAGCTCTCCAGAATTGCATCGTAATTATCATGTACATAATGACTAAATGTCTAGTGACTTGCATTGCATTGTATTGAATTGTATTGTATTGTATTGTACTGTATTGTATTGCATTGTATTGTATTGTATTGTATTGTACTGTACTGTATTGTACTGTACTGTATTGTATTGCACTTTATTGTATTGCATTCCATTGTACTGTTTCGTATTGTATTGTATTGTATTGTATTGTATTGTATTGTATTGTATTGTATTGTAGGAGAGGCGAGCTCAGAGTTCCGTAACGTCAACTAAGGCTTGTTGTGCATTTGCATGCCCTACTGGCCACTAACTAGGCAAGCCTTTACCCGTGTCCTTGTCTATGTGCAAGAGCTTTTCCCCAATGCTAACGTCTGGTTCATCACCTGACTGCTTTACACCAAACAGAGCCCTTATTCTAGCGTCTGAGGTGCTTTGAATTCTCAATGGACCAGATCCAAAGTAGACACTCCTGATTTTCATTAATGATTCCAAAAGAGTTTAGGTGAAGAGTGTTTCCTGAAAAGACCGTGTCCAGTGTCCAGTGCCAAGAGCAAGCACCTGTTTCTTTTACTAGCTTTTATGAACAAAAGAAGTTTATTCTATTAACATTCGGATTTTTATCTTTGCATTTTTTTCATGATATGATTCAATTTATTAAGCTGCTAACTGTACAAAGTTACCTTAATATCCTAAGTGCACAGCAATAAAGAATAATTTCAAATTGATTTGATTTAAACATTTACATAACATTTGTATTTAACTCGACTTATCCTTAGCCTGTAAGATAATGTAATCTTGGTAATAAAATGTTAAATCAATGTTTGAGTATGTTATAATAACTACAATCTTAAATATTAGTCACATTAACGTTTGCAAGCAATGCAAAAGTTGTACCAAAATCTTTACTAAATCTACCCAATATGTTCAAAACAAATATTAGATTTGATTATTCTGAATATATTTTGTACCTTGCAAGCTGTTACGAAGGCTCTTGTCTTTAGATATTTGCAATTCAATGAACCGAAAGGGCCCAATCTGTTGCTCGTTTTGCAACCAACTCGACGGATATACCAGTATCGGATCTAATATAAGTTTTTCTCAGTAAAACGTTCTATCTATTGGGAATGCAAAAAATAAAAGTTTAACTAATTTCCCACAGTATACTAAATAATTTGTATTTATTTTTATTAATCTTTTTGATGTGTGCTATGTAAAACCTAACGAAAACTCCTGGATAAACGTTATTATTTCGCAATTTTATCATTATTTATTGATATCGAAACTTAAATAAGGTTTCTAATATCGATAAATTAGTGCTGATTTTCCTAGAGGATAAACGATGTGATCGGAGATTTGGTTTTATTTTTGAATCGTTTTAATAAAAATGAATGATTTAGTTAAATGATGAATGATGTATGTAAATGTTCTATTTCTAAACTTATTCCCCTGGAGTTATAACTATAACAGGTGTTATATTTCGGTTAGAATATTTAAATTGATCGAGTTTCATTATTACATTAATGTAAACCTGAATAATTTAAATTTACAAAACCATTAAACTAAGTGAATTACTTGCAACCTAGCTTATAAGCAGACTTTACTTGACATGAAACTGAGTAAAATGATTGATAAAAGCTACTATAAATGTTTCTACAAAAATCTTCTTATTAGGTTAATTTTAAATTGTGGTATTGTTTTAGAATTTGATAAAGAGGACTCTCAACTATTGTGTAGAACCTGGTGTGTATAATTAGGTGAAAAATTTACTGTCACTTAATCTTAATTTCTCCCCGATTGATGGTTTACCTAAGATAATAATCACAATGTATCCAATTTTAGTCTTTTACAATAAAATTATAATGCTCTTGGCAATAATTTCAGATTTTGGATGGCTTTATTTGCGCAAACCAGATGGTTGGTGCTATGAAACTTTAAGTGGTACATAAATCCCTACAAACAAGGGGTCTTGCAGATGCGTTCCGTTTATCAGATTTAGTACTACTTTAAAAAAGTATAAAAGAGTTTTTTTTTCAAAGCTATTGCTTAAACTTTTTAAAACTATGTTACATAAAAAATTTTACAAAATTAAAACCAATTGTTTTATATGCATATTAATTATTATCAAATGATAACTTTGGAACACCAAGATAGAAATGTAAATTGGTTGCTTTATAATAAAATCTTACAAATTTATTCTTAACCAATGTTTTCATTTGTATTTGTTAAGTTTATACGCATCTATGGATGAAACGATGCACTAGAATATTTCAAATGACTGATTTGAAATCCGACACATTTCCTTCATTACATACAGATATACATGATTTTATAGAGCAAATTTCATAAGTCTTTATTATACAGGGTGAATAAAAAGTCAAGACCCCCCAATCTAATATTTTTCCAAGTAAATATACAGAGATATCCTTTTGGGGGTCGTGCAATCTTAGCAGGAAGTTTCATTTTATGATTTTGAAACTTTTGAGTCTCCCCCCAAAAGGCCTTTGGGGGGTAACTCAAATATTTTAAATGTAAACCCCCTTCAACACCTCATTTAAAAGTGTTTACAAAAACTTAAAGAATGGTGAAAACTAGAGGTCGCTATCTCTTCTCTGTCCAAAATTGTAGCCCGTCAAAGGTTGTGGAAAATCAATGGTAAAATTGGTTCGTAATTGTAATATTGGCTACCATTTTGGATAGAGAAGAGATAGCAATTCAAAATGGGGTGTCACTTGATGGGGTTTTACATTAAAAAATTTTTAGTTGCCCACCTAATCCCCCCTTTTGGGGGGACACTCAAAAATTTTAAATGTAAACCCCCATTTAGTGACACCTCATTTTGAAGCGTTTACAAAAACTTAAAGAGTGGTGAAAACCAGAGTTCGCTATCTCTATGGTAGCCAATATTACAATTACGAACCAATTTTACCATTGATTTTCCACAACATTTGATGGGCTACCATTTTGGTCAGAGAAGAGATAGCGACCTCTAGTTTTCACCATTCTTTAAGTTTTTGTAAACACTTTAAAATGAAGTGGTATACGGCATTGGTATACTTTATAAAATCGATAAATGCTATTTAAACAAGTCGCTTGCACACAGCAAAAGCTCTTTGTTACACTGA
The DNA here is from genome assembly GCF_028750875.1 of Macrosteles quadrilineatus. Taxonomy (NCBI): domain Eukaryota; kingdom Metazoa; phylum Arthropoda; class Insecta; order Hemiptera; family Cicadellidae; genus Macrosteles; species Macrosteles quadrilineatus. Next base: position 17,961,530 of record NW_026542599.1, read on the forward strand.
TTAATATAACTGCCTGTGGTACAAAAAACTTTTAAAGAAAAAAGAGGTTTCCAAAAGATTATTTCTTCATATTTTACTGCATTTGGATTTTTGTTCTAGGCAATTAACTAATATCTTGTAAGTAACACTAGTGAGGGAATGGTATTGCCACCTATTACTCTTGTTAACACGAACAATACCACTTGACTAAATATTAAATAAACATGGAATAGATATTGTACTGTTATTTACATAGTAAATATTCTATTTATACATCTTTAGGGGTATGCCTGAAGGGCTCGCTGTTATTGTAAATATAATATGAACTACTAGCTTATGAACTATCAAGTGATTTTAAACCTATATCAAGTATGTTGTTATGTTTAAGATATTATAATTTTTTCAATAAGTTATAATGTGTGTAATTGGAAAAATTTTTACTTTTAAAATAATAAAAAATACCATAATTTAAAACTACTAACACCAATACATTTTAAATATGTTTGAAATACATAAATTGAAAACAAAAAAATTCCGGAGTTAAATAATTTATTCAGAGAGGGTTTTTTTATAAAAAGAAACACCTTTGAAGAACCTTTATTATGTACAAATTTAAACTTGCAATAGTTTAAAAGGGTGTAACATTTTACTTGAATGCTTGTATAAAAATATAACCCATAATTCCGTATTGAGTAATGTGAAGATATGTCACATGGAAACTGATAACTTTCATGTATATCACATTTGCTGATGTAGGAACCCAACCTGACATAGTTGTCACTCTGAAGTCACTTTCTGCTGATGCTGATGGTGGTTTCCTAAATCGTTTCTGAAAAGGCATTTTGTATATTAAGTTTGGTTAGTGGAGCCAACCTTTGAAAAGAATTTATCTTTTTTGTTTTGATGTATTAAATATGTGCATACATTGAATGGAATTTATAAATAGATAAAGGTTGATACAACAGAGGAAATGGCTGAATTTTAAATTATAAATTGCTAATAAGGGGTACATTCTCTATAATAAAGAGTGAAAAGATATTTATTTACACGACATTCTTTTAGTATTTATGTTATGGGTGTATTTTGATGGAATTTGGCAAATTTTTTTTTATATACCAAGTTATATACCGTTTAATAAAAACCCACCGTACTACTTTCCCTGTAGCAGCAAACCTAAGTAAATAATAAAATTAATGTTATTCAAATAGAAAATAAATCAGAAAATTTTCAGTAAATATTTTAGTAATAATCCAGCCTTGTAAATGGTAATTCACTGTATCTGCAGGTTTGCTGCGGGGGAAGAATTATTTGTTTATTAGGTTGGTGTCACAGAGCAGAAACAAATTTATTTTCTGCTCTGTGGGTGGTGGCCTCGAGCCGGCACAGAACCAGGTGACCTGTACTGATCAAAACTAATAGCAGGTACCTGTATCCGAACCCTCGCCATCGCTGACTTGGGCCCGAAGACCGTGGTGCTACCTACTGAGCCACCAAATCACATGAAAGTTATTTGTTTATTACCAACTTGATTGAATTTCTAAACATGCTTGGAAAATTTCAGATGTTAAATTTAAAATTAATTTATATGATTAAAAAACTTTTATTTATTAGCTGTAGCAGTAAATCATTCTTGCTCCGGAAATGAAACACGGCAGCAGGAAATTGGCTTGTGGGTAATTTCATAGCTGCTGCACAACTCCTACAAAGATCTGCAACGCAGATGGGAAGGGTAATTTTGTTTTAATCTTATGTATTTTTGACTATGTTTTACGAAACGGCTTAGTATGGCATGACTTATCTCGTTAAATGTTTTGAAGTTCCTTAGTTTTTTTCTTTTTATTTTGTTATTTAACAAAAGTCACGGAAGTATATAATGTATTTTTAGTACACTAATTTATTCAATATAAAGATAAGGCTTAGCTATTATCCAAAATTGTTGACCGTATATAGCTTAAAATACCTGCCAAAATATTACTTCAAGTATACCTTCTTGACCGTAAACTTGTTACGTTAAAAGATTTTTATAAAAACAATTTTTTAAAGTAGTGTTTAACGTTTTAATAACATATAAAATACAATTCCACAGATGGTATAGTATTGTTCTTAAAAGATAGTTTACAATAAAATTACATCATTTGAAATAATTTGGTAGAAAGATGTAATAAACTTATCTTGAATCTTTCCTGTCCAAAAGGAATCGAAAAATTTACAGGGTTCTGTATAAACCTAAATAAAGTATAAAACCAGATCACGTATTTGATTACAGACCAAAAAGATACAAAGACACACAGATATTTTGTGTGTCAGACTACACATATTGGCTTGGATCTCGGTACTGCCAATTTACATTTCTCAGTATTCAGGTTTTGTGCTCAGATACAATATTTTGTGTCATCCATTCACAACAAATAATACAGCACTCTATTTAAACTATTGAAATTATATGAAAAATATTTCCTTCTTAGTACAAGCCTTTAAATGTATACTGTGTGTCAACTAAGTGTGGAAACAAAACTGTATTTTTGTTAAAACCAAATGGAACAGAAATGTTATGTTGAATGAACTGAAATGCTATGATTGATTTGGTTCTACAATCTTTTACATAAACATATTTGTTAAACCCCCTAACAGAGTAGGAGATAGGGGGTGATTTATATTGTAGTAATAGCAACCCATTTTCATTTTGGAGGGTTTCTCAAGAGAAATACAATGACGCAACCCGGGGCTAAATATCTCACCCCTAGAAATCTGGTCTCGTATGACACTCCAAATTTTGAATTTGTGAAATTGGCACATTTTGACATCCATCAAGTTTTGTCCTTCTTGTCATTTGGCAAGGGGTAAGATATCCTCCTCGGATCTGCGTTGTTCTATTTCTTCTGACAATCCCTTTAAATTAGGGCTCACTCAATATAGGTTGCAATAAAAACAAAATAAGTATAGATCCGTGTGATGATCAACTATTTTCTTTACTTATTATACTTTGGAAATAACCGTCAAATAGTTACATGATTATATCACGTAATTTGAGGTTTATACGATGTAGTCCTTAATGTTTACATTCTGTTGTTTACAAACATAACTTAAAATGTCGTGGATTACCAGCGTTTTCAAACAAATTTTAAGGTTATCGAACCGAAAAATGTACCATTTTTTCAGAATATGAAGTTACCTGAAAATGACTATTTTGCTGACGATTTAGAGAACCAAAAACTGGTGCTTTTCGGACAGTATGATAAAAATAATATTTTTTGTACAGTAATTAACTAGAATGTATTTGCATAACTCAATAATTGTTTCATGGTTTGCTTTAGAATTTATAAAGAGTATTCGATATTTTAACAAAAAGAACGGCATTTCTTCTTCAATGTTTCTACTATAGAGATAATTTAACTCTACAACCACCACACTAACTGAAAGATTAAAGCATAACTAGAATTGTAGAATATTAATCTTAAATATGTAATATGTAGGCAACGGTTTTTTGCCAACTGCGTCTAGATGCTATAAATCTAAAGGTTAATGTTCCAACTAACTTGCAAACTTTATCTACACTTGCTGTGTACAAATCTTGTTTCTTGATTTAATTTTGTTTAAGAAAATATCCAAATGAAACAACACTTAATAAATAAATAAGTTATATTTGTACAGTTGTTAGAATTAAACTAATATTGTTACGTAGGAATAACTGTAATTTCTCCTAATGATTGTTTCATGTAGTTAAATTTACTCGTTTAAGAAAAGTAGGTCTATATTAACAGTTAGCTCATAATTAATTTACAACTATGATATATACATATTTGACGATGACTTTAAAACTAGAATCTTAAGACATGGCCTTCGATTGTGATCATTATTTTAAATATTATGTATAAAAAGATTTGAGTATCAAAGGTACAATGTTTGTCTTAAAACCGATACGGTTTTTATATCTTATCGTTATAAGTTTTAAGTTTTTGTTATTTTAGTTTTGGTTGGAAGTGCATGTTACTATTGTGGACTCTGTATATAAAAAGAATATTGTGCAGATGATTTAAAAACAATAAAAGACTACCAATGAATATTTTAAAATAATAATTTACGTTTAAATATATTTTTTTTAATACTCAGGTCAGGTTTATTTAAAATTACATATTGTTATAACATTAAGTTATAATTATATCATAAAATCCTAACATTTATTATTATTCGTATAGGCTACACGCACAAAATGACTGGAATCATATAGTTATTTGGAAATCATACGATTGCTCGTTTATTCCTAGGTAATAATTTTATTTATGCACGCATTAACAGTTTACATTTCAACCGAATCATTTAAAAAATAACATTGATTTTCATTTCGGATATTAATTTGAAAATCAGCTTGATATAAATTTTAATATTGGACTAATATAACCTTACATATTACTATTACTAAATCATGTATTCATTTATTGTGAAACAAAAATTAATTACAAAAAAATATACTGAATATAATATTTGTTTTTGAGTTTTACTCTTGAAAGTTTATTTTTCTTCATATAATTTACTAATACGATGGGTAACCAATAAATTTAATTTTGCAGGTCGAGTTATTGTATACAGCCAATACATTTTCTTTACACATCAGTATTCAGACTACCATCTACTAATGAATTGTGAACCTACCAATGACATACTGCATATACGTGTATGTTAGCTTTACACAGCAACGCTTTTAGTCTGAGCCAATTTACTAAGTGAGTTTAAACCTATACACTGTATACACTTTCATAATGTAATGGGCCTTTGAATGTACTGCTTTGATATAAAAGTTGCCTACTAAGATTACAAAAACTTAGTAAACTTATTTCCAAGTGTACCCGTACTAAGTGCCTTATAAAAACACGCAGTTTTGTGGTGTTTGGATGGAATACTGGAGTGTGTCAAAGTAAAATGAGTGCGGAAAATTCAAATGAGTTCTGCAAAAGTAAGTTAATTCAGGGCAAGGAAGGAATTTTAGGGCTATGTCAAGTATCTGTATAATACATTTTTGATTAAGATACATACATTTTTAACCCTAGACAAACCAGGTTGCCAGTAATGGAATACCCAATGTCACAATCCCAATAAAGTAGGCAGCAAGAAAAAGATTAATAAATATAGTTTTTGCTGAATCAACTAACATTTAAATTCAGACTTTGACTAATACACGTTAAGATTTGTCAATTTCGCTGAACGTGGCGAATACTGACACATTAATTATTTAAATAGACGTTACAAACGATTATTATGTATGATTTAAAGCCTAATTTGTGTATTTCAAAATTCAACCTCCAACACCCCCTTGAACTATAATTAAAATTTAAAAAATGGTAGATGATGAAATGAGATATTTGAGTTGATTAAGTTCTTCCTTACCTAAGTACCAGTTCTCTCCCGGTACTCAACCACTAGTCTAATGTTAACGAACTGTTCAAGGGTAAAATGTTGGAGAGCAGCGTTTCCACAATATTGTTTATTGCAGCTGTAAGGTAAATGAAGCATTAAATGTTTTGAAAATTGTATTTATGCAGTGAAAACTTCGATAGCAATGTTTTGTTATTTTAGTTTTTCATCATAATAACACCATCTGCAATTCTTACCAAAATATAGTTCGGATCTTTTTGTAGCCTTTTTATTAGGTGTATATATTTTTTTTGTAAATGTCTGAAGTAAAATTTGGATTTTGTTATAGAAATTACTGAAACCTCAACTCTGGTCAAATTGCTTAAAGGATTCAAATTAGATCATCGTACAAGCTATTAGAATCTTCTAGAAACAGTCAAATTCATGTATGGTAGATGAGGGGAAAGGGGGAGTATTTAAAAGAACACGTGGTGTATTTTGTCAGTAAGGTTTGGAATACGTAATTTTTTTATGTTGGTTTCTGTTACCAAAAATTTGGGGCCCATTAAACTAAATGGTACTATAACTCAAAGTGGAGAAAATATGTAAAGTTATGTAAATCAAGAAAAAAGTAGAATTTTAAAAACGAATACATAAAAGATTTGAGCAAAGAAAAATAAGGAGAGAAGTTAATTTTAGACAAGAGTAACTAAATGTGTAAGTTTTTAATTGTAAGCGAAAAAATATTTTTTATTCATCTTGAAGATTGTTATTACTTCTACGCTACATTTTGAATAAGTTGGATAAATAATTAGTTAATACAGGCCTACAGTATTAAAACTTACCCTGTGGCCCTTTGCAACAGTAAGTTAAAAATTCAAAATATCGCATAAAAGGTTCTTTAGCTCTACATATATACTGTACTTAGTTCAAACAATATATAAAATGTGTTGTCCTTTGCCGTCAAACTGCTTCTGAAAGCAGCCTGTCCAAAACAATTTAAAAACCTTTATGTCACGCCTCCGGGGCAAAAGAAAATCTCTTACTCCTAGTCAACACAATTTACATGTTTTGATCAAACATTTTTGACTTTAATCTTCTTACATTATCTTATGTTATGTAGTATTAGGAAAAATAATGGTGAACTACGCATTTCAAAGAAATTACAAAACATATTCTAGTCACTAATTACTTAGTGACACTCGAATACTTGTATTTAGCTATTTGTGTTTAGTTAATTTAACTTAATTTGAGTTAATTTAAATTAATTTGAGATAGTAGATACTGTGTCACATCTTGTAACTTGAGAGTTTATGAGAGTTATAAAAAACAATGTTTGACGAAATATAAAAATCTGTGATTGCCTTTATTTGTTTACTATCAAAAACTGAAGTTAAATTAAGGTTGTATACAAATTAATATGTTTCATAAATACACATTTCTTTGTTTGGCTTATGATGAAACTAAACAATTAAACACCTAGTACCAAATCATAAGTACACTTGTACTTAGGAAAGCTTTAAATTACAACTCCGAAGAAAACTAATGTACAGTATAGTACATCCGTTTCTGTTTGGTTGGACAAATTAATAACATTGGTAACGATTATTTTTAGATGCATAACTAAGAAATGCTGTGTAATATTAAATATGCGTTGTTATTTAGATGCGTTTCTCATAACTTCCGTAGGCATCAACAATGTTTACATCTCATAAATGTTAAATTCAAAACCAAATAATTGAAACTGTATTAGCCAAAAATGTATTCAGTTCAGCTTGTTGGAATCAATATAAATGAATACACGTGAAGAGGAATAAGTATCACATGTTGGATATTACGTGTCTAAAATACAAATAAAATAAAATACGGTGTCTGATGCTGTCTGTCAATCTCATTTTTATGGGATTCTGCAGTCTTTTGTTTTTGATTGTTATTAAAAGAACGGTAATGTTTCATACTACTGTATTTTGTTCTAAAGCATGTATATTTCATTAATCAAGTTAGTTTCGTCTTAAATTTAGTTAAGTGAATGTTGTATTTCTTGATACAATTACTAATGGTAAGTAAAAATTGTTTGCATTGTATACATCAAGCAATATCTTGTTTCACTTCAACTATCATCATGCAAAGCTTATATAATCGCAAATTATGCAAAATTTATTTCACTGCCAACATGTTTCGGCAATGAAATATTTATTTACCTGCTGTAGCCTACTAGCCACTATTATTTGTAGAAATGGATCAATATAAATTAATTTTAGGAATAATAAAATAAATCCGGATTAAATCAAATCTTTTCACTCTAGACAAAACCATACACATCCTGTTGCTATAAAAATAAAAGTAAAAAAATCTTAAGTCAGTTTTTGTCTTTTAACTAATAACATATCATATTTCATGCCACCCTTTGCTCAGTATAAGAGACAATGACAAGCTAATGAAAGAAAGTTGTCAGTTTGCTGATATAGTTTATTTTAAATTCCATATTATTTATTTTCTTTTATCAAGTTAAATACAGAATTAATTTAAACTTAAGCCTCTATTTACTTAATTAAATGTATGTGACGCTAAATGTTTGAAATCCTTAAAAATAGTACGATCAACAAACTTGCAAGTAAGTTTTATAATGGCCAACATTTATTTTTTACGATGTGCTCTTTGGCAATTACGAGAATGATATACAGACTGATGAGGGTTCTCTTCCTCTATACTTTAGGTTTTTTTTTAATGACCAGATGTTCCTAAGAGTAATATACTAATATTATAAAAGAGAAAGTTTGGATGTATGGATATATGTATGTTTGTGACAAGTAAACGCGAAAAAATACTGGTCGGATTGGGCTGAAATTTAGTAGTATGATAGCTCACATTCCCGATTAACATATAGACACATTCTTATCTTAAAAGTCCTTTCGGGCTCCGCCCCAGTGGCTCTGGAGTTTCCCATGTTAACCTTATGAGTAATCGTATTTAAAAGGAATAAAAGAATTTTGTCAGCTGTTTCAACTACACAAGTTGGTTCTATGATATTGAGTAGCATTAAAAAGTTACAAGGTTTACCAACAGCTTGCAGTACTATTATTTTTTTACATTTATGACAACAGCTATCCTATTAAGGCCATAAAGGAATTTTTTTTTTTTTGAAAGGCTTATGTGTAACTATTTTATCAACAGATGTAAAGATCAAATTGGTTCTATTTCGTGTTCTCTTCCCGTTGCAAAGCACGGATACAACAGCTAGTTTAAATATATTTTATATATGCAAGTATATTTAGAAATAAGATGCATTATAACTTGTACAAATGGTCAAATGTTTAGTTATATGTATAATTTATCCTGGCTAAACAAATATTGTATTTGTTTTACGCATTGTGGTTCTTAAAAAAAGTAATTACTAGTGTTTTATTTTATTTACAAGTTTGTATGATTATTAACTGACTAACAAGACTACCTGGAAGTCTGGTTTTGTTCTTTTCAGGCCTCACAAAACGTGATTGTAAATGTTAGTAATTGATTCTTCTTGTGTGTGTTATGTATAATTACGGCAAGTGCTTAGTAATTATGTTTGACAAAAAAAAAGGATTTGAAAATGGAGTTGAAATCCCGAAACTAGTAACCCACTGGAACATATAGAATTGTCAGTGACCTTATTTATGTAAGATCAATGTTTAACCAATAGCGACGAAGTTTTCTGATAATATTCAGGAAGGTGAGTTGAAAGCTAATGATATTATCATTTTTTTCTAGATGAGTGAAAATAAATTAACTATTCCAATCAAATATTAGTTTACATTATTATTTACTTGAGCATTTTTCTTAATCTTGATACGTTAGACGTTTTACTGGATTCATATATTATTTTATTATCATAAAACTATGTTATTTATGAATAAATGCATACAAAACAGTCATCGGCATCATATTTTCAGATTTTAGGTACAATATATTAATATATCAATAAAATGATTACACTGTAAATGATTAGAAAAACGATAACCTTATTTTCAATTGAGTGAGGGGCTACATGGCTAAGTCATAACACATAGATCTTTATCCTGTAATTTTTTGTGACGATTAAAATAGGGAGAGGAAGTCTACGGCAGATTTCTGGGGTTTTCGGAAAGTATACGATTCTCTAGCCTTGTTAGTATATGTGTTCCTTTAAGCAGCATTCAAACTTAACATTGATGATTGTAAGATGGAAAACATAATTAAGGTAAAATAGTGTAATCAATTAAACTAATTCAATTAATTTCAGGTGTATAGGTTTCACCTATAAAACATATATATTGTTTTATAAATTCTAGAATATTATCTACAATTTATTAAATATAAAATGAGTAGAAGGAATTCTAATAAGGATATATATCACAGCTGGAGGTGTTGGTAAGGAAGGGAGTTTTTGTTGTCAGCAGCAGAAGAAACGTTAATCAAATATCGACTCTTTGCTCTCATACTAATTTATTATCCTCGGAACAGAAAGCTGATTCGACATCTTTCCAAATTAATCTAGCTGCTACATCATAAAATGCTACATTTGAATTTAAGGAGAAATCATGATAAATGTGGTCAAAAACTAATGTGGTTTTGAATCAAAACTAGTTTGAAAATCTTAAAAATAATTGCTGATGAACTAAATTAAAAAAAAAAAATTTCGTATATAATCATATAATATTAGATAACAGTATTATAACAGCTGAAAGTTTTTTTTAGGGAGGGGGGGCTCAATTACACATCATTTACTTACTTGTTGAATTTCGCTGAATCTCTGACAAGACAAAATTTAATATTCCCCATTAACATGTATGCCTGTGCAAAATATCAAAAATAGTTTTTACTTCACCAAAATTGCTCTGGAGTTTCCCATGTTTACCTTATGGGTATTTATATTTTGAAAAGAATCGAGGAATCTTTTTCAGCTTAAGATTAAAAGTTACACAGTGCGGCACTATATTTGTGTTTTAATTTCTAAAATAGGAATAACTGCATTCTGACAACGCAGTAGAAAGCAGTCTTAGGGTAACTTCTGGACTAGGGGCTTTATAAATAATTAACTTACTAAAAATTCTCTTTGTAAATAAATAATCATTTTTTTTACTTAATCAAGTTTTCAAAATTAAACTAGAAAATACAACAGTAATTAGAAGGAGCTGGAACAAATTCCAGTGAAATCATGTCGTCGACTTTAATAATGTATTCCTTAATCGAACCAAAAGTTGAAATTAGTTGCATGTTTGTATCATAGTAAAAAACTGTACCGAACAAGTTGATACGTTTGATCAAATCCTGCTTAATTTGATTACCTTGCCTAAGATTGAACAATATTGGTGTATTTCTAATAGTTATTACAGCGGTTAAATAAATTAGTAATTCACTTAATGCCAACACGTTTATGACTTACTTTATTATATATTTCTGCGAGATACGTGGTAAGTTTTGCGCTAACTTAATTCTATAGTTCAAAAACTAAACAACGTCGTGTTTTAAGTATGCAACGCGATCATTTTTTACATACCATAAGGAATTATTTTAGCAAATTAAAATATTCACTAACATTTTAAAACAAAAACATAGTTAATTAATAATAAATAAATTGTTTAGTATATACAAAATAGTATAATGCACTACCGTTTTTATTGCAATATAAAACAAACAACTGCAGAATCCCATAAAAGTGAGATTGGCAGACAATAACGTCGTATTTTGTCTGATTAATCTTGTCTGTATTTTAGACACGTAGTATTAAACATGTAACACTGATTTAACCTAATCTGTTTTCATTTAGGTTAATTTCAAACATCTGAATTGAATACATGTTTGACTATCAGAGTTTCAATAATTTGGTTTTGAATCCAAAACTATGAGTAATGAACATTCTAGACATCTGAGGAGATTCATAGAAATATTTTAATAAAAAAAAAACGTAAATTCTTAAACTAACTGTACATTTATACATAGCCAAACCTTAACTGATGGCATAAACCGTAATAAAAGTACAAAAGAATAAATAAATAAAATTGCCAAGCATCAATTTGTACCACCTGTTTTGGTTTACCCTATAAAGCGCTGTTTTACTTATGTTATATGCTATTTATGGTTATATCCTTGCAGGCAAAGCCACGAGTATAATCTCATATCTTATAAAGTTTCATTTGCCACTAAACTAAAGACTTATCAAATATTAATAAAGTCAAACCAAAATAAAATAATTACCATTCATTTATACATTTATTTATCAACGTCCATTCTAATCCACATAAAAAACTACGAAAAGTAAGAAGAAAATAGGTCTAATAAAACTTAAAACATATATATTTACCCTATACGGGTTTACATGACAGTAAATATATATGTAAACATGACGGTAAATATGACAATAGTAGTAGATTTCAATTGTATAGTATAATGATGATATGAGCCTAATAGGCGCTTGTGATGCTGATTAAGAAGTTATTATAAAACTAAAATAACTTCCTAATCAGCATATAACGTGATATACGTTTTACGAAAAATTTATAAAGTACGTCTAAACACTTGACTTGGATGTTTCAAGAGTTACTTTACATATATTTATTTACTTTCCGTAAAGAAAATACTATAACGTCGTAATTATTAAAATATGCAATAACATTTAAAACATAAAAACAATAATTCTTATTCTTATATTCCATTTTAACTATTGCTACTGATTAAACCCTTCTTGTTCTTAAAGCCTAAAACTCTCAAAGAATTAAACTCATTTAGTTAAAGACAAAAAGTTACAAAACTTCTTTGATTAAAAGTTACTTTTAGCTATTCATCACAAAGATTTAAGATAAGCGTCTTGAAGAAATGCTATATTTTTTTGTATTTATTCTCACATCTTATCCCATTTTAAGTTGTTTATCTGTAATGTTATATTACGAATGCTAAAATACAAATAAGTTAGATATGTAATTTTGATAGAATACAGTTTTTCTACTGACCTCGAAGCAATAAAAGACCGATTATGACGTAGAAGATGTTATCCTGCATTACACGCCCACTAGCTTTATACTGACATTGAAGTTACAATGACACTAGTTAATGGTTTTGAGATAAATCAATAGTTATTTGTGCAACTAGTGAGAAAAGTGAGCAATTGACTCACTCGAGAGCAATCCTTACTCACGAGCCGTAGGCGAGTGAGGAATGGTTTCTCGAGTGAGGCAATTGTACTTTGAACTCGAGTTGCACATTATACTTTTCCTACAGTTACCATAAAACAGATAAATTGGTGAAGAAACATAACCTATTTTTACACAGAAGTGAACTTTTAATATAAAATTCAATGTGAAGTGACAAATACAACAGTACAACAGCTGACGAGCTGATTTACAGCCAGTGCTGCCAAAGTATTTTGCGCGCACGCGACGTTGCCTGCATGTTACGCGCTCACTATTTCGTGCCTTCACGTTGCAAATCTGGAGTGAGACAAAGTAATTAGAGTGAGACAATGTTAACATTGTCTCACTGATGAGTGAATTGGCCACTTTGCTTTCTCAAATGAGTGAGAGAACATGTACATTGTTAGGTAACTGTAGGAAAAGAAAGTTAAATATATGTGAAATCCAGATGGAAAAGAGTTGTGCACTTAAGCCTCCTTATAACACACATGACTTTTGTTGAAAAAATCATACAACATATAAAATACTTTTATGTTGTCTAAACTGGTTTTACACAGCTAAATGTTAAATGTGTTTCATAAGATCACGTTCATGTGAATAAGAAAGGAATAAGTAAACATGTCAAACTAAATATAATAATATATGTATATAAACCGATGTTCCACGTATTATTATAAATTCTATTAAGTCACTGTTAAATCTTCATTTAATGATAAATTAGTATAGTGTATACAGTATAGAAGTTTAACTGGCTGAATGAATTGGTTTGGACTAAAAGCGTTACTGTGTAAAGCAAACATAAATGTCTCTGCAGTGTCTGTCATTGATAGGTCCAAGGTTCGTTGGTGCATTGTTAGTTTACTGATAGTCGGAGAAGATTTATTGGTTTTTTTAACAATCAGAAAGTTTCTTTACATGAATCAATACTTGGCACATCGTATATGATTCCACCTTTACCATTTAATCTACGATTTAAATCCCAAATATATAAAATTATATGTGTGTTAAGGCTAAGACTTAGTCCTGTGAAATGGTAAAAATTAAAATTTTTAGACTTTTATTGTTACGTTTGGCAGACTTTTTAATACGGTGCAACTAAAATACAATTTAAACCTACAATTTTTTTATTTATTTATTTTTTTATAGTTATTTTTTTAAGGATATCTGAAGACCTATCATTAAGCTATTTTCGAAATGATAAGTCATTCATTTTTACAAAATTCCTCAAGACTTATTGGAGATTAGTGGTTAATCTTCTTTACCACCACTGAATGGAAATTATCACATTGCCACACCTATAATATGTAGGAAAAATTGCTAATTTCCTTTTTTATAAGAACCTGCTTACTAAATCAGCTGATTTCATTGTTGCTGTTTCTAAAACACTCATATCGGGTAGTGCTCCTATAAAAGCGATTTGAAGCGAACATGACCTACACTCGCAGAAGCCGGTGGGAATGAATAATGTGGAAATACGCTATTTTGCGTACTGTTTACAAATGCGCAATGTGATAATTTCCATGCGGTGGCAGGAGAATAGCTATTATTGCGCACTGATAAACTAGTACCATCAAAGAAACATGCCAAGAAGCAGTGTCAGCAGGTTAGTTTGCATTGAAGTATATTAATCAATCTTAGTGTGCTTGCTGGAAGTGACATTCCCATTCAGTCTTTGACTAATGCTGTCCGAGATAATTTACTGATCATGGCAGAAACTGTCATCAATCTTATGCTGATTTCAATAAAATATTTAATTAATATATTAATACATATTTTAATTTTTTTGTTTAACATTTTGTATAGTAGCCCTGCTCTTTTGTGAGAACATAAAGTAATAAATTAAACTGATAGCTGCCAATATATTACCGTTCCATGGTGATAAATATTATTTATTCCCACATTTAAATAAACAATATAATGTAAAAAAATAGAATACCTTTTTGTTTGCAAAACAATCTACTCTTAATTTAAAATAGTAGTTATTTACACGCTTCCGGAATTTATTTAAATATATTCTAATTTTATATTTACAAAATACTGTACAGCAATTAGTGAAACCTAAGGCTGCTGAAAGTAATATAAATCCAGCACCAAACCGTGTCTAAAACCTTTAGAGTTGTTATTTTTATTCCATTTAACTAAAAATATTCTGAAACTACAGATAAATGTACAATTTTTTTTTAAACTCAAACCTTTCAGTCTACAAGAATTATTTAAGTTTAAACGCGTTCAAAAAAAACCTGACAGCCTAAATTTTAACTCACAAAGTGTAGGGGAGAAAAAATAGTTCGAGAGGAAAATTTATGAATTTCCAATCTTAGTTAGAATATGTTTTATAAATATTCTTAAATAAAATGTATACAATATTATAAATTAAAAGCTTAAGATGGCAAAACATTTTAAATGGGGAATTATATGAAATTGAACTTAGTATGCAGTTGAAACTAAATAAACTGTCACCAAATTAACTTGTGTTATCTAGATTAAAACTAAGCCAAAACTCATAAATATCAGATGAATAGCAAGCTGTTATAAATAAAATAAATAGTACTTAGTCTTAGAAAGATTTTTTTATTGGGTTTTACTTTAGTTATGACAGAATCATGGTCTTGAAAATTGACGAATCACTTTCAACCAACATTTCGGCCTCGATGTAGAGTGCCATCCTCAAGGCGACAAATCAAGTAGAGCTTACAGGGCGAGGTTGCAGGTTATAGGGTTGGGATTGGACGTCCCACTATTAGGAGGCTCTTTACATCGAGGCTAAAACGTTGTTTAGTGCTAGTGATTCGTCAATTTTGACATGATCGGCACTAGAAAACCACTATTCTACAAAGTTACCGTGGAAGCACATCTAGGAAGAATAGTTGTGTTCATTCCTAGTGACATTTCCCTGTAATTTTTATTTTTCCTATGCAATTTTAAATATCTGTGTTGGTGTTTCAGCAACATTGACAGTGACAAATGCTAGAGACGATGCTGCCGTGTCCTATGAACATGTTCAAGTTTGACGTGCCCAAAGATCCGTACCTTTCACTGTACGTGTAGTGATGTCGTGTTGAGCCAGTTCCCACCCTCACATTTAGGGTGCTTACTTAATCTGTTAATTTATTTGATTGTATGCATTTATGCCGTTAGCATTTTATAAACTCTTTTTGCTGAAAACGGTCTAAGCCCTGGTCTTGTTACTAACGTCGACCCTTTTTGCATCAACAATTGATAGACCAATGGCCAAAAACGACTGTGTCATGTAATTTTGCTTGGAATCGAACCAGCAGACTTTAGATTTGAAAGTGAAGCACTTAAAATCTTGCCTACCCAGACAATGTTTAGCTATCAAAGAGGTAGTGATTAGGAATAAGGTTGATTTGGGTCACAATTACAATCTTGAGAAATTCTAAATGCTTCAATGTTGCAAGAATACTGTACCGGTAATTTAATACAGTGAATTGAATCTTAAAGCCAGCGATTCGTCGACGCTCCTGCTCAAGATGATCGGCCTCCTCTTCATCATATTGCTCGGTAAAATCTGAAATTATTTCTCTACTTTCATTCTTCGATGCGTGACTTAGCCGAGGTTCTGAGACATTTGATGAAGTTTATGAGATGGTTGGAACTGGGTCGGTTGTAGACGAAGTAGTAAAATTTATTTTCGGTACTTGCGTATTAAACGGAGGCCACATTTTGTCAGCGCGCTGCGGCGGTTATGTTAGGTTGGGTTATCATAATAGAAAGTATAACTCGTCTGGTATCGTTCGATTCATAACGAAGCGAGGAAAGTCCTACACACATAATATTTACGATAACCCAACCTAACATAACCGCCGCAGCGCGCTGACAAAATGTGGCCTCCGTTTAATACGTAAGTACCTTATTTTCTGACGATCGATTTCAGCTTCTCTCATTTGCAGATTCTATAAACATTTTTGTTTCAGAGGTCTTTCTCATTTCATTCCTAAAAATTAACATTGAAAAAATTTAACAGTGATATGTACATAATAAACTGAACTAATTAAACATTTTCTTAAAAACTTTTAGTCCATACTAACAACTACAGTTATTTTTAAATGATGTTAATAAAAATAGCCAGTATCAGCTGTTTGTTAACTACAGCTATGAAAAGGCATTGACAATAACATTAGCAAGAGCTGTAGGACGAAAACTGGATTTTCCCAGCCTTATAACCCTCTCTAATCAATTTTTCGTGGCCAAATACCCCATTTTAAACAAATTTTACATAGTTTGCATAAGTGCTATACAATCATTCTATTTTAAATCAATAATCTTTCACTAGGACTGAAATAGTTTAATTTTAGTAAATTCTAAGTGTATAACTGTGTGAAAACTAGGTTAGTTGAAGATAGACTTTTATTTAGGTTAATGTCAACATTATTGGGTATACATCTTACTTTAAAGGGGATCCTGCTATCATCTTATTGCAATCAAATTACAATTTAAATCGAATTGCTTGCCTTGACACAAATGGAAATACAGCAGTCTCGTTTATTTTTAATTTGTGTGTCTGGAATCAAAATAAAATGGGTAAGAACTTATACGGCTTAGTTGTTTGGCGATCCTACTTTTATGGGATTCTGAAATCATCTTATACAATTCGGAGTTAAATCATCTAACCTCATCATTCTCTTCTCTATATACATATTTTTCTCAATTATTAATTTTATTTGTACAAAACACGTGCTTCTCCGTTATAATTAAAGTTACAAAAAAATACCAATAACCTACCAAGTATTATAACATCGTATTGGCAGATAAACATAAATATTACTTAACTACTGTTTATAAACTATAGTTTTGCTTTAGGCATAGTAAAAATAAAACTGCCACATTTGTATCTGTAGACAAGCTCGGTAATTTATTGCTTGTAGTTGCAGAACAAATGTTCACCATGTTCTAGCAATTACCAGTCCCGGTTTGATTAAAGACTACGACAAGTCTGTGATTAAATAACAGGTGATTGTTCCCTCCGCATGTTCTAACTACTGTAGCATTTGGAAAACCCTTTTGAGTATTTAATACAGTTACGGTTATTAAATAAAGTCAGTTAATCATAAACTAGCTTACGATTAGTTACGCACATTAGTTAGGAGGTGTTTTCTTTTTTTCTCATTGAAACAGGAATATAATAATAAGTTCATACAACCTATAGTTTGCATACAATTTACTAATACAAAAATCTATATATAAAACTAATTACAGTAAGTGGGCTTAATGATTTTTTTTATACTACTTTAAAAGTATGTCCAATGTGTAATAAATCTTTGTGAAGTTGGTATTTTTAAGTTTTTAAGGTGTCCAACATATTGTTGTATTTGTATTCGAAATCAAACTATTGTTGGATATCACAAGTGGGACATTTAATGAACCAAAGATAAGATGAACCTCTGTAAAGAATTTCAATTAACATTAAAGAACTAAAATACCTAATGATAAGTGTTTCTTATACTAGCAATGTGGTTATAAACAAATTACTTAATTTTATGTTCATAAGCTTTAATAAGAATACTAGTCAGTTCACTAAACATGATAAACTATAATTCACCATTTCAAGGCAAACTTAGGATCCTTACATCCCTCAACCCTTAGATACAGCCTCTTAACATTCACATTATAACTCAACAGTAAAAATAATACTATAAAGTTTGTAGTTTATCAATTAATAATATAATATGAATATCTTTTCATTCCCTATACTTTCACAATTTTGGATAAATATACCCCGTTTCATGAAGAGTAGGAGAAACTTCCACGAATGCACGTTTTTCTTTTTCTAAGAATTGACCGAGAATCATATTGTTTATTAGACAGTAAAAACCATACATATTCTAAAAGCAATGCTATCAAAAAAGTAAGACGTTTTACTGCAATTTAAAAATCATTCGTTTGAAATTATTTTGTAAAGTTTTGAAATGTTTAAAAGTACTGCGCTCAAAGAGAAGTTTGCAGAGAAGTTTTATAATGGGTAACATTCATTCTTTACGAGGCACTCGGTGGCAATTATAGTGATGATTTAACAACTGTAAAGTTTTGTGTTTCGGGATTAACCAGATGTTGCTTAGTGTACTAATTGATATTTTTATCTCATTACTTAAACCATTACCTATCTCATTAGTTATATCATTAGCTAAAGCAAGTGAATGCGTTCACAACTAACTAAAAAGAGCAGCATTGGCTGTTTTGCAAATAGTTAATGAAGCCTTGCAAGTTATGTATTTTACAAAACAAACAATACTGTTACATTTTAAGTCAAGCCACATGTAAGTGCCTAAGAACTAAGAATCTAAGAACTACGATAGATTTGAAAACATAAAATACGTTCAAAAATTGTATTTTTATGTTAATGATGAATTGTATAATACATGTTTTTTAATCTAACTTCAACAATTCAATAAAAAAAAATACACTGCTAGAAGGAAATAAAACAGATGACACAATATAGATTGGTGAAGAGATCCTATATATGAGGTGGTGGTGAAGGAGTTTTTGTTGTCAGCAGCAGAAGAAATGTTAATCAAATATCGACACTTTGCTCTTATACCAATTTAGCGTCTATCGAACAAAATCTGATTTGACTCCTTTCCAAATCAATCGAGCTTCTAAGATGAAACGTTTAAAACCTGCTCCAGAAATAAATTGGCAATATTTTTGATCAGGTTAAAATAAAAATATTTGTTAATAGTTTCTTTAATCAACACGAATAAATTATACTTATATATAATTTTTTTAATCAATATTTGTATATAACATGTGTAATATTGCTACTACAGAACATATAATTATTTAAGTGGAAACGTCACCACATAAACCAAATGTAATATAAGTATTTTCATTTTGGGCAGTCTCGAGTGGAAGCATGGTACGAATTATGCCTTAATGGAAATAAACTACAAGTCTTATTAATGTAAATCAAAAATAATTATTTATCAATAATAATATTTTACACGTAGGATGCCAATGTTAAGTGGTGATCGATTTGGATTGGACACACCAATCATCATTAGACCCAATAGATGAATGACCGACGCAATTTTTCATTCGCCTATTGGGTCCGATGATGATAATTGGAGTGTCCAATCGAAATCTGTCACCACTTAAAATTATATATATATATTTACCATCTTGTGGGTTATTATTTTAAATATAAATTTATGTTTTAAGTGTTATTAGATGTATTTTTATTTACTTTTTGTAAATCCAATGTATCTTAAATTTTGTAAATTTAGGTCTGTTGAATTAGCAGGAGTAGATCACACATTATTAATACTGACATACTCAAGTAATTAAGTAATTAAGTATTAGAGGTGCTTTAAAAAAGGTTGAAGCTAGAACCGTATGTGGGACAATATTAAACATTCCTCTATTGTACTCTCCGGCCTTAAGTGTTATCCTTGACATCGTATGAATTTAAGCATTGTCTAAAATATATGGTCTTTATGTGATTCTGGCCTTCTTTTTCTTTTCCAGTATCTTATAAATAAGCTATTTTTACTTGTTAATAATTCAAGGAAACTTCAATATACATGTTCTTATTTATATAAACAACTAACTAATTTTTAGTTGTTGCACCATTATTTTAAAGGTTACGATACAATTTAAAATATTATAGTTATTCATCAATAACCAATATATTAGCTTAAAACAAAGTTTTAGACTTTTTTAACACTTACCTTTGTCCATCGATTTTCACATTTTTTATACCTTCAGTGGACTGACAACTTCAAATATGTTAGTTGTGTATAACTCATAACTCATAACTCATTTATTGAACCAAAATAACAAATACAAAATTTGCATTGGTCATGTAAATTAATAGCGTAGAACTAAAATTAAAATAAACAATAGACAATGTTGCTTCAATAAACAATACCAATTACTTCTAAAAAAAAAAAAATATAATCCTAACTATACAGAAATCAATAATGGTAGAGTTATTAACCCCTTCAAATACAGTTAAGCCTTTGACCCATGCTGTAGAAGAGCAATTCACTCGATTTACCAATGGCGTGTCTTGCCTTGTGGCTGCAATCGCTATCTTTCTAAGCCTCTTCACGTTAAGCTCCTTAATATGGTATTGTCAGACATTGTAAAGTGACTTGGAAGAAAGAGCTCAATGCACCTCTTACAATTTACAACTTAAAATTCCTTTTAAAATCTAAAGTTGTCCAGATTACAGTACTTCTAACTATTCAAGTGTGAGGTTTAGTCAAAATAATATCGTATATATTTTCTTACAAGTTTATTGTAGTATCTGTAACATTAAGTTCGAGAAATATGTGGTAATTACATTATAGTGTCCGCATATTTCAAAATTATCCGAATATCCTTACGAAATCTACTTTACGGTTATGAGTTTTTAGAAAAATACGTATAAGAATTTCTAATACACCAAACTATATCATAAGCACATGGTGTTATTTATTTTTTGGAATTATTTTCATTGTAGACAAGGACGGTTGCTTACGACTAATAGTACCACCTATATGTTTCATAAGAGCTTGTTGTAGACAAAAATTAACCAAACAATTGTCTACCAATCATTGCTTATTGCTTAAGTGAAGTTTATAGGAAATAACATGTAGGTCTATCTTTAATAAACTCATCTATGTTTATATTATAGTAACCTTAAGGTCATTTGTGTTATTTGTTTGTTTATCAAAAGATCTATGCATAGGAGTTAAAAAGTATTAAGGTGACCAAAATATACAAATGTTTAAACTTTGGGAAGAATAATTATTTTCTTAGACCGCTTTTAACAGTTTAAAGCTGTAATGCAATGTTTTTTTATTCAAAATTTACATAGTTAATGAGGAAGATCCAATACTCATAATGGTACGAAACAGTATAAATTACACATGTCTTAAAAATGTCTTTCCTTGACTAATACTGTTTATTTCCAAAAAGATTTTCTATAAAAAGGTTTATTTGATATCAAAAAGATATTGTGTGCGTCTCAACGAACTTTGGATGACAGTTGTAATGCGGTAAATCTACACCAAACAGGTCGTAATTTGTTGGAGCCCTTCTGAAGATGTTTCGGGTTGAAAGTTTATCAAGGCCTATACACGACTGAAATTATCTCCATTCTTTTTTTATTCACACAACAGAGTATAAACTATAAAAAATCTAACTCCATGTATTGGAAAAAATTAATACCAAACAAAAATTAAGAATAACCATTGCTCAACCTTTTATTTTAGGTAATGCGTCTATACAGAGATTTTAAATTAAAATCAGTATAACAAATATTTAGTTGAAATCTGTAGAAAATAAACAACAACTAAAACTTGTATTTGAATTAGGGTATATGTTCATATACCCAATAATATGTATATCATACAACATACGAATAGTAGACGAGTAAATACTGATTGTTTTTTACAGCATTTGTCTTACTAGGTTAAACCAAAAAGAAGTTTATAATAAAAAATCCCTAGAAAATTGTGTAGTTCCGTTTAAAGCCATATAAATGTCATAATATTGTTCCTTTTAGAAAGATTCATAAAAAATTTACCTCAATTCAAAAGATTGTACTGCACTGCAGTAACTAAACTATTTTCTCATACCAAGCAAAGTTCATAAGGTAAAATGTATTATCTTGCTCTAAATCAGCTTAAATTAAACCAACCGTATACAAAGAGGGTCAAAACTAATTTTACTGGCATTTAAAAGTTTTGAGAGTTACTGAATATACAGTTACAGTTACAATCAACTGTGTGCCAAACTGTAAATTTAACTACGAATAGTGTAATTCTTATATTATTAAAGATCAAAAACTTTATCATGTTGATTTTCAACGCTATTTTCCAGTGTTTTCTAGTGGAATAAAAAATAATAGGAATTATTTAGTTATATTAGTGTTCTAAAGTTTGTAAAATAATATTTATAGTGTAGAATAGTGAATAGAATTACTTATGCTTGTATTTATTTTTAGATACGTTTAACATAAAACTATTCATCAAAGCAATTGGAATTATTTTTGTTTGTATTTGAACTACAAATTGTAATTACATTTTAGCATAGTGAATATTTTGCCCATGTACAATTTAAAGTATTTATAACCTGTTTCTATTAAATAAAAAAATACTAATATTTTTAGTGATGTACATAAAGTTTACTTATTATACTTGGTTGGTGACTTAAAACTAACTAATTTTATCCTAGTTATTCGTATTACGTAACAAAATAGTGCCGTCTTATAAAACACAGCAGAACTATACTAATGAAAGTTCTGGTTATAAACGCTTTTTAATTACTCGTTTAAGAAGGTTTAAAACATCAACAAAGTTTAATGGCGACTTTGTCTACATTAAAATCGCCTTAGCGCAGAGGTTGATAAAGTATGTCATTAACAGCTTGACTCATTTTAATTGCGACTATACTTTAACGACTTATACTTATTTTATTGGTTACTAAATCTAGGTAATTGTATGTAGGTAAATGTAAGTTGCAAGGTTTTCATAAACATAGACAATCTTTTGGATCACTAGCCTTGAATCCAATTAATAGTATATATATAAACAAAAAAGAAATCAGACTTACTATTAATGTTATAACTGGCAAAAAATGTGTTTTTGTCTGCAAAATATCTGTATTCATTATGTCAGTAGTTGCACTAAGAAAAGAAGACCTAATTAAGACTACATATAGTATTACCTTATAAAAAGTCTCATGGGATCTAATACAATATCATAAATGCTGTATTGCCCTAACACGTTTGCTCTATAACTTAAATATGCCTTACGATTGGGCCCCATTCACCTATATAAAAAAGTCCAAATCATCTATTAAGATCCATGACCAGTTATCTTTTTTATTTTACAGGGTGTTTGGTAACTAAGTACGACAAATGCAGGAATAGATTTACTGGGTCAGAATAAAAATAAAAATACAAAGAATATTGCATTTCCTACAAAAATCCTTTATTAGCAAAAGATTTACCATTTCGGTTGTTGGTGTTTTAATTTATATCTTAACAAGTATTTGAAATTGTTTCCGTGTTTATTTGTGCTAGAAAAATACCTTTGTTAACCTAATGATTGTTATTCATGAAAGTTACACCAAAAGTCAAAGGTTTGTTGAACTCAAGTGTAAAAGGATCAACAAACTTGGACCAAAAGCTAAGGAGAAACAGCTTTTGAATAGGAAAGTGATTGATGTGCTAACTTTAAGGCGTTTCCTGTGCTAAATCCCTTTTTGCAAAAGTTTGACAAAGTATGTTCGTTTCTAATCGGTTGGACATGAGTTTTATAGAAAGTTCTAAGCAGGCAATGTCGGAAAAACAAATAACATTTACGCACTTATAGAGCTACTAGATAACTCTATAAGTGCGTAAATGTTATTTGTTTTTCCGAAAAAAAAGCAATAATTCATTACTTCAGATGCTTAAGCTTTCTTCCCTTCTACCAGAGAACAGCCTTATCATTATTTTAATATTGATAAATTTTTATACGTCTGGAACTTTAATTTTTTTTTAATTTTTTTTTAAGGGAACGGTAAAAACCCTCGAATTGTTAGAATCAAACATCGACCAGAGGAATCGATCCGTAGTCTTTATATTTTAAGTGAGCATTATAAATATAAAAGTTACAGTTAACAGTTAAAAAAATACCATGCTACCAAAACAGAGTAATGTCTTACAGGGACATTTGACAGTCATGACCTTCACTTGTAACTGTGCGCAAGTGGTCTGATATTTTATCTGTAGACCTACTCGTTTGTGTTGTGTAAATATCTCCGTCTGTATATAGTTTGTGATCGCGTGTCTTAAACCCTTGACGACCTTTCCGAAGTGACAGTGTCTACAATGTTCTTGTACAAGAAGATGAGGACTTAAGTCCTCGAAAAGTGTAATCAGCAAGAAACATACAGAATCACTTTGACAGTATTCAGGTAATTGTTACCTCTTATAGTATAGTACCTCTTATAGTAAAGTTCTTACCCCATCTTTTACTCCTGCCCTTGAGAGTTAGCCTTTGAGACGATGGTCTTCATTTCAGCGGATTACCCGATGACAGACTTGGCTGCAGTCCAGACCTCTTCCTCGGCGAGAGTTTGTAGAGATTCCTCTCTTACAACGTCGACTTTTGTTTGAGAACTTGGACAAAGGAGTTTTTCCAAATAATTTAATGGAAATCTGCACAGAAAACTGTATTCGTCTATGGGGAATGGGCAAGCTCTACTAGAAGATAAACAGCTCTGGTTTACTTGAACGTTTTTACAATCGCTTTCTTTGGACTTCGCCCTTTGACAGGTCTCACCGAGCACGTCAGAGTACGTCTATCTGCTTGTCGGCTTGATAAGAAGATAGTCAGGGTGTTACTTAGAGGCTCTCTTCTTCTTGGACTCTTTTTATGTCTCTTCACTCTTCAGGTCGACAGACTGCCGTGAGGGGGTTCTTCTTCTTACCCTTCCGTTTTACAACTGTCACCCACTTACCATGTTTTTTCAGTGACCTTCTTTTCTTTCTCTTAATCTTAAGTAATACGGTCAAATTTGTTTTGTTTTTCCTTTCCAGAAAACTGCATATGTTGAAGGTGCTTCAGCAACTTTACTAGGCTTTCTAAGTTATAAGGAAAGTTTGGGGAACAAGTTCCATAGATTGCTTACTCAGATAGTGTAAACGAGAGACGAAGTCACTATAACCAGGTATTCTACGAAAAGGTTTTCACAATTTTAAGTAATGAATAAGGTAACAATTGATTAACTTACAATTTGACTTACATTTTAATGTTAGTTTTCAATAGTATAGAAATCTTAGACTGAATATGAATTATGAGTATATTCTTTTGAAAATCATAAATAAGTCATAAATAAATAAAAGTAATCTCTATTTGCTTGCATGAATTGAATTATATAATTGAGGGGGAATAAATAATTTGACCTAGAATGTCGAAACATGATAATGTATACAATAAAACATATTTCGGCTTGATAGGTAAATAAACAAAACTCATTATTTAATTCCTTTTCAAGTGCTTTAACGAGAGATGATATGTTATTTTCAGCCAGTACAATAGTAAGAGGTTTTTTTTAGTTTTTTTTGTAATATAAATTATTAAAATACATATAAAATAGGAAGTCGAAATAAACAGGCGGTATAACAACAAATTTTCTTAATTACTGAAAAACAAAATATTCAGAGAAGCAACACAATTTTCTTTGTCGAGTTGAAATATGGGGGAACTTTAAAACAAAGAGCAATTAGCTAATGTACTTGTTAGTATACCGGTCTTTACTAAAACTCCGTTACACTGTTTATGGTATAAACAACTAATTTAAGCTATAATATAAAGGTTAAGACACTTATATAGCCAAACCTTTCGTTTGTGGATGTGGCTATGTATTATAATTAATATACAATGTGTGTTTAAAAATTAATTTTCAAATCGACAAAATAAATTTATTTATAATATCTTTTACTACAAAAAATTTTTACTTTTACATAACTTTAAGATAAAGTTATGTTTGTTGAGCTCCTTAAGAAAATCATTGTAGAAGTAAATATGTTAAACAATATGCAAAGAGCCTTAACTGTATATATGTATACATAACCTAATTGGCTCACAAAGACCCAACAAGACAACAAAACTAACATAGAGTATTTCAAACAGGACACATGAGGAAAGAAAGAATTGTTTGTTTGGAGATGTTATTGCATGAGAAGACAAATGAGTTGTTCAAACTAGCCAATGTCGTGTGACAGTTGTGATGAGGTAAACTCTACAGCGGACATGTCCTAACTTGTCTCAACTTGTCCGAACATGACTCAGCACGTAGCGTTGAAAATAGGTCAAAGAAATAGTGATATAGTGTGTCGTGGACTTGGTTTGCATAAGTAAGTATATTTTGTCGTCTCCTATTTTCTATAACTTGAAATTGCAATACATAAATAGTTATTTTTGTAACTAGTGTGCAAAGTGGCACTTTGCTGGACATAAGAGGATTGTTTATGGACGAGCCACAAACGAGTGTGGAAAGTTTCTCGAGTGCAGCAAAGCGACTTTGCGTTCGTGTTACACATTACATTTTTCCGACAGTTACTGTAAAGCATAGAAATAATTAGTCTTTCACACTAAACAACACTTTTTAGGTTAGGTTCAATCCAAGCGTTGAAGGAAATGTAAAACCCTGAAAGAACTGATACTAGTCGTTGTATATTTAAGTGTTTCCAACTTATTTTCAAGCGTACACGTATTACACTATCAATAAGGTTTTACTGGCAAGTCAAAATAAAAGTTTACTAAAAGAAATTTGTATTTTTTAATATAACTACGGTACTACTATCTGTGTATTTTAAATCGAAGAAGTAATTAAAGTTGCCTAATTGCCTGACAGAATCTCCAAGTTATGGGAGCTGTTACGGAAGCAATCAACCATGAAATATGCATGAGAAGGAGCCAAGTTTGAAAGTTCTTTGTCCCAAAATACCGATGGGACCAATACGTTAAGCCCTCTATAATTTGCATTCAAAGTCATTACCATTTGCTGATACAAGAGGTTGACAGTAATTATTGGGTGGGTTTACCAGTTTTAAAAGTCTTAACGATTGTTTGAGCTAGCCTTTCTATTAAATTTTAACAATAAAAAAAACAGTACAAACCATTACTAAATTATTTACGAAATAAGTAGTATAACTTTTACAACTCGTGTTTATAACTATTTAAATTCCAGTCTGTTGGTATAGTTAAACCAGCTGTTCTGAATTAGATACAATTTTAACCGTCTACTTGACCACCATGCATTGGACGGGCTTATAGCTAGCTCCAATTATTAATTTACGCGAATACAATTTAACGGAACCGTTATGGATCATATGCATAAATAAATAATGTTTCCGGTCTTAAAATAAGCATGATTTTACATTGCTTTAATGGAACTGATCAAATCATGTGATAACGCTATTAGTGTATTATTAGTACCAGCAAGGTCATTTTTTTATGTATATGATCCATACCAGTTCCATTCAATTATTCGTAGTATATAATAATAGTATATAATAAGTGCAAAAAAATGTAAAATATTAATATACGGGTATGACTAAGATAACACTAAAAACAAAGTGTTCAGTGCATGTATAAAATAACAACAAACAGCTTTGAAAAACTGCTTTATGTTACGTAAAAATGTTATCATGAAAACATATTTAACAAAACTATTTTAAATAGATTGGACATTTGTATATGTGGAAAATGGACTATATCATGGTCATGTGAAAACACACATTGTTCAAAACATAAAAAATTAAATGTAGTTACCTGTTACTATATTTGCTGGGTTTTAACAATGATATTGTGCCCTAAATATACTCTATTTGCCTGAGATCATAAAATAATACCTCATACATAACAATACTCAACCACAATCAATATCACCAATATTAAACTGTATCTCTAAAATAGTACTAAAACCACAATTATTACCAATAGCAATCGCTAACCCCCTTATTGTGCCTAAGTTCCGGATTTAGTTAGGCTAGAATTTTTGAAGGGGGTTCGACTGAGAGTACTCATTGGAACTAGGTAAAGTTTTAACCTAAAAACTTTCTAAACTCTCATATCAAAAGAAGCTTTAGTTTAATAAACACCAACCAATATAGACTGGGTCGTAATTTGTGACCTAATTTCTTAAACTACTGACCGTTTTATTTATGTCGAGGACTTTAAAACTACAATATTTTATTCGGCGTTTCTCTGGTCCTTAAATAGTAGGGTAAATATAATTGTAAAATCAAGTTGCAACAATTATTTTTCGCTTGCCACGAAAGAGTTGCAAAAAAATTAATGCAAAATCTCTATTAAATGTGAAGTTTACAAACACGTGGATACCAAATGAAATGTAACTCAAACAACAACAAAAAAACATCTGTATAATAGCTCAGGCAAATTATAGTGCCTATAGTTTTCACGCGAAAAAATTGTTTGAAAATGATGTGATTATGAGAGTTTCAAATTCAATATAATTTACATTTAAGTTGTCAAAATTCACGTATCCATTCTTAATCCGAGATTTAGTTGTGAATTGATTTTTTCAAATAAAAATCCAGTTTGTTTTAAGATTAGATTTGTTGTCAATGTAAATTATTTAAGCCTTTTAAATACAAGGTTTAACATAATTTCATAACTTATTTTATAAGATTGAACTCACTGGAAACCTAAAGCTTAATATAATACGAGTATTCAATTCGTTGTTTGAATTACGCTTCTATTCCTGTTTTTTAACAAAATGAGATTTAAATAAGAAACTAGTTAAAGTGTTTTGATAAAAAATATATCTCATAAACTCATAACAACATGTCATATACCATATTGTATACGTGAATATAACTTTTAACAATGAATATGTAAAAATTACTCAATTTTAAGATTGCAATATATTGACATGTTTGTAGAAAAATGGAAAATTAAATAATCGGAAGGATTATACCTTCGACAAGTTCTTTGACTAGTAAATTTATATTGTATTAAAGATAAGTCCTTGAATAAAAAGTAATTTCTATCGAAATAAAAAAAACAACTTGAAATAGGTTTATAAATGGTTCAAAACCATGCAACTTTGCAACTGAGTTTGAAAAATTAAAATTTATTTGTGTAACTCTTCATTTAAAACCTAAGGCATCGAACAATTTAATAAATACCTGTCAGAAAATGTTCTATTATGACCAAAGTATTATGGTATACTTGAAATATGGTTAGTAAACATTTTAAATCAAAATAATAATTTAAGGATGATAAAAAACTGTGCCTTTTTCTTGTTTATACAATGACAACCTTATCGGTTTATATAAATAAAATCAGCAACGTAAGTATCCGTTGGCCCGTTTTATAATATAAAAGTAATATAAACGCCTTTGAAAGGGTTAGGAACTTATTTAATCAAAAGTTACTTTGGTTATTCATCCTGAGTAAAGTTCAGATTTACTCATTGCTTGAAAATGGTTAATAATTTTCAGATGAAATCACAGTACCTTGGTGCACAGTATCACAAAATACAGTTTTCTTGCTTAAATTATATAATAGTAGGTCTGGAAATAAATGCATTTATTGAACATATTTAGCCTACAAGAAATAATAGGATATAAATAGAAAACGTATTTTCCCAAGTTTTTCTCAAATATAGGGTGTTTAAATAATAAATGTTAGCACTCTTACTGCCCTTTACAGTTCTGGACTCATCTCATCTGTAAGAACAATTGGAATTGCTTCAAAAAATACTTTTTGTGCTGAGGAAGTTAATTTGGTATAAGAGTAGAGCGTCGATATTTGATTAACGTTTCTTCTGCTGCTGACAACAAAAACTCTCTTCCCCGCCAACACCTTCAGCTGTGATAAGTCCACCAATATCTATCAAGGGAATTTATTATTACTTCTTCTGTGTGCAACAATGTATTTATTTATTTATATATCAACGGACATCTTTAATTTTATAAACTAGACATAGCTAGATAGATAGATAGAATAGATTTATTTTAAGTGACGGTAGCAATGTTATTTTTTTGCAAAAAAGATTTTTCCTCGTAATCGAGCAAGATTCTATCTTAAGAAACATGTTTTTCTTTTCAAAATTGTATGTTGGTTTTGATGAACTAATGGCACATTTTGCATTAGACATTAAACCTTTGTTTATTATCATTTTTTTAGATAATACAACAATTACAAACATTTTCTATTTAAAGTTCTGTGTCTCAACTGAAGAACTAATTTTTGAATAACCAAAAAACGCATACAATGGGTAATTTTTAATATTCACTAATTTTACTGAATTTTTACGTCAAAATAATCGTATAAGTCGTTGCAAATATATATCTTTTTATAATAGACTTTTAATAACCAATTAATAGATAAAAACAATATTTATACTTTTGGTTATTATTCCTAACATTGTGTACAAATCCTCATGCATAGAAATAAGACAAAATTTTACATAATAGTTTTTAATATTAGATGTCACATTATCTTGACAAAGAAAGAGCTCATGTCTCCAAAACCCCATTTATATGTATTTATCATTGGAAAATTGTATTTTGGGGTTATACAGTTTTCTAAAGTAGGTAAAAATTTTGATGGTTCATCAAATTAATAGTCTACAAAAATATATTTTTACATAAATTTAAATATATAAACACATAAATATTTTTTTCAATTTGACCTAATAATATTGTTTGATAAGAGGTTCAGAAGAGTTATTTTACAAATACCTATTTTCGTGAATAAAGTTTAAAAAAGAATCCTGTTTCATCCGACAATAATAGTATATTGATCACCGGTAGTATTGTTAATTGTATGGAATAATTTGTATTGCAACGTTAATAGTATAAGGTTAATTATTTTAAACATTCCGATTTTCCGATTAGCGGGAAATTGTCTTTTGCGAGACAGCAGAGTAAATTAGAAGGCCAACACACGAGTTGACAGAAAGCAAATCAAATTACAGTTTCGTAAAGGATTTACTTTATCTCTGTTTTCTCGACATTAAAATTGTGTTACGAGATTGTTTGTTCTACAGTGGTTAATATTCACTCTTTCTGTAACTAGACAAATTATATTTATTAAATTATTATAGTTGACTCACATAAATGGTAAATAGTACCTAAGGATCAAGGGAATATTTGGTATTGGAATTATATAGCTATCAATTGCTGACTATTTATATACAACTTGCACCTAAGACACATAAAAAATATTTACATTTTGTGCCCACCATGATCACATCTTCAAAAAAGTATTTCGCGAAGCTATGAGTACCCACTTACATTTTTCTGGAATCATGATTTAAACCAGTATTGTGCAACAGATCTTGAGAGGGGAGTAAACATTTTTGTATTAGAAAATATGGCTTTTATAAAGGCAAGTAGGGGGGTTGTTTAACATGGAATGAGAGAATAATTTGACAAATGTAAATGATGATCAACTCTCGCTCATCACCTCTGCGTCGCCTCGATCGTATAACTTGAGTTCAGGTCGAAAATATATTACTTTACACCCTAGTTATCTAACATACCATTATCTTCCTAGAGAAGCAGATGATAAATAATAGCATAGTTGTTCCCTTGGCTCTTAATTTATTTCTGCCGTGTTCCATTTTCTTACATTAACTTTTAATCAACTATGAATGCTACAAAAGATTGCGGTTGCAGATCAATAAAATTTCAAGTAACCTTTACTAGAAATTGGATTGTAGTATACAGTGTATAATTCACCAATGAAACATTATGACATGAAACATTATGATGTGACATGATGTGGTTTTCACAGCAGCTGCAAAGTCATGTTGACTTAAGTTAACGAGGTGTAATTACGCGTTTGTCAATGAATAATTAAACAAATAGTGTGATTGTTTTTATTTCATTCGGGTTAATAGTTTTATAGTAAATTTCTTTATCATTTTATCCCAGTGTGTAAATAAAGCTACTCGTTAGCTATTGCAGACCATTTCGATCTACATTGCTTGGATTTAAAATAAAAGTTCCTAGGTCACCGGACAACCCAACTTTACACCGATTAGCGACAGTTCTTTTGTTATGTATACGATTGTGTTATACCATCGATATGCCAAACTATTGACAATAATGCGACAATATGCTACGACCGATTAAATCAATCTATACATCATTTTGATACAACTGATTGCTTATAATCGAAGTTTACAACTGTGTTTCCAACAGCTGAATTTTAGGGAGCAAAAGATCTACTTTTGACCCCGCAACGCGTGTGTAAAAAACGGCAGTTTTCTCTGCAATATGGCGACAGCAATATTTTATATCAATTCGTCAGACCTGATTTTATAACAATATTAGAGAAAGACTTATATATTTTATGGCTCTAAGTACAAGGACAAACGTTTAAAGTAAACTTTATGGTCAAAAGAGTTTTCTTATGGCTAGTTGGTTAATATAAACTGTAATGAATCCCTATCCTCGTTATGAACTTCAATGGTAGCAGTAAAACACATTTCTCTTATACTTTATTATGGTTATTCAACACCAACAAGTTTTTTTTGCGTTTTTATTAGGAATTCGTATTTATTATTTACACAAAATCCGTCGACTTGTTAAAACAGTTGTATTTCAAGCTATTTACCCCAATGACCAATGACTGGGCATAATTTTCCTTGATAACCAAAGGGTGTTTGAATAATCTTATTATTAAAGTTAAGAAACTTAATTCTTTTATAGTTTGTATTCAGCTAAAGTATTTATACAACTAGTATTAATTGTGGTAACTAGAGTGATTTAAATACTCAAACATTACTTATTAGTTGTTCTTTACCTTTAAAGGCTATAAATTATGCAATAGACTTTATATTACCATTTCATGTTTTATTTAATTTGTATAGCTAATAGATTTTTTTTGTTTCTAAGAAAGTCAAACATTTTAATTGCTAATTCTTACCCTTTGATAATAAATAATGTCTAAGATCTTGAGAAAGGAACATTTGAATTGTAAATAAGGTAAAAAGGCAAGGAATAGTTTACCTTTGAATTGAAAATTTTGTCGAGACTTATTTTTGTAGTAGTTTGAATACGATGTTCAATGCAAATGCTTATAGTAATTTGTAATCATGTGCATTACTTATTTTGGTTAGAATTACGTCGGTCGTAATAGATTAAATAACCGAATACATTCAACTACCATTCATAAACGCTAATATAACCATTATACACAGTTATCAACACATAATAACAAGAACTTCAGTTTTATGTTAAGGTGCGAAATCTCTTAATTCCAGATTTGAGTTTTGTGTTTCTCATAACGTGTAGTGTTACTATAATCCCTTTTAATGTGTCCATGTCCATACTACGCTACACTTAAAATAAACGGTATCAGCCACCTGACACGTACTTTCTCCCATTAGCTTGTCAACAACCTGTATCATGGGTAAGTGATGAGAAAAACTATGATATTTAATAGTCAAAATTACACGATATGCATTTACTTTTAAATCCTAATTTTTGCAGGAATTACAGGTTAGCACTATTTTGTTAGAAATTATACACTTGTTTCCATAGTGGATTTCAATTGTCCCTTTAGCAGTTCCTATTTATAAGTGCGCGTCCTTTACATGTGAAAACAATGAAATATTTTTTAAATACGGAATGCTTTATAAACCAAAGAAATATTAGATTATACATCCACCAATCGGATATTTTTTTTATTTTTTCACAATATTGATTAAAATAAATGGTATGATCAAACTAACACTTAAAATTTCCTATTTTCCTTATAATGGGTAAGTAGTGGAAGTATCTTGGGTTGATATATCTTGGAAGAAATAAAAGAGGTAATAAGTTCTGAACCAACATTTTACAGTATTAAAGTTTTACTATTATGTTTTGGGTTTAAAGGACCATACCTTACTTAATTTAAATCAAAATCGTTCGTTGCATTTTGGTAAAAAATCATTTTTTATTTTGGTTTTTTTAATGGGAAAATTACCATGGTCACCTAACATAAAAATAATAATTGCCAAGATGTATTATACATTAGTACCAATATAACTAATGTCATCAAAATCAGCAAATAATACTTAATACAAACTGTGTTACAAGACCAAATAAAACAAATCATATGATAAGTTAATTATTAGTGATTTACATTTATATTTATTTGTTAGTTAATCATTAAATTCATGAAATATATTCATGAAATAAAATAAGAAACAATGTTAGTTGTTTAGATAAAATGATATATCATAGCAAATTACATTTCATTGTAAGGGTATTGTTTTACATGGTCCTTTTACACATAAACACTTGACTACCTATAATTAATTAATACGGTACCCGAAATTTAATTGATAAAATCTTTTTTTTAAGAAAGCTTTTACAATATAAAAACGATATAACGAATATATATATTATTTTTTTTAAATGTGGACGTGATTACAAACTTAAAAAAAACAAAGTAAACATGTTGGGTCCAAATTATTTAAAAAAAATTTTAGCCTTCCAGATTCTCAACAGCCAACACTACTTAGGCATAAAAACACACAAAACTTAGCAAAAGCGTGTTTAAAATAAACTGATTTATTTTCCTAGTTGATCATCGTCCAAGACGTAAAATATCAAAGGAATAAGGGTATCTCAAAGGAATATACGTGACTGGCCAACTAAATGTTAGGGTTTCTGAGTTTAGATCCGCATGACGTTTTGATTCCTGAACGTCTTATCCTGAATAACAATAAAGGGAAAAATAAAGTAAGAATTCATTCTTATTTTATTATCATTTCCATATCAATGGTCTCTGGACAAGTCATCGTAATATAGATTGGTTGAACTTGTTACAAAAAGAGTTTGGATTGTTTTCACAACGTATTTAAGAGTAACAATTATATCAAGTCCCTAGAGAGAAAAAGTCAGCAATTGATAACTTAGTTGAAAACTTAGTTTTTAAGTATATATCGAAATACGAGTAATTGATCAATTTATTTTTTGTCGCTTATCGTAGCATTCTTGTCCATTTGCAGACATATCAATGGTACAATGTACTCGAAAAAATCGTTACTAACCAATGATAGAACACATTAATAAGCAGCTGGTTGTTTGCATTAGCAATATTCAAATTAGTTAGAAGTCGTTTTGAGAGGTTTTATTATTTTGCATAAACAGAATTTTCGTCTTCTAACCTAGTTTGCAAGTAAACCATTTTTCAGATTTAGCATTTTCTACATCTTAGTAGTCAAATAAACTATATACCCATAGCAACAACCTATAGTTTGAAATCAATCTCAAAATTTTAGTTAATTATTTAAATTTCTGTGTTATGACTAAGTAGAGCTAGATATTTGCCATGCAAGGGCCGAAAAAGTAAATACCTTTGTAGGAAAAAGAAGAAAGCCACAACCAGAAGATGTTGTCCTGGCGGTATCTGAAACAAAGTAACTATCTGCAACCGAAATGGCAGAAGATTACGAGTTAGACCTTTTATCAACTTTCTAAGATAATTCAGAAAGGATAAATACGATTGGTTCCTAAAACAATTACTGAAATCTGCAAAAAACAGAATGGCAATTGATCACAAAGGAGGCTAAAAAGAAGTTTTATGAATCTGCAGAGCAAGGGAGCGGGGGTACAGGACATAACATATTGGGTAAAACATAAGTGATAAAATATATCCAAGTATTTAGGTGAACATGTTTATGATTAATTTCTTTATTTTATTGTATTGGCTGAGCTGTGAACTTATATTGATATGTTTTGGTACTTCCTTAAATACGGATTGAGACAAATATTGCATACCGATAGCGAAAAAAGAAATGTTTTACTAATCGTGACAAACGACTTTGGAAAAATACCCTCGAATCGCTTGTTGGATTGATAATATAAAATGTATGAGATTGCCATAATTGACGGTATGGATTTTTTTTATTACCGATAACGTCGTAATAATTACATTGGACCTCTAACACACAAAATAATAAACTACATTAAATAATAAAATAAACTATCATGATCTACTCAATCTTCGTTATCTGATTAGCTTCTATACAACGAATAAAGACTTAATTTAACTATGGAAAGTAAATAAACACATTTTGAAGTGACATTTTTGCGTTTTTATGCGTTCCACGTTCAACTTAGTGACAACCAGTCCATAAACAAGCTTCTGAAACATTTAAATTAATCAATTTACCTTTAATACTGTCTCTTGTATACGTTAATTTTTGAAAAGTGCTTTATGGTAACCTTTAACAACATATTATAACCACATAAGTTAATCGTGAACATCGTAAACAAAATTTTTACCTTTACCACACATATATTTTACAGTTACACTGTTACTTCGTACCTATTACAAAAATTTATACATTTATAAAAACTGTTCCAATCACCCAAGAGTAACAAAACAAACAAGCATCGGATATCCTGTTTATGACTGAATGTCCTTTGTATCTTACAACTGACACTGACATTCATTGTGTTTTAGTGAAATAACACATCACCAGATACAACGTGTTTTTATGGCAAAGGTATATTTTTTTTATACAATACAAATCATTAGAATTCATTTCATAAATATAGTCTACGTTCCATTTAAGCTGTTTTATTCTATTTGGCTACCTACTCATTTGGTTATTATTTTTCAAAAATTAGAATTTTTATTATGAATTGTATTACCAATATGATTTGTGCAACTAGAAAAAAGCAATACAAAATTATGAATACTACAACCATTTTTAGAACCTTAATGATATGTGTTTTGTAGCTTTGGTTAATATTATTGCCACGATACTTTAACCAAAAATGTTGTTAAGACTTCAGTAACAAGCAATGTGAACGGCGTAACAAGACTGTAAACTAAACTTTTTTACTAACAAGGTATGTTAAAATAAAAATAATACAGTTGCTACTTGCACAAGGTTGGATCAGAGAATATAGTCTAAATATAAGACTTTTTTAACGAAAAAGATTGATATTTGAACCAAGCAATTGAAGTTAGTAGAAAAATGCATATTTACTAATAAAGAAGTGTTGGTGAGTCGGTGGCTCAGTCGGTAGCGTTGTGCACTTCGGGCCAAAGGCGGAAGTGTCGTGGGTTCGGATCCTGGTCACTGCCACTAACTTTTATCAGTACAGTTCACTTTTGTACTGTACCGGCTCACCCCTTGCTTTGCTGGATACGTTCCACGCACAGATCTGTAGTCTATGTGGACGGGCAAATGCAAGGTTAAAGAGGCCGCCAACCTCTAAAAAAAAAAAAAAACTCTCTTATTATTTATCAATATGAGTACTACGTTGACTTTTCATAATCCCCCCTATTCTTTTAATTTTTACTATACATTCTCCTTAGTTACCGGTACACAATATATGAGTATGCTCAATTATGTTAAGCCGTTACATCAGTTTGGTATATCACTGATGAACTTAACTTTCTAGGAATTATATAATACGAAAAAAAGGAAAATATAGATATTTGATTGCATGTAAAATTTATATTAGAGAAATATAATAGAGTTTGTAGAACTTGAAATAATCTATAATGATTGAAAGATAAACAATAGGATTTTATAATAAATCGATTGGTGAAGTCTATTATATAAGTTCGGTTCCTTATATGGGTAAGTATTTATGAAAAATTTACATTTTTAGTAATTTTTAAATTTTTATTTTATATTATAGCTATTCCATAATTCCTGTTGATTTAAAACTTTCTTCATTTTTGAATCAGTATTTTTAACGAGTTTATATGTTTATTTTAATCAAATATGTTGTGGATGTATATAAATAAAATTATGACTTCTAAATTGTTAATTAACTGGTTTCTTAAGTTTAATAGAAAAATAATAATTTGTATAGCTTCTGTTTCCTTATTAAATTGGTTTGCCATTGGAAAGCTTAGCATTAATAGCGCTTATCATTTGCTGTATTGGTAATGATATAATATATATTTTTGTAGTCACTAGTGTGTTAAAAAATATTACAAAATCCTAATAGATACTGCAACAAGGGGTATAGTCAAGTAGATTTGATTCGACTACCCTACTTTTTTATAAAAACTAATTTCATTTTACGTACAGTGCGTATTACAACAACAACTTACGCACTACTGTATTTTTTATCATAAAAATTGTTGTGTTGTTAATAAGATCTGTAGAAACTCCTTAAATAATTGTCTGACAGTAACAACAACAAAGTTTGCACGTAATTTACATACCCTTTGTCAACATAGAGTTGATGTAACACCAGTTTGTATAGGGTAGTTTCAATAGCCAACTATTGAATTCAAACTTATATATGTGATTTTAGTTGGGAGTCACTTGAATACAAGATCTTTATTGATACTGTATACACAAA
This sequence comes from Macrosteles quadrilineatus, assembly GCF_028750875.1. Lineage (NCBI taxonomy): Eukaryota > Metazoa > Arthropoda > Insecta > Hemiptera > Cicadellidae > Macrosteles > Macrosteles quadrilineatus. The sequence continues at coordinate 17,999,810 of NW_026542599.1, forward strand.
ACAAAGGGTATAAGTTATCTATTGAAGTACGTTGTATTGTATTCACTGGATGAAATGTAATGAACGGCATTTTCTCTTTGTTTAATATCGCAGCGCTAAAATTATAATTTTTTACTTATTTTATATATGTAGTTAATATTACAAATTGTCTTAAAACAATGGAAATGTATTACTTATTGCCTTTTCGATGTATACATTTCTTCGCTAAAATTCATTTTATTCTAGTTTAAAAATTTAATAATATATCATATTATTATTAAGAATAATGTTTCTCATTAGATTTTTAATTTATTTTCTACCTTATACTTTTTAGTGTACGTAAGTAGTGCTCAGTGCTCAGATTGAATTTTTTTCCAATTAGCTTAAGATAGGAAAACTTGTTTAAGAAAACTGTTACAAGTTCTAGCATCAATCACTTACTGATTGTAAAGGTATTTCCTCTTACTTTTGATCCTTTCAGGGTTAAAACCCAAAGACCAAAATAGAATAAACCTACCGTACCTAACATTATAAATTCCCTTCGTTGTTTAAAAATCCCTAACCTAACTAACCTAGCATTCTTCAAATGATACATAACACTGTTTTCTATCGCAACAGATTTCCATCAAATATATATATTATTATTATATAAAGGCGGACATACAATATTATTTATCATCTATGTTCTAATTCAGAGGTAAAAAATGTTCATTCGCTTGTCGTTGCAGCACGTGTCTTGGTATTAAAATTCCTCCGCAATATGCGGCATTGTTCATGGGACGTTAGGGTTTTAATGAGCAGTTCCTTTTTTTGGCCTGTTCTAATGAAGATGGTTTTGAGGGAATTCTTATTTAAAATATTTAAATTAATCTAAATTTAGGTTTAGAAAATGATTAGTGGCAGAATTTTTTATCCAAAAGATGACAAAGAAGAGTTTTATAAAATGTTCCTCAGAAGCTTGTTTTTATTGTTGTGTTTTATTGCTTGTTTATAAACCGGTTAAATTGTTATTCAATATATAAGTTATTTGAATTATTGTAGGAAATAAAGTACAACTGATAACCCTGAATATTATATTTTATTTTTATTCTTATAAAAGTTAGCATATAAATAAAATTAATCTATGAATAAGTTATTTAATATGTATATAACACGGTTTAACAGTATTTTACGTTTTTCGATATTTTTTAAGATATTTTTGTGTAAATATTTGTAAGGCGTTGGCTCTATTTCATTACTATTAATAAGTATTATTACATATTATCTGCATAAAAAAAGCAATAGTAGGTTTAAATAAAAAGAATAAGACGTATTGATGGCAATAGATACAATAATAATGTAATGATTTGTGGTGTAAAAGAAAACCTTTTAAATTCCATACTACACATTCACAAAAGATTCATTATATATGATCAAAATATTATCATTATATTTAGGTTAAAATAGATTATACACGTATTTTAGAACGGAATCTATAGGCAGGTTTGATCCATTAAAAGCCTAATGCAATTGTCCAATACGGTAGTAGAGTGTCACTTGTATCCTTAAGGGGGCACAGGTAAATATACTAAGCGTGTTTTTAAAAGTAATAGAAAAGCGGTAATTAAATATCTAGACCTTTTTTTTAATACATTAAATAGCTTTGATACAAATTTATTACTTAATACTTTTTATCGTTGCCAACGTTGCCAAACTAAATAATGAAACGACAGAGCTGTAGATTTTCAAATGTAAACATAACTAACGTTGTGTTATATTAAAATATTATAAAGAATGACAAGTACGATATATTTAAATAACCCGAAACACAAAAAATAATTTCGCTTCAAAATATATCAAGGAATAAGAACTACTAATTATAATTCTACTTTTGAATGAATTAAATTGCGACGAAAGTTTTAGGTTATGTTAAACAATGGTTTAACATTTGGATGGTGTTAAATATTACACTGGTGGTGAAATGGAATGTTTAATAACGCTCTTCATATGGTTCTTCCTCCACAACTCGTTTGAATATCTTTGTAATAAAATGGTAATGTAGTTAAAAACAAACACATACAAATAAAAAATGAAATTGGCGTTGTGAATTTTAATTTTTGAGTATAGCAAGCTGAAAGTTACCTATTCGAATTCTCAATAAACTATTGAAACACAGATATATTTTGCTATACACAATTTACAGGGTAAAGAAAAGTGTATGTTCTTCATTAATTTTTCATCGATTAAACCTGGAAATTTAAATCCTCCAAACCCTTATTATGTTCCAAAAGTTCAGTGTTAGGGCAGTATAAAAGATTTTCGTGGAACGTTAAAATAAGATTTGTAGGGACGGTTAAATTATTCTCAAATATTAAGACACGTTGAATTACGCATCATTTAAATATCTAAACAATATTAAAACCTCATCAAAAATATTCATCCCTTCCCAGTAAAGTAGTTTCAAAGAGTTTTAATGACATCCTTCACTTAAAGTGTATCTTCCTGAAACTAAACCCTTTTGAGGTTATGGTCGAAATGATCATACCAACCAAAATGTATATATACAAAATGTGTGCAGAGTTTAGCTTTCTTGGTTTAAACCGTAAACAATTTTAATAGGGAGTATATATACATTTTTCTAACCGAGTATATATATTCAAACATAAAAAATCTCAAAGGTCTTTGTTTTGGAATACAGGTGTTGAAATTATAGTTTCCGTATCAGCTCTTATCCTTATATAATAACAGTAGAAACCTAAACTGTATCGGTAAGTAACTTGTGTTATAAAACGTGTTTATCAAAACATACAGCACTTACACAAACACACATTATCAAATTAGACAATACAAAAGCGATATAACCCCGTTCCTTGATCCCACTATCATTTGAATGGATCAATAAGTTCCTCACAGCCCTAGCACTCTTTCTGTTCAATCAAGTAGTAATTAAACCGGTGTTAATGTTAAGGCAGGTGTTAATGTCCCATATGTATCAATAGGGTGAATGATTAGAATTGTCGGAATTATGAATTAATATGGATATTACTTATAGTAAACTTCTTGTAACAATAGCATCACCGGCTTAATCCTGTAGATTATGTTTCCATCTTATATAGTTCTGAAATAGACCTAACTGTCATGAACTTGACTTTGAAAATGGTTTTGGTTATTGAATTTTCAACTACTAATCTGTGAAAATGGTATTTTCACATTTTTCCAAAATTATTAGTAGTTTTAAAATAATTCAAACTCATATGAGATGCTGCCTTGTTAAAATTATAGTTTGTCATTTATAATTCTAATTATCGTAAGAGTTTCAAAACTCATTTATGAAAGGAGTAAAACAACTCATACCTTATCTTTGGAATCCTTTTGACAATTAAATACTTTTGAAAGTGAGAACACGGATTCTTGAACTTGAGCATTTAAGGATCAACAAACTTTAAGCAAAGGCTAGGGGAGAAACACCTCTTGAATAGAAAAGTGATTGATGTTTCAACTTCAAGGAGTTTACTTTACTAAATCCTGCTTTTGCAAAAGTTTGATAAAGTATGTTTGTTTCCAAACAATCACACACGAGTTCCATAGGAACACAGTCTCTTGGAAGTATTCTTCTATGTATCTAAGTAATTACCTTGTTTTAAGTTTTTCACTAAAATTAATTGGAAAACAACAATATTAATAACACAATCACAAAGACACGATCACAATCAATATTAGATAATTGATCATTTTTGCTGTTTAAGTATTCTATTCTGGGTTTAGGGTTACATAAAAAAATTCCAGTTTACAGTAATCTCTTAATTAAAGGCTAACCCTTGTAAAATCTATGATCGAATTATGATGTTGGGGCTTTCATCTTTCACGTTTATTTAAAACCCAAATTCAAAGTTTGCAGAAGTAAAGGTTAAGTGCACTCCTTGAAGTTATTATTAAAGGACCACTTATCCCACTCAGGCAAAAGCTCTTTATTTAAGGTTAGTATAAGTTGTGTTTGAATTTAACCATATTATCTTTGTACATTCATTTTTACTCTAAAGATCTTGCAGTATTATGATGACTTGATATTTGTATAATATTGTAAATAATAGACGGTATTCAATGTATTAAACAACAAACGGTTTATGGTGATACATTTTAGTGATTTTATTTATCATAATATTGTAGAGTTACATAAAGTACTTTTAAACTGCTTTGTAATTTTCAGAATACTTGAAAACAATTCAAAACTAACTCTGGTGGATTAAAATGTCTTCATTAATCTTTATATTAATTAATGGAAACCCTAATAAAAACTATGCAAGTTTGTTTTCCATGTATTGATATAAAATAGGGTTACTTTTACTTAGGTATTGTGCTTAGATTACTTCTCGAAAGTTTGGTATTGCCTTTCTGCTGCCAAGAAAGTTCAAATCACCTACCATTCTAAGTTTGATGGCCCTCACACACATGGTATGGTCCTTAGAGACGGGCAAGCTTTTAGATTGATTCAAACTTGAATGAATTCAAAGTTGACATAATTACTATTTGATCTAATGTAGTTATTACAAAAATCATTTTTTCAAATTATTCCACTTGTAATTAAATTGTATATTTGTTTATGTGTTTGTAGTAAACCAGTATTCTACGTTTGTGTAATTAATCATTAATTTCTTTTAAAACATTTTCAAATTTAATTTCCTTAGTTTGAATCAAAAGTCAACTTTTTTTCGCTTTCTTTTAAGTTTTTATTAGATACATTGCGAAGCTGTAAAGAGTTGTCATTTTACGATTTTCAAAACTAGACGTAGTTTCTTCAACTACTTTAGTTTTAAAATTCTCAGATTGTTATTTTCTTATAATTAGGATCATTGTCAATAACCAGGGACTATAAGTGGTCAAAGTCCTCCCCCGGTAATCAAAGTTTTGCTGATAAAAAGAAAAAATATATTTAATGTTTAGTTAAATGAATCATTATTATTTTTTTTTTTGTTTCTGAGGAACATTTTGGAAAAGTTTTGGTTTCAATTGCTTTATATACATGATGGAACTACTAATTTAAATCGGCTCAGTAGTTACTGTTTTTATAAGTTTTGAAGCTGATAATATTAAAATCATATGCGAAGAGTGATGTTTATTATGAAGAACACCCTCTCACTCGAAAAAAAACTAATCCAAACTCTACGAATAGTTTTTATTATCAGTACACTACCTAGTTCACTTCTATGTTCGAAGCTTAAGTGGTTACAAAAAAAGTAATGTTCACAAATTTCTGAGCTACTTAACGTTATGCTTTATCTTTCAGGTTCTTTGTGATTCACCCCGTATTAAAAAGGTAAATTTTATTTTTTTTGTTATTTTAGTTATGTTAACACAACAATTAATTTGAAAACTATGAAATATATTTATGGTGTCCTCACGTTATTGCCCTTTGAATGTATTATCGTACAGTGCCATATCCTTAATTACACCGGCCATTGACCATCTGTTTATGTACCTCAATTAGTTACCTCTACAATATATCATATCTCGGAGTTACTGATCATCATAAAATCTCCTTTAGTGTAACAATGATATATTCCAGTATTATTACAATAAACTAAATACTCATCCTATAACGATCACTACTATTTTCATGCAATAATTGATGTTAAATATACACAAAATGCTAAACAAAACTATATTGTGCATGTTAAACAACGATTAAATGATTTTAAAAATAAACAGTTGTCTAATTATACAAATAAGAGCAATAAGTGGGTTTCAATTACACTGGCTAAGCCAAGAGGATGGTAGTGGTATTTGGGTAACAATAATTCATTCAACTATTGCGACTGTGTCCTTTGCTTATTTGCATGTTTGTAAATGATAGCGTTTCCCGGATGCTAATCCTTTTTTGGTTCCCTTGCATAATAAAAATTATTGGTTTTAAATTAACACTACACATTTTTTATGTTAAACAAAGCTTAGCTATATTTAATTATACGGGTGGCTGAAAAGTAACTTGCACCCCCCCTTAACTTTTCAACCATTTGAGATATTTGAAATCGGTTTGCGGCAACCTTCTTAGATATGAGGGGCTACAATAATTATGGTCAATTTTGAAGTCCATATAACGTTATTATATTAGTAATTATATTATGAAGACATTTTGAAGTTCAAAATTAAGTTAATTAAGTAAATTCAAAGTTAAATAACCATTGTCTCAATCATTTTTAGCTGCCATTTTGTTATTAATGGTCCGATTTCTATTTTCTTTATGTTATTTGTTATGTTTCGTTAAGACCTGTAAAATGATACCAAACTCGACTATACTTGTCATTTGAACATTTTGAGCTACCCCCTACCCCCACTACCCCTAAGGGCAAAATTTTCAAAATTGACCATAATTATTGTAGCCCCTCATATCTAAGAAGGTTGCCGCAAACCGATTTCAAATATCTCAAATGGTTGAAAAGTTAAGGGGGGGGGGGGTGCAAGTTACTTTTCAGCCACCCTGTATACCTGTTCTTGCTTTTCTCTAAAGTATACAATTGAAAAAATATAAAACAAAACGTATTATTCAGATTTTATAATTCTTACTTAATGGCAAATTAAGCAAGCAGTTTTGATAACAAAACCAAAAAAGATAGGAGAGCAGATTGTAGTCTTCATAAATCACTTAACACGGATGGGAAAATATTAATTTTATTAAAACTCGGGATATTGGTGAAGCTTGTTGGGTATTGAAAAGTAATTTTAAACAGAAGTACGAGAGTCGTATTTATTAAGAAGTTTTAAGCAATCATTAAGAGATAATATTTATATTAGAGCATTTTAAAGAACATGTGTAACATTTGGATCTGTATTTCTATTATGTAAGTGAAAACATTTAAACTAATGAACAATTAATTAACTGTGATGTAACAACTATACAACTTTGAAATAACCTTCAAGGCAATTTTGTGAATTTTTTATTACTAAAATTTTATTTTTTTATTGGATGTGTATATTTACAATGGTTTAAGTTTTGTGTAAACGCATTTGCTGTTTCTATATTTCTATGATATTTACAAAATTTAGAACTGACAAATTTTCACTTAATTTTTCATGCAAAATAAACTTAATCAAAAACATGGTTTACCGACGATCAGAAATTTTGTATAGTTTAAAAGTAATTTACAAGTCAATAAAGGGGGGTCCCTAAAAATTATGTAAGGTGGTAGAAAGATTGCGAAGAGATTGTGTGTTAGGCAAGATTAATTTCTTTTAAGGCAATTTGGCAATTTAGTGAGTTGGTGGCTCAGATGGTAGCATCGTGGACTTCGGGCCCAAGGCCCGTAGTGTCGTGGGTTCGGATCCTGGTCACTGCCACAAACTTTTATCAGTACAGTTCACCTTTTTACTGTACCGGCTCACCCCTTGCTTTGCTGGAGACGTTCCACGCACAGATCTGTAGTAGTCTATGTGGACGGGCAAATGCAAGGTTAAAAGAGACCAACCCCTTTGGGTTTGCGTCTATGTTTATATTCCAGTTTCCAGAGATGTTTTTATTAGCTAATAAAAACTAAACTCAAGTATAAAATGAATAATTAATTTATCATTTTTTAGAATCCGTAAAACCAATTTATGAGCTAAAATCAGCCTTTTTTTAAGTCATCTTAAATATGTAACTCTCTTGTTTCATGTTAGCATGTGAATTTCAGACACAAAACCTTGGGTCCGAGATAAAGTCAGTTCTGCAGACAAAAACGTTTAAACACGTTCAACCAGACGAGGTGGTCGTGACTGCTTCTAAACGTGGTTTGAATATAATAAAACGTCGTACCTTTTAACGTCTGTATTCTTTGCAATGAATTTTCTTTAAGGTTACACACTTTTTCGTTGGTTTAATAAGACCAGACATGAACATTCAAAATAGGAGAATGTAAACACTTGATCTATATTACAACCAAGTTACAATATAAAAGTGTAACTAAGTGTTGGTTATACAAAAGAGTAAAGCAATAAAAGTGTATTTTCTGAAAAATTCTTTTTAGTATCTAGTCTTCATTTAACCTTGCCAATTAAAGTTGCACGTTAAGTAAAAACCATTACAATTTACTATTTATAAATACAATTTTTTCAGTTGATAAATTAACAAAACCCCTGTGGCTTCTAAAGTTATTTTTAATTTCAAGTTTTTAAAGAAAATGAAAATGTCACAACATAAATCTATTTGTCCCTCAATATATTGTTTTAGGGTAACTATTCTCAAGATTTTTTCCTAAGATTACTTATTGAAAGCTCGAGATTGCCTTTCTCCTGCTAAGAAAGTTCAAATCACCGACTATTCTAAGTTTGATAGGCCTCACACATGAGTCCTTTGAGATGGCTTTAGATTGATCTAAATTGCATGAAACGGATTCGCAATTTAGTACACTGATTAAATGAAGAAATACATTTAACACATTGACATAAAGTAGAACCACTAAAGCAAGCTGTAAGTTAGAGTATTATTTATATCTGTTGCTGATGATCGAGTTATGTTTAAACATAGTACTTTTATAAACATTAAATAAAACCATAATAGGCCTCGTTAACGTTATTGTGTAAAATGCTAGTCCATTTTTTTATGAAATTTAACACAAACATGTACGGCTGAAAGAGCTTGAATAAGTTCACCAAGCAGGAACATGAAGTGTACTAATAGTTTACACTGAATGCTTAACCTATCACTATCCATTACCTTTTTTAGATAACCGAAAATACGAGGTAAATGGAGAATGATTATGTATTTTACGGTAAATTTACTGTTTGTCATACGTATCTAATTTTCCAACTTGATTCCAACTGAATTCTTTGGTTTACAATAACAGCGCCTAAGCCATGTTAACTTTAGTTAATGAAGTTGTGATGGTGATTAAAAATAATATATTAACTTGTGTGAGTATTTCTTATCGATGAACCAAATGCCACTTTTCACTTACTTATTATGATTTTAGTCTCTTATACATATAGAACTTAATTTCTTAGGTGTTGCCTTCCGGATTACTTAACAATTACTAATCTAGAGGTTAAATAGGTTGTTGCCAACGTAACCCTTAGTAGTCTTACTGTCTACCATTTCGACTCACTAATGGTGTCATTGTTAAGCCTAGACGTCGATTTCGCTCCTATGAGGTCATCAGAAAGTCTTCAAATCACACAAACGAGACGAATAAATAACGACAACGAACACAGACAATAAATTTTACGAATGAATGTTCCTGTCTAGACCTACACCTTAAACCCACAGCTGCACCGAGATTTGTGTGTCCATACAGTACTAATTGTTCGTAAAAATGTTTGTTTGTGTTCATTTACGTTATTTATTTTGTCTTGTTTATGTGTTTTGATTTTCTGATGAACTCCTAGGAGCGAAAACCATGGATTGACAATGACACCATCAGTGTGTCGAAACAGGTAGCCATTGAGACTACTAAGGACTACGGCATTTAACCTCTAGGTCAACAATACAACTGTTGATTAGTATATTTATCACCCTTCATTTGGGTTATGCAAAGCTAATTTAACATAGAGAATAATATATTTATTTTAGTTTCCTTGTAAATTGAAACTATCCAAACAAAAAATCTTTAGGAGAAAAACTAACTAATGCACTTTTTTTTATCCAACACAATAATAAATTACTCAGCAAGGTTTGATCAGTAAAGTTATGGATATTGGAAAGCAGTTTCTAGTGTTCTTAAATCACTTGAAATGGTTAGAATTCCAAATTTAATGGCGATAAAAAACCAAGCATTGCAAAAAAGTGCTATATGATTAAAATGCAGTTGAAGACAGAAGTATTCATTCAAAAAGTTCCTTATTCATTGTTAAGATTTTACTTTCTTTTAAATCTTCTTTACCTTCTATCCTCATCAACCAAATGTAGTTATACCAATAAGATCCCTTATTCCAGTTATTTATAGGTACGCAAATAACTTAGGTTATATTACTACGCCATTTCATGTTTATACATTTAATATGATATTTGTTTTGTACCTAAGGCAGCGTGAATAAGTTTTCGGAATGTTTTAATCGTGTTTAAAGTAAAAACAACATATTCTTCCGTTGTAGCATTGATGCTATTAACTTTTTTTTTTATTTAACTCTGATATTTAACATCGTTGTATTTTTCCCACCCATACAAATTTCCTTCCTTTGGTTCACTACTCTTAAAATATAATTTTGAACGGATTACAATACTGCTTAATATGTTCATTCATAGTTTAGCCATATTAGTTGTATAATATTTACGTAGGCTATGTGGATATGGAAGAGTATGTTAATTATGATTATTCACAATCATAAAGACAATTCTAATCTTAGTAGTTGTCATCAGTTTGTCAACAATTCGTCTACTTTGCCCGTGTCGTCTGCCACCAAAAGTTCTGCTAGTTTGCCTGCGACGTCTGCTCCTGCAGTAGACAAGCGAAACAGCGAAACTGTTACGCCTGCCAAACAAAAAACACCAGTGAAGAGGAATGGTGGAAAACGTCATACTGAACTGTCAAAACAGTATAAACATAACCTTAACCTACCAACTACAACAAGTTCAAGTTCAGTTAACGCTAATGGGCTTAAGGTAAATAAACAAATACAAATCTCTGGAAAACAACATTTTAATAACGACAATTCGATCACAGGTTCTGCCAACACTAGCAATAAATTAAAAACTGTCAACAAATACAGGTATTTATTCATCTCAAGGCTGGCTACAGACGTTGACTGTGATACAGTTAATAAATATATAAGTGATGAAATTAGTGGTGATTACAAAGTCACACAAATGAGGAACAGGTTCCCAGGCTATCGGACATTTAAGGTAGGGGTTCCTGCTCACTTGTGGGACAAAATATATTTGCCTGAATTCTGGCCTACTGGGGCATATATAAATGCCTTCAGGTTTGCTAAAAAAGCAACAAGCACTGCTCAGTGTCAGGAGAATTTTTTAGAAACTCCCCCCAACTCTGTAAATTTAACGTAGAGTCTGAAGTGACAGATAATTCTGACACACAACTCTCAACGCATAACAAAGCGATTGGGAACTTTTCTAACATTTGCTTACAGCAGTCGTCTAATAAAATACTATCTAGGTCAGCTAAAAAACTAAACATCCTCCTGTGGAATATTCAATCCATTACTAACAAACTAGATTACCTACGTTTGCTTGCGTATGACAGTAGTGTGGATGTGATTTGTTTGACTGAACACTGGGTCTCACAAAATGATATTAACAACTTAAGCCTAAGAGGCTACTTAGTTGCAACCTCTTTTGCTAGATCAATGTCTAAACATGGTGGATCTGCAATACTTGTAAAAGAGAACCTAGACTTTATAATTTACAATAAGTTAAATTTGAGTATATTAGTGGAAGAACTCACGTTTGAAGCCTCAGCGGTGTACATCGTTAAGTACAAAACAGTGATCGTAAACTTCTACAGACCACCCTCAGGTAATGTTTATTTATTTCTGGATAAACTGCATGATGTCTTCTCAACTATGCATGGTGTGAAACTTGACTTCTTTTGCACAGGTGATTTTAACATAGACTTCCTGTCTGACAGCATTGAAGTCCGGGAACTTAAAAACCTAATATCTAGTTTTGGTCTTCACACTGCAATTAATGAAATCACTAGGCCTAATGTCGCAGCTGGAAGTGTAAACGAAGGTACCTGCTTGGACAATATTGTGACCTCAGTACATCCAGATAGATGGGAAGCCTCAGTTATACACACTCCTGTCTCAGATCATAATGCGGCCTTTCTGTCAATGAACATCGAGTCATATTCTAAATCTAATCCAATTTCTTTACCGAGAAAAGTTACTAGGAAATTAAATCCTCAGAATTCCTTAAAATTCTTATCCAACCTTAGTCAGTTGAATTGGTTTGAATTATATGACCATAGCCTAGACTTAAATGCTAAATTCAAAGTGTTTTTTGACAAACTGTTGTGGGCCTTAAATGGTTCGATTCCCTTGAAAACTACTGTCGGTTTTAACAACAAACCTAACAAAAGGTGGTATCATCAAGGACTTGTAAATATGAAAAATGAGCTGGACCGGCTATATTTTTTGTTATGTAATGCAGGGACTGCTGAAATTAAAACTAAGTACAACTCATTAAAGTTGCAGTACCGCAAAGAAATCAAGAAAGCCAAACTTGACCATAACAACAGTTTACTGCTAAACTCTAGTAATATTTCTAAAACATCCTGGTCAATCATTAATGAAATAAGCAACTGTAATAGTAAGCCTTTGTCTATTCCTGACTGCCTAACTGCCGATGGACTGAACTCCTACTTTGTCGACTGTGTTGAAAACCTGAGAAGTAATGTTCCCGCCTCTTCAAATGGTCCTGAGCAATATCTAAGAAATTTGACCTCTTGCAACGCTCTTCCGACTATTGAGGACAACAATGCTTTTAGGATTGCACTATTTACTGTAGAAGAGGTGTATGCAGCCATCAACAGTCTTAACAATAGCTCTTGTTTAGATATTTACGGAATTAATGTCCCCATCTTGAAGTTAGCTTCTAGTTACATAAGTGAAGTTTTAACTTACCTATTTAATCTTTGTATAACACAGGGCTGCTACCCAAATAAGTTCAAGATTTCTAAGGTTATACCAGTCCATAAAAAAGGGCCTAAAAATGTTATTGCTAACTATAGGCCTATATCTATTATCCCTGCAGTGTCGAAGGTCTTGGAACATCTCGTACATCGTAGATTTTCTCAGTATCTTGAGGATAGTAACCTTTTAGCAAGTAGTCAGTTTGGCTTTAGGCCCAAACACAGCACTGTCCAAGCAACCCAGGCACTGATATCAAATTGCTTTCAAAGTTTAGAGGCCAAAAGTGGTATAGTTTTCAGATCGTACGACATGTCTAAGGCCTTTGACACAGTGGCTCATGATCTCCTTGTGAATAAGCTTTCTTGCTATAACCTTGATGCTGTTTTGGTTAGGTTTTTTCAATCTTATCTTAGTGACAGATGGCAAAAAGTCTATCTAAATGGCACTTATTCTAGCCCTGTTCGAGTACCCCACGGAGTGCCCCAAGGCTCTATATTGGGCCCTACCCTGTTTATACTGTATATAAATGACTTACCTTGTAATATTAATGACTTATCTGTAAAAAGCTTTCTTTTTGCTGATGACTTGGCCTTGTGTGTACGGGGTAACTCTTTGAATGATGTTACAGACTCATTGGACACAAAATCTGCTGTTATTAACGACTGGTGTAATGCAAACAAGTTATGTCTTAATGCTGATAAGACTCAGGACCTGACTATTAGTCTAAGCAGTAACAGTAATGATGTAAACACTCTGAAGTTTTTGGGTTTTCATTTACAGTCAAACTTGAAGTGGTTCTCACATGTAGATTTTGTAGCATCTAAAATTGTAAAAGGCATATTTATGATAAGAGCACTTAGGTCCACTGTTTCAGATGATGTCCTTATTTGTATATATTATGGCCACATTCATAGCTATTTGTCCTATGGTACCTCACTGTGGGCCAACAGTTTTTATGCTAACAGGTTGCTTTTTACTTTACAAAAGAAAGCGGTGAGATTAATTTGTAGTGTGAATAGAAGAACACATTGTAAGCCCCTTTTCGTGGGTCTTAACATTCTCTCATTTCCATCCTTGTATGTTTTGGCAAGTTTGTTGTATGTAAAAGAAAACATTTCTCACTTTGAAAAGATATCTGATGTTCACAACTATTGTACTAGATCTAAAGATAATCTGTCTACACTAAGGCATAAGTATACAGCCACTCAAAATAGTTTTGAGTACCAAGGTGTTAAAATGTACAATTTCTTGCCTGCATCCATCAAAAACCTGTGTGTTTCAAAATTTAAACATGTTTTAAAGACTACTCTAACCCAGGCTTGCCTGTATAAACATGAAGAGTACTTTGGTTTAGAGTTTTAGTTTTAGTTGCCATCTTGATTGTTTTCTTTTTCTTTTGACGATTGTCATGAACTTTGTTCTCAGTTTTAACGACAATAAAGCATTTCATTTCATTTCATTTCATTTCATTTCATTTCATTTCATTTCATTTCATTTCATTTCATTTCATTTCATTTCATTTCATTTAATTTAATAATGCTAGTGAATTTAATAGTTTTCATAATATTATTGCATGAAAAAGTGTAACATGAATTTACCTGAATATAAAATCTCTGTACATATCTATCTAAATGTTTCTAGAACATAACCAACGAATAAAAATTTTCATCTTAACAATGTTAATCGCTGCAGCAAAACTATCAACTTCCAGTTACACTATGGGTCACCGCAGTTACGCTATCAACATCCCTCGAGATATCCTACATTACACTGGGCTTTGACCCTCAGGTTATCAACACCCATTATTTATCTCTCCTCTATTACATATCTCCGATAAAACTAGTATAATACTGGCTTATTTATTACTTTATCCTTACAATAATAAACGAATATATAAACTTTTTACCATAACTATTACTAAACATTCTCCTTTAAAATACACTTTCTTTAGAAATTAAAGATTTACAAAATATTTGGTCGAAATACAAAGTAGCCATTTGTAGAAAAATTGATTTTTTGTCTAATGCAGTATATAATTTGTTAACGAGAAACAATCATGGGATGTTCAATTACTCTAACTGTTAAGACAAATTGACCGTTCTTTTAATATGTCGTGTTTGTGTTAAAATTAGTGCAAGTGTTTATGGTTAAAGTTTATAAACATTTTTAAAATACTGATTTGACCTAGTTATCGTATTTTTGTACCTTTCATAGTTAAAACTCGCTGATATTTACGTTTTATTTAAGTTTTAAGCAAAGCTAATAAACTACGAGAACATAAATATTTTCTTTAATTTTCTTGTATACAAAATTAGAATGATGTTGTTATGAAGGTGAACAAGTTTTTGTTGCAAACACAGTGGTAATTTCGTATTGATCCAAACCGAAAAAAACTATGTTTAAGTTTGATTGATTAGAGAAGTAAAAAATACTAAAACGCAGTTTCATTCCTTCAGTTATCAGTTAAATTGGGAGAAAGGTCATTTCAAGTTTATAAGTTAAGTTTAAAGAAAGGCTGGCTTATAATTAAGAAGCAATTTAAAACGAAGTATTCATTTAGAAGTTATCAAGTCGTCATTAAGATTTAAGTTTCTATCAATTCAGAACAATCTGCCTTCCTCGTCAAATAAATTATCTTTATAATCCATGGTGATGGTTTTTGGCGTCAACCGCGTCGTCACTTGTATTTCACTCTGCCGTTTTCAACTGAGGACTCGGTTGCCACCGAAAACCACCACCATAGATTTTAATGACACCGGCCGCGAAAGACTACGGATGCAAATCTTATCTACAGGCTGCCACTTGCTCCTCTAGACATACAGATGAGGTTTTCTGCGATCTGAGATTCTACACTGCTAAAGTACTGGCATGAGGATTTAGAACTTCCAATGGTACGAAACGAACCTGTAAAGAAGTTATTGAAATACGCAGCAAGACAGTAACTGCAGTTTGCCTTGTCATGCCTTGTCATTGTGGTAGAACGATGACTCAAGGTAAAGCACAATCTTCATCGATCATCGTACGGTTAACACTCATTGTACCCAATAAAGAATATGTAAAACAGCCGAACACAAATTATTTACTCATATTATTTTAACTAAATTTATCAATTTAAGATTTGAAATAGTAACACATGTATTTATTAATATTAGTTCTCTATTTGAAACTTAATTATAAAAAAGTGTTGACAAACAAAACAAGACAAAAACATGTAGTTTAAATTGTGTATTTAAGGATATCCATGGCAATGTTGTTTATCAAAACACCAACCTTTCAAGAATAAAATATTTATGTGCATAAATGTTAAAAATTTTATTAGCTTTGCAAATTACAAATGGATATGTTTATATGTATGCTGACATGATATAGACGGCTAAACATGGAGTAGGCCCCCTTCGGGCGTAGGCGAACTCGGTCTAGTTCCGATTAAGTGCGACAAGTGTTCCTAGGCTCTTAAACCCGTCAAAATAAATAAAAAATATTTAAAAGCCTAAGCAGACTATTTTTCCTATAGAGGAAGGATATTTTCCTCACCTTTACAATGAAATAATGTCTAGCCAGACTTTGTATCTTGCAATCAGCATCACCGGCTAATTAACTAATCAACGGAAAAAATACATAAAAAACAAATTATTATTTTTATATTTTTTTGTTATGCCAACCTGTACTAAGACTTGCACTAGTTGTCTGTAAGATTTTGATAAAATCTGCGGAACACTGAGATATGTAGCACAATATGTGTTGGTAAACAAGGTTCTATGCTCGAGAATCATGAAAAATAAAAATATATTAAACGGACATATTGCTCGAGTAAGTCATACCTGGTTTTTCACCATACGGATGATTTGGGGTAAAAATAACCAGCTTCTCAGGGGTCTGGTCAAAAACCGATGAGAACCTATTTTGCGAAGGAGGGGGTTGTGGGAGAGCCGCTCACGTCGATTTAAGAAAAAATTCTAAAATTATTTTTTTATATTTGTAACTATTAAATTGAACTTTCATTGCCTACCCGAACTAACTAATCTTGCTAAAAATATATAAAAGATATAAAAAAAATCTAATAAAGGTTTACTAATCGAAAACATATTTCTCTGTAAATGTTCGTTCAAACAAATTATAAAGATAACTAAAACTATTCTTCAATTCAACTCAATTCAAAATAATCTTTATTCTGTTTCTTGTAACATTTACAAAGAATAGAGTCACACATAAGGTAAATATTACATAAGGTAAAATAATATAAAATAGTTTCGTTTTCTTGATTTCAATTTTCGTAGATTAGTTCTGTATTTAGTTTGTATAACGTATTTACCACTAAATCGCAAAGTTTTACGAGATATTAACCAATAACCAACAATTTTCTTGCTTAAACTCTCCCCACCAGTGAACTCAATGGTCAAAATAATAAATTAGTCGTAGAAGCAAAATATTACAGAAAAGTATTACAGTACTTTTTACTTTGGATGTAAAGGTTAGGGTTTACATATTACAATAAGGCTTTGTTCAAAGGCAGAGCAAAAGAGAAAATACATATTTTACAATATAGCCTACCAAGTACCTTGTTTACTTGAATATCCATTATACGTATAAAATACCATGAGTATGCAATAAGCTTTTGACATACTGGTTCAAAGGGAAGCGCTCTAGGGAATATCAGTATTGCTTACTCATTTTCGACGTCGTTGGAATGTCGCAAAAGTGGTAAGTATGTTGAAACCCAATTTAACTATGTCTTGGAAAAGTGTGGTGACATTAGCTCGATTTATACATTAATGGATGGAAATTGTAATTTAACTTTTTATCATTAAAGTAAACAATATTTTTCATGACGATTGTTAGTTTATATAGTGTAATGTATGCTATTACGAATTTAAACGATTAATTTCTATAAAGCTCGTCCATATTTGTATTGTTAATTTATTAAAAAAAGGTTTCGATTGCTTTCATTACGCTAAATCTCTTCCATATAGTGTATGTATATACAATTTTATTGCCAACCAATTTTTACGATGTTCTGAACGTGTAACAGAACATTCTTAAAATATAAAATTTCGCGTGGTTTTGTAGTTTTTTCTAGAATTTTAAATACAACTCATAATTTACATTTTACGTTGATTCATTTAATGATACCCTTGTGACATTTGACAATATATTTTAATGAAAAAGTATATGTTGGCAGAGAAGTAGAACATGAACAGGGTTGAAAAGACGATTTAATATCAAGCATTCCTTTGCAACTGACTCTAAAGGTGTGACATTTGGTATATGACAAACAAGACATATTAATTTTATTTAATGGATAAAGGAATAATTGTATTCCTTCTGACAACAAATATAAGTTATTATTTTTCCGTCTTTAGGTGGTTTGTAAAATATATAATTTGAAAGAAGACCGTGAAAAACTATTTGGACACGAAAATGAAAACTAATGCTTTTACAGCATATTCATTCATCACAGCACATTCTTAATATTCAAATGTATTTAAATAAAAAATTCCTTCAAAATTTTTTTCCAATCCAAATGAAACGTAGATTACATAAAATTAAATATATCTGCCATTCTTGAAACATAATGACTTAAAAAAGTATAGAAGTGTTTAGAAAATATTTGACAGACAATAAATCTTAAAACAGTATATAGTTATAAATTATCGTAATTTTGTATTAAGACTACATAAGAAACAAAGTTTATGAATATAGGTCGTACAGAATTCAGTAATATAAACGACTAAATAAAAAAAACAGGTCCAAACCATTATGCAATATGTATTTGTAAGTATCTATGAATAATAGCTCAAATTAAACAAAAAAGGGAAAAACTAAAATTAACAGTAATAAAAAATTTGTAAAAGAGTAAGTAAGATGGTGGTTTCTCTGTTTATAAATAAAAGTTTAAAAAAATATCTTAAGCACAGAAAGATTCTTGAATCCATTAGACAGTGAAAAGTTATGAAACGCCTTTTAAACTTTTATAAACTTCTTCAATCAAAAGTTACCATAGCTTTTCATCTTTAAGAACTTTCTGATTTACCTCTTGCTTATGTACTCTTATTAGTTTGTTAGATTAGCTTTCTACAGGAAAACCCAGCATTTTAACTGAGTGCCGCTGCAGTCCCGAGCCCGTTCAGCCGTGCGCACGGTGATAGTTTTACTAAATGTTTTCGTCAGTGTCGTGTTATTGTGTTTTTATGTTTACGTCAGACTATGTTTCTCAATGTAAAATATTTGACGCAGTTGCTACACCAACAATGCAACTAAGTATGGAATAACCTAGTGCAACAGCGGAGCAGAAGATGACCTAAATGTCGAAACGTGCGTCCTCCATAGATATACTGGATTGATTGACGTAAGTTGTAATTATTAATCAGTAAGTTTAACTTAGGGTTATCCAGTGGTATAATGAAATGGCTTATTACCTCAATTAGTTTTGACAAATAACGGGGTTTCCGGTCGTGTCTCTTTAAGATGAGCAAAAATGCACCACCCCATTGCACCTACTGCAATTGCAACCTACAACTGCAATTGTTCCTGATCACTTCCTGCACTCGGAACACCATATAGGACTGTTGTCGGTGGGCACTACCAATCCGATGATTTATTTATTTATTTTGACGGCAAACACCATTTTTACAATGAATTTTACATTGTGACACATTCGACAAGAAGAGATGATGACGGAGGATTAGGCCCGTTTGATCTGTGTGTCCTATAGTCTGTAAGGTGTGCAGGGGGTTGCAGTCTGCTACAAGCCCTGGAATGACCTTACTTATTTTTTGTGTGTGGTCTGATCAACGTCTGATCGATTCAGGAGTCTCACACTACGACTACCAATGTGTGAACTGTATAACAGCTCTTTCTATCTAAAAAGTCAAATAAAAATTAAATAAAAACAATGAAATAATAAGTTCCACTTGCAATGGTAATTTTAATGAATATCTTTATCTTGTTATTAAGTGTTCATTCAAATAAGCTGCAGTTAAAGGAGCATGGGTTGTTATATATCGATGCATGGGTTACGTTATTAAATATTCCAGCACATTTCCATCTGGCCTTTGTTGTAATGCTTGCATGAACTGTTTTTTAAGTATGTTGAAACAACTCTGCAGTTTTATTATCAATCCATGTTGTATATGTGTTGAATATGGAAAAATAAATTGAATTTAAACATTTTCATTAATTTTAGAATGGAATAACCTTTAAAAAGTTCGACTCCAATGAATCAGTAGAAAACCTCTCTTCCCTGTATGTTTTAATAAAAAAAACTAGGTACTTTACAAAACCCTCAAAACAAAGTAATTTTTGAATGTTACATAAATATATATTTTTATTTGCATCTAAAATATATTTTGGATTTTCGTGCAGGCGTCATAATATTTTTTCTACTTCTTCTCTCTTTAAATATAATTTTAAGTACTATAGGTATTCAGCCTTATATACTATTGTCTTTGTATTGTAATGAACAATATTTACAATACAATCACCACGACAATCTAACTGCACCCATGAGGACAGTTATACTGTACAGATCTATTTCAGTAATCCCTGATATTGGGTTGGATTACCATAAATCTGACATGATATGCAGGGTGAATCTTGTAAGGTGTCCAATATTGATTTCAGACAAATCATTGGGCTTACAATGATAAAATAAAAGGTTTTTCAGTAAACCAATCTAAGGAAAAACTAAGAAAATTAAAAAACTTTTAATGTACAATATTCTCCAAAACAAAAACTCGTTAAATCTCACAATCATAAAGTGCAAACATATGATGCAAATTAAATTATAGGCTACATAATTTAAACACTCTTGCTTGAACAAACGTATTGGAAGAATACGTCCCTAACTATTTTATTTGTTAATGAATAGCATCTCTTTATTTGAAAATGGTTTTACAATTTTGAATACTCCATATTTCTGTAAAATGCAGGTACCACTACTCTGATTCGCTTTCCTTATAAGGTAAGCATTACTTTGATAAACATTATTGCAGCATTATTACAAATCATAAATTTAAATTTGAAAGTATTTACAACGTCAAAACCCAAAGGTACAAATATTATCACATCTCAAAAAGCATTTCATTTAAAAGGTATGGAAATTCGAAGCAAATTTCAAACTTAACCCCTATCCGTAACTCTTTTGGTTTTCAAGTTGTTACTAATAAAACCTGTTAGCCTAAAAACGCACGTATATTGTTTATTGAATTACAATTCTTAAAGAGTTACCAGCAACAACGAAAAAAAAAATAAACATGATGATATTTTGTATATAATATTATCATAGCTTTTCATATCAAAGTAAAGCTTAGTTCACTGGAAAATCTAAATGTTAATCAGAGTAGATATATCTGCCTTTTACGAAAACTTTAGGGAACAGGTATTAAAAAAGTTCCTAATTTTCCATATAACAAGCCGAATTCTTTTTTTAAATAAAGTCAATTCTGATTCTTAATAAATGTTTCTATAAAAAGAGCTTCAATATTGTAAGTGTATGTAATTTACAATTGGGAGATTTGAGCTAGTGAACCTCTGTTTTTCGGTACAGTGGACTGTGTTTTTCAATTTTTCGGTACTGTCTAGTAAAAATATGCTTAACACTATTCACTGCCACATGACAGAAGGCATACCAAACATATAACTAAAAAATATTAAAAGAAAGATCAATGGTGTTTTAACAGGTTAGCTGACAATTGTAAAAAAGGTAGAGAATCAACTAAATTGAATGTATTGAAGTTTTACAGGACTATTATTTTATCAATTTAGTTTTGACACAAATAAAAAAAAAATTATGAGATAATTTTTATATTCTTGTGAGATAGTCTTCCTTTGTACGTACCTAAAACCATTAAAAAAACCCCCAAAATATTATTTTAACTCGTATGAAAAAAATACAAATAAAATCTTTGTCAAAGGAAAATACCCTTGTCAAGTAAAAAATGTGTTTGTCACAATAAAGGCGGAAATGTTCCCTAAAAAGAGAAGCTGTTTACAAGAGTTGTCGATACTCTTTGTTGCCATTGTGGCTCTAATCCCTCCTTCCCGGTAAGCCTCTTTACCTTCAACTCCTCTTGTTAATATTGTGAGATATTGCTAGGCAGTTCAGGATGAGTGAAAACAAAATATCCTTAAAGAAAACATTTATAAGTTTCTTATATTTCTAAGTATTACATAATTTTAAATTGTGTGTCCCTGCAATTACGTTGATAAAAATTATAATCGACTTTGAAAGGCTTTCCGACAATCATACAATTAAAAACTGAACACAAGGAACAATCGTACAAAGTAATTGTACTAAATTTAAATAACTTTGAAGTTCCAAGCCAATAAAATAAGAAAAGAGGTTGTTTACGATTGTTCAATGCTATGTGACAGTTGGGACAAGGTAAACTAGTCCGTAGACAAGTTGAGATCTGTTGAAACTTGTCTGACATGTCTTGGGTTGAAAGTTTGACAATGAAGCAAGACTCTTTATATATTTATACCAAAGATCATAAATAATGTGTTCATTATTACCGTTAAAAAGAAAAAAATCTTGTAGCCACGCTAACTTTTGTTGTGTTCATTATCATTTAAACATAGGAGGGCTGATATTCCATAAATATCAAATTGAAATCGTCTGGTTCAGATAATTGGACCCTGAGGACTAAATACAGACATTAATAGTTCACAAATAACGTTTGTAAAGAGATTAATTTACATTTAAAACAATACCCAATACATTTGTACGTTGTACTCTATTAGGATTTTAATTGAAATTGGTGCTATAAAGCCTTAAAAAGCAATTATTATGTTGTTTTAAGTCAGTTAACATAAACAATATGCTGCAGGTTTTTAGTTTTATGGCTAAATATACATTTATCTGAGTGTGCATTGTACAGAACTTGGAGAATAAATATTCATATAAATATTCATGCACTTTCACTTACTCTTTAGTTAATTTTTTACCGATAAATTATATTTGTGTAATGTGTTACTTAATTGTAAAAAAAAACTTTATTTATTTAACCTTTAATATGAGATATCAAAATTTTTTTTATCTAAATAGGCGGTTCTTCCAAAACTGTGCCTTCATTTTTTGGCACTCTAGGATATTAAATATTATGACAATAGTTTTACATCTTTTAACTACCATAAAGATTACTTATGAAACATTTGTAATAATAAGGAAAATA
This sequence comes from Macrosteles quadrilineatus, assembly GCF_028750875.1. Taxonomy (NCBI): domain Eukaryota; kingdom Metazoa; phylum Arthropoda; class Insecta; order Hemiptera; family Cicadellidae; genus Macrosteles; species Macrosteles quadrilineatus. Next base: position 18,022,495 of record NW_026542599.1, read on the forward strand.
AATTAATAAAGTATATCATGATAATCATACTTCATACTAATGTTATAAATGTAAAAGTGTGAGTGTGTGTTTGTTTGTTTGGTTAAAGTTCAATCCCGCTTTAACTACTGGTCAGATTGGGTTGAAATATGTTATGATAATAGCTCACATTCCCGATTAACGTATAGACATATTTTTATCTCAAAATCTTTTAAGGCTCTGCCCCAATGGCTTTAGTGTTTCCCTGTTTACCTTATGAGTATTCATATTTAAAAGAAATTAAAGACGTTTGTCAACTGCTTAAACTACACATGTTGGTTTTATGCAATAGCATTAAAATGTTATGAGGTTTACCAACAGGGTGCAGCATTATTATTATTTATTTTATGCACCAAAAATTATTATTATTAGTTACCAAGCAACAACAAAAAGCTGTGAGAAATTTACTTTTTTCATTGTTTAAGTGCAGTGATCATGAAGGTTATGGTAGATATGCTATACTATAGTATACCGTAAATTAAAAAAAAAAACAATTTTTCTTAAACCGTGTCCTCTCATAGTCAAAGTCAAAGTCCATTGCAAACGCAAAGAACGAGTAAAACTGTATTATGCATTTTATACTCATACGTCAACGCCGTACGAAGTTATTACTCTGCTATTATGTTAAAAACAATATAGTATATTATGAACGAATCTTGATTGGTTTCAACCTAAATAAAAATGTGTTGGATAGATAGCCAAATATTTCAGAATTTATATTTTTAGATGACTAGATTTAAAACTCGGTTAAAGCTCCATGCGTTTTTAGTTAAGAGTAAATGAAAAAAAAAACATTAAAATTGTCTCCAATTGTTAAGTAAAAAGCTAAATTTTACCCTTTCATGCCGGCACGTATTTCTCGACGAAAGTTCCTGGCAATATGCGGCATTGTTCAGAAAACGTGAAGGTTTTACTAAGGAATCTTCTCTTTTAATTAGGACAATTGAAATAGCCATCTTTGGTAAAACAAATCTAAAAAATATACTGTGTACTTTACTTACGAAATGTTTAACATTATATTTTAGCATAATCTTTAAAATGGGTTCATTGTAAATAAGCTTTTAAGGTATGTTGTATTAAAAATACAATTAAATTGAAAGAGTTGATAAATTATTATTAGCATATGTTTAGCTAGTAAGGCAGTTTGAATACATGAAAAAAATTATATCTTATACTATATATGATTTAACCGACAAAGAAAATTACTTTAGACAGTTTAGGTGAGGAGTGATTAGTTAAATATAGATTTATTGTTAGCAACTTGAAAACGGGAGGAGTTTTTTTTACCTTCCCAAACATAGTAGTTGAAACATTTAGCCAAATAAAGTTTATGGTCTAAAATGAAAACCTAATCAAATACTATATTCTAACAATTTTAATCCTCCAAGCAACATCGGAAGACACCAAACATAATCGAGGTAACTTTATTATTATTGCGTCTAATTGATTTAATCATCAATCTAGTTTTAGTAACAACAAACAGTATATCAATATGATATTAAAACAAATTAAAGCCCGACCAAGTTTATTTTGTATATTGTTTTGGCTGTCAAGAAATTTAATGACTTTCATTTTCGGCGTTGGTCGGATCAAAATTAGAAAGAATTTATAAGGATTTGTAATAAATAAGTCCTACAAGATATTATTTATGGAACAAATAAAACATTATACCAACTTTATACTTGATTATTGGTGAGGTATCAAATTATTGTGGTTGTATCAACTACCCAGATTTTAAATTAACACTTTCAACAAGTGTTAGTCAAAACAAACACACGATTACACCAAGACTTTAGAAAATATTGGAGAGTTTTTGTTACATTTTATATTACATGAGAAGACAGATGAGTTGTTCAAACTAGCCAATGTCGTGTGACAGTTGTGATGAGGTAAACTCTACAGCGGACATGTCCTAACTTGTGTCAACTTGTCTGAACGTGACTCAGCATGTAGCGTTGAAAATAGGACACATGAAGAAACTGGCGAAATAAACATTTGGCGAATAGGCAAATGGGTTTTAAAAGCAAACAGCGTACACTATTGGGTTGAATCGTAACATTATTTTTATTTTAACTATGAATAATAGTAGTTTTTTTATAGTTAAAATTTGAGTTTTTCAAAGGTAACTTTGTTATGTCGCATATTATATAGGTAACGATGAGTAGTTTTATGTAGGCCTATATGTAAAATTGTTATACTTGTTTTGATTATATAAATTTAAGTGAATAAAATTATTTTTAGTATTTTACATGAGACCTTTTACTAAGTGGTAATTTTATATTTATTTAGGTAGAATAATTGTATTTTGGTGCGTTCTAGAAACAATTTATGTTTTTAGCAAATTATATTTGGTACTTGGGGCTGCCGTGGTTATGTTAGTTTGGGCTATCATAAATGTTTGTAGGACTTTCTTCGTTTCGTTATGAATCGAATGATACCAGATGAGTCATACTTTCTATTTATGACAACTCGACCTAACATAACCACTACAGGATAATTTATAAGGATGATTTCCGTATAAAACCAAAGTGTCCTATATTTTTATAAAATAAAATAAAAACCATTTGAACCATAGTAACAACAGTTTATACTATAATATCATACCTACTACCATAACACTTTTACAATACACGATTTAATTCAAAAGTTATTTTGAATAGGGTGTAATCTATATCCTCATGAAATTTTAACAACGCACAGTCTATTATTTAAAAGTATTTTTTCCCAAGAAGAATAATTTATTTGACGTAAGAAGTCAATTTATTTTCTGATAACAACGAACAACTTGAAATATTCCCTAGTGCAGTTTTAATAAAAACTAGCGAACTAACAGGTACATTAGCTAATAGCGTTTTGTTTCGGAAACATCTTTAATATTTTATACCGTCACTGTGATTCTTATTTCCTCTTGTTGTTTTTTTATTTAGCTTAAGTTTGTATTGTCTGATTATACCTTATTAAGTGATTAATGTGTTATTTAATTCCATACATCTATTCTAAATATAATTCAGTTTTAAAAATCTTTGTACAACTAAATCTAGAGTTCTACTGGACCGATTTTATTAATTAATGGGTTGTTGGAAAGCTTAAGTCGTGTAGATTTGCAAATAATTATGAAAGTTTGTTTTTGTTATGATTTATGGTGATAAATTAAAGAAAACGTGTTTCCATAAGAAATACATTGAAAACAGTGTTTTTCACACTTTTTATTTGGGCGCTACTTTTAGCTGCCATTTTTTAATATTTCCAAGAAGTGCATGGTATCAATTTGTAGGGAATTTTATTCTCTTTCATAATATCACCACTTTGGTCGATTTCTTCACCATTTAAAAGTTATTTGCAAAAAAGCTATGCAACCTCCGAATTTATAGTAATGAGAAAATATTGAGTTTGGGATATTTTTGTTAAACTTTGTACAACTAAATCTAGACTTCTACTGGACTGATTTTGTTAATTAATGGGTCATTAGAAAGCCTAACCCATGTAGATTTGCAAATAATTATAAAATTTTGATTTGATTAAATATTTGTGGTGAAAAATTAAAAATAACAAAATACATTAAAAACTGGGGTTTTCAAGTTTCTGTTTTCAAGATTCTTTTTGTAGCCAGCTTTTGGCTGCCCTTATTAAGTATTTTCAAGAGTTGCATAGTAGTTATTTGTAGTAAATTTTATTCTCTTTCATAATATCACATTTACTTTGGTCGATTTACCCTCCATTTAAAAGATATTGGCAATAATCTAAGTGATCTCCAAATTTATTGTGGTGAGAAAATACTGAATTAGATATATTTTTGTTAAACTTTGTACAACTAAATCAGGACTTCTACCGGACCGATTTTGTTACTTAATGAGGCGTTGGAAAGCCTAATTTGTGTAGATTTGCAAATAATTATGAAAGTTTGATTGTATTAGATATTTAAGGGAAAAAAATAAAAAATTAATACATTTAAAACTCCTTTTATTCCAGGTTTATATTTTCAATTTTATATTTGTAGGCTATATTTGTAGGGTTTTAGGCTACCTTTATTGAGTATAATCAAGAAATTCATAATAGTAATGTGTAGGAAATGTTATTATCTTTCAGAATATTACCTTCAACTTTGGTCGATTTCCTCACCGTTTCAAAGTTATTTTAAAAACGTTAGCAACCTCCAGGTTTATAGTAGTGAGAAAATACTGAATTAAAGATTTTATCGTTAAACTTTGTACAATTAAATCTACAGTTCTACTGAACCGATTTTATTAATTAATATGTCATTGGATAGCCTAATTTGTAAAGATTTGTAAATAATTATGAAAGTATTGTTGAGGTTGCAAGCAAGATCGTTTGGCTATAAATCGATGATAAATAAGTCAATTTTTTGAACAATTTGTGTTGGTCGTGATTTAGCTGCGTGTTTTAATGAAATGGAAGCTGGTATTTCAATTAAGGTTCTTAGGTCAAATCAAATAGAATAACGTAATTAGAATTAAGTAAATGTATCTAAAACTAAATTCCATATCCAAGATATAATCAAATTTATATTTTCTGATTGAGCGATACAGTATCTTGAACTTAACTGATTAAAACTATCAATATCTCAAGTGAAAGCCTTTGAAGTATTTTAAGACCAAGACATATAAAATAATTTAAATAAAAATAGAGTTACGTATCATTGATTGCAGATATGTACTAAAACAATTGTATTTATTGTTGATTCGTGATTCAGCAGTGTGCTTTATTTAGGTAGTCCGATCTTAATAATCAATAGCTCAAATTAAAGCTGGTATTTCACTTAAGGTTTTTAGACCAAAATGTATAATGTAATTAGAACTGCTAGAATACATTTTTAATTGAAGAGAAAAAAAATTCTTTCGTCGAGTAATATATTAGATAAATTAATGATGATGCTTGATGACAAATATGTGCTTGCATAGCTTTATTTTAAGACAAAAATTATGAAAATCGGGCAGGTAGAAGAGCCCTCCTGTAAACCATCGCCCGCCTGCGAAACATCGAACTCGAAAAAAACAAATTTAACTCCCATAAGAAATGTACAGGGAGGCAGTTTGTGCATAACTCGAAATATACGTCAAAATGAATTCCGATGCTTGATGGCAAATCTGCGGCACGGCACGTCCATACCAGTTTAAGGCCAAAATTATGAAAATCGGTCGGGTAGAAGAGCTAACCCGACTCGGAAAAGAAAAACCAATTATTTTTATAGATGGCAATAATTTGGTTTACCAGTATGCATAATCTAATCATACGAAACATGTGTTAATGATTCAACAGTTTATTGTTATATTGTTTCTAATTAATTTTTCTTTGATTAAATGTTGTTGTTAACAATTATCATTTATGTTTAAAGTGTGATCCTTATGTTAAATGTGTGATTCTAATGTTATGTGCTAAAACTGTACCATTAATATTAGTGAGTAAATCGGTGTATGGATTTCATAACCATTATTTTACTAGAGACCGTTATATTTAACCACAACGGGCACTGTTGCTAGTAATCTTATAAATTTGTGTACCTTAATTGCTTAATACTTTATCAACCTCTGCACTAAGCCCGTTTTAATGTAGGTAAAGTTACCTATAAACTATTTTTTTTAGCTTCTTCATTGAGTAATAAATAAAAAAATGTTATTACCACTACTCAAATTTCTTGGACGTTTTTCAATAATATCTTAACCACGATTTAAAATGTAACTTAAATAATTGATGATAATTATTAAACTAATTAATTATTATACTCTTCATTTTGGTATTCAATTTGGCTCGAAGGAAAATGAGAAAGCTAACTACAAAATGTTATCGTTCTGTGTTGAATTTTTTGTAATAGTAGAACTATAAAAACCAGATAAGATATTTCAAAATATGTTATATAACTGTTTGCATATTCACAATATTCCATAAGTATATCGACTAACCGACTGGAACGGTTACTCAGGAACTACGGATGGACTAGATTGTACTTATCAAGAACTTGATTGATCCCTCGATGTTGATATATTTACTCGTTGGCATGAAAGTTACATGAAATTTATCCATCCCAGGGATCTGCTTGACGTGTGTGAAGGACCTTGAGAACGCTGCCTTCCACTTTTCAATTAAAACTGAATTCTTGGGCTCGTCCGAAGGAATCCAAAGACCATTTCTGGAGCGTAGGTGATTTCCTCAAGGTGACAGTCGTGCTCTACCCTTAGTCCAAAGTCTGTTACGGGAGCTATGTATTGGCTTTTCCAGTCTTTCTTTTTAGGTATGAGTTTAAGGCCCGTTCTACTTCTACTTTCTCTGAGTCTCACCACAGAAAACGTACTGTACGTTTTCTGTGGTCTCACTGAGAAAGAACATGGTAGGGTGAACAAGCTGCATACCCCTGCTTATTGTCACCAGATGCTTGGTAAGTGAGCATGAGACCATAAAAAGGGAACACAATTTTTACTGTGTTAATGGTGGCCTGTTTTGTTAAGGTCTTCAAAACTCCCTGTAAGGTAAGGTAAGGTAAAGAACCTTGATGTTCTTTATCTTTGAAAGCAGTTTCTCCCAGGGATTCCAGGTTTATTTGAGAGTATGTAGTAAATAGCTGTACATTTTACAACTGGTTATGTAAACAATTAGCATTTTACAGATTAAAGCTGTTATAGATTACTACTTTACAGCATTTTGTCTGTGTAATGATTCATTACTTTATTGTCGACTACTACAGTATAGTTGTATATGTTATAACAATATTATGATAAACATTTACTTATTTGAATTGCATTTATGAATATTAAACATACAATCTTGAAGTCAAAGTTGACGAAATAATGACAGTTTACTATTACTCATCATATTTTATTACTTTATTGGTGAGCTGAATTTACATAACAAGATTTGTCTTTTTATACATCAATATTTGTGTGATAGTTCAATTAGTATTATAAGAAAAATCACAAAACAAAATATTACATATACAACTAGTATATGTTATTTTCAAATTATACATTACATGAGTTTATATAATAATTTAAAACAATGTTATAACAAATGGAAATTAATCCATCAAATAACCTAGTGAAATGATTCCGAGAAAGATTTGGTTTGGTTGTATTTGCCAGAGGTTGGCCTTTGATTCTGAGTATCATCACTTTGCTTTTGAAACACATGAGTTCATCAACCATCAAGCATCATCGTAGCTGCTTTGAATGGGGTTTGAGGCCTTTGGGGAATTATGGAAAATATTGTATCAATTTTATATTAATAGGCCTGTTATTGTTTCTACACACGTATATAAAACATGCATAACTAATGTAAACATTCTCAACACTAAAAAGCTACTTTTTATGTTACCGAAACAATGTAATAGACCAATTATTAATGGACCTTCAAATAAAACGCAAATTAAAAATGGCAAACGACACGAACGAAAATCTGATGAATAGCTCAAAAGTTTGCCTACTACAATAACAAAATCGTTTCGTCATACTGTGGCAAAACTAGCCGTTTTTATCATATGCGTTGTCTAAAGTGACTCTTTTACCCCATACTATTTTAATCCCTAGGGAGTAAATATCAGGTAACATGAGGCAACAAAACCACATAAATGTTAGTTTATCGTTTTATTTTACATTCCAACAGATAGCTCCATTTTTATTTTGGTAAACTTATGTTCAATACTTTTTTACGGCTAGTATAATACAAAGGTTGATAGTGAATTGAATAAATTAGTTACGAAACTACAAAAACTAAAATTAATTAATAATAGTTATACATGGTTGGTTGTCACTGAACATCATTGTTAATAACCGGACCACATCACTCAGTGAAGGAATGGCTATTTACCTTACAAGTGTAGTAAGAGCGTTTTTACATCACGCAGGTGAAGGTTGTGCAACGAGCGGAAGCGAGTTGCATAATTTACCTAAGTGATGTAAACACGCTCTTGCGTAACGTGTAACGTACAAAATTTTACAAGACCCGACAATATACAGGAGGTTACGAACAATATTAATCATTATCCATTTCACTCATCTTCTAACAGTAACGTTCATTTACAAACAAAAGCTAGGTTAGGAAAATTCTTCAAAACATAACAATAAAATTCAAGAGCACAGCTGATTTCTAGCGTTGAACGTCGTTGGCTCCATAGACGTATATTTTTTTATTTAATCACTCAATGTTATTTAAATGGGTTTAATTACATCACCGAGTGAGTTTTTGATACTTTACATCACTCGAGAAGTAAGGAAGTTGTATACATCACGCTTGGGATAGGGAAGTTTAACATGGCGGGTTAGGTAAAATATTTAATAAACTGCCAGATGCAATGGTAAATTCATTTTCACGACAAATCGATGTTTTAGCCGTTTTACAAACGTTTATTGGAGGCCGGAAGCTACGTATTGTTCTCTATATTCTATTGCTTTTGACTGCACACTTTGACTACGCATCTGTGCGTGGGACGCATGCAAGAGGTGATCCGGTTGGTACAAGGGTGAACTGCACTAATGAAAAGTAGGGGAAGGTGCCAGGATTCGAACCCACAGCATCGCTATGGACTCCAAGTACGGGACCTTATCGAGTGATCACCAACTTACCAAAAGATCAGATATTTTTGTTAAAAATCTTTTGATAAGGCATGACAAATTGTTTTTTACCCTAATATAATATTAAACAGTTCAAGCCCATTAACAGTTATAGCATCATCAACGCTGAAATGAGATTGTTTGGACTAAACATTAATTGGAATTTGCCAATCACTGGGATAACCTATTACGTCTGAGTTTGCATTTTTACCAGCGAATTTGATTACTGAATCGTAATTACAGTATTAAATTTAGCGTAAACAATTATGGTTTACAGTACATGAATCATTTTGAACGGAGTAAAATAAAATAAAACCTACCATTATTAAGGAGTTATTCGTTATGGCTTCCTCTGTAATTATAATAAGTAAATCCAATGTCATTGATTAAAGAATTTAGATACTAATGGATAAACTTAGATTGAACTATAGATGTAGATAGATAATAAAAAAATAAAAAAAAAAGACCAAATGATTAAAGAATTTAGATACTGATGGATAAACTTAGATTGAACGATAGATGTAGATAGATAATTAAGAGAGAAAAACTAGATGATGTTTTTAGTGGACTGTATTTCTTTAAACTTCGTTACATCGCTTGGTGGTGTTGCTCGTGACTCAATACTTTCCAGGGCTCGAATACGACCTTCGATGAAGGTCTGAAGATCTTCTAGGGTGGAGGGTTCTGTTGAGACTCCGTAACGAATCTCCCATGCTTCGTGTGTCTCTGGGTCTAGTCGTTGTACAATCATGTACACCAAGATGTGATCCCATTTATCTGTAGGAGATCCTAGCGCTTTGAGGGAACCTAAAGACTCATTGATAGTAGACATGAGGTGATTGAGACCACTAGCAGATTTATTTTCTAGAGGTTTTAAATTAAATATATCATCCAAATGCCTTTTGATTAAAACACGTTTGTTTTCATATCTAGTCACAAGTTTTTCCCAAGCTGGCATGAAATTTTCTCCTGTTATTTGGAAATTGCTTAGCAATTGAGCAGCATCACCTGACAAACTGGTTTTGAGATAGTGTAACTTAGCTACATCAGTTAAGTTAGGATTTTGGATCACCAGTGAAGAAAAAAGATCATGGAAAGGTTTCCAAGACTGGTAACTTCCTGAGAATTGAGGTAGAGATATTTTAGGTAGTATAGGTTGATTTGATTTACTCATAGAACTAGATGTATTGATATCAGATGTGCTTTGATTTTGTTGAGAATTTACCGATAGCTCATCTAAGAGAACAAGCATTGCAGATTTGCTTACCATATATGCTTCAAGTGCTTGACTGTAGTGATCTTCATTTATGTAGGCTAGGTCTTTTAGTATGTCAGCTTTTGACTCACATATTTTCTCGTGATCCCTCTCGAATTTCCTCCATTCTGCTTCGATAACATCAATCCGGGTTTGTACTTGAGGCTTCAATATAGTTGTTATATCCTTTTCCTTGAAATAGTCTGTGGCTTTTTCTAAGATTTTTAAGCGTGTTGCTTGAAGACCTAGTTTGGATTCTAGGGACATAACTTCAACTGAGAACAGGAAATTTTCTTGATTACTTATTTATTCCGGGTCAGAAGGACCAAATGATTAAAGAATTTAGATACTGATGGATAAACTTAGATTGAACGATAGATGTAGATAGATAATTAAGAGAGAAAAACTAGATGATGTTTTTAGTGGACTGTATTTCTTTAAACTGAACAAAAAGTAAACATGATATAAAATAAGACCAGCTGTTAGAAACAGTGAATTAGAAAAAATAACTTTAAACAGTCATTAATTATGGTACTTTTTGAACCAATTAAAACATATTCAATGAAAAAAGTATTCTAGCACATTATATTGTTGATTTGTTTGAATTTTATTCGATTTTATATTGAATTCCGATTTGTGAATTCCAGGTTGGTGCAGACTAATGGTACTCCATTATTATATCAAAGCTATAGTGGCTCTGTATATAGATCGCTTGAGACCACTTGGGTAGGTTTATATTCCTTGTAACAGAATAAAGAAGGTACAGTTTGATCGTTATTGTTATCGTTTTTGCTTGTTGTTGTTGTTAAATATTATATCATTGTTATTAGTTATTTGCCTATGTCCAAGTATAAAAACTGTTATGTATAGTTGTTATTTAATATTAGCCATCTTGCAACTGTACGCATTACATAATTATCATGTTGATACCAAATAATGTTTGTAAACAAATTGTACTAAACAAAAAAATGAATGTCTGTTGAAATAAAAAAAATAATAATTACGGAAATTGCCTTAACTGATTGAAAGTAGGAGTGATTATTTTCTTATTTACTTCCAAAAGGTAGTTATGGACTTATTCAATATATGAAATGTGTATGATAAATTCTAATGCAATATGGCCCCTAACAAACAAGAAATTCGCTATGCAATAAAAATATTCTGACTTGCAACTGCATCGCTTTATGGCCCTTGAGCATGGAATGCGGTAAAATATAATTTAAACAAATAATACTCTTCCTAACGTTTTTAGAAACCAATTAAAGTCCTTCACCTTAAATATATTGGTAACAAACATGCTTTCTTTCACAAAACAACATAAGTTCAATTAACTACAACACAAACAGAGATGTACACAAAAACCAATAAAAAAACACAAACAAAACGAAACTGATAGCCAGCTAATTATAAAAACTATTTAAAGAAAGAAATGCATTACAGAATTTTATTAATACTTGACTTGACATTGGAAACTATCGACCAATATCTTTGATTCCAACCTTTTGCATAGTCCCCGTGTAGCTAAATGTGACATATCTGGTGTTGAGCATTAAAAACCAATTAGTTATTAACACTGCTGTCTTATGTTTTTTCTCCTCTTTCATCTCTTCTAATGTTGTTCTGCTGTGTAGTTTATTCAGACTATTGATTTTTATCCTCTTCTTTCTTGCGATGTCCTATATTAACATACGTCTTGGTTAAAAATCTATTGCGATCAAGAAGATCAAAAAGGAATTATGTCCAGTTCTTTCTTCCTATTGGCTTGGCTAAGTGGAATCTTATATGCTTGGTACAGCATGGATTATATGCTTGGTGCAGATTGTTGGATGGATGGACTTTCTATCCGTAAATTTAATAACACGTACACTGCTGATAAAGGAGTTATTTAACTATATTAAAACATTTATGTATGCTCAGCTGTTATCGTTATTGCTTGATAATATAAGAAGAAGGTTTAGAACTGATTGTGCTTATTTAATTTTTTCGATAAAAACTTCATCGTTAACCAGTTTGTGCATAAATTTACATATTCAATGACTCGTAAAATATTCAAACAGCAGTGGAAACGTCTAGAACCTTCTCGTATGTAAATTGTTACAATCCACGTTGAGTTAGCGCCAAGAGAAATGTATTTTATCTTAAGGATTCTGCTTACAACTACAGACATTTTTGCAGTCCTTGTATACCATGTTTTTAATGATTTCTGTATTATTGAAAACCTAAAAACAGAAAAAAAACTAAATGATATTAAATTACGATCTACAAATTAAATTTTCTTAATAATCAAATATTTACTATATAATTTAAGTAGCTATACAAAACAAATGTAAGTACAAATATACGCCAAATAACATTTGTAACAATAGATTTACTTTGGAACCGTTTACTCACAAGACGGCAAATACTTATAAAATATGGTAATAGGTAAATGATTTCGGTTGGTCATTCCAATCATCATCAGACCAAAAATATATTTATTCAAATCATCATCAGATTTGCCTATTGGGTCTGATGATGATTGGAGTGTTGATCACTGAGTACGGCCATTTGAGTACTCCTAATTTGAAAACTGAGTTCTTGGGCTCGTCCCTAAGGATCCATGGATGAAGCCTTTTCTGGAGCTTAGAAGATTCCCTCAAGGAGACAGTGGTGCCCCGCTCTTAGTCCAAAGTCTGTTACGGGAGCTATGTATTCGCTTTTCGAGTCTTTTTTTTAGGTATGAGTTTTTGGCTTATTCTAGTCCCTTTAAGTCTGAGAAGGTACATGTTAAAGCAAGGTAGGGTGAAAAAGTTCCATACCAGTGCTTATTGTCATCGGAGACTGGCTAAGTGAACTGCAGATCATAAAAAGTGAACACATTTTTACTGTGTTAATGGTGGCCTGTCTTGTCAAGTTCTTCTCCCTGTAAGGTAAGGGTTAGGTAAGGTAAGGTAAAGAGCCTTGAAGTTCTTTATCTTTGAAAGCAGTTTCTCCCAGGGGTTACAGGTTTATTTGAGAGTATGTAGTAAATAGCTATACATTTTAAAACTTGTTATGTAAAGATTAATTATGTGATTATTAGATTAATTATGTGTTTGTAAAGAATTCGCATTTTTCAGATTAAAGCTGTTATAGATTACTACTTTACAGCACTTTGTCTGTGTAATGTTTCATTACTTTATTGTCAACTTCAACAGTATAGTTGTATATGTTATTACAATATTATGATAAACATTCACTTATTTGAATTGCAATTATGAATATTAAACATACAATCTTGAAGTCAAAGTTGACGAAATAATGACAGTTAGTGTGCTATTACTTATCATATTTTATTATATTATTGGTGAACTGAATTTACATAACAAGATTTGTCTATTTATACATAAATATTTGTTTAATGGTTCAATTTGTACTATAAGATAAGTCACACCAAACCAAAATGTTACATATAAAACTAGCATATAGCCTATTATTTTCTATTGATACATTACATTAGTTTATATAATTCAAAACAATGGTATAACAAATGGAAATTAATCCATCAAATAACCTAGTGAATTGTTTCCGAGAGGGATTTGGTTTGGTTGTATTTGCCAGAGGTTGGTCTTTGATTCTGAGTATCATCACTTTGCTTTTGAAACGCATGAGTTCATCAACCATCAAGCATCATCGTAGCTGCTTTGAATGTGTTTTTGAGGCCTTTGGGGAGTTATGGAAAATAATTGTATCAATGTTATATTTATTATGCCTATTATCGTGTACACGTATATAACATATGCTTAGCTAATGTTAAAATTTTCATTACTAAAAAGCTACTTTTTATGTTACGAAGACAATGTAATAGACCAATGATGGACCTTCAAATAAAATTAAAAATAAAAATAGCAAAAGAAACAAAAAAATCTCATGAATAGCTCAAAAGTTTGCCTACTACAATAACAAAATATTTTCGTCATACTGCGGCATAAATTGCCATTTTTATCATATACGTTGTCTAAAGTGGCTCTTTTACCCCCTAAGGAGTAAAATACTATTTTAATCCCTAGGGAGTAAATATCAGGTAACATGAGGCAACAAACCACATACATGTTAGCTTATCGTTTTTTTTTTATTTTACATTCCAACAGACAGCTCCGTTTTGATATTGGTAAACTGATGATCAAGACTTTTTTACGGCTAGTACAATACAAAAGATGATAGTAAATTGATTAAACTAGTGAAGAAACAAACTACAAAAATCTATATAATTAATACGCTACATGAAACTTTGTCGGTTGAACTCCTCCGCCATTTCTTAAACCAATTTTTTTCCACTGACGTCTCATTGGAAAAAGCGTGTCGCGTAGATTTGCAAACTGGCCTTACATTTTTGAAAGCGTCCCTTGGGCTCTGCCCCAGTGGCTTTGAAAGTTCCCATGTTATCCTTTATGGAGAACATAATTGTTTACATTTTGATCAGCAAAATAATTTAATTGCTGTTATTTATTTTTCAATTAAATCAAACGCATTGAGTACATTTATTTACTATTTGAGTTTGTGTGAACATAAACCCCAAGACTGATCGTGTTAGTATGGTTGTATCTTAAATTTGTGTAGTTATCGTTGTTTTGTGTCACTATGACGGATCGTGTTAGCATGATTGTAACTCAAATTTGTGCGTTTATCGTTGTTTAGTGTAGCTATAATTTGTTTATTTGTTGTTTTTTTTTTTTAATGTCTCCGACGTGACGAAAACGAAACATAGACAGGAGGCGTAATCGTGAACGACTGCAGCTACAGAACAGTGGCGCGTAATAGGCTTAACTCTTCACAGTCAGCACCTGACCCTGGACAATCTCAACTATTAGGTTACAAATGTGCCCTAACACTATCCCCAAAACGACTTTTCGTTCTCAATTGGCCCTCTATCAATGACCTGTGTTGCCTGTACAGCGAGGCATTTTGGGAAGGAGAAACCCGGCTGGAATGCTTTAGGTTTATCAATAACGAAGATAAACATGGTCTGAGTTACACAACGGTAATCTTTGAGTTGACTCTTTTAAACTCATTGTAAATATGACTGTTATTCGTTTTGAAATAACTCCTGTAATACTTTGCAATTGCTCGAATTCGAGCAACATGTACAGTAGTTAAAATTAATTAATCATGGTTATACATGGTAGGTTGTTTCGGACCAGATCACCCAGCAAGTAAAATATTAAATAAACTGCCAGCTGCCAAGATGAATTCATTGTCATTACAATTCGATGGTTTTAGCTGTTTAACTATCGTTAATTGGAGACCGTAAGCTACGTATTGTTCTCTATTGTCCATTGTTTTTGACTGTCCACATTACTTACGCATCCGTTCTTGGAACGCATGCAAGAGGTGATCCGGGTCAGTTCAGATGAAAAGTAGGGGAAGGTGCCAGGATTCGAATCAACAGCATCGCTATGGACCCCAAGTACTTGGCGTTCTCGAGTGACCACCAACTTACCAAATGATTCGACATTTCTGTTAAAATCTTTTAATAAGACACGACAAATTGTTTTTTAAACCCAATATAATATTTAACAGTTAAAGCCCATTATCAGTTATAGCATCATTAACGCTGAAATGAGATTGTTTGGATGAAACATTAATTAGAATTTGCCAATCAGTGGGATAACCTATTACGTCTGAGTTTGCATTTTTACCAGCGAATTTGATTACTGAATCGTAATTACAGTATTCAATTAAGCGTAAACAATTATGGTTTACAGTACATGAATCATTTTATGCGCAATAAAATAAAATAAAACCTACCATTATTTAGGGTTCATTTGCTATTGCTTTCTCTGTAATTACACAAGTAAATCCAATACCATTATTAATAGTACTTTTTGAACCAAATAAAACATATTCAATGAAAAAAGTATTCTAGCACATTATATTGTTGATTTGTTTGAAATTAATTCGATTTGATAATGAATTCCGATTGGTGAATTCCAGATTAGTGCAGACAAATGGTACTCCATTATTATATCAAAGCTATAGTGGCTCTGTATGTAGATCGCTTGAGACCACTTAGGTAGGTTTATATTCCTTGTAACAGAATAAAGAAGGTATATAGTTTGATCGTCATTGTTATTGTTTTTGCTTCTTGTTGTTGTTAAATATTATATCATTGTTATTAGTTTTTTGCCTATGTCCAAGTATCAAAAATGTTAAGTATAGTTGTTATTTAATATTAGCCATCTTGCAACTGTACACATTGCATAACTATTATATTGATGCGGATAATGTTTGTCAACAAATAGTAATAGTACTACATCAAACAAAATGGAATGTCCTTTGAAATGATCAAAAAAAATTAAATAATCACGGCAACTGCCTTTACTGATTGAAAGTTGTAGTGATTATTTTCTTATTTACTTCCAAAAGGTAGTTATGGACTTATTAAATATCTGAAATGTGTATGATAAATCCAATTGCAATATGGCCCCTAACAAAGAAGAAATTCACTTTGTAATTAACATATTCTGACTTGCAATAGCATCGCTATATGGACCTTAAGCTTGGAATGTGGTAAAATATAACTTAAACAAATAATACTCTTTCTAACGTTTTTAGATACCAATTTAAGTCTTAATCCTTAAATATATTATTAACAAACATGCTTTCTCTTCACAAAACAACATAAGTTCAATTAACTACAACATAAACAGAGATGTACAAAAAACAACCAAAAAAGCGAAAACCAAACGAAACTGATAGCCAGCTAATTATAAAAACTATTTAAAGAATGAAATACATTGCAGTATTTTATATTACTCGATTTGACATTGGGAACTATCGACCAATATCTTTCATTCCATTCTTTTGCAGTCCTTTGCGTTGTAGTCCCCGTGAAGCTAAATGTGACATATCTGGTGTCGGGCATTAAAAAACCAATTATGTATTAACACTGCTGCCTTATGTTTTTCCCCCCCTTTCATCTGCGGTCCTGCAGATTGTTGGATGGATAGACTTTCTATCCGTAAATTTATTAACACGTACAATGCTGATAAAGTAGTTATTTTACTATATTAAAAAACGTATGTTTGTTCAGCTGTTATCGTTATTGATTGATACAATTAGGAGAAGATTTAGAGCTTATTGTGCTTATTTAATTTTTTCGATAAAAACTTCAGCGTTAACCAGTTTGTGCATAAATTTGCATATTCAATGACTCGTAAAATATTCAAACAATAGTGGAAACATCTAGAACCTTCTCGTATGTAAATTGTTACAATCCACGTTGAGTTAGCGCCAAGAGAAATGTATTTTATCTTAAGGATTCTGCTTACAACTACAGACATTTTTGCAGTCCTCGTATACCATGTTTGTAATGATTTCTGTATTATTGAAAACCTAAATACAGATAAAAAAATCTAAATGATATTAAATGACGATCTAAAAATAAAATTTTCTTAATAATCAAATATTTAGTATATAATTTAAGTTGCTATACAAAACAAATGTAAGTACAGATATACGTTAAATAACACTTGTAACAATACATTTACTTTGGAACTGTTTACTCACAAAACGGCAAATACTTATAAAATATGGTAAGAGGTAAATGATTTCGATTGTTCATTCCAATCATCATCAGACCAAAAATGTATTTATTCATATCATCATCAGATTTGCCTATTGGTTCTGATGATGATTGGAGTGTTGATCACTGAGTACGGACATTCGAGAGTGGCAATAATGATCTGTGGTCGTAATATAAACATGGTTATTTTTACCACCACAATTTACTTATCATAACGTACGGATGACATCTTTAATTGTGTTTTAAAATAATGTCATTTAGGTTATGTTTGTTTATAGGCTATGTTATTTGGTTTAGTGATTTAGAGAGCGGGAATGGTCGTTCCCGCTCCAAAGCGGAAAGGAGCTACTATGTGCACTGTGTACAGGCGTGGAAATGCGGTCATTCCCATGCAGTGGTAGGGAAAAGAATAAGAAAAAACACATTAAGTGATAAGCTAGTTTATGTTTACATTCTGTGGGTCAAGCATTACACAAATGGTCAAATGGAGGAATAGTGAAATGTGTAATAACGCTATTTATATTATACTACTCTACCCTATATTATATTCTATTTCTATAGTAATGTTGATGGATTTGGTGGTTCAATATTGATTGGTTTACTTTAGTTGTCCTTGTATATAATACAAATACTAGTTTAGTGACTCATGATTTGACATTTTTTTTCTTCAAAATAGTACTTTTTAAAACAATACAATAGAGTGATTTATTTTGATTGTCTTTAAATACAGTATTTCATTGCAAACAGTATACAATAAATTTGTTGTAAATTATATACAAAATATTATAACTCGTAAACAAATGTCAAAGCATGCATTTTACAAAGGTAAAAAGTTGAAATAAAGGTTACAGGATAAAATAAACATCAGACAGAGATAACCCGCATTGAAGATCATTGTTAATCTTAACAATCTTAGTGATGAATAGCTTAAGCAACTTTTGATTGAAGAAGTTTATACAAGTTTTACTTTATTCAGGCTAAAAGAGAATTTGATCTTACTTCACTTTATAAAAGAAAGAGTTTTTATTGCACGTTTAAAGCTAACCAGCACAATATTTATTTCCTTTCTTTTATATTGTTATTATTGCAAACAAGTGTCAGTAGAAACGTACATATTCAAGATTCTAATACATTAACACATTATAAAAAAAATGTGAAATATCTATAGCGAAAACAACGTTTTAATTAATTAATTTTCATCAATAATACGAGGTTGCAGTTGGTTTCTTTGTCTTACTAACACCGAATACTTCAATGTTAATGTGTTACAACATAATACAGGGTGGCGCAGATGGATCGGGTGGTTTTGAAATACTTGTCAAACTGTCAATTTTAAAGGTATTGGATTGAAATAAAGTGCAAAACGTGTAGTTACAATGGAAGTTTATTGACAAAAAATTAGTTAAGTTAGTTTTTAAAAATTACATCCATCAAATGCCTTCCTTCTCGAGCGACGCATTCTTGGAGTCGGTCCTTGAGGTTCCGCACTGCTCGCTCAAGCACATCACCAGGAATTGATGTGATTTCGTTGTGAATTGCAGCCTTCAACTCCTGAATGGTCCGGGGTTTGTTCATGTAGACCCTTGCTTCAGGAGTTAAAGGCTGCAATTCACAACGAAATCACATCAATTCCTGGTGATGTGTTTGAGCGAGCAATGCGGAACCTCAAGGACCGACTCCAAGAATGCGTCGCTCGAGAAGGAAGGCATTTGATGGATGTAATTTTTAAAAACTAACTTTACTAGTTTTTTGTCAATAAACTTCCATTGTAACTACACGTTTTGCACTTTATTTCAATCCAATACCTTTAAAATTGACGGTTTGACAAGTATTTTTAAACCACCCGATCCATCTGCGCCACCCTGTACATAGGTTACAATTGATGTTATATTTGACCACCAACAATGAACTTCAAACAAAGAATTGTGTTATAGTATTCGTTGAATAAATTGAAAATGGCTTAACGTTAGTGAGTTAAGCTCATTATGTTTACTATAATAAGATTTGTTAGCTTTGATTTTCTCAAATATACAAAATTTCATCTTCTGTGAAAACCAATGTAACAATGTAATGAGCCTCATACTAGGTTTCGTACCATTAAGTTACGTCTTTGGTACATAGTTGAAGGTGACATTTAGTATCATTCTTGTCCTTTTTAATATTGTTTAATTTCTCTCAGCTCAATGTTTTAAAACTTTAGATACCAAAAAATAAATCGTATTACGTCTTAGCACTCACATCGGTTTGGATTTGATGAAATAATCATTATTTGTAATTTACTATAGTCACTTTTTAAAATATATTTTTAACAAATATACAACAATAGATTAGGTAGCGATTAAAATCAACCTAATTACATTCTTATTGATTCAAATAATATTAATGTTAAAATTTATTCTACAGGAAATCAAAATTTTTTTCAATGGTATAAAGTCAAGGAACAGTTTCTACTAAACTCTTCAAACTCAGCCACACAGCAGCTGTAACTCTCATCACCAATGCATGAGGTTTACTTTACTACTGCAAGGTTTCAATTTGCTCTCACCACTGGACCATAAAGCTATTTTACCTCTTTTCGTTTCGATTTTATGTTGTCCGGATTATAAAAAGGTTTATGCATTTTTTCCTTATTATGATATTAAGTGATAAGCCAAGTTAATCAAGCTTCTATGCTTACATGCTATTTCCTAATGTTTACGACAGTTATTAATATGCATTTTCTTTCACGAATATTTATTTTAAGGTTTTTGTTTGGCTCAACTCAAACAAGTATCGAATATCTATCAGATGGAATGGAACTTACTTTAAGGTTACTTAACAGAAAGAAAACCATCATGTAGCTCTTGGACTGTTTAGCTTGAACTATTATGATGTACTTCATGTCAACAGCTGAAAAAGACTCACCTAAGGAAGCGAGCTGGTCTAGTGGTAGAGCGTGGGGTTTCGGTGCCCTGGGTCCCGGGTTCAAATCCCACCAATCACCAATAGAATTTATCCATATGATAATGCCGTAACCTCTAGGACTACCCTGAAGTAATATAAGGTGCACAAAGGTTCCGGGCTAACCTAACCTAGCATCCTAGCGTGTGAAGGTGGGACATAAAAAATGTGTTAGACATACAACATGTTTTCCCTTTACAGGCTTCTACAAGCAATTTCTTTTTCGTGAAATCTTCTGATTCATCTGATGAAAGATTCGTCATTATCATTGAAACTAGCATAGGCTAGAATAAATATTCCCTATATATCTTCACTTTAAAGTGTATTAACCATTTCTGTGTACACATCTGTTGTTAGATTAATCTAGAATGGTGTGTGAAACTAGTGTCTATGTTCTCAGAAAGTGTGTTTGGTAGAAAAGCGAAGCATCGATATTTGATTAACACTTCTTCTGCCGCTGACGACAAAAACTCTCACCTACACCTCCAGCTGTGATGCATCACCACTAATAAATATCAAGGGAATTTAATCTGTCTTAGCCACCCTTAAGTATGATTTTAATTGCTTACATTATTTCCTCAGAGAAAATAATGTTTACAGTATTTTCATCAATGTATTTTTGGTACAGTATCATATACATTGATTCAAGAGTATTAGATAAAAAATTGCCTCCAATGACAAGGTTTGACAGCATGGCAATACCTTACTTTAGGTAACTATTCAAATTGTTTGATCGTACATCGTTGTAACACTAAGTAAACAAACTCATTCGTCTAACATGAGATGGAGTTTGTCATTAACTAAGTTAGATTACTACAGGATAGCAACAAACGACTTTGTTAACATTTGATGTAGATTACTTAGAATAGGGGTTCTTTGTTGTTCAATGCCTATTGATTAAATGTTTTACATTTGAATGGGTTGGATTAAAGATTCCTACTCTTCGTTTTCAGTTTTTTTTTTTTTATTGGAGTAGTTAGCCTACTCTCTTTTCATGTTTTTTCCTAGGACGCTTAGCACGAATCTAGGATTGTTTTTCACATTTCTTCAGGCTAGACAAGGGGTTGTGGCATTACCACTTAGATAAAAACCCATGGGTGACATTGCGGGATTTGAACCCGGGAACTAGCCCAGGGACCCGGGGACTGAAGTCTTGGGCTCTAACCACTACACCAGCTCGCTTCCCCATTCTCTTTTAATAATTATACATATTATCCTAACTTAACATAAGATTAAGTTATATGGATACTTTAGTTACTGTATTTCGATACATAACAACAATTAATAGTTAGATTTTTTTTTCTTCAACCAAATACTTACGTTACAATATAAATTATGAAACTAAACCAATTTTACCTAATGTAATGTGTAAACATTATATAATTATATATGTGCAGACAACTCCAATGCTCAATGTTTTTGAAATTCAAATAAACAAATTTACATACACTGCTAAGTACTAATTTATTTAAAAAAATATCCCTCGTAAAAACCAACACTACTCGTAGAAAATGTAATTAACCTTTAATTACTATCCAACTACAAAGGTAACGTAGTCGTATAGTTTCTTAAAAGTAAACATTATTTAGAAAGCTAATTTTAGTTATATTTTAAATATTGAACTAATGGATTTTTTTTTTCAAATGACTCCAAGCACTTTTTTCTCAACATTTTCCAACATTTTTTCTCAAAGGGTCCTTAAAATTTGTATTGTACTACCATATGTTTTGTATATATCATATGTATGATTGTTTTTTCACAGACGAGTTAATGTTAGTCTGTCGTTTGATTGGAATATCTACTGTACACAGTACTATGAATACTATTTACTACTTACTGTACCTAGTAAGTAGTAAATAGTACTATTTAAGTTTCGTGGAGCGCCGGCAGTTTTACCTGAATTGCGTACATTGGTCATTACCATTGTGGGTTTATCAGACCCAAAACACCTCAAAATCATACCCTCATCTGCTATTAAAAAAGGTTACTATACGATAATTATTCTAAAAGTAGAATAGTAATTTCATATTCCACTTTATTTACAAAATAAAAACAATTTTATTTATTTCTTATTTAACTTTAGTTACTTATTGTTATATATTGGTTGTCACTCTTAGATGATTGACGAAAAAAGAGTGTCCTTTATTGTAATGAATTTTTTTTACATTAGTTATAAGATTTTTTAATGAAAAAAAAAAATAGAACCATAAGGCTTGAAAAGAATAAAGCGAGCTTATTCTCCCTCCTTACCCAAACAATTCTAAATCACCATTACCCCACCCATCCCAATACGAAAGGGCTCGTTTCACAAAGGTAAACGAGATTTTGATGAAGCGGGTCATTAAATATCGTTACACAGATAAAAACAATTTTTTTCTAAGTTTATTTGAATCAACTGGATGTGATGAAACATAGGTGTTTTAATAACTAATGTTCCTAATAGAATTGACCTTTCAAAAGATAAAAGTCAAATTTTGTAATGAACACACAAAACTGTGCAATTATATCGTTTCATTACTCGAGTAAAATCTCATAAATAGTGTTTATAGCTTAGTTTACAAAGGCCTGGGTTTGTTTGATTAAAACCCACTATTTTTCCCAATGGGTTTTTTAATCCTAGATTGAAATTATTTTTGGTTTCAACTGGTTGTTTATACTTATTCTTTTATTTAGAAAATACGCCCTGAACACTCGTTTATAGAGTCACTACTAAATTGAAGATCCACAGGAAAAGTATGCCAGTTAAATTAATTAATTTTATGTTTGTAAAATAAAGAGATACAGTAATATGGTCATTGACCACCAGACCTGTTCGAGAAATTTCGATAAAATTCTATATATTTACCTTTTAATATAATTTATAAGAATACACGATATAACTATATTTTGATCTGTTATTCAAATAATTTATCACTTGACGAACAACGGAATTTTAATACACACTACATTATATCGTACGCAAATGTAGATTTTAATAAAAGTGCTTTTAAATTAGTAATGCTGGGGTGATATCTGTCATCAGGCCAGTAAATTAGGTCAGATTACATTTATCAATGTCTAAATGCTAATTTCACTTTTTCAAGCAATATCTCTTAAGTTTTATTCATTTACCCAAACACTTTTGAAAATGGGTATAAGGGTCTTCCTATATTCATTAATCTTAATTATTACTTTTTATAAGTCTATCGAGTCATGAAATTATAGGCTACATACAAAAAACTGTATCTAGTTAAAATAAGAATATTTGAAAACAAAAGGAAAATTACGCCAACATTATAAAATAGATTAGAGGTAAGAATACATTTTATTACAAAACACAGGTTGAACTAGGCACTGTAATAATACAAATTATGGTATGATACAAGGTTGTTTGTCAGGTAATATGGTATATTAAAAGGCCCAAACTAATATCTTGTATTTTGTTACGTCAACAGCTACCAATAATATGTTTGGCCAAGGGTGTTAAAATTATCGAAATGCACGCTATATCTAGTATGTTTATGATTATATTCTCGCTTATATTTCTGATTATATTATACGATTATATCTCGTATGATTATACGGCCACAAATAACAAAAGTAGTCAAATATAAATGGAATTTATTTTTAATGCATCAACTTATGAAATGACATAAATGATTTGAAAGGATGGAATAGATAACGTAAATCCATAGGAAAAATGTTTTATTTGAGTTTTCATCTATGTTAAGCTCATAGATGAAAATATCATAGCATATCATCATAGGTGAAAACATCTATGTTGAAGAGATTTTGTACTGTAATTTTTTACAACAAAGGGGATTAAACCATTTTGTTAATAGTTCAAAGGATACAACATTTTTATAAAAATTGCTTAAACCATTTTTGAGAAAAATAAATATTCCAGTACTTTATGAGTTTTTATGGGGAAATTAGCCTAAGAAATAAAAATTAAAAGAAACTACTGGAGTTGTGGTAGATTAGCACACACATGCCAAATTTGATTGAACAGGTGTAGTCTGTAGTTTTGATCACATCCACAAACTCATACAGATACAGACAAACACAAAGACATCACTTCGCAAATAACTTTTTTGGGCTCAGGGGGGGGGGGCAACACGGATGTAACCACCAGAAACTCAAACTCTAAAACTTCCAAGAAAACTATTTTTTTTCATGTAACTATGTAGGCTATAGGTAAAATAGTAAACATTTCTAGTTTAAGCCTGAATTTGAGGTTGATGATGTGAAGGTACCAAAGTATTGTCTTTGACAAAAAAGGAAAAGTGAGCTAAATAGTATGGTTATTGTATAAATTATAGGTAACAATTCTGATTGGTGTCTAATGCCACTCCTAAACAATGAAATACAAAGAAAAAACCCAAGATGGTAAAATCAAGCACAACCTCATGGGTGGGCACACACAAATGTCAAATTACAAAATTTGAGCTCACTTAAAATAAAATACACTAAGTACTCTCCATTTTTTTAGATCAACACTGCATCGCGCGAAAAAATCTGAATTTTTTATCCGCAACTATAAATTTATTGTGTTACATTTTGAGGATGTAGCTTTTTGGAGTTTTATGTGTGGCTTAGGAACATTATAATCCTGCAGAATTTCAGATCCCTAGCTCTTCCTTATATGTTATAATTTGTATACGTGATCAGTCAGTGAAGCCTACACATGCGGTTGTATATTTCATTAGAAACGCAAAACATCGCTTTTGTAAATGCCAGTTTATATAGTTGTCAAGCAGCATTTATAAACGTGTAATACCTTAAATATTCAGTTCCACTTCAGTTAACCCTCCTAAAAGAGCTGGAAACATTGCTCGTTCTTCTGTAATTCACAATTCAAAGAGTAACTGTAGTGATATATGTATCAACATGGTTTGAATTCACAGATTTTTTATTCCACGTTTCGTCTGTTGAAATATTATAGACAGCATATATGAGAGTTTTCAAAGAATATTTATTTTTACAATAAAAAAAGGTGTTGAAATATTCCATTTGTAATGTATAACTTCAACAGTATTCAAGAACGATTTTGGAAAAACTTAAATTTTTGACAGAAAGGTAAATTATTTATATTAGTAATTGAAATCACGCTTTTGTAGGTTTTACATCCTCAAGGCTGTTTTGGTGTTTCGTAATACGTTAGACTAGATTTTCCTGTACTATTGAGTACAATGAGAGTATATTCATGGGTTTCATTAATCATTATAATTGCTAAGTTCTAGACATGACAAGACAACGTTATAAGTGAGAGAAGCTCATAAGATTTGACTAACGAATTATACCTCCTGCAAGAGATTGTAAATACATAGATTTACATGTACATTAATGCCAAATGTTTTACCTACGTAGCTGTTTACGAATTTAGTTAATGATTTGAGCCACTTACCACTCATGAATAATAAAATTGGTCTGAGAAGCTGAAGTTGAAGTTCGAAGCATTACAGTTTTACACCTTTTCACTAAATCCTTAAAACTTATTAGTCCGTTACCCATGTTGTTACATAAAAGAATAATGCTCTAAAGCAAGTAAAAAAAGGAATCTTTTCAATTCTAAGTACTGAACTGAAACGTCTAGTTAAAAAAAGGCCGTAAGTAAAGTAGTGAACACTACTCGCGTAAATAGTCTTAACGCAATCGTTGCGTGAACAGACTATTCACCATATACCAATATACACATAGAATTGTGGGGTTTAAATATTCCTTATATTTGTAAAAACTTTCTAAATAAATATAATACATCGATGTCAATTTATAAAGGATTACTAGATGGTTGTAACAAGTGACCTTAATATGTTACTATGTATGATGATTTCATGTATGATGTATGATATCATGTATTGATGTTGTATGATGTTTATTTTAAGAATAATTTCATAGTACCATGGCTATGATCTCAATTCAATTTGTTGTGTTTCAATTTAATTTAAGTTGCTCATTTTCTGTTGTTGTTGTACTGTTGTTTATGTAAAGTGTTATTTATTTAATATTGTGTTGTTGCCTGCATGATGAAAAAAAGACATTTTGCCACGTGTTTACACAAAGTATGTACTGTATTATGAATATTTGTACTATGCTGCAATGTAATTGAACGTAAGTCTGTATTGTAGCATTTAAATAAATAAATAAATACATAAATAAATGTACAAAGGTACAATGTAATATGTGTGAGTTACTATGTACAAAGTTACAATTGAGGTCCATTTTGAATTAAATTTAATGTGGGCACCACTTCATAGTATCTCCAGATGTTATTATTTATTTTGATTTCTAAAAACTATTTTCCAATTAATTAAAACACAAAATAAAGGAGAAAATCTATCAAAAGCCTAACAATTGTGTTTTAAATTTAGTAATATTTAGTACTTATAACTTTAATCGAAATGGCACAACCCACATTCTGAAACAAGTGCGGTTCAAAAGTAATTGCACCCTTAGGGATTTTCTTATAAAACTACAAAAAAAAATACCAAATAACGATTAAGACTACGTTCTAGTGTGTTAATTCCTTTAACCATTAACAGAATATTTTTATTCATATGTCTTTAAAAATTATGGTTCAAAAGAAATTGCTGCTTTTGTGGTTTCCTCCATTAAATAACATAGTTACTCCGACCAATCATACGAGGTTTCTTGACATGCTAATTAAGGAAAATATGCGTCATTTTGCTGACTTGTTCATTATATTATGTTTTACAATACATTTACTACCAGGGATAACAAACGTACACCTATAGAAATTTTCTTATTACACTATATAGCCCGTAAAAGTCCTTCCTTAATTTATAGTTCACTAGGTTTATATGGGTATATTTTACAAGCAATGTGCTGTTAAAAAGTAATACTCCATAGCTATGAAATACCTGTAAAACTGAAAATCCCCGCATAAACCATTTAGTCAATGACAATATTGATAATTTTATTAGTCTATATATTTCGTAAGTATTGCTAATAAACCATACTGGTTTTATATACAAAAGCCCCAGGATAACTGTCCAAAATGATTAAAGACCGTATATAAGCTTGTTATGTTGTGACGTGTGTTATTACTGAAGTAGGCCTATTGCGTTACATACTAACTGTCCTATTCATAAAAATTGTAACATGATTTAAAGCCGTTACAAAATAAATCAGCTATATACCTTGTACACCAGCTTATGGTACGCTTATGGGTTTTTATACCTAAAAATACTTTAAATTAATAGCTTTTCTTAACAGAGAGTTGATAAAATTTTTAATTTTAAATAAAGTCAAGTTCGTTGATAGTTTATTTTGCTTTTACTTTGAACAAATTTTCTTATTAAAAAATATTGCATTTAGAGGAAACTTATAGGGTTGATAAAAAAATACAAACAAGAGATACACTTAACTCAATAAAAACATAATTGTTTGTTTATGAACACAACAACTTTTTACTCTAAGAAAGATACAATTAAACAATATTCAAATTACATAATAGTATATTTCACAACACTAATTATATTTTATACATCAAGAAACCACAAATAGCGCATGCCTATAGAGTATATAAAATAGGGTGGCACCCGGGCCTATCACCTATTAGAGTGTTACCATATCATAATAATAAAATACTTGGTAACCTGTAAACTTAAAACAAAACTTAAAACACCAGATCATGTGTTTGATTACAGACCAAAAAGATACACAAACACGGATATCTTGATTGCCTGTCTACCCATATTGGCTTGGATCTCGATACTACAATTTTACATTTCTTAAAAAACCCTATTTTTTCATAAAGGAAAATTTTGAATTTTCAGTCTTAAAACGGGTATGATTTTTTCATATTTATATTTATATTGTATATATTATTCATTTACATCTATTTATCGACAGGTTGGTTCTAACAGGTATTAAATACAAATAATGCACTAATCATATGATTATAATTCAAACTCCAATATTTTGTAGACTAAATATAAAGTAAAATATAATAAAGAAAACTATTTCAAAATAGGGATATCAAACTTACATCAATATTAACTATTATGGCAGCTCTCAGTTGTTTTATTTATTCAGACAATTAAGTGGTTACCTCTCTTTATGACCACTTATGATGTGCAAAATCTGTGTAAAGTTTGATATTTTATAAGAATCGTATATTTTTATGAACAGCCTCATATTTTTGATAAAATTCATAATTAAAAAGTGAATTAGTTGATTGCACAATGAATCATTAGTTAAGATTAACGTGTCCAAGATGTTTCTCGAAGATTACTTGGTCGAGAAAGTTCTGTAAGCCGAAATCACCTTCATCCATCAAAGAAAGTCTAAATCGGCTAACGTTCTAAGTTAGATTGAGCACACACATGGTCTCTCCATAGAGAGGTATAACTTAATCGATTGGTTAAAAGCCTTAAAAAAAGACCTACACTTTAAATGGGAGATGTTCTTTTAAAATTACACTTTGGTGTACATTTTCAAACAAATTTTCTTTCATAGATTCAATAATATCCCTTATATTACAGACATAATAAATAAAATTGTACTACATTTTATTGTCATCCATATTAAAACAATTTCATGTTTCTGTAAAATTGATTAAAACATAAAATGTTAACACCAATATATTTCCCTGTTTCAACCTATGTTTAAATTTATGAACGTAATAACTACACGGTAATAACTGCGTGTTTAGTTAATTTTTTTTACAGTGTAAATGATTTGCAACGGCCGTCTAGAATTCACCAAAAGAATGTATAACGTACTTTTTCCTACAGTTAACTAACAATGTACATGTTCTCTCACTGATTTGAGAAAGCAAAGTGGCCAATTCGCTCATCAGTGAGACAATGTAAACATTGTCTCACTCTAATTACTTTGTCTCACTCCAGATTTGCAACGTGAAGGCACGAAATAGTGAGCGCGTAACATGCAGGCAACGTCGTATGTGCGCGAAATACGTTGGCAGCACTGGCTGTAAATCAGCTGGTCAGCTGTTGAACTGTTGTATTTGTCACTTCACATTAAATGTTATATTAAAAGTTCACTTCTGTGTAAAAATATGTTATGTTTTTTCACAAATTTATTTGTTTTATGGTAACTGTAGGAAAAGTATAATGTGCAACTCGAGTTCAAAGTACAATTGCCTCACTCGAGAAACCATTCCTAACGGAAAGGATTTCTCTTCTCACTAGTAGCACAAATAACTATTTAAGTGCATAATGTTTAAACTAAATTCAAAGTTTTACTTCAAACTTACATTTTTATCATTAGGATTATACTAAATGGACCTGACTAATTAAATATTTGGTCTTTTGGTCAGTAACAAAGCTACAAAGACCATCTTGCATCATTCTACCCTCATATTTGGGTTAAAATACGCACCTAGGTGTCGCCCGCAGCTTCAACTGGTATAAGTAATAATAATCATAATTAATTTAAATCATAATTTATCTATACATTTTATTTACCTGGGTTTCACTATAAGTTCCCTCATGATTACAACATCAGGAGGAGATACAATGTTTGTAGCAAAACACTTTCACAATACTAATGGAAGGATCACGTGTTGTAAGAAGTATACTTTTGCAGGGTCGATTATCACAGTCTATTTATTTGATGATAACACTCATGGCCCTTTGTAATCCAAGAGATATAAGTTAATATCAGTTTAGGTCAACCTTAATAAGTTTCTGTATTTTTTATACAAATAATATACGTTCTAAAGTAAGATCATTATAGTTATTCAATTTAGAACAAACATAGTTTATCGTGATTTATAGTGGAATCTTAGATTTTTTATGAAAGAATATAACAATCTTCCACCATGAATAAGACGATAACAATTCATAAAAAGAGGATTTTCAAATATCTTTCCTTATATTCAATTGAATTTAAATTCCCTCGCAGTATAATGTTAAATGACTTTTACAACAAATAGTTGATGATGACTATTGTAACAACTCTGGCAATTTAAGTTCCATAAATAAAATATTTGCGGGAAAATTTCAACGTATTACTTATTGGTTAACGTGGAACGATACCTAACCAAGTCCAACAATTTTGGAAGAAATTCAACTTGGAAAGTCGAGTGTTATATTTGATATTTTTAGCACCCATAAAATTAGCAATTACATCTAAACATCTACCATTATAATAAAAATCTTTATTAATTAAGTTTAAACTTGGCAAAAATGTTATGTTGTATTATACTTAGTTATAGAGCAGACTACAATGTATAGTAAGACGTAAATTTTTAAAATAAATTTGTATTTATATATAAATAAATTAAACTAAATCCCTTGTTATTATTTTACTGTACAATAGTCTGCCAATAACGATTAAACGCGAAGATGGCTTGCACGAGGAACGCCAGATATTAAATCTCATAACGAGTCTTATATTGTACGAGAGACAGTGTATATAAGCAAACTCTTTATTAAAAAAACAGAAACTTCTTATTTACTTGAATGAACTTTTTTTATTATAATATACTGTACATTATTACCTTATAAACGAACATAATGTGTAGCCACAATCCAAAAATATGGGTTATAAGTAAAAAGTAGGTAAATAAGAGGATCAAAAAATTAACACTAGGTATAACCACTTACACAGATGTCACTTTGAAAACCAAAAACTATTTTTTTTTTCAGTGAGACCAAAAACGGATATTTTCTTCCAAAAGTCTAAATCGAGAATAATTTTACAAAAAAAAAAAAAAACAAAAAAAAACAATGCATTCTCCATAATTATGCCTTCTATGTACATAGGGAGAAAGTACGCTGCTTATTTACAATCGTTTATTTATAGAGTTGATTTAAATCTTCCAATATCCTTGAATGATTTAAAGCAAAAGTTCAATTCAACTTCCATGTAAGTAAAACCGAGTAAGTAGTAAATCTGCAAAACAGGGCGCGTCCAGAATGCGTCGTTCGCAGTGATTTAATGCAGCAGTTAAGTTTCATTGCACCAACCAGCTGATTTGCTCATTGCTCAATCCAAGCTAATAAAGAATTTAATACTTTAATTATCCTAAAATTGATTTGAAACTATTTAGTAAATTTAAAAGTCATATATAATTTGAAAGATTTTGTTTAAACTAGAGTTATAAAATGTGTGTCAACGTACGTCATGTACTGTGTTAAATTATATTGATGGTTAGGTTTAAACTTTTCAGGTGAACCAAGGGTACTTAAAATTTAATTACCATTGACATTTTAGTTCACACAGCATTGTAAAATGCGTGTTGACATATGTTGTCGGTATAAATATTAAACCTTAATAGCGTAATTTATATTGGCATATTACTTTATAATGTATAACTAGTTTTAATCCTCTTATTTAGTTAAACAATCAAGTAAAAATTCTACAGATGTATTTTCCTCATTTGATGATAACAAATAATGAAATGGAAATCAATTGCTTTTTACATTTTTCATTAATTAAAAAATAACCAAAACATTCAATTATACTTGGTGAAATTAAATGTCCATACAACAAAAGTATATAAATGTATCCAGTCTCTATAAAGGAAAAAGTTGTTTTCAGGAACATTTAAGCTTTGACATAAATTAAATTATCACTCTGTCTTATTAAGCTTTGCATTTAAAGACCTAATTCGTTTCAAAATTTAATCGTTCATCTTAAGCCATAAACATTTTAGGAAATTAACTTTATCGTAATATTAAAAAGTGCACTTAATAAAAGTGGATATATGTGTAATACATAAACGATGTGTGTTTTTTTAACGATTGCCCTAATAATTTTCAAATACATGCCTTAAAGACACATCCTTCAAAAATGTAAACAGAATTCTAACCGTAAGGAGAGGATTCAAGGAATTGAGTGAAAAAATGCCTTACATAGTTTCAAATCATAACCGGAATTCCCGCGATTCAACGAAAGGAAGTTGAACATTTGATGCCGGAAAATCCGTTATCTTGATCTTTCGTTGAAACATACGTCATGGAGGAGGATTTTAAGTTCTTCTAAATACAAAAAAAAACATTTAATACACCAATAAATCGTAAATAAACTATTTTTCTCAGCGACAAAATTAAAACTGCAGTTTATGGCATAGCTTGTACAATTATTGTACGTTTGCAAAAATATTTTTTTTTAAGAAATACTACATTTTCGTTATATTTGACAAAAAATTTCCAGTAAGGGCAGCTTTTCCCTTTGTCTACTAATATTTGTTTTATAAATACATGAGTTTTTATTACTGCCATACGGAATATTGTTAGGCCCAGCTCTAAAACAGTTTTTCTCATATATAAAATAATAAATACAATAACTATATAATAATATAAGACAAGATAAGAGCTGTCAAAAATCATTGCATACGTAACACAGAATGTTGATTGCTATTTTGAAAACAGTAGTATTTCTTTGGACAACAAATTTTGAATTGACTGGAATTAAAATAAATTATTAGCTATGCAAATTTAAATGGCATACAAAACTCTATTAAAAACAATGATTTAACCGAGTTCAATTCAAATTTTAAAGTTTTAGTCGTTCATAAATTACTATTCGATGCCTTCATAAAAACTGAACGTAAAACATTCTATCTTTGGTGCGTTTTAGAATTCCTAAATTGTTCGATTGATTGTTTGGGGGAGTAAAATGTAAGATAATTACAAATTAGAGAGTTAGAAATAAGTAAAGTTCGAAGGACCACCCGATTAGGTCGGGAACCATAGAGCTGGGAAACACCTTAATTAAATGAATGAATTAAAGAGAGTCACTCACCAATTTCCAGTGTTCTACTAGGCTAAGGGAAGGCCTCGTGTCCAAGCTAGGGTGTTGCACAGAGGGAAGTCACTAGGGATAGAGGATCTTGATCTTGATTGGCTTGAGCGTTCACGCTAACACGAATGTATTTCAACAAATAAATATCTTCTGTCACGGTAGACCGTTAACGATACGTCCACGTAGAAATGTCCTGAGAATCTGCTCACGAACGCGCACAAAGAAGTTCTAGAAGAGTAGAGCACAGAGGGGGAGAGTAATTTAGAACAACACAAGGGACTATAAAACACTGACTTTGATTTAGAGTAATAAGGGGCTTTACTTAAAACTGAGCAATGATACATAAGAGAGAGTTACCAAGAGTTAATTAATCCAAACGCCTATAAGAGAAGCGTGGACAAAAAGGGGACACAGCAGTACGCTGTGCACGAGAACAAGAACTGAGCCGAACTGAGCTTTCCTGTGAATACAGGTACGTTACAAGCGCTGGGAAATTCCGTTGCTGGCGGAAGTGACTCAGACTGGGCTTCGTCTATCTCTGTCTGCCTTACTCAGATAAAACTAGATTACATTACGAAAATATTAAAACTCAAAATATTGATTTGTTGGTAGAAATTCTTATAACTAAAAATATTACTAATTAATATATCTTATTGACTAAACATACCGGCCCCCTTGAAGCAACATAGGCTTCAACAAAACAACCACACTTTGAAAATCACAAACTCAGAGAAACTTAACTAAAATCAGGGGGGGTAGTCCATCAAGAGTTCAACTAGTCGAGAGGGAGCGGGAACACTTTCACCGCAGGTCTCTTGAAATGTCCAGAGGTAGTCTTGAGTTCAACCACTCGGACAATTCCGTCTTTGCCTGGATGAACATCTGTGATTCTGGCAAGAGGCCATTGTAGGGTAGTTGAAGGGGAGTGAAAGAGCACTAAGTCCCCAACTTTGAGATTTTCCTCTTCCTTTGACCACTTTGATCGTTGTTGGAGCATGTGGAGATATTCAATACTCCAACGTTTCCATAGACGTTGTTGGAGAGATTGTACCAGGTGGTAGTGTTTTAGTCTATTGATGGGGTATTCTGCCACATCAGAATCAGGAACTGAAGCTAAGGGAGCCCCGATCAAAAAATGTCCTGGTGTGAGAGCGGCTAGATCAGCAGGGTCACCAGAAAGAGGGGTGTGAGGCCTGGAATTCAACATTGCCTCCACTTGAGTGGCTAAGGTGATGAGTTCTGGTAGTGTGAGAATCGGGTCTCCCATAACACGTTTGAAGTGGTATTTAGCACTTTTGACTGCTGCCTCCCATAATCCACCTTGGTGTGGAGCAGCAGGGGGATTGAAGTGGAAGTTAATTCCTCGTTGTACTGCAAAACAGTTGATTTCTTGTTGGGCTGACAGTGAAGAGTTTGACTTGATGATACTTCGAAGAGCAGCATCGGCACCCACAAAGTTTGTACCACAGTCGGAATATATGTCCGTGCAAAGTCCTCGGCGGGATACAAATCGGGTGAGTGCGGCGAGAAAACCATTTGTGGTGAGGTCAGTTGCAACCTCGATGTGCACAGCCTTCGTCACCATGCACACAAATATGCACAGGTACACTTTGATATGTTTGGAGAAACGGAGATTAAACACTTTAGCCGTAAGAGGTCCACAATAGTTTATTCCAACAGAGAGAAACGGACGGGCAGGAGTGACCCGTGAGAGAGGGAGATCACCCATTAAGGGAGTCTTGTTGCGTGGCTTAGCCTTGAAGCACTTTACGCACTTGAAGATGCGTGAACGTATGACAGTCCGTGCACTGAGGATCCAAACGTTTTCAACCAATAGAGCTTGAGTTAGCTGTGGACCAGCGTTGAGATGAGTCACATGGTAGTGGTCGATAAGGAGGTTCACTACGTGGTGTTTCTTCGGTAGAAGTATCGGATGACGAGATTCAAAAGGGAGGTTGGGGTTTTCTAGACGTCCACCAACACGGATAAGGCCGTCAGAATCAATGTAGGGTTTTAGACGTTGGAGTTGAGTGGAACAATTACGCTTATTTTCGAGTGAGGTCAGGTCATTAGAGAAAGCAGATTGTTGAATAAGTCCAAAGATCTTCCGTCCAGCAGCGTTGATCTCGGATGAGGAGAGATATCCCGTGAGGTTATTAGCACTGCGACAGTTGTGTATGGAGCGCAGAACTAGAGCGAAGATGCGCTGAAGTTTGTTCCATGACGAGAACTTTGTTAGAATATCCCAGTCCTTCTGCGGGACGGCAGCTAGGACGACTAGCGGAGTCTTCTTGAGCTCATCGGACGATGAGAGGTCCATAGGAACGAATTGCATTGAGGGCCATTCCTGTTGAGGGAGGCTGAGCCATGGTGGTCCAGTCCACCAGAGAGAGTGGTTCTTGAGCTGAGAGGCGGAAATACCTCGTGATGCACAATCAGCAGGGTTGTCATTTCCTGCAATATGACGCCATGAGTCAGGTGATACCAGTTCTTGAATCTGGGAAACCCGGTTTGAGACATATGTCTTAAGCCTATAAGGCGGAGTTTGTAGCCATGTAAGGACTATTGTTGAGTCACACCATAAAAATGTTGTTTGAGGGGTGATTGTCTCCTTAAAGATTGACTGACAATGAGTTGTTAACTTAGCGAGCAGATGCGCTCCACAAAGCTCGAGTCGAGGAAGTGTTACTCGTTTCAGAGGAGCAACGCGAGTTTTTGCCATTATGGGACGAATGATGACTTCACCTGTTGAAAGATGGCAGCGGAAATACAACACTGCACTATATCCACTTTCTGAAGCATCAGAGAATCCGTGTAGTTCCACGGTGCAAGAGAGTGAGAGTGGAAACGCTCGGGGAATCGACACGTGTACTATATGTTGCACATCAGTGACAAAGGAGTGCCATTTGTCAGCTAGTTCAGGGGGCAAGGGTTCATCCCAAGACATACCTGTAGTCCAGAGGAGTTGCATGAAGCATTTGGTTTGCATTATGCAAGGGGAGAGAAACCCACAAGGGTCATATATCTTGGCTATTAAGCTCAAGACAGAGCGTTTGGTAGGGCGCTTGTCAGGCGGTATGTTGAGAGAGTATGTGAAACAATCTGTGGTGGGTGACCAATGTAAACCAAGAATAGAGAATTGTGGAGATTGAGATTCTTGCATAAACACAGGAGACTCTCGATGTTCTTCCGGCAGAGCTTGGAGTAAAGAAGTAGAGTTGGAGACCCACTTCCGGAGTTCAAAACCTCCCTGGCGCAGTAGGCGTATGAGCTGTTCCTGTATTTCTAAGGCCGCTTCCTCAGTGTCCGCACCAGAGATGATGTCGTCTACATAGGTCTGGGTCCTCAGCACGTGCGCAGCGGAGGGGAAGTTACCACCGTCGTCGTCCGCAAGTTGATGCAGAGTTTTGATGGCCAGGTAGGGAGAAGTACTCATGCCGTAAGTTACAGTGTTCAGTTGATATGTTGAGAGTGTCTCTTCAGGATGATCACGCCACAAGATAAGTTGAAACTTTCGGTCATCTGGATGTACTTGGATTTGCCGATACATTTGACGGATGTCACAGCAAACAACAATATTGTGACTCCTGAAGTGAAATAGTATGTCACAAATATTTGTTTGGAGTTTGCGTCCAATCAATAAAACATCATTGAGAGAAACACTAGTACTGGTTTTGCAACTCGCATCAAACACAGTACGGAGTTTTGTGGTGGAACTATTTTCCTTTAGCACCCCATGGTGGGGAAGGAAATAATGAGGCTTAGTCGAATCAAGATTTTGAACTTTAGCCATGTGGTCGAGTGAGCGGTATTCGCTGATGAAGTCGTGATAGAGTTGAGAGAAGTGAGGTTGAGCGTTGAATTTTCGCTCTAGATATAGAAATCGACGCTCCGCGATAGGCTTAGATGATCCTAGGGTAGCGTGATTCTCCTTGAAAGGAAGTCGAACGGTGTAGCGTCCGGTTTCATCTCGAGAGTGGGAAGAGGCAAAATGAGCATCACATTGTTCTTCTTCTTCAGTCTTCTTTGAGGGAACAGGAACTTCCTCTTGAAGCCAGAACCGTTGAATTGATGAATGCAGATCTGCTTCATTTGCTGAGTGTAGAGAGACATTGAGGCTCATAGAGTGGAGAGTGGATACGGAGGGTGCGCTGGGAGCAGTACCCACTACAACAAACCCAAAATGCGTGCCAATTACATGTGGCATATGCTGTCCCAGAGAGAACTGTTCATTAGTAAGTACTTTTGGAAATAAACTTCCACCTAGGATAACGTCAATTCGTCCAGGTAAGTGGAATGTGGGATCAGCGAGAATGTAGCGTTGGGTCTTATTGTAGACTTCTGGAGCAAGAGGTACTCTGGGTAAATCCACAGTCAATTTATCCAGGATTAGCATTGGCTGGTGAGGAGCAATTACGAGACCAGATAGAGTACTTACTGTAAGGTGAGTTTGGCCTTTGGGTTTTGTCATGCTTTGGCTGAGGCCAGAGATTTGAGTTTGAGACTTAGTATGGCGCACTCCTAAGAGCTGAGCTGCGCGCTCGGAAATTAAATCCGTCATACTACCTGAGTCAAGCAAAGCCCTAAATACCTGGGACTTGCCCTCAGGAGTTTTGAGTTGCACCAAGAGGGTACCCAACAGCACAGTATAACATGTTGGCATAGAGGGAGATAAGTCTTGAGAGACGTGAGTCACCTGCGAATCACTCTGTTTTTCATTAGAGCGGTGACGTGCATCAGAAGCGTCATTCGTTGTGCCACTACGGACGGGTTGTTTAGCAGCGTTACCCAGGACAGCTTGAGGATGCAATAATGAATGGTGCCTTTTGTTACACGTGAGACACGTGGCTTTAGATTGGCATTCTTTGAGTTCATGAGAACCTAAGCATGAGAGACATCTTTTATGTCTATTGACGAGCTGACGTCGTTCATGAGGAGTTTTGTCACGAAAGACAGTGCATGAGTAGACTTTATGTCCAGTCTGATTACAGACAAAGCATGGAGGAGGCGTAAAACGTTTGAGAGTAGTTAGAGTGAGTCGTGACCATGGATACGTCACTAGAGCGGAAATGCACTTTTTTTGGCGGAGACGCCTTGTTGCGAGCGTGAGGGAGGAGATAGGCTGGAGCCTTAGGCTGCGGAACGCTATGAATGTTAGCGTCCTCAGTTTGGCTGCACTCAGTATTCAAAAATGTAATTATTTCTTTAACTTCCGGCAGCGAGTGGTCAATCGGTTCATCCGATGAGATTGAACGAGAAGCTTCGAGTTTCTTTCGTAAATCAGAGTCCATACGTCGGAGAATGAGGGCAGGGAGAGGAGCGGATTGTGTTCGCCTATGTCACAGTTCAAAGCTTTCAGTGCTTGAGAGTGTTCTGTGTACTGGTTGACAAAGAGTCTGAGGCCCTTTATAGAGGAAGAGCTTATTTGAGGCAGGTCCAGTAACTGATTCAAATGGAGAGTTTGTAACCTTCGAGTATTATGGTAGCGATCACGCAAGAGTTCGTATGCTATGAGATAATTAGCAGAGGTTAAGTTGAGACCTTTAACTAGGCTTAACGGTTCGCCACTTAAAACGCTCAACAAGTATTGAAATTTCATTACCGCACTTAGACTGGCATTGCGGTGAATAGTTGTATCGAATAGATTAATGAAGGAAGTCCAAGTCATAAGATCACCTGAGAACTTCTGCAAATCTAATTTTGGTAGACGGACCTGAGAAACACTAGGGCCCTGTGGCGTCATGCTGACGTCACTCAAAGCCGAGGGGGTTTTGGGTTCTTCGACTGGAAGTAGCGTTTCGATTATACCCAAAATATGGGCGTAAAGATCATTTATATTGTCCTGATCTTCCGCTAAGACATCGTCATCAATGGCTTCTTCGTCCGTTAGATTTAAGGCACGTTGCAAGTTAGTGTCAAAATCCGCTTTATTTTTCTTTATTTCGTTAGAAAGAGTTGTTAAGCTCTTTAATTGAGCAGGCGTCAGAAGTTCCTTTTGTGTAGCGAGTTCTTCAACTTTAGTTTTTATTTTATCGAAGCGTGCTTTAGTTAACGCTGTGATGCGAGTATAGAGAGCTGCCTTGAAATCAGATGCTTTAGGTACCATTTTGAGTTTTCAGCGAAGTAAGCAGTGAAATATAGTTAAATGTTTAAACACTATTGTAAGCAGAACGCTAAATATATATTTGTTTGTAGGCCTATTTATATTTTTAGAATAGACATCAACAAATTATTTGCAATAAGAACAATAAACAAACAAGAGAGTATTTTTCAAGTCAGAGATAAGCTTAATCTGCACTTTAAGTTTGAGCAGCTGTATTCTTTTAAATGTAAATCAGAACAAGAGAATAAAAGATAATGATTCAATTTGATACACACACATCAAAAAAAATATTAAAACTCAAAATATTGATTTGTTGGTAGAAATTCTTATAACTAAAAATATTACTAATTAATATATCTTATTGACTAAACATAAATTATTTTGATGGTGATGACATTTACTGTGTAAGTGAACATAACCCTTTGACAACTTTTTGGATGTTTGATGAATTTTACTAAAGTAAATAAATTAAGCCAATACTCATATACTGGGATAATCCGCTTATGCCAAAGAAAAGCGTTGAAACACCGATTAGTTTCAGTATTTTACTCACACTGTCAAAATTGCCATTCCGATGTTGTACTAAACCAAACTATGCCTTAAACCTCTCTCTAACAACATTGCAAAGTTTAAGAATTAGAAGGCCGTTTTTTTATTCTTTTTTTGTGATCGTATACTCAAATATTCGTTAGTCATTAATCAAGTTGATTCAAAATGCAAGACTAAAATTTACATTAGAGGAACAATCATTCATGTTATAGTGTATAAGGTAATAGATTATTTTACCATTCATATCAACGAACAATTATTCACATTCACTAAGTACCCTACTAGTCCAACATTATATTATAACTTTATATAATAAAGATAATTAGAACATAAAAAAAACACTCATGAGGCAAGAATTATTATTATTTTACTGTAATTAAGTGTAATATATGATTATGAATTGATAATGTAACCAGATTGTTTTAATCATAAAGAATCAAAGTTAATGTTAACAAAATTTCGTAATTTTTGCAAATAAAAACATTCAGTAAACAAACGATAAGAAAAACATAAATTATTTCATATGCCTAAATTCTATTATTTTAATAATAGGTATTTAAAACTATAGCATTGATTTTCTTATACAAAATAAAATTTTAGCTCGTCTATTATACTTGCTTTTAGAATTTCTTTTATGAATTAGACTTTTAATTGAACTCACGTATTGTTTCTAAAATCCAAAATATGTGGAAACAAATAACCATTTAATGAATATGGACCTATTTATAACAATTATCTTTGAATACTTTTTTTTTAATAAAAACTAGCAATCCGTATTATGTATGCCCTAAAGCATTTTTTATTATATTTATAAATTGGTTAAATTATCATCGTTGTATGCTGTAGAAGATCTGAAAATAAGTGAGAAAATCACTATTGTTATTACCGATCTAAAAAGTATTCAACTTTTTCTCCTGCACAATATTTGTTAGGTCCGAGATATGGACCACATAGTGCCCATTACATTGTTAAAACTTTCGTCATCCTTTCGTACAATGTTGTTAAGGGCCTGTTAGGGACATTGTTACGGGGGCATTTCTGAACGATTTTTTATATCATTTATCTGTACGTTTTTCAATGTTAAATAAATCCAAAAATACTAAATGAATAATATTTATTTATATTTCTTATGCAGTTAGTACGACACGTATTTTTGTGTACGTATAACAATAGTCAAAAACATAGTAGTTTGTTTTGTTGTAAACCTATTTCAGTATTTTTGAGAACACTATGTATAAAATAGCATTTCAATTTAAACCTATATGCTTGAAAAAAAAATTGGGGTTTCCATATAGAACCCGTTTAGATTAACTCACAATATTATCTAAAAAGCCCTGGTATTAAATATTATGAAACTAGGAGTAATAATTTATAACAGATCCTTAATTGTTTGTAGTAATTATGGTCAATTTACTTTTTGATAATAATCACAATTTTTTATTTAATGTACACTAAATTTACTTAAAAGTAGTTAGAAAGCAATAGAACACAATAGAGTTAACAGGTACTTAACTTTTTAACAGACACCTTCTTTTTTTGGAAATAATAGTTAAACAAATAATGCAACTGAAGGCTTTTTACTGAAAAAAGCATTATTTTAAACTGATTATACCTCATTTTCTAAAATTGTAAGTCAAGTTTATTTTAATTGTTTTCAAGAATAGATACTTCATACTTAAGAGCAAATGAGTAAATATTACAAAATAGAAACTGCTGTATTTAAAGCTTAGAAGCAGTTACATAAAGTTACATATATGGTTACATGTAGTCCTAATGATATAAATCATTATTCAATACACTAATCAATAGAAATCATATATAAATCAACATAATCTTATGGTGAAGTAAAATATAAGTTACAAGGACAATTTATACTTTAAGTTAAAACTCTACACGTGGTTGTGGTGTATGAAATCTGTAGAGGGTTTCATACTCAAGAGCAACACACTTTATTACCTGCCCGAGGTAGTGTTCACCACATTATTGTGGTAAATGAAGTACCCGTGTTTTACGAGCTATTCAACTTCAAAAATAATAGCACAAAATAATAGTTGAATACAAATGTATTGTACTTACTGGCATGAGATTAGACAAAAAAATCATTAATAATTATGTATATTAAGATAACATTTTTATAGAACCTTGATCTTAAATATTTTGTATTCAGGTAATATTCAATTTAGGGATTTAATTTTAAAGACTTGTACTTTACAGTAAAGGAAACATAACTGTAAAGTATCTTAGTAAAATGTATTTAATTATATTTATACTTTAAATTGTTGCAATACATTAATTCATATTTAAAAAAAAATTCTATGTCTTAGCATAGAAGAATTACACTTCTATTTATACCTGTATTATAAATGAGAAAGTGCTTAAAGGGTGAAGAAGAAGAAGAAGAAGAAAGAAGAAGAAAAAGTGTTTATTGAAATAAAATATCAATACAGTGTTTTTACATAAACACAAAGAACAATGGTCAAAGACCGTCTGTTTTGTGGTTGACATACTGATTTTACAATATTTTAAAACACATTAAAAAAGAGTCCATAAATCACAAACTATAATTCATTAAATAAACTGATTTCTAGTAACAAATACACAAATAGCACTACATAGTAAAAAGGATCAGTTAGCAAATGAATCAAAAATAAAATTTAAAATATAGCCTATTGATAATCTGAATTTATTCTACAAACAGCAATAAAATATAAGTAATAATAAAAAATAAAATAAAAACAAGCCTATTTTTACTTAGACAAATACTTAACAAACAATATTTTATACATTTTTAAGTACATAAATTTTCCCACTTTTGTATTGATATCTCAATTATTAAATTTAATAATTAAACTCCATTATCAATTCCCACCTTTTACACCACGCCTCTTTAAGATAATTTCCCAATGCCCGCCAATCTTTGCCATTTAAAAATTCAAAAAACTCATATTCATTTAAATATAACTTGTTAAACCAAATTTGACGTACATTTTTTAAAATTGGACATTCTGCTATAAAATGGTACACCGTTTCATCTCGGTTGAGATTACATAGTGAACATAAATAAATTTGATTTTCCATCCAGGGCTTATAGTTAAGATTTATTAACTCTGTTCTAGCTTTTATAATCCAGGACATAAGTTTAACATTTAGGTCCGCAAAAAGGAACGATCTATCTCCAAGGTGGAGGTCAAGGTTCAGATACTGCTGGTGATAACGACTAGTCAATGCCGAACCCAGACAATCCTGTCGCCAAGCCGTCCTCTCTAACTCTAATAATTCAAACAATCGAGATTGAAAAATTTGCAATCTGTTAAAATCGACGTCCAACGCTACTCCCCGTCTTTCGCCCATTTTTAACATCTCCCTGTACCAAAATATTTTTTTCAAAATTATCTGCCTAGCCAAGATATAAGGAAGTCTATTCACTGGTAAAAACAATACTCTAATAATATAACCAATGTGCAAACTTAATGTGTAAAAATAAACCTGATCAAACTGACATTCTAGGTGTAATACGTAATTTGGAGTATTTTGAGGCAATCTAAATAATTTTTTGACAAAGTTATTTTGAGCAGATTCAACCGTTTTACTCTTAATAAAACCCCAAACTTGTGCTCCATAACTCAGCAACGCTCTAACTATTGAATTATAACACACTATTTTTGCATTAATCGGCACTTGATTATTACTTATTAAATTACTCCAGATTAAATTAACAGCTAATTTGGAAGCTGACGATTTTTCTTTAAAATGCATTTCCCACGAGAGTGAACTTGTAAAGTTTACTCCTAAATATTTATAATTGTTTACAATTTCAATTTGTTCACCCTTGTACCACCATTTAGAACTGGACCCAAGCCTCCCACCTTTTCTGAAAACCATAATTTTTGATTTAGCTAAATTTAAGCGTAAATTCCAAGTTTCACAGTAATTCTCCAATCGTTTAATCATGTGTTGAAGGCCGGTTGCAGTTGGAGATAAGAGAACGATATCGTCAGCATACATCAGGACATTGACTCTTACTCCACCATAACAACATCCTCCCTCTAGTACATCTGGCAAGTCGTTTATAAAAATAGCAAAATTCGTTGGGCTACATATACAACCTTGCCTTAAACCCATGGAGGTGCTGAAGTGCTCAGTAATTCCCTCCTGACACCACACTGTTGCTTTTGTGCCTTGATAATAATTTTTTAGCATATTTCTGAATTTTGACGACACACCCATACAAGACATTTTATAAATTAAAGCCTCCCTATCTATCGTATCAAAAGCACTTGAGAAATCCACAAAAAAAGTAAATAATTTACCCTTTTTTTCCGCTAATTGCAGATGAGCTATACAAGTGAGATTAAAAATGTTATCTATAGTCGAGTAACCTTGGCGAAATCCTGCCTGGAATTCCGTGAACAAACCTTTACCGTTGACCCAATTTACTAATCTGTTATTTGTTAGACTGATAAAAATCTTTCCTACACAGTCTATAAACGACAATCCTCTGTAGTTTTCAACTAGGTTAATATCTCCTTTTTTATGTAATGGATACACTATCGACCTTTTAAACGATTCTGGAACATTCCCAGTTCTGTAAATATTATTAAAAATAGATAATAATTTGATATGAAATGAATCTGGAGCATACTTAAAATATTCATATGGGACTCTATCAATCCCTGGGGCCTTGTTACATTTAACCTTTTTTAGGACGTTTTTCAACTCTCCCATACTAAAGTCGCTATCTAAGAATGCATCTAAAATCAATGGTTCGGCAAACTGTATCTTTCCAGTCAGCAATGGAGGGTTGAGCAACGTTTTAAAATGTCTTACCCAGTCCAAGGGCGTGATGCTTCCAATCCTGTTATTATCTTTCTT
This sequence comes from Macrosteles quadrilineatus, assembly GCF_028750875.1. NCBI lineage: Eukaryota > Metazoa > Arthropoda > Insecta > Hemiptera > Cicadellidae > Macrosteles > Macrosteles quadrilineatus. The sequence goes on from NW_026542599.1 coordinate 18,067,050, forward strand.
TTTAAAGCTATTAACTGCCCTCCAAAACTTATTTGTATCGGTTGCTTGCGTAATACTACTTATTTGAGATTCTAAATATGCTCTCTTTTTATCTTGGCACATTGACTTATACTTTCTGCTCTCGTTAATATATCCAATTCTAAACTGATATTCGCTGTTTTTTCTAAATACATTTAATGACCTAAAAACTCTCTTTCGTTGTAAAAAACAATCAATATCAAACCATGGTTGCCTGAAAGTAAGATTATGTTTTTGTTGCTTTGTAGCATTATCAGTTGAGTCTTTTATTATTTTAATTAAATTAGATATATTATCCTGATTACACTCGCCTATCTCAACAGTCTGAATGTTTACATCAATTTTTTCTCGGTAGTATCTTTCGTCTTTAGCCTTCCATTTCAATTTAGGTAACAATGGAAGTGTTTTCACACCCTCCGAACCCTTACCACCAACTGCAACCGGACTCACACATTTCAAACTCAGTTCAATTGGGAGGTGATCTGACCCTGGATGGTTCACAACTTTAAAATCGTGGATAAAATTTAAGCAATTTAATGATACCATGGCGAAATCGATTACTGAACTCCCCATCGCCCCAATAAATGTAAAATTACCGCTTGCATCACTTTTGCTCCTGCCGTTCAAAATAACTAAACCTAGATTTTCTATAGCCCTTAAAAGTTTTCTACTTTGAGTGTTAATTACCGAATCGTTTGATTTCCTTACATCACTTAAATTATTGTTTAGAGTTTCTATTATCCTATCAGAAAATGTTTGTTCACAAGCAATTCTACCATTCATATCACCTAATATCAGTAAATTGTCTCTATACTTTGTATTCAAGAACAGTTCAAAATTAGTAAAATCATATTCCCATGAATTAAAATTAAGATACACAGGCATAACACAGATTTTACGATTCTCAGGCAAACTATTGTGAATTTCAAACAAATTATAGCCACTATCTTGTACAAGTTTAATGTTCTTAGCAAAAGGTGAATTTAAGTTTTTCAAGCAAACTATACCTCCTACATTTCTACCATAATTTGAAACCCTAGTTGCAAACACAAAATATACCTCAAAATTTTTTAATCGTTGGATAACATAATCTTTTTCCCGTTCAGATATAAACGTCTCAAGTAAAAATATTAAATCATAATTAACAATCAAATTTAAAAAATCAAAATCATTTACCTTATTTTTAAGACCAGAAACATTATAACACAATACATTCAAGTGTCTGCTGGTTACCGGATGCTGCTCTGTTGCTCGTACTGCGTTGTCCTCCAGATCGGCGTGGCGTCCTCACACTCCATTGGTGGCGGCGGCGTAGCTTAAGGCGGCTCCTCTGTTCACAGCAGGCGTGGTCGGACTCATCGTCGACCCGTGGACCAGAGGCAAGGATGCTGCTGTCGACTCTCTGGATGGAATATCAGGAGCTTGTTGAGGCTTAGCTTTCGTGGGACCATCTTGCTTAAGCTTCTCTATAAATCCTCTGAAGTCATGTTTAAACATCTTGCTTAACTTCTCTGCTCCGTCCTCGTCTCCAGCCATTAGTTGATCTTGGTCCCATGTGAACCTGCAGTTCTTCACGATGATATGGTCGAAAATCATTGGAATTTTAGTCTTTCCACCAACGCGTTCTAGTTCATCCCGCACTGCGGCTAGTCTCGCACGTTTGTATCGCACCTCTAGCGGGAAATCACGAAATACACTAACACCCGTGCCCTTAAGATCCCTCACCCTCGCCATTATATATTGTATATCATGATCATCGGGAAAGTGTGCGATTATTAAGTTTCTGTCCTTCCCTAGGGTGTCCTGCTTAAAGGGTGAAAAACTCTTATACAATTTCTCAATATTTCACGCAAATATATCTCTCAGATAAAACACAGGATAACTAGATTTATTCAAGTGAACTCAGACAGAAAAGTTAATGCAGGAGTAGGTAGTGAGGTCAGCTTTGAAAGATTTAAAATTCTCCGCTAGAAGTGTCTTAACCCCGTTTGTAAATTTCTAAGAACAAAACTAATAGAAATGATGAGAGGGTAGATTTTATAGTTTATTTAGAATCTTTGTTTATTGAAGGAGGTGTGCTTTTCTCTATCTCCTTTTCTCTTTTCATTCAGGTTTGGAATGTAACTATTGTGACGTCATAAATGTACCTTTCATTCAACTGAATAATGTTCAGTCCTGCTTTGCAGAATAATATAAAACATCTATATATCGGTAGGATATATTATGATGGAGGTTAAATCAAAATATATTTACCATTGAAATAAAGTAAATTACTATATTTTTCTCAATTTATTACCCAATATTATCCACAGATTCTAAATAGTTTGTGCATCAAATACTAAAATTACGGATATGTCTTGTGATATAACCCTATCTTAAACGGACTTAAACACTTTTAAAAACACATTTTATTATTCGAGTCAGATTATACTAAACGACAATAATTCTAAAAGATGAAGTCTTAAGTTATGTGGTCCAGGTAAATCTTAAAGTCCAGATAAAGTAAGATTTTCGGCCAACCACATCAACACATTTAGCCATTCGTGGTTCTTGTGATATCTTCATAACGTGTTTAGAATATCTAAGTAGGTGTTTAGGCTTCAAAAGATCCCATGACAGTTGGTCACTGTAGCAAAACGTCCTGTATTACGTTATATTTTACGAGAATGCGTATTTACTCATGTTATTTGGTAAGTAAAAAAAAAACCCGATTTGTTAACTTTTTTATTTGCTATTAGGATATATAGCTTTTCCTTTATCTTTAATTTAGACAGGAACAATCTTTAGGTACTTTTAAGAGTAGTTTAGTTGAAATCCAACGTTTCTATTAAGCAACAGTTGCTCATTTGATCCACTATTAAGAATAATATAAATGTAGCCTATTAATTTTTTTATCCGTCATCGGTATACACCAATTTGTATTTTTACATAACAGAAGGAAAAAATAGAAAAAGATAGCTACAAATAACGAAACAAATACCAGAATAACCAATATCACAAAAACCTACTGATAATAAAGCTAAAAAAAGAGAGGTTTATTTTAATCGATGACATTTTGTTGATTTACTTGTATAATATTATAACTTAAAACATAAGTGCAAGGTATGCAACGTTCTTTTATATCTGAAATTATTGCCATTGAACGGTCATGCAGAATTATTGTACTGTGGTTGAAATAAAAACACTGCTACACCACTGACTAAATGCCAAGGAAATGTATGTAATATATGCATGGTAAAATGTACAACACTCAAGACTTTTAAAACATAATGTCAGATTGAAATTATCAGTATCAATAGTGTTACATTTTTTTTAATTTTGATAATACATAAGATGTTCAAAAAACTGTGTGTTTATACTATCATTGCTAATTAGTTTTATATTTTTATCCAATATGTTTTACGTTGATAATAAGGGTGGAAAACGTGCATTTCCTTTATCATAACACGTGACTTAATCAAGTGTAAATGTTCATAAAATAAATGTTGTAAAAAATGCATCCATGTAAAAGCAAATTAATAACTCGTTGCACAGTGAGGCCAAAGAGGTACTTGAGTAGTTATTTCCATGAGGTACACTTTACATTTACATGAATAAACTTTTCATTTCAGTTTAAAAATGGACTTTACTTTTATCATGAGTTTAATATAAATGATGGGGATTAAATTAAAGTTAAAATTTCTACCCCTTTATTATTGACCGATGGTTCGTTTTTACCTTGAATTATAAAATACTCTGTGGATAAGCATAGCTTCTTAGCAGCAGTTGGTACAAAGGTATTATTTATTTAATTTCAATAGACGTAAATAAGGCAACATAAATAATTTTTTATGTATATGGGGAGTTGAGTTATAACAAAATGTTCTTATTTGTATTTGACATTAAATTAATAGATTTTATTTATACAGAAGGAAATTTAAAAAAAAAATACTCTCAAAGAAATCATATTATTTCATTTAATTAAATTATGACGACGTTTTACAGTAAATTGTATTATTTTTTTTTATAAATCAAAGTTATTTTTTATAGGAGTTTTAAGATATGTTGGGAGGTTCCTAGTATTTTGGTTATGTTGGATCATATCACAGGTAAACGAGCTTCTTAAAAGAAAATAAATTACTGTCTCCAGAATATTAAGGTACCGCTAAACAAGGTATTTTGGAAATATTGAATTCTAAACTTATTAAAATTTATGTTGATTAATCTTAAATCATATTTTTATTATTATTTTTTTTTTACTTCCCTTTATATACACCGGTACGAAACCTTTCCTACTATGGTTTTTTGCATAAATGTTTTAAGATATTTTCTTGATCTTTTCAAAGTTTTTGAATCTTTGACACTGACTACTAAACACCTTGTGAATGGTTAAATTTTTTATTATATAAATATGTTTCTGATAAAATAAATATAAAGCATTAATTTAAAATAAAATAAAACAATTACGACAAGTATGATATATTTATTAGGTATAATATAATACATTATAACTAATAAATACTTTGACACTCAGAATAAAAGTCAGGATATAAATAAAAATAAAAAAAATTGGAAATGGTATGGAATATGAATACACCGTAACGATACGGTAAACTTTCAACATGAACTAACAAGGTTCATTCTAGACCAAGGATACAGTTGCAGCTAGCACGTGGGCTTCAGAGTATCTTCTGAATAACAAGCAGCTAGTTTAACAAGAGGGAAAACTTAATAAAATTGTATTTTTCCTGTTTACCGTATGATCTATTCAAAATACAATTAAGCTGCCAGTAGTTTTAGTGTTTTTTGTTATTGGTAATGCGTAATGTATACAAAATAAAATGTATGTTTTGGGTAAAATCATGAAGATTTTAGGTTGTTTGGGTTTTATTACCTATGAAAGCGAAAACATAATTTTTCTTTTGATTTCCAACATCCAATTCACATATTTTAACAAACTTTAATATATTTTCAATATTTTGTTAATTTATTAATCAGTCTTTGACCAATACTCTTCACTATATTACACAGCATTTGATTAATATTGACCAATACTTGATGGAAAATTAATCAACCTTGCCCATTACTTGATTGAAATTTGACATGTAAATGTCCCATATTAGGATCAAACTTGTTTAAGTATTGATATATTTTCATCAAAATTGTATAATATACAACTCTTTTTATAAGACTAGTTTGAGTTGTGTTTTATTTTAGAGGGAAGTTTGTGTTAAAACTGCTTCTATTTAAACTAATATACGGTTTAAGATTACATTATGACCAAAGCTTATTTACTTATGGAAGTTGGTAGAATTTATTTTTCTTTACTAATACAATATGATTTCATTACATTTTATCATACCTATATTTTATAGAATAAAACATATACTTATAAGGTATTAATAATTTTTGTGCTTTTTAATATATCTTCAAGAATGTTTTACACTATAATCCTGATGACATATTAGTCACAACTAAAACAGTATAAGCAACTTTAAAAACGTTTATTAACAGAATATAATACAAGTAAAATTAATCCTTGTATTTTTTTGTCACATACGTCAACATCCAAACTGCAATGAATAAAGTGTCTTTGGTTTAGTTTGATCCACAAACTACTAGTTCCCTCTTAACCACGCTTAAGCTCACAAGAAGGCCAGATGTATGTTGCATAGAAATAGAGTCTTGGCACCAGGACAACAGTTTGATACATAGCACAGTTACTGCCATACAAATGTAGCGGAATGTATCCTTAAACAAAGTGTAATGCTATTATGGCCTTTTGACATTTTCATACAACTAACTATTCATATAATATTACAATTGATTATGAAATTTAAGCTTTTTTTGGTGACAATAGTTAGATTGTAGCACCTCCTTAATATTAAACTGTGAATAATATCGTGTTTTGGCAAACATTTAGTTACTTATTGATTTTGCATATATCATAAGTTTGTGAAAATCCATTATTAGTTTGAGGCTAACTTACAAAAAATATAGCCTCTTCATCCCATGACAAAACGTTGTTAAAATAAATCAAAAACCTTATTCACATGGATGGAATTTTTAAGTGAATCTAATAACACTGAAATATGGAATTAGTTTGTCATTCTAACTGCAAAAAGGTTAAACAGTGACGTCTCAATTCCAAGTAAATTAAGTCTTTGCCTGCGTCTTAATAGCAGGCTCAACGCTGACGATGTAAATTTACACTTAAATTGGTTTTTACTTAAATATGCAATGTGCTAATGGTTGCTTTATGAGATGATTTTTTTTAAAGATGTAACATTTCATACGTTGAAATGTTTTTGTAATGTTATTTTTTGGTTTATGTTTTTGTAATATACTGTATAAGTACTGTAAGTTAGTTTTTAATGGTTTTATAAAATAAAAAATAAAATTAATGAACAGCATTTAGTTTTTTTCAATGTTTATTAAATATTTTCTACAAATAATTATATATTTTATAAAGAAAGAGCCAAATATAGACATTCGATACCAAGTGGTGCATCAGAACAACTAATATGATAATTGCTATTTGACCGTATCCATAAAAAATTTCTTTTAGAAATGGAAAGTATATTTGTATGTGTAAAAAAACTCACAGGAAAGATTTCGTAAATTGATTTTTTGGGTGAAGACAATAATGAACCATCGTATAACCAAAGGTGTCTAGTGTTGTAGCTCATGTGTATATGATTTTTCAAATAAAATTGATAACTTTTGAGTTTTATATAATAAACACCCTTAAAACGAGTCATTTCTCTTGAAAATTTAACTAATAAATGCCTTTAGAATCTTTTTGGTCTAATTTAACTATGCTTTAATTATTAAATTAAGTTAATAAAAAAAATATATTATAGTTTTTATGCATCCATGCATCGCCGAGATCTATTACCCAACATAACAAAAAAAATAAATAAAAAAAACATATACAGGGTGAATAAAAAGTCAAGACCCCCCCCCTCTAATATTTTTCCAAGTAAATATACAGAGATATATTTTTTGGTGGTCAAGCATTCTTAGCAGGAAGTTTCATTTTATCGTTTTGAAATTTTTGAGTGTCCCCCTAAAAGGGGGAATTTGGGGGGCAACTCAAATATTTTAAATGTAAACCCCCTTCAAGTGACACCTCATAATGAATTGTTTACAAAAACTTAAAGAATGGTGAAAACCAGAGGTCGCTATATCTTCTCTATCCAAAATGGTAGCCCGACAAATGTTGTGGAAAATCAATGGTAAAATTGTTAATATTGGCTGCCATTTTGGATAGAGAAGAGATAGCGAGCTCTGGTTTTCCCCATTCTTTAAGATTTTGTAAACACTTCAATATGAGGTGTCACTTGAAGGGGGTTTACATTTATTTCAATAGAAATCCCTATCTATTTTTCAGGTATCACAATCTAAAGGGAAAATTGTAGCACATTTTGTTTGTATTTTAAGCGTTGAAGTTTGCATTTATGATTTTATAAATGATAAATATATATGAATGTGTATAAGAAAACTGTCTAAATCCAAGGAATTCAAATAAACAAAAATACAAAATATGGAGAGTTGATTATGTTACATGTACAATAGTAAAGGTAAACATATTTGGCATGCGTCAACATACATTTTGCATTGTATAATTTTAATTTATTAACAGCTACTTAACGAAAAGTATTCAAATGTTATCATAATCAACAATGGGGTTTGGTTTAGAATAGGTTCGTGATGAAACTTTATAATTGTTTCATTTTTCTTCCCAACTTTTATACCTTAAACTTTTTCAAGCCACAGGCGAGGTTTAAAACTTCGTCGTTTTTATTTAAAACTAAGTCTGCAATAACTTTTCATTCTCAGAGATATTCAATTTGAATTTCAGTGGTTACTTTAAAAAATCGGTTTTGGTTCTGTCACTATTTTGGATTAAAGTACACAACCGAAGGACATGACTATGGCTATTAGTTATCTAATAATAAAGTTATCTTTTACCATTATTCATTTTATAGTTAAATACTGTGGCTATGTGACCAAACATTATTACCCACACAATCTCAGTTTAATTTTTTTTTAGCTAATTTTTGGATATGTTTTTGTATTCCATTGCACTTTATAGATAAGTTTGTATTGATACAAATATTTGTGTGTACAAAAAGATTAAAAAAACACATTTATGGTGGTGATGCCATAAATGAACGTGTTTTTAATATAAACTTTTATTATATAGGTAGGTTATGTTCGGGAATATTTAATCTCATTAATTTGGAATTTGTGCTGAAATAAAACACCAAAGAATAAGTATTTGAACGTTAATGAATAGTATAATAAAATAATAAGATCTTAATTGCTATTGATATTTAAATATAGACCTAGCACTTTGTTACAGTGAGTTGTAAAAATATGTTTTTAAATCAGAAATCACAAGTCAGGAGACGGAATCATCAATCCGAAATCATATGTGGTGAATCGGATAGTGGGAATCAGAAATAGACAATTATTTTTAAACAAAAACTCTGAAATTATCTGAAACTTTAAATTTAAATCATAAAAAATTACTAAACAAAAACCGAAAAGCATACAAATATTCGTTTATGAGGAGGATGTGTGTAAAAGGCACATTCAGTAAAATTGTATCAGTGTATGTGTTTTGGCTTAATGTGTATTTTGTCATTGCTTCTAAAAGTGTTGAGCTTGTTGAGGCAATAAAGTAGAATATCCAACAACTAGATCCAACAAACTAGTTTGGCGTTTGGCCACCTCTCTCGTTGAAGTAGCAGCAGTTGCTTTAAAATATAGAGAAATTTTTGCCGTATAAGGTCCACACGAATTGACATTACACCTAAGAAATCGGAATTTCTTCTAAACCAAAGTGCAAAATTCTTGTTTATACGTTCATGGCTACCATTTTTCATATTTGATGGCTTTAATCATTGTAAGAATATTTTTTCGGGTTACATGAACAGTTCAAACGTTACTACTTTAACTTTTGTTACATTTTTGTTACTTGGTAACACATAAGTTTGTTTTGTTGTATAAATAAATGGGTTTAACAGGGATATTTTTACATTTTGGGTTGGAGGAAGTGATTAAGAAATATATATATAAGAACAGTAAGTTAATTAGTTATTTGTGCAACTAGTGAGCAATTGCCTCACTCGAGATAAATCCTCACTCACGAGCCGTAGGCGAGTGAGGAATGGTTTCTCGAGTGAGGCGATTGCACTTTGCACTCGAGTTGCACATTATATTTTTCCTACAGTTTCCATAAAACAAATAAATTGGTAAAGAAACGTGCCTTCACGTTGCAAATCTTTAGTAAGACAAAGTAATTATAGTGAGACAATGTTAACATTGTCTCACTGATGAACGAATTGACCACTTTCGTGCCTTCACGGTGCAAATCTGGAGTGAGACAAAGTAATTAGAGTGAGACAATGTTAACATTGTCTCACTGACGAGCGAACTGGCCAGTTTGCTTTCTCAAATCAGTGAGAGAACATGTACATTGTTAAGTAACTGTAGGAAAACAATATTACCTAAAGTTTCATCACATTTTGTTGATTGATGTAGATTGTTTATTTTTCCCCCACACCTAAGTTAAACCTTCTTTATCTTTTGATGAATTTATATTTAAATTATTTTATGGGGTATAGACAGTTAATTTATTCATCATAGTATTAGAATTTATTAAACCTCTCCAATAACATTCGAAATCAACTATTACGCAAATCTGTAATTTGAATCCTCTCTTGGCTTCTAAAACCGAGTACTAAATCTGCTAAGCGAGACGCGTCTAGAAGGCCTTGTTCAATGTGATTTATGCAGCAGTTAAAGTTTTGTTGAACCAACCAGATGGTTTCCGCAGTTCTAGCTAGTAAAGATTTTGAAAGTTTCAATTTTTGATTAATATTATTTAAGGACTATGACCATTTACACATCATAAATCGAGTGTTTTTTTAAAGGTTAGGCCTGTAAGAAAGGACCAACAGGTCCTAAGTTCGCCTCAATAATAAAGATTTTTCATTTCATTTCATATTTAGTTTTTACCTTACATAAGTTAATTACTTCTTGATCAGTATCATAAGTGTTATTAAATTGCCTGAAAGTACAAAAATATGTTTACTAACACTTGTAATATTCATATAAGTGTACATTACTTTTTGAATTGACAACTTCTGTCATTGTAAATTTTAAACTGCATTATTATGCATAGTTTATTGTTTAGTTGGAATTGAAAAACAATTAAAATTTTATTTTATTGATCTTAACCTTAAGATACTCTACAGATTTGTAAAATTGTCAAATAGACCTACTAATTTATTCCATTTTTTACCACGTCGTTGTAAATACTAAAACACTTAGTGTTATGTTTGATAATTTGAGGCTTCGTTAAAAAAAATAATTTAACGATGCTGCTTTGCGAAATATAAAAATATATTGAAGGATTTCACAATTATTTACTCTATTTTAAGAGTTTATGTTTACGTATGTTCATCGTCTTATTATTAAGAATAGCGTAGGTCAAAATACAAACCATTTTGATTAGTTTATCATTGTTGGATCGTTTATCAGGTTACTTATAAAAAAATATAATTTGATATGAGCTAAAACAAACATTATTAAATTGTAATACTTAAACTTAATAAAGTGTATTTTCACCGGTTAATATTATATAGTCGATTTTAAATCTTAACACAGCTAATGGCTTAAACAACATAAATAATTTTAATCATACCAAATTGTTGAAACGTAAAGCTTATGCTTGTGGATACTTAAGTGCACATATGTCTTCCAAGCAAATATTATAAGATTTAAAAAACAAATTTAAAGACCGATATTTCTTAACACTTCCTAATAAAAAGTAACTGATGAGTTCAAGCTATTGAGCAAAATATTCCTTACATAAAGTTACTAATCGTAACCAGGAATTTCCTCGATTCGATAAAAGGAAGTCGAACATTCGGTGCCGGAAAATCCTTTACCTCGATCTTCCGTTTAAGCATTCGTCATTGTATGGGGTTTGAGAAAATATCCAGTTCTACCAAGTACATTTTTATTTTTCAGACAACTCAAAATTAGGCATGAAGGATTGCGACATCATCCCTTATATAAAATATATTAGTGATTGTCGGAATTTGAGTCCAAGACTGGAACAGCTCGATACGCACTTGTTTATAATGGTTTTTAATTTCCTCTCTAAGATAAATATTGATTAATTTACTCAATCAAACAATAAATCAATCTATCTATAAATTTATTTACTCAATAGGTTACATAGGTTACAAAAGTGCTAAAACCACAAATGGTTTGTCTGCACTAAAAATATCCTTACAGTTTTGTCAGATTAAATCAGAGGCATGCAGTTTTATGAGTCCTTGATTGTCTCTTTAGCAATTAATAACAATTAAAAATACAACAAAGACACAAATATCTTTAAAAATTCAACAGTAACAATCATAAGTCTTATTCAAATACACTTATAATACAAAAATCAAAGATATTAATAAAAAAAATCAAATAATATATTATTATTCTACTTGAGCTATACAGTGTACAGTGTACTAATGTATATACAACGAAAATTGATGCTCAGTGGTAAAGCACAGAACTTGGTGGGTGTATAAAACCTGTTGTGGGTTTCATGCATAAGACACATCACACTTTATTACCTACCCGAGTTAGATTTAGCTCTATGTTGTGGCGGATGATGTACCTGTACCCAAAGAGCTATCCACGCAGAATTACGTCATTGAGAATGTATATTTAACTGTCCGACATATAAAAATATATTTTTTTGTCCTAGGACGTTCAGGTGGGCAAATAACACAGGTAACACTTGTTATTGAGATAAAAAAAATTTAATATGTTAGTAGATTATTTTGCTTTGAAGCTGCTATGATTTATTTTGAAAGAAATATCATAATCAATAATCTATTGGAATGCGTGGTAGTAATATATGCACTCTTGAAAGTATCTTAATGATATAACGATAAATACGATATAATATACTGACAGTGAAGTCTTGAAATTTGCCTACAGTCATTGTACAATATTATGTTTGCAGAAATTAATGAATGATATTGTAAGTACAGTTTTTTTGGGGGATGATACGCAGGCCATAGCTGATATTTAACTGAGAACTATTCTATCTAGCTTTTATAGCTAGTTAAGTTGTTGATATGAATGCATATAACTATTTATATACATTAAAGACGTAGTTCTTTAAATAAAATAATATGTCTAATAATCATTTTTATTCCTTAAAAATAGATTGATATGTGTCCCGGGGTCTAACGTATGGTTAAAAGAAGAGTAATTTATTAGTAACATATTTTACACAATGTTTTAATTCCTATGATTTTTTTCATCGAAAAATATATTTACAGTTATAGGGAAATGTGTGAATATTTACTTATAAATTATATTTTCACTAGGAGTGTTGAGAAACACCTAAGACTGATTTGGACAAGTTTTAAATTGTGTAGCTTCCGGACAAGAAGAAAGGGGGAAATTTGATGGCGGAAAAGCCTTTATCTACAACTTCCTCTTTGCATTTACTACATATCCATAATAAGGTAAAATGTTTTTTAAATATTGCTTAAAATGTTTGTTTTTTCAGCATTTTATAACATACGTTCCAAACACACTATGCAGTATTTCAATGTATTCATAGGTAACATGTTTAAACATTTATTACGTAAAAATGATTCATTGTCAATCAGCTAAAATAAATAACCGTATATAAACAGTTTTGAGAAAAACTTAAAAAGGTCCCTTGTGATATTTTCTGGTCTCGTTCTAACATATCAAAAGGTGAACGAGTTTCTCAAGGGAAAATACGTGACTTGCTGTTGAATATCAGGGTCTCTAAACTAGATCTGCTGGACGTTTTGATTTTTAAACATTGCCCCTTGAATATAAATCATGTAGTCCAAAAAGGAAGTCTTATAAACCGAGGTCATATGGGCATGATAAATGTGTAGCGCCATCTCCAGTTCTTTGTCATAAATACCTACATATTGTGGTGGTAAGGTTTTGCACAATAGAAAGAAACTGTAAAGCTAATCTAATTAGGCCAAAATTGATTTGTTTTATTTGCTATGACACAACACGATGCCCGTGAACCATAATCACTTTTGGAAACCCGGTTTGCAATACATATAAGGGATGTATATAATTCATTTACTTGTATTTCATAGTTGTATTTTAATATGAATAACGTTTTGTCACTGGGATGGCTTTTTCGGTTTTTATTTGTAGTGACAAATTTACAAAATATTAATTTATGTTGTTAAAGTTTATTATTGACATTTCAATGCAATGCCAATTAAATTACTATTCCTCATGTAGAATCATGAAATGCGTTATATGATTAAGAATAAATAAGTGTTTAAAGCTAATGGTTTTTGAATATTTTTGAATAGGCACATACGTGATTCACTATCTTAAATAATTGATATTAGTATTGATATATTGAACTGCATACGTTTCAAACCTATTTAATTAAAGTAATTAAAGTATTTTTCAATTACATTGCCTTAATTGGATAGTGAGAATTTATTTTACGTCGAATTATGTTAGTAGATAAAAAAAACTGTTTTTACTTTGCATAAACAACTGAATTATGAAACGTAATAATTAAAAACGTGAATATGAAACAACAATAAATTGAATTTGGTAAGTTTAGTTCTATCCACACACTATTCCTTGCTGTGAAATCAGTCCTAAGCTAGCAATAAGGTCGGATTTGTGTAGCAGAGCAATAGAGACTTGGCACGAAGACAACTGTTGATAAATAGCAAAGTTACTTGCATACAAATGTAGCGTAATGTATCTGTTCAACGAAGTAATGGTATAATGCTCTTTTGAACCTTTTTAAAGAAACACTATCGTACTAGTTACGATTTTGTAAAACTTAGAGCTTTTGTTTGACCTTATACTTTCCATATTTTTTTATTAAATAAGATTGATACGAAGGTCTATTGGGATAAAATATTTGTCAAGTAAGGCAACCTTTGGACTAGGCATAGAATAAATATATTATAATGTTCGATTTTTTTATTTAAAACTGCCATTTTTTATTTTTGGTATAGATAATTGGTTTACATGGGTAATTTCCTTAATGATGTTGTAAGTCTTTACATAAGTATGTTATATTTTTTTGTACATAATTTGTGTCAAGTTTGATAATGTTAGCGTTTTGGTGCCATATAAAATTAAGTTTTTCATCAATAAACACAGCATTTGTATATGTAAGAAGTTTGAGACCATCCCCGAAAATTAATCAATGATAGTTTTCGTCTTAGTCACACTTGTTTTACACTATAATGTTAAACCACTCGAAGATTCATATGGATGTTCCAAAGATAAAACCAATGTAATCTGGAATTAAATTTGTTTTAAGATGGGACTTATTGTTATTGCAATTGACTTAAATTGTAATTCTAACTACAAGAAAATTATAGAATGGTGTCCAAAGATAAAGCAAATTATATCTGAATTTTAACAGCCATCTTAAGACTTTTAAAGTAAATTTACAGTCAGTGTTTAAACTTTGTATTATATAAAATTTCACTCGAATACGTAAACGCTGAAACTATTTATTGGCTAACTATTAAATAAATAAAAAAACTTCTTCCATTTTTGATGTAGTCGGACATATGCTGACACAAATGCTGAATAGGGTGAGTATTTAAGTGTGGGTTGCCTAACATATGAGCACTAAGTTTGCTTTATATAACCACATATCCTTAGCATACAGCTGTTCCACATTTTATACCTGATATAAGGACTAGTTTAACATAAATTTACATCAGCAAGGGCATTAAGACAACAATTATGTACATTAGAGCAGATTGAACTTAAATTACATTTTTAAAATTTAACTACTAAATGTTATTTCAGATACAAAACAAAATAAATGTATATAAGTATATATATTCATGAAAGAATAATTAGATATTGAGAATATCAGAAAAAATATTTGTTTATCAATAAGGTTTTTCAATACGATTCATTTGTATTTATCAGTGTATGATGAGTTTTTCTTATTATTCAGGTAATTTAGATTTGACTAAATCGTGTGACAAACATAAGTTCGAGTATATATTAAACTGTGTTGTTATCTTATGCATGAGTGAACCCCCCTGGTTTCTTAACCAACTCGAAGCAGCAGGTATGAATTATTATTCATTCAGAAATAAACGAATTTCATAATCATATTTGTATTGAAGCCACACGGCTTTTTGTTTACAGAAGTAGCGACTAAATTACTGTTTAGTTAATTCGTAAACTACTTTTTAATAA
The DNA here is from genome assembly GCF_028750875.1 of Macrosteles quadrilineatus. Lineage (NCBI taxonomy): Eukaryota > Metazoa > Arthropoda > Insecta > Hemiptera > Cicadellidae > Macrosteles > Macrosteles quadrilineatus. Next base: position 18,082,335 of record NW_026542599.1, read on the forward strand.
AATATATATGAAGCATACACTATACGGTACGTTCTGTAATTTACAAAAATAAATTTGCAAGGGTTTAAAAGAGAACATATTTTATAACATGAATCAAAATGATATAGCTGATGCCTTGATATATCGGTAGATTCTAAGGTCAGGCAGAGAAAGTCGTTTCATGCTACGGTGGTTTAAAATAAGAGTTATAGCTCTGTTTCACGCACTAGCGTCTTAGATTTATTAGTCAAAAATATATATTACAGTGTTGTGTGTCAGCTAAATTACTTAGAAATATTTCACTAAATCAGCCAAATTAGCAAACGTTCTAGCACCGGTTACCTTGAAATAATCTCGTAACAACGTATGAAAGAGAGCTTTGGGTAAAATATTTAATATTTTGGTAACAGTTTTCTCAGTATAGGTAAAATTCCCTAACGCATCAGTGATTCGGCGTTTTCATTCTCCTAAGCGGCTTATATCGGTGTCCATGGGATTCCATTCTTTGCTTAGGTTAAAACTCATCAAACGTTCCACTGCTTTGCAAAGTGCTTTGATTGGACCTGCTCTCTACATAAAAAATATATATCTAAATAGCATAATATGAGGTGTTTGGTATGTTAAAATTTTGTGTTTAGCGAGTTCTACAATATACATTATTGACTATTTGACAAAATTTCAGCATCTTAATGGTCCAACCTAATTGCTGTCAAATTGTGGCTTAAATAGTTTTGTTGTAAGTTTTGTTCCCATGAAAAAATTCATACAAAAATGGAACGACTAATTATAATAACAAAATGTTTATGTTTTTGTACTTATTATTCTTCACTTAACAGTACAACCCTCATTGCTGCAAGAAATACTACTTAAAAGCTATTGCAAGTTTCGTGATTTCCCTTATAAAACATTTTTATATTATTTCAGTCGTTACTTTTTTACCAAGTTGAACTTATAAAAAGACAGTTGGTGAGCTAAAGCCAACTGTTATGACCCATACAATTGGACAGGAACCAAAGGTTAGGTCAAAAATATAATTTTAGGCACTAGCACATTCTGTGACTAGCTCACACAACTACGTTCTTTTTAAATAAAAAAATGGCAACAGCTGTTCCATTAAGATGTGAAGTATACTCCAGTATCCAATAGTCAATGCTCCTACCGATGAGGCTCGTATTGGTGGATGTTTTAAATATGGTAATGTACATTAATAATTCTTTTTGTACCACCTTAAATGCATGTAAAACCATGAGGTCTGACATTAGGACAGTAAAAAGATACTTAGATTGACAGTAAAAAATGCAGGATCTATAAATATATACAAAATATAATTGCATAAAATAAATAACATGATCGTTAAAATTATGATCAATAAAATGAATTGTTTTCATGATTACCTTTTAATCCATGAAGGTTATTTTCAAAGCCTGCGAGTAAGTTAAAGTAAAATCCTATTTAAAAAGGTTCCGTTATAGTTGGTCTTTGAGTTGTAAATCATACAAAATGAGCTAGAGGTCGTTTATAAAGATCATTAGTATTTCTCTCACTTCTTTGTGAATAGTGTAGTTCCTTTTGCTTTTTACAATTTAACTATCTGTCAACATATTACATAATCTAAAACACTAAAGGGCGAACGTAAATTATAAATATAGCGAGGTAGATACAATTCAAACCAATAGAAACACAACAAAACGTGACTACTTAAATTATCCTTTAAAATTATTTATGATAATGCGTTTTATCGGCGTTTTGCCCCAAAGTTAATATTCTTACTAATGACTTATTTTTATTAATTTGATTGAATTTCAAGCCACTAAATAAAAAAAATTATTTCTAAAATTGTTTTTAGTTTCCTTTATTGATTTTATAGTCTCAGATTTACTGCAGGGACAAACGATATAGTCCACCAACATTAAAAAGTATTTTTGTTTTACATTTAGCTAATTACTAGCCTTTTCAAGTATTTGTATAAACAGTATTATAATAAATCTAGCAGAATTTTGAAAGGTTTTCTAAAATATATTCGTGCTTCTAACACAATTTATAATTAACATTTTGAAATGGATTTCGTAAATTGTTACCTTCAAATGTTATATGAGTTCTTAAAAATCAAAATTTTGCCAAACCTGTCTATTGCTGAAACTAGCAGCACATAACGTATCATAGGGTATTAGTCAGTATTTCAAAAAATGCTTGATGCAAAAGTTCCCTTTTCAATACTAAAATTTATATAGTTGTTCAAACAATAATATAACAACTGGTAGAACAAAAATGACATACATTTTATACTTTCAACAGAATGCCTAATCCGGAAGTTAATACAGAAGTTTAGCCTTTTTTATTACATTTCTATTTGAAAAATTTTAATTTTTTCTGTATAATAAGAAAGATTTTTGTGGTTTATAAGCGATATTTATGTACTTTTTATGTATATTCCTTCAAACGAGCTGCTCTAATGGATATCAGTTTTTTTATCACTACATTTATAGGATAAAAATCACAAAAGCAAAATATTTAAAAATATATAAATATAGGCTTCTCTAAAATGGATCCAATTAAGGAATGCAAATATCGGTTTTGAACAAAAAGTTTGAAAAGGGATGAATATATTATGTGTTATTGCAATCAACATTTTATCAAGTTTTTATCCGTTCATTTATTGTTATTTGCGTCATATATATACACAATTGATAACTTAATCAAAAACATGGCTTTTACTGATTATGCTGTTCTCAGAACAATAAATGCAGTGAGAGGGCTGTAAAATGGTCACAAAAGTGCATGACTTAAGCCCCCGAAATACGTTATAAACCATTGCATGCATGAGGATAATTAAAATATACAAAAAAATCTTGTTGAGAAAACCTATTAATGTATTTTTTTACGGTTTCCTTTGCAAGCTGCTACGATTCTCCCTGTCTGCAATCCATGACATCTGCAATTCAATGAACGGAGAGGACCAATCTGGCAATCTTTTATAGATCAACTCGAAAAACTTTTGTATTGAATTAATAAAAGTAATAATCAGGAAATTAAATTTGAGAACTCATTTTACTTGTTTATTATTGATATTTGTGTACAGTACATATACTTGATTTTGGCACAATGTTTATTTCGGCATTTAAGCTCTAAATACTGTTAATTTCGTTTTTTTACCAGTATTATCGTGTTTCCTTTCTGCAGAAAATTGAAATACAATAATTAGGTGTTTTCACAATACAATTTTTTTTTATTAGAGGGATGCATAGAACTTTCTTAGACATGAAGCATGTATTGTATCCTATATAATTTAAATATCACTGAATAAAGTAAAATTAAATAATGTAGAAGTGATAACATTATTTAAACACTTAGAAATTGTAACGATAACAATAGCTTCTGGCATTTGGAATTTTCATGTACCCAAATGTAATTCAACTTTTTTACATAATTATGTCAATAATAAAAAAACATATTTAAAGTTCAGGTTTATTTTTGTTTTCTGGGATATTGTACAGTTTTAAATATTTATGGTAGGATCATCCTATAATAGTGTGCTAATAATATCGTTTAAATATTTATATTCCTTTAGGAATAAAAAACCTTCCACTTGGTATCTTTGCTTAAGATGAAACAAATGATTTTATCAATTCATATATGCTTCTGTAAGTCAATAATTAAGCAAAATGTAAATTCCATTGGCATAATATGCTTGAATATCGTAAAATATGTATATAAAAAATAAATAAAGAAATGATTTTTTTCGATAGCTTTTCTGAACTTGTGGGGGTGAAAATACACCCTATCATGGAAGAAGGAAGAATTATTTATTTACCCAACACTTACACAATTGTTAGAAAAAAAAAAATTCTTTAATTAATAGTATTTTTACAAGCACGCTATCTGACACCATGCCTTAAGCTTTTAACCATGGTTTTAATAAAATTATGTTAAATCTAATTTGACTACAGGAAAGTAGCTTTACTATAGTCAATAGTTGTACGTGGATAAACACTCTACTGTTATCCGGAAATACGATAACTGGAGTAATCTTTTTTACATTTTGAAATAATTTGGAATGAAACCAGCAGAAACAGATGGAAATTGAATGTTTTAAGGTGTTGAAATCTTGCAAACATAGCGGTTTTTTCACATTTTGACAATTAAATTATGAAAATACCCTATCCAATAAACTAAACTCAAGTATAAATCATAAAACCTTTTTCCTTGGTAATAACAATAATCTAATGAAAATCTTTCTTTTAATTGTAAACGATAATTTAAAAACACTTTATAATGTTTAACGTATGAACTAAATCTAGCTAAACTGTTTCCAAAAAGGGGAAAAACTGAGAGTTCTTGTGTAATCTGAAAATGAGCATCTGCAATGGCTTTGCAATGTAAATGAATTGAAGCAATTAATATCCTTTATCTGCACCTCTGCCTTTTTACATTACTTGAAATATTGCCTTCTCAAAAAAGCTCAACTTCTACCAAATAGCATATTTAACGTAAATTCTCGTTTTTGGTTATGTACGGTCATAAAGTTAATACTTAAAGGTTATAGTTTGTTAAGTTACACTATGGATAGTTCAATAAAATATAGAAATGTTTTTACCGTATTTCACAATAAGATGGAGTTTTCGTGTTGTAAATTTCACTTCAATATTGGTAAACTGTGAATTTAATTGGAGTAAATATATGATTTTTTAAATGTTAATACTTTTTTTATAATTTCGTCTTCAAACTTTCTTGTTTAGAAGCTATAGAACCTAGAATGAACAATGGTAAGAATAAACCTACGTTTACTTAGGTGTAACAAGTTCGTATTCATAAATAAAAAGTTACACGAAAAATTTCAGATTAAAATCTCATGGAAGTTTGAAATAAATAATTAAATATTTTACATCATAAACTATACAAGTGTATCTTCTATAAGTTATGTAAAGAAATTGGAAATTGTAAAATTGTATTTAATTATATAATGGTGTATTATTCGTTTATGAGTAAAACCATCCATCTGTGCAATTGATAAGCGAATATTTGACCATAGACTTAAACTGTACTATAACTATAAAATAAGCTGTACAAGTGTGATATTGGGTTGCAGACGAAAATAAAACCAATTTTTATTTTCTCATTTCTCTTGATGTTTTATTGAACAGTACAAAAATAAAATAATGGACGAAAATCTGATCCATCACAATGTAAAAAATAACTTATTTCTCAAGCCTCTAAATGTTAGCATTGGTAACCTAGTTTTTTTGAAGATTAAGAATTGACAGCACTGTCACTTGTAAATAAAACCAAAGTAGGCCTTAATGAGTTGAAAAGAAAATTTTATGACTCTACGAGGCAAAATACTTTAAATTCTCTAAGATAAGTCAGCAGTTTTTTTGTTGGTTTCCTATTTATAATAATTTCTTTTATTTCAATAATTTAGTTTTTGTTAACTTATAAGGTTATAACATGAGGTTATAATAGACTCTTAGTATTATAAGGAAGGATAGTAATGAAAATACAACATACTTATCAACGAAAACTTCAACTTTTTAATGAATAGAGTAAAATTCAATTTGATGTCATTGTTCCTGATGCTGTTAAATATTTCAAAACATCATTGCTTTTATGATAAATCTTCAAATAGTATAGTAAAGCTTCGTTCTTTTTGCGATGTGCCGGTAACAAAAGACTTATGTTGACAAGGTTCCGGAATCAGATAGCGTAAAACCGCCCAAACCCCTTCCAGCATCTTGACACAACTGATTTACGTTCGTGGTTATTTTGCTCTTACAAGGCAAATTGTAAAATAATATTTCTGTTGTCTAATTTCAAACAAGAGGGTTTCTTTGTAATAAATATTTTGGTAAGGAAATTAAAAAGACATATTTATACACACACTGCAACAAATGAAATTGACATAGCTATAAAATCATGCTGATTAATAGTAAATGTACTGTGGTTATCCTATCAAGCATATAGTTGTATAAAACCATTAAGCCCGTTTGCAAGACGCAAAAACAGCATGTGTTGAAATACAGCGTAAGTTACACGAGTTAATATCCTGTAAAGCCAGCGAAGGCGTGAGTTATGACGTATAAGAGGAAATATGTCCCTATCTTATATCGCTGGAGGTAGGATCCCAGAATGTTTTATGTAATAATCATGAAACTAAAGACATGGTAAATGTTAATAGTACACATAGTACATGAGCATTTCTACGAAAAACAATTTACAAACAATTGATTCAAGTAAAGGGTGATTTAAAAAAGGGCGATTTAAAAATACATGTTAGGAACATCATGTTTAGCTCCATAACGTTTTATAGTTGTGTTGAATTGAAAAACTCCCCACTCGTAGCTTTTGAACTGGTTGGGAGGAGAAGTTTGGAACTTCCCGTTTTTTGCTTTTTTTGCCAGCAAATATGCTACAAATTATTGGTATTTACCGTAAAACTGATTAAATGTACTGAAAATTGTATTTACTCCTAATGAGGATTTTTAATTACGTCGCTTTATTCTAAATTTGGAAAAATAACCATGGCATTTACTTTTATAAAATTTAAATGGAAGGCAGTAGGGAAATGTTGGACGATCTCACCAAAAACGGGGCATCTGACTTTTTCGATATCGTCAAATCCCAGAGTGATTTAGTATCTTTTGCAATAAGTATTGTTAGGGATATAACAATGACCTGATATCATGCTTTTACAGTTGATAAGCAAACAGTCACAACAATCACCGAAAATTTTCAACATGAAATTGGTTTGAAAGATCAAAACCTTTTCTTGTTGAAAGTGAGCTTATAAATAAAAATAAAAATATAATATCTATGTTAACCAACTCCTGCTATTCCAAGACACAAATACCTAAGCCCACATGAACAAAAAAATATTGAAGCTGTATATTTGTGAGTAACCCCGTTATCATTAGGCACATGCAGTTAGGAGGGGATGAGAAAGAAAGCACTATACAAATCATTTAACATTAGCATCAAGGATGGACTTGTTACACAGGATACATAAATAAATAAATAAATAAAAATGTCTTTATTCAGCGTTTCTCTGGTACACCAGCTTTTCAGAACAACTTTCGTCACTATGCTAAACATCTTATCCAACAATCAATTATACATAACAATTTGAAATTTTTTACAAAACAATTCAACATATCAATGTGGTTGTTATACACTTAGACAATAATTACAATTGTTTTAAAAAGATATCTTTAAGTTTTTCTTTAAATGTTTTGCTAGATGCAACAACCTTCAGGCCGCCGGGTAGACCATTGTACAACGAGGGACCAAAATATGAGAAGCTCTTCCTCCCAAGCTCTAGAGAAACTCTTGGGAGGTGAAGCCTCCCACCATGACGTGTCCTTCGCTGGGAAACCTCATCGCGAAGAGAAAGCCTCTCGCGTAAATAGTCGGGCTCACAAAGTGACAACACTCGGTGGGTCATGCAGCACGTCAACAACCTGCACATGGCTTCAACGGGAAGCAGACTAGCTACTTCTCGAAAGGGAGAGACATGATCAAATTTGTTCAAACAGAAAATGAACCGGATTGTGGAGTTTTGCAGACGTTGCAAACGATACATGTCTTCCCGAGAAATGCTATTGCCATATGCAGGGAAGCAGTAGTAAAATACTGACAGTATTAGTGACTGCACGAGCTGAAGTTTTGCAGCCTCAGGCAACAAGCCTCTGAACCTATACAAACCTCTTAGTCTCCCTAAGGCTCGCTGGGAAACAAAGGTGACATGATCGGAGAAATTCAGGCATCTGTCAATCACGACGCCAAGAGTCTTTGCCTTCTCACACACTACCAGACTCCGGCCGTCGAGACAGACAGACACTCCATCATCTCTCAAGGTCTGCACTTGGTCCAGAGGCACTGTATGTAAGACAGTGCACTTATCGGGGTTCAGTTTGAGCCCATTGGCAAATGACCACTTGGAGATGCTCTCCAGGTCAGCGTTGAGTTTGTCAATTGCTTCTTTCATGAAAACAGGCTCAAAAGACAAGTGCAACTGAGAATCGTCTGCATACAAATGTGCCGTAGAGTTTTTTACACAGCTAGGGAAGTCAGCTGTGTAAAGTGTGTAGAGAACAGGGCCCAAGCAGCTGCCTTGAGGAACACCCCGTTGTTTGACGAGGGGTTCTGATGTCTCGTTTCCAAGTCTAGTAACCTGCAGTCGGTCGATGAGATACGATCGAATCCAGGTAGTGATTTCATAGCTAAATCCAAAATAGTGCATTTTAGCAATCAGCATGTCATGATCCATTGAGTCGAATGCCTTAGAGTAGTCAAGCATAACCAGTGAACTGTATCTACCTTTATCTTTAGCATCAATCATATCACTAAAGAGATTTGTCAACGCAGTACAGGTGCTATGGTTCTTTCTGAACCCTGACTGCAATTTAGGTAATATATGATTCTCATTAATAAAATCCGTTAGCTGATTTGTAACTATCTTCTCCAAGATTTTTGATATTGCCGGGACTAGAGATATTGGCCTCAGGTCTTCCATTCTAGCTACAGACACCGTTTTAGGAACTGGTCTGACAATGCTTTTTTTCCACGCTTGAGGGAATACTCCATTATTAATGACTCATTCACTAGATATGTTATTGCTTCAATGGCAAACGGACTTTGTATTTATCATCTTCATAATACAGTAATTTTAGCAAGAACCAATCATCTATCTATGAGAACTATATCCACCTTAGCAATACCAACTGCCGCTAATAATATGGACTATAGACTTTGTTAACATTAACTTTAACTATAATTAGCTTTTAGCACAAAAAATGCAGAGCTGGAAAGGACCCAATATGCTTCGATTACACTTGGAGATATTAGGATAAACAACTTGTATACCAAAAGTAATACGGACGTTAAAACAGATAAAGCTGTACACAATGTCCAAGGAGCTGAAACTGACGGTGAAGATGTCATACTCCTGTTGACGGCCAAAGCTGATTCACGTAAGGACACAATTTTCACAATGCACAAGAAAGTATTAGAGATTTATTCTTCATGTCGCAATAACTTCAGGCAACAAGGATTTAAGGATGTACTGTTCTTGCGCTGCCTTACAGGAGTAACATGAGTTTCCATATGTATAAAAACTTACCAAATCTGTTCTACTCAATAGCTAAATATTGTTTATAAGTCTTTTTGGGATAATGAAAGTTATATTCCAAACCCTTTTCATTATATTATATACACCACCGGCAAAGTTTTAGATCCAGAAATCACACTGAGTAGGAACTCTTCAAATTTACAAAAACCTTGATGCAAAGCATGCAATTAAGTAATAGTAAGAATCTATTTACTTTGACAAAGTATTGCATATAGAAACTAAGTATTCCATTTACTGCTCATAACTGTGTCGGGCAGAGTTTTAAATAAAGAAGTTAGTTTGAAACTATTTACTCCATTTTAGAGTCTATAGGTTACAGTAGTTTTGGTTAGTTTGATTTAGTACCTAATTATTAGTTAATGTCAAATCAAGAAACACCAGTCTAAGAAATCCCTGCATCAGCATTTATTATACTTTATCTGCAGTACCAACGGGCGTTATGTAGAATGACAAGGCATTTATATGACGGAGTCCATTCTATTTTTTGCCTACCTCATTTTTTACCATGTATAGATTATAAAAGCATTCTATACAAATCCTGTTCGTGTATTTTGCTGGTAGCATATGCATTATTAAGTTTTCCAGTTTTATTACTAATTCTGATTAGGGAATATTATTTTCAAGTTAATAAAAAATTTGGAATTTATTTTATCTTACGCATTAATAAATTAAACTTGACATAATTAATTTTGGGTTTAATGGGGCAGCAATGCGGTTTGGCACATGGCCATGTTTGTGGATTCTGGGCTTGAGAAGGGAATATTTTACTTTATACTTTATACTTTTCTTTGAAATGGCGACCATACAAAGTAGGTATTTTAAGCCAAGTATGAATGGAGATGACTGTATGATGAGTGGCGCGATCTTGTAGTCTTGTTAGTGACTAGGGCCGACATATTCCTTAGACAAAGCTGTTGATTAATAGCCCATACAGCTAATGGCGACTAAGGGACCTACAGTTTATAGTGAAATCCGAACAACTTTTTTCCTTGGTATATAATAGTTGGTCTAATTATCAGGATAGTACTGCGGATAGTCGTAGTACTCACCCGTGCGGACGTACTGGGGAGTATCGCATCCACAGTGCATGCCTATAAATTTTCACAATTCGTGAACTCCTAGTAGCTGGATTACAGGACGACGCCACCCGTCCCAGTCTAATGAGGTGTTAATAATGAGGCGTGGGTCTCAAACTATTTAGAAATCATTGAAAAAATTAAATAAGTTTATGCTTTTATTTCCTTTTGTGGCCTACGTAAAAATAATTTAATAATTATAATAATTAAACAAAATGTTGTGTTTAATCGAATTTAATATCGATAGATAAAGTGACTTTAATATATTTTTTGTCTAACCCACGAATACTTTAACAGAACTGGTATGGATCATAAACACAAACAAATTACGTTGAAGGCCCAAATCCTATACTTAAAGCATTAACATGGTATAGACAGTTCCATTAAAGCAATGTTTAATTATGTTTATATTTGGGCCATAGTAATATAACTTATTTATGTTTATGATTCAAACCAGTTCTATTCAAGTATTCGTGGTCTAACCTAACAATGCACAAAATATACCAACATTGTAAATTATTTCAACAAATAGCCCATATTTATTACAAACTTTGATTGACATACATGTGTCTATTATATAAAATATCCAATGTACACAATTCATAGTCAAACACATTCCCATTCCTATTCCTATTGTTATCTAGCATTTCATACGTTTCTTGAAAGTCTTAGGCAATTTATAAAATGCCTAGTCAATCAATAGAATCCATGATTATATAGTTTGCCAGAAATATAAGCATTTTAATAAGTGTAGTTTATATTACTTGGAATTGTTTAGTTTTAATATTTTCCAGTTATATTGTTTCAAACATTGCTTTACAACCGATCACCTGATTACAATTACAAACTGTTATTAAAACTTAAATACTTCTGAAAGTTTTATTTGAAATTTTCTTAAGTGAAGTAACAATTAATCATAAGCGAGCAGTTAAGAAATACAACAAACATCTTAAAGTAAACTTGTAGTACGGTATCAATTAAGCTCTACTAGATAAAAAAATACGTCCATTACGCTTATTTCGTTATGGAAAATTTACTTGATCTAGAAAAGGTAACTATAGAAATATAAAATATTATGTTCACAAAAATATGTGTCAACGGGAAAATACCACGTGGGTTTTAATATAACATAAAGTTACACTAATCCCCGTAACACCCATTATTCATTTCATATTAGTTAGTATTCCCATTTATTTACCATAGCTAAATAAAAGAATTCTACAGTTTGATGAGTTTAACATCTTTGTAAATTTGTTAATTTTCACACTACATTTTCACCTTGCTTTGAAAAACTATAGCTACTGGCTGTGACCATCAAGAACAAACAACTATATAACTTTGTTAATGGCAGAACATGGGCTGAAAACTGCAGTTCACCCAGTTCCTATGCAACACCGACAGTTAGTGACAATATATGACTTGGTTATTTCAATTACATTTACAATGAAGTTTTTTTTGCTATTTTGTTTCTATCAAAAAGATCAATACCAAAACAACTTTTCTATTTACCAAAGCAGACATACGTTTTTATAATAAAACAATGATAATAGTTACTGAAAAATAAGTAGCAATTTTTATTTTAGCTACTATAACTTATTAAATATGCAAATAAATGTTAAGAAATTATAATAGTAATCGCTATCCAGTTCATAAGTCAATTTCCTGTTTTAACAAAAACTTATTCGGTTTGTATATTTTAAAAAAGTTTACCGTTCAGTGAGCTTGGTCATTAGTATTTAGAATTTAATGATTTCTAGATACAGTGAATTACATACACATATTACAAAAGTATAACATGAATTTTGAGTAAATTACAGTCAAATATGATAATGCAGCTTTTAAAAAATTATGTCTTTTAAAACTATTAATCATACGATTGATTAATATAGAATATGTAGAAGGGTTGTAGAATCTTTAATTTTCAAAACAAACTCGGATTCGTTATTGATAAAATATAAATATTATCATTCCAATTAGTAATTAATAAATAGTGGGAACGCTTTTAAACTTAAAAAACTCTCGGGAAAAAGTTATTTATAAAAGATACTTGTAATCTGCTAACATAATATAACAAATAATAACTTTAACATTAAAAAACAAAAGTCAAAACTAATCTACATTTTACTGTACAGACGAGATTTAAATAAATATCTTAACTCTACTTTTACAGTTTAAATAATAATAATTTGCGACGATATTTTCTGCACTGGAAAAATATTAAAAGTGCAGCAGTCGCAACCGTTTGCCGAGGATAGCTCAGCCTACAATGGCTGGGTAAAGTTCCAGGGTCTGCGATAAGGTAAGGGAAACCACTAGGCCAAAAGCCGGGTCTAACCGGTATAGGACTGGCTCATACACGGGCACTGTGAACAAGTCAAAAACAAGTCACCAAAACAAACGTGCAATAATCACTACCAGGCCTACGCCGATTCTCCACACTCCTAGGGGGTCGTTGCTGACTACGCAACTCGGGCTCCGTCCTAACTATCCAATAGTTAAGCCCAGAGTGCCTAAAACACGGTGAGTTACACGACGACTTGCCAATAAAAACCACAACGCGCGTTATCACCAGGCGGGGTCTACTAGGCCACTATAATCCAATACACAACTCTAATGCCCAAGCTAAGAATCAAACAGTTCACTCAATAATCGTACCAAATAATAATATACAAGTTCACTATAGGTAGAGTGACTACACCACTAGTAGCTGGTCTCAATAAATACCAAGCCAAACAAGCAAAACTAAATGACAATTGCACTATTAAAATATTGAGCTACTTAGTAGCAGATAAATAAATATTAAATACGTTCCAAACACTAGATAAATATATTATCTGATAGCCGGTACTCCGCTATCCAAGCTACCAAGATAACGTGTTGGATTACTAAACAAGCTGTTCAGGTTAAATTAAGTTAATCAAATGAATAAACAATAACAACCCTACTACTGCTACTGCTACTACCAACTTTATGTTACTTAGCTGGGCTTCTGTTAATAGGCTAATAATGTTAGCTACTAGCCTACTGGCCACGTGCTTCCAACTACAGGAAATTTTTTTCCCCGACTGTCATGGCTGGTGGTTACAACGATGATATTTGTCCAGTCTGTAAAACTAATGTTTGTGATGATGGAAAAGGAGTTTATTGTGAATTCTTCTGTTGTAAATGGTTTCATTGTGAGTGTGTGAATATGAGCAGTGAGGAATACAATTGTATGAGTCTGTTAGGTAACAAGTCCAAGTGGGCTTGCAGTGATTGTGAGGTTAAGTTTGACAAAGTCATCAAGAACGTTGACTATATTGAGGGCTTAATTGAGCTGAAATCAACAGTATTGAATTTGTTGCAAATTGTTAAGGGAATAGCATCTGATAATATTGCTGTCAACAATAAACTAGACTCGATTCTTAACTCGCAAATTAGGCTGGTTGGTCCTTTAGATAGGCCTAGGCCTAATGATAACAACTCTGATGCAACTGGCTCTACTCTCACACTGCCTTCCACGGAGGTTGGCATTGCATCTGCTAATAGTTTGGAGCTTATAAACAGTGCGGTTGAGGCTAAGTCCTTTGCCCAGGTAACAAGAGGTTCAAGTAACAAGGCTGTTTCTGATTGTGCTCTCCCACCTCTGGACAACGTTGACTACATAAGCAGTGCTGAACAGTGGCAAACAGCTGGTAAGAAAAAAACATTTAAAGCGTGATGGACTAAAGCCCAGTATTAATTCTAAGCATATTGGTTCCACTAAACAACAGTCTCTACCAATCATCGGGACCAATAAAAATCTAGACTCTACAAAGGTTCGTGCGGTAGGTAAACTTTAATGGATTTTTGTTTCCAGACTTGCCGTAGATTGTGTGAAGGAAGATATTTCTGACTTTCTTAACAAATCTGGTATCCAGAGTGATGTGGTTCCTCTCAAACCTAAACACAATTCCTACACTTCTTTAAAAATAGGTATTCCTGACAACCTAACCTCAAAAGTGTTGAATGAATCCTTTTGGCCAGAGGGTGCACTCGTCAAAGAATTTGTTACTAAGCCTAGATTTCAACGTAACTTTATAAACTCTCAAACTTTTTTAGGGAGTCGGCAGCCAAAGTTGCCACAGCCTTAAACAACATGGAATTCCTAAACTTTTGCTTACTATTTTTAAATGTCCAGTGTCTATGCTACACCCGTGTTATGGAACTTGAAATGATGCTCACTGATAACAAATACAAAATATTATGCTTGTCGGAACACTGGTTGAATGATGAACATATTAAGCTTGTGAACATTAAGGGTTATTTTTATGTTTCAGATTTTTGTCGTTCTCAACGCAGGCAAGGTGGGGTTGCTGTATTTGCTTCCCTAGATCTTAATGACTCATTTATTGTTATCAATGTAAATAGTTTTTGTTTAGAGTTACATCATGAGTTTGTCTGCGTTCATTTCCCGGCTATGAACATTATCCTTATTGGTGTCTATAGGTCCCCTGATGGTGATCTAGGTATGTTTTTGTCTAGCTTAGAGAATCAATTTTGTCCCTAGGCAACAAGAGGGCAAAAAACCATATTATCCTGGGTGGTGACATGAATATTAATGTGTTGAAACAAAACCGTTTGTCTGAAGATTTTATAAACTTGTTAAAATCACTGAATCTTTACTGTACTGTCTGGGTGCCGACTCGTGAGAACTCTTGTCTGGACAATGTTGCCACAGATCTTCCTCGTGAAGATTTTAAAGTAGAGGTGGTGAAACATGCCATAGGTGACCATGATGGCATTCAGTTTAGTCTCGGTAACCGTCTGTCCAAGAATAAAGATCCCTATATTGCTATGACTTATCGACCAATTACTCTTGATAAAACATATCACTTTATAGATGCTCTCAACTCAGTTGATTGGAATATTTTACTTGCGGGTAATGCTAATGTTATTTTTAGTAATTTTTTAAGAACATTTATTTCGCTCTTTCAAGAATCTTATCCTAAAAAAGTGTCTAGACCTAAGAATACAAAGCATCCACTGGCTCCAGAGTGGAAATTAGAGACTATTGTAATATTGAGAAGATGGTTGCTTCTTTCTTACGATATTTATAGACAAGAAAAAACCCTTGAAGCCAAGAGGAGGTATCAAGCGATAAAGAAAGATTACCAGGTGAGTTTAGTACGGTCAAAACAAGAACACAATGCTAATTTCATTGAGTCCTCTCAAAATTCTTGTGCTGCCGCTTGGTCTGTCATCAAAAAAGAGGGGGCCCCTGCAAAAGCAAAACCAACTACTAGACTTTCTGCTGAGGAGCTGAATGATTTCTTCATTAATTCTGTCCAACAGACTCGGGATGCAATTGGTACTCCACCAACCCCCGCTGTAAACCTCCTAGCCCAGCATCCTAGACCAACATGTTCTTTTAACATTGAACCTGTCTCTTGTGAGAAAGTGCTATCTGTTGTACATAAGATGAATAGCTCTAAAAGTAAGGATGTTTTTGATCTCTCTGCAATCTTAATTAAGAATGTGATTTATCATATTTTAGTTCCACTCACCTATTGTATCAATGTTTGTATCAAGGAGGGCGTTTTTCCAGATGTGCTAAAAACAGCCAGAGTAGTCCCTGTCCATAAAAAGGGGAACCATAATGTGCCTGAAAATTTTAGACCTGTATCTATTCTCCCTGTGTTTGGTAAGATTTTTGAAGGTATAATTAAGGATCAAATGTTACCTTATTTTGAAAGTAATGGACTGCTTGTGTCAGCCCAGTATGGTTTCAGATCAGGCCGTTCCACAATCGATGCAGTTGAAGTTCTGACTGGGGTTGTTTTAAAATCATTTGAGAGGGGAGGCTTTGCTGGGGCCACATTGTGTGACCTCAGCAAGGCTTTTGACACCGTGGACCACAAAATTTTGCTTGACAAACTCCATTTTTATGGAGTTAGGGGTAAGGGTTTGGACTTACTGGGATCATACTTGGGCGGGCGCAGACAGTTTGTCTCTGTAAATGGTCAGTCCTCTGTTGTCAAATCTTTAACTCATGGCGTCCCACAGGGGTCTGTCCTTGGGCCCTTGCTTTTCAACATAATGATAAATGACCTTTCTTTGCATTTGGGAGAGGGGGTTGTTTGCTATGCTGATGACACTACTCTAATTGGGGTAAATGATAACTTAAATGTCCTGCAGGGCACTATGTCTCAGACTCTCCAAATGGCCTCGGCGTGGTTCCGAGCTAACTTTCTCTTCCTGAATGAGAGTAAGACTCAGTCCATAATATTTAGTCTTAGACAGCTTAAGCAAGATGTCACAAGCGTTAAACTACTTGGATTAATGTTGGATCCTAAGCTGGATTGGAATAGTCACATATCTTTTGTATGTAGTAGACTTTCCAGGGTGATTCACTTGCTCAGGAACTTGAAGAACTCTGTACCCACTGAATGGCTAAGAACTGCCTACCTTGCCTTTTTTCAGAGCATAATTCTTTATGGTTTAAGTCTTTGGGGTGGCACTCCGGGAGTCGAGAGGGTTTTGACGCTCCAAAAGGCGGCAGTCAGAATCTTGGCAGGTGCTGATTTTCTAGACCACTGCAAACCTATCTTTATTTCTGAATCCGTTATGACAGTACCTTATATATTTACAGTAGCTTATATATTTACCAATCTCTTCTGTGTACTAAGCAGGAGTCAGGCTCTCTCGAACTCCGAAGTGATATCCACCCTCACAATACTAGGAGGAAGGACGACTTGAATGTACCCTATGTTAGATTAAGAAAGGTCCAATCTAGCTATTGTATACAGAGATATAAGTTTTTTAACAAACTCCCTTGTACAGCTCGGAACCTGCCGGAAGCAAAATTCAAAATGGGGATTGAATCTCTTCTGTTGGCAAATCCGATTTACTCATTCAAAGAGTATTTTGAAATTTCACCTGGCCAAGTAAGTAAGTTTTTTTTTTAGCCAATGAGTGCCAATGTGTGATGATAAATAAGTTTTGTTTTTGGTTTTCAATTCTCTGCATGGTGTGTTGCAGGCTTAGGCTAAGATTTTGATGTATTGACGTTTCCTTGTACATATTATTATGCTTTCAGGAAATAAATCATTCTCATTCTCTCATTCTCTCATTCTCTCTCATTCTCATTCTCATACGCACGCTAAATCGTGCAGCCTAGGTTTGTCGGGCCTCAGAGTTATTAGTAATATAACTAACTCTAGGTACAACGCAAAATAATATCTACTACAGTCAATTAAATTATATTATTTGCGCTCTAGCACCTGCCCAGAACCGTCAGGAATACACTTTAATATTATTCCTGACTAATATAAATCCTAACTACCGTCAGGCTTTGACCAGCACGGTTACAACTCTAACTCTCGCAATAAAACCAGATATTAATATTCTCAAACTAATAATATCAACTCCTCAAGCCGAAATGTAAAGAACGTCGTCCACTCACCCCAGTGGGTCTCAACACCCAACTTAATCACCGACACTCACTGTCACCTCACACAACACCAACCACGACGACACCGATGTCACCCAAATCACTGGACGTCTCACTAGACACACGCTAACTCTTCCTTACTGCTCGTGATCCACGACTAGAATGTCCTTCCCGGCTATCCGGTAGTCCCAGGATACCCAAGCTTATCCGAACTGATAAGCCGGGTCAAAGGGCGCTAGCCAGGTTCGCCGCCGCCGCTTGCTTACCTCAACAATTGGTGCACGGCCAAATAGCAAATATTTACCCCCCTAGGAAAATAACTCGTTACAAATTAGCCATAAGCTCATAGCCTAAAAGCCGTAAATATTATTAGATATTAATAAACAAAAGGATTTTATCTTATGATTAAAATAAAACAAATGTATGTCTTCAATAATTCTATCAATGGCATTTTACTAGTACACTGAATTGAAATATATAAAAAAAGGTTGTCATGATACAATATTTACCAAATACCATGCTGTGCGGAGCCACAATCGATTTCTGAGGAAACAAACGCAATATGTATTCCTACGAGGTTTACGTTTATTATACATCGGTCATTTAATAAAAAACAAACAAAAAATAAAACTATGCCATAATATTTGACATTAGGGAAGTTTTTTTTTTTTTTATTATATCCCCATAGTATTACCTTTTCGGTTGATTGTGAGGTATATTTTTATGTCGTAAATCTTGGCCAGGTAGTACGGGATATTACCTGGTGTAACTAAGGCAGTATTTCAAAATTTAATGTGTTCTTGTAGCCTTGAATAACGATTATATACACACACATATTTGCAGCTGCTTGATGACACTGTTTTGCAAATATCCATTGTACATAGAAAAATAGAATTGGAAAGTCTATTACATAGTTTTCTTGGTGCACAAAAAAAAATCAGCGATTATAATTTTTACAAGCACACATGTTTCAATAAATTATGTTATTAGACACAGAGAACAAATAGTATATTTCGAACCTAGGGCCGAAAATGAAATTTTGCTAACTCATTTTGCATTTGAGTTTTTCATCAAGATCGAGATACCGTGGTACGAACTCTATTTTCGATCAACCAAACCCTATTACCACTATTAAACACAATAATAAGGCACACTAACAGTCAACAAAACTACAACTTTAGGTTAATGTGCAGAAATTGTATGTAAATTGCAATGTATAATGCAAAAATATATTGGGCTTTACTGCTCTATGTTTCGTTATATGCTAAATGCATGTTTTGTAAACAGTAAAAAAATGTGTTTAGGTATATGGGTATAAATAATAATTAGGTATTATATTCAGAATTGTGTTTTCTCTACTATTGTGATTGTTACTGTTACAACAACTATAACAAATGGAATTGAGCAGTAAAGAATTATTTTTCAAATTTAAATTAATAGTTAGAGGAATCGGCATAATAGTAAGTATTGGTTTTTATTAAACAAGTTTATTCCAATGCATGAGGATACTGCTTGCCTATGTAATATGCATTAATGTGTTAAATAAATAACGAAAAGCTTTTTTACATCATAGGCAAGTTTAAACCTGCATGGTCCCAAAATGACAGTGGCAGCTGGCAACTGGAAGTTTCTTCCCTGGGCAATACGTAGCTTTAGGCCTCCAATACACGCCTGTAAAACGGCTAAAGCATTGTAGTGTGGTAAAATAGTATTTCCCTCAACTAACTCAAATAAAATAAAAAACTTGAAAACACGTTCGCTGCGGGTGGGTCAGTACTGACCCACGGCGAACGAATCGCTCATGCTGCCGGGTCAGTACTAACCCACACTGCAGTGAATCAATCTGTTGCTCAGTTTGAGCCTAGCGTCGGTCGAAGGTGAACCTATACTACATTAGCGTGTAGTGTGTGACTTGCTTTGTTCACCGTTGAGTTGGTTCCCGCGGCCCGCTCCCGCCGTGGCGGCTGGGTCGGTACTGACCCACATTACTGTAAACGCCCCTCGCTTTGCTACTGTTTTGTGCTTTATGACGTCATATTTAATTTCAATTCATTTTAAAATTATTTTATTTCAATAATATTAACATTTCAAATTTTTTATATCTCTCATTTTTGTTTAATATTTAAATTTTTTACACTCCGGTTCTTAATGGGTCAGCACTGACCCATGTATATGACGTCACATTATGAAGTCATAATCAATTCCAATCAATAGATATACTATTTTATGTTGGTTATTTTATCATAATGACTACACATATCTTTAGAACATATATTTTTAGTGACATATATTCAGTGACATTTCTATTTTTTTCTGGCTCTGGCTCCTGATGGGTCAGTACTGACCCATTATTATGACGTCACTTTTTGACGTCATATTCACTTCCGATCGTATTATATAATATTGTATTTTAATAAGGACACAAAAAGGAATGTTATACAACAATAAAGTTTTTTAGCAATACGATTCGATTTTATAATTTCCTTTAGCAGTGAACGTGTTAAATTGAACTTTTTATATAAGAATTAAGTGTATGGAAAATATTTGATTCCATTATAGCTCATAATTTAGTAGATACTTGGAATCAATTTACCTTTTGAAACTGTTTCTAAAATTATCCTTTCTGTCAAGTCTACTACACATTACCAATTCCTATATATTCAGCTTTTTTAAGGACACTTGGAAACAAACAATTTGCATACAACTTTATAACTCAGATTCTCTGAAGCTACAGTCGAACATTTTTTAACCTACAAAACAATTACAATCATTTATGGTAAATTTTATCTCGTGCAGCATCCAGGAAATTTTAACTAAAATAATTTCCAGGAATACTAACGTAAATATCCATGCCTCTATAAAGCATGTTAATAAGCCTCTGTTATTATTTATAAATATTATGTGAACAATTTTCCATTGTAAATAATCTCTGTATAGTATTTTATAAGTATCATATAAGTAATGTTTTGTATTAACTGTTTGATTTGGATAGAGTAGCTTGTACTGGTAATGTAAATTCTCACTAAATAAATTATTTTATTTATTTTCAAGTTATAATTCTTTTATCATACAACAATATACATGCAATATAAAAAATTACTTAAGTGTTTCTGTTCGTTTATTATTTTTTTATAAGTACTGTTTGCGATCAAAAATATATAGTATTTGACAAATAAGTTAATTTAATAAATACTAGTTTTTAGGAATTCAACCAAGCTAAATTAATTAATAATAATTTCGTGCAGTGATCGTAAATTATATTTAATGTATTTTTGAAATTGCTAAGCTCATATTTAATATTTATGAGAATCCCGATTCGCATGAGAAAGGTAGTTTCATGCCACGGCGGTTTCAAAACAAGATTTACAGGTTTGTCTCACGCACGTGCATCCAAACCTCAAAACTATAGTATCTCAAAACATCCAGATTAAAATTTGTTCATTCTTTTTCCATTTGGAGGGATAAATTTGACATTTTTGTGGAATTTCATGCCCCTGTATGCCTTAAAAAAAACAAACAAATAGGTTGTAATTCAATATATAGACTACAAATTTGGTGGTGACCGCTAAAAGCTGTACGAACTAACATTATATGCATTTCATTGGTGTGATGTATAATCGACATGTGTGTCTGGTTCTATTTTGACATGAGAAATCATCTTGAACAAGAAATAAGCATTATTCCAGTATATTTATTTGGTCTCACATTTGATGAATTATTTTTTTTTAGGCCTTCATTTATTATATTATATGATAATTGTATATAAATGTTAAAAAAGTGTACCTGCTTTTTAAGTGAGTTTTCAAACTATTGCCAGAATTAAAAAAAGTGCTTTTGGATGGCAATTTTCTTAATATTTTTTACCCAAATTTTCGTGCCTATAATAACTTTGTAACACAATTTCGTGGTATAACAATGTTATACGCCCAACAATAAATGTGGTAAAAATAAATGAATTGTGAAAAAAGATGTAATATTACGGAGAAAGAAGATTTTAAACTGTATAACTACAATTAAATCAGTATTGGACAGTTTGTAGAATATCTTCGTGAATGTAGGTCGTAATAAACCCTTTTGGTTGGCTTTTATGGAACGTACATTGTAATTGGTATTAATTGGTATCAATTTAAATTAGTATTAATCCCAGGCATTACAATTCTAGTTTTTATTACGAAAATTTCATTTTAACATGAAGGGAACTGTTAAAAACCCCAAGTTTAATTTATTTAACTAATTTTTATATATATTTTTTTATGGTCATGAATTACAAATAATTTAAAATGTCGTTCTTTATTATACACTGTTAAATAATAAAATTACCATAGAAAAAATTTATTTACACGGAATATTTTGAAAGTAATTTTTCAAAGGCAACAGTTTTACGGGAAAATGCCTGTTTGTTTGAATATTTAATAAAATGTTACTTGGAGCGGGCTCTTTATCAAGATGCTCTTTTCGTTTGTTTAGCTACTTTACTCTAACACCCCCAATCTAATAAAACATGATGAATTTAACACAAATTTCCTTGTTAAAAAGATTGCGAAGGCTATCCTCGATCATGTTAACAAATTATATTCAAATTATGATTTACTATATTTTTTTGTTTATTTTTTTTACGAACTATCATTATGGTTTTACTTTTCCATAATTGTCTGAATGAATCTGTAACATTTGTGTCGTCAGTTAATGTTTTTCGATGTAGGCCTAGTGAAAACAAATATACGGATTATATTGTTACACGTAAGTATATGTTTGATATATATTCCCCCATTCCCATTACATAATATACAACTTTCACGGTATATTTTAATACCAGCAAAGGACCCAATATTATTTTAACTCTTTTGAAAATTAAATTGTATTCATATAACTATTAACTACTAACCGATATATCTGTCGGATTGAATATGTTTTAAACACAATAGTTATTACATTTATAATGATATTTAGTTCTACATGTTTAAAATTTGCGCCATCATTTCAGGTGCTTGTTTATGTGTCATAAATTCTATATACCCCAGGCTGTGCAGGATATTAACTGGTGTAACTACAACATTTAATATCAACATGGTGCAGTATTTTACATTAAATATGCTCTTGTAAGTATGAATACAGATTTGCTTCTCTACCACTGCCTGGAAATTTCAAACATGTAAACAGTACGCAAAATAGCTCATTGCTGCTCTAGAGTGGGAATGCATCATTCACGCTCACTCAATCAGCTGATTTACCAGTTGTCGGTTCTAGACTAACCACAGCTGCAGTTTCGGTAGCAGATTTTTAATACAGACCCAATGAGAGCATTCTATTGGCTGAGAGAACACCAATACCACAACGATATGGAAGAGCAGCCAACGGTGTTCGTGGTGTAATGTATAGAGCACCAGACTGATATGCAGAAGATAACGAGATCGAATCCCACCGGTGACTTTGACTTTTTGTCAAAAAATTTTGCTTAAAATAAGATTACTTCTTAAATGTATATCTTTTGTTAGAATTTAAGACATTTATAATTTTATTATATGAACAGAATTTTTTTTTTCGATTAGTAAACCTTCTTTCGATTTTTTTCATTATCAGCAAAATTGGTAAGTTAGGTTAGGTTATGACAATCTCATTTTATAATAATAAAAAAATATAATTTTTTAAACTCTTTATTATTTTTATTTATTATTATTATTATATCATTATTATTATATTATTATTTAATTTTATCCATATAAAAAATCCGCAGCTGAAATAAAAATTCGTGCGATCTGGTACGTTAGTTAACCACCGGTAAGAAATAACATACACCTAACCTCTAAAAAACTAAAATGACTTAAATGACATTTCTCATACATCCAAAAAGTTCGAAGGATTTGATGTATGAATATTCTTAAGTGCGCCTAAAATAAAATTTAAAAATATATATTTAATTAACGTACAACTTGTTCATAAGCTGGTAGGCAATGAAGTAATAAACTAAGATACCAACAATATCTGCTAGTTTTGATTTTTTCTTCTCTATTTGGATATACATAATTATAAAGCTTTATTTTATTTTCCCAAAATATTATGTTTTGTACTATAATAAGGATCATCCATGTTATTTAAATCCTGTGTATCTGTGGAGCTGTTAAACGTCCCTTAGGAATAGCTAGTTGTAAAACAGTAGAACGGGATTGCATTCAACTACGACAAATTTTACGACAGCTATTCCTCATGCTCTTTGTGTCAGTTTGAATACTAAATCCGATTAATGTATTGTGTATTTTATAAATCCAATTTAATTACTTTATATGGAATTTCCGTAGAATTTTATTTATTACTTTTCTAAAATTATTTTGGAATATTGGTGTTTACGACGCCTTGATACCTTACCTCTGTAGAAGAACGGTAACATTACTTAGTACTTTAAATTTTTTAGAAAAAGTAAAATGTCAGGAGCT
The DNA here is from genome assembly GCF_028750875.1 of Macrosteles quadrilineatus. Taxonomy (NCBI): domain Eukaryota; kingdom Metazoa; phylum Arthropoda; class Insecta; order Hemiptera; family Cicadellidae; genus Macrosteles; species Macrosteles quadrilineatus. Next base: position 18,106,353 of record NW_026542599.1, read on the forward strand.
ACAATTGTGATCTGATTCAAGTGTAAGTCCTTTATTGTATTAGAAATAAATTGCATAGGTATATAGGTAAATAGCCTTCATTGCATAGCTCATTAACAACAATCATCCTAGTCAATGAGTTGTACCTAATAAGCATACAGCCAATATAACATACCTGAAGATGCAAGGTTTCCCTTTGTATTATTAGTGTAGTGTCAAACTCCTTTGATCAAGTGTAATCAATGTCGAAGGTATGATCACCAGACTGGATAGAGCACCAGACTGATGTGCAGAAGATAACAAGATCGAATCCCACTGGTGACATTGACTTTTTGTCAAAGATTTTGCTTAGAATGCGATTACTTCTTAACTGTACATCTTTTGTTAGAATTTAAGACATTTAATTTTATTTTATGAACAGAACTATTTTTGATTAGTGAACCTTCATTAGATTTTTTTCATTATCAGCAAGTTTGGTTAGCTTTTTATACTCTATTTGGATATACATAATTATTCATCTGTATTTTATTTTCCCAAAATATTATTTTTTGTACTTTTATAAGGATCATCCATGTTATTCCAATCCTGTGTATCTGGAGCTGTTAAACGTCCCTTAGGAATAGCTAGTTGTAAAACAGTAGTAAGGGATTGCATTCAACTACGACAAATTTTACGACAGCTATTCCTCATACTCTTTGTGTCAGTTTTAATACTAAATCCGATTAATGTATTGTGTATTTTATAAATCCAATTTATTTACTTTATATGGAATTTCCGAATAATTTTATTTATTACTTTTCTAAAACATTTTTGGAATATTGGTGTTCACGACGCCTTGATACCTTACCTCTGTAGAAGAACGGTAACATTACTTAGTACTTGAAATTTTGTAGAAAAAGTAAAATGTCAGGAGCTACAATTGTGGTCTGCTTCAAGTGTAAGTCCTTTATTGTATTAGAATTAAATTGCATAGGTTTAGCCTTCATTGCATGGCTCATTATCAACAATAATCCTAGTCAATGAGTTGTATCTAATAAGCATACAGCCAATATAACATACCCGAAGATACAAGGTTTCCCTTTGTATTATTAGTGTAGTGTCTAACTCCTTTGATCAGTGTAATCAATGTCGAAGGTATGATCACAAACATACCCACCATTTGCATATGCTTTCCGGCCATATTACATTTGGTTCTTTACAAATTAGCTCACAGAGTTACATCTGAAATACATGTTGTTTATAGTAATATTGAAAGATTGTAATCGTTATTTAATGTAAAAACATATAGAATAATTATTAACAATATGAAAAACTCTGTTGATTACATAAAAGGAAAACTAATATTAAATCGCTCAAAGTGCTTGCCTGGTAAAAAAAGGTTGCCAGTTTTAACCTAAAACATGCTAGTAGCTTCTTCATCGTATGAAACAGGACTCAACTGTTTTTGATCACTGGACTTTTTAAAAATTACCCTGGCTGATAATATGGCTGGTATTAGTTATAAAGCAAACAAAAAATCTCACCTCATTTAACACCCATTCTTCACTCATATTCAATTTAAAATACGCAACAAGGCGTCCTCAGATCAATTGAAATTAAACATTTTCACTAGAAATATAATGAAATAAGTCGGATGAATGGAAATAAATTCAATATATAAATATATATAAAACAAGCTAGCAAACGAACTAATGCATTATGTATCCAAAAGAAAACTCTACCCGATGAAAAATAACCTAACATAACTTATTTTCTAATAAATCGGAGCAGAATTTAGATTATGACAATAAAGTAGAAATATGTACCCGGTAGTGTCCGATATTGCTTTTTGTCTGTTTAAGCATACAGTAAAACGTATCAATAGACCATAAGCTAATATAACAGAGTAGGACTTTCCATTTATTTGGTTTATGATAAAATATTTCGTTCTATTTCATTCATGATTAAAAAACTAATGTGTTGTACGCGAATTAGTTCATGATGAAAAAAATTTCTAAACTCGATTAATTATTGATATAACTACACATTGCAGCGTACATAAAGGGTGTCCAGAAACTCTCTGGGACATTGCACAAAACAGATTCTCCTTTGGTCGAGACAAACAAATTTCACAATATAAATATGGTTTCAGGTTGCTACTTTTCCGTCTGTCGGTCTGCACTTGTTTTACAAAATATTTTATAGCTCAAGATTTAATTTAGAATTATCTTGATTAAGATTTTAGATTTTTTTTAATAATCTTTTGTTATTTTATTTCTATTATCAATATAATTATATAGGGGAAAGCATTTTTGCAGGTCTGAACAAATTGAACCCCACGTCATTATTTGTGTGTTTAATGGGGCAGCAATGCGGTTTGGCTGTCTGCCATGATTGTGACTTCGGGGTCTAAACAGGGGATTTCGGGGCGTTTGGTCATAAATTATGTATAAAATGTATGACTACTGGTGTCTACCTCTTACTCTATATCTTGAGGAAAGAAATACGAGCTTAACTCTTGTTAAGATTTTTTTAGATAAAACACTAGTGGACCCCTCTAGATTTTTGTATTACTATTAACACCAGTACAATGATTTTCTTTCAACAAGCTTAACATAAAAACTTTTGCTGTAAAAGTGGTTTTATTGCATGAGCTATTAATTAACATCTGTGTCTTAGTAACAAGTAGGTGTTTATCACTAACAAGGCTACAATATTGCGCCACTCAAACTACATTAATCTCCATTCATACATGTCTTCAAATACATACATTTATGGTCACCATTTTAGAATAAAGTATTACCTTTAAAATAATTTCTATGAACATATTTCCCAAAACATAACTCCAATGTAGTCCTTAGACGTAATAATGACTCTGGTACCATTAGGATATGTGAGCTACTTCTCACACTTGCCACAAAAACGGTCTTAGTACCTATACTATTTTATTGTAATAGGCTGGAAAGTACTCGTGTCTCTTAATAAACTGTGTGATGTATTTGACCTGACTGTACAGATCTTACGTGCAATCGGATGTAAGGTACACGCCTGATGGGTCGCTAATAGGTCATCTCGTAATGACATCCCTTTTGAGCTTTAAGAGGATTAATATGTGGTAACAATCTCATTTTTTAAAGAGTATCTTTGCATACCTTGTAGCCTTGCCTCATACCTCCGTCGAGAAAAAAAGCTATCTCCTTTTTGTAAGAAGATAGATAGGAATAGCCCTAATGATTACCATTACCAATCTAGTCTTTATACTTGGTGGCCAGATGTGACATACAAGGCACACACTTCTTTAGGGAGTGGTACAAAGTTCAGCTACGTAGATAAATTAGAGGTGAAATCAGGAAGTCGCGTTGACAAAAGACATAAAATAGCCTACCATCGACATTGAACGTAAAAGTGGAAGACGGATTCAATAATATTTCACCTAAAGGAATTCATAAAACTGTAAATTAACTTGTCACGATACTTTTTTGAGTAATAAATATGATAAGACCGTGATGAAATAGCTGGATTAACCTAAAGAAACGAGCTTTCAAAGGAATTTAAAGTACGCATCAAAGCGAGGCTCTTTAAAATATTCTAAATTACTTGAGTAGCAACTTTTACTGTCTTTATTTTATCTTAGACAAGAATTGTATTTTAGAGACAATACATTGTTAAGTTACCATTTACATCCTTCTAATAGGGTTCTGGAGATTTAAAATGTGATTCATAGGTTATATATTGCAGCCAGACATTATTTCATTTTCTAGTATTGTATTTTAAATAAGTATTTCGTGTTAATAAAATACGTACAAACGTAATTTCTATATAATAAAGTGTGGCAGACAGGAAGAGGGAGGTAATAAAGTGTGTTGTGTCTAATGCATGACATTTGGGAGCTGTGTTTTATGGTGGGCTATTAATACCTACGCTCTCCCTCTCTTAGGTTGGAAAAATTATACACCTTAAAACAGTGTGATGGATTGTGTTTTGGCAAATTTTACTGCAGGGAAGAAGGCAATGTCTAATTGGTACGGAGGTATTTAGTCCAAAAAAAAATTACATTTCCATTTTGATGTCATCATAGACGAACGACCAATATGTGATCACATATTGTATGTATACGTACCAAAATTGATCAACGGACACAAATACATGTAGACTACATATTTAGTGTTCAAATTTATACTTATGAGGACATATATTAAAAATCTAACATTTAAAACCCAGCAGCCTTTAACATATTTATCTCTCGAAGTACAACATTGATAAATACTCTGAGACATTTTTTTGTCTATATATTAAATGTTAGAATGCAAACTGAATGTCAATCTGTTTAATGCACAGGGCATCATTGGGTTATTGAAGCTTGTGCTACAAGATGCATATTCAATTAACTCATGACCTAAATTTCAAGCTAAATGTGTATAAATTGAAAACGGTTATTCACAATAAAGCATTATTAGCAATTTTTCATGTTTTTATATGCGCTTACCTATGGATTACAATTTCTGTTAAGAAATATGTTTATTGAGGAATTATTATATTAATTAATTAATTTCCAACTTATATTTACCTAGTTATAGTAGTTACGTTTATAGACTAGCTATAGTTAGTCTAGTTATAGTACATGGTCGACCAGTGCAATTTCTTGAAATTATTATGTCTGTAGTTATGGTTTTTCTGAATAAGTTAAATAAATGTTTGTTGTTTTGGATGGAAATTGTAGGCCTAGCATATTTATTTCTTTCTTTTGGATTTTTTCGGTGAATTTAATTTCGTTATTAATATTGTTGAGATATGTTAAGAAATTTTCAGATTCATTATAATATCCTTTAAATAAGCATAAAATATCATCTACATATCTGTACCAATATACAATTTTGTTTTTTAATGAATTTGTTTCATTAATATTTTTGGATTGTTCCATTTTTGTCATTAATATTTCTGATAAGAGTTCTGAAGTACTGAAGTACTTTTAACAATTAATCTATATTGAAAAGAAACCTAATAACCCACAACAAGCTGAAAATCAAATAAATGACATTATCAAACTTACAGAGGTAACAGTTCAGCAACATTACTTTAAATATAATTCATATTTCTATCTACAACAAGATGGTCTACCAAAGGGAACTTCTCTTTCAGGACTCTTATCAGAAATATTTATGACAGAAATGGAACAATCCAAAAACAAAGTGATACGAATTTAGTCATATATTTTAACGATTTGAACCGTATTTACCCCAGTAAACCTTTTTGCAATTCACTTTAAATGAGATAATGACATAAATCCATAGTATACAATGGTAAATGGTATAATTAAAGTGACTGTTGCCATCAGGTAGGTAAAGTAGGTCAAACTGCATTAGTCAATGTTTGAATTTATCACTTGGTCTAGCAGGAACACGAAGATTGATTAATATACGCCAATTCAGACTACCCTGCTGACATTGATAGGGCGATTGATAGGGTGTTCCTTTAATCAATATCTTGCTTATATTAGTGTATATAAATTGCTAAAAAATTATACGAACTCTTGATAAAAATGAGAGGGTAACACTTGCTTGCAGTGTACAACGTTTCACTTATCTGATAAACTAAACACTATAAAAGGCATTTCAAATTTGTTTACATTTAATAGCGATTATTGGTAAACTACTTATGACTTTTCGAGCGTCCAGAAAGGTTTCTGCGTTGTAGTAATACTTAAGATTAAAACATGCCCAAACCTTTAATGCAGGTATGTGGATGTATCTAAAAGCTTGAATTGTATTAGACTAGCCTTTATACAACACCAAAACACAGAGTGTAAAAATGTTAAGGATAGATGTTGAATAAATCATGTTATTCCTTCGTCAAAGACATAGAATAAAATTAGCTAATTCATCTTCAAGTATGATCCATTTATGACCAAAAGATCAGGGACAGCTGGATACGGCTTACCATCTAAAATTACGTAACAAAACTTGTAGTTACTGTATTATAATTTACAGTTTTACATCCTTTTGTTAAAATAACTCTATGACTAAGTGTATCCTGTTAAAATCAGTTAGACTAGTTGCAACATGATAAGATATTAGAGGAGACAGGTAATTCTGTACAGGTAATAGGTATGCCAGGATGGTCAATGTCCTTGGTAATGTACATCTCAAGTAGCGATGACAGGAGGAAACAGAGGTGACATTGAGCTAAATCACCAACGTACGTTCCTGGCTTGATTCAATTATGTAGGTTTATAAATGAAACGTGTTTAAACAAAGTTTAACTTGCTTTTATTCAAATGATTTGTCTTGTGTCATATGATGTAGTGTGTATTTAGTCTGTTAAAACAACGTATGTTAATTTGTTACATATTGTTTAAGTTTTTAATAAAAAATTAATGATATACTTCCTCCCTAGTAAACACTAGTATCCATACTTTATATTAAGTAAATATAAAACGACTACTATAATTTTTATGAGCAAAATATAATTATTTTAAATCAAAATAAACAATAAATTTTGTTTTCATTTTTAAATCTTCAGGTACATCCATTTCTATGATATTTAACGTATAAATGTTAACAATAAACACCGCTAAGTGCGTGCTCGTATCGTTTTCTAATTTCTGCTCAGTATTCCTATTTACTTATAATAGTGTTGGATTTTCAGCTAACTGGCCCAAGAGGACGAAACCACTACTCACTCAGTATTATAATCGTGGGAAATCTCTTACTAACCTGATTCCTGATTGTATTTGGCGTTTCCAAAAATGGTTGAGGTCTAAGATAATAATAAGATATTCAATTACCATTTAAATTGGAGAGATATCAGTCCTTACATAAACATTAATCTTTTATAAGAGTAATAGGTCTACAGATGTTAAAATATTGATCCCGCCGCAACAACGATATTTGACTACATTAACCTTTTCGTAAAACAAACTTAGTACATTGCATGTAATTGCATTGGTTTGGATTAATTTATGCCCCTTTCTGTTTAAAATACATTATTCTTATTTCTATTGATACTTTACATCACTGAAATACCGAGAAAGCAAGATCCAATGACAGTCAGTATATTGCTCTAAACAGCCCGATGTCAACAGGATATCCGCAATTATCTTTAGTTAAGACTGAGAACACAATATTGCGTTTACATTTGTTCAAGAATACTTAACATTGTTATTAGGTTTATGAAGAAATTCTACTAAATTTCTTAAAGTAAAATCTCAAAACATCGGTTGCATTGGCAGTACCTTTTAATTATGACGTTTTGAAGGTTTTGCGCAAATATTTGCATTTTGGTATTGGTTCAATGTAAATGGAATACACTAGCTGTAATTTGTATATAAAATATTTAATTCAAAGTGGTCATAAAGCGCTGTGAAGCTTACACATCGATTTGTGTAGTTTTTGTATACCTACGCATTTGTTATTTTGTAAGTACAAGCCTTAGGTATAATATCATAAAATGCAATCTCATTTCATTTACAAATGATATAATTTCCTCCTGACACAATAAATGTATGTCCGAAGTTTGGTTTCTCTAGATTGAATATGAATAATCCATGAGATATAAATTGATATATAAAATTACAAAATTATGGCTTAAGACCAAACGAAGAATTTTCTAGATATGTTAAATGGTAATTTGTCTTTTCAAATTGATGAGTTCATTTGTCTATTTGCCCCAATTTTGTGACATTATTTAATTATGGCCCTGTATACTACTAGTTCATGTGTTGTACGTAGACGTAAACATTAAAAAACTGAATATTTAACCTAGAAAAGTACATGATTATCTTTTTTATTTTTACACACAATCCCTTTTGGTGAACAAAATCTTATTCCTGTGAAATTTAAATTTGCAATACCAGGATCCGAGGCAATATGTGTTTACAGCAACACAAGATATCAGGTTGTCTCTGTATCTCTTTGGTCTGTAATCAAATACGTGATCTGGTTATATAGTATCTTTATCTGTTGAAGAACAGGAAGATGAAATGTAATTAGGTATACTTATATTTCTTTGCAAAATAAGTTATGTATTATGGATTCAATTAATGTTTTAATGTCTCTTAAGTAAACATGAAAAAAAAACTAAATGTATCTTCTTTCTTTATTTAAACCGTCTTACTTATATTTTTGTTTACCTTTAATTGGTTATGTGTGCTTAAGTTGCAGCTACTGTAAAAAAGCCTTTTTAAATAACTTAATATAAGTTCTATTATCGATAATTTGGTAACGATGATATAAAAAGATTACGGAAAGTAAATAAAAGACACGTCTTAACACCTAAAACATACATTTACGCTTATACTGTTAACTCATAAGATGGTAAATATACATAAAAGACAGTAAGTAGTGATCGATTTCGATTGGACACTCCAATCATCATCAGACCTAATAGGTGAATGGCATGAATCTTGAATGGCTTCCCAACATCCTATTGACTATGTATTTTATTCATAGGTCAAGCTAAATAAGAGGTTATCATTTACCATGTTAAATTGACTAGAATAGTTTTCAAACAATTCATCTCAAAGGAGAGTTTAAGGAAGTAAAAGCTATTATATTCTTATTTTAGCTCTGAAAAGCGAATCAGCTGGTTCATGCTATGAAACTTTAACTGATGCATAAATTACGGGCGGCAGAGCATTCCGTTACCTAGAGGTCTTCCTTCCCTGGTTATGGTGTTTCCAGTCTCCACTGACTCTTTAAAAGTCAAAGATATAAACTATACTTAATAAAATATAGAAGTAAATCAATATAAATAACAAAATAAGATTTGTATATGGATATATATAAATAAAAAAATATCTGTATATTTGGATATCAGTTAATACAAATTGTTTTGCACGTTTTTTTAGTTCGTTTTATCCGTAAAACCTTTTCATAAATGTGGAGGGTTTTAAATAAAACCAGTAAAACAGAGAAGGTATAATATAATAATAGTGTTTTTGTTGCTAAACCATGATGTGATACAAAAATACACACAGTCAGGATACTGGGTTAAAATAAAAACCCATTTCTTTTTTGATGATGATAACTTCAAATTCATAAGTTATAATAAAGAATAAACATATTTTTTGCTAATGAAAATTATATTTTACAAAAACATGAATTGTGTACTAAAAGTGTAATCCTGGCACGTACAAGAGACAGTTATATCAATCAGTGTGACAAAGACTGATGACTGTCTACGTACAACTCATTACAACACTGACCCTCATACATTCTTGTCACATTTTCTAAAACTGCGACTTAATCACAATTTGAAAACTTTTACAAGTACAGTATGTTTGAAACTAATCCAAAATATTCGTAGACAAAACACCATCATTTAGACCAAACATTGATTTATTTACAAGGAAATACAAATGTCAACAAGTAGTAACTATGTATGTGCATTTATATACAAAATTTATAAAAAGTGTACATCATTTTAACCTCTTTTTGTATCATTGCTTTTCTTATTATAATAGAAGATGAATTTTAAAATTATGCCTTGTTAAATTTCTTTCTTTCAAAGAATAACAGGTTTGTTTTACAGTACATCGATAGCCTACATTAATTAAATAAAAAAAGTATATAAAGCTTAATGATATGCTAGTCTTTTTTAATTCTTATTTTTAAAAAACTACTTGACAGAAGTATTTTTTATTTTGAGTAATTAAATAAGATCTACAATATTAAAATGAGCAATAACAATAAATATTTAAGATATAACTAAAATTTTAAATAAAATATCAGATAGCTCTTTTACCAGATAAAAAGAATTCTATACTTTTTATTTTTTTAAGAGATATACATGAAATACGCATCCATACATGCTTCGGTTTCTGTAACAATATAATATGTTTATGCACAATTTACAGTCAATGGTTAAACCATCCATGTATAACAGTCTATCATTGCATAAAGTGTTTTTAAGCAATTTCCGAATTTAAAATGGCTGATTGAAAAGTTTTATTTTTATTTTATTATATTTTGAATACTACTACTAAGCGGACATAAGTCGTATTAAATTACAGGTTAATCATGCCAAATTGTTAATCGATTATTTTTTTTATTGCTCTTTAGTGGAATAATTACTCAGCTAAATGGGCTTTGACGTAATTTAAGGGTTTGGCAATAGCAGCGACAAAATACATGTTACTTGTATTATCTCATTAGCAAGAACTTTCAACATGACACTTTGTACCACAATAATATAATGATATCTTGCGAACTTCTGGGTAAAATATTTAATGATGACACAAACAGATTTACAACTAAAAATCTATGTAAATAAATTAAATTAATTTTGCAGCTTTTTCCATAAATTAAAAATTAAGACACCTTGAAAACAGTGCCATTCCTTTTAAAAGCAAAGTTTCTACATTCTTATCTTCCCTCCACATTATCTCAGAAAAATAAGTGGAGTTAGGATTAGTTAACTTGTTAATGGAAAAACTTAAGGTTTGACAAACTGCTAGAAAGAACACTTCAAGAAATAATATTCGAAACATTATCCGAAGTATTTTTTTCATGTTGATAATTAAACTCTTTACGTTATTTAACCCACTTTTTTGGTGTAACCATGAACCAATAATACTCTAAGACGTCTAGATAAATAATATGTCAAACACACTATTTTTTCATTAATTTACTTTACTAATTTTTCATGTGAATAATTTCCTACAAATCTTGGAAATAAAAAAAAAATGGTAATCAATCACATGAAACTGATTTGAAACTTGTTAATGCAATCTAAAATTTACTGGTTCAACATTTATAACGTAATTGGAGGATAAGTCTATGATTACATTAAGATTTTTGTAGTGTTTCCAAACAAAAAAAATCTAAAATTATTTATTTCTTTGTATTTGTTTGGTTTAAGTTTCTTTTCGTATGTTGCCAGTGAAATCAACCGTTAATTTTACTTAATAAACCAACTTTTGAAGACTTTATTTAATAGTAATACTCTTCAAAAGTACATGTGACAATATTATGTAACCACATTTCGTATGCAAGCAGCTGGGTCGTTAATCAACCGTTGTCATTGTGCCAAGACATATTCTCTTGCTCTGCTACATACAATTGACCTTATTATAAAGTTGAGTAACTTAAATAAGCTGCAGCAATCGAATTTATCATATCATTATACCAATATTTGCAAGTATAATTTAATATCAAAATAATTACGAGAATGTATTTTTCAAGTAAATTATGTACAAGTTTTACATAGTCTATTGGTACATTAATCTAGTTTACGTAATACTGTGTTAGTTTTTATGAAATACTGTTGGTCAACCTGTTTTTGGATAATTCAATCACCTACTAACTTGTTAAGGAAAGTGTGTAGAGTACCTACCTTTGACTTTTGATACAACTAGACATTGCATTCCCATGTTTAATTTGTTGCAGGAATTTAAATGAAAATCGTCGTAGTTGATGTTATCTGACATACTGTGCTGATCAAGTAGCTAATTTCTGAAAAATAAACAAAATATTTTACCAAGTCAAAATAATGGAATGACTGATTTTGAGCTGTAGCAACTGTAATGACCCATTAACTTTGTCAGCAACAAATAACAAGGTAGAACCTTTGACTATTAATACAACTACTCAATATCCAATGATCAATGGTAGAACATAGAATTTTTGACACAAGTGCATTCTGTGACTGGCTCAAACAACTAAGTAAAAACAATTGGCGACAGCTGGTCGGTTTAGATAGGATGTATACTTAGATATCTAATTAATTGTCAATGGTACAACCCTCTATGTGCTCAGTTTATATAACCATTAGGGTTAAAAATATTACAGTTTTTTTTTAGAGTCAGCTGTAATCGTAAATAGCTACTTTCTGTACGGAGTAATGGCAAAGTAATTATTATGTAGCAAAATCACTGATTGGTTTGGTCCTATAAAAGAAAACATAAAACCAAAGTGATCGAGTAATATAGAGCTCAGTAGGAAAGCAACGGCTATAAAGTGTAGTGTATGTAATTCATGAGTATCTTACTTTGGTTTATGACTTTCAAGGCTAACTTTTCCTTAAGGTTCAAGTTTTATGATGCTACTTAGCTGAGTGAAAAGTATAATCAACATACCATAAGTTTACTAAGCGTTAAGTGTAGCATTCCTTTCTACAAAATTGACTATGCACAGCTAATATGTTTATTTTTACCGGTAGTTTTTAGAAAATTATATATATTTTTATAAAAGGATGATAAATAAAATTAAATTACACATTGTTTAGTTTATTTAAAATTACTTTTATATTCTCATTAAATCTAATATTAGTATTAATTTAGTTAATACACTGAAGTGCATAGGGCTGTTGTAATGTTGGCTGTATTTTGAATAACATTTAAAGTAATTGTACACTGGCTTTCAAAAAAATAAGAAAAAAAGGTTTTTCGTATTGGAAGTACAATGTCTTTTTTATTTTAGAATTAATATTATACTAGTGATGACAGTTAAATCTTTACCCCAAACTCGTATGCTTAAACGTGTTAAATACCTATTTTAAGTACAATTATAAACTATTCATAAAAAAGTTAACCGTTTGTAGAAATCCATTTCACCAACAAAAATAATATTTTACATTAATCAAAAGAATATTTTGGCTTTCATTGTAGATGATGTTGAGTTTTCTGTTATACCAATGTAAGTTAAGGCTTTTTACAATTTTAAACATTTAATAATATGGGGAACCAAATAATAAGACAAAGAAACTTTTTTAACAGAAACAGTTTTTTTTAATTATATATTTTGAACCAAAGTAGTAATGTAGTGTCGTTGTTAATTATGCCATCTTGTAATTGATTATGCTAACTACTATTGTATAAATGGTGTTACCGTGAATAAATAAATAATAATAAATAAAATAAAGGCATGTGGCAAAGCACCTTGGTAAGGTCTGGGTGAAAGTCGTTTCCGTATTTTTACGTTGGACAACACTCCTTCTCCGGAAATTAAACATAGCTAGAGGAGCTCGGTTTTAAGATACTTTTTAAACGTTTGAAACATATCTCTTATACGAGAGTACAGAACAAGGACATATATCTAAAATATATAAATTATATAATTAAATGCGTTCAAACAGCTCGCTTGATATTTCCATACCTTTTATAATCTATCACCAAATTCTTATTTTACTGATTTCAATTTTATAATGGTTTGCACAGTAAATCAGTGTTTTTAATTTTAAAATATTGTCTTTGGTAGATGGGGAGCGTTAATATCCTTAAATCAATGCAGTATTTCATTCATATTGATGAAATTACTTATCTTTGCCAGTTGGCTACGAATAGCATAAAATACACAAATAACAGTGTTATATTTTAACATAACAAAATCTCGACGACAACAACATCTAAGGTAAGCTAGATACGTCAAATACAAATACTTTTGAATGGAAACAAATTGAAAGTTGTGAATATTAAACACACTTCACAAATAATTTACTAAACATCTTAAGTAAGCCTTTAGTTTTTGTTTGAAAAAAAAAATACAGTTGACTAAAACAGTTTGTTTTATGTAGTTCAAACTGTGAAAGTTAGCTTGAAGACTGTGAGTAAGTAAGAAATACTTCAAAAGGCCAGTGGAAGTCGGACTTTGAATTGCAAATTCTGCGCAAATGAGCTAGGGGTTGTCCTTTTGACGTCATTAGCATTTCTCTTACTTATTTGTACATTTCGCTTTGTTTAACGTTCGCTATAAATCATCTGTCCATTTATATTCTCAATTCTGCAAGCGAAAACAGCTTATCATAAACTTAATGGTGTAATACATGTTAATGTTTAGTTATCTATGTTTTGAATTTCATTTCTATGAATCTAGAAAACTATGTTGTATCGAGAGTATTAATTGATGCATGTTACTAATAATATAAAAACTCTGGATTGGATTTAGACCCTCCCTGTGACACCAAAGCCACTAAGAAGGATTATAAAATAAATCAACAGCACACCAAGGTATCATAGTACTGTAATTTTATTTTATAGTTGGCTAAAATACAATTGTTTATAATGATTAACTCTAAATCAAGGACTAATTAATCGAAATTAAAACATGTTATGAAACAAATTAGATAAAGAGATTTTGCTATACAGCATTGTTGTTACACCAAATCAATGACAGTAATAATATAAAGCTACGTTTATTACACGATGAAGAACTTGGCAACTTTTCTAGGGTTAATTAAAAGAAAATAAAGTTACAATGGCTTAAGTTTCAATGAAAAACTCGTCTTCTAAGTTGGTAAACTTTCAAGGTACAATACAAGTTCTAAAGATCGTCTAGTATTCTTATTTTTTTGAATAAGTGAAATAACCATTTCCGTTCAATCAGTAAATTTTTTGGCACAAAGAACACTCTTGTGTATGATAATGAACATACCTAAAAAAGTGCTACCAATAATTTATTTTACTGAAGCTATATTTAAATAGCTAAAATGACTATTTTTATAAAAAATATAAATTATTATAATAAATCTTTTTTATTTATGATTTAGGTTTGTTCTTTCTAACAATCTATTCAACTCATATGTTCTTAACTAACTACCCCTATACATTTTCACTCCTACGACTCAGAAGTACAATTAAAAAAAATATTTTTTTCGAACGATGATACGAATTATTAAAACAATTACTTATCTCAAGCATAAAATCGTTAAGTTTTTATTGTTATTATTTCAAATTAGTAATTGGTTGTAAAAGACATTACGATTTAAGGCGTTTACAAAATTTTAGTGCAATCCCAAGCATTTCACAATATTAATGGGGGAGTTTCCAAAGTTCTTATTATTTGGTTTTTGAATTATTCATTTATGTATCCATACATTTTATTTAAACGTAATTATTCTTGGACACATAAGATTTTGAAAGCATAGTCGCAAATAACTTATCCTTATATACCTTCTTTGGTTAATGAGATTTTAATGAATACAAACTGCTTTTAAATTGATATGTTCTATGTTCCGTGTGTTAACCTATATTTTCACAACTACTTTAAAACAATTAGGGATTTTTAATGCTTTTGAACACTAAAAGAAATGTAAATATAACGGTTGAATAAAAATAGCTGTCAGACTTTATAAGCTGTGGGCAACCAAACGGACTCATTACAGTTTACACAAGAGTATTATAAGTTTGTAAGTTGTACTGAACATAAGTAAAGGCCTTCTTACAAAACGAATTGTTACAAATAGTCCAATAAATAACTCTTTCTTCTACCATAAAATAGCTAATGAAATCGCTGGGTTTATGGCGTACTATGTGTTTATACATTTTATGACCAATGCTTAGCCGTTATGATTCAATTTGCTGTGGTTGTAAAACAGCTGTAAAATGTAAAACATTGATCCTGAACTCAGTTTTACACCTAGTGTTACAAATATATATATTACTAGCAGAGTACTTGTTCTTCATACGTGGTGGACATATAAGTATAAAATGTTTATTGCAGTTATGATATCTCAAATTATTCATTAAATTTAAAATATAAACATAACTGTAAACAATAAATTTTTGATATTTCTCATTGTGTATCACAGCTTTTTGTTGCGGCATAGTTCAAATACACTGTTAACATTAAAAAAAATCAATAATAGTGCTGCATTTTTTGGGGAAACCTTATAACGTTTCAATTGCATATCATAGAACCATTTAGCTGAAACAGCTACAAAAAAAAAAGAAAAATTTTTGTAAAGCTGGCTAAATTTTGGGGGTGCAAAATAGGAATTTATATTCTAGACCTTCAAACAAAATTGTTCTTTTTCCAAACCACTTTGTATGACTTAGTGGAACTGGTAAAAATGGGATGTTGTAAAAAAACTCAGTCACACAAACTAACAAAAGGCCAAACTGAAAGTCATCCAAAACAGAAAGCAAAGCCCAAACTCAAAGCCACCCAAACTGAAAGCTAAACTCAAAGTCAAACTGAAACAAAACTCAAAGTCACATAAACTAAAAGCAAAACCGGAAGCACAACTCGAAGTAAACTCAAAGGTACCAAAACTGAAAGCCAAACTCAAAGTCACACAAACTGAAAACCAAACTCAAAGCCACCCAAACCAAAAGCCACCCAAACTGAAAGCTAAACTCAAAGTCACACAAATTGAAAGCAAACTCAAAGTCAAACTGAAAGCAAAACCGAAAACAAATAATCTCGAAGCAAACTCAAAGGCAACCAAATCGAAAGTCAAACTAAAAGTTATTCAAACAGAAAATGTTATGCAAAACGAAAGCCCAAACTCAACATAACCCAAACTAAAAACCAAACTCAAAGCAAAACCGGGAAAACTCGAAGCAAATTCAAAGGCACCAAAACTGAAAGTCAAACTCAAAGTCACACAAACTGAAAGCAAAACGAAAGCCCAACATCAAAATCATCCTAACTGAAAAACAAACTCAAAGTCACACAAACTGAAAGTAAAAACCAGAAGCACAACTCGAAGTAAACTCAAAGGCACCAAAACTGAAAGCAAAATTCAAAGCCACACAAACTGAAAACCAAACTCAAAATCACACAAATTGAAGGCAAAACGAATGCCCTAAATAAAAACCACCCAAACTGAAATCCAAACTCGAAGCCAAACTGAAAGCAAAACGAAAGTCCAAACGCAAAGTCACACAAACTGAGAGCCAAACTCAAAAAACTGAAAGCCAAACTCAAAGTTAAACGAAAGCCCAAACTCAAAAGTCAAACTGAAAACAAAACGAAAGCCCAAATTCAAAGGCACCCGGTAATTATTTATATGAGAGTGACCAAGCGTTCTATAGTAAGTTATATATCATTAGAAACCACATTTTTACCTGGAAATAATGGTGCAAAATTTTTTCTGCTGCCACAAAAACTGAATTTACTACGATTTTTTGAAGTTTATTTTAATGTTTTATATTAGGAACATTGAATCTGCACTACAATGTTTACACTGTATAATCGAAGTTAATAGCACAATTCACATTTTTATTGATTGATTATATGCCATTTTAATGTAAATATTACCCTCACAACCCACACTTAGAAAGGTCATTATGTTAATTTAAGTAGGCTATAACTTATGTATTATTTGATTAAAATTAATTAACATTAAAAAACACCTCTAGTTCGAACATATTTAATCTGTATCTGGGAACTGGATTATGAAAATTGAAGAAGGAATTTATTTAGTTCTTCTCTTCACTTAACCGAATGGCTTAGCTTAAGTTTTGACCATGTAACCGTTGTCCCATAAGTATTTAGTGTAGTGGCAGTTTTAATAAAATGAATAAACAACAAATTGACACTATTTTAACCTAACCTAACCTAACCAAACTTCTCGTACAGTTTAAAATGCGTTTATCTCGTGACTGTATAAGTCCTTTGAAGGTAGGTTAGATTAGGAAAGATAAAGTTTAGGTTATAATGAATCGAGTTGTTGATTTATATTATCTCCGGTCTTAGGTTTCTTCTTCTTCCCTAGACTATCCTTTCAATTTCAATCGTTCATGTTTGTGTTGGTCAGTCAATTTACAGTAAAGTTATGGCGACAGAGACCAGCCGACAAGATGCATTACGGTAATAAACAAAATCAAAGTCATCCAAACTGAAAGCCAAAGTCAAACTGAAAGCAAAACAAAAAGCACAACTCGAAGCAAACTCAAAGCCACCAAAACTGAAAGCCAAAATTAAAGTCACACAAACTGAAAGCAAAACCGGAAGCACAACTCGTAGTAAACTCAAAGGCACCAAAACTGAAAGCAAAACTCAAATCCACACAAACTGAAAGCAAAACGAAATCCATAAATAAAAATCACCAAAACTGGAAGCCAAACTCAAAGTCACCCAAAATGACGAAAGACCAAACTGAAAGTCAAACAAAACAGAAAGCAAAGATCATACTAAAAAGGCACCCAAACTGAAAGCTAAACTCAAAGCCTCCCAAACTGAAAGCAAAATTCGAAGTCAAACTCAAATCAAAACGAAAGCTTAAACTCAGAGCCACCCAAACTCAAAGCCACCCAAACTCAAAGCCACGAAAACCGAAGGCAAACTTAAAGCCAAACTGAAAACAAACTGAAAGCCACGGAAACTGAAGGAAAAACTTAAACCAAACTGAAAGCGAACTCAAAGCCAAACTCAAAGTCACTGAAACTGAAAGTCAAATCCAATCTGAAAGCTCAAACTGAAAGCAAAAATCGAACCAAACTCAAAGCAACACAAACTGAAAGCAAAAATCAAAACCAACACGAAAGCCCAAACTCAAAGGCACCCAAACTGAAAGCCAATCTCAAACTCAAACTTAAACAAAACTCAAAGTCAAACTGAAAACAAAACGAAAGCCCAAACTGAAAACAAAACGAAAGCCCAAACTCAATGGCACCCAAACTGAAAGCCAATCTCAAACTCAAACTAAAACAAAACTCAAAGTCTAACTGAAAACAAAACGAAAGCCCAAACTGAAAACAAAACGAAAGCCCAAACTCAAAGGCACCCAAACCGAAAGCTAAACTCAAAGCCACCCAAACTGAAGGCAAATCTAAAAGCCAAACTGAAAGCAAAACTCAAAGCCACCCAAACTGAAGACAAATCTAAAAGCCAAACTGAAAGCTATAACAGAAAGCAAACTGAAAACAAACTCAAAGTCACCGAAACTGAAAGTCAATGCCAATCTGAAAGCCCAAACTCATAGCCTCCAAAACTGAAAGCAAATTTCAAAGTCAAATTGAAACAAAATTCAAAGTCAAACTGAAAGCCAAACTCAAAATCATCTATACTGAAGGCAAATCTAAAAGCCAACCTCAAAGGCACCCAAACTGAAAGCCAAACTCAAAGCCTCTCAAACTTTTAGTTAAATTCAAAGCCAAACTGAAAGCGAAACGAAAGTCCAAATTTAAAATCACCCAAACTGAAAGCCAAAATCAAAATTACCCAACTCAAAGGTACCCAAACTCTAAGCCAAACTGAAAGCAAACCCGGAAGTACAACTCGAAGCAAACTCAAAGGCACCCAAACTGAAGGCAAATCTAAAAGCCAAACTGAAAGCAAACTGAAAACCAAACTCAAAGTCACCGAAACTGAAAGTCAAAGCCAATCTGAAAGCCCAAATTCATTGCCTCCAAAACTGAAAGCAAAACTCAGAGTCAAACTGAAACAATTTTCAAAGTCAAACTGAAAGCAAAACTCAAAATCACCTATACTGAAGGCAAATCTAAAAGCCAAACTCAAAATAACCAAAACTGAAAGCCAAATTTAAAGGAACCCAAACTGAAAGCCAAACTCAAAGCCTCCCAAACTTTAAGCAAAATTCAAAGCCAAACTGAAAGCAAAACAAAAGCCCAAACTCAAAGGCACCCAAATTGAAAGCCAATCTCAAAGTCAAACTCGAAACAAAACGAAAGCCCAAACTCAAAATCACTCCAACTGAAAGCTGAACTCAAAGTTACCTAAACTGGAAGCAAAAGTTAAACTGAAAACATAAGTAAAACTGAAAGCAAAATGAAAGCCCAAACTCAAAGGCACCTAAACTGAAAGCAAAACCGAAAGCACAACTCGAAGTAAACTCTAAGGCACCAAAACTGAAAGCAAAACTCAAAGTCAAACTAAAAACAAAACGGAAGCCCAAACTCAAAGGCATTTAAATTGAAAGCCAATCTCAAAGTCAAACTCGAAACAAAACGAAAGCCCAAACTCAAAACCACTCCAACTGGAAGCTGAACTCAAAGTTACCTAAACTGGAAGCAAAAGTTAAACTGAAAACAAAAGTTAAACTGAAAGCAAAATGAAAGCCCAAACTCAAAGGCACCCAAATTGAAAGCCAATCTCAAAGTCAAACTCGAAACAAAACGAAAGCCCAAACTCAAAATCACTCCAACTGAAAGCCAAACTCAAAGTCACCTAAACTGAAAGCAAAACTCGAACCAAACTCAAATCAACACATACTGAAAGCAAAACTTAAAACCAAACTGAAAGCAAAACGAAAGCCTAAATTTAAAAAAAATCACCCAAACTGAAAGCCAATCTCGAAGTCATCCAAACTGAAAGCTGAACTCAAAGTTACCTAAACTGGAAGCAAAAGTTAAACTGAAAACAAAAGTAAAACTGAAAGCAAAATGAAAGCCCATACTCAAAGGCACCTAAACTGAAAGCAAAACCGAAAGCACAACTCGAAGTAAACTCTAAGGCACCAAAACTGAAAGCAAAACTCAAAGTCAAACTGGAACAAAATTCAAAGTCAAACTGAAAACAAAACGGAAGCCCAAACTCAAAGGCACCTAAATTGAAAGCCAATCTCAAAGTCAAACTCGAAACAAAACCAAAGCCCAAACTCAAAGACACTCAAACTGAAAGCCAAACTAAAAGCAAAACCGTAAGCAAACGAAGCAAACTCAAAGGCACCAAAACTGACAGCCAAACTCAAATTAACACAAACTGGGAGCAAAACGAAAGCCCAAACTCAAAATCACCTAAACTAAAAAACTGTATTTCAAATTATCCATTCTGACAAATCTACTACACATTACCAATTCCTATATATTCAGCTTTTTTAAGGACACTTAGAAACAAACAATTTGCATACAACTTTATAGCTCACATTCTCTAAAGCTACAGTCGAACATTTTTTAATCTACAAAACAATTACAATCATTTATGGTAAATTTTACCTCATGCAACATCCAGGAAATTTTAACTCAAATAATTTCCAGGAATATTAATATAAATATCCATGTATAAGCCTCTTTTATTATTTATAAGTATTATGTGAACAATTTTCCATTGTAAATAATCTCTGTATAGTATTTTATAAGTCTCATGTAAGTAATGTTTTGTAGTAACTGTTTGATTTGGATAGTGTAGCTTGTATTGTAAATTCTGACTAAATCAATTATTTTATTGATTTTCAAGTTTGATTTATTTGATAATACTTTAATCTAACAACAATATACATGCAACATAACAAAATTACTCAAGTGTTTCTGTTTAGTTATTATTTTTTTTATAAGTACTGTTTGCTATCAAAAATACGTGGTATTTGACAAAGAAGTTAATTTAATAAATACCTGTTTTTTTGGAATTTCACTGAGCTATATTAATTAATAATAAATTCGTGCGGTGATCGTAAATGATATTATGTATTTTTGAAATTGCTAACCTCATAATTAATATTTATGGGAATCCCGATTCGCCTGAGGAAGGTGGTTTCATGCCACGCCGGTTTCAAAACAAGATTTACAGGTTTGTCTCACGCACGTGCATCCAAACCTCAAAACTATAGTATCTCAAAACATCCAGATTAAAAATTGTTCATTCTTTTTCTATTTGGAGAGATAAATTTGACATTTTTGTGGAATTTCATGCCCTCTGTATGCCTTTTAAAAACAAAACATAAATATGTTGTAATTCAATAGATAGACTACAAATTTGGTGGTGACCTCTAACAGCTGTACGAACTAACATTATATGCATTTCATTGGTGTGTTGTATAATCCTATTTTGACATGTGAAATCATCTTGAACGAGAAATAAGCATTTATCCAGTCTATTTATTTGGTCTCACATTTGATGAATTATTTTATATTATAGGCCTTCATTTATTATATTATATGATAATTGTATACAAATGTTAAAAAAGTGTACCTGCTTTTTATGTGAGTTTTCAAACTATTGCCAGAATTAAAAAAGTGCTTTTGGATGGCAATTTTCTTAATATTTTTTACCCAAATTTTCGTGCCTATAATTACTTTCTAACACATTAACATGGTTTAACAATTTTATACGCCCAACAATAAATGTAGTAAAAAAATGAATGTTGAAAACAGATGTAATATTACGGAGAAAGAAGATCTTAACTGTATAACTACAATTAAATCAGTATCGGACAGTTTGTAGAAAATCTTCATGAATGTAGGTCGCAATAAACCTTTTGGTTGGCTTTTATGGATTTTAAATTGTAATTGGTATTAATTTAAATTAGTATTAATCCCAGGCATTACAGTTCTATTTTTATTACGAAAATTGCATTTTAACCGTAAACTTGATAAAGAAGATAACTGTTAAAAACCCCATAGTTTGAATTATTTAACTCATTTTTACATAGTAACTCTTTTTTATGGTCATAAATTACAATTAATTTTAAATAACGTTCTTTATTTAATAGAAAAAATACATTTACAATATATTAATATTTATATTAAATGGAATATTGCACAAACTGGAATAAAATGTCTTAAAAACGTATAGTGTCTCATTTACTCATAAACTAAATTCATATATTTCTATATTTCAAAAATATTATACGTTGTTAAATAAAAAGTTACCCTAGAAAACAGCAATTTACAGGAAAGATTTTGCAAGTAATTTTTCAAAAGCAACAGTTTTATGGGGAAATGCCTGTTTGTTTGAATATTTAATAAAATGTTACTTAGAGAGGGCTCTTCATCAAGATGCTCTTTTCGTTTGTTTAGCTACTTTACACTAATACCCTCAATCTACTGAAATATGATGAATTTAACACAAATTTCCTCGTTAAAAAGATTGCGAAGGCTATCCTCTATCAATTTAACAAAATATATTCAAATTATGATTTACTATTGTTGTAAATAAGAAGAGAATTAGCCTAAGTTATTATTTGAACAATGTAGAGTAGAAGGACAATTAGTGACCTTTGGAACCTGGGTTTGGAGATAAGCCCCCTCCCCGTTGAGAGCAAGACGATGCTTCAGTTCGAGCTGAGATCCAGGTATGACAAAACGAGTTATAATCTGTTCCGGTCTAGGCTATGTTAGTTTGTTAAATCAAGTTAGTAAACTCAAGTATTTAAATATATGTTTTCCGGGGTAAAACAAGTGGCGACGAGGTGTTTTTTTGAAATCCGTTCGCGTTTTTATCAGTATTGAAACTTAAAAGTGTGTTTTTACACTTTGCCAGAAGTTGCAATTTCGTGCAGGAAAAGTGCGTAGCGTGTGTGGGAACAGTTCCAAAGTAACAGTTATCGTTCCGAAATAATAGGTTCTACAGCGTCACCAATTTCGGCAGTCACGGTTCCAAAACCTGTTCCAGACCGAGTGTAACTGTTCCAAATGTAGCAGTTACTAGTAACAGTGACCGCTTGCCCGCTTTCGTTCGTCATCCATCAGGTGATGACTCATCATTAGGAAAGTTTTTAACCTGCAAGTTGCAAGAATCTTGTCATTTTCATGTCACGGAAGGAAAGTTTGGGAATTGTGAAGATAAATGATTTTTGAGTTTAAAATCAGTTTAAAGTGTGCAGATAATTGTTTCAACAATGAGTAAACAACTGATAGGTAAAGTCAGTGAGTTTAATGAAGAACTGGAGACCTTTGAAAATTATTCTGAAAGGCTAAGCAATTTTTTCACGATTAATAAAATAAAAGATGAGGAGAAATTGTCATATTTCATATCAATCATGGGGCCAAGGCTATATACTACGCTTAAAGACCTACTTCATCCAAAGAAGGTAGGTGAGGTAGAGTTTAAGTGGGCAATGGAAGTTTTGGAGTCACATTTCCTGCCTAAGATTAACACGACTTATGAGCGATTTCTGTTCAATAAAAGGTCACAAAAGGAGGGAGAGTCAATATCAGACTATTGTATGCAGTTAAAGAAACTTGCTGCTTCTTGTAAGTTTGATAAATTTCTTGATGAGGCACTCAGAGATAGGTTTCTTTGCGGCCTAAAGTCGGCAGCTATCCAAAGTAAACTTTTGGCAGAGGGGGATTCCCTAACCTTCTCTAAGGCAATGGATATTGCGTTGGTTATTGAAAATGCAGATCGTAATGTTAGATCTCTCCACCCTGAAAGAAATGTAGGTGAAATCAATTTTGTTAAGCCTACCCCGGGCATAAATCGAAAGGGGCAGGGAGCATTTAAGCCTAGGCCTAAGGGCATGTTTCAGCAAAAATGTTACCGTTGCGGTAAAACACATGACTCCAAAAACTGTCCTTATGTTGAATTCACATGTTTCAATTGTCAGAGAAAGGGTCATCTTTCTAATATGTGTCAATCAAGTAAGCCTTCTAGGCCTAACAACAAATATGGTAAGCCTAGTAATAAATTTCACAGTAGGCCTATGGGCCGTGTAAATATACAGTGTGTAAAAAATGTCTCCCCCCCCCCTATTTATTTTTTTTATTTTTTAAAATAATGAAATATCATTTGGGGAGTGATAGTAACATAACGTGAAGTTTCTTTTGACATAGTTAAAATTTTTGAATTCCCCCCCTAAATGGGGGGTAAGGGGGGTAACTCAAAATTTTTAAATGTAAACCCCTAGCTTGTGACACCTCATTTGAAAGAGCATTAAAAAACTAGGTAAATGGTGAAAACTAGAAATTTCTATCTAATTTCTAACCGGAATTACAGCCAAAAACGCTCAAAATACGATATTTTTGGGAAACTCAAAAATGTAATTATTGCATACACCCTTTGAGTGATCCCTCATTTGAAAGATAAATAAAAATCAGGCCAATGATAAGGATTAATAATTTCTAACAGGTAATTAGATGGTTTTTTATGATTTTTACAAACAAACTAACCTTAAGTGCGAAATAACAGTAGCGATGTTGTGTTCACCAAATAAATTCACAGCAAATGTTCAAACTGAAGTCCTCCTACTTCCTGACAGTAAAATAAACGAGACGTGAACTCTTCCCTCACGTTATGGAATGTTTCCTCAGTGATTTTTCTGCAGGCTTCAACAATCCTGTGTCTCAAGTCTTCAATATTCTGTACGGGAGTTTTATAAATTGTCGATTTAATAAACCCCCATAGAAAAAAATCCAAAGGTGTTAGATCGGGGGACCGTGCTGGCCATTCTATCCGGCCACGCCTGCCAATCCACTGACCATTCAGTTGTGTATTTAGAAATGCTCGGACCTGTCGATGAAAATGAGGGGGAGCGCCATCCTGCTGGAAGTGAACAATATCTTCATCAAACTCATGTGGATGTTGTGCAATAACTTCCACTATGGCTGGAAAAACCGACTCTTGAAGCATTTGCAAATAATGTTCTCCATTGAGGTTGCCATCGATGAAAAATGGTCCTAGGATATGATTACCCAACATCCCAGCCCATACATTTAATTTTTCTGGGTACTGCGTTGAGGATTCTCGGTAAACATGGGGGTTTGCAGTATCCCAGTATCTGCAGTTATGTTTATTGACAGTTCCATTAACAAAAAAAGTGCATTCGTCTGAAAAAGCTACATTATACACGAAATGTGGATTAGCTTTGATTAGTTCTTCCATTTCTTCGCAAAATTGAAGTCGACGGTCTGGATCATCGTCGTTTAATGCATGGACAAGTTTAAATTTATAAGCGTGAAATTTATTTTTCTTTAAAATATTTCGAACTGTTTGATGGGATAAGTCACACAGTGTAGCAACTGATCGAGTCGACTGCTGAGGATCCTCTACAAATTCTGCCACAACTTCAAATTGTGTTTCTTCGTCTAAAGATGTTCGGCCTGATTTTGGAGCATTAGCTACGGATCCAGTTCGTCTGAACTTGCCAATTAGTTCCCTCAAATATTTTCGACACACTGGTCGATCAGGATGTGCTTCGTTGAATCTCCTTTCTGTCTCGTGGTAGTTTTCATTCGAGGCACCAAAAGTTAAAACCATTTCCACCTTATCGTCTTTGCTTCGAGCCATTATTAAAAATTTCTAATAAACTTTTAACAAAAAACTAACTATTGAATAAAGAAACTAAATTAAAAAACCTGACTAACTAAATAGCAACAAACTAACAATTAATTATTAACCTTAGAGAATTTTAATGAACAAAAAAGTCTTTACAGTTATCAAATAGTTACATAATTGTTATTATTAAATAGAAATTGAATTTATGCTGCAGTACTGACCTAGACCTGTCTGTAACAGCTCATTGACAGAATGAGTTGAGGAAACCCATGCCAGGGCAAACAGGGAAAACCGGCTGAGCAAAGGTCATCTAATGAAACAAACTCATGTTCACGAAAATTTCTTATTGTAATAACCTTAAATTTTTAGTTTGTACTTGCTCTGTTGTGGATAACCAATACATTTCATTTTCACTTTTTTTCAAAAGATGTTATTTTGCACTTTTGCAATAATAAAGAAATAAAAGATTTTATTAAAATAATAATTTATTAGCTGTAGAAATTTTTGGCTGTAGGAAGTAACAGTTTTTTAATTTAATAACATAAGCCTGATTTTTATTGCTCTTTCAAATGAGGGGTCACTCAAAGGGTGTATGCAATAATTACAATTTTGAGTTTCCCAAAAATATTGTAATTTTGAGCGTTTTTGGCTGTAATTCCGGTTAGAAATTAGATAGAAATTTCTAGTTTTCACCATTTACCTAGTTTTTTAATGCTCTTTCAAATGAGGTGTCACAAGCTAGGGGTTTACATTTAAAAATTTTGAGTTACCCCCCTTACCCCCCATTTAAGGGGGGAATTCAAAAATTTTAACTATGTCAAAAGAAACTTCACGTTATATTACTATCACTCCCCAAACGATATTTCATTATTTTAAAAAATAAAAAAAATAAATAGGGGGGGGGAGACATTTTTTTACACACTGTATGTGAATCTGGCAGCGAGGAAGATGAACCACCCGCTGGCCAGCCAGACTTGGATTATGAATTAGGCCTTCATACAATAGCCTATGCTAACCAGTCACAATCTAAGGTAAATAGTTTTGTGACAACTGTTATGATTGATAAGGCCCCGATTGAGATGGTTGTGGATACTGGGGCTGTAGTTACAGTTATGCCTGATAATATTTATTTTGAAAATTTTTATAAAAAGGAAACCAAACTGGAAGAGTGTCATATAAAGTTGAAAACCTACACAGGAGAGGATATAAATGTTCTTGGGAAGTTTCAGGCTAATATTAGCACCAACACAGGAGACAGCCAGCATCTGCCGATTGTTGTCATCGAGAGCGCCGGAGCGCGCCAGCCATCGCTACTGGGACAAAATTGGCTAGAAAAGCTTAAACTGGATTGGAGTTCAATGGGACCTAGTGATCAGGTTGCTGCCAGCGCAGAGACGAATGTGCATCAGCTTAACGGTAAGACCGTTCTAACTTCTGACTTAGGCCTAGTTAATGAATTGAAGAAGAAATATTCTTCAGTTTTTGAGAACACTATTGGAGAAATTAAAGATATTTCTGTGGATTTAGTTTTAAAAGAAGGGGCTAGGCCTGTTTTCTATAAAACCCGAAATGTCCCGTATGCTCTGCGCAGCGCAGTTGAAAATGAATTAGACAATTTAATGAACAATGGTGTAATTTTCCCAGTTACTCAGTCAGATTGGAGCTCTCCAATAGTAGTGGTTCCGAAAAATAATGGAGGAGTGCGCCTATGTGGCGACTTTAAATCTACTGTCAACCCCTGGTTAAGAGCCGACCACTACCCTCTCCCTAACCCTGAAGACATTTTTGCAAAAATATCAGGATCCAAGTGTTTCTCTAAGTTAGATCTGACGGCTGCTTATAGTCAACTAAAAGTTAGCCAAAGCTCACAGGAACTTCTAACCATTAATACTCATAAGGGTCTTTATCGATATGCTCGACTTCCATATGGTATTACGAGCGCTGGGGCGCTATTCCAAGCTACTATGGACAAAATTCTGTTTGGGTTAGAGGGTACAGTATGTTACCTGGACGATATTTTGATTTACAGTATAAATACACAAGACATGTGTACTAAGGTAGATGCGGTGTTGAAACGCTTGTGTCAATATGGCGTTCAAATTAACACGTCAAAGAGTGAATTTTTTCAGAAAAGTCTGAAATTTCTTGGGTATCGAATTGATGAAAAGGGAATTCATCAATCGGATGACCTTACGAAGGCTATTGCAAACGCTACGAAGCCTGAAAATGTTACGCAGCTGCGATCTTTCCTAGGCTTAGTCAATTTCTATGGCAAATTTTTACCAAACCTGTCAACTTTGCTCCATCCTTTATATAGGCTATCGAATAAGGATGTACCGTGGAATTGGTGCAAAGAATGCGAAGCTACATTTTTGCAGTGCAAGAATCTACTTGTTAAGGACAACGTTCTAATGCCTTACAACCCTGAATTGGACATTATTGTAACCTCTGACAGTTCCAGCTACGGAATTGGATGCGTGATTGCTCATAACCTACCTGACGGGGCAGAACGACCAATCGCATTCGCGTCAAGAGCCTTATCCAAGTGTGAGGTTAAGTATAGCCAAATTGAGAAGGAAGCACTGGCCATCATCTTCGCAGTGAAGAAATTCCACAACTTCTTGTATGGTAGAAAATTCACCCTTGTGACTGACCATAGGCCACTCACTTTTCTCTTAGGTCCAACAAAAGGGATACCGACTCTGGCTGCAGCACGGATACAACGATGGGCTCTAACACTTGCGGCTTACGACTACAATATTCGCTACAAAAGAGGGGAAGAGATTTCGAATGCCGATGCACTGTCGCGGCTGCCATGTGAGACATCTGAGGAGGAAGGTGAAATTTAGTTTTTTCAGCTTCATACCGACTACCAACCACTTCCAAGGAAATTGCAACGGCAACTAAATTTGACCCAGTTTTGTCAAAAGTATTGGATTTTACTTCTAACGGTTGGCCTAATTTTGTAAATGATGAAACTGTAAAACCATACGCCAATAAAAGTTCTCAGCTGTCTGTGGAAAAAGGTTGCTTATTGTGGGGAAGCAGAGTGGTGATACCACCCACCCATCGTAAAGAAATCTTGATTTTACTTCACTCAGAGCACCCGGGAGAGTCTAGGATGAAATCTTTAGCCCGTAGCTTTGTTTTCTGGCCTGGAATGGACTCGGAGATCGAGAACATGGTCAAGAGTTGTTCAGTTTGTCAACGCACTCGCAAGTCTGCTTCTCTTGCCCCACTACAACCCTGGGCGTGGCCCAAACACAACTGGCAGAGACTACATCTCGACTTTGCCTCATTTGAAGGAAAGGAGTTCCTAATCTTGGTCGATGGTCACTCCAAATGGATTGAAGTCTTTTACATGCCAACTACAACAGCTAGGCAAACCATAGAAAAACTGAGGCATGGTTTTGCAACGTTTGGCTTACCAACTACTATTGTAACTGATGGTGGTCCCCAATTTACATCCCAGGAATTTAATGATTTTTTAAGTTCTAATGGAATCCATCATGTCTTGTCTCCGCCTTATCACCCAGCCTCAAATGGACTCGCCGAGAGAGCAGTCCAGACAGTGAAACATGCTCTTCACAGGCAATTGCTGCATGATGCGAAATACAACCAATCCCGGTCGCTTCAGCATCGAATAGACTCATTTTTGTTCTCATACAGGAATACCCCACACACCATAACCAATTTGACCCCTTCAGAGGCTGTGTTTAAATTCAAACCTAGAACTCAACTTAGCTTGCTGAAACCTCATTTAGCAGACCAAATGCTTAACAAGCAAGAAAGTATTGTCAAGAGTGCCAATGCTCATCGTGGAAAGCAACGAACATTCACACTTCAAGACAAGGTTTGCGTAAAAACAGTACGTAACGAGAAGATCAATTGGCAGCCGGGCGTTATCACCAAAGTAATAAGTCCAGTAACCTATTTGGTCAAAGTCGACAACCGAAGTAGATTTGTTCATGCAGACCATCTGAGGGTAAATCTTTCGAAGGGGGAAGATGGTGACAGCGATAGTGATATCTTGGTACAATTTCCGAGAGAACTTTACCAGAGCCCGGCGGAACATCGAACATCGCCAGCCAAACAGCAAGGGTCACCAGTAAAACCAAAATCACCTCAAGGAACCCGCACATCACCTATGGCAAAACCAATAGTATCACCCAACAGCACAAATCAAGGAAGCCCAGCCACACTCCGTCGCTCTAACAGGACCATTAGAGCGCCGCGGAGATTGGAGATGTAAGAAGACGTAAGAAGATATATCTCCCCAAATTTTGTGTACATAAGTTTTAAAAAGGAATTTTTATGGTTGGGAGGAAATGTTGTAAATAAGAAGAGAATTAGCCTAAGTTATTATTTGAACAATGTAGAGTAGAAGGACAATTAGTGACCTTTGGAACCTGGGTTTGGAGATAAGCCCCCTCCCCGTTGAGAGCAAGACGATGCTTCAGTTCGAGCTGAGATCCAGGTATGACAAGACGAGTTATAATCTGTTCCGGTCTAGGCTATGTTAGTTTGTTAAATCAAGTTAGTAAACTCAAGTATTTAAATATATGTTTTCCGGGGTAAAACAACTATATTTTTGGTTTATTTTTGTACAAGCTATTTATTTTATTTATTTTTATTTTATTTCATTCCAACGGCAAAACCATTATACATTTCAATACAAGAAAGATGGCTAGGTACTATTTATATACTAAAAAAATAATGGATACTGAGTGCTAACAAATACATAACATAACAAGAAAATAAATAGTAGTAATAACAAACGATGCAACAACAACAACAACAACAACAACACTGTGGCTAATTAATAAACTATTGACATACCACAAAGAAGAATTTCTAGAAAGCTATCAGGCACACATGGAAGTTCCTTACTAGATAGTATAAATAAATATAACAAACAATATAAATAAATATAACAAACAATATAAATAAATATAACAAACAATATAAATAAATATAACAAACAATATAAATAAATATAACAAACAATATAAATAAATATAACAAATAACAAATAACAACAAATGACATTAACAACAACAGCAACAATAAGACTTTTCATATATGTTCAATGGTGTGACGGGCTTCGAGAACTCTTCTACGAACAGACGAAGTATTCTCGTAGAAAAAGTCGACTGTGTGGCAGAATCGGTTCCCAAGCCTCATCATTCTTGCAAGTGGGCTGTGAAAGTCGTAACCACGAGCATGATGCCTCCTGCCGAACAGATCCAGAGATCGGGTCACTAATGGAGTGCGGAAGTCCACCTGAGTGAGAAGCATTGGGCAGTCCAACAGGCCATTGATCAGCTTGGCGAGAAATACTACATCTGCCACTTCACGTCTGACTTGAAGATCATGGAGATGGAGGTCAGCCTGGAGATCAGCAAGTGGAACCTCCGTCCAACGAAGCCCCTGTCGTACTCCCACCAACCTTAGGAATTTCCTCTGCACAGCATCAAGCTCGTCAGTCAAACCAACTTGATAAGGGGACCAAACTGGGCTGGCATACTCTAGGAGTTGGCGTACAAAGGAAGAATCATTATGGTTCTTCTTTTCCATCATTGTCTGAGTGAATCTGTAACATTTGTGTCGTCAGTTAATGTTATTCGATGTAGGCCTAGTGAAAACAAATATAACGGTTATATTGTTACACGTAAGTATATGTTTGATATATATTCCCCCATTCCCATTATATAACATATAACTTTCACGGTATTTTTTAATACAAGCAAAGGACCCAATATTATTTTAACTCTTTTGAAAATTAAATTTTATTCATACAACTAACTACTAACCGATATAACTGTCGGATTGATTATGTTTTAAACACAATAGTTATTACATTTATCATGATATTTAGTTCTACATGTTTAAAATTTGCTCCATCATTTCAGGTGCTTGTTTATGTGTCATAAATTCTATATACCCCAGGCTGTGCAGGATATTAACTGATGTAACTACAACACGTAATATCAACATGGTGCAGTATTTTACATTAAGTATGCTCTTGTAAGTATGAATACAGATTTGCTTCCCTACGTTGAAATTTCATACCTCTAAACAGTACGAAAAATAGCTCATTGCTGCTCTAGAGCGGGAATGCATCATTCACGCTCGCTCAATCAACTGATTTACCAGTTGTCGGTTCTAGACTAACCGCAGCTGCAGATCTGATAGCAGATTTTTAATACGGATACAATGAGAGCTTTCTATTGAATGAGGGAACACCAATACCACAACGATATGGAAGGGCCTGCAACGGTGTTCGTGGTATAATGGATAGAGCACCAGACTGATGTGCAGAAGATAACGAGATCGAATCCCACCGGTGAAATTGACTTTTTGTCAAAGATTTTGCTTGGAATGCGATTACTTCTTATCTGTACATCTTTTGTTAGAATTTAAGACATTTAATTTTATTTTATGAACAGAACTATTTTTCGATTAGTGAACCTTCATTAGATTTTTCCTTTATCAGCAAGTTTGGTTTGTTTTTTATACTCTATTTGGATATACACAATTATATATCTGTATTTTATTTTCCCAAAATATTATGTCTTGTACTTTTATATGGATCAATAATGTTATTTCAATCCTGTGTATCTGGAGCTGTTAAACGTCCCTTAGGAATAGCTAGTTGTAAAACAGTAGAACGGGATTGCATTCAATTACGACAAATTTTACGACAGCTATTCCTATTCCTCATGCTCTTTGTGTCAGTTTTAATACTGAATCCGATTAATGTATTGTAATTTTATAAATCCAATTATATTACTTTATATGGAATTTCCGTATAATTTTATTTATTACTTTTCTAAAACATTTTTGGAATATTGGTGTTCACGACGCCTTGATACCTTACCTCTGCAGAAGAACGGTGACATTACTTAGTACTTTAAAGTTTGTAGAAAAAGTAAAATGTCAGGAGCTACAATTGTGGTCTGCTTCAAGTGTAAGTCCTTTATTGTATTAGAAATAAATTGCATAGGTTTAGCCTTCATTGCATGGCTCATTGACAACAATAATCCTAGTCAATGAGTTATATCTAATAAGCATACAGCCAATATAACATACCTGAAGATGCAAGGTTTCCCTTTGTATTATTAGTGTAGTGTCAAACTCCTTTGATCAAGTGTAATCAATGTCGAAGGTATGATCACAAACATATCAACCATTTGCATATGCTTTACGGGCATATTACATTTGGTTCTTTACAAATTAGCTCACAGAGTTACATGTGAAATACATGTTGTTTATAAATATTGAAAGATTGTAAGCATTTTTTATGTAAAAAGTTATAGAATACTTATCAAATATATGAAAAACTGTGTTGATTACATAAAAGGAAAACTAGTATTAAATCGCTTAAAGTGTTTGCCTGGCAAAAAAAAGGTTGCCAGTTTTAACCTAAAAAATGTTAGTAGCTTCTTCGTAGTACGAAACAGGACCCAACTGTGTTTGATCACTGGACTTTTAAAAAATTACCTTGGCTGATAATATGGCTGGTATTAGTTAGATAGCAAACAAATCATATCACCTCATTTAACACCCATTCTTCACTCATATTCTATTTAAAATACGCAACAAGGCGTCCTCAGATCTATTGGAATTATACATTTTCACTAGAAAATATAATGAAATGAGTCGGATGAATGGAAATAAATTCAATATATAAATATAAAACAAGCTGGAAAACGAATTAGTGCATTATGTATCCAAAAGAAAACTCTACCCGATGAAAAATAACCTAACATACCTTAGTTTCTAATAAATCGAAGAGCAGAATTTAGGTTATGACAATAAAGTATTAATATGTACCCGGTAGTGTCCGATATTGCTTTTTTGTCTGTTTAAGCATACAGTAAAACGTATCAATAGAACATAAGCTAATGTAACAGATTAGGACTTTCCATTTATTTGGTTTATGATCACATATTTCGTTTAATTTCATTTATGATTTAAAACTAGATATAATGTTTGTTTAATTTCATTTATGATTTAAAACTAGATATAATGTTTTGTACATGAATAAGTTCATAATGAAAAATTTCAATTTCTAAACTAGATTAATTATTGATATAATTAACATTGCAGTTACATGAAGGGTGTCCAGAAACTCTCTGAAACATTGCACAAAAGAGATTCTCCTTTGGTCGAGAAAAAAATTTAACAATATAAATATGGTTTCAGGTTGCTACTTTTCTATCTGTTGGTTTGCATTTTTTTTCAAAATATTTTATAACTCAAAATTTAATTAAGAATTATTTTGATGAAGATTTTATATTTTTGTTAATAATCTATTTTTATTTTATTTCCATTATCAATATAATTATATAGGGAAAAACCTTTAGCAGGTCTGAATAAATTGAACTCTACGTCATTATTTGTGTGTTTAATGGGGCAGCAATGCGGTTTGGCTGTCTGCCATGATTGTGACTTCGGGGTCTAAACAGGGGATTTTGGGGCGTTTGGTCATAAATTATGTATAAAATGTATGACTACTGGTGTCTACCTCTTACTCTATATCTTGAGGAAAGAAATACGAGCTTAACTCTTGTAAAGATTTATTTAGATAATACACTAGTAGACGCCTCTAGATTTTTGTATTGCCATTGCCACCAGGACAATTATTTTCTTTCAACAAGCTTAACATAAAAATTTTTGCTGTAAAAGTGGTTTTATTGTATGAGCTATTAATTAACATCTGTGTCTAAGTAACAAGTAGGTGTTTGTCACTAACAAGGCTACAATATTGCGCCACTCATACTACATTAATCTCCATTCATACATGTCTTCAAATACATTCATTTATGGTCACCATTTTAGAATAAAGTATTACCTTTAAAATAATTTCAATGAACATATTTCCCAAAACATAACTCCAATGTAGTCCTTAGACGTAATGATAACTCTGGTACCATTAGGATATGTGAGCTACTTTTCACACTTACCACAAAAACGGTCTTACTACCTATATTATTTTATTGAAATAGACTGGAAAGTACTCGTGTCTCTTATCAAACTGGGTGAGGTAGTCGACCTGACTATACTGATCTTACTTGCAATCGGATGTAAGATAAAAGCCTGTTGGGTCGCTAATAGGTCATTTCGTCATGACATCCCTTTTGAGTTTTAAGAGAATAAATATGTGGTAACAATCTATTTTTTGTACGAGTATCTTTGCATATCTCAAACCTCCATCGAAAACAAAGCTGCCTCCTATTTGTAAGAAGGGAGATAGAAATAACCCTGGTGATCGCCATTGCCATTAGTCGTTATACTTGGTGGCCAGATGTGACATACAAGGCACACACTTCTTTAGGGAGTGGTACAAAGTTCAGCTACATAGGTAAAGATAAATTAGAGGTGAAATCAGGAAGTCGCGTTGGCGAAAGACATAAAATAGCCTACCACCGACATTGAACGTAAAAGTGGAAGACGGATTCAATAATATTTCACCTAAAGGAATTCATAAAACTGTAAATAAACTTATCATGATACTTTTTTGAGTAATAAATATGTTAAGACCGTGATGAAATAGCTGGAGTAACCTAAAGAAACGAGCTTTCAAAGGAATTTAAAGTACGCATCAAAGCGAGGCCCTTTTAAAATATTCTAAATTACTTGAGTAGTAACTTTTACTGTCTTTATTTTATCTTAGACAAGAATTGTATTTTAGAGGCAATACATTGTTAAGTTACCATTTACATCCTTCTAATACGGTTCTGGAGATTTAAAATGTGATTCATAGGTTATATATTGCAGCCAGATATTATTTAATTTTCTAGTATTGCATTTTAAAAAAGTATTTCGTGTTAATAAAACACGTACAAACGTAATTTCTATATAATAAAGTGTGGCAGACAGGAAGAGGGAGGTAATAAAGTGTGTTGTGTCTAATGCATGACATTTGGGTCTTGGTTTATACCCCCCTAGGGAGCTGTGGTTTATGGTGGACTATTAATACCTACGCTCTCCCTCTCTTAGGTTAGAAAAATTATACACCTTAAAACAATGTGATGGATTGTGTTTTGAAACATTTTCCTGCATGGAAGAAAGTAATGTCTAGTTGGTACGGAGGTATTTAGTACCTGAAGAAATTTACATTTTCATTTTTATCTCGTCAGATGTGAACAACCAATATGATCACATATTATATGCATACACACAAAAATTTATCAACGGACACACATACACATACATGTAGACTACATATTTAGTGTTCAAATTTATACTTATGAGGACATATAAAAAAAATCTAACATTAAAAACCCAGCAGCCTTTAACATATGTATCTCTCAAAGTACAACATTGATAAATACTCAGAGACATTTTTTTGTCTATATGTACAATTTAGAAATGTAAACTGAATGTCAATTTGTTTTAATGCACAGGGCGTCGATGGATTAATGAAGCTTATGCCAAAAGATGCATATTCAATTAACTCATGACCTAAATTTCAAGCTAAATGAGTATAAACCGAAAACTGTTATCCACAATAAAGCGTTATTAGCAGTTTTTCATGTTTTCATATGCACTTACCTATCGATTACAAAATTTATGTTAACAAACATATTTATGGAGTTAAGAATTATTGTATTAATTAATTAATTTCGAACTTATTTATACCTAGTTATAGTAGTTACGTTTAGTAAGCTATAGTTAGTCTAGTTATAGTACATGGTCGACCAGTGCAATTTCTTGAAATTATTATGTCTGTAGTTGTGGTTTTACGGAATAAGTTAAATGAATGTTTGTTGTTTTGGATGCAAATTGTAGGCCTAGGATATTTCTTTATTTCCTAATAGTAATATTAGGATTTCTTCGGTGAATTTAATTTTGTTAAGAAATTTTCAGATTCGTTATAATGTCCTTTAAATAAGCATAAAATATCATCTACATATCTGTACCAATATACAATTTTGTTTTTTAATGGATTTGTTTCATTTATATTTTTGGATTGTTCCATTTCTGTCATAAATATTTCTGATGAGAGTTCTGAAGTACTGAAGTACGGAAGTACTTTTAACAATTTATCTATATTGAAAAGAAACCTAATATCCCACAACAAGCTGAAAATCAAATAAATGACATTATCAAACTTACAGAGGTAACAGTTCAGCAACATTACTTTAAATATAATTCGTATTTCTATCTTCAACAAGATGGTCTACCAAAGGGATCTCCTCATTCAGGACTCTTATCAGAAATATTTATGACAGAAATGGAACAATCCAAAACAAAGTGATACGAATTTAGTCATATATTTTCACGATTTGAACCGTACTCACCCCAGAAAACCTTTTTGCAATTCGCTTTAAATGAGATAATGACATAAATCCATAGTATACAATAGTAAATGGTATAATTAAAGTGACTGTTGCCATCAGGTCGGTAAAGTAGGTCAAACTGCAACAGTCAATGTTTGAATATATCACTTGGTCTAGCAGGAACACGAAGATTGATTAATATACGCCAATTCAGACTACCCTGCTGACATTGATAGGGCGATTGATAGGGTGTTCCTTTAATCAATATCTTGCTTATATTAGTGTATATGAACTCCTAATAAATTATACCTCCTCTCTTCTTCTTTCTGGGAAAGACTAGTTATTAATTATTGTTGTTTGTTAATCTTTTTTTCTGTTGTTGTTATGTTTGAGTAATTATTGTTGTTTGTTAATCTTTTTTTTTTTTGTTGTTGTTATGCCTTGGATATTTTAAACTTGTTATATCTTTGAAAACTTATATTTATTATCAAATTTTGTTTACCGGTACCTATTTTGTTGTATTCTACCATCTATGTTTTTCTTTGTAAATTGGCTGCTGCCGTTGGAAATAAATAAATAAATAAATATACGAACTCTTGATAAAAAGGAGAGGATAACACTTGCTTGCAGTATACAACGTTTCACTTATCTGATAAACTACACAGTATAAAAGGTATTTTTTTTTAAGTTTACATATAATAGCAATTATTGGTGAACTACTTATGACTTTTCAAGCGTCCAGAAAGGCTTCTGCGTTATAGTGCTACCAAAAATGAAATCATTCCCAAATCTTAAATGCAGGTATGTGGACGTATCTACATGCTTGAATTGTATTAGACTAGACTTTATACAACACCAAAACACAGAGTGTAAACATTTTAAGGATATATATTGAATAAATCATGTTATTGCTTCGTCAAAGACATAGAATAAAATTAGCTAATTCATCTGCAAGTATGATCCATTTATGACCAAAACATTAGGGACAGCTGGATACGGCTTAACATCTAAAATTACGTAACAAACTTTGTAGTTACTGTGTTTTAATTTACAGTTTTACATCCATTTATTAAAACAACTCTATGACTAATTGTATCGTGTTAAAATCAGATAGACTAGTTGCAACGTGATTAGATATTAGAGGAGACAGGTGATTCTGTACAGGTAATAGGTATGCCAGGATGGCCAATGTCCTTGGTAATGTACATCTCAGGTAGCGATGACAGGAGGAAACAGAGGTGACATAGAGCTAAATCACCAAGGTACGTGCCTGGCTTGATTCAGTTATGTAGGTTTATAAATTAAACGTGTTTAGTAAAATTTAATTTGTTTATAAATTATTTGTCTTGTGTCATATAATAAAGCGTTTATGTAGTGTTTTGAAATAATCTATATTTTAATGTTTAACTATTATTTTAGTTTTTAATAACTATTAATGTGATACTTGATCCCTAGGAAACTCTAGTATCCATACTTTATATTGAGTAAATATAAAACGACTACTATATTTTTTGGAACCCAAATATATATTTTTTTTATCAAAATAAACAATATATTTTGTTTAGTTTCCGTAGCTTGAATATGATTAAATTCTTGAGGTATAAATTGTCTTGTAAAATTACAAAATGGTGGCTAGACATTTTTGACATATGTTAAGAGGTTATTTTTTTCAAATTGGTGAGTACATAATATTGGCCCACGAAGTTGTGACATTATTCTATGACCACCCTGTATACTACTAGTTCATATGTTATACGTAGACGTAAAATTATACAAACTAAATACTTAACCTAGAAAAGTACATGTTTATCTTTTTTATTTTTTTACACACAATACCTTTTTGCGAACAAAATCTTATTCCTGTGAAATTCAAATTTGCAATACCAAGATCCGAGGCAATATGTGTTTACAGCAACACAAGATATCAGGTTGTCTCGGTATCTCTTTGGTCTGTAATCAAATACGTGATCTGGTTTTATAGTATTTTTATCTGTTGAACAGCAAGCTGGAATGCAATTAGGTATATGTATATTTCTTTGCAAAAACATTTGTATCAGCGGTTCAATTAATTTCTAACGTCTCTTAAGTGCAAATAAAAAAAAAATCTAAATGCATGTCTTACTTCTATTTGT
This sequence comes from Macrosteles quadrilineatus, assembly GCF_028750875.1. Taxonomy (NCBI): domain Eukaryota; kingdom Metazoa; phylum Arthropoda; class Insecta; order Hemiptera; family Cicadellidae; genus Macrosteles; species Macrosteles quadrilineatus. The sequence continues at coordinate 18,145,341 of NW_026542599.1, forward strand.
GTTTACCTTGGAATCGTTATGTGAGCTTAAGTTGGAGCTACTGTAAAACCAGTTTTTTTTTCAATAACTAAATTCAAGCTCTATCATCGATAATTTTATAATTATGAAATAATAAGATAACGGAAAGTAAATAAAAGATACGTCAATTAAAGTCGGGACCACATAAGTTTGCAGTTGAGGGAGGAGCCTATTTACCATATGATTTTGAATGGACCAATGAGAACGGTGCGGTGTTGCCAAATCTAATAATACCAGCTGATTTGAAAATATTGCTTTGTATATTTTAATTAGTGTTGTCATTGCAACGTCGCACTAGCCTTGTCTTGTGATTGGCTGCCACCAACTGCAAACTTATGTGGTTCCGACTATAAAACATTATTTACGCTTATACTGTTAACTCATATGATGGTAAATATGAAAGACAGTAAGTGGTGATCGATTGCGATTGGATACTCTAACCATCATCAGACCCAATAGGCGAATGGCAAGAATCTTGAATGGCTACTTCCTATTGGCTATGTATTTTCAAAGGGTTAAGCTAAATAAGAAATTAGCATTTACCATGTTAAATTTAATAGAAATGTTTTCATACAATTCATCTCAAAGAAGATTTAAACTAAGTAAAAGCTATTATATCATAATTTTATTTCTGAAAAGCGAACCAGCTGGTTCATGCTGTGAAACTGTCATTGCTAAATAAATCTCGCTCACCAGAGCCTTCCGTTACCTACAGGTCTTTATTCTCTGGTTATGTTGTTTCCAGTCTGCACTGACTCTTTAAAAGTCAAAGATATAAATTATACTTACTAAATATATAAGTAAATCAATAAGAATAACTAAGTAAGATGTCTATACTAATATCAGTTGATACAAATAGTTGTGCATTTTTTAAAGTTTGTTTTAGCCGTAAAACATGTTTCATAAATAGGGATGGTTTTTAATAAAACCAGTAAAACGGATAAGGTACAATATATTTAGTGTTTTTGTTGCTAATCCATGTAGTTATAAAAAATGCACACAATCAGGATAGTGAGTTAAAAAAGTCCCATTTCATTTTTTATGATGATAACTTCAAATTCATAAGTTATAACTAAGAATAAACATGTTTTTTGCTAATGAAAATTATATTTTACGAAACATGAATTGTGTACTAAAAGTGTAATCCTGGCACGTACAAGAGACAGTAATATCAATCAGTGTGACAAAGACTGATGACTGTGTACGTACAACTCATTACAACACTGACCCTCATACATTCTTGTCACATTTTCAAAAAACTGCGACTTAATCTCAATTTGAAAACTTTTACAAGTACAGTATGTTTGAAACTAATCCAAAAAATCATTTGGACCAAACATTGATTTATTTACAAGGAAATACAAATGTCAACAAGTAGTAACTATGTATGTGCATTTACAAACATAATTTTTAAAAAGTGTACATCATTTTAACCTCCTTTTGTATCATCGCTTTTCTTATATTATAACAGATTAATAAATTTTGAAATTATGCTCTGTAAAAGTAATATTCTTTAAAATAATAACAGCTTTGTTTTAAAGTACATCGATAGCCTACATTACAGAATTAAAAAATTAAATACAACACAATGATATGCGAGTTTTTTTTTATTCTTATTTTAGAAAATTACCCTACAGAAGTATTTTAGATTTTCAGTCATTAAATAAGATCAACAATATTAAAATAAGTAAAGCCAATACATATTGAATAGATAACTAAAAGTTAAATAACAATATTGGATAGCTCATTTAACAGTTTAAAGAATTCAATTTTTGTTGTTTATTAATGCATAAACTGTTTTTAGAAATTTTAATTTGAAATTGCAATTTTGAAATTTTTTGGTTTTATTTTTAATTTGCATACTACTACATACAAGCAAACATAGATCGTATTAGATTACAGGATAATCATGCAAAATGTTTATTCCATAATTTTGTTATTGCTCATTAGTAGATTTAAATGGGCCTTAGCGTAATTTAAGGTTTTTTTTACAATAGCAACAAAATACATATTACTTTTCTTACCTCATTAGTAAGACCTTTCAACATTACACTTTGTACTTTAATAATTTAATTGTCTCTAGCGAAATTCTTCGTAAAATGGTAATGGTGTCATAAATAGATTTCCAATAAAAAATGTATTTAAAAAGATTGAGTTTGCACGTTTTTCCATAACGAAAAAATTGAGACACCTAGGAAAACAGTGCTATTACTTTTAAGAGCAAAGTTTCAAAATTCTTATCTTCTCCCCACATTATCTCAGAAAAATAAGTGGAGTTGGGATTAGTTAAGTTGTTAATGGAAAAACTTAAGGTTTGAAAAACGGCTGGAAAGAACCCTTCGGAATAATATTCGAAATATTATTAGAAATATTTGTTTTAATTCAACACTTAACGTTATCTAGCCTTCTTTTCTTAACCGTAAAAAGGTATTAATTGAAACAAATAATACTCTAAGAAGGCTACAGAAAAGTAATATGTCAAACACACTATTTTTTCAATAATTAAGTTTGTACGTTTGTTATGCCAATAATATCCTACACATTTTTGAAATGCAAATACAAAAATGGTAATTAATCAAATGTTACTGATTTTAAACTGGTTAATGCAATCTAAGATTTACTGGTCCAACATTTATAACGTAATTGGAGTATAAGTTGGTGATTACATTAAGATTTTTGTAGCGTTTGCAATCCAAAAAATCTAAAATTATTTATTTCTTTGTATTTGTTTGGTTTAAGTTTCTTTTCGTATGTTACCAGTGAAATCAACGGTTAATTTTACTTAATAAACCAACTTTTGAAGACTTGATGAAATATTAATACTCTTTAAAAGTACATGTGACCATATTATGTAACCACATTTCGTATGCAAGCAACTGGGTCGTTTATCAACCGTTGTCATTGTACCAAGACATATGCTCTTGCTCTGCTACATACAATTGAGCTTATTTTAAACTTGAGTAACTTAAATAAGCTGTAGCAATCGAAGTTATCATAACATTATAGAAATGTTTGCAAGTATAATTTAATTAAAAAAAACTACGAGAATGTATTTTTCAAGTAAATTATGTAAAAGTTTTATATAGTTTATTCGTACATTAATCTAGTTTACGTAATACTGTGTAAGTTTTTAAGAAATACTGTTGGTCAACCTGTTTTGGATAAATAAATCACCTGCACTAACTTGTTAAGGAAAGTGTGTAGAGTACCTACCTTTGACTTTTGATACAACTAGACATTACATTTCCGTGTTTAATTTGTTGCAGGAATTTAAATGAAAATCGTTGTAGTTGATGTTATCTGACATACTGTGCTGAACAAGTAGCTAATTTCTGAAAAATAAACAAAATATTTTACCAAGACAAACTAATGGAATTACTGATTGTGAGCTATAGCAACTGTAATGACCCATTAACTTTGTCAGCAACAAATAACAAGGTAGAACCTTTGACTTTTAATGCACCGACTCAGTATTCAATAGTCGATGGTAGAACATAGATTTTTTGACACCAGTGCATTCTATGACTGGCTCAAACAACTAAGTAAAAAAAAACATTGGCGACAGCTGGTCAGTTTAGATAGGATGTATACTTCAGTTTTCAATTAATTGTCAGTGGTACAATCCTCTATGTGCTCAGTTTATATAACCATTAGGGTTAAAAATAGTACAGTTTTTTTAGAGTCAGCTGTAATCGTAAATAGATACTTTCTATACGGAATAATGTCATTGTAATTATTATGTAGCAAAATCGCTGATTGGTTTGGTTTTATAAAAGAAAACATAAAACCAAAGTGATCGAGTAATATATAACTCAGTAGGAAAGCAACGGCTATAAAGTGTAGTGTATGTAATTCATGAGTATCTTACTTTGGTTTATGACTTTCAAGGCAAAGTTTTCCTTAAGGATCAAGTTTTATGATGCTACTTAGCTGAGTGAAAAGTATAATAATCAACATAACATAAGTTCACTAAGCGTTAAGTGATATGTTCCTTTCTACAAAATTGACTATGCACAGCTAAAATGTATATCTTTACCGGTAGTTTTTTGAAAATGATATATTTTTATAAAAGGATGATTAATAAATAAATTCAAATTCAACTTTGTTTTGTTTAGTTCAAATTACTTGAATATTCTTATTAAATCTAATTAGTATTAATTTAGGTAATACGCTGAAGTGCATAGGACTGCTGTAACGTGTGCTGTATTTTGAATATCATTTAGTGCAAATTCTACAATGTCTTAAGAAAAATAACCAGACTTCTTCGTATTGGAAGTATTTTTTTTTAATATTTTTGGAATAACAATTAAACTATAGATGACAGTTAGTTATGTTTTCCCCTAACTCGTATACTTAAACGTGTTAGATGCCTAATTTACACGCAATTATAAACAATAATTTTTTTTGAACATTTTATGTTACTTAAAGAAAGTAAACCGTTTGTAGAAATCCATTTCACCAACAAAAAATTAGTTTGTATAATCTAAAAGAATAGTTTGCCCTTCACTGTAGATGATTTTGAGCTTTGTTTTATATTAATGTAAATTTAGGCTTTTTATATAAAACAATTATGTATGGGTAACTAAAAATTATACATTATTTTACAAAATCAGTTTTTAATTATATATTTTGAACTAAAGGCATGTGGGCAAATCACCTTCGTACGACCAGATTGAAAGTCGTTTCCGTATTTTTACGTTGGACAACACTCCTTCCCCGGAAATTAAACAAAGCTGCTGGAGCGTGGTTTTAAGAAACCTTTAAACGGTTGAAACATCTCTCTTATACAGAAAAAGGACATAAAAAAAAATCTATCAAATATTATTATTATATGCGTTCAAATAGTTCGCTTGACATTTCTATACCATTGATAGTCCATCATAAATTTCTTATTATACTGATTTTGTTATGGTTTATAATTTTGATCAGTGTTTTTCATTTAAAATATTCTTTTGGATAGGAGGGATCTCCTAATGTCCTTTAAACGATGCATTAGATCATATATATATATAAGAACAGTAGCAGTAGAATGTACTTAAGCCGGCCAGTTGACTATGAATAGTGTAAAATACAAATAGATATAGATAACCATGTCATTTATTTACTGACAGTTGTTTCCCTATCTTGATATCCTTTTTCTATCCCTTTGTTGAATTGTAAAAAAGTTCTTGCTTTTAATATTTGTTGTATGCATTAGCCAAATCTCGAGGACTGCAACTTCTAAGGTAAGATTTAGAAACGTTAAAACAAATTCTTTTGAAAAGAAACAAAATTGAAAGATGCAAATATTAAACAAATTTCACAAATAACTTAATAAACCTCCTTTGTAGTTTTTGTTTAAAAAAAATACAATTGACTAAAACAGTTTTTTTATGTAGTTCAAACTGTGAAAGTTAGCTTGAAGACTGTGAGTAAGTAAGAAATACTTCAAAAGGCCAGTATAAGTAGGACTTTGAATTGCAAATTCTGCGCAAATGAGCTAGGGGGTGTCCTTTTGACGTCATTAGCATTTCTCTTACTTCTTTGTACATTTCGCTTTGTTTAACGTTCGCTATAAATCATCTGTCCATTTATATTCATAATTTTACAAGCGAAAGCAACTTATCATCAACCTAATGTTGTAACACATGTTAATGTTTTGTTATCTATGTTTTGAATGTTAAAAATTATCTAGAATACTATGTTGCATCAACAGTATTAATTTATGTATGTTACTAATAATATACAAACTCTGGATTGGATTTATACCCTTCCTGTGACACCAGAGCTTCTAAGAAGGAGTATAAAATAAACAGCACACCGTGGTATCATAGTAATTTTCTTTTATAGATGGCTAAAATATAAGTTTTTCTCATGATTAATTCGAAATCAAAGACTAATCGAAATTAAAACATGTTATGAAAAAAAATTGATAAAGACCTTTTGCTATACAGCATTGTTACATCAATGCGATTACAGTAGTAATAGAAACCTACGTTTATTACACGATGAAGAACTTGGCAACTTTTCTAGGGTTAATTAAAAGAAAAGAAAGTTACAATGGCTTAAGTTTCAATGAAAAACTTGTCTTTTAAGTTGGTAAAGTTTCAAGGTACAATACAAGTTATAACAATCGTCTAGTATTTTTATTTTGCTTGTATTTAGGGAAATAACTATTTCAGTTCAACCAGTCCGTTTTTGGCACGTATTAAAAATATACTCATGTAACCGTATGATGAATAACAAACTTAAACAAGTGCTACCAACCATATATTTTACTGGAGTTCAATATTGAAGTAGCTAAAATGAATAATTAGTTTTATCTTAAAAAAGATAGTACGGTATTTATTTTCGAATTCTGAAAATTACATTTTTTAATAATTTATAGTTTAAACCTAAACAAATCAATTAGTCATCTTAAATCAAATACGTTATGTTTTAACGTAATTATTCTTGGACACGGGAGATTTCGAAAGCGTAGCAGCATATCCATTAACCTTACAAACTTTTTTAGTTAATGGGATCTAAATGAATACAAACTGCTTTTAATGTGAAATCTTCTAAGTTCCGTGTTTAACATATATTTTAACAACTACTTAAAAACAATTAAGGCCTTTTATGTTATTAAACAATTAAATAACAAATGTAGCTGTCAGACTTTATAAGCTGTAGGCAACCAAACGGACTCAATACATTCGACACAAGAGTATTATGTGTTTTGCAAGTTGGACTGAACAAGTAAAGGCCTTCTTACAAAACGAATTGTTAAAAATAGTGCAATAAATAACTCTTTCTTCTACCATAAAATAGCTAATGAAATCGCTGGGTTTATGGCGTACTATGTGTTGATACATTTTATGACCAATGCTTACCCGTTAGGATTCAATTTACTATGGTTGTAAAACAGCTGTAAAATGTAAAGCATTGATCCTGAACTTAGTGTTACACCTAGCGTTACAAATATATATATATATATATATATATATATATATATATATATATATGATGCCAACCACGCACGAAGGACGGATACTCTACTAGTAATATATACATACATATATATATATATATATATGTATATATTACTAGTAGAGTATCCGTCCTTCGTGCGTGGTTGGCATAAAAGTATAAAATGCTTATTGCAGTTATGATATCTCAAATTATTTATTAAATTTAAAATATAAACATAACTGAAAACAATATATTTTTGACAGTTCTCATTGTGTATCACAGCTTTTTGTTGCTTTCAAATAAACTGTTAACATAAAAAATCATTAATAGTGCTGCATTCTGTTGGGAAATCTTATAACATTTCAATGCTATTGCATATAATATAACCAACTTATTGAGCTGAAACAGCTGGCTAAATTATTGCGGTGCAAAATGGGGTTTTCTATTCTAGATCTTCATAACAAAATTGTTCTTTTTCCAAACCACTTCGTATGACTTAGTATAAAAATGGGATGGGAAAAATGGGATGAATTTTAATAAACTTGTATTTGTTATTTCCTACTAAGCTATTGACTTTTTCCTAAAAATACATTTTGTTACTTTTTCTGTAGCAGAAAACCTAAGCACTCATTAAACAGTAATTTATTTAAAAAGTTAATAAATTTGATATTTCTTAGAGAAAATATTTGCCTGAGTCTGTATGTTTGCTGTGATCAGTTTTTTATACCATGTGTTTATTTTACAGACAGGTATATTATTTAAAATTAAAAATATTATATAAATTATAAATTAGTTCTATAAGCTATTTCACAATTGTTATATACAAAATAAAATCTTATGTTATAATCATTGGTGGAAATTGATTGTTTATGCATCAAATCTAGCTGTTTTAAAAGTGGAAGCTAAGAGAAAATAAAACTATCCAGTTCATTCAAATATAAATTCCGTTTTCTCAGTATGATTTTTCTTTACCAGGGTTTATAGCAATGACACTATTGTATAGAAACAATTTGTAAACAACTCTCAAATAAAACATAAACCGGATATCCTGTTGACAACCGGATGTGCCTACCATTACAATGACTGACACTGTATCTTGTCACTGGGCTTGGGTGTAAACCATCACCGGATATATGCGCTGTGTATTTTACAATACCGGGAAAATATATGCGGTTGATGGTACGAAGTACGTGTAAAGCTTAAAGCCTTGTTAGTGCGTTTGGGTGTGCTATGACACAATTTGAACCACGGAAATCCCTTTCGTTAAATATTTTATTTCCTTTTAATATAAAAGTTTCTTTGGGCGTGTTTTTATTATTTAAATGTTTTGCATAAAGTATAAAATACATTTATGACTCTAACCACAAATCATCATGTAGTATTCCCATTAAACATATTATACGGGGCCAGTGGCAATGGGTGGTTTAATAGTTCAAGGAGGACGAAATTGTAGTTACTCCCCGGGCGACCCTCTACGAAGACATTGACAAGTGAAAGCCTTCCTTCTGGGAGCTCATCTGACGCTTGGCTAACCAATTACTGCATTTTGAAGTCAAAGAACAAAATTTACAACACAAAACTACATAGGAATATCGAAAAACTTTACGAACAATAAAACAACGGTCTCAGCAGTTTGACAATGGCATGCCTTATGACAAACATGTGACAGAACAGTGGACATGAACTGGTGGAGGTGGCAGGTCTGCTGTGAGACACAAAACTAAACCAAATTTCTTAACGAAGTACTATAAAATAACAGATACGTGACATCACGTGAAGCGTGTGGACAAATCACAGCTCAACATACTGTTCCTATAACCCGATTTCGCTGGTTTGCGATTTTATTCAAGTATCCAACAGGTGCGTGGCAAACATCTTTAATATTGGACCGAAATTACCAGAATTATTTTGTTTACGAAGATATAGATTGCATTAGACATTAAAATTGCTTTAGAGCAATTTTAATGAGCAGTGAGTTTGAATTTAGGGGACATACAAACCCCCCCCCTAGCTATTAGGGGTGCAGAAAAACCTAGAGATGTAATTTTAGTTTTTGTATGTCCCCTAAATTCACACTCACTGCTCATTAAATGTCTAATGCAATCTAAATATCTTCGTAAACACAATAATATAGTTATAGGGAGTTATAGTTATAGGGGAATTCACTAAAGAACCTAAATCATATCGGTGAAATATAGTGTCACAAAAACAATTTTATTGAATTCTCTTATTAAAAGTATGTTTACAATCGCACCAGTGGTTACCTATCCGTAGTCTATACAATTGGTAACCGGTTCGATCCTGAGAAATGTGCGTAGCTTTTTGATGGCTGAAACAGAATCAAGTTGCCCCTGATAAATGGTCTTTAAATAAGTGATCCTGACTATCGAAAAAGGCGATCTTAGTCAGTATCAAAGCTACACAAATCATCACACTTCATTCGCTACAAACTGTACAACTTGGTAGCCACAAGTTGTAAATAGTTTAACAAATGTTACTACCTTAGAAGTTGTGTATTTTATTTTTAAGTTTATTATGACATGGCGAACGCTAATTGTATTCGTTAATTTGGTTAAATAAATTATTTGAGTAATTTTTTACACTCATATTTGGGTTAAAATACGTACTTTGGTGACGCCACCATCTCAATTGGTAGTGGCAATGGTAGTTGTGCATTTTACCTCTTTTAAAATGATAGGAAAAATGAGTAATACTATTTGGCTTTTTGAAATTATAGATTAACAGAAAATTACAACGTTAACTAATGCTATAGCGGAAAGATATTTTACAGTTTAAACTTAAGGTTTTAAATGAAAACTTAACAATTTAATAATACTGCCGAGAAATTAATATAAATTTTGTTTTCAGATTTAATAAATATATTTATTATCCTCAGCACACATTTTTTTAATGACAAATAAAAGTTAGTTTGAAACATCAGACAAGCAATCATAAGTAATGATCAATTCTAACAACGAATACTGGCCAAGGTTACTTTGTTAAGAAAGTTTTCTAAACTGAAATTGTCCTACTCCTGCCCAGAAAGTTGGAATCGGCTAACGTTCCAAGTTTGATAGAGCCCTCGTATGGTCTTGTCATTAAGTACTTGTAATGCCATTAGATACATTTTTTCTTTAGAAAAATTAAAGTTAGATATTATTTTCAATAAATGATTGACTGAATGAATTTTTGATATCTGTTTGTATTATAAAAAAATCTACAAGATGGGAAATAATTTGAAAAAACTGTACAGAATTGTACTTTTCATATGTATAAATATATTTTAGTACTAAGGAAAAATTTTATGTTTTTAAAGTCCTTTAATACTTTTCTGTACGTATTTTATTGATTAATTTATAATTTTAGTTTACCAATTAATTGTTTCTTATAAAGATATTATTTATAATGTAATATTGGCAAATTCGAATGGCTAGTAGAGCTGTAATGTTATATATTTATGTGTATACTTTATGGTACTTTACTTCTTCTTTGATTACTTAGACAAACCTTTTTGAAAAATTGATTTTGAAAATCATAGACAGAAACATTATTGGGACGTTGGCCAAATTCAAATTTAAATTTCCATGTAATGTGCACCAGTTGACTTACACATCTTTTGGTTGTTTCTAGACTTACCATGTCAATGATTTTCTGCAACTTATCTAACTGAGTTCAACAACCCAGCGTTTACTCCGTAATTTAAAAAATAAATTGCTTTACAGTGGTAAATCAAAATGAATGATTTAGTATTACAAAGGTTTTATTATCATAATAATTTCAAAATTTGATTATATCCAAATATTGCTAATTTCTTTGGCTAAAGGAAAGTCAATGTTGCTTTTAAACCATAAATATGTATTCAATGGTGGTAATTATAGTTAAATTATTTATGACTATACAAATATAAACAAAAACTGTTTGCCGTCCCTTATACTGAACTAAAGAAACTGTTACACCACCTAGTACAGTACCACAGTACCTAGTATTGGTGATATATTTGATAGGAATATAGGTAAAGTGGTTTGCGATAATAATAAATATCAGAAAATACAGGTTAATGGTTGCCATGCATATTTTGCAGTATCATAAGATGAGCGCTATACGAATGTGAATAAACACAATTATCGGTACAATGCTATTCATCCATGAAGGATTTGCTGAAACGTAATGCTTTATTTAAATATGGGTATTACATAACAGAACAGTGGAATTTAAAACACCTAGATTCTCAACGCGAATGGTCAAACGTTTGATGTAGACGAAGGGTAATTTTTTTTTTTATATTTCTTTTTTATCGATAAACGGTCTCAAAGTGCGAATAAAAAATAATAGGCAGTTTTTTCTATTCTATGAAAATAATAAACTACAGTTGTATTTCTTTCAATTTAATACGCCGTAAAGAATGTAAATGCAAATTTATTCATTGCAGTTAATACAGTAAGTATTATTTGAAATTACGTTAATACTTTGATCAAATACAGTGGAGAGGAAATTCATTATATTTCTGTTACTTTTAAGCATCACAATCCATTTGTTTGGTCTTTGAGTAGTAATATTTTATAAAATAAAGTGGTAACTTTGGGGGGTTTTCATTAGAGTTTAATCATTGCTAACTTGTGTAGATTCAAATTACCCGCCAGAAGAAAATCCCATTTTAGCACCTTGTAGCCACTGAAGAATACTGGATCCACAGCTTTGTTCATACCTTGAACCTTTAACAAACACATTGTACATTTAACAAATTACATCTATAAGAAAACATAATATACTATTTAAGACTATTGCAATGAAATAACTATATACACGTTAAAGAGCAGGAACCTACTATACTGAAAGTTTTGACTGGATAAACAATATAGAATACTAAATATATCTGTTGTGTGATAGGGTCAAGTAAAATGTGTAATGTCTTTTCGACCAATCCTATTGTGGATTTTTATTCGATCACACAATCATTATTTTGTAAACATTAGTGTAAAGAATCATACTAATAACCTATTTTAAGGATTGTGTTAATAATGTGCTGCGTGTATAGTTTGAGTAAAAGTTTTGATTGGCAACAAATTTTCAACTTTAGGTAAAACCAATGTTTGTCAAATACATACCCTGAAGAGTATTAATCTCTTATGTGTTATACAACACATATGACAACATGACCATTCAGGACTTCCTGTAATAGTGTGGTTCTCGCAGGTAGTGTCAAATGAGGTCATTCATCATGTTAACTGTCCGTTGATGACAGTATATCTCGACCTCAGCTGAGTTATATACAAGTGACGTCATCACCATGCAGGATGTCCTGTGACGTCACAACCTCCGAGATGGCATCAAATGATGTCATTTGTCACGGTTATTGTGCTTTGTTGACAAGTTACTTTGGCCTTTACTACATGATGATTGATTAACCTGTTGCATGTATTGTTTTATTGTATATAATGTAAATTAATTAAAATATTGCTGCTGCTGTACAAGAAATTGTACCTAAACATATGAAACTACACATGTCTCGTGTTTAATGGTGAAATTGATAATGTGCTTGCATTATGTTTAGACTTATTAAAAGTAAAAGGTAATTTATATTAATAATTGTTATTTAGTACTTGTAAGCAATTATAATTTCCAAAAGTAGATTTTTTATAAAAAAAATATGATGCAAGTTATCTCAAGATTGTTTTTTAATTATGTTTAAATAATTACAAATAAATAAAAAAAAAATCTGATCGTAATTCACCTGAATATGCTAAACTTTAAAATGACTATGAAAAACTTCATTTCTTTTGGCAAGAGTATCATAGATAATAGTTTTTTAACTTTTTATATAGAGATCACACGGCTATAAAATAATACAGTTTTCTGAATAAAAGGGGAAATAATACATTGATAGAAAGAAGATAAACCTTTTTTACCCAGCAACCTAACCTAACATTGTGTGTAACCTATTAACATATGTAACAAGTGTAAACATTGTGTGTAACCTAACCTAACCTAACCTAACCTAACCCTGTAAATTTGTTTTATTGAAGTTACTGGAATGTACGAGTAACATTACTATCCGAAAAAAAACTGCTATGCGTTTTTAAAACAGATATCCCGTTTATTCAGTTCGTTGTAAATTTAGTGTTACACCATTCTATAACGTTGCCAAATTAAACCTTTTTTTAATATATAATTGCTGGCAACTTTTAAAGTGCAAGATTATTAATTCTAGTCAAAAATGTTACTCGCATTTTAACTTAAGTATTCAATAGAACCATTTTCAAAAGGACAGTTGTTACATGAACACTATTTTAAATACAACAATTAATAAAGTATAGTTTTTCCAAAAGTACACGTTCTACAGTATTTAAGCAAGTAAACATAAACACCTGGAGTGTCCCGTTGAAGGTTGAATATTTTCTTTCTTATTTACATGTTAAGCTCGAAATGTAGGTTTTATATACAGTATTCACTATCACAGGTCATATCAAATGATTATTTGTAAAATTGACTGGAATAAAGACAAAACTTTTTTACACATTCTGAAGTTTTATAGTCTAAATAGATTGCATATTGCCCTTTAGAGTATGAATTTGGTCCATTAGCATTCATCAATCGTAAATATACATTCCTGTCCATACAGATTTCTAAAGCAAATAGTAAAATTAAATAAAATCAAAATATACAATCTAATTACATAAGCAATATCAACTAAATTATTTATTAAAATATATATTCCCAACTTACATGGCGTAGTCATCATGCGTTGCGTAGCCTATACTCAGAGTAATTTACTAAAATTGATATAATGACAGAAATGTGTATATCATAAAAAAAATCCTATTTTTTTCGATGGAAATAACTGTTTTCAGCTTTAAACCAAGCTAATCACTGAATGAGGATGATGTGAAAGTAAATGTATAGTTACGAAAACAAATGCGGAAAAATATTCAATTAATTAAAAACATAACAATACATAAAATAATAACGCATGTTTTGTTTGGGTGAATTAAGCCCTATTTTGAAAGGTTCTTTAGGTTGCAAAGCCAAATATTAAATCCTTTGCATTAGGAACAAAATCTAGTTTTAGAAGGGTATGATTGCTTCAGTCAACCAGCAGTGAATAAGGTAATGTTTTATTAAAATAAACTTCATAACAAAACAGCTTTAGTTAGTCAGAGTTTTTACCGTGGTAAGAATAGTCCTCTTAAATATTTTGATGATGAATAGAGACACAAAAAGGTCTAAAGTTGCATTTTGAAATACTGTAATATATGTATACATATATCTATTGAAAAACCCCGGACCCACACTTTTGTGTCGAGGGTATTCAGTGGCCCCCTGACGAATTTTATGGCAAAATATTTAAGACTGAAAAACAAATAATCTTCTGTTCCACCATTAGCAACTGTCAATTCCACTTGATACATTCTGTCCTCATATTAGGTCAAAGCCACTCGTGCACAAATAAGAGGGAGTAAGCAAGGCCCCCCTAAATTGTGCTGGTGAACCAATTAGGTGCTTCCCTCAAATTAAATCCTTCTTCATTCCTAGGATTCTCAACATTCTCGACGTTTTACGTCTAAATATTTTACAACATACAAGTTTATAATTCATAACCTCTTTTAGATTAATATTTCTCTTTCATATATAATATATATCCTAGATAAATTTGGGTAATATGATCTACATTATATAATTAACTATTGACCATTTCTACTAAAAAAAGGTTCCATAGTTAGATAAATTATATTCTTGTATTACATATCAAATACACTATACATTAAATTACAGTGAATTATTATGTAAGCTGAGCTTGTAAGTTTTATAGGGATTTGACAAAAATATTTAAGTGTCAGAGTTGTACATACACAGTTATCCATATTTGCCACACTGATTAAAATAACCATATCTTATAAGAGCCAGGACCATCTCATGTAACTTCAATAGCAGTAATTTTTTTATGTTTTTTTTAAGTATTTTGTTTTTTTTATTATTGATAATGTGTGTGATAAACTAATCCAATCAAATTAATATATTACTTAATTTAAAATGGACAATTAAAGGAGTATTTACAACATGTTCTTTGTACATCGTGTACTTTTTATAAATGAGGTCGTAGATTTTTTGAATTAACTTGTTGTTGCATGGTGAGAATTAAAATTAAATACTATAAATAAATAAGTAGTGTTAATAAAGAAAATATTTAAATACGTTAAAAATAACATAGAAAACAAATCACACTTAACGTCGAGAACAAGGCAAAACTGTGATATAGTAACTAAATATAGATAAGATTAATATTTCCTGAGAAGACCAGTAAACTTCCAAACCCCAAAATGTGGCCTCTTTGGGAGCGAGTGAGGGTCATTTATCTTTAGCCAGTTGGAATAAACAACTTGCGTTCCTTGGTTTATCGCTAACTCGTCTCAAACAACACTTGTTATTCTAAAACCAACACAGAAAGGTGATTGCGAGAAAATCTAAATTATTAACAGTATATTTCCTGCCTAAATAAAATCTTAAATGCTAATTCATATAATCGTTTATAATTGAGCATGTTAAAGATAAAGACATAAAAGATTGGTATATTGTTTCAAAATAATGTTGAAATCAACGGTATTAGCATTTCGACACATATTTTCACATAAGCTTGACAGAAACACTTATTATGTGTAAGATTTGAGAGTAACGTCGTTACTTTTAGGGAGAAATCAGCTAATAAATTTGTTCATGTCGTAACCTAACGTTACGCTAGAAAAGTGGACGATATAGCAAGAGAACCACTTACGTTCGTTGGTGGACATAGAAGGAGGAGCCGTGACGAATCATCCCACTTCAGGGCTCAGTGCACAGTGCAGCCACCCCGCAAAACATAATAACTCTTCCGTTACTAATAATTATGACTGTTCATATATGAAACTATAATGACTTCTACTACACTCGTCTTCCCCATAAAAAAAGTCAATATCATAAATTCAAAATTAACTCAACTTTCAAAATAAAATAAATTCACTTTCAATAAAATGCAACCAAAATTTCTTCTTCCCATTATTCATTAATAATTTTACCAGTCCAGCCTGTGAGGCTTTCGCACAGTCCGTGCAGACTTCCTCAGCGAGGGTGGTGGGCTGCACTGTGCTAGCGGCGACGCAGGAGTTGGTTGAGGCTGGGCTGGCCCTAGGCTCTCCCTGGGACTGGTAGTAGGCCTAGGTACAGGTGACATCATCATGGGACTAGTTGGTTGATCCTCCGGCGGGGGTGAATTCTTGGGTACTTGGGGTGATACAACGGGATCCTTGGGTGATACAAAAATCTCCTCCTCTTCTGCATACCGAGCTCTCGAGTGATCCGCATGACAAAATCGGGGTTTTCCACCAATAACACTCACCAGATAGGTGACCGGACTTCTCTTTAGAATTATTTTGCCAGGAACCCAAGATATCTTTTCATTTCGGACAGTTTTGACATAGACTGCCTGACCTTCTGAGAAAAATCTGCTTCTTCCCCTAAGCCTATCAGCTGCATCTTTTTGTTCCCTGTGTTTTTGATCAATGGATGACTGGAGATTGGGTTTTAACATAACCAACTGAGTACGAGGCTTCCAAGACAGGAACATTTCTGCAGGGGTTAAGCCAGTAACTGTATTTGGAGTGTTGCGGTACGCAAACAAGAAATTATCTAATTTCATTTGAAGAGTGGTACGCTGAGAACGCTGATGTTCCTCAATCACTTGACGCAAAAGGTTTTTCTTGACCTCCTGAACACTTCTCTCCGCAGATCCATTTGAAGCCGCATGATACGGGGGAGTTAATGTGAACTTCACATTGTTGTTATGCAAAAAGGTTTTGAACTCTTGACTAGTAAAAGATCTTCCGTTGTCTGACACCAGTTCGACAGGCAATCCATACGATGAAAACAAGGTACGGAGTTTCTCAATAACCTTGGAAGAATTCATGGAACTCATGATAAATACCTCTAACCATTTAGAGTATGTGTCAATCAAAACTAAAAGTTGCTGTCTCGACTCTGGATCCTCCGCAAAGTCAATGTGTATCCTCTGCCATCGGGTTGATGTTGTAGGCCATTGCTGCAACGGTACTTTAGGTACCGAATTCCTAGTTAACTGACAAGCAGAACAAGAAGCCACTACGTCCTCAATCAACTTTTCCATGCCTGGCCACCAGACATAACTTCTCGCCAGCATCTTCATGCGCGTAACTCCCGGGTGTTGATCATGCAACATTTGAAGCACAGATGAATACAGTTTCTTTGGAATCACTACACGAGAACCCCACAGCAAACAACCTTGTTCCACGGACAACTCGTCCTTCTTCCTTAGAAAAATAGCTAGTTCCGGCTCAACCGAGCTCGTCCAGCCGTACATCACAAAATCTCGGACCTTCGAAAGAATCGGATCCTTATCCGTCATTTTACCTATATGCAAGGCAGTAATAGGTGCAAAGTCCTTGACAACACAGAAATTGTTCATCACTTCTGTACACATATCTACATGTGAAACAAAATTAGCATCCAGCTCTATAGGTTCCGCTTCTGCTAAGGGTAACTTAGACAACGCATCAGCGTGAGGGACGTCCACTCCCTTCCGGTACCTAACCTCCAAATCATATGCTGATAGAATCAAGGCCCATCTCTGCAGCCTAGCTGCCGCCATACTAGGAACGCCCTTTTTAGAGCCAAAAATAGCCGTCAACGGCTGATGATCAGTCTGTAGAATACAGTGTCTTCCATATATATACTTATGAAACTTTTTGACTCCAAAGATCAAAGCCAGAGCCTCCCGATGTAACTGAGAATAATTCCGTTCACTGGAACTTAGCGTTTTCGATGCGAAGGCAATTGGCCTTTCCTGACCATCGATGAGATGAGATAGAACAGCAGCCACCCCTCTGGGACTCGCATCACACGTCAGAACTATGGGCTTTTTAACATCATAGTGAACTAACAAACTTGAGTCCAACACCCATGATTTACTCTCCTGAAAAGTCTTAGAACACACCTCCGACCACACCCATGGATGATCCTTATGTAATAAGTCATAAAAACAGCTTATTCTAGCAGACAGGTTAGGTATAAATGCATGATAATAATTTATTAGACCAATATAGGCTCGTAACTCTTCCTTAGTACTAGGCTCAGGCGCTTTACGCAGCGCAGTTAACAAACTTTCTTGTGGACGGAGACCATCTCGAGTAATCACATGTCCTAAATACTCTATTGACGATTGCAAAAACTTACACTTTTGTTGGTTTACTCGAACACCAAACTCATCAAGGCGTTGCAGCACCTGCGCCAGACGGGCAAGCCCCTCTTCCTTAGAGCGAGCCGCCACTAATACGTCATCTAAGTACGCCACCGTTCCTGGAAGACCTGTTAAAATTTGGTCGATGGCTGACTGAAAAATTGCAGGAGCTGAAGACAAACCATATGGTAGCCTTTTTAAACGATACAGACCCTTATGGGTAGCTAGGGTCAACAGATGTTGCGATTCATCCGCTACCGCCAATTGCTGATACGCATTTAAAAGATCACGGCAGCTAAAAACTGAGCAACCGCCAAGAGTTGCAAAAATATCTTGAGCCTGAGGAAGCGGATAATGTTCCATTTCAATACACTGATTAAGAGTAACCTTATAATCGGCACAAAGCCTAACACCATTAGGCTTAGGGACAACCACAAGTGGAGTGCTCCACTGTGAATTAGTAACTCTGTACGCAACATCCTCTTGAACCATGCGGTCCAACTCACTCTCAACTTTCTCCCTTAACGCAAAAGGCACTGGTCTCGCCTTACAAAACTTAGGGACTGTCCCCTCCTTTAAGACAATATGAGCCTTAACACCCTTAATTTCGCCCGTTCCAGGCTGAAAAACTGACTTAAATTTACTCTTCAATTTAGCAATGTCCAAATCAGAACTGTGATCCACAGTGGCTTTACATGGAAACACATTTTGCCAATCTAACCTCAACTGGCCTAACCAGTTTCGCCCCAACAGAATCGGCTGACTCTTACTTTCTAAACTAACTACTGTCAAAGGCAAACTCGCCTGCTGATTATTATATTTAACATTGACATTCACTTGTCCCAGAACAGGTACATCATTACCTGAATAAGTAGTAAGTTTCACATTTGCTGGCCTAAGTTTGAGGTTAGAAAATTTTTCATAAAATATCTCAGAAGGACATATAGTCAAGGCACTGCCTGTATCTAGAATCATTTCTAAATATACATCATTAGCCACTAGGCCTACCTTATAGCCGTTGTCTGATCCTGATTTAAGGTTGTACAGACCTATCTCTGCCATTGGAACTTCTAGGCCTAGGCCTACCCCTTCCTCCACTTGATGGACCCCCATCCTAGGTGTCGACTTTTTACCATGGAAACTAGAAGATTTCTTGGCTTTACACACTTTCTTGAGATGACCTACTCTCTGACAACCGTGACACTTGTAACTGGCGAACGCACACGCACTAGGCCAATGACCCGCAGAACCACACCTCCAGCAAGAGTTTCTAGAATTTTGATTTTCACTACTCCTATTCACGAAAGTTTTAGGCCTATTTTGACTTTTCACATTGATTTTCGCAATGTCCCCACGAGGTTGCACAAATAGGCTTGACTGCGATTCGGCCTGTTCCAGCCTGAGCGCTGACGCATAAGCTTCGTCAAAGTCCAATTCCTCCGACAACAATTTCTGCCGGATAGTTTCATTAGAAATGCCGGAAATCACTTTGTCCCTCAAAGCGTCTTTCAAAAAGGTACCAAATTTGCACGAACTAGCCAAATGTTTTTTTGAAACCACAAACTCCGCTATGCTTTCGCCCGGCTTTTGCACACGAGAGTAGAATACATATCGCTCCGCCACAACCAACTTCTTGGGCGCATAATGTAATTTCAACAACGCTGCAAGTTCATCATAGGTCTTAGAATCTACCTCTACCGGTGATAATAAATCGGATAGGACCGATAAAACCCTGGGACCAATAACTGTAATTAAAACCGACACCTCGTTTTCCTTCTTGACATTGTTCGCTTTGAAAAAATGTTTCAGGCGCAACAAATAGGGCACAATGTCCTCCTCACTTGGATTAAATTCAGAAATCCTGCCAACACTAATACTCGCCATTTTTAATCATCTCAACTATAATACGCACTAAAACAACAACTGTTATCGCGTACTACCCTAACTATGATAAAAAGGTTTATTACCGACTGCGCCAAAATGTCGTAACCTAACGTTACGCTAGAAAAGTGGACGATATAGCAAGAGAACCACTTACGTTCGTTGGTGGACATAGAAGGAGGAGCCGTGACGAATCATCCCACTTCGGGGCTCAGTGCACAGTGCAGCCACCCCGCAAAACATAATAACTCTTCCGTTACTAATAATTATGACTGTTCATATATGAAACTATAATGACTTCTACTACAGTTCATAAATAAACACATTTTTTACATTGAATAAACTTCATCTCACTAGAGTTATTTCAAATTTTCATAGTTTTTTTTCAAAGTTATTTGTAATAACATATAAACACTTATCATGTAATGAATATTTTAGAAGACAACACCATAATTGAAACACACACGAGAAATACTGCCACCTTATCTTTGGCAATTCCAAGCTTAAGTCTTGTGCATCGTTGAATACTAAATCTTCCTGAGGTTATCCAACGATGAGGCCTACTTTGGTTTTATTTATGGGCAGTAATTTAGGGGGAAAATGTTCTTAAAGGCTTATGCTTATGTGTAAGATTGCTGATACCGTTTAATCGCGTAACCGTGCAAACAAACACACACTAGCATACATTGTATGTATTAATTTAAATATATGGTGTTTTTGGGAAGTTTTAAGTAAAACATTAGTCCCAGACCCAGAAATCACAATGAAGCCTACGGTAATAGCTTATTCCCTATTTGGGAAATTCGCTAAACGAACCAATATTTTTGTAAACCTACGTTGATTCAAACAGGTCGGGAACCAGCAGTTGGATTATTGGAACGTGATTATTTGGGGTAACAATAGGTTTTCCTCATTTTTGACCATTAAAACATCAAAGGTTGCAATTGTTTTCCAAACGATTTTGTTGATGTAAAAAGAATATACCCACAATATACTAAAAAGTAAATTGAAGGGTTGTTGTAAGCTGAATGGTCACGAAGAAAAGTTCAAATAACTTTAAATTGAACGTTTAAATGTTATTTATATACATGATAAGTAAACTGTTTGCTTTTTTATGGATCTATTTTGATCAAGTTTGGTCAGACTTTTATTTTATACCTATCTATTAGTATTTTACCTAGACAACACTTTGTTTCCTTCCTTTAAACAGCAAACCGTATAAGTTAAGTTTAGTTTTATTTTAAATAGTGATTTTGAGCCTGTTGCTATTTGAAACTATCGAAACATGAATTTTATGAATAATAAATTAAAACAAAAAACTTGCAGGTGATTACTACTGTTTTTGGATTAGATTGATTTATAATTAATCTTTTAATGCAATTCAATTTATACATATTCAACTGAAATATAACTTGAAATATATGATTTTATTACAAATAAATCTAAGACGCTAGTGCGTGAAACAGGGCTATAACTCTTATTTTAAAACCACTGTAGCATGAAACGACTTTCTCTGCCTGACCTTAGACTCCACCGATATATCAAGACATCAGCTACATCATTTATATATATATATATATATATCATGTTTATATATAAATATGTTACATGAAAAGTGACTTTGGTAAAAACCCTCATGTAATCGGCAGAAATCAGAAATTTAGATCAGTGCAATCTGTAGGTGGCTCACATCAACTACGACAAATTTTATTAAAAATCTGGCTACAACTTTAACATGGGGATAGAATGTCTAGTTGTTGTATTATTATTCAAAGCTAAAAGTTAAATATTCAAAAGACATTAAGAGATAGCGTTTTTATCAAGAGTTGATGCATTTAAAATTGTATCTAATTTGAGAATGGTATATAAATACATAAACATTTCAGTTTTCATTGACATAACAATAATGTAAGTTTACTTATAGAATTTAATAAACTACACAAGTTAACATGGTTAAAATACAACCTAATTTTTAATGTATGGTACTTAATTTCATTTTTACTGAAGCAATTAGGTAAAATTTCGATTACAACACGGTAATTAATATTCGTTTTTATTTTGTACTTTTTAGTGAATTTTGTCTTTCAATTTACGTACCAAGTTATTTTGACAAACTATTTAAACTAAATAGTTTTAGTCATGATCTCGAACTTAGATTTTTAGTTGCAAAATTACCTGTATTAACTATTTTTATTATTATCAGTAAACATTATCTTTTCTAGACTCAAGCGTATTGTTATTTTTATTACCCACATTACTTAGAATGTATTTCTGCTTAAGGATATTTCTGGTGGTTGACATCTTGATTTTTTTTATATATTCAAAACAATCAAGCAAAAGAGAATTAAAAACAGAGAAAATAAAGTAGAGAAAAGTTGAAAATTACACAAGAGCTGGGCTTAAACACTTTTTAGGAGTTATATTCTTCTGGTATTTATTTCAGGCCTGTTAATTTTATGTTACACACATTTTCCAAAATACTAATCTCTAAATTTATATCCGTCGAATATTATATTCATTTCTTTTAAAATTAACACTCAAACTTAACTAAAAATACCCCCGCCGCAGCAAACCTGCCGACTAAGCGAATTTCCATTTGTCTGAATTGATTTTCAGTTAAATAAATTTTATAAAATTAGGTTTAACGAGTACCTAGGTTTGCTGCTACAAGGAAACTAATAAAGTGTGTTTTTGAGTAAAATATTGATAGCTTAGTACAAAATAAATAAATTTGCCAAGTTTGATCAAAACATATCCATAAACAAGCAAACTACAACATTTGACAATATTCTCCATAAGAATAACATGGGAATTTTAAATTTACAATTTTTTTAATTTTCTCCGTTACTAATAATCGAACAAAAATACTTTTATATACTAAATTATTTGTTTTTTTAAGCTCTTTAAAAAGGTCTAAAAAGAAATCGGGAAATTTTGTGTTTTGAGGGTCAAAAGTGAGAAAAACCAATTTTTACCCCATAAAACCCCCCGTAAAGCCCCGTTCCCATGGTCCGATCGTGCTGGTTCGCGAACTCATTCAAGTTTATCCCGCTCTACACCTTTAAACCAAATTTCATCAAAATCGGACAAAATTACTCAAGTTATCGCGTTCACGGACGTATATATATATATATATATATATATAAGTCTATATATATATACATATATAAAAATTTGAACGAATGGTGTTTTTGGCCTCTGGGGACATCAAAATGAAAAAGTAAATCGGTCCCGGGTCTAGGTCTTACCGTGCCACCTACGGTAATAGCTACTTCCCTATAAGGAAATTCGCTAAAAGTAAATAAATAAATAAATAAAAACTAAAAGTGTTTGCCACTTTTCATTTTCACTCAACAAATATTGAGGGACATAATCATATGAACAAATTAATATTCCAATACTTTTAACTCAGTCACTCAAATTTTACAAAAATTAACTTGACTTTGAAATATATTTTTTTGTAACGTCCCTACATTGTATTTGGGGACATAATAAACTAATAGAAGCTACAAGCAAGTTCAATCATCGAGATATTTGAACTATTTAAAGATGGCAACAAATACTTAGAAATGTCCAATGGGAATTCCAGTTTTGAGGAATGGTTATATATTACAAACTGCAACATGAAAACTGAAAGAAGATATATTACTGATGTGACAAGATGTTTTAAGGGCAATTTACGACCAAACACCCCAAAATACCCTTCTTAGGCCAAGAAGTCGGACATGGCTGTTAGCCAATCCGCAGTGCCGAATCTACGCATGTAAGACCAATTCCTAGAATAGAGTCCTAGAATTGTGAAACTTACCTTATTAATTTAAATAATTTTAATAAATACTCTTTGAATAAAGGTGTCCTATTTGCTAGTATTAGGCTAATTATATAAGATAGCTTTAATATATGATATAGCTTTACTTAAAATGCTTATTAATTTGAATAGTAACACAAGGTCTTTTTTACATTGTAACCTAATTTTATGATTCAACGGTTGTTATTTATTTATTTATTTATTTGACAGACAAACCATTACATACAGGATACAATTTTTGTGATACAACTATTGATTGAGTTGATGAGTGATGACAAAATATCAACAAAATAACAATAGGAATAACAATGAAGTAACAATAAGGACGAAGATAACAATAAAGAGCAACGAGGACAACAAAACATAAAAAGCATTTTAATGAGAGCATTTAACTAGTCATGTATTATAATAGTCTTGGAGTAGATAGGTAATCTTCACTGATTAAGCTGAAGTGAGCTGATCAATCTCCTGATACCTGTGGTGCTACAGTTGAAGAAATCTATTTCAGGTGGCAGAAAAAATATATTCCTTAAACTAAAACGTTCAATAAATAAATTTATACATAAATAATCATATTTTTGAAAATTAAAAATTTAAATTTTATAAGATGAAGAATAATTATATATACTACATTGTTAAAAAATCGAATCACAATCTTTAATGAATAATATAATTTCGAAATAATACCTTCAAAGGTTTAGAAGCATCGTGTGTCTCTTTGTTATAAGTCACGTTGTAAAAAAGAAGAATAATGCCTTTAACTACCACAACCAATCATTGCCATAAATCTTTTTTTTATATTTCAATTTTAATTGTTTCATATTAGTTTTAATATTTTTAACATTGTTTACTCACAAGAATACAGTTTTGAAACATTGTGTTACTAAGTTCTGAAACAGTTTATAATACGTTAGTTTTACTTATTAACTTACCTAAAGTATTTTTATTAAAAATTCTAGCAAAATCGTTGTCCACCATTTAATGGAAATGAAAAGTTCATTCATGCAAAAAGTCAAGTGCACTACTTGTAAATGGCTACTCAAGTACCTCTTGGGTCTCATTGAGACGAGAGCTCTTTATTTACTTTCACTCGGGTGCGGTTTAATTTAACTATATTTACTTGGTAGGCTACGAACTTAAATGTTTTTTTAATGACTACCAAAAACTTTGTCAATGACTATATTAACTGTAAAACTGGCACTTTTATAATTTACTATTAATGTTGATTTGCTTTAACTGAAAAATCTAAGATTGCAGAAAAATGTCTGATTAACCGTCAAAATAAACAAACGGATAATGCATTGCAAATAAATCTGTTTTAAGTTCTATATTTTGTTGATTCCATTCAAAAGAGGTAAACAATATTCAATTATAGGTAATATTTTATGTGCAAGGTGTTTTGGAAAGCACCTAAACGTAAAATTGATTCTCGTAAATTATTATACAAACATTAAAGAAACAAGTATCGATGTAGTAAATGTGATAGGAAGTAGCTGATTAGGATTTTCCACCACCAAATGTCTCTTTTCCGCTTGTCGAACTACGGAAACTCAAAAGTTTAAATCTTGGCTTGAGCTTCCTGCTATCTATCCAAACTTTCACTGTAAATAAGTTAATTTAACAATATACTACTTCCTCTTACCTAAATTTATTGTATAAAGTCTAAGGTTTAACCAAGTATTTACTTTCAATGGAGAAATTGTTGTTTATACCACGATCGTGTAAAGACTATCAACGCGAGTTACTTACACGAGTTTACACTTTAGTTACACGATTTAACTCCTACAGTTTTTAAATTAATAACAATCACTACTCATAGGTTCTAAAAGAGGTTATTTTCCCTTGGAATCCTGTCATTTTCACTCATAGTAATACAACGACTCAATGCACTACTCATAGCAATTAAATTGGTCTTACCAGCTGATAAGTTGACTTTCGAAGCAATTCAATTTTACTTTTTTCCCTCAATCTTTGAACCTAATTGGTCCATTAGTGTTGAAAAAAAACAATGCTGCAAAGTAAGTAAACAATGTTTTAAAGTGAATATTTTCAATTCTAAGTAATAGTAGAAATGGTAGTAAAAAAAATTGTCGCAAGTAAAATGCTATATAATATTTTAATGACATGAGTTTACAATCAAAAGTGTGCCCAAAATCATTTCTAAGCAATAATTTCATAAAAAAAATATTATCTAGAACCTTATATCTTGTTTATAATGGTGGGTGAATATCTTTTGCTTGTATACTTAGTGGGTCATTTTGCTACAAAGAAGTCCATGTCTTGAAATATTCCCAAGTCTAACTGCCTACTAAGATATTCAAGTCAAGTGTTGGAGATACTGCGAGAATCACACCTGACTGAGTCTTGATGGTTTTGGCGGCAAATCTGACTTTATCTGGACTCTCAACTACCTGATTCACAATACTTTAGACTTTATTTTATATGACAGTAATTTACTTGGAATATGATCTGCATAAGGAATGTTTTGTTGGGTTGGCGTTTAAGTATTCATGATAAATATGTTTTTGAAGGTGGTTTTGCGAGGGTAATGTTTTCTTTGCTAATTTAAATTCTGTTAAAACATTTAGATTATAACATAAGATGTATTTGATAATTAATTTTCTCATTTTTATATAACATATAAAAACATGACATAACACGTTTTCATTGGACTGATACTTAGCCTACACAATACTATGTTCCCATCGGTTAAATTATAATATATAACCATGATACTTATAGTAATTTGATTGTATAAGATTTTTATTGCCTTAAACTTGATCTTTTTTTAATATAGTAAGCACATGAACTGGGTGAACAGGTTGAGAAACAATATTACTACTTTTCACATAACACCTTATAAAAAGGCAACGTTATTCTTGTAGATTTCTATCATGAAAATCCAGGACTGAAATCATCTCAATCAGCAACTAAAGTGTTGTACCTTACAAAATTTTTACTAGACACTATACTTTTAAAATTACCCTAAATGTATATCCAACCAGCTCTTAGTTACTCATAGTTATTTGATAATTAAACCTCTGTGTTATAAAAGGTACTGGTATTCATAGCGAGGCTTTGCTACCGAAAGATATTTATTTAAATCGTTTGAATTTATTTAAATTTAGATACGATTAGAGTTATTTACGTATTTCGATGGCTTAATTCTTTAGTACATTATATGGCCGCATGATAAAATCGTAAACACAACTTTTTTTAATTTTCCCTAAGGCCAAAAGTCGTGTCAAATTTTATCCACCCTGTAGAAATACATCCTTAACAATGTCCTCTAACAGGCCCTCAACAATATTGTAAGAATGGATGTCAAAACTTTTAACAATGTTATGGTCACTCTGTGGTCTGTCTATTGGACAAAGGGCTCTCACAAACTTTGTACAGTAGAGTGGCATTGTATAGATACTGATGATAAGAATTGAACTTTTCTCACCTTGGGTTCATATTCTGTGCAAAATATAAAAATCATGTTAAATTGTACATATAAATAAATAAAATACAAAAAATGTCATACCTTTAAAAGATATTCTCATTTTAATAACAAATATACAAAAATATTGTCAGGGAAGTGCCAAAATAAGACCATTTAAATCATATACTTGACACATTATTTCTTTCACGTATTTAAGAAAGTATACTGCAATGTGTAAATGAAAAGAAATAATACAAATCAAACCTATTCTAATGGCAAATCGTATTAAGAGTTGTATTACGAATCATGGATTTAAAACTAATAATATTTGTTAGTGAGTTTTACTATTAATAATATAATTTTGATGTTTTCTTAGAAGTTTTGAATTCCTCGTTTTGAATTACTCTAAAAGCTAAGGTTTCGATTTTCCTTCTTATATACACATTATGAAATATACTTACATATACAAATATTCTATGATTGTTTAGAAAACATATTTTTATATTTGGTCTACATTACTATCAAAAATAGGCTACTATATTAATTTATCGAGCTATAGGTACATGAACTATCGGAAGATATAATATTACACCTATAAATATCCCGTTATTGAACAGTATAGCTCGTAAATTTACTAACTTTATAGCATTGTAGGTTCATCGACATTTAGTAGCCTAGCAATGGTTGGGTTTTAAAAAGTAATATACTGCAGACATAAAATACCTGACAAACTGGAAATCCCTGTATAAACCGTCAAGTGAACAATGCTGTTCTTTATATTAGACCATATTTTTTGGATGTTTGTCTAGTAAATGTCAATTTTATTTCCGGAGTACTTTTGTTTATTAGCCAATACAAAAAGATACATTATTTCGTAACAAATAAATAAAATTAAAGCATTTTTCAATAACATTACCTATAAAAAAACATGAATATTTGCTCAATTTCATCATTATTAGTGCACGATGATTAAATATGCAACGAAGCAAATTAGGCAATGCACTGTACTATGTTATAATACTTGAAACACGAAATATACTTTAACAAATATTTTAAGCTGTGACAGCAAGTTACGTTATAAGTTAAAATAATCATCGAAATCCAATATTTAGATAACATTTTTATTTACCTACAGCTTTCCAGGTTATTTCGATTATTTCTCAGCAAATTTCAATTTTTCTGATTGGATTTTCACTTTATTCATTTCCTCATACATGTCAGGTTTTTCCCCTTATTTCAATTAAATATGGCAGTGTTTGGTAAAGAAATAATAGCTAAGTATAAAATAAATACATTTACCAAGCTGTATAAAAATATCTCGATAAGCAAGCAAACCACAACAATTTACTTATTCCTCATTAGAATAACAGGATGATTTTGAAATTTACAATTGTTCGAATTTGCTCCGTAATCAATTACAGAAAACACTTCAACATACTAAATTATTTTTTTATCTCCACAAAACAATTTTCAGGGGTCTGTGGGGATAAGGTTTGATATTTTGCCTTGATAAGAACAATGTTTGTATGAAATACACGATGTCACGTGCAAGTAACAATTACAAACCACACACAGAGTAGCCTAAAGCATGTTTTCTCAACTGTTCCAATGTTTACCGTAATAATAGACATGATATAGTCGCAAAGTCAACTAAGGTAATGTGAACTAATAATGTTGATAATCTTTAAAATGTAATTTTAAAGCAAGCATTTTATATATTTACCTAATTACTTTAAATTCCATTCTATAGTGACTTAATAATCTTTCTGCTTTGAAATTTATTTTATCTACCGATAAAACATTTGTTTGGTTAAAAAATATACATAATGTATCAATGAGCAAGTTGGTAAAGTTTAGGCATATCTATATATATAATTCTGTAAGACAAAATTTTTACCAGAAAATTTTGGATGTCTGGTAAGTCGCAGAAAAGTGGGAGAGGTCTTAAATTAAAGGTCTTGACCCAAGGGACTCGGGAAAAATAGCAGAATTCCCATAAAGTTACCAGAAAACGAGATATAACGTAAAATATCCACCATAAGAAATGCATGGGGACTGAAAAACGTCTGCAGTCTATCAGCTGTTACTTATTTATTTGCAATGTTGACATTTATTCCGAAAGTCAATGTTGGTAAATAATGTTCCAAAATGAATTGTATTTGTTTATTTTTTTTGTTTTCCGTTTTTATAATGAGTGAAGTAACTAGACAGGGTAGGGGAAGACTTGCAAGACGTGGAAGAGTGTCCAGGAATTCAACAGATTTAAGAAATGCTGAAAGAGAATGTCATGTAGGGCCTAACCGTGAAAGAAATCCAGAAGCTGTTTTACAACCTGTCTTTAGAAGAACGCTGGAAAATGAGTTGAGTGTTGTTACTCACAATCTAGGTCCTCTTCAGCACTTGCATGTATTGTGGCGCATTTCACTTCGCAGAGGAGGCCACAAATAGACATTTCAACGCATGTTGCCACAATGGACATGCCACAACCACAAGTAAATGACGAACTAAAAGAACCGTTTTTACATGATTCGAACTTCATAAAAAACATAAGACAATGCAACCGTGCAATGGCTTTTGCGTTGCTTTCCGCAACGCAAATTATGAAAATTTTTTTAAAATTAAGGTACAAATTCATAGATATATTTCTCAGTTAGTTAATAATTAATAATAATTTTAACCTTTACATTTGGTTCTCAAAATGGAAACAATAGCAGAATTCGTAAGATTACAAAACAAATCTTCAAATTTAAACTAGAAAAGATGTGCTGTATGATTTCAGCTCTGATTCGTCGTTCTCCGGGCTCAGGCCAAACCGTGATGTGCACGTTTCCATTTGTTAATATGTTTTTATATATGGTTTTTATTTTAGTCTAAATTAGGGGCTATGGCCCCTACAGGCCACTAGTACAACATAAATTAAGATAAGCAAGCATAAGGGTATATAGAGTGTTGATTAATTCGTCTGTAAAATTTAATCAAATTTTTTAAATACATGAATGCAAGTTTCTGCATGTTACTATAGTTAATTTCAATAAGTATATTTAAATAAAAAAAAAATATATATATGGCTACCAGTTTCTCGAATATGAAAAAAAAACAGTTCCCAAAAATACACCCTAATTGGCTAATTTAATAGTATATAACAATTGGAAAAGCACAACTGATGACAACAAAGTAGAAATGTGTACCAGGTAGTGTCCTGTCGGATGTGGCATGACCAATTCTCAGTTCATCAAAGGTCCCGCAAATAAATTACAAAGTACCTGTAATATTTTTAAAAAGGTTAATAGATATGGGTCATCGACAGGCTTGAAACATTTTGGCAAGAGAGCCTTGCCTAAGGGCTGGACCCACAAGTAGCCATAACATCGTTAAAAGTTTCGAAATGTCTTCCTACTGTATAGTATTGCTTGTTATGGCTTAGTTGGTAGGAAACCCTACAACCCCTCTCGCTGTTTTCTTTTTTTTTTTAATGAGATAGAAAGGATTTGTATTAAAATATTGTTCAATTACACTTATTTATTTTAAATTTATTTATACTTGTTTGACAATTAATTACCACACAACATATTTTGTAAAAAAAATGACAAACTATAAAAATTTTGTATCCTTCAATAGTGAACAGTTCTTTTACTAATTTCCCTTGAAAAAACTTGTTTTAAACCACAAAGAAACATATTACCTTTAAGTACATTCGGCATTTATAAAAAAATAAAAGTAGCAATAAGATTTGTATCTTCTGGAGTGTGGATTTTTCATTTCCAAAAGTATTTAAACTTAGTTTAGCTTTATCAAATGATGTATTCCTTATAAAACTCAGAGTGTATTAAAGATAGATTAGTTAAGAAGGTAGATTTTAAACTCATCAAAGTGAGTAAAAATTGTTAATACATGTAAGGCCGTTTATTTAGGGTTTAGGAGAGATTTTTTTTCAATTATGTTCAACATTTTTTACAGAATATTGTATATGAAAAAGGCATTGAAGAAAATAAAAAAGAATCTGTAACCACCAAAAATATACATATCATTTTAAAACTACATTCATCCATTTGTTTCTAACTCCACCAACGCTAAAATAAAAACTGATTATTATTATCTTTTTTCTTGACACAGATAAACTGTTTCATTAGCCAGGATCAATCCCAAATCAACCCCAATAATCAGTGACTGTTGAGCACAGTTTCGAACCATCAAAATCAACCTATACTACTTTTCTCATGGCTTTTTACTGGCAGTCTTTTTTTTTATTTTCAGGCAAACACTATAACCACCCAACTACCCAGTCGAGAGTAAGCATTTACACAACATTACACTTTCTAGCACACAATACGGAATTGTGTTACGTTAAGAATTGTGTTGAGTTAAGTAAAATTAGATATTTATCGTTCCACTTTTGCAATAAGTGATTGATAAGCAATGATAAAACATATTTTAAGGTATAATTCATTCTGTTTCCCATAAAAAGATTAAAAGCGTTCAAATAACCACTCAGGCTCAAACACATGATGTGTTTGCTACAAGCAGTGTTTATACCACTGCTCTCTCTGGTGATATAAACCAACACCCAAATACCATAGGAATCTTGGTTTGACTCAGGGAAGTAGTTTTACGCCTCAGTTATTTCAAAGGAAGATTTGCAAACTTGTTGCATGCACGTGTAATCATTCCAAAAATCAGAGTCATAAAATATCTAGACATGAGAGTTTTCATATTTTTATGAAAACCTTTCACTACTTACTAAAAAAGTAGATACATGACATCAAAGAAAGTATTGGTTCCCCAACCATTGTTTGTATAGCAAGGGAAAAATGATTAGCTGATTTTCCCTTATTCTACATTTACTATTACTTTATCTCAAACAGTTTATTTATTTATCCAGTACGGCCAACAATAATTATTTCCAATCAATTTATATTATTTTGTTAAAGTTAAAGGAAAAAATATATAATTAATTAGCTTTAAAAATAAATAAAATAGGTTAATAGAGTAATGTATGATAGTATCTAAAATATGTCCCATTAATCCTCATTTACTACTTAATTTAGGACCCTAATTTTCAAAGGCAACAGAATAATGGAAAAACGCCCGAAGTGTATGTATCTCATTTAAATTAATATTTTATGAAAAGAGTACTTAGAAAGGGATTTTCATCAAGATGCTCTTTACGTTTGTTTAGTTACTTGGAACTAACACCTCCCTTCTACAAAAATTGCTTAATACATTTTAAACCAATTTGCTGTTGAAAGGAATTTAGGACTAATCATTACTAAATTATACTAGACAAATTTACTAAATATGCCTCTTGATAACTGTAGCTTACATTATATATTGATAAATCATATACAATCAATATTCAATAACTTTACAGTTGTGGTTTTCTATACATTTTCGTTTCTTGGAGTAGCTTTTTGTTTTAATTTTGCTCTATCAATTGTATCAAATTGCAGACTATGTTTATAACTTTTAAATATTACATCGTCATAATTTTGCTAAATGTACAGTCAACGTGTATAAAAATGCACATGCAGCTTCTTGTCTATGGAAAATTTACAAGTTTGTGTAAATTCATCTTTACCTAACTTCAAGAAATGGGCGGAAAAGTAATCAAGTTGATATTTTTATACACTGAGCGTATTGAACGTTTAATGAATATGGAATCTTGGCTTTTAGTGAAATTATGAAAGAATTAAATATTTTAATCACACTTTCTATGTTTGTTAGTAGAATAGTAGAGAGAACAAGTACAGAGGGATCTACACGGAATGGGATCCTCCCTGGACTCAGCGGCTGACCACCAGCAGTGGGGACAACTTGTTGACGTGACCAAAAACCTTAGTTTTGAGTGACCAAAGAGGTAAGGTAAGGTAACTATGTTTGTGAAAGAGCTGCACATACTCATTACATTTAACTATAATATAAAAAAATATTAGTTTTTGCTAGTACATTATATGTCACAAATGAATATGAAAATTAAAGTTAAAAATTTGTCATCACATAAAAACTTAGTTTTTATGGTATCAAAGAGCAAACTCAACATGTTTAGTAAGCAAATACATAACAGTCAAATGCACTTATTTCACAATTCCACGCGAACTATTTCAACAACCAAATACTGTAATAATATAGCATAAGGAAACGGCTATTTGTGTTCAAACAATACCTCTAGTTGTGCTATATACGTCCTTTGGATGATTAACATTACTCACAAATATATTATTTGTAGAAAACACTTTATATGTATTACTTGAAATACAATAAACAGTCAATGCTTTGTCCAAAACATTGTTTCATTAATCATAATGCTATCGTTTGAACACAGGCTTACAAGTAAATGCTAATCTCTATATTAAATCTAGCTTGTGTGCTGATGATAATATAAAACGTTTCAAAGCATTTAACTATGTATTCATGCTTCCTAGAAATCCTAAATTACTAAATTTTACTCTTTGTAAGTTTGGGGAAACAATATCCTGATTAAACACTATTGTGGAAGTCCTTTTGCTTTATTTGTACAGTTATGTTAGTTTAGTTGTATTATATTAATCTAAACTGTGTTAATAATAGCAAACCTTATTGCACGTGTCAGTTTGAATCGATAAATAAATTGTATTACAAATTTTTATTTTTTTTTATTTTGGCTTCTTTCCAAGAAATATCTTAAGGATAAAAATAAATAGAAAAATTTCTCAATAAAATTATAACTTTTCTATATTTCTTGTGTATTCCCCCGTTCTGTTTACGGTTTAATCTAATTAGCAACATCTATAGACAGAGGAAATGAAAACACTCTAATTTTCTTTCGCTCCAGACGATAAGTAATGTTGCAATGAACGGACAACAGCAGCTGTGCTTATACCATTAGTTAGACCCCCGCAATTACCATATGCTATATGGTTCTTACACTGTATATTTTGTATGTAAACCATTTTTAAGAATAGGTTTTCTTTAGCAAATCTTGAAGATTATTTGGAACACATTTCATCTTTGGTCGCTGTGGTGCTCATTCTTATGGGGGAAAGATGGGGATAATTATACAGCCTACACCCTAAATTTAAATAAAATAAAATAAAATCAACCTGTACAATACTAATGGGGATCAAACCCCTTTATGAAAAACGTATCCCCTCATATGTATGCAAAGGCAAGTTGTATTACATATATCACCTGCAGACTTGCATGGAATGTATTGTTAAAAAACGTCCTGGAAAAATAAATAAACACTTCGTTAAGGACACTATACATTTGTTTACTAGTTTTTTTATAAAAAAATATTTCAAATGCTTAGGTGGTTACATTTGTATTTATTTATAGTTATTGCGTACTTTTTTCTGATTCTATTTTTATTTTCTAAATTTAAATATTCAATGTTTATTTGCATCAGTTTTTTCTACCACACAGTCCATTGCAAATGTACATAAGATAGTTACGTAGACATAAACGATAATTATGATTGAGCTTTGTGTATATATTCCACGGTAAGAGTGTGATCGATTTTACAGTATTTATTTTAAAACACTCTATTCCTTTCTGTATTATTAATCTGTTACAAAGCACGAGCAGAGAAACTAGCTTTTGCTATGTGGTTTAAAACATTAGTCAAAAAAAAACTTACAGTTTGGATGATCGGAATATTTATTTAATTGCCACACTAAAAGACTAATTAATTATAACTCATCCCTGTAAGGAGCAAAGGATTATAATATTTTATAAACAAGCATCCACCATACTATTTCCATTGTAAGAAGCGTTTATCAGTACAGAATACAAAAATAATTTAAGTAATTAGTTATGCATATTAGTTAATTCAATATTCGTAGTACTATTTTAGTACCTATTATCTTTTCTAATGTTTCATGTTTGCAAGCCAAAGCAACTATTTCAGCCCAAGCTGTAAATCAAGTAACAGAAGTTGTTTATTACAGGCTAAAGATAAATAACCTTCACTGACTCCCAAAGAGGCCACATTTTGGATTTTAGAAGTTTACTCTGCTTCTCAGGAAATATCAGTCTTAAAATTAAGTAAGTTATATTTATTTTTTATCAATGGTTTACCTCGAAGTAGTTTCACTTTTTTAATTGTATTTTATATATCAATTCTTAGTTCTCGTGTCATAGAAAATCTTAGGTAATTTTTGTTTTAGTAGTTTATTTTATTATTATCCATGAAAACAACAATACAACACAATAACAATGTAACAATAGCTACTTGTGTATTAAGAGACCAAAGTACGTTATTGCTGCTTGAGAGCTGTAAACGGCCAAATATTTCGAGTATGGCATCGACTGTTTGTGCTCGTAATACACGTAAGCTATTTCCTACACCATAGTTTATTTATAATCACACACAGATTAACTTTTCAGATGTGTATACAAGGTCATTTAGGTTATGTTTGCTTTTGGTTATGTAATTTGCTTAGTTGCTTACAGGCTGTTTAATTATGCCTACCTGATCCGCAGCTATGGTTGGTGTAGAGACGCCAACTGTGAAATCAGCTGATTAGCGAGCGGGAATGATCCATTCCCGCTCTAGAGTGGCAATGAGCTATTTTGCGCAGTGTTTATAAGTATGGTAATTTGATCATTCCTAAACTGTAGAGAACATAAGTTCTCTTTGTAAAACCGGTGATGAGTTTTATACTATGATTTATTTGTTTTCTGTGACGTAAAATACTCTTGAGATTCTTAACCTTTTTTAAAGCACGATTTTTTAAAGTGAGATTCTCAGTTCAAACAACTTCTTAATCGTGGGTTTACAGTTTATTATCTTTTTAACTCGCAGAAAACAATTTCAAAATTACATAAAAGAGATGGGACTTATAAATGAGACAGTTATATCAATCAGTGTGACAAAGACTTATGACTGTGTATGTGCAACCCATTACAGCACTGACCTTCATACATTCTTGTCACATCATAGTAAACACTTTTTCCAACACTACTCTGTTTAAATGAGTTTTCCATGCGAAGATTTAGTCCGGAAAAATGCTGTTTGCTGATTGCTTCATCAAATGAAAATTCACTAATGAACTGTAATGCATTTTTAACGGACACCAACTGTTTATAATAAACTTATCACTGTGACTGTGTGTGTATTGGTTATTAAATATCTTAGGAATTTAAAAAGCATGAATATTTATCAATACAGAATGAATACCTGGTAAGCCTATAGTTATTGTTTAATTAACAATCCTCAGTTAATTAGTAATTAGTAGTTATTATTTTGTATTTAAATTTACAAAATAGTTCAATTCAAATTGATCAGCCTCAAATAAAAGCATAAAGCATAAAACTAAATATTAACGATTAAAATTAGGTTTAGAGGTAAACACAAAATTATATATTAGACATTAAAATTTTAAATACAGATTTTTTAAAGTAAAAAATACGTTTAAAGTGTATTCTGAATAAATTTATTCAAGCAAGTAATTGATACGATTTTACTTTATATCTGTCTTGCACAAGTTAAATACCTAACACCATCATTGGGGAGCATAGGAGGAGCGAGCTGGTCTAGTGGTTTGAGCGCGGGACTTCGGTTCCAGGGGTCCTGGGTTCAAATCCTGCCAAATAAACAATGGATTTTAACCATGTGATATTGCCGCAACCCGTAAAAAACCCATTGTTGAATGTTTTTGATGTTATATCTTATCACGGTAAAAGCACTTAGTGCAACCTATCAGGAGTGTTTTCCTTAAACTAAACCACACGATTCAAAATTTCTAGAACGGAGTGAAACGTGAACGTTGTTGACAAGTCACAGCTTTGCCTTTACACTGGAAACGTGGCAAAAGGAGTTGACATTGTTTTGGACAGGTTGCTTTCAAAAAGGATATCACGGTAAAAGGAAAAGGAAACATGTTTCATTAACTCTGTTATTACTGTAAAAGATGTTTTCCATAACCTTTTGACAAATATCTGTTAAAACATGTTTGTATATTACTTCTGATGCTTTAAAAACTCGAAAACACTTTGGCCGTTAAGTAGAATATTATTTTTTATGGCTAAATTTTGTAAACACAAATCATCGATATCATACAAAGGGGCCAAAGTAACTTGTCAACAAAGCACAATAATCGTGACAAATGACGCCATCTCGGAGGTTGTGACGTCACAGGACATCCTGTATGGCGATGACGTCACTTGTATATAACTCAGCTGAGGTCGAGATATACTGTCATCAACGGACAACATGATGAATGACCTCATTGGACGCTACCTGTGAGAACTACACGATTACAGGAAGTCCTGAATGGTCATGTTGTCAGATGCGTTTTGTAGTATGAATGAGATGTTTAATCTACCTAGGTGTTTGAAAAAAATTTACGGTGACTGATATTTTAAATTTCTAAATTGTTTATTTCATAGCTAAATGTAGAATATGTTTTTGCTGAATTGCCTTGTTCCACGAGTTGAGGCAATACATTAACATATCTTTACCACCGAAGCCTAGCAAAAATGTTTTCGGGATTTTAATATTTCGACTTTCAGCTTACTGTACTCAGCCAATATGTAAGATAAATCCCGTATTATTATGTGGTTGTAACGCTTAATTCTGGGTAAATCTCTCTCCGTAAAGTTCGATGAGACAGTTTTTTTACCTGAAATCCAAATTACAGAATTATCTAAATATGTAAAACAGATTATCCATATTACAATATCTAAGTACCTTCTAAGGTAATTAGGTGCGAGTATTTACAAGTCTAAATTAAAGACAAATTTATTTATATTTAAAACACTAATTTAATTTGTACTAGCAATGCTCTGACATGTGTACGAACTGCAAAAACATAAACAATTGACATAATGACCTATATAACAATCTGAATAATATTTGCTAAGACAGGATATTCTGAAAAAAGTCTATCCCGTAGTAAACTACTTTTTTTGAGTCGGTTATGTCATTTTAAAAACAATATGAATTACAAAATAAATAGTTTACAAGAAGTAAGTTTAATATTCGAGAAGCTACGAAAGTAATGAACTAGTTTAAGGCTGTATTATTAATGGTTGGATAACTACTAGTTTCTACAAAGTTAAGCACCGCTGCAAACATATAAAAAATTGATCAAAATTATAATAAGTACCTGTGTTATGCTGTGTTTACAACAACATTGCATTGTCTAATAGCAGGTATTGGAACCTTTTTAATTGAAAGAAAAAAAAATTATATATACATATATATACATATACATATACATTTTTTTACACACACAGCTAACGCCTGACATGCTGGCCACGGTCCAAAATAAGACCCGTTGTGGCCATCAATGTATGGCTTATTAGGGAGGTTTTAATATAAAACATTCCAGCTCACCCACACCAGGCCTTCGCTTTGAGATATATTGCTGTAAAAAAATCAAGCCCTCAAGGCAGTAAATAAAATACTTAACAAATAACATATTACAAGAATCGTAAATTATTAAGCAAAATGTGAATTTCAACGTTATTGTTTACTTGGAAACTAATCAAAATGTGTATTATCATATGCAATTGATTAACTTAAATATGTATTGTACTTTATAACAAATAATATTTCATTATAAAATAGGATGGCTTATGAGTTTCTACTTTTAACGTTTTTCAATTTTGGATACTTACTAATGGTCCAAGAAAAGAAAAACAGATTTCAACATAAAAATAAAGGAGAATTGTCTTCGTTAAAATAAGGATATTCACAGTGCTTGTCTATACTACTAACATAATAACAATTTCGGGTACGTAACTTTTGAGGTATAAACACAACGCTTATACCTGCCCCTTTACCATTGTAAACACCTCATAAGCCTCGGATATACTTAGTAGAATGTATATATGACTTTCGAATGCCGTACAAACACATTTCGTAATTTAAAATAAAAAGGCAGTCTAGTTAGATAAACCAAAGAGAAGTAAGATAGACATACCTATGATACAAACTTGTCGGACAACGATGCGCCTATAGCTCTGGTATGCAGGGGCAGA
Organism: Macrosteles quadrilineatus; assembly: GCF_028750875.1. Taxonomy (NCBI): domain Eukaryota; kingdom Metazoa; phylum Arthropoda; class Insecta; order Hemiptera; family Cicadellidae; genus Macrosteles; species Macrosteles quadrilineatus. The sequence goes on from NW_026542599.1 coordinate 18,184,605, forward strand.
AATGTACTCCATGTCTCAATGTGTGCTTTAGTCAAGAAGTAAGGCACATCTGGATAAGACAGAAGGGTCTGGATCCCATCTGAACACGCGTCAAAGTACAACCGAAATAGTATCTAAAAAATAATGCGGTCAAGCATGTTAAAAATTAATCTTGTCAAAGTGTGTATAAAAATATATAGCAACTTAAATGTTAGGAAACTATGTTTCCTAGTTCCATTTGAATTAAAATTAGCTTCAACACATAGAATTACCGCTGGTATATAATCTGATATTAATAATTATATTTTTTAACATTAAGGTCCTAGAATATTTTCAAAATCATTTAAGCTAATTTTTAAATAGCTACTATAATGGTTCTTTTATTAGGCCTACAAATATTATAACTAGTTAAGTATAACACGTTGTCAAAACACACTGCGTATGTGGTATCGCACTCTGCCTTAGGGTTTTCAGTGATATACTCACTAAACTGAATATCTCACTACCCTTTGGGTTTTGGAAAGTACAAATGAAATAATTGCACCATACTTATTCATGTGCTCAAAAAATGAAGCGTCATAGCTAGGCAGCTCGTCAAAACAAATAGAAACTGATTTTTATTGTTATATATTTTAATTTCATATTAACGTGTATCTTATGGAGAACTTAAGTTAATCATGGCATATGGGTAGAGTAACAAGAGGTGTTTTTGCATTAAAGAAAGTGGTGACATCTTTTAAAAATGCACGTACTAGTTCACATGGCCCAAAGCATAATTAATTGGCGATCGTATTAGGGAGCAAAAACAAGAAGATATACAGCATGTTTTGAGTATGTAAAACGTTTAAACGGTGTAACGTCTACAGTCTGAAACTAAAATTCACGCCACACCACCATTAACTAAGATTCAAGTAGCAATACAATTTTTTTTCTGGTAACGTTCCTAATAATAGAAACGTTTCGTAAAAAAAATGAAGTGATGTCTACCTCTCATCCTTGAAACACAATGGACTATAAACGTAGTCGTTATATGAACAACCAGTGATCATCACACTTCCTTCACAAATGTGGCCCTGTCACATCACGCGAACGTACTATCAGTGTGTTCAGGAAATCCTTGCTTAATGTGACCATTTATGAACATTTTGTAGCATTTTGTACCTATAATGTTATTAATTTGTTAAGAGGACTTAGCTTAGAAATTGCACTTCTCAAAATACAAACCCCAAGTGTTATTTTCTGATGAACTTCTAAGTTTCAATGAGGGATAAACCCGAAAACAGGAACAACGAATTTAGTGTGCAAAGCAAAGCCAAACATGTGAGAGGGGGTTCATCACTAAAGACGAGAATAAATACTTGCAGTGAGTGAAAATGCAAATTGATTTTTATACACCAAAATAACTTCTTGATCAGCATTGTAAGTGTTATTAAATTACTTAAAAGTACAAAAATGCATCATATAAAACTTGTAACACTGTATTTACACTTATACTGTTTACTCACAAGACGGTAAATACATATACGATGGTATGTAGTGATCGATTTCGATTAGACACTCCAATCATCATCAGACTCAATAGGAGAATTACCTATTAATTTTTAAACCATTTTCTTAAATTGGTATCATTTGAACTGTAAGAAAGTTGTCAAAATAAATTTGAAGAAAAATAAAGTTGTCTAAAAATAGTTTGTGGCTTTGAATAACTAGACCATAATGTCACTACTGTATACCAAACCTATTTTTTCATAAAGATTGCTTATTACTTTATGGAAATATACGTGGTTAAAGATGACTCTATAAAATACAACATTTGGATAAGTTCATACTATTAAGCACCTAGTTTTTCCTATCCATTGTAAAATACTCAACTCCGGTAACAATGCATCCGGTAACATTTTACAAGCAGGAAAAGGCAGAGCCAATCATGATGACGGTAGGAACATCCGGTTGTCAACAGGATATCCGCCATATGTTTTATTTTCGAATTTCAAAAAAAAATAGTTTTCATACAATAGTGCTAGTGGAACAATCTAGTTTTTTTCACGATACCTTTCAATGAGAATGTAGTTTTTTTTTTCATAAGTATTTTAACTGTGGGATTTGGCTGTCGTTCTGCAAAATTGTAACACTAAACTGACATATATTGAACTCCAAAAGTCCTGTGCTATAGCATGTTGCATTGATATTTCGTCTCAAGAAACTTAATAAATTCAATGCGTCGTTTACCTTATAACGTTCATAACTAGTATTGGTAGTTTATACCACTTATTTATAAATAAATCCATATCATTTTGCCTACATAGAAACATACACAATATTTAGATAAATATTTAATATAGAGAGTTTACATAGTTTTTCAGTACGTTATAAAACAATATGTGAAAACTATAATCCAATATGCATGTTATCAACTGTGTTGTCAGGTATCATAATTTAAATTTATCAGTAAGAGAAAACGCCATCCCCAGTTAACAAAACACTTTTGTTTTATATACCTAGAGAAACTCAAGACAGTGTTCTATTATGTAATAATTTGTTTGTATTGTAGTGTTGCATAGAATTTTATGTGAAAATTTTATTCGGAGCAAGTTTTTTTATAAACACATAATATTTAACTAGAGCTTGCCATAAAAACGCGTTTCACCATAAAACTTTAGAAATACATAAAATGCACTAACACATTTATTCCACCGGGAGTTTCAAGACTGAGGTTAAAAATGTAACAGCTCTTTTACAGCTACTATAAATTGTTTCTTAATAGCTAAACATTGCTCGTAAAATGTATCAACACATAGTCTGCTATAAAACTGCAAAACTGTTATGAGCCATGCAATTTCATTAGCTATGTGGTGTAATGCGATAAATTCATAGAAGGGTATTATACCTTTTTTTACTATATTTTGGTAAATGTGTTAATCTTTATCTCTGATAAACTCTCTTTTATGGTTTAAAATTGTATTTCATGTAGTCATAATAAGTGGATTAATTTATTACGCTAAAAATAATAGTGATTTTCGTGTATCTTAGATGTGATCGTTCACGAGCAATGAAGAAATTTAATATTACATTATTGCTAAGTTTTAAGTTGTCCGATGATTTTTTTAAGAACAACATATTCCTTTTTATAGGTGACTAATCCCAGATAATTTACAGTACTTATTGCTGTCAAGGATAGTAATACATTGTTTTAATCTTATCTAAGATACAATAATTAACCATTAAATAATAATCATAATTTGTAATAACTGAGACAATGACCTTGACAACATTATTGCAATAAATTAAACAAACTCCTTGGTTCAATTGATATACCGTAAGCATTTTCGTAAAATAGTTTTTTTTTATGAAGTTAAATCCATCATCCTTGGATTGTGATATTTTTGATTGATTAAGTAGGCTAATGTCCTCATAGTTTAAGTGAAAACACCTTTCAAATAACCCAGTAAACATATATATTTACAGGTCGTTCGTGGTCAGTGTCAATAAGACAATAATATGCACGCGAATAATAAAAACACTCTATTCAAAAAGTTATATCTTACTCTTTCTTCCAGGAATAACTAATGTAGATTTTTATACATTTCCAAACATTTTTCTTAAGTTTAGAAGTAAAACTATTGAAACATTTGTAGTCTCGTTAATTATAGGAAAACTTTCTTAAAAACAAATTTAACATAACTTTTCAGGAAACTGTACAAAAGAGTGAAGCCAGGCAAAGTTAAGCTAGCTGTGAAAATTGCTTGTAGTCATACAAGATTTTTGTCCCACCTTCACATTAAAGAATGCTAGGTTCTAGCCCGAAACTGTTTTTCACATTACATCAGGCTAGTCCTAAAAGGGATATGTTTGATATTATCTCATTTGATCAAATTAATAGGTGATTGGAGAGATTTGAATCCGAGCCCTCGGGCTCTGAGGCCCAATGCTGTAGAGCCCTAACCACTAGACCACCTCGCTACCCGTAGTAATACTAGTAATAATAAAGTTGCAGCATGCTCTTCACGAAATTATAATCATAACTTGTTCTTGGTTATTTTTGTTTATCATCATTATGATATTCCATTGCAAATAATCATACATATTATAGATACCTAGTTTTAAATTAAATAATATTTTTCCTCATTATTACTCGATATAATATTAAATAACATTGTTTATCTTCATTTTTTACATCACAAATGCCCATGTAAAAGATCTTTTCTACCGCATAAATGACCAGCAGTTTGTTTTCATTAAAATCTCATTAACTAAAAAAGGTTGATAAGGCCAGGTCATTTGTTATTACGCTTGATAAATCTTCTTTGTCCTAGAATAATCACGTTGGACCTAAATTAATGGATGCTCATTATTAGTACTGCAAACAGTAAAGTTAACTTTAAATCTATCACTTGGTAGGAAAAATACACTCATTTATATGTTGGTTTTAAGAAAACTTAAAATGAAATAACGAAACCAACAATAAGTATTACATATTATGTTAGGGTTATATATATTAATTGTTAAGTGTATTCTGGTAAAAAATTAAATTGAATATATTTAAAAATTACTATGAATAAAACCTAAAAGCAAAATTGTTATGTAATATAAAGAAACTGTTGCAATCTTCTGAATGACAAATAAAAATTAAATGTTGCATAATCAAAACAATATTGTTACAAATATTAAAAACTTCGTCCGCCTCTTTTTAAAACGGTACCATTATAAAATCCTGTTAAAAATAAAATTATTAAATCGTATTAACAACGTATTTGTAAATAAACAGTATTAGAAAACTGACACCATCTTTCTCCTAGTTTTGAGTTTGCCAACAACCCGAACAGTAGGAGTAAATATTATATGTTATGGGGAACAAAATTAGTTCTAAGGATTACACTATTTTATTTAGAGTAAAAAGATTCCTTAAATACCAAATGCAAGTCTACATCATTTTACTCGTCTTTTTATGTCAGGTTTTTTCGTTATTTTATAAAATTTAGTATGAGCTCAATACCCATCCACATATCATGCAGAAAGAAACATTTACTTAAAAAAAATACATCACATTGTTTGATTTTTCTTCGGGGGTCAATTTTCTTTAGGGGCCGAAATTTATATGTCCACCCAAAACCCTAACTCGAAAGTTTTGACGAAAACAATACTTTATTCATATAGCGTGTATACTGAAACACAATAAAAAAGCTTTAATGTTAAAGAAATGCTAATCACGTCAAAAAGACAACCCCAAGCTAATTTGCGTAAAATTTACAATTCAAAGGCCACCTCTGGAATTTCAAAGTATTTCTTACTTGCAGCCATCAAACTAACTACCTAATCTGAAAGCCCCATCCGTTTCAGATACACAAATTTCCTTACTGTTTTCTATGGCTATCTCCTTGAAATGAACGTTGAATGGACAATGATTTGTAAATTTGTATTTTTGTAAATCATGATTAATCTTAGAAACCACCAATTGTGTAGCATTCCTCCTTTTTTCGTTGTAGACAACAACTTACCTCTTATGTTTTAGTCACAAAGGGTTTATTAAAGGTTATCTAAAATGCATGTTAAATTCAGGTATTGAATAGTATTCTATCTCAATTCTCTATATTTATACTTTTATATTCAATAGTCAGTTGTAGCCGACAAAATAGATTTTACACCTTAAAAAAAAAATGATCCTGTAGATATTAAGGAAAGTACAATTCATAGGTATTTTAGTAGCTCCTTACACAAACAATTATGAATTTCCCAGATATATCGTTCATGGTGGACACAAAATGGAAACGGGTTGACCGAAGTATAATTCATGTTGTCATTTCCAATCTTCAACAGGACCTAACAATGTCCGAAAGTGCTCTTACCCTAAGGGTTGGAGCACCAATGACATCATTAAAAGTTGCAAATTCCCTTTCCCCTATTGCAAAATAAAGGCCTGTAAGGATGTTGCCCCTAGGGTACTCAAGTGCTTTAGAAATAATATTTTTATAAAACATACTTAACTGGCAAGTAGTAATAAGAGATAAGGTTATGTGTTAAAACACCATAAAAGTATTTGGTGTGTCAGCCCTTAAAAAATATAAATATAATGCATTACATATAGTATAAATTATAGGATTATTTCCATGTAACTGGGCAAAGATATTACTGCAAATAACTGAAACCTATTTTAAACTAATTAATTATCTTAATTTTGTATCAATTAGGTAAGGGTTCAAGGCAGTGCTAGACATTTTAATAGATATCACCCTTAGGGGGCATTTTTATGACACTGTTATACTTATTTCTTAGGGAATTATACATAAGTGCGTGACAGATTTGTTTTCCATAAAATACATAAAACACATTATCAGGATAATTTGTTCAGACAGAGAAGGCCCTTTTTAGTGATTTATCAACTTTTTTCTAAGTTAAATTTTACCAAAAGAAAAATCCTGATATATTTTACTTGATTTTTTATATTTCTTTGTTTTAAGGATAGTAAAAATATATTTAAATTAAGTTTTTTTTTATTTAAAAGTATGGTATCGACATTTTGAACGTATTTAGTATACTAAAAACCATTTACTAGGTCAAATTTCTCTAGCTTTGAAATAAAAAAAGGTGCTAGAAATGGGAAAACGCTTGTATGCAACTGAGTTATCAACGAGTATCAATCAATCTTCATATTTTATACATGCAAACAAAAACATAAATAAGCCAATCGCAATGTTTTAATATTATTTCGGTACTTTTCTACATAAACAAAATGCAATAAATATATTAACTATTGCCTGCATTTCAAAACAATAATAACAAAATCACTCCATAATTAACTAACATTTTTGGTCAATTATCAATTATCAATTATTTAAGATGGGGACGCCACTATGTGCGTATTTTAACCCGAATATAAGTGAAGGATAAGTGTAGGATGAGTGGCGCGATCTTGTAGTCTTGTTAGTGACTACGGCCGACATGTTCCTTAGACACAGCTGTTAATTAATAGCCCATACAGCTAATAACAACTAAAGGACCTACAGTTTATTGTGGAATCCGATCCACATTTTTTTCCTCCTAATGAACTAATTGGTCTAACTATTAGGATATTACTGCGGGTAGTCGTAGTACTCACTAGTGCGGACGTTAATCCACACCAGGGAGCATCGCATCCACAGTGCATCCTTATAATTATCCACAATTCCATCGTCATCAACCAATTACAAGTTCTACAAAAGTTTTGATCTTCATGTTACGCAATAGTTAGTTATGTAAACAAAATATGTTTTAAATTATACAAGTAGGCTTTATTTACTGTATGTTTTTAATTTCTCCCCCTAAACATAGTATATGTAGAAAGTATTGTTTTTTTAAACATGTTAGCGTTTCTTTTTGGGTCACTTGTACATAGTATATGGAGAAATATTGGTCTCGTAAACATTTTCGAGTTTGATTTTTTTTAGAGATATATCCATTTTGAGTCCCCCCTGAACTCAAAACAGTGGTTTTCGAAGTGATGTCTGTGTGCGTGTATGTGGATGTGTACATAGTTACAGACCAAACCTGTAGTCCAATTTTTATGATTTTGATTAAAATGCATGTTTTATTGACCTTATAATTCTAAAGAAAAATAGTGCAACCACCCATTGCTGTAACAATTACGTTTCAAAAGTTTACAAAAGTTTTGTGATTTATCCCTATAGAATATTATGGTTACTCCCACCACTTACCTATGATTAAGGTTGTTTACAAGCTCATGGGAGAAAGTATGGGTCAGGTTGCTGATACCATTTATTTAAATATTTAATGCAAAAAAACAATGTTAATCTTAAATATCATCTTTGTTTGGTATATTCTATTTCGGCAAATTTCATACAACTTAAATTATGTAGGAAAGCAAACGTGTTCTTTATAAGTAACACTTAAGCAACGCTAATGATAAGTTTGCGTGTGGTGAGAAAGGTACAACTGCAACGGAAGTACAATGATCACTGGCCATTTATATAATGATAACACTTACATATGTTTGTAACACAATGATAGCTATACATTACGCTCTTATTCTTCTAGAAAACATATAATGCTGGACTTGAAATATATATATTTTGCTCTGGGCATTTGTGTTGGACTTGTCATTAAGTTGGTAGCTTGCAGTTTAACCAGATTCTTTTTTGTTAATTTCACACAGTCTTAGAAATAATTGTAAAATATTTTGCCTCCTCCTGACAAGTCCTAAGCAAGCGAAAATAAACTTTTACATCGTCACATAGTTCAGCACTGGATTTTAATTGGAACTAAAGATTAAAAACCAACCAACTAAATTTAGTTTAAAGATAGACAATTCACATGTAATATTAATTTAAAACTTTATGTTTACATATTTTTTAAATTATGTATAAAATTATCAGTAAGTACTGATTTCATTTTGTGGTGTTTGTTTGACCATGGTAAGAATCATTACTACATTTACAATTTTACTTTAATGGGATACTAATAGACTGGGATTTGTTTGATTTAATAAAATGGAATTACTTTCGATTACTGATATTTCACATGTTTTATGAGTTACCAAAATGTTATAACAATTATAATAGTATGTGGATTAACTAAATTTATTTTGAGCAGTAAGTCTTAGGCCTACATATTTTCAAAGCAAAAAAAAAAATATATTTGTGGATCATGTTATGAATTTATGATAGTCTATTGAAAAGCTTTTCAGAAAGGATTTTATATCAATTAGTGAAGAAACATGAAGTAAATCCTATAAAATAAGACCTGTGTGATGAGATAAGTTGTCTTTATGCACTGAAAATGACAAAAATGACTTGTAAAAGATTTTCATAATCGTCAATAGTACAATGTGTATAGGCTAAAATAAAAGAATTGAGCTACAGAAAACCGTTTTTGTATTATTTAATTTCCCTAAATGTTGTTTGATTTGAAAAAAAACATGAAAAATATAAAACCTTTATACGAAAAGTATTGAATTTAATCCACGTTAATACGTATATACACCAGAGTTACTCCCTGAATTGTAAATTACGGGAGAATAAGCAAGATCACTCGCCCTTTACAGTGTTTTCTGAACTGTAACTGAATATTAAAAGAAGCACTTTGTGTCAAATTGGTCTATGCTTCTTTTTTTTTAATGTATACTTACATTAACGAATAGATCTTTTGTCAATATAATGTCAGTGCGACTTCTTAATCAGTTCTAAAAGTTCAAGAATTCACACTTTACATAGATACCTAACTACTCATGATTTTAAATTACAAGGAATGGATACAGTTAATACTATCAACATAATTTGTAAATGGCAGGGCAAATATTTTACTTTATAATTTACAAGCGTAAAATGAATATCTGTATCTGGCTCTAAAATAAGATTAAGTATTTAATTTTAATTAGATGGGTGAAATACCAGTCCAAAACAAAGTGTAAAATTATTTTTTTATGATGATGTAAAATAGATCCTATAGCTTAGAAAAAATATTTAAAAAATTTAAGATAGCACAATGAAATAACGAATATTTGTTTACCCAATAAAACATGTTGTTTTTCCTATTCACTTGACTGTAACAAGTATAACAAGTAGAGCTATTGTATTTAAATACACCATGAGAGTCCATTATTAATTGGTTTATTATCTTTTGTCCTTTCACACGAATGCCAAGACATATTCTCTCTTTTAATAGCACATTACGCACCTAGTAATATAAATAAGAAGAATAAAATAATAAACCTCTATAAAAAAACATTTAAGTATCTTCCCTAGATAAATACAGGAATATACTTACTTATTGTTTGTTATATAATTTGAGAAATAAAAATGTCGACAATGCTGTATTGTTATTTCGTGAAATTATAAGAAATATAACAATATTTTATATTGGACTAACGTAATTAAACTAATAGTTTTGTACTATGTAATATTACAGTAATATTTATGTGTTTCAAATTAATTTATTGTAAGGTAATGAACTAAACTTAAAATTTTTTTTATTTTTGTCCAATAAACCTTTGGTGGCTAATACTATCGATTGAAGGAATGTCAATGGCTGCATTGTGAGAAGGGTTGTCTGCATTAGAGTATATTAATCAATCTTCCTATTCTTGCTAGACCAAGTAACATTTCCATTCAGACATTGACTAATGCAGCCTGACTTACTTGACTGACTTGACAGCCACAGTTAACACTCCTATTAAAATTTAATTTTAATCGATTATAATCTACCTTTGGAAATTCGTGTTACAGATATGCAAAAAAAGAATAAAGATAAACATTATTAACTTAAATATTATTTACGTATTGACAGATTGTTTAATCAATTTCCTTCGTAAAATACTATTCTGCCATACGTAATAATGCTTCTATTATATTTAACTCCTTGTTGAACGTAACGCTTGGCGCTAACTTATGTAAATAATTGATAAATAATATTTAAAATAATATTTTTAATTATCTACTTCAGTAGCATTATCAGGTATATATTATATAAATTATAAAACAAATAATGTTATAATAATACTTTTTTTAATTTATTTCCTTTGTATATTATATTATAATTAATATATTATTTTTAACCGTATATATAACTTTTACCAGTTTAACTGTTCATGCTAAAGTAGGGTTAGACAAAAAAACCGAGTTACTATCCAAAGATTCTTCTTTAAATGAAATGCAAGAAAGTTCTTCTGGGTACAAATCAGCCTAAATCTTTAAAATATACGACTACATCCGACTACAGTTTGTTTCCAAGAAGCCTTAAGTCGTATAAATCGCCCGCCTAAAATTCCGTTCCGTTTAGAAAACTTTGCATCTCGCACATTATAATAGAGTTCATAAACATGTGGCACTCAAAAATTTTAACAGGTCTTTTAATATCCTCTTATATAAATTGAATATTCTATGATATGTGTGGTAGATTTATCTAAGTCTATGTTATTCGTTTTATAGCGTGCGTTGCTTATACAACCATAGATAATTTTAATTTAACCAACATATCTTGTATAATAGCTGATAGTATACGCATTTATTTAAATATAAATAATAAAGATTGAAAAAAATCAAAAAGTTATCAAACGTTTAATGAAAATAAGATCAGCGTTTGAACAGTGATAGGACCAAAACGTGTGAGGGTCAATGTTTTAATGAGTTGTACGTACATAGTCATCAATCTTTGTCTCATTGTGGGAATCATGGTCTTTCGTACGTTCCAGATCTTGTTTATAAAATTTAAATTAATATTTAGTTCTTTTTTTCTGTATTTTCCATTTTAGTTGCTTAACACGATATCATCTTTAAAAGCACCGATTTACAAAAATGTATACTATTTTAGAAATCATTAGGATAAATTATATATGTATTTTTCTAATTTGGGCCTATACCGTAAAAAAATTAATAACCTTTTTGATCAGCATCGTATGTGTTACTAAATTACCTGAAAGTAGAAAAATAGTCAAAAAACACTTGTAGTAAGTACATTTCCACTTACTGTATATTGTTTACTCTCCAGACGGTAAATACATATACAAGATGGTAAGTGGTGCTCGATTTCGATTGAACACTCCAATCATCATCAGACCCAATACGTGAATGTCATTCTTAATCACCAAATCATGAAGAAAATAATTTGCATATTGCGTCTGATGATGATTGGAGTGTCCAATCGAAAAGGATCACTGCTAATCGTCTTTTATATGTATTTCCTGTCTTGTGAGTAATCGGTATAGTTGTAAGTATATTATTACAACTAGTGTTATTTGACGTATTTTTGTATTTTCGGATTAGTTTATAATAACTATAAAATTATTGTGAATATTACTTTTGAGGCACGTATTTTGTGGTTGCAAGAGTGGCACAAGAAACGTGCATATTGTTTAACAGGTAGTTGCAGGCTTTAGAATACAATTCCTTTTATTAGGTACCCGCAATACATGAAGTAGATGTCTTATGATACTTAGAAAAAAAATTGAAGGTTGATACTTTGCCCATCTTAGATTAAGTATCAGGGTTGATTCTAAGTGCCAAACACAGATGTTATTTGTAATTACACTGTTAATTAGAAATTTATGGGTTATATAGTAACAAGATCATAATTTAAACTAATCTTGAAATAGGTTTAACATCGTTAAAATTCCAATATATTAAATCAAAACAGAAAGCAAATTCAGTCATGTTTAAAACTGTATCAAAGATAATTTTAATAACATGCATCAAACGATTTTAAGTGAAGGGAGGTGTTGAAATAAAAACACTCAACAAACGCAAAGAGCATCTTGATGAAGAACCGTCTCTAAGTAACCATTCATAAAATATCAAAACGAAGTTTGTCACAGACACTTTGGACCTTTAGCTAAAAATCTTTGGCCCTAATGAGTTTTCAAACCATTAAGTGTTGTTTTAAGTGTTTTTATAAAGCTATTGGTAGCTTTCAATTTGTAAGTCACGTGTCAGAGTATTATTCGTCTTTTATAAACTTTGTTTTCAATCGAAAAAGGTTTATAAAAATGAATATGTCTGTTGTCAGTTTTGCCGTGCTCGTGCTCTAACTTTTCAAGAATTATAATGAGTATGGCCTATTTGTAAATGTCTAATTTTCGTTCATTATCAACAGCTGACGCAATGCAAATGAAGACGTTTTTTGTTGTATCAAAACAAGACTTTAGTTTAGTGTTCTACTACACCCCAACGTTGAGGTTACCTCCACAACAGCCATAGTGCATTATTACCCCTGATTGTAAAGACGGTAAGGGATAAATCTTATGTTATACAAGGTGGATTAAAAGTAACTTGCAACCCCTTTCAATTTTCAACTATTTGAGATATTTAAAATTACGTTTGTGGCAACCTTCTTACATATGAGGTCTAATGGTTAATTTAGAAAATTTTTCCCCCCGAAACGGCAAGTATAGTCGGATTTGGTATAATTTCACAGGTCTTGACAAAACTAAACAAATGACACAAAGAAAACCAAAATCAGACAACTAATAACAAAATGACACCCTAAAACGTTTTAAATCCAAATAACCATGAGGTTGGCTCAAAATTTACTTGCACCTACATAAAATGTTATCTAATTGAGATATTTGAAATCGGCTTTGGCAACTTTTATGACACTTATGATGGTTAGTTTTGAAAATTTTGCTCTTAGGGTTAGTGGGGGCTGCGAGTAGCTCAAAACTGTCAAATAGGAAGAATGGTCGAGTTTGGTATCCTTTTACAGGTCCTGACGAAACTAAACAATTGACATAAAGGAAACCAACACCGGACGTCTAATAATAAAACTACGCCAGAAAACGTTTTAATTCCAAATAACCATGAATGTGGCTGAAAATTAACCTACAGCCCCCTTAACTTCTTAACTATTTGCGATATTTGAAATAGGTTTTTGCGCAACCTTTTTAGACATCAGGGGCTACAATAATAATTTTAATTTTGTATATTTTGCCCTTAGGAGTAGTGGGGATTGGGGGTAGGTAAAAACTGCTAAATAGGAAGTATGGTTGAGTTCGGCATCGTTTTACATGTCTTGATGAAACTAAAAATGATACATAAACAATATAAATCGGACTACAATATCAAAACAATATCCACTAAATATCAAAATGACAGTTAAAAATTACTGTTTAAAACCATTGTCTTTAACATTTATAGTCAATTTAAGGCATGAACGTCAACAAGGGCTACGTCAAAAATTGGGTAAACAGTTAGGGGTTTTTTCTGGTGATAAAACGTATATATTAAAATTATAATGTCTTAATTTGATTTCGTTAAATCGTAGCCAAGAGGTGTAAAGTGGTGCTATCTAACGGATGGAATCGCTTCCACTCAAACTATCTAAGTTTTGTAATCAGACTATAGTAATTAACACAACTATAAACGTGATATTTTTACGTGAAACAGAGAATACGGACAGGCTTAGAAGCGTTGTTGTCTGTGATTTATGAATCAATTAAAGTTTTACGGCACCAACCAGCTGGTTTGCATTACTCAAGGAAAATTAAGATTTAATAGCTATTGCTAAGCTTTTATTGCAATTTCTAATAAAATGTGTGTAAAAATTTTATTACTTGGAGTGGCCACTTTATAGTTTTCAGCAAATAAAAATTAATTTAATATTTAATCAGTTCAATTAGTCCAACCAACACAATTTTGTGAGCCAATTAGGCTACAGAAATGTTATAGATCAAGCACCCTAACAGCCCAAATTACACAGACACGTTTAATTTTTTGAATAAATTTTTATATTAAGAACTATAATACAACAGTTGTTTTGAGTCAAATTAATAATAGCTTAAAATTTACCTCTTTAGATGCGTTTCTTATTTTAAAGAAGCGTATGAGAAACAACTTCTTTGTGATACAATGGATGCGAAAAAAAAACTTGAATACTTGCTGATACCAGTATTTAAATCACAATAACACCATTTTAGCCTTAATACATGACATACAATTTAGTTTATCTGTATTTAATGCTTATAAAGTTGTCATTTACGTTACACAATTAAATAAACAAAATGATTTCATTCCCAGACTACATTGTTTGTTAAGATTAAAAGTAACATACAATGAATACAGATAGTAAGAATTAAGTATTTATATAGGGTTAAAAATGTGATACATTACGATAAACTTAAGCAACATAAGAACTTTATTGAAAACTCTGTTCCATATTGTATTTTCACGGAGAACATAAAACTCATGATTAAAGTGCATCGAGGGTTTCTTTGACAGATAAAAATGGTATAAAACCAGATCACGTATTTGATTACAGACCAAAGAGATACAAAGACACGCAGACATCTTGTGTGTCAGACTACACATATTGCCTTAGGTTGGTTTTAAGGTTTTTATGTGCATAAAGCTAAAATGGCATTTAGATGTATTTTGTGGAATAAATATGTGTTCGATGTATATATTTTTTAAGGTTAAAATCAGTAGATCTGAACACGCATATGAAAAAATTCTGTGATATAATATCTATACATTTTACGCCTTAATATATTTAATAAAAAATCTTTAAGTAATATAAATGCCGACAGAAATATTTATATAGCGGATAAGCATTGTATGATCCTTTTTATTACCTTATAACAAAAAAACAAGACCTTTTTAAGCTTTACTTCTTAACTAAAACTTACATAATCATGCTACAACTAGTGAATTATTTTAATACAAGAACTACCTTTCCATACTAAGCACTGTCCTCTACCACGAAACCAACTTAGCGCATCACTTTAGACCAGTCCTAAATGATCATAGTTTATCTTATAACATCCATTTATGATTATAGGGACTTGAACCCAGGACCTCGGGGTAAAAAGTCCCGTTTTATACCACTATATCAGACTCTTCTTCGATTTTTATGTTACTATATTACAAAAATGTATATAACGCCACAGAACATTCAAACAATAAGAATTAAAGCATAAGAAATAACATAACATTTTATCAATATCACTCTTGTAAACACAATATTTTTTGTAAATAAAGCCTGCACCGGATATCATGTTGACAACCGGATGTGTATAACATTCTAGGGACTGACACGCCTTTTGTTGTGACTGTGTTTGGGGGGTGTTCAATATCACAGGATGTTGTGTATTTTATGAACAGATTGTTCATAATGCTCAAAGCAATGTTTTTGAATTAATATTCATATATTTTCGGTGTATAGTTTTATTCTAGCTACTTAAAATATACAAGTTAATGTACAGGGTGTATAACAAAAGGGTTAAAACGTTTGATTTTATGTTTTGTACCCATTTATGCTCTAAAAATTTAGAAAATTTACACAATTTATAAAGTACGTTATAAAAAATATTCTGGAAATATTTAAGATCACTACCTCTTTTAAAATCAAATAAATAGATTTATATTTACAAATTATAGATGGATAAATAAAGGAGTGTTATTTTTTAATTATGTATAATCATATAAATAATGTCACCTTATAATTTAAAAAAAAATACATATAAAATCTAGTCTAGGTTTATCATATCGTTTTATTATAAAACATACTACACATACCTTCTAAGTTAACCACGCAGCAATATACAACCGTTTTTTCCGCTAAAAATATGATTGTATCTTTTAAATTTTATTTAACATTAAATTGACTTGAAATACTACTCATTTATAAATTAAAATTTGTATAACACTCCAAATGGAAGCCGATTACAATTTTCAATCGTAAGCTCTTCTACGACCTCTTCTAAGATAAGAGGAGTTTCTAGTAAGGCCACAACCAATTTTCGTGACCACAATAAGACATTCGAAAGCCCCTTCATGTCGAGAACACAGTTCTAGTCCTCTTGTAGTAACTATAGCAGTTCAAGATCTGTTATAACCTTAATAGGGAGTGTTCTTGGCATGAAGTAAGGGTCAATAGTTCTCTCAAGAAAATCATAGCTAAATGCGTACATTTCTTTCGATGTTAATACTTTTCTAATTATTATACCACTTTTTGGGGAAATATAAAACATGTTTCATATTAATTGTGTTTATTTCCGATTGGTTAACATTTATATTTTAACTTTAGTTTAACATTTCCCTATTCTACGATATAAATAATGAGGGGATAGGGTTTTATTCCTGTTAAAAAGTGATTTTTTTGTTGACTTCTGGGCTCAACATGCTTTTTTACTGGGTTAATCTGCTTTATAATCCTAAAATAATGCTAAATAAACGTATTGAGTGCACTTAATACATTATTTACATTTACCACCACTTGATGTTTATCCATGTGAGAACATTAAACAAAAATAAAAAATTACGATTAGAAATAGTCTGTTCCAAAACGATAATCACCAATGTACTAATTGAGAAACCTAACAATTGATTACCAAAGGTTTATAACTTTTTAAACAGTTTAATAGCTGAATAATAGTTAGTATAGGTCTCAAAAGGTCGTATTTGCATCTTTGATTATTTCTGGAACATTAAGAAATTTATAAGTTTTTAAACTGGCTAAACATGCAAATATGCAGTAACGAAAGTTGTTACTTTACATAAACGCAAAAAGGGCCACCGTTTATAAAATTATTCCAAAAGTGTCCATGCATTTAATAACTAATAAAGTATCTGAAATATTCTTATAAACAACTTTCAATGTAAACTCGTCTTCTATAACTATATTTGCTATTAAAAAAGCTACATCGTGTTAAAAAAATAAACAAAAGATAGTTATACTTTAATTTTTATATATTATGATATTATTAGAAAATAATGCTTACAAAATATCTGTGTAAACAAATATCTTTGTATTGTATATATTGTATACATTGTATATATACAATGTACATTGTATATATTGTATACAAATATATTGTATACATTCGTTTGAGTAACTTGATAATAGCCTAGTAATGATTTAGTAATGTTTCGTAATTTCTATGTTTTATAAAATATAATATTAGAGAATAAAACAAATGCATTTTCGGTTTATAATAGTGAAACGTAACCACGTAAAATTAAACAGATAATAAAAACAATTATGGATTTCGATACTTATTTGTAACTGAGAATATAAAATGAATTTATTCTATTATGCTTTACATTTAATATGTGAAAAAGTTCCTTTTTATTCTATAAGCTACTTCAAGAATTTACACTTTTAGGGCAATATTGGCTTGGTGGAACTGGAATGTTTGTTATTAAGTCCTCCAAAATAACGGGTAACGGGTTTTTGTAGCAGTTATACCACTGAATAAAATAGCCTACCATCTGTGATATTTTAAAACTTAAATTCCTATTCTCCTCCTAATTTTCTTTCGGTTGCATGAACTTGCAAAACTATTCTCAAAGATATATATTTCAGTTTTGAATAAAAAATAAGGGTATACAAATCTATAACGTAAAATTAGTGTTTTGACTGTTTAAATGAGTTGGAGTTGATTTTTTTTATATTTTGAAATATTTCGGTGTTAAAATATTACATAAATATCACGAATATTTTAACGTTGATTATGCTGCAGTCAAAAAATAGCTGTATACAGAAAATTTATAAAAAAAAAACATTTGCAATAAGAAAACCCTCCAACAATTTCAATAATATGTATTTATTTGGAAGTTAAATTTTCACAGGCTACTCGTGGTCGTAAACTTAAATAAATGTGAATAATTATAATTATAATAACAAATTTGATTAATTAGTTAAGAACTAACTTATATTAACTTATATTAATTAGTTTCCACTTATAAATTGGCCTTTGAATTAAATCAATCCATACACACACATAATTTACAAACACCACAGCATAATTTTCATTTTGGGACAGTAGCCATCAGTACATCAAGAATATATTTTTAAAATATTCTACCAACCATGAAAATATATGTTTGAAATATTTTCAAATATTATATTTATAGGCAAAAGACTATCTCCAAGTGTTTTAACAGACAATATGCAACCAACAGCTACTTTGCAAAGGTATACAAAATACACTTATTGGTCTTCCAAAGCTAACTTCTCACCAAAGCGGCTTAGCAAAACGTGAAATGCCAGATTATATGCGATAATAAACCAAAGCAATATGCTGTGAATCACATCAAAAGCCCCGTGGAAGAGCTGTATATTTTAAGTACTTAGAATATTCTGTTTTTGAAATTTCACTTTTTCGGCTTTCCTTATTACAAAGCTCCTTCCCTATTCAAACGAATTTTAGATAGGATCAAAGTATATGACAAATTTGTATTTCATACTCTTTCAAGAGTATAGATGCAACTTTATGCAGTTTTTACTGTTTGCATTTCCCGTCAAATCTTATCCTATGTGTTTAGGAGCTACACATGCAGTATGCATAGTAAGCCACTTGTTCCCAATGATCCCTGTTTTTTTTCTAACACTAGAAGCTTAATAGAGAAAATGTCGTAAATAAAAAAAATGTTTCATACGACACTTAAATTTGGAACAATAATTTAATACCTGGCATTTCATAAGCAATTACAGATAGCCGCCATTTTAGAAAATGATGGCAGCATTTTAAAAGGGAACTTAATTATTAGTTTCATATCATTAATAAATGTTTTTCTTCTCCATATAGTGTTTTTTCTAAAGCTAATCGTTTTTAAAATACCAATGGTGGCACAGTTAAGCTGTTAACTCTTATGTTTAACTTAGGTTTCTAAGCATCTTGAATTATTTCAATATAACAAAATTAAATTCGTGTGAAACAAATTTTGTTGGATATATTTTAAGTTCAATGATTTTAAATAAAAAAAAATCCTTATTATATTTTTCCCTTTCAAACAAAACCTAGCCAATTTTCCGCTATTCAGCCACTCTTCGCGATAACGAAGGTATGCGGCCTTTGCCCTCAACGCTGATATCCTTCCAAAAGACACAGTCCACTGTCGTCCGCCGCTGAATTATCACCATATTTTCCATCGTTATCCGCATGATCTTTTCAACATCCCGCAATTTTTACCTTTTTAATTTTTAAATTAATCAGTCTGTACAGTGCTAATAGAGGTGACAATAGTTTTGTTTTTATCCTAAGAAGAAATTATTTTTTGTTTAAATTTCTTGTGGCAAAGATTTTCATACATCTCAAAAATTGAGCTTATCACTCTAATTAATGAAATCCCAAATGCATGTTTTTTAATGCAATTTTATTATATAATATGTAAATCAACAATAAACATAATTTGAATAATGACATTTGTGGTTTCGTATTTGGAAATATGTAGGCATATCATAAAAGATTAGTTTCGCCTTTAACACTTTAACTCAAATAAATGGAAACTTATGGTCACGAATGTAGAAGAGTCATTAAATCAACTGTGTCATAAAAAGGTAATGTTATAGTTTATAGTTCATGTTTAAATTGCGTGAACAAGGGGTGAATAAATAAATACTTTACACATAAACTACAGCTCACTGCGGTGATATAAACCAAGACCCAAAGGTCATGCATTAGACACAACACACTTTATTACCTTTCCGCCTGAGTCTGCCCCACTTTATTACACCAAATCATGTTTAAATGGTGCCATTGATTATTTCGAAATATTTTGGTATTAAAATAAAAAGTTATCAAAAAATATATATATTTCTAAAACAAGCATAAAAAGTTGTGTAAATGTATATCTTTATTTGGTTTATTTACATAAACAAGCAATAGTGTATACGTAAAGGTAAAGGTATTATTACTCTGTAACTTATTCAGTTGAAACATCTTGCAAAAGTATTTAATTCGTCTTAAATATACTCAAAAGTATATCATAAAAACTTAGAACCCCCGTGGGGCATAGCCCTATAGGATTTTCACAATTTGAATATGTCTATGTGTTTCTCAAGACTATCAAGTACCTCTCTTCATAATGTCAACTCTATAGGTCCAGTTGTTTTCATGTGATGTAACTTCAGAGTTACACACAGACGTCCATACTATGTAGGCCTACAATTTAAGTCAAAATTTAATCTTTTTCTTCTTTATTTTTAGTAATATGGATCGGTATTAACAAATCTAATTGTTTTCAGCTATGCATTACAAAACATAAATATGACACAGAGTTTATAGGTAATATTAAAAAAGTACTTTTTTATGATAAATTACTTAGTTTATGACTACAATCCGTTCTGTTTTGTTATTTATAAAATCAGCTTTTACATTTAACCTTTAATGTTGGGCTTATATTATTTAATTAACCACTTAATACATATTCATATTATTTTTTACAAAATAAATGTATTGTATTTTTCTGCTAATAACTAAAAGTGAAATTTGCAATGAAAGTTTGTACATAAGTTCGTACCTAATTTAAACTTGAAGATCTATTGCTGCCTCAACTAAGAACATTTAAAGGAAACGACATGTATGTTATATGTTGCGCCAAGGTAAGGTAAACTTTGGTGACTTCCGACATTAAATTAGTCCAAAGTTCAATCCTACAGGAAGAAACAATAAATTGTCGTTTTCCTTCCACTTCCACTTACACTTACGTTTTCCTTTCTTTACACCTATGCCTCAACTTATACATGGCTGCTATTAATTGCTAGAGGCTCATAATCCAAACATGGTGTTTTAGAGGAGAGATATTCTGATGGAGAGTATACATTAAGTTTAGTCATTCTAGATGTTAAATCTAGAAACTTTAGACAAATATTATTCATAAACTACTCTCATCACAATGATGGCGCTAAACAGACTACAACTTGGATATCTGAACCATCATATCAATGTGTAAGCATTTTTAATTTAAACAAATTATCTATATAGTTCTTAAGTACCCAGATATCATAACCAATATTTTCTTTTTGTATGATCATTTATAAGTGTGTAAGTGTGTCCGTGAACATAATAACTCTAGCAAAGGAGATCCGATTCGGATTAAATTTGGCGTGTATATAAAAGGCTTTATAGGTTTGAAGAAGCTCACAAACCAGAATTATCAGTCAGGGGACCGTTGTTCATAAAGTTTTAAAGGTTTCAAAAGTTAGTTATTCTTTCCAATTTTTTTTCAAAATATTTTGCATACCGAAACATTATGTTAGGATTACAAGTAAAAAATAACAAAAACTGCACGTTTAAAAAAAGGTATAGTTATAGGAAGAAAAGAAAACTGCTGTATTCCATGTAATATACCTGTAAACCAAAATTTTTCTTCTAAATTATCTAAAAACGTAGGTACCCGAAAAGCGTAGAGCTATGTTTATATAAGGAATATATTTAACATGTTTAACATTACAAGAAAATATTTTGGTTAAAATCCATAAAGGACAACATTAGTTTTACCTTTAGGTTTGCTGTGGTCAGGATCCTTTTTTTATTTAACACTATATGGCTTAGAGTGTATCTCTTTATCTTGATGATTTAAAAAAAAAATCTACCTTATATTTACAGAAAAGGAATGTCCTTAAGAGGTCTTGTTGTCAGTGATTTGTTACAGTTAAGGTTTCATGGTGCTAAGCAGCTGTTTTGCTTTACTGATGCAAAATTATATACTACGCCATACTTATGTTAACCGCTCTTTATTGTAAGTTATAGTTCATTGATTAAAATAAATTTGCCTGGTACCCAAATTCCAGCAAATAAATAACATATTAAATATAATATGTTATAATTTAACTAATAAAAGTTAAGTTGAATATAATAAAATAATACAGTACATATATTTTATACTTCAACCCCTATTAGGCTTCTTGTTTATTTATTTATTTATTTCTCTTTCAACAACCACACCATTTTACAATAAAGAATGCATGCAATAATACATCTGTTTGTTTTGGGTACATCACAAAAGTGTCAATATAGCAATAACTAAAAATACCCCCGCCGCAGCAAACCTGCCGACTAAGCGAATTTCCATTTGTCTGAATTGATTTTCAGTAAAATATATTTTAATAACATTAGGTTTAACGATTACCTAGGTTTGCTGCTACAAGGAACTAATAAAGTGTGTTTTTGAGTAAAATATTGATAGCTTAGTACAAAATAAATAAATTTGCCAAGTTTGATCAAAATATATCCATAAACAAGCAAACTACAACATTTGACAATATTCTCCATAAGAATAACATGGGAATTTTAAATTTACAATTTTTTTAATTTTCTCCGTTACTAATAATCGAACAAAAATACTTTTCTATACTTAATTATTTGTTTTTAGGTCTAAAGAGAAATTGGGAAATTTTGTGTTTTGAGGGTCAAAAGTGAGAAAAACTAATTTTTACCCCATAAATACCCCCGTTAAGCCCCGTTCCCATGGTCCGATCGTGCTGGTTCGCGAACTCATTCAAGTTTATCCCACTTTACACCTTTAAACCAAATTTCATCAAAATCGGACAAAAATTACTCAAGTTATCGCGTTCACGGACGTATATATATATATATATATATATATATATATATATATATATAAGTCTATATATATATACATATATAAAAATTTGAACGAATGGTGTTTTTGGCCTCTGACATCAAAATGAAAAAGTAAATCGGTCCCGGGTCTAGGTCTTACCGTGCCACCTACGGTAATAGCTACTTCCCTATAGGGAAATTCGCTAAAAATACAACAATAAATATGGAATTTAATATAACAATGAATACAAAATAAATATAACAATAAAATGAGTATAAAGAGATTTGAATGTAATAACAATAATAAATGGTAACTTTGACTAGATACAAGTAATGTAAGTTTTTAATGTTACAATCTCAGATAATAATGATAAAGGAAAACTAAAAAAAAATTTAATTAATAGGAGGTCTGACTATATAGAGAATTAAGAAAAAGCTAATGACATAATAACAGAGATACAAAATAACAGCAAAACAACGATTATAAAAGTGAGTACTGTAATGTTTCAATTTAAAAATGACAAGCTGGTGACTAGATGGAGACAAGAAAATTTGGATGAGAAGCCGGATCATCCTCAATCTGAAGACGTGAGTTGAGACGCCAAAAAAGTCGACATCAGCTACAACTTCGCTCCCTAGCAGGTGTAGACGAGTTATCCCACTGTTATATGCATAATGAGTTTGGGAAGAACTGCCGTTAGAATAAGTATCTAGAGCGTCTTCCTCTTGGTGCAGTAAATTGAAGCAACTGAGAAGTTCTGTGTAGTCCAGGAGACCATTAATAATGTTGTACAACAAGAGAAGATTCAGGAACTTGTGTCTAATTGTATCTTCAGGTCTAAAGGTTGGGTTTCATAATATTGAAAGCCAAGTTTGAATCCCAGCTTCTTGATGAAATGTTTTTGGACTTTCCCCAAATAGACATTTTGACAAATCACAAAAGTAATTCTTGTTACTATTATACATAAAATAAGTTAAAACAAGTATTGCATTTCAAGAAATTCGAGTATACGTTTGATATCTGAAAGGCGAAGAACGTTAATCATATGATTAAAGTGCATCTCGTTGTTCTTTGACAGATAAAAATAGTATAAAACCACATCACGTATTTGATTACAGACCAAAGAGACGGGAAAACAACCTGATATCTTGTGATGCAAAACACATATTGCCTTGGATTCTGATACTAGTAGTTGAAATTGGTAAAGAATAAAATCCTTTTCAAAAATCGTGATTTTTTATATCAGAAAAAATATAAGACATTTTAACTAGATTTCAAGGTTACCTATAACCGGATAACATCATAGCTTACAGCATTAAACCGAATGATATTTTCTCTATACACAAACAGAATTAGCCTTGTGTGTAAAAAAAAAGAATAAGGTATACTTAACAAATGTTCTCAACCATTTTTTTTTTAATATAAGTGTGCTATATTAATTTAATGATAGTAAATATTTTGTAAACACTATTGTCAAACAATGGTCATAATTTAATACCCTAAAGCGTTAATTTTTTAATATAGTTCTCGTAAATCTAATTTGGAAAACTAATGTGCCTTCATAAATAGTGTTTGCAGCAACTCTAATGATAAGCTTGCGTGTGGTGAGAAAAGTTCATCTGTAAAGGAAACAACAATGATCATGTTCTATTTATATAATGATAGCACTTATTGTTGTTTGTTCTGCAAAATGTAGGGTTTCCTCCCTAACATCTGTAATGTAAGACTCGTGTAATACATCGCTCTAAATCGGTTGTTTGTGTAAAAAATGTCATAATTGAGGGTAAAGTTTCACCTAATAAACACGACATTCCAGAATGATTGGCTGCTGCCAAAAAAAGGAGTCAAAAGTATTAATGGGTACTTTAGAAAAATTAATTGCTTTGAATAGGGTTAGGTTAGGTTGGTTTAGTTTAGATAGGTTAATTGAAGAAAGGGAATCCAAAGTCAGAAAATTACCTAAAACTGATTATTTTGTACTTTATTGGTTGCACTAACGGGTGTTCTATTGAATGACTTTTTTTACCTCCTCTCCCTAAAAAAAAAAAAAAAGAATGACTAGGCAATGTGTACAATGAGATTAAGTAAAGTTAAGCTTGTTAAGGCTTAATTTTGTAAAAATCTTCCAAAATGTAAACCGTACATTAGGATAACTAAACAGACATATATTTAGTTAATATATATATTAACTTTTTCCCATTTTCATGACTTAGATCCTAAAAACAAGGTTTAAATAACTGATACCATACGTTTGTGAAATCAACTATTGAGGGTTTGCATTATATTCATTTTATTAACATGTGGAGGATAGATTTCAATTTTTTGTACTATTAGTAAGAGTAGACTATACTGTATAGTAGTATATATAGTAGTAGTAGTATACTGCTCAATTAAAGAAAATATATGCATAAAAGTTGCCTAACACTAATGCATTCCTGTTTTAAAATTGCCCTAGCCATGGAAGTTTCCCGTTGCTTATCAAAATATTTTTAGTTACGATTCAATTTACAGTCATAAAGAGACTACTATTTTAACTTTTTAGTAAATTATCACTATAATGCGTTAGGTTTATTTTTATTTTCATAAACTTACGGGATTTGTAAGGGTAGGTTAAAAGCAATATCGGTCCAAAGCGAGAGCCTGGTAGAGCTGGAATGTTTGTTATTAAATCCCTAAAGCCATACCGGGTTTTTATATAGAATTTATGACAGTAACAATAAAACTGTATAAATATTTAAAACTCTTAAACTCCTATCTTACTTGTAAATTAGTACGGTTTGGTTCAATTATTTTTATAACTAATTCTAATATATATGAATTATATTCTAGCATTATATAATCAAGAAAAAAGAAAAGTAGTTGTATGAAAATTATAGTTTTGCAGTATGAAAATTATCCTAACAACTTAAAATAAACAGGAATGGGAAGAATTTAAATTTAAAAATATAATTTTTATGTATTTTCCTGTATTGTAGATTGCATGCTTTTCCCATCTACATTTATTATGCTAGAACCGTAACTGGATTTAAAAGTTTTATGTATGGAATATAAAATGTACATTCTAAATTTATTTAAGTATAACTGTTGCGAAATCAAGTAAGTAAAGTAAAAAATTACCTAACGAATATAGCAATTACATGACCAAAAGGGTTAAAAGGAGTCAGACATATTTTTACTATTTTAGTTTATTTAGAAGAATTCCAATGTATGTTTACTAACTGTTTACACAAGAACAAATATTAAATACAATTATAATCCATTTAAACCAAAAACGATCATTCATAGGTTCAATACCCGTTTAGGTTTTAATATTCCCAATATAAAAATCCATATACTTTCGTAATAAATATACAGTACATTTATAGATCCGAGTTAAGTCAGGATCCCCAACTCGACCATGACGACCTTCAAAACACTCTGTAAATATGAACATTAAACCTACAGTATTGATAACACAATGGACAAAATGAAATAACATTTAAAAGATAATTTTTGGATTATTATTTTGCAATAAAATAGATTAGGGAATTAATACGCTCCTACATAACCTTTACAGTTATTTAAAAATCTTACTCCCGTCACTACATCATCATTTAAAAATATGTCTACATAAGTTATATTCAACCTCTTTTATATTAAAATTATATTTAAATGAGTATTTCCCCCTAAGGCATGAAAACAATCACAATTACTGATTAATCACTCAGTAAAAGCATGCAAAGACACTTATCAATGCGTCAAAGCTAATCATTCCCCAGAGCGGCTTATGTGAAACGTCAGATTAAAAGCGATGGTTTCAAAAGCAAAGAGATTTTCTGTGAAACGCGTCAAAAACCCTAACGCCCTCTGTATTTTGAGTACAAAGAATATTCTATAATTAGAATTTAACATTTTCACTTTTGTAATGAATAAAAGTTGAAGTACCCAAGTTAAGATCGATTTTGAGAGAATTGTTGACGAATATGTTAATTTTAAATTCGATACTCATAACGACTATTCAGTAATATAAATATTTAATAATAAAATTGAATATATAATCCGAGCTATTACGCTTTTTTATAAAAACTACTTAACAGTCCCTTTCACTGTTTAATGAGAATTGCATAAAAGTAATTGTCCTAATGACCTGTAATTTACCAAAAAACTATTACTTCGTAGAAAAGGATAGGACTCAAAATCCACGTATCATGTGTTCGGTCTATGAAATTAGTTAACATGGACTATGGTCTATTTTAGTTAATAATGAAATTAAATAAAATGAAATAAAAATTATCTTTATTTATGAGGTGAAGTTAGGACTAGTAAGTCCTCTTTAACACTTAACTCCGAAAACATAAATAAAACCATTCCCTTTATAAATAAACTTAAATAATCTAAAGTAGCATGTTGTAAACATGAAGAAATTAAATTTACTAACTCTAAAATTTTCATTCATACAAGCCGTCAAAAACCTGTCACACCAGCACCAGAGACTCACTCATGCCTGCGGCAATGTTTAATCGTGTAATATTTCTTTGAAACTTGTATAAAAATATATTTTATTATTGTACCTAAAGAAATGAACCTAATGCCATTAATACATAAGATAGGATACCTTCCATTTTGTAAAATGGATTGTCCGTATTATATTATATTGTATAAATTAAGATATAACAATTGAGACACAATTAAACGTTTTCCATTGTTACCTTTTAATATTTTAAAAGACAAAGCTTTGTACTAAAATAGCTTTGAGTTTCCTTTACAGTAATACGTACACCACAGTTACTCTTTGAATTGTAAATTACGGTGGAATAAGCAAGGGCATCCACACTTAAACAGGGTTTGCTGAAGTGGAAATTAATATCAAATGTATTTCTTTGCGTTGAATTTATCTTTGAAAAGTTCAAACGGAGACTTCCAGGTAAAGATAAAATTGTATTTAAGGAAACTTGGGTTATAAACTTAATAATAAGTTTTCATTTTCATATAGTGTGTACATTTTATACTCAGTCATAAACAAAAATAACTAAATCTTTTGTCGTATTATTAATTACAATTAATTACAAAGAAGCTTATGGTTCCGTATTCACTTAATATTATTATGTTTACGTAAACTACAGCTGTTATTGCTGAATTATGGTGAATAGTGAAGATGATTAACTAAAATAACGCCATTGGAAACAGTGTCAGCCGGGTGGTCTGCATTGAAGTATATTGATCAATCTTAATGTTCTTACTCGACAGAAGACATTAGCACTCAAACATTGACTAATGCTGCCTGACTTACGTTACCGACCTGACTGAAACTGTAATAATAATAATGATAATAACAATTAAATAATTACCATACACTATTGAATTTAATGTAGCAGTAATATTTTAAAAATATTATTAAAACTTACGATGATGAACCGGGATTATAATTTAAATATATATCTTTTACCTACTGAATGGAAATATACGTAAAATATATCATTATCGCTTTATTAATTCCTGATCATGTTTGCAATGAAATAACTACTATTAACCTTATTACTATGAAATGATTGATTATTGAATAATTAAGTTTCTATGCTTCTTTAATACACGTATTTAAAAAATCAGGAGAGACGACTAATGATAATATTCATCATATTGTGTGGAACCAAAGAAATATTAGATTATAAAACATCATAAAAATACAATATTTTAGATATATTTAGCATTGTTTGTTTGCCGTAGACGCGTTTCGTAACTAATATTCTTAATAAAAAAAATATTGTTACAATATCAACAGTCTTTATAAATTCGATTGCTAAAAGTATTTTGTAAAAAGATTAAATGCACAAATTATAATCAAAATAAAACACTATTATTTATGTTATTTAACTCTGTTATTGAAATAGTAACAGAACAAAAGTGATACAATAGTTTCATGAAATATAAATGGAGTAATAACTGTTCAGTGTGATGACATTTATTTGCTCTGTGTATTGTCCATGAAACATCACAGATCATATGATTTTAACGGAGCTTATTGTGATGTAAAAGATAAACAGAGAATTTTTCTAGTTTGCATTTTCATGAACACAGGTAAAGATGTATTAAAAATCAAACAATTGTTATGCATGTAATTGATTGTAAAAATGGCGAATAAATAAAATAAAACTTATAAATCGGTAGTCCTACCTTAAGTATTATTCAAATAATACATTGACAATTATTTTTAAAATTAAAATATAAAACACTGCAAAACATAGTTAGTTGATTATTGAATTGATCACTATTATTGGTTGACGATTATAGATTTTAAGATTGAATCTACAATGCTTATTTGTGCATGAACAAGATTAGTACTTTCATACTCTTATCTTTAATAAAGTTAAGCTTTTAAGCGTTGTAGATACTGACAAAATTGTGAAATTTACATAAGGATTTTTAAAGAATCCTTTGAATTTCTATAATTAAGCTAAGACAGTTGGGTTAGAACTGTATGGGTAAAATAAGAAAAAAAACTCATTTTTTTAACTATAGCAAAGCAATAAACGAATATGTATTTGGGATTGTATCCATTTCCATTTACACATGAAAAAGGTTATCACAGTCAATAAGGAGAACAGTATTGTAATATGAATGCCAACTGTAAATATAATTTTTTATATTACAAAGGAGCCCGTACTCTTCAAAGGATGGATTAATGGGTGTAAACAGTATGGATGTGTAGGGCAATAAACAAACTTCCGAAACCAAGGTTGTGGCTGTTTTGCTACCAAAGAGTCAATAATCTTTCACCTTAAGTATTACAATTTAATACAAAATTCGAAAATTCTTTAAATATAATGTATTCATATCTGTTTTTTTAATTTATATTCTCTAACGTTTAAATATAAATGTTACGCTATGAAGTTATAATATAAAGTGTATTTTAATTAGAAAAATATGTTGAAATGTGTAGTAAAAGTAACTTTTTAATTTTTAACATATTTAATTGATTTAGATCGGACACTCCAATCATCATCAGACCCAATAGGCGAAAGACTAGTAGAAAGTCTAGTAGGTCTGGTGATGATTGGAGTGTCCAATCGTAATCGATCACCACTTTAATTTTTTTTGTGTATTTACTGTCTTGTGAGTAAACAGTTTAATTATATTTGTTACAAGTGTTATTTGACGTGTTTCTGTACTGTCAGGTAAAACTATAATGTAATTTTCTAAATAGTTTCTTCCATTTGTCTTTTTCACTATCAAAAAACACAACTATCTTTCACTATCTTGTTCATTACAAAATATAACACCGTAATTATATTCCATAGTAATTTGTATGATATTTAGCGAAAATTCAACAATAAATGGCATAAGCCTAACCCTTTCGCTAAGTTGATTTATTAATGAATTATTCTCCAAACCTTAACCCTGACATAGCTCAATCAGGCAAATTTTAATAAGGTAACTTAATTAACTCGCAGGTAAGACAAGATATCGTTTCCGCAAGAAATTACTTCCCGATAATTCACCAGATTGATCTAAATACTGTGTAAATTTTATCGTGTTGTAATTTCAAGACGATACATATTGTATTTATATCGCGGGCTAATATTACTCATGTTCAACTCAAGTATTAACCATCGCTTACGTATTTACAAATTCCTTTGAACAACTCATTTGACACAATTCTTACAACCCATTAGAATATTGGACATTAACGTATTTATAGCAGTTCTAAACCTTCCAAATCAGTTCTTACCTATTTTATACTCTAAATTCGTTGTGATTTTGAGATAGAAAACTAAATATGGATATAAAACATTAGAAACATATTTTATTCAAAGCTATGTTATAGTTAGTACTTCATATATAATTCAGAGAGAAAGGGTATAAATAAATACTCCACCTTAAACCACCGCTCCCAGTGGCGATATAAACCAAGACCCAAAGGCCATGCATTAGACACAACACACTTTATTACCTTACTGCTCACGTTTGCCACACTTTAGTGCAGACGAATTGTGTTTTTGCTCGCTAAACGGTTGCTCATCAATTAATTGTTACTTAACTAAACTTTTCAAAGGCCATTCAAAAAATAAATCTAGAGTCCTGATTAACGTAAACAGCAATAAAAGTGTATTTCATTTGTTTGTTATACATTCTCAATGTATTGTAAGCCTGTATTTAATTTGAACATAGCTGATAAATAATATTTAAAAAATAACATAATGAGTGGGTATATTTTTAGAGCGCAAGTCATCGGTTTCCAGGATTCCGGGTTAAATTCGTGCTAATCACCAATGGTTTTTGTATTGGGTATAAGGCTTGAAACTCTAGGCCTGACCTAAAGTACTTAAAAAATCCATTTCAGACTAGAGCACAGTTACAAATTAAAAATTTTAAAAGGATTTAGAATTTTTTGTTAGGGAGCAACGTAAGAAAACTTTTCAGAGCTAAAACTACTCCAAAAATATTTTTGTCATCTCAAACAACAAAGGGGATAAAAGATTAGAGTATCAGATTATGAAAGCCAAGAGTGTTTTATATATTTTCCAAATTTACGGTTTAATTGACTATACAGTTGACAAATAATGAAGAAATAATACTAGTTGATGTAATCAAAAATGTGTATCAATCTAATTTGCATTCTGTATTTTTAAATGTTTAAACCTTAAAAACTTGAACTGATCTAACAAACGATTCATTTGCCATAACAAACTGTCACCATAGAACCTAAACAATCCGACATTGCAATTCACAGTTTATGTTTTGTGCAGCAGTATCGTTAATAGTTGTTGGGTTGCGTATAAATTACTAGAATTGGTAAAAGCTGTGTTCAAATGGAGCATTCATTTTAATGGCTTTATTCAATATGTTGGAAAATTTTTAACTTGATAATTTGAAGCTGCGCTCGAAGAGCGAACTTCAAATTATATTAAATTATTTGTTTGTAATGTAGTTAATATAGATTCATATCAAATATGTTTTATTTACTTATTTTTTATAATTAAATATTTATATCTTGTAAATAAAACCATAAATTCAATAACTATAAATTCTATTTGAAAAAGATTAATCAGGCCGCTATGTTTAGTTAAAGTAGCTTCTAAAAAAAAATTATATTTTAATTTAACGAGTAATCGTTTACCTCTTTCACAATTTACATATTCTTTCGGTAGGAATATAATTGTATAGTTATTCTGCTTTTAATTCTTTCCTTTTTGATATGATAAAGTATATTAGGTACTTAGATTATTAACTAAAGGGGGGCTACGTCGTCCCACCGTCAGTGTTTTTCATATTTCTAGCTGACTGTATTATTCTTTAGAACTTAATAGTATTAATGCATAAAAAAAAAAAAATGTTTTATTTTGGATAGTTCTCAATTAAAATGACAGTCAACAATTTGTTCCTAACCAAAGTGTAAAATATCAGTAATACCCAAAAATAATGAGATAGACCCAATTGACAGGAAATTGCTTATGATATGCATTGTAAGGTAAGAGAAACTGCGGAGACTTTCCATAACAAATATAACACTTGTTAAGTACTACGTAAATAAACGAACAACTGTCGTTTTCGCCACAAATATAACTAATACCAGGATATATATTTCACTTTTGTGAAAATACAGATTGATCTAGGTAACCTAGAAAATTATGTCTATGATAAGAATATACACCAGAACATTTATGATCATACTATATCCTGCCTCAAATTTAATTTAATTTGAGTTTGAAGCGATGAACTTATCTATACTTAACTTGCACTAAACTTACAAAAAATGTAATAATTTATACATTTCAAATACACTTTTTTATAAATATAAATTGTCCGAGACTAGACAGCCAGCATGGTGTATTTGAATTGATCAAACCTAATTTTTTGAATTTGTACAGGGAATTTAGCAAATTTAATATATAGTTTCTGTTAACCCAGACTCTTTACTTACTGACGACACATGTAAAACTTAGTGATATAAATTATTAGTTAAAATAATTTATCTCTCTGTACACTTAATTGGTTATTGCAACTTAAACCGTAAGCATTTCCAGGAAATTATGTCTTAAGATATTTGCTGGTAACAGAAACTTTACTAGCTTCCGTAATTTATCACGTAGAATATTGGTAACTTATGATCAAGTTTGGTGAAGTAGTTAATATTTATGCATAAACAGTGGTTATAGTAATAATTGACTCAGGTAATAGTTTAATAAGCAACTATTTTAAATAGTGCCTGAAATATTTAATAATAATATTTCCAACCGCTTGTAAACACAAAACTTTATTATACAAATTTATCAACTCAGTTCCTTATCTATGAGCATGATGCAATTTTCTTCATCCCTGCAATCATTATTAATGTTTCTGTTAATAGATTGGAGTTAGTTATAAGATTCCTTTTGTGCTTAATGTTTATTAAAAAAAATAACATTAACACAACAATTAAATAATACACATTTGACACATCACCCAATAATTCGGTTTTAAAAATACAATTTGTTTTCATGTGATCCAGAGACAAAACAACTCTAAATATGAAAAATATAAAGCTTTAAACATCTTAATATTTCAATTTAATTTTTTGGTTGATCAATTAAACAATAAGCAAAACAATTAAACAATACATTAATAAATAGCTCTTAAAATTTAATAGTATGTAAATAAATTTAAAATCATGTCTAGTGCTCTTCGCCCTTAGGTAAGCAAAGCTATATGAATGTATTAATATTCAGATGTTTCATAAATTATTTACTACCCAACGCCCCAAAATACCCTTTTCAGACCCATAAGCCACAATCTTGGCAGTCAACCAAACCGCATTGCTGCCCCATTAAACCCACAAGTAATGACTTCGAGTTGAATTTATTCAAACCTGCAAAAAATAAATATTTAAGCAATACTATTTCAATTATTGAAATATCTGTTAATTTTTTTACTCATGTTTCACGCAATCTAAATATTTTGATTTGCTGTACTACAAAAACAAAATATGTATGTTTTACAATTTTTTTTATATTTTTGCGCATTTCCCATATAGGGAATAAGCTATTACTGTAGGTCTCATAGTAATACCTAGACCCAGGACCGATTTACTATTTCGTTTTCAAGGTCCCATTTGAGAGCTTAAAAAAATACATTTCTTTTTTATATAGAGCCGTTGTTATATGTTTTGTTTGTATACATGCATTATACACACACACACACAAATACATATATATATATTAATTTATTTGTTCACGTAATGGGGCTAATGATATATTAAATTTTTGGTAAATAAGTACAACTGAGCACCCTGAATATTATATTTTATAAAAAGAAGTGACATGTTTCGGACATTAGTCCATTTTCAAACTTCAAAATACATTGAACATTTAACTGTTGTTTCAATATTTCTTAACAACAGTTAAGTGTTTAATGTATTTTGAAGTTTGAAAATGGACCAATGTCCAAAACATGTCACTTCTTTTTATAAAATATAATATTCAGGGTGCTCAGTTGTACTTATTTACTTAAATATTTAATATATATATATATTATTTATATACAACGTACAAACGTGGAAACCTACGTTTAATCGAACGAGTTCACGAACCATCATGATCGGACTATGTAAACGAGGGTTTATGGTTGGTTTTATGGGCTAATTCTTTTTCACCCTAAAAACTAAAAAAAATCACAATTTCTTTCCAAACTATTATGTAGAGCTAAAAAAATATATAATTTGGTATACTGTAAGCGTTGTTGTATGCCTAACGGTTACGGAGATAACTAAACAAATTTTAAATGTCTAATTCCCAAGTTATTCTTAGGGAAGATAAATAAACAGTTGTAGTTTGCTTGTTTATGAATATATTTTAACCTAATTTGGAAATTTTGTTTTATTAATACTAAGCTATCATCGTTTCAGTAAAAAAGCACACCTCAATATGTTTCTTTTAGCAGCAAACTTATGTACTCACTAAAATTAATGATTTAGATATGTAATACATTTTAAATTTTTTAGGGAATATTTGAGTAGAAATCCAGCCAGGTAAATTGAAATTCGCTTAGTCTGTAGATATGCCACGGCGGGGGTATTTTGTAAATGCTCGGTTCAAATTCAGGCCTTGTTAAGTCTACCGGTTTTCTTATAGCATCATTATTTAGATGTCTAATGACAAATTAAGTCTAGGTCAAAAACTGATTTCAATTGGAATTGAACCAACGAACTTCATATTTTAAGTGATGCACTATAACCATTTGGATCCCCTGCCAACTTCCAGCTAAACTACAATGTATGGTCATAAGCTGTATGTACTTTGATGCCGACTCAACTTTTAATAAATAACAAAATACATTTGAATATAAAGATATTTTGTAGCTGTTTTCGTTTGAAAGTTCATCAGTTGGCACGATTTAATGTTTACCATAACTTATATTTTGTGCATACTTATATTTGCTATTGAATATTTTATATAATGCTGTACATTTTTGTGTGTTCACTAAATATAGCGACTATAAATATATAAATAACTTCTTGATCAGCATTATACGTGTTATTAAATTTACGGAAAGAAGATTCGTCAATTGTGTCTGATGATGATTGGAGTGTCCAATCGAAATCTATCACCACTTACCATCGTTTGTATATTTACCGTCTTGTGGGTAACAGTATAGGCGTAAATTTATGTTTTAAGTGTTATAAGACGTATCTTTATTTACTTTCCCTATAAATATATTGAATATGTTATTGTAAATTTAGAGCAACTGTGCACCCCGTAAATAACTAGGGCCTATAACTTTTGTTAGATTTGGTAAAAAAATATTAATTTCAACAATGAACATATGATGCTATTATTTGTACTGTACTATCAACTGGACCATAGCCCCCTGTAAGAGAAGGCTATGATTGGATTAATCAAGTATTGTGAAATATATTTGTTCTTTTATTGTAGTGACAGTATAATAGCAATCTCCACCTAAAATAAATAATGCTGAGTACCATGATAATTGACGGTTAGTTTTACCGCTGTTGCTAAGGCCTTATTTAAAATTATTGGAACGATTGTTGTTCGTAAAACACAGCACCTTCAATAATTTAATTTTTCAATAACCGTCCAAAATTAAATTAATAATCTTTTTTCACCTGATCTGTTTTAAATAGTCATTAGACTGAAGGTTAACTAAAAAAAAAACTTTAAACTAAAAAATACTTTAAACTGAAGAAAAACTTTAAACTAAAAAAAAATCAAAGGTAAACTCAAGAAATTGTTTTTATTTGATTTGATTTAATGTTGTAACATTACAAACAAGACTTAAGAAAACCTTGAAAAGTAATATCTTTACATTATGAGAACCAAGCTACTCCGAAAAGTTAAATATTTATTACTTACTTATTATATATATACTTATTATAGTCCTTGAAAGGTTGGTTTTCTATTTTAGGTCTAAAATCTACTTACGTAGTTGCCATATAAACAACTCCTGAATTCTTGCACTTCTGACACCTTGTAACAAAAAAAAAAAATAAAAAAAATAAAAAAAACATTTAAACTTTTAACCATTGTAGCTATATGAAATGTTTGTAGCACTGGGAATTTTTAGTTATAATATCGGTAAATTGTTTATCAGTCAATTTCAATGCGCTGATATTGGCTGATTTTTGACAAAAATAAACGTTTTAAAATAAGATTTTTACTTTATTACGTTAAACTTCAATTATTACTACAGTGTATTTATAGAAAAAAACCTTCATCTTTATTTTAACACCATAATTATTTGTACACAAAATATTGTCATGAAGTAAGATAAAACATTTAAAGAAAACCCAAATGTAATGGGAAACCAAACAAGAAAAACTGCTGCCTTATCTGAAGCAATCCCAGCCCCAAGTATTTTGCATAGTAGAGTTATGTGACTCATAAACTTTCCTCAGCTTAGTGATTCATCCGAAATGTAGGCTTAAAACTCAAATTCGCGGAAACTACGAATCCGAAAATAACATTCCTTATTCAATCATTAATGAAGCTTAAATTTGTTTAATAATGTTTATGAGTAGAAAAATTAATAAATAAATATGTCTTGTTTATTCATTCCTTAGCATGGTTCTTTTACACTTTATGAACATGTATGAACTTGTATGTATAATTGTGTAAAAAGTTTTAAAATAACTGCAACTACAAACATATTAGCCCTAGTCAAAATTTCTATAATTGATGACCTATATGGATAATGAGTGATGTAGTGATGAACAATGATCATGTAGCTGTTCTTTTCAAAATATGAGATACCGAATCTTTGTGAGATTTTGAAATAATCTACTTCAATTGCAGTATAAATGCGTTAAGGTAACTAAAAGCCTCAATTCTTTATTGTCCTCCATTTAGATGATTCAAAAGGACTTTTGTCTATAAGTTTGACCTCATTATAAATGCGTCGCTTTTATCAATTATGTTTATTTATATTATTGTAATGTCCTAAGAAAATCTTTATTTAAAATAAATTGTTTGATTGTGTTCTTTTTTCCTCGATTGAAACCCCTTTGACACGATTTGTGCAAATCAGTAATTGGTAGGTAAAGATTCAAAATTTCGGAAATGAAAACCTAACACCTAAAATATGGCAAACTGAGAAATATTTAATTAAAAGTGCTCATTTTGCTTATACAAATACTCCTGACCTGACCTAGTTAGTTGGTCCAAGTAGTTAAAGCCAAATAAATGTAAAAGTTGAGAACACTTTGGTCCTAAGTTTACTGTAACTGATTTGAAGGAACTTGAGTTGAATTTTTGATAACTCATCTAGGTATATATTAAGTTTTTTTTCGAACAATAGCAACAATTACGAAGATAGCAAAATAAGTATACACTGATTATACCATTTACACTGACAATGGTGTATTCATCATTAGGAAAGATTATTGTATATAATTAACTAAGGCATTATCAATTCCCACTTATGAATCAGAACAAGGCTGATTTGACATTGAAATAATTTAGAAGCTTTAAATATCAAATAATTGTCTCTCAAGTGCATCTGTGTCATTTGCAATGCATGGAACTAATTCGTAGAATTCTGGATCATTATTAACAGTACACTCTATATAATCTTGTGATGGCCCAACTAAATTATGGTATGGTGATTTACTTAATATTTTGTAAATATATTTTGTAGTATACAGGCTGTACATAAACTACTTGGACGGATTTGTGTTTTTGTTATTTTTAGGTAAGAACAATAAAAAAACATCGTTTGAACAGTGTAAAATAATCCATATTAAACAAGTTTTTTTTTTACTATGAATTTTTATGAGTTCAATGTTAGACAATTTTATGACTAACGTAAAGATACCATAATTACATTTAAAAATAACGAAGGTCTATATTTGGATATTTAATAAAAATATTTCATTAAGATCATTTTCGTCAGGTCACTGCTTAAGTGGATTTTATTAATTATAGTCATATTTTCTACGTACAAATACCACAGCATTAAAAAATACATAATTATTTATTTTTTTTTTTTTTAAACTATAAACATTAAAAAATTAATTTACTTATTTATCTATTTATGTTTAATAAAAATGGTTTCTAATTAGAATATATTATAACAATGAGTTTGTTTTTTTTATTATTGGAAGCACATATTAATTCATCTTTGAGTACTAGACACTCAATTTACGCGTGGCACTGGAGTGACTAATATTATTATTTTACTAGGACGCTAGGCACGAGCTCGGAATTGTTTTCACATCACTTCAGGCTAGACCTGGGGGTTGCGGAATTATCACATGGATAAAATTCATTGGAGATTTGGCAGGATTTGAACCCGGGGCCTCTGGAACTAATGTCTTGCGCTCTAACCACTAGACCATCTCGCTCCACCGAAGTGACTAATACTACTGTGTGAGGTTAAGAACGAGAGACCCCTCTGCGTTACACATAGGCAACATAACCGCAACCCTTAATTAAACAAAACCACGTTATTTCATGCTGCGTGTTTCATATTTCGTTTATAATGCGACACGTTTATCTTTGCTAATAATATGTTACAATTTTCATTTAATTATAGACTAGCTGTTGATCCGTCCTACGTACGGAATAAAATAGTCGCTTGAAACTGGGAAAACATATTTTGCTTTAATGGACAAAACCATACCCTTTAAAGTCTGATAAAATAAACATAGGCCTAAGCAACTATAGGTGTCAGTCAACAAAAATATATATAGCTAGATAAGCCGTATACAAGTAGAATAGTCAACGAACCAAACATTCTACTGTAACCAAGCCAATAATATAAAATAAGAGGAGATCTATGAAACATGATGATGTAAGAACCATACAGACGAAAGTAAAAATCCTCAATCTGAAATAAAGACTGCCTCTAGTGTGTTCGATACGAATATCTAACAATGTAAACAATAAAATCGTCTATTTATTACCCATCAATTAAACAATATTTAAATTCGTTTTACCTCGTCAAATATTATATGTCTTGTCTCTAGGCAAGAAAATAATCCTTCTGCAAGCCAACATTCCATTTACACAAAACACTTATTTTATCGTGTATTTTCCAAAACATTTATTATTAATATATATATCTTTTGTATTATTACACTACGTGCAAAGTAACCTTATCATGCTTTGTGGAATTAGAATGTCACAAATGTGTTTACATGTTAACCAATAGAGTATTAATTGTGTATGTACCTTGACAAAGTGGAAAGGTTAAGCATTTTAACAATCTGTGCCCTCCGATCTGTGTACAAGTAACGAAGATCAATGTTAAAACACCCCCATTAATGTTTAAAATATTTTAATGTTCTAAAATTGTTTGAGAAAAAATAATGGTGTATTTAAAAAAAATTGGGCCGGTTCTTAATAGAAAAAAAATAAGGCTTTTGCACCTTCATTTATTCAACATGATGACATAAAGACTAAGGTGACTAAAACATTATATTTAACATCAAGGGATACCTATTATAACAAAACTCTAAAATTAAAACAATATATATTAAAAATACCGACTTCCAAAAGGACCTTTTCTAGGGGAGACTTAACTGCATACAAGAAAAAAACTAAAAAAAAAATCTTCCTGAACTTTCTTTATAAATTATTTATGGAAATTCATAGTTTACATATTAAGTGTATTAATTTTATCCTCTGTTTTATGCTTCGAGCTTACAACAGCTTAAACTCAGCATACAATTACTATATACCTTATACGATTTATTCGGCTATATTTTTGACATCTACGTAAGAGTATGTCTGCAGCTTATAAGCGTCAAACTTTTTTAATACAGTTTATAAAGAAAAGATTGTTGAGCAATGCCTAATCTAATGTGCATAATCTTAAAATAGGTACACAAAAACCCCTACTTTATATCGTGTAGATATAAAGTCAATGTTATTATCTAGTACAGTACGACGGAATATATTTCTATAATACTATAAAAAGTGTCGTAGGTTAAGATTATAATCAAATTGTTTTAAACTAATTATGGATTCACCTTAAATAATTGATCTTCAATTGTACAACATTATGATTATTTCAAGATATTTCTGTATTTCTTGTATATTTACTATTCAATTTATATTCGGTACACTAGTCAGAAACAGCAAGACTCCAATAAAACCTCTAACTGGGTCATGTCAGACTTAAAATTATCAGGTCTTTCTCATTCTCTCGTTTTCCTTATCCTATTGAATTTAAAAGTATACTTTATGAATTTGATCCACTTCTATTGTGAAAACATTACATCATTAGGTTATTTTATATGGTTTTTTCATAATAGTTCTTAATCCTAATTTATTATTAGACGTAATAAATATTATTTATATATATCCTAATGTGACTCATGTCATGCATGTGACTGAGTTTTATACGGAAATAAAAGATATTTAATTTGACTTGATATCCCACCGTTTGTTATTGCATACCAAAACGAGTATAAAAGTAATGAGAGATATTTGAAAACCAACATACACATACTCATACTTTTGCTGCTTTGTAATTTAGGGTTAAAAAGTAAAAAAGTAAAGTTTTTCCTACTTTGGGGATGCTAAGCTACAAAGGGGTTAGTATATGAATAAGGTATAGCGTACATGTTTAAATAATCAGTAGAGAAAACAGTTTTTTTAATATTACTATGATCGATTGAGACATGTTTTACACGATATATTCCCAAGGAAGATGCAAAAAACTTTTAATTGCATGAACACTTTATGATTTAAAACAAGTTAAAGTTTATTTTCACCCATTTGTTTTGTATAAACCTTGTACATTTTGGTCAACAAACTCACAAATTGATTAAGATAACAAGTTTTAAATATCCATATAGTGGCTGTCAATTTTGCATAAAGGTGTTATAAATGGAAAATATCTAAGCTAAAAGTTAAATGTTGCACCCCAGAAACTTTAGAAGTCTTATAAATATGTTGATACCAATGAAGATGGTATCGAAAAACCTATATAGCTTACCAATCTCTCTAGACAACCAAAAATCTTTTTGTGTCTTTATATATGGTTGTAAAACTTTCAAACATATTGTCACGTACTTACTGTCTTGTAGTATATTGACAGTACGTTTTTGGTATTAACAACGTATATTTTTGAAAATTGTTATAACAGATACCTACAGATTTGATTAGAGTTATTAATAGTTTCGCCATTGCAAATTAATAAATAAGTATTCATTAACATTTATACGAGTATTTTGCGTTTCCGTTTTTGACCCTAAAAATATAAAATGTCTAAACTATTTTATTGATCTTAAAACGGATCTTAATTTTAATTTTAGTTTTATCGGATATTGATGTTGTGATATATGTATGACTTAAAAAATCAAACATTAAATTACTTTTTTTCGAGTCTAGAATAAGTAGAAATAGATGCCTTGGATAAATAAATCATGTCTCAAAGGATTACATTATAGTGAACACAGTGTCAAAGCATGATGAAAAGAGTATTATGAAATACATAATTTTGTATTCTCAATAAATATATATAACTTTGAGACCTTATCTCTTCTATAAATACTTGATAACATCGCATTTCTAACCAATGTCACACAAGGGATTCAACAATCCTAAAAAAATACTTTAATACTTTCAATGAAATGGCGACCATACAAAGTAGGTACAGTATTTTAACCCAAGTAAGAATGGAGATGAGTGTAGGATGAGTGGAGCGATCTTGTAGTCTTGTTAGTGACTAAGGCCGAAATATTCTTAGACACAGCTGTTAATCAATAGTCCAAACAGCTAATGGCAACTAAGGGACCTTTATAGTGGAATCTGAACCACATTTCGCCTTTGTATACACGAATTGGTCTAATTATCAGGATATTACTGCGGATAGTCGTAGTTCTCACTAGTGTGGACGTAAATCCACATCAGTATCGTATCCACAGTGTAATCTATTAAATATCCACAATTCGCGACCTCCTAGTAGCTGGATTACAGGACTTTACCACCGTCCCAGTAAAGGGGTCAAAGCGAAAGCGTTGCTTCATTTTTGGTACGGAATTCCGAACAAATCTTGCTTACATGACTCGGTCTAAAAACCCTAGAACTTTATCATTAAATACGAAAAAAAATATTAAACATTATTATTAGTTAATTATAAAAAAGTTACGATTATTTTCTGAGTTTAGGCCTACTCAACCCCATCCTTCAATACTCTACTACAATGCAATATCACACAAAATGCATCTGTCCCTGAAAAATAATCTTTTTTGTAAAATTCAGCGTATCTCTTGACCTCGGGATACTATTACAGTTCATATTATATTAATCATATCTGTTGTAACTAATGTTGATTAGAGAACTAACGAGAGCCCCTTCTGTTACACACAATGGCGAAATGACAGTAAATCTTAATTAAACAAAACCACCTACATCCCATGCTGCGTGGAAAGGCTTTAAGTTTGAAATGTTCATACTTACCTTAGCTATACATGATAACAGGTTACTAATGTGTTTTCGTCAATGTTTAACTACTTCTAACCTTTTACCTCTTACATTTGTCTCTCGAAGCACAAAAAACAAGAATCCAATAAAACTGTAACTGGGTTACGTCGAATCGAGAATTGGCAGACTTCATTGTGTCAACGTTTCACTCTCCTATTCTTCTCAAACTAAAAAAACATTATTGTATACGAGTATCATCTAAGTAAATTTGTAAAATATTTCATATTTTAATGGAAAGTTTCAAAATTTACTATTAGACATCTTAATAATTTACTTTCTTTTGTCCCGTTTATTTTATGTAGCTAAAAATTTATAAATATTGCATAAGAAATATAAAGCTTTACATATTAAGCAATATAATCTTACAACTAGGTATTTAAGGGATAAATATTAGTGTTTTAAGAAAGAATAATTACCTTCCATT
Organism: Macrosteles quadrilineatus; assembly: GCF_028750875.1. Classification (NCBI taxonomy): domain Eukaryota; kingdom Metazoa; phylum Arthropoda; class Insecta; order Hemiptera; family Cicadellidae; genus Macrosteles; species Macrosteles quadrilineatus. The sequence continues at coordinate 18,227,672 of NW_026542599.1, forward strand.
GACTATGATCAGCCTAAAAAAGTAGTCAGTTTTTACATAGGCCAGACCGCAAGGTCATTCAATACCAGATTTAAGGAACATCTACCTAAACAGTCAAGACAAAAATCCAACTCAGCATATGCCAACCATCTGATTGATTACAACCACAGCTACAGTAACATCGATAATAATTTAGAAATACTCCATAAATGCATAAAGGGCCATTTATGACAACAATTGAGGAATTCGAAATATACAAAGCCGTAAAACAGGACCCACACAATGTGCTGAACGACAAGCTCTCTTTCGCATCTAACATTATATTCGACACAGCAATAAAAATAGTTAAAAATGGATACAAACAAAAGCGTGCACCTGATAAGAAAGATGAAATGAAATGAAATGAAATGAAAATCGTCTTTATTCTTGAGCGTTTTTCATATTACAACATATGTTTTTCAAAACAACTCACGTCAACATAAATAAATAATATAAAACACGCAACTCTCAAATCTTAAGTTAAGAGATTAGGGGAGGGGACAAGTAAACAATGACACCGGCTTGCAGCGGTCAGTCTAGACTCAACTTCCGTGTCGCTCGACGCTCCACCGATCGGTACTATAATAGTTATTGGCCATTTTTCGTGTTTTGTGTTAAGTGTTTTAAATGTTAAAAACTGTAAATCTCAATTTTTTTTAAAAACGACGTGTTCGCAAGAACGAAAAGACGATGATGACGTCCGCCTAAAGATGACCCCGTGAGGGTCGAAACTGGTCGCCTTTCAAGGTCAAAAGGATCACTTGACAGCAAAACCAGTACACCCCAATACCAGCACACGTAAAAAATTGTATTATATTATTTTATTTTAAATAAGGAAAGTATAGCCTACTTGAATAGAAAAATAGAAAACAATGCGTCTCCAGAGGCCAATGAAATTGTAGACTTCTGATATCTGGCTGTAAAACCATTGAACATAGGGTCACGTATTATATTGCTGTTATTGTAGTTTCATATACTATACAGGGTGACCTGCAAGTAAGTATACAAAGGAATATGTTTCAAAGGTAAAATAAATACGAAATTAAACACGATTGGATAAATAAACAAGCTTAAAACGAGCTAAAACCAAGTTTAAAACAAGCTAAAACCAAGCTTAAAACAAGTTTAAACCAAGCTTAAAAAAGGCTAAAGCCAAGTTTACAACAAGCTAAAACCAAGCATAAAACAAGTTTTAACTAAGCTTAAAACAAGCTCAAACCAAGCTTTGAACAAGCTAAAACCAAGCTTAAAATAAGCTAAAACCAAGCTTTAAACAAGCTTAAGCCAAGCTAAAAACAAGCTTAAAACAAGCTTAAACCAAGCTTAAAACAAGCTTAAAACAAGCTTAAATCAAGCTTAAAACAAGCTTAAACCAAGCTTAAAACGAGCTTAAACCAAGCTTAAAACGAGCTAAAACCAAGCCTAAAACAAGCTCAAACCAAGCTTAAAAAAGGCTAAAGCCAAGTTTACAACAAGCTAAAACCAAGCATAAAACAAGTTTTAACTAAGCTTAAAACAAGCTCAAACCAAGCTTTGAACAAGCTAAAACCAAGCTTAAAATGAGCTAAAACCAAGCTTTAAACAAGTTTAAGCCAAGCTAAAAACAAGCTTAAACCAAGCTTAAACCAAGCTTAAAACAAGCTAAAACCAAGCTTTAAACAAGTTTAAGCCAAGCTTAAAACAAGCTAAAGCCAAGTTTACAACAAGCTAAAACCAAGCTTAAACCAAGCTTAAACCAAGCTTAAAACCAAGCTACAACCAAGCTTAAAACGAGCTTAAACCAAGCATAAAACATGCTTAAGCCAAGTTTAAAACAAGCTAAAACCAAGCTTAAAACCAAGCTACAACCAAACTTAAAACAAGGTAAAACCAAGCTTTAAACAAGTTTAAGCCAAGCTAAAAACAAGCTTAAACCAAGCTTAAAACAAGCTTAAACCAAGCTTAAAACAAGCTTAAACCAAGCTTAAAACAAGCTTAAACCAAGCTTAAAACAAGCTAAAACCAAGTTTAAAACAAGCTTTAACCCATCTTAAGCCAAGATTTAAACAAGCTTAAACCAAGCTTTAAACAAGCTTAAACCAAGCTTAAAACAAGCTTTAACCCATCTTAAGCCAAGATTTAAACAAGCTTAAACCAAGCTTAAAACGAGCTTAAACCAAGCTTAAAACGAGCTAAAACCAAGCCTAAAACAAGCTCAAACCAAGCTTAAAAAAGGCTAAAGCCAAGTTTACAACAAGCTAAAACCAAGCATAAAACAAGTTTTAACTAAGCTTAAAACAAGCTCAAACCAAGCTTTGAACAAGCTAAAACCAAGCTTAAAATAAGCTAAAACCAAGCTTTAAACAAGTTTAAGCCAAGCTAAAAACAAGCTTAAAACAAGCTTAAACCAAGCTTAAACCAAGCTTAAAACAAGCTAAAACCAAGCTTTAAACAAGTTTAAGCCAAGCTTAAAACAAGCTAAAGCCAAGTTTACAACAAGCTAAAACCAAGCATAAACCAAGCTTAAACCAAGCTTAAAACCAAGCTACAACCAAGCTTAAAACGAGCTTAAACCAAGCATAAAACATGCTTAAGCCAAGTTTAAAACAAGCTAAAACCAAGCTTAAAACCAAGCTACAACCAAACTTAAAACAAGGTAAAACCAAGCTTTAAACAAGTTTAAGCCAAGCTAAAAACAAGCTTAAACCAAGCTTAAAACAAGCTTAAACCAAGCTTAAAACAAGCTTAAACCAAGCTTAAAACAAGCTAAAACCAAGTTTAAAACAAGCTTTAACCCATCTTAAGCCAAGATTTAAACAAGCTTAAACCAAGCTTTAAACAAGCTTAAACCAAGCTTAAAACAAGCTAAAGTCTTATCTCTAGAAGTCAAACCCTAATAACCTGTTTTTAACCGTGTTATAAAAATGTCACTCTCCTATTTATTCAGCCCAATTTCCCGAGTCCCATTAAGTTGTAAGTGCGAACTTTTAGCACAACAGAGCCTTTCTTTGCTTTGCTATTAATTAAGTTAATATAAATATACAGTATACTAAAGATGAGCAAGTTAGGTTAAGAAAACCTAAATCGTAGGCTATTAATGATTGGACGAATGAAAGTGGTTCTTATGTTGGTATCTAATCATTGACCAAGTTAAAACCTTTTTCACAAAACATGTGTTTTTAGTTTCAAACTTGATAGTTATTTTCTCTTTATTACTTCAAGGTCAAAAAATGTAACATAATTAACCATTTAGGCTATTTTCAGTTGCGAAAAAACACATCAGCGATGAAACGCCTATTTTTTAAACAACAATAGTTATTTGTGCAACTAGTGAGAAAAGTGAGCAATTGACTCACTCGAGAGAAATCCTTACTCACGAGCCGTAGGCGAGTGAGGAATGGTTTCTCGAGTGAGGCAATTGTACTTTGAACTCGAGTTGCACATTATACTTTTCCTACAGTTACCATAAAACAAATAAATTTGTGAAGAAACATAACCTATTTTTACACAGAAGTGAACTTTTAATATAACATTTAATGTAAAGTGACAAATACAACAGTACAACAGCTGACCAGCTGATTTACAGCCAGTGCTGAAAACGTATTTCGCGCGCATACGACGTTGCCTGCATGTTACGCGCTCACTATTTCGTGCCTTCACGTTGCAAATCTGGAGTGAGACAAAGTAATTAGACATTGTCTCATTACTTCACATTGTCTCATTGACATTTAATTGTTAACATTGTCTCACTGATGAGCGAATTGGCCACTTTGCTTTCTCAAATCAGTGAGAGAACATGTACATTGTTAGGTAACTGTAGGAAAAGTATTTTATTAACTCTGTTTTAAGAGGATTCACTCCGCCGGCTGTTTACACGTAAACATGGTCCTACAAAAAGGAATCTCGTGGCATTATTAAGCTGTTTCTTGAGTTGAGAAACTGTAAAATATCCGTAAAGAACCAAAATATGCACTAAAGGAACTGAAACTTCGTAATTGTTTATTTAAGGATTTACAAAATAATTTAGAAAATTCGTAAACTAGTCTTTTCCAAAGTAATTTTTACTTTTAACTAGAAGTAAAAAAATGTTTCCCGACCCATTGTAAACTATGTGCACAAAAAGCACACAGTCATTGGAAAGAATTAATTTAAGAATGTTGAGAGCTTTTACAATAGAGAAATGTTCAATTCCGATTTATTTTTTAATTCATATAATCCGCCATATTGAATTGAAATTCAGGCTGCCGGGTAAAACCCCTTAACCTTGTTATTAACGGATTAGAATCGATTGTACCCATTTGTGTTCCAACCATTAAAACACAAAACGTAAACAGTTAAGATACCAATAACAATTCAATACTTTTTAACGTTCAGTGATTATGCAGAACTCTAATAGGATATTCGAAACTACAAATTGCGTCGAAATAAACCGTTTGGTATATTTATCCTCCAACTAATTCAGATTTATCACCAACAAATGGCAAATTTTATACACTCAATGACTCTTTACACTTTAAACAAACCATCGTGGAAATGTGCATTGTGTGTAAAAGAAAGGAGCTTATACGCTATGTTCATGTATGGAAATGATAGCTTTGATGCTGGTATATTCAGCTCCCAAAACTGCGTTTTGACGAGTTTTCAAACAGTTTTGATGTTTAGGCGAACCAATGTTAGTTTATTGAGCTATCGTAAGCCACCACAACAAACAACTTCCCTTTCAACAATTTCCCCTCATGAGAGGTAGATTATAACCGAGTATTTTTAAGTGCTTGTATTACATATTTGTCAACATTTCCAATTATGTAATTAAACGGATTGTTTTTATTTATATAAATCTATTGTCATACAGTATTGGTTAACTAGAAGAAGGGTTATACCAAGTTTCAATAGGATGTGTTCAGAATTATGTGAGCCATCGTATTTAATTTGTTATCCGTATGGTTAACATAGGAAAGTGGGTATGCTTGTTTTCTATCATTAAAAATGAAAAAGAAGGAAATTTTAGGCCATTATGCAATACTTCTCAACTAGGAGAACCCATATACAAACTTTTATTAGGACGTGTTTAAAAAAAAGTTAAATATACAATTCTGTTTATTTCGCTTAATTTTATAATTGATATGTTAAAATATTTTAGATTTTGACAAAAATAATCCCAATGAAAGGTATACATAAATTCACATTTCCTTGTTCTCCGTTAAATTCTAAAACTTTTGGTAAAGTTGCAAGCCAAAATCTTGTACATAAAGACCTGTCAAAAACAAAAAATAATGTTTAATCTAGATTTTTTCAAAAACATTTTACATTAAACTTATTTTTATTAGTCATAACCAATATGTTGTCCCAGAATAGTAATGAAATCTCTTTGAAATTTGATATTCTATCTATCAATGCAAGTTTTATCCAAATATCTTGCCAATTTTTCAATCTAGAGGTCAAAATGTTCCAACAGATACACTAAAAACTAAAAAAAACCTATTTTTACGCATAACTAGAAAACGAGTGAGTTTAGGACTTTTTGCCAGTTTTGACCCCAGGAACCATTTCCTGAAGTTTGTCAGGGTTCCAGTGAAACACCCTGTATATTGTAGATTATTATCAAATTTCAACGGAATTAGGAAACCGTGAATAGTATTATTAAAATATGAAGGCTGACTACATATATATATATATATAACATACAGGTAGTTAAGTTTATAACTGATCAGTAGTTGACGAATGCTGTCCCTGTAGTGTTATTTGGTATGCATGACAAAGTATAAGGCAGGAGTAAAATTTTAACGTTAGTGTTTTAGGAATTTAAAAAGAACCCCATTTTACATTTTTAAATATTGTTTTGAATGTTTTATTTCTTTTCTGAATCAATTTTGGTAATTTTTAGAGTACTGAGCATTTTCAGTGTTGATATCTACTAGGACGTTTGGAATTTCTTTAATCAGGGTGCTTTTATAAACGATACTTAGTCTTATTGTTTGTAAAAGTTTTTATGGCATTGGAACAATAACATACACAGTTACCTTAATTTTAAAAGTAAATATCAGTAAAACCTTAGTACCGTATCTACATGTTTTGGAAAATGAAGTTTGGTTTCATGTTTAACTTTTTTATTTGATAAAAGTCTAAACTAATAGTCGTTTAAACTAATTGATTTCACCTTTAATAAATTAAAATAGCATAATTAGTAGTTAAAGAATTTTCTATGGCCTATCCTTAAGATATAAAACTAAATAAATCACTCTTATATAACTCATGCAATTATAAATATAGAAAGTTTCTTAAAAGATTAGCAACAGTTATATTATTTTTTAGATTACGAAAAGAAGTTACCGAGCAAAAGCTACAAAAAAAGTTAGGAAATACCACTCTGGCAAATCTTACGCTAGGTTGGCATCTTACACGGAAAACTTGTTTTCACATAAACTTCTCAATACACTAGTTGATGTAGCCTAATTGGTTGGTTTGTATACTAGAATTACAATTTTGTCAGTAAAATAATTTACGAGCAAAATATATTAGAAATAAATAACAATTTTCAATCCATATGTTTCAAGATAGACTTTATGGGCATATAATTGTTTATCATAAAGGTTTAGCCTGTTATAAGAGCTTTGCTAATTTTTTCCCTGCGTTTCCTGTCCACTTTGATATAATGTGTCAAATAAATCAGTTAGTATATCAAGATAGTGAAGATGGTATGTACTTGTACTAGTACAATAGTAAAATGTACTAATAAATAATATTTGCTGCAATGGAACGTGAATCTAAAAGCAATCTTGCATGCATATTGACATGATAATGATTGAGCTAATAAATTATCTAAATAACAACTAAACTTAAAAAAGAAAAATGTATCGATCTTAATCTTAATTTTGAATTATGGTACACGGAACATGAGAGAGGAAATACTCTTAAATGTAAGATGGGAAAAAATCACATCAAAAGTTATATTATGAACCTGTAAACGATTTGGCCAAAAATTTTTCTTTTATATTTACATTGAAATATACAAACACAAATCTAACTGTTGTGATATTTTTCAAGCCGGATGTTTAAGAATGTGTTATTAATCAAAATAAAGAATTGCAGAAGCATTATCTTTTCCAGCCAGCGTGTAAATCTTGTACGTAATAAATCCTCATGTCAGGATAAGGCAGGTTAAGGTGTATTTTTACGCTCTCTGGTTCAGGATGCTTGTCAACATAAGTCTTTGAAAACATTCATTTGTTATTCTTGAAGTAATAAAATATATGTTGAACATATTTAGCACTATTATTCGTCATATTCCTTTTCGTGGACATTGCATAACTTTATAAAACAATTATCCATCCTTGCCTATCGGATTTGTAAATGTTAAAGCTATGAAAATTGAATAATAGAAAAACTAAATCATTATGTACTTTTTTGTGGGGTTTCATTCGTAACAAAACTTTAGATCAGCACTTTTCCCACAAAAGATAAATTTATAGTATTTTTTTTATTATTTAGTTTTTTTTTATACCAGATGAGACAGTTTATGTATACCGAAAAATTGGTTGAACAAATGTATTAATTTACCCTAACTGTATTATATTTTTTAACAACATTATAAGCATAAAAAACAACAGAGAACTGACAACGACATGAATAATCTGAAAGTTAAAATTTTTACCTAATAAAACTACTTTGGTATAAAAAGGCACTCTTACGCTGCCTACCTTTTATAAATGAACGATGCTAAAATAAACTACGATTAAGTTCCGGATATTGAAACCAAATAAGGAATCAATTATCCTTCGTAAAAAAATAATGGTAAATAATTAAAGTCACACATATAAAACATCAAGAAATAAAACCAATAGAAACTGTCTTCAAAAATATGCTTACTTAAGAATATATAATGTCCAAAATGATAAGCAAAAGAGAAATTTAAATATGTAATTATTGGATAACCTAACTGTCAAATACAATTTTACTGATATATTTTATTTTTATGAAAAATATTTTGAAATTTAAGCAACGGTATTTTGATTAAAATAGATTAAATATCTCCATAAAAATTGAGGAAATATCCTTTAAGAAAAAATATTACAGGACTGCCTGTAATTATAAGCCGATGTGAATAGGAGCTGTTTTTAAAGCAAGTTCAACTTTTTCCTGATTAAAATCCAAGTCCATCTAGCTACAGCTCGGCATTTTATATGAGTGAAAAAGAAAAACAGGTTAATTTCGTGCAATTGTTTCACTGCTTAAAATAATGACCAAACTCCTTGGAATATATTATTTGAAATTGTTTAAATAACCTAGTCAAATAAGATGCAAGTTAATAATAATGTCCAAAATTAATCATTCAAATATCAACTTGTGAAAAGGTGTTCTACTTTACATTAAAAACAGGCAGTTCGCATTATAGGTGTTTATGCCTAGTATGAATGTTCAGAGTCTGTTAAATACATAAAATTCTGAAATAACAGTAATTTGGAAAAATTCTAATATTTAGCAAAGTTGGATATTTTTACTAAATTGTGTGGTGTTCATTAAACATGGGAAAAAACTTTTACTAACTGAAACAATGACAGATGCTTATTATTTTTTATCATATATAAAAAAAAAACATATCGTCAAAATAAAATTATTTCGGAAACCCTTATGTAGTATATCTCTAAGGCTTTAGATTATAAGTTATTTACTTTTCAAAGAAAAATTTAGAAAAAACAATAATGATAATAATACCAACCAATAAACTTACAGAATACAAAACTTATAATACAGATTTAAATCAAAATATGTGTATAGTACTTATCATCATTTTTAACGTTTTAGGGATTCGACGTTACATTGACGACATGTTTTAAACGAAAGAAAATAACGATTTCAGAGCTTCGGGACCAAAGATCTCTTATAAATATTTGGTACCAATAAAGTTGGGGCCCAACATGACCTTAGAGAGCAACAAAAACCGTAGTCTTCTGATATCTGGTAGAATCAAATACAAAAGTCTGTTCATGTAGCAATGTTTATATTTATTGAAATACCTTCCGTGTAAACCAAGTGTTTTGGGAAAACAGTATTGTAAGCTCATCATGTATAAATATTTAGGTCCTATAATTTAAAAAATTTACAATTACTTTTACAAATTCATATTATTGTTGAAAACGGGTATGTCGAAATGTCCATTTATATTAAAAATTTGTAGACAGAAAAACTATGCAAAAAAAATTACTTAAAAAGATGTGTACTGATTTTTGTCAAATAGGCCAACGCAAACTAAAAAAAAAATTAAAACCATAGCATTTTTTGGGATTATGTATCATAGTAATTTAGGCTAAAGGGATTTACCTCTCTAAAGGGGAAAACAAATTGAGGCTCTTTAAATTAAAGTTGACCATAGCATATTACTTTATTTTCCAAAACGGGTTTGCCTGAATATGTAAAATATATTTCTATATGATTCTGATCAAAGAATGGTCGATAAATGATACATAAAAACCAAATAAAGATATAGCTGCAAAACTTTAAAGAAAGTTGCAAAACATAAAACAATTTGAATACAAAATTCAGTGATACACTACCTCATTTAGGGAAAATATTACCTTTAGTTAATATGGATGCCAAAAAATAAACTATATAGCAAAAAAATAAAATGCAGTAAATTCAAACTCAAATCGAGTCAAAAACAGCATTCATTTACATACTCGCTAAACATACATTTAATTTTATAAGAAAGAAATCTGACGTTTAAAGACAATTCTTTTTAGTATCTGTTTACTTCGTTTGCAGGGTTGCTGAAAGGTATTTTATTGAATTATAGGTAAATGAATTTAAACACAAACTACAATTTTTTATATATATAAATTCAAGTATTGTAATACCTTTTGCAAAATATTAAGACAAGTTTGTTTTACTATTTTACAGAAAATAAAAAACCAATTTTGAATGCAGAATAATAAATATTACGTTATCCAAGCTCATCATGACTTAGAGATGGTTTTGATTAAAACCTCTCATCAGGGTATCTCATATCAGATACAAACCACTAACGTGGTTACACGGTAAGCCAATAGTGGCATGGCTGTACGACCTGGAATATCTAAACAACCTCAATATGAACACATATGCAACTGGCGTGGCAAATAACCTTTTCTGAAGGTATTTAAAGATACGAATGAAAACACTTAAAACATTTGATTGCAACTATACCTTGTTTTATAAAAACCTTATAAATATAAAAAAAACTACCAATACTTACTATTTTTTTTATATGTAAGATCTTATAATAATAAAAGCGTAAATTTTGGTTTCTATTATTTTAAATTACCTTTGTTGTTGACTGAAGTGTTCTTGGATAAGCTGTTCATGTATCACTCTATGCATTTCGTCAGCTTGTTAGACATATTCTTAAGTTATATTTACAAACAACCCTCTTACAACAAACCTCCAAATACCAACCAAAAAACCAAACCTAAACCGGGAGGTTTGTAAATTTTAACAAACCTCTTACATTCAGCAAAGTTCAGTACCTCGCCTGATGCGCACAGGGAACACCATCTGCGGAGACGTCAACTTCTTTGGCCGCAGTGTCTCCTCCTTTAAAGTTCGAAACGAGTGCCGTACTCAGAAGTATGCACATGTAGTGAAATCTTGTTAATAATGTCACTCATCTGTTTCTCTTTCTGTTTTACTTTTGAATGGTCTATTTATTTTATTATTGTTGTTAAATAGTCTATTCATATTGTTTTTGTTGTAAATGATCTATATTGTCTTGTTCAAAATGGTTCGTTATGTAGTTTTCGTTGTTTATAGTCTATTTATGATTGGTTTTGTTGTTAAATTGTCTATGTATATTGTTTTTCATGAACATGCCTGTATAGCTAAATTAATAACAATCACTACTCATGGGTTCTAAAAGAGGTTATTTTTTCGGTACTTTCCTGTTAAAGGGAACATTCATTATTATCGATGATTTTTTTTTCTCGATATATCGATGTTTTTGTTTTCCGATCCATTACAAATTGACAACAAACAACTAACTGATCTTGTTTAGGCTAAAATAGTGTATTATATGGATTAAGAAATGGAACTGTTCTAAACTAACCTAACATAACCATCCAAAATTGCTGTGCCATTTAAAAATTCCGTTTGGGTTTGAATATAAAAGGCAATTTTTAAATGTTACAGTACGTTTGGTTAGTTATGTTAGGTAATTTTTTTTTTAGAACACTTTCATTTCATTAATGTTTGTTGATACTGAACGATATTTTTCGTAGTTGTCAGCTGATATGTTTCAATTTGTTAATATCGATATATCAAGAAAAAAATCATCGATAATAATGAATGTTCCATTTAACAGGAAAGTACCATTTTTTCCTTGAAATCCTGTCATTGTTACTCATAGTAATACAACGACTCAATGCACCACTCATAGCAAATTAAATTGTTATTAACAGCTGATAAGATGACTTTCGAAGCGTTACAACTTTACTTTTTTCCTCAATCTTTGAACATTATTGGTCCTTTACTAGTGTTGTAAGGTAAAAAAATGCTGCAAAGTACAAAAACAATGTTGTAAAATGAATATTTTCAATTCTAAGAACTGAATTGAAAATGGTAGTAAAAAAATGGTCGTAGGTAAAATGCTATATAACATTGTAATGACATGCGTTTACAATCAAAAGTGTGTCCAAAATCATTTCTAAACAATAATTTCGTAAAAACATAAGCTAGAACCTTATAACGTGTTAATGGTGGTTGAATTTATTTTGCCTGTATACTTAGCGGGTCATTTTGCTACAAAGAAGTCCATGTCATGAAATATTCCCAAGTCTAACTGCCTACTAAAATATTCAAGTCAAGTGTTGAAGATACTGCAAGAATCACGCCTGACTGTGTCTTGATGGTTTTGGCGGCAAATCTGACTTTATCTGGACTCTCAACTACCTGCATCACAAAACTTTAGACTTTATTTTATATGACAGTCATTTACTTAGAATATGTGCTGAATAAAGAATGTTTTGTTAGAAGAATGTTTAAGTATATTCATGTTAAATATGTTTGTGAAGTTGGTTTTGTGAGGTTAATGTTTTCTTTGCTAATTTAAATTCTGTTAAAACATTTAGATTATAACATAAGAAGTATTTGATAATTAATTTTCTCCTTTTTATATAACATATAAAAAAAACATGACATAACAGGTTTTCATTGGACTAATACGTAGACTACACAATACTATGTTTCCATCGGTTGAATTATAATATATAACCATGATACTAATAATAATTTGATTGTATAAGATTTTTATTGCTTAATCTTGATCTTTTTTTAAATATAGTAAGCACGAGAATTGGTTGAACAGGTTGAGAAACAATATTACCATCTTACACATAACACCTCATTATAAGGCAAAGTTATTCTTGTAGATTTCTATCATGAAAATCCAACCACTGAAATCAACTCAATCAACAATTAAAGTTTTGTAACTTACAAAATCTTTACTGGACACCATACTTTTAAAATTACCCTAAATTTATATCCAACCATCTCTTAGTTTCTAATTGTTATTTGATAATTAAACCTCTGTGTTATAAAAGGTACCGCTATTCATAGCGAGGCTTTGCTACCGAACGATATTTGTTTAAATTGTCTGCATTTATTTAAAATTAGATACGATTAGAGTTATTTACGTATTTCGATGGCTTAATTCTTTAGTACTTAATATGGACGCATAATAAAATCGTAAACACAACTTTTTTGAATTTTCCCTAAGGCCAAAAGTCGTGTCAAATTTTATCCACCCTGTAGAAATACATCCTTAACAATGTCCTCTAACAGGCCCTCAACAATATTGTAAGAATGGATGTCAAAACTTTTAACAATGTTATGGTCACTCTGTGGTCTGTCTATTGGACAAAGGGCTCTCACAAACTTTGTACAGTAGAGTGACAATTGTATAGATACTGATGATAAGAATTGAACTTTTCTCACCTTTGGTTCATATTCTGTGCAACATATAAAAATCATGTTAAATTGTTATATAAATAAATAAAATACAAAAAATGTAATACGTTTAAAAGCTATTCTCATTTTAATAACAACTATACAAAAATATTGGCAGGGCAGTGCCAAAACAAGACCATTTAAATCATGTAATTGACACATTATTTCTTTCACGTATTTAAGAAAGTATACTGCAATGTGTAAATGAAAAGAAATAATACAAATCAAAACCTATTCTAATGGCAAATCGTATTAAGAGTTGTATTACGAATCATTGATTTAAAAATAATAATATATGTTAGTGAATTTTACTATTTATAATATAATTTTGATGTTTTTAGAAGTTTAGAATTCCTCGTTATGAATTACTCTAAAAGCTAAGGTTTTGATTTTCCTTCTTATGTACACATTATGAAATATACTTACATATACAAATGTCCTATGATTGTTTAGAAAAAATATTTTTAAATAGTAAGTCTACATTAATATCGAAATTACTCTAATGATTTATTGAGTTATAGGTACATAAACTATCGAAAAATCTAATATTACACATATAAATATAGGGGATATTTATATGTGTATAAATATAATAATACACCTATAAATATCCCGTTATTAAACAGTATAGCTCGTAAATTTACTAACTTTATAGCATTGTAGGTTCATCGACATTTAGTAGCCTAGCAATGGTTGAGTTTAAAAAGTAATATACCGCAGACATAAAATACCTGTCAAACTGGAAATCCCTGTATAAACCGTCAAGTAAACAATGCTGTTGTTTATATTAGACCATATATTTTGGATGTTTGTCTAGTAAATGTAATTTTTTATAGCTGCAGTAAATCTTTTGTTTATTAGCCGATACAAAAAGATACATTATTTCGTAATAAATAAATGAAATTAAAGCATTTTTCAATAACATTCCCTCTAAAAAAACATGTACATTTGCTCAATTTCATCATTCTTAGTGCACGATGATTAAATATTCAACAAAGCAAATTAGGCAATGCACTGTACTATGTAATAGTACTTGAAACACAACAAATTCTTTAAACAATATTTTAAGCTGCGACAGCAAGTTACGTTATAAGTCAAAATAATCATCGACATCTTTAGATAAATATTTAGATAACATTTAGAAATATTTAGATAACATGTTTATTTACCTACAGCTTTCTAGGTTATTTCTCAGCAAATTTCCATTTTTCTAAATGGATTTTCACTTTATTCATTTCCTCCCACATGTCAGATCCCCCCCCCCTATTTCAATTAAATCTGGCAGTGTTTTATAAAGCGATAATAGCTTAGTATAAAATAAATACATTTACCAAGCTGTATAAAAATATTTCGATAGGCAAGAAAACCACAACAATTCACTTATTCCTAATAAGAATAACAGGACCATTATTTAAACTTCAAATTTTTGCATTTTCTCCGTAACCAATAACAGAAAACACTTCAACATACTAAATTATTTTTTTTATCTCCACAAAACAATTTTCAGTGGTCTGTGGGGATAAGGTTTGATATTTTGCCTTGGTAAGAACAATTTTTGTATGAAATACACGATGTCACATGCAAGTAACAATTACAAACCACACACAGAGTAGCCTAAAGCATGTTTTCTCAATTGTTCCAATGTTTACCGTAATAATAGACACGGTATACTCGAAATGTCAACTAATAATGTGAACTAATAATGTTGATAATCTTTCAAATTTATTTTAAAGCAAGCATTTTATATATTTACCTAATTACTTTAAATTCCATTCTATAGTGCCTAAATAATCTTTCTGCTTTCTAATTTATTTTATCTTATGATATTACATTTGTTTGGTTAAAAATATACATTAGGTATCAATGAGCTGTAAAGTTTAGGCATATACAGCATAAAGTAAGATAAGTAAGCATAAGGGTATATAGAGTGTTGATTAATTCGTCTGTAAAATGTAATCCAATTTTTTAAATACATGAATGCAAGTTTCTGCATTTTAACTATAGTTAGTTTCAATAAGTATATTCAAATAAAAAAAAAAATATGTGGCTACCAGTTTCTTGATTATGAAAAAAAACAGTTCCCGAAAATACACCCTTAATTGCCACATTTAATAGTATATAACAATTGAAAAAGCACGACTGATGACAACAAAGTAGAAATGTTTACCGGGTTGTGTCCTGTCGGATGTGCTATTACCAATTCTCAGTTCATCAAAGGTCCCGCAAATAAATTACAAAGTACCCGTAATATTTTTAAAAAGGTTATTAAATATGGGTCCTCGACAGGCTTGAAACATTTTGGCAAGATAGCCTTGCCTAAGGGCTGGACCCACAAGTAGCCCTAACATCGTTAAAAGTTTCGAAATGTCTTCCTACTGTATTGTATTGCTTGTTATGGCTTAGTTGTTAGGAAACCCTACAACCCCTCTCGCTGTTTTCTTTTTATTCCAATGAGATAAAAAGGATTTGTTTAAAAATATTGCTCAATTACACTTACTACAATTACACTTACAATTGTACTTAATTGTACAACATCGTATTCTCCAATCTTAAGATTCAAGATTAATCTTTATCTTAGTTCAGTTGTGAAACTCATAAAAACCATTTTTTGTCTGTCTAGCATAAGCACACTTTGCGCTCGTTACATTCCCAGTATGAGCGAATCTTTTTCTCTTTTGTTCTGCATAAGTTGCATCTCGTCCATGTTGATATTATGGGCATGTGAACGTTCTCCTTGAGCCTCTTTTCTACTGGCATTTTAAATTTTTGTTTGATCAAATTTAATTTAGCCTTTCCTTTGCCTTTCGTCGATTTTGAGTGTAAGCCATTCGTGACGGAGATACGGAATTGCTTCACCTGGGTTATGATTCCAAACGCAATAGGTGATTTATAATGATAAAAATAAATTATGTATTTTCATCAATGAAGATGATTATATTTGCTGAAGAGAGACTACTGTCATCTGGTCAATTATCTGATAAACCTATTTCATCTTAGCAACCGTCATTTAGAATTTCTGTTAGTAAGATGTCTTCAGTCATGTCTTTTGGATATCTGAGAATAATAAATAAATATTTAAAATATAGTAAGTAAAATTTATATGACTGAGTTACCTAAAAAAAATAACGAAAGTTATCACAAAATATGCTTGAAATTATATTTTAGCTTAGTAAGGCAACAACAAAATATGTCTAGTGTTAGTAGCATAGTGGTATTGTAGGTATACCACCTATATTTGGCAAAATAAACTTTCAGTTTGAACAAAAACAGTGTTTTTGACGCAATATAACAATTACATAGTGTCTAATTCAACATAAAAACATATATCTTACTTTGTTATATGTAATAGAAGGGTATACAAGACAGTCAAAACCTCTGCATAACAGCCTGTAGCCTGTAGCATGCAACGACGCTTTGAAACTTCAACTTTAATACTAAATTAATCTAGAAGCTACTAGTTCCTCCAAAATACGCTAGGTTACAGCACTGACTAGGCCCCTGGTATGGTATTTCCACAATACCAGTATGCATCAATGCAGTAAAAATTATTTTACAAGTGGTATCCTGATAATACCACTGTGAATCAAAGGGAATTCATAAAACTGTAAATTAACTTTTCATGATACTTTTTTGTGTAATAAATATGTTAAAACCGTGATGAAATAGCTGGAGTAACCTAAAGAAACGAGCGTTCAAAGGAATTTAAAGTACGCATCAAAGTGAGGCTCTTTGAAATATTCTAAATTACTTGAGTAGCAACTGTCTTTATTTTATCTTAGACAAGAATTGTATTTTAGAGGAATACATTGTTAAGTTACCATTTACATCCTTCTAATATTTAAAATGTGATTTATAGGTTATATATTGCAGCCAGATATTATTTTATTTTCTAGTATTGTATTTTAAATAAGTATTTCGTGTTAATAAAATACTTACAAACGTAATTTCTAAATAATAAAGTGTGGCAGACAGGAAGAGGGAGGTAATAAAGTGTGCTGTGTCTAATGCATGACATTTGGGCCTTGGTTTATACCCCCCTAGGGAGCTGTGGTTTATGGTGGGCTATTAATACCTACGCTCTCCCTCTCTTAGGTTGGAAAAATTATACACCTTAAAACAATGTGATGGATTGTGTTTTGGCAAATTTTACTGCAGGGAAGAAGGCAATGTCTAGTTGGTACGGAGGTATTTAGTCCCAACAAAAATTTACATTTTCATTTTGATGCCATCATAGGCGAACGACCAATATGTGATCACATATTGTATGTATACGTACCAAAATTGATCAACGGACACACATACACATACATGTAGACTACATATTTAGTGTTCAAATTTATACTAATGAGGATAATCTTTAAAATATAACATTGAAAACCCAGCAGCCCTTAAACATATTTATCCCTTAAAGTACATTGTTAAATTATAATTTTAAAATGCAAACTGAAAATCAATCTGTTTTAACGCACAGGGCGTCAATGGATTAATGAAGCTTGTGCCAAAAGATGCATATTCAATTAACTCATGACCTAAATTTCAAGCTAAATGAGTATAAACCGAAAACGGTTATCCTCAATAAAGCATTATTAGCAGTTTTCATGTTTTCATATGCGCTTACCTATGGATTACATAATTTATGTTAAGAAATATATTTATTGAGTTAATAATTATTGTATTAATTAATTAATTTCTAACTTATATTTACCTAGTTATAGTAGTTACGTTTAGTAAGTTAGTCTAGTTATAGTACATGGTCGACCAGTGCAATTTCTTGAAATTATTATGTCTGTAGTTGTGGTTTTTCTGAATAAGTTAAATGAATGTTTGTTGTTTTGGATGGAAATTGTAGGCCTAGGATATTTATTTCTTTTTGTTTTTTTCGGTGAATTTTCGTTATTATTATTGTTGAGATATGTTAAGAAATTTTCAGATTCATCATAATATCCTTTAAATAAGCATAAAATAGCATCTACATATCTGTACCAATATACAATTTTGTTTTTTGATGGATTTGTTTCATTTATATTTTTGGATTGTTCCATTTCTGTCATAAATATTTCTGATAAGAGTTCTGAAGTACTGAAGTACTTTTAACAATTTATCTATATTGAAAAGAAACCTAATAACCCACAACAAGCTGAAAATCTAATAAATGACATAATAGTAGTTATAGTAGTTAGTTATAGTTATAGTTATAGTAGTTATCAGGTCGGTAAAGTAGGTCAAACTGCATTAGTCAATGTTTGAATATATCACTTGGTCTAGCAGGAACACGAATATTGATTAATATACGCCAATTCAGACTACCATGCTGACATCGATAGGGCGATTGATAGGGTGTTCCTTTAATCAATATCTTGCTTATATTAGTGTATATAAATTCGTAATAAATTATACAAACTCTTGATAAAAATGAGAGGGTAACACTTGCTTGCAGTGTACAACGTTTTACTTATCTGATAAACTACACAGTATAAAAGGTATGTTTTAATTTGTTTACATATAATAGCAATTATTGGTGAACTACTTATGACTTTTCAAGCGTCCAGAAAGGCTTCTGCGTTGTAGTAATACTAAGGTGTAAAACATGCCCAAACCTTTAATGCAGGTATGGGCATGTACATACATGGTTGAATTGTATTATACTAGACTTTATACAACAACAAAACACAGAGTGCTTTAAAAGATAAGAACGGTTGATGAAGAAATCGCTTCGTCAATGACAAAGAAGAAAATTAACTCATTCGTCAGCAAATGATCTATTTAAGACCAAATGCTCAAGGACAGCTAAGGCTTAAAACATCTAAAATTTAGTAACAGATCACGTTGTAATTACTAAGTTGTAATGCACAGTTGTATTACATCTTTTCGTTAAAACAACTCTATGACTAATTGTATCGTGTTGAAATCAGTTAGACTAGTTGCAACATGATAAGATATTAGAGGAGACAGGTAATTCTGTACAGGTAATAGGTGCCAGGATGGCCAATGTCCTTGGTAATGTACATCTCAAGTAGCGATGACAGGAGGAAACAGAGGTGACATAGAGCTAAATCACCAAGGTACATTCCTGGGTTGATTCAATTATGTAGGTTTATAAATGAAACATATTTAAACAAAGTTTAACTTGATTTTATCCAAATGATTTGTCTTGTGTTATATAATGTAGTGTGTATGTAGTGTGTTAAATTCAAACTATATTTACATTTTTACTTATTATTTTAGTTTTGAATAACAATTAATGTTATACTTAATCCCTACGAAACACTAGTATCCATGTTTTATGTTGAGTAAATATAAAAAGGCTACTATATTATTTTGAAGAAAAACATAATTATTTTTAATCAAAATTAACAACATGTTTTGTTTTCATTCACATATCTCAGGGACATACATTTTTATAATATTTAGCTTATAAATTTTAACAATAAACACTCCTATACGCGTGCTCACATAGTTTTCTAATTTCTATTCAGGATTCTGTTTTTACTCATGTGACAATAGTGTTGAATTTTTTAGCGAACTGATATAAAGTATAAAATGAAATTGGAATTTTAACCGTAAAATCAGCAACCTTACGTTTTATGGACTAAACTATTGTATCTATTTCGATTAGTCATTACATTACATCTAACGGCAAGATAACCAATAAAGACATTTTAAAGTATACCTAGAGTTGTGTACCAATATTATAAGTGTAATCATTATATAAATAGCAAGTGATCATTGTGCTTCCGTTGCAGATCTCCCTCTACACGCGAGCTTATCATTATTGTTTGTGGATTGTTTGTGTAGGATTGTTTGTGAAGAAATGTTTGTTAAGATTATATAACTCAAACCACCGGTTTTATTGGCAATATCGTATGATTATGACGTTTTGCAAAAATATTTGTAATTTTGCATTGGTTCCATATAAATAAAATGAACTAGATTTATTTTTTTATCTAATATTTAATTTAAAATAGTCATGAGGCGCAGTGAAGCTTACACGTCACATGCAAACTATTTGTGTAGTTTTGTTTTATAACTACACATTTTTTTATTTTTTTTGTACAAGCATTAGGTACTATATGCTAAAATGCAATCGCATTTCATTTAAAACGATGTAATTCCCTCTTGACACAATAAATGTATGTCCAAAGTTTGGTTTCCGTAGCTTGAATATGAATAATTCATGAGATATAAAATGTTATGTAAAATTAAAAAAATATGGCTTGAGACCAAATGAAGAATTTTCTACATATGTTAAGACATGGTAATTTTTCTTTTCAAATTGATGAGTACATAATATTGGCCCAAGAAGTTGTGGCATTATTCTATGACCACCCTGTATACTACTAGTTCATATGTTATACGTGGACGTAAACATTATACAAACTAAATACTTAACCTAGAAAAGTACATGATTATCTTTTTTATTTTTTACACACGATCCCCTTTTTGTGAACAAAATCTTATTCCTGTGAAATTTAAATTTGCAATACCAGGATCCGAGGCAATATGTGTTTACAGCAACACAACATATCAGGTTGTCTTCGTATCTCTTTGGTCTGTAATCAAATACGTGATCTGGTTATATAGTATCTTTATCTGTTGAAGAACAGCAAGATGAAATGTAATTAGGTATACTTATATTTCTTTGCAAAAAAAGTTATGTATTAGGGATTCAATTATTTTTTTAATGTCTCTTAAGTAAATATAAAAAAACTAAATGTATCTTCTTTCTTTATTTCAACCGTCTTACTTATATTTTTGTTTACCTTTAATTGGTTATGTGTGCTTAAGTTGCAGCTACTGTAAAAACAGCTTATTAAAAAGCTAAATACAAGTTCTATCATCGATATTTTTGTAATTATTATATGTATTAAGATTACGGAACGTAAATAAAAGATAGCCTAACACTTAATGCATACATTTACGCCTATATTGTTAACTCATATGGTAAATATACATTAAAGACATTAAGTAGTGATCGATTTCAAATGGACACTCCAATCATCATCAGACCCAATAGGCGAATGGCATGAACTTTGAATTACGTCCCTACTTATATCCTATTGGCTATGTATTTTCAAAGGGCTAAATAAAAGCTTAACGTTTTACCATGTTAAATTTCATAGAAATGTTTTCATTACGTTCATCTCTAAGACGAGTTTAAGAAAGTAAAAGCAATTATATCCTAATTTTATTTCTGAAAAACGAACCAGCTGGTTCATGCTATGAAACTTTGAGCGCTACATAAATCACGGGCAGCAGAGCCTTCCGTTACGGACAGGGATTTCTTCCCTGGTTATGGTGTTTCCAGTCTCCACTGACTCTTTAAAAGTCAAAGATATAAATTATACTTAATAAAATATAGAAGTAAATCAACATAAATAACAAAGTAAGATTTGTATATGGATATATATAAATATACAAATATTCGTATATTTGGATATCAGTTAATACAAATGTTTTTGCATGTTTTCTAGTTTGTTTTTTCCTTAAAACATGTTTCATAAATATGGAGGGTTTGAAATAAAACCAGTAAAACAGAGAAGGTATAATATCTTAAGTGTTTTTGTTGCTAAACCATGATGTGATACAAAAATACACGCAGACCAGATAATGGGTTAAAACAAAGTCCAATTTCATTTTTTATATTAATAACTTCAAATTCATAAGTTTTAATAAAAAATATACATATTTTTTGCTAAAGCAAATTATATTTTACAAAAGCATGAATTGTGTACTAAAAGTGTAATCCTGGCACGTACGAGAGACAGTTATATCAATCAGTGTGACAAAGACTGATGACTGTGTACGTACAACTCATTACAACACTGACCCTCATACATTCTTGTCACATTTAAAAAAAAAATGCGACTTAATCTCAATTCGAAAACTTTTACAAGTACAGTATGTTTGAAACTAATCCAAAATATTCGTAGACAAAACACAATCGTTTTGACCAAAATTTATTTATTTACAAAGAAATACAAATGTCAACAAGTAGTAACTATGTATGTGCATTTATAAACAGAATGTATAAAAAGTGTACATCATTTTAAACTCCTTTTGTATCATCGCTTTTCTTATTATAATAGAACATGAATTTTGAAATTATGCTTTGTTAAATTTATTATCTTTAAAAGATTTGTACATCGACAGCCTACATTACTGAAATAAAAATTATATACAACATAATGATATTGCAGTCTTTTTATAATTCTTATTTTTGAAAATTACTCTACAGAAGTATTTTAAATTTTCAGTCACTAAATAAGATCAACAATATTAAAATAAGTAATAACAATACATATTTAACAGATAACTAACAGTTAAAGTAAAATATTGGAGAGCTCTTTTAACAGTTTAAACTATTTAAAATTATTTTCTTTTAAGTGGCCTCTTTTAACCAAACCAACATGAAATACGCATCCACACATGTTTCGGGTTTTTGCAGCAATATAATATGTTTTATGCTCAATTTACAGTCAATGGTTAAACCATTCATGTATAACAGTATATCATTGCATAAATAGTTGTTAAGTAATTTCCTAATTTGAAATAGCTGATTGAAAAGTTTTATTTTTATTTTATTATATTTTGAATACTACTACTAAGCGGACATAAGTCGTATTAAATTTCAGGGTAATCATGCAAAATTGTTAATCCATTATTTTTTTATTTCTCCTTAGTGGAATAATTACTCAGTTAAATGGACTTTGACGTAATTTACGGGTTTGGCAATAGCAGCGTAAAAATACATGATACTTTTATTACCTCATTAGCAAGACCTTTCAACAAGACACTTTGTACGTCAATGATTTAATTGTATCTTGCGAACTTCTTAGTAAAACATTAAATGATGACATAAATAGATTTCCAGGCAAAAAGAATAAATAAAACTATTTTGA
This sequence comes from Macrosteles quadrilineatus, assembly GCF_028750875.1. Classification (NCBI taxonomy): domain Eukaryota; kingdom Metazoa; phylum Arthropoda; class Insecta; order Hemiptera; family Cicadellidae; genus Macrosteles; species Macrosteles quadrilineatus. Next base: position 18,250,540 of record NW_026542599.1, read on the forward strand.
ACGTTTTCCATAACTTAAAATTGAGACACCTAAGAAAACAATGTCATTACTTTTAAAAGCAAAGTTTCTAAATTCTTATCTTCCCTCCACATTATCTCAGAAAAATAAGTGGAGTTAGGATTAGTTAAGCTGTTAATGGAAAAACTTAAGGTTTGACAAACTGCTAGAAAGAACACTTCAAGAAATAATATTCGAAACATTATCCAAAGTATTTTTGCAAGTTGATAATTAAACTCTTTACGTTATTTAACCCACTTTTTTTGGTGTAACCGTGAACCAATAATACTCTAAGACTTCTAGATAAATAATATGTCAAACACACTATTTTTTCATTAATTTACTTTACTAATTTTTCATGTGAATAATTTCCTACAAATCTTGGAAATAAAAAAAAAATGGTAATCAATCACATGTTACTGATTTGAAACTTGTTAATGCAATCTAAAATTTACTGGTTCAACATTTATAATGTAATTGGAGTATAAGTTAATGAAGCTAAGATTTTGGTAGAGTTTCAATCCAAAAAAATCAAAAAAATATTAATTTCCCTGTATTTTTTTAGTTTCTTTTGTTTATTGCTAGTGAAATCAACAGTTAATTTTACTTAATAATCCAACTTTTAAATACTTTATTTTAAAGTAATACTCTTCAATAGTACATGTGACCATATTTTGTAGCCACATTGAGTATGCTGGCAACTGGGTCGTTTATCAACCATTGACATTGTGCCAAGACATATTCCCTTGCTTTGCATCGTCCAACTGACCTTATTGTAAACTTAAATAGCTTAAATAAGCTGTAGCAATCGAATTTATCATATCATTATACCAGTGTTTGCAAGTATAATTTAATATCAAAAAAATTACAAGAATTTATTTTTCGAGTAAATTATTAAAAAGTTTTACATAGTGTATTGGTACATTAATCTGGTTTACGTAATACTGTGTTAGTTTTTATGAAATACTGTTGGTCAACCTGTTTTGGATAAATCAATCACCTACTAACTTGTTAAAGGGAAATTTTGTAGAGTACCTACCTTTGACTTTTGATAAAACTAGACATTACATTCTCATGTTTAATTTGTTGCAGGAATTTAAATGAAAATCGTCGTAGTTGATGTTAGCTGACATACTGTGCTGATCAAGTAGCTAATTTCTGAAAAATAAACAAAATATTTTACCAAGTCAAACTAATGGAATGACTGATTGTGAGCTATAGCAACTGTAATGACCCATTAACTTTGTCAGCAACAAATAACAAGGTAGAGCCTTTGACTATTAATACAACTACTCAGTATCCAATAATCAATGGTAGAACATAGAATTTTTAACACCAGTGCATTCTATGACTGACTCAAACAACTAAGTAAAAACAATTGGCAACAGCTGGTCGGTTTAGATAGGATGTATACTTCAGAATCCAATTAATTGTCAATGGTACAATCCTCTATGTGCTCAGTTTATATAACCATTAGGGTAAAAATATTACAGTTTTTTTAGAGTCAGCTGTAATCGTAAATAGCTACTTTCTGTACGGAGTAATGGCAAAGTAATTATTATGTAGCAAAATCACTGATTGGTTTGGTTCTATAAAAGAAAACATAAAACCAAAGTGATCGAGTAATATAGAACTCAGTAGGAAAGCAACGGCTATAAAGTGTAGTGTATGTAATTCATGAGTATCTTACTTTGGTTTATGACTTTCAAGGCTAACTTTTCCTTAAGGATCAAGTTTTATGATGCTACTTAGCTGAGTGGAAAATAAAATAATCAACATACAAGTTCACTAAGGGTTAAGTGTAGTATTCCTTTATACAAAATTGACTATGCAGGTAATATGTTTATTTATACCGGTATTATATATATTTTTATATAAGGATGATGAATAAATTCAAATTAATAATTCTTGTGTTTATTTCAAATTACTTTCATATTCCTATTAAATATAATATTAGTAATGAAGTATGAAGTGGATAGCACAGTTGTAATGTTGGCTGTATTTTAAATAACATTTAGTGTAATTGTACACTGGCTTTTACACAAAAAAAGAACAAAAAAAGTGTTTCGTATTGGAAGTATTTCTTTTTTATTTTAGATTTAATATTATACTATCGATGACAGTTAGTAATCTTTACCCCAAACTCGTATGCTTAAACGTGTTATATACATATTTTACATACAATTATAAACTATTCATAAAAAAGTTAACCGTTTGTAGAAATTCATTTTACCAACAAAAATAATATTTTTGCATAATCTAAAAGAATATTTTGGCCTTCATTGTAGATGATGTTGAGTTTTCTGTTATACCAATGTAAGTTTACGCTGTTAACAATTTTAAAAATTTAATAATATGTGGAACCAAATAATTTGACAAAAAACCTTTTTAACAGAAACAGTTTTTTTTATTATATATTTTGAACTAAAGGCATGTGGGAAAGCACCTTGGTAAGGTCTGGGTGGAAGTCGTTTCCGTATTTTTACGTTGGACAACACTCCTTCTCCGGAAATTAAACATAGCTGGAGGATCGTGGTTTTAAGATACTTTTTAAACGTTTGAAACATATCTCTTATGCCGAACAAGGACATTTACCTAAAATATATAAATTATATAATTAAATGCGTTCAAACAGCTCGCTTGATATTTCCATACCTTTGATAATCTATCATCGAATTCTTATTTTACTAATCTCAATTTTATAATGGTTTGCACATTAAATCAGTGTTTTTCATTTTAAAAATATTGTCTTTGGTAGATGGGGAGCGTTAATATCCTTAAATCAATGCAGTATTTCTTTCATGTTGATGGAATTACTTATCTTTGCCAGTTGGCTACGAATAGCATAAAATACACAAATAACAGTGTTATATTTTAACATAACAAAATCTCGAGGACAGCGACATCTAAGGTAAGATTTAGATACGTTGAAACAAATCATTTTGGTTAGAAACAAATTAAAAGTTGCAAATATTAAACACACTTCACAAATAATTTACTTAACATCTTAGGTAAGCCTAATTTTAGTTTAAAAAAAAAAAAAAATACACTTGACTACAAAGGAAGTCTGTTTTTATGTAGTTTAAACTGTGAAAGTTAGCTTGAAGACTGTGAGTAAGTAAGAAATACTTCAAAAGGCCAGTAGAAGTCGGACTTTGAATTGCAAATTCTGCGCAAATGAGCTAGGGGATGTCCTTTTGACGTCATTAGCATTTCTCTTACTTCTTTGTACATTTCGCTTTGTTTAACGTTCGCTATAAATCATCTGTCCGGCTATACACTCAATTCTGCAAGCGAAAACAGCTTATCATAAACTTAATGTTGCAATAGATGTTAATGTTTAGTTATCTATGTTTTGAATTTCATGTCTATGAATCTAGAAAACTATGTTGTATTGAGAGTATTAATTGATGCATGTTTAATAATATAAAAACTCTGGATTGGGTTTAGACCCTTCCTGTGGCACCAAAGCCTTATTTTATAAGAAGGATTATAAAATAAATCAACAGCACTCTAAGGTATCATTGCAATTTTCTTTTATAGATGGCTAAAATACAAGTTTTTCTCATGATTAACTCGTAATCAAGAACTAATCGAAATTAAAACATGTTATGAAAACAAATGGAATAAGTACTTTTGCTATACAGCATTGTTACATCAATGCGATGACAATAATAATAGAAAGCTACGTTTATTACACAATGAAGAACTTGGCAACTTTTCTAGGGTTAATTAAAAGAAAAGAAAGTTACAATGGCTTAAGTTTCAATGATAAACTTGTTTTTTAAGTTGGTAAAGTTTCAAGGTACAATACAAGTTATAACGATCGTCTAGTATTCTTATTTTGCTTGTATTTAGTGAAATAACCATTTCAGTTCAACCACTCCGTTTTTTTATGAATAAAAAATACACTTGTGTATGATAAAGAATATACTTTAAAAAGTGCTACAAACCATTTTTTATTGAAGCAATATTTAAATAGCTAAAATTACTGTTTTCTTTTCTTTGAAAAACATATTGGAAACATATTTCGAATTCTGAAGTGTATGCAAGTATATATTTTTAAAGAGTTTCTAGTTCAAGACATTAACAAATCAATTATTTATACACGCATAAAATATAATTAATACACGTACTATATTAAAGTACGTGCAAGTACGTCGATTCGGACCACTCATTTTAAATTGTTCTTGGTTAAAGGGCGTAAAAAATAGTTGAACAATTTAAATTGAAATTAATCTGTCCAAATGAAGGCAGCATAAATTAAAGATAAGTTCAATTACAATGTAATTTATTACATCGTATTTATGCAAAAACGATTAGGGGTTAGGTTCAATAATATTATCTTCCTAGTAAACGAATAATAAAGAAATATAATAATGGATTCTAGAGGGAGTCATGGCATTTTGTTAGATATTTTCTAAAAAATGGGTTGCATGAATCAACCAAAGTACCCATAATTTCATTGACTTTGTTATAGAAATGTGCAGAATGAATCTATGAAAACAATAAGAAATCTTTTGTTCACTTATGTTTTAGGTTTGTTCATTCTAACGATCTATACACCTCATATGTGCTTAGCTAACTACCCTTATAAGCTTTCTTTCCTAAGACTTAGATGTACAATTTACAATCTTTTATTAGCGATTATACGAATTATTAGAACAATTACTTTCTCAAGCACAAAATCGTTCAGTTTTCATTGGTAGTAAAAGACACCACAAATTAAGGCTGTTACAAAATTTTAGTGCAATCCCAAACATTTTACAATATTAATGGGTGAATTTCTAAAAGTTGTTATTATTTAGTTTATGAATTATTTATATGTATCCATGCATTTTGTTTTAACGTAATTATTCTTGGACACAGAAGATTTTGAAAGCATAGGCGCAAATAACTTATCCTTATATACCTTCTTTGGCTAATGAGATTTTAATGAATACAAACTGCTTTTAAATTGATATGTTCTATGTTCCGTGTTTTAACCTATATTTTCACAACTGCTTTAAAACAATTAGAGATTTTTAATGTTATTGAACAATAAAAAAAATGTAAATATAACGGTTGAATAAAAATAGCTGTCAGACTTTATAAGCTGTGGTCAACGAAACGGACTCAAAACAGTTGACACAAGAGTATTATAAGTTTGCAAGTTGTACTGAACATAAGTAAATGCCTTCTTACAAAACGAATTGTTACAAATAGTCCAATAAATAACTCTTTCTTCTACCATATAATAGCTAATGAAATCGCTGGGTTTATGGCGTACTATGTGTTGATACATTTTATGACCAATGCTTACCCGTTAGGATTCAATTTACTATGGTTGTAAAACAGCTGTAAAATGTAAAGCATTGATCCTGAACTCAGTTTTACACCTAGTGTTACAAATATATATATATTACTAGCAGAGTACTTGTTCTTCGTACGTGGTTGACATATAAGTGTAATATTCTTATTGCAGTTATGATATCTCAAATTATTCATTAAATTTAAAATATAAACATAACTGTAAACAATCCATTTTTGACAGTTTTCATTATATATCACAGCTTTTTGTTGCGGCTTAGTTCAAATAAACTGTTAACATAAAAAAATCAATAATAGTGCTGCATTTTGTTGGGAAACCTTATAACGTTTCAATGCTATTGCATATCATAGAACCAACTTATTTAGCTGAAACAGCTGGCTAAATTATGGGGGTGCAAAATGGGGTTTTCTATTCTAGACCTTCATAACAAAATTTTTCTTTTTCCAAACCACTTTGTATGACTAAGTGGAACTGTAAAAAATTGGATGAATATTAATAAAATTTTATTTTTTATTTCCTACTAAAATATTGACTTTTCCTAAAAATACATTTGTTACTTTTTCTGCAGCAGAAACCCGTAATTAAACTCATTAAACAATAATATATTTAAAAAAGTAAGTAATTTGATATTTCTTAGAGAAAATATTTGCCTGAGTCTGTATGTTTGCTTTTGTGGGTTTTTTATATCATGTGTTTATTTTACAGACACGTATATTATTTAAAATTATAAATATATTATTTATATTTTATAAATAATATATTAATAATATAAATAAATATTAAACATTAATAAACTTAGTACCCAAGTAAAATTATTTATTAAAATATTTACTGACTATAGTTTCGGCTCTAAGGCCATTTTCAAAGTAAACAAATATCAAAATAAGATTATTTTGATTTTTGTTTACTTTGAAAATGGCCTTAGAGCCGAAACTATAGTCAGTAAATAAATAATTTTACTTGGGTACTAAGTTTATTAATGTTTAATCTTTATTTATATACAGGGTGAGTCTTGTAAGCTCTCCTAAACAGATTACAGACGAACGGCTTGACATACAGAGATGAAACAGAACTTTTCCCCACTAATTCATACCCAAGGAACAACGTAAAAATGTTTTTACCATTTTTAAAATACAGGGTGTTCAAGAAACTGTGGGTCATGGGTTCGAATCTCAGAGTTTTCAAATGTAAACATATATCATGTTATGCATAATTTTAAAGCTCTAGACTAGACAAACAATTTAGTGAAAACAGAACTCATTTATCTTTGTCCGTTTCAAAATGGCGGTCATTTTTATATAAAATATTGTTATTTACAGAATACCCTGTATCTTGAAAACCACTAAACTTATTTTCGTTCTGTTTGAAAATTCTTAATCCTCGTAGGTTCAGCTTTAATTTGATATACAACAAGTCAACATTTTAAAAACTAAATATTTTTTCTATGATTTTAGTTTTTGTTTAAGTTGGTAGCTTTGTAAATGAAAATTTTTAAATGGCAACATATGTAAAAGTGTGTATAATTTTGAAGGTCTTGTAAAAACAAACAACTTTTAAATTTAAACCTTCCGTCTATCTTTGGTCGTTTTCTAGTAATTAACCAAAAACTCCAATTGCCCATATAAAACTCATGTTAAACTTGCAGTACCATAGGAATAGTGTATCTCCATCCACTAATCTTCAGTACTGTACGTTTAACATGGGTTTTATACGGGCAATTGGAGTTTTTGGTTAATTACTAGTAAACGACCAAAGATAGACGGTAGGTTTAAATTTAAAAGTTGTTTGTTTTTACAAGACCTTCAACACTATACACACTTTTACATATGTTGCTATTTAAAAATTTTCATTTACAAAGCTACCAACTTAAAAAAAAATTAAAATCATAGAAAAAATATTTAGTTTTTAAAATGTTGACTTGTTGTATATCAAATTAAAGCTGAACCTACGAGGATTAAGAATTTTCAAACAGAACGAAAATAAGTTTAGTGGTTTTCAAGATACAGGGTATTCTGTAAATATCAATATTTTATATAAAAATGGCCGCCATTTTGAAACGGACAAAGATAAATGAGTTCTGTTTCCACTAAATTGTTTTTCTAGTCTAGAGCTTTAAAATTATGCATAACATGACATATGTTTACATTTGAAAACTCTGAGATTCGAACCCATGACCCACAGTTTCTTGAACACCCTGTATTTTAAAAATGGTAAAAACATTTTTACGTTGTTCCTTGGGTATGAATTAGTGGGGAAAAGTTTTGTTTCATCTCTGTATGTCAAGCCGTTCGTCTGTAATCTGTTTAGGACAGCTTAGAAGACTCACCCTGTATAGTAGCCCTATTTTTCTATTTTTCATATATTAATAATATAATATATAAATAATAATTGTATATTATTTAGAATTGAAAATATTATATAAATTATAAATTAAATCTATAAAATATTTTAAAATTGTTATATACAAATAAAATCTTACGTTATAATCATTGGTTGATATTGTTTTGTTTATGCCTAAAATCTAGCTACTTTAGAAGTGGAAGCTATGAGAAAATAAAACTATCCAGTTCATTCAAATAAAAATTCCGTTTTCTCAGTATGATTTTTCTTTACCAGGGTTTATAGCAATGACACTATTGTATAGAAACAATTTGTAAACAACTCTCGAATAAAACATAAAACCGGATATCCTGTTGACGATCGGATGTTCCTACCATTACAATGACTGACACTGTATCTTGTCACTGGGTCTGAGTGTAAAACAACACCGGATATATGTGCTGTGTATTCTACAATACCGGGAAAATATATGCGGTTGATGGTACGAAGTACTTGTAAAGCTTTAAGCCTTGTTAGTTTGTTTAGGTATGCTATGACAATTTGAACCACAGGAATCCCCTTCATTATATATTTTATTTCCTTTTAATATAAAAGTTTCTTTGGGCGTGTTTTTATTATTTAAATTTGTTGCATAAAGTATAAAATACATTTATGACTCTAACCACAAATCATGTAGTATTCCCATTAAACATATTATACGGGGCCGGTGGCAGTGGGTGGTTTAATAGTTCAAGGAGGACGAAATTGTAGTTACTCCCCGGGCGACCCTCTACGAAGACATTGACAAGTGAAAGCCTCCCTTGTGGGACCTCATCTGACGCTTGGCTAACCAATTACTACATTTTGAAGTCAAGAACAAAATTTAGAACACAAAACTACGAAGGAATATCGAAAACAAATTACGAACAAGGAAACAACGGTCTCTGCAGTTTGACAATGGCATGCCTTATGACAAACATGTGACAGAACAGTGGACATGAACTGGCGGGGGTGGCAGGTCTGCTGGGAGACACAAAAATAAACCAAATTTCTGAACGAAGTACTATAAAATAACAGATACGTGACATCTCGTGAAGCGTGTGGACAAATCACAGCTCAACATCCTGTTCCTATAACCCAATTTCGCTGGTTTGCGATTTTATTCAAGTATCCAACAGGTGCGTGGCAAACATAATTAATATTGGACCGAAATTACCAGAATTATTGTGTTTACGAAGATATAGATTGCATTAGACATTAAAATTGCTTTAGAGCAATTTTAATGAGCAGTGAGTTTGAATTTAGCGGACATACAAAAATTAAATTCTATCTCTGGGTCTTCCGCACCAATAATAACTTGGTAATAGCGTCTTACCTATAGGGAAAATCGCTATAGAACCTAAATCATATTGGTGAAATATAGTGTCACAAAAACAATTTTATTGAATTCTCTTATTAAAAGTATGTTTACAATCTCACCAGTGGTTACCTATCCGTAGTCTCTACAATTGGTAACCGGTTCGATCCTGAGAAATGTGCGTAGCTTTTTGATGGCTGAAACAGAATCAAGTTGCCCTGACTATCGAAAAAGGTGATCTTAGTCAGTATCAAAGCTACACAAATCATCACACTTTATTCACTACAAACTGTACAACCCTCAGGAGTTGAAGAACGAGCAAAATGACCAGGCTTTTAAGAGGGCAGTGAAGGGACTACTCATTGATAAGGTTTACTACAGCGTCCTAGATGTTTTGGTTGGTAGTCACAAGTTTTAAATAGCTTAACAAATGTTACTACCTGAGAAGTTGTGTATTTTATTTTTAAGTTTATTATGACATGGCGAACGCTAGTTGTATTCGTTTGGTTAAATAAATTATTCGAGAAATTTTTTACACTCATATTTGGGTTAAAATACGCACCTTGGTGACGTCACCATCTCAATTGGTAGTGGCAATGGTAGTTTTACATTTTACCTCTTTTAAAATGAGAGGGAAAATAAGTAATACTATTTTTTTAAATTATAGATTAACAGAATAATTTTCTACGTTAACTAAAGTTATAACGGAAAGATATTTGACAGTTTAAACTTTAGGTTTCAAATGAAAACTTAATAATTTAATAATAATAATAATGTCGAGAAATTAATATAAATTTTGTTTTCAGATTCAATACATATATTTATTATCCTCAGCACACATTTTCTTAATGATAAATAAAAGTTAGTTTGATACATCAGACAAGCAATCATAAGTAATGATCAATTCTTCAAACGTATTTGGCCAGGGTTTCTTTGTTAAGAAAGTTTTCTAAACTGAAATTGTCCTACTCCTGCCCAGAAAGTTGGAATCGGCTAACGTTCCAAGTTTGATAGAGCCCTCGTATGGCCTTGTCATTAAGTACTTATAATGCCTTTAGATACTTTTTTTCTTTAGAAAAATTAAAGTTCGATATTATTTTCAATAAATGATTGACTGAACGAATTTCTGATATCTAGGTGTATTATAAAAAAAATCTACAACATGGGAAATAATTTGAAAAACTGTACAGAATTGTACTTTTCATATGTATAAATATATTTTAGTATTAAGGAAAAATTTAACGTTTTCAAAGTCCTTTTATACTTTACTGTACGTATTTTATTGATTTTATTTATAATTTAATTTATCAATTAATTGTTTCTTATAAAGATATTATTTATAATACCTTTTTGAAAAATTGATTTTGAAAATCATAGACAAAAACATAATTGTGACGTTGGCCAAATTCAAATTTAAATTTCCATGTAATGTGCACCTTTTGACTTACACATCTTTTGGTTGTTTCTAGACTTACCATGTCAAGGATTGTCTGTAACTTATCTAACTATTAGAGTTCAACAACCCAGCGTTTACTCCGTAATTTCAAAAATAAATTGCTTTACAGTGGTAAATCAAAATGAATGATTTAGTATTACAAACGTTTTATTATCATAATAATTTCAAAATTTTGATATATCCAAATATTGCTAATTTCTTTGGCTAAACGAAAGTCAATGTTGCTTTTAAACCATAAATATGTATTCAATGGGGGTAATTGTAGTTAAATTATTGATTACTATATAAATATAAACAAAAAGCTGTTTGCCGTCCCTTATACTGAACTAAAGAAACTTTTACACCAAAGTATTGGTGATATATTTGATAGGAATATAGGTAAAGTGGCTTGCGATAATAATAAATATCTAAAATACAGGTTAATGGTTGCCATGCATATTTTGCAGTATCATAAGATAAGCGCTATACGAATGTGAATAAACACACTTCTCGGTACAATGCTATTCATCCGCAAAGGATTTGCTGAAACGTAATGTTTTATTTGAATATGGGTATTACATGACAGAACAGTGGAACGTAAAACACGACTAGATTCACAACGCGAATGGTCAAACGTTTGATGTTGACGAAGAATAAAAGTTTTTTTACATATTCCTTTTTTATCGATAAACGGTCTCAAAGTGTGAATAAAAAATAATAGGCAATTTTTTTGTATTCTATGAAAATAATAAACTACAGTTGTATTTCTTTCAGTTTAATACGCCATAAAGAATGTAAATACAAATTTATTCATTGCAGTTAATACAGTAAGTATTATTTGAAATTACATTAATACTTTGATCAAAAACAGTAGAGAGGAAATTCATTATATTTCTGTTACTTTTAAACATCACAATCCATTTGTTTGGTCTTTGAGTAGTAATATTTTATAAAATAAAGTGGTAGCTTTTGGGGTTTTTCATTAGAGTTTAATCATTGCTAACTTGTGTAGATTCACATTACCCGTCAGAAGTCACTAGGAGGATTCTTGTTTTGTAAAATCCCATTTTATCACCTTATAGCCACTGAAGAATACTGGATCCACAGCTTTGTTCATATCTTGAACCTTTAACTGATACATTTAACAAATTACATCTATAAGATAACATAATATACTATTTAAGACCGTTGCAATGAAATAACTATATACACGTTAAAGAGCAGGAACCTACTATACTGAAAGTTTTGACTGGATAAACAATATAGAATATTAAATGTATCTGTTGTGTGATAGCGTCAAGTAAAATGTGTAATGTCTTTTCGACTAATCCTATTGTGGATTTTTATTCGATCACACAATCATTATTTTGTAAACATTAGTTTAATTCTACTTTAGAATCATATTAATAACCTATTTTAAGGATTGTGTTAAAAATGTGCTGCGTGTATAGTTTGAGTAAAAGTTTTGATTGGCAACAAATTCTCAACTATAGTTAAAACCAACGTTTTATAAAATAGTTGTACATTAAAGAGTTAATATCTTACATGTTATACAACGCATCTGACAACATGGCCATTCAGGACTTCCTGTAATCGTGTAGTTCTCACAGGTAGTGTCAAATGAGGTCATTCATCATGTTGTCCGTTGATGACAGTATATCTCGACCTCAGCTGAGTTATATACAAGTGACGTCATCGCCATACAGGATGTCCTGTGACGTCACAACCTCCGAGATGGCATCAAATGACGTCATTTGTCACGGTTATTGTGCTTTGTTGACAAGTTACTTTGGTCTTTACTACATGATGAACGATTAACCTGTTGCATGTATTGTTTTATTGTATATAATGTCAATTAATTAAAACATTGCCGTTACTGTACAAGAAATTGTACCTAAACATATAAATCTGCACATGTCTCGTGTTTAATGATGACATTTTTAATAATACATATTTTCAGAAGTACATTATATTTATATTTTTTTTAAGTAAAATGTAAATTATTTTAATCATTGTAATTTAGTAGGTACTTGTAAGCAATAATAATGTCCAATAGTTGATTTTTTATAAACAAAAATGATTATCCCAGTTATATTACCATTGTCTTTTAATTTTGAAAAAAAAAATACAACTCAAAAGGATAAAAAAAATCTAGTCATAATTCATCTGAATATGCTACACTATAAATCGTCTAAAAAAACTTACTTTCTTTTGGCATGAGTATCATTGGTACTAGTTTTAACTATCATATATATAATACGAGTAAAGATTGAATACTTGTCAACTCGATCTGGGAATTGGCTCTAACAAAAACGTTTATATTTACGGAATAACTAAGTTCTGTGTCAAAAATAAGTTCTAGACCAGAGGTATAGGACTAATTCTAACTTGCGAAAAATCTATTTTCGCCATAATATGAGTACAAACTTTTGAAAATTTAACATGGGCCTTATGAGAAAACATTACGCCATTCCTGTCATTTTGTTTACATTTTAAGGCATAACTTGACGTTCTGTACCCACGGGCACCTCAGCTTGTGCATGCGCAGAACGATCTTGAAGCACTTTCCGAGGATATGTAGCATATGTTTACACAGACCAAAAGGAAATAACAATGTGTATATACAGAGCAAAAGAAATGAACGATCAGATTATACCATTGAGCATATTATACTACAACTGAAAAACCAATTTCTGTCAATGTCGAGTACGGTAGTTAAATTAATGAGAGGATGGAATAATATTTAATTAGCTTTAACTCATACACCTCCTTTTATATTTATTGGGTATCAGATTTGTGATTAGTTTATTTTGATTAGATTAAGGTATCTGCAATCCTAAAATGCTATGGGAAGGGAGGAAAACAGGTCGGCGACTTAGGAAGAGGTGAAAAAAGTAGTCAAGGTGAGTAGTCCGGAGTGTAGGAACTGTTTATGACGATTAGATTAAGGTATCTGCAATCCTAAAATGCTATAGGAGGGGAGGGAAACAGGTCCGTGACATTGGAAGTGGTGAAGGAAGTAGTAAAGGCGAGTAGTCTGGAGTGTGGGAACTGTTTATGACGATTAGATTAAGGTATCTGAAATCCTAAAATGCTATGGGAGGGGAGGGAAACAGGTCCGTGACATTGGAAGTGGTGAAGGAAGTAGTAAAGGCGAGTAGTCTGGAGTGTGGGAACTGTTTATGACGATTAGATTAAGGTATCTGAAATCCTAAAATGCTATGGGAACGGAGGAAAACAGGTCCGCGACGTAGGAAGTGGTGAAGGAAGTAGTCAAGGTGAGCTGTCTGGAGTGTGGGAACTGTTTATGACGATTATATTAATGTATTAGCAATCCTAAAATACTATGGGAAGGGAGGGAAACAGGTCCGCGACTTAGGAAGAGGTGAAGGAAGTAGTCAAGGCGAGTAGTCCGGAGTGTAGGAACTGTTTATGACGATTAGATTAAGGTATCTGCAATCCTAAAATGCTATAGGAGGGGAGGGAAACAGGTCCGTGACATTGGAAGTGGTAAAGGAAGTAGTAAAGGCGAGTAGTCTGGAGTGTGGGAACTGTTTATGACGATTAGATTAAGGTATCTGAAATCCTAAAATGCTATGGGAACGGAGGAAAACAGGTCCGCGACGTAGGAAGTGGTGAAGGAAGTAGTCAAGGTGAGTAGTCTGGAGTGTGGGAACTGTTTATGACGATTATATTAATGTATTAGCAATCCTAAAATAGTATGGGAAGGGAGGGAAACAGGTCCGCGACATTGGAAGTGGTGAAGGAAGTAGTAAAGGCGAGTAGTCTGGAGTGTGGGAACTGTTTATGACGATTAGATTAAGGTATCTGAAATTCTAAAATGCTATGGGAACGGAGGAAAACAGGTCCGCGACGTAGGAAGTGGTGAGGGAAATAGTCAATACGAGCTGTCCGGAGTGTGGGAACTGTTTATGACGATTAGATTAAGTCTTCTGCAATCTTAAAATGGAATGGGAAGGGAGGGAAACAGGTTTGCGACGTATGAAGCGGTGAAGGAAGTAGTAAAGGAGAGTAGTCTGGAGTGTGGGAACTGTTTATGAGGATTAGATTAAGGTGTCTGCAATCCTGAAATGCTATGGGAAGGGTGGAAAACATGTCCACTACGTAAGAAGTGGTGAAGGAAGTAGTAAGGCTAGCAGTGCAGAGTATGGGTACTGTCTGCCTAAATTGCAATTATGTATCTGCAATTCTAAGATGCAATGGAAAGGGGGAAACAGGTCCATGACGTTGGGAGTGGTGATGGAAGTAGTAAAGGCGAGCACTGTGGAGTTTGGAAATGGATTTATGTATCTGCAATACTAAGACTGCTTTCAGAGTAAACTAATGATTTTCCCCAGGTACTTTATATAAAAAACACACTGTAATAATAATATGATGAAGTTTGCGGGATAAGGAAATATAAAACTTTTTTACCCAGCAACAACACTGTAAATTTGTTTTATTGAAGTCACTGGAATGTAACATCACTATGTGAATAAAACGTAAAAAAAAACTTTGTTTCTGGGTTTTTTTTTATAAATATCCCGTTCATTTTGGCCGTTGTAAATTAAGTTTTACACCGTTCACGTTACTCAACGTTGGCCAACGTTACTTGTTTATTTTTGTTTATATAATTGCTAGGAATTATTAAATAAGATTATTGTTTATAGTCAATAAATGTTACTCGTATTTCAACTTATGTATGACTATAAAACAATTTTTAAAGGATAACTGTTTCTTGAACACTATTTTAAACACAATATAAAATATAGTTTTCCAAAAGACCACGTTCTGTAGTATTTAAACCAGTAAACACACCTGGTGTTTTCTATTGAACGAAAGTGATATTTTTTTATTATTAACATTTTAAGCTAAAATTTAGGTTTTGTATACCGAATTCACTATCACAGGTCATATCAAATGATTATTTGTATAATTGACTGGAATAAAGACAAAACTTTATTTACACATTCTGAAGTTTTTTAGTCTAAATAAATTGTATATTGCCCTTTATAGTATGAATTTGGTCCATTAGCATTCATCAATCGCAAACGTAGGCTACATTTCTGTTCATGCAGATTTCTAAAGCAAATAGTAAAATTAAATGAAATCAAAATATACAATCTAGTTACATAAGCAATACCATCTAAATTATTTATTAAAATATACATTCCTAACTTACATAGCGTAGGCATCATGCGTTGCGTATACTCAGAGTAATTTACTAAAATTTATATAATGGCAGAAATGTGCATATAATTATAAAAAAATCCCAACTTTTTTCGATGAAAATAACTGTTTTCAGCTTTAAACCAAGCTAATCACTGAATGAGGATGATGTGAAAGTAAATTTATAGTTACGAAAAGAAATGTGGAAAAAATATTCAATTATTATAGACATTACTATACATAAAATAATAACGCATGTTTTGTTTGGGTGAATTCAGCCCAATTTGAAAGGTTCTTTAGGTTGAAAAGCCAAATATTAAATTCTTTACATTAGGAACAAAATCTAGTTTTAGAAAAGTATGATTGCTTCAGTCAACCAGCAGTGAATAAGGTAATGTTTTATTAAAATAAACTTCATAACAAAACAGCTTCAGTTATTCAGAGTTTTTACCGTGTTAAGAATAGTCCTCTTAAATATTTTGATGATGAATAGGGACACAAAAAGGTCTAAAGCTGCATTTTGAAATACTGTAATATATGTGTATATATATATATATATATATATATATATATATATCTATTGAATAACCCCGGACCCGCAATTTTTTTTCGAGGGTATTCAGTGGTCCCCTGACGAATTTTATGGCAAAATGTTTAAGACTTAAAAACATCCAACAAATAATCTTCTGTTCAACCAAAAGCAACTGTCAATTCCACTTGATACATTCTGTCCTCATATTAGTTCAAAGCCACTCTTGCACAAATAAGAGGGAGTAAGCAAGGTCCCCCTAAATTGTGCTGGTGAACCAATTAGGTGCTTCCCTCAAATTAAATCCTTCTTCATTCCTAGGACTCTCGACATTCTGAACGTTTTACGTCTAAATATTTTACAACATAAGTATATAATTCATTACCTCTTTTAGATTAATATTTCTCTTTCATATATAATATATGTCCTAAATAAGTTTGGGTAGTATGATCTGCATTATATAATTAACTATTGACCATTTCTTCTAAAAAAAGGTTCCAGAGTTGGATAAATTATATTCTTGTATTATATATCAAATACACTATACATTAAATTACAGTGAATTATTATGTAAGCTGAGCTTGTAAAACTTACAAGGGATTTTAGGGATTTTACAAAAATATTTAAGGGTCAGAGTTGTACATACACAGTTATCCGTATTTGTCACACTGATTAAAATAACCATCTCTTGTAAGAGCCAGGACCATCTCTTGTAACTTCAAATGCAGTAATTTCTTTTGTTTTTTGAAGTGTGTGTTGTTTTTTTATTATTATTGATAATGTGCGCGATAAACTAATCCAAACACACTAATATATTACTTCATTTAAAATGGACAATTAACGGAGTATTTACAACACGTTCTTTGTACATCGTGTACTTTTTATAAATGAGGACGTAGATTTTTGAAATAACTTGTTGTTGCATGGTAAGAATTAAATACTACAGATAAATAAGTAGTGTTAATAAAGAAAATATTTAAATACGTTAAAGATAACTCAGGAAACAAATCACACTTAACATTGAGAACAAGGCGAAAATGTTATAGTAACTAAATATAGCATAAGATTAATATTTCCTGAGTAGACCAGTAAACTTCCAAAACCCAAAATGTGGCCTCTTTGGGAGCGAGTGAGGGTCATTTATCTTTAGCCAGTTGGAATAAACAACTTGCGGTCCTTGGTTTATTGCTAACTGGTCTCAAACAACACTTCTTATTATAATCAAATATTTAGAAAAGTGATTGCGGAAAAATCTAAATAGTTAACGTGATATTTCCTGCTAAATAAAAGCATTTTCAAGATCGATATACATAAAAGATTGGTATTTTGTTTCAAAATAATGTTGAAATTAAAGGCGTTAGCAATCTGACACATATTTTCACATAAGCTTGGCAGCAACACTTATTATTCATCTGCAAGTGTTTGGTAAGAGGGTAAATCACCAAATTAATTTGTACATAAATAAAACCATTTTATAGATTGAATAACACATATTTCACTAGAGTTATTTAAAATGTTCATAGTTTTTTCAAAGTTATTTGTAAAAACATTTGAAAACTTATCTTGGAATGGGTATTTTAGAAGACAACACCATAATGGAAACCCACACGAGAAATACTGCTGCTTTATCTTTGGCAATTCCAAGCTTAAGTCTCGTGCATCGTTGAATCTTAAATTTTTCTCCGGTTATTCATCGTTTAAGCCTACTTTGGTTTTTTTATGGGCAGTAATTTAGGGGGGAAAATGTTCTTAAAGGCTTTTTTATGTGTCAGATTGCTGATACCGTTTACTCGCGTAACCGTGCTAACAAACACACACTAGCATACATGGTATGTATTAATTTAAATTTATGGTGTTTTAAGTAAAACATTAGTCCCAGACCCAGAAATCACCATGAGGCGTACGGTAATAGCCTATTCCCTATTTGGGAAATTCGCTAAACGAACCAATATTTTTGTAAACCTACGTTGATTCAAACAGGTCGGGAACCAGCAGTTGGATTATTGGAACGTGATTATTTGGGGTAACAATAGGTTTTCCTCATTTTTGATCATTAAAACATCAAAGGTTGCAATTGTTTTCCAAACGATTTTGTCGATGTAAAAAGAATATACCCACAATATACTAAAAAGTAAATTAAAGGGTTGTTGTGCGCTGAATAGTCACGAAAAAAAGTTCAAATAACTTTAAATTGAACGTTTACGTGTTATTTATATACATGATAAGTAAACTGTTTGCTTTTTTATGGATCTATTTTGATCAAGTTTGGCCAGACTTTTATTTTATACTTATCTATTAGTATTTTACCTAGACAACACTTTGTTTCCTCCCCTTCAGCATTGGAACCTTATTACTTAAGTTTAGTCAAACAAATATTTGTGATTATTACTGTTTTCGGATAGATAGTGTTATAATTTTTACATATTTAACTGAAAAATTACTTTAAATACGCTATATGATTTTTTGCAAATAAATCCCTAAGACGCCAGTGCGTGAAACAGGGCTATAACTCTTATTTTAAAACCACTGTAGCATGAAACGACTTTCTTTACCTGACCTTAGACTCCACCGATATATTAAAGCGTTTGTTTTTTATATATAAATGTGTTATATGAAAAGTGACTTGGTAAAAAACATCATGTAATCGGCAGAAATCAGAAATTTAGATTAGTGCAATCTGTAGGTGGCTCACATCAACTACGAAAAATTTTATTAAAAACCTGGCTACAACTTTAACATGGGGATAGAATGTCTAGTTGTTGTATTATTATTCAAAGCTAAAAGTTTAATATTGAAAATACA
Organism: Macrosteles quadrilineatus; assembly: GCF_028750875.1. Classification (NCBI taxonomy): domain Eukaryota; kingdom Metazoa; phylum Arthropoda; class Insecta; order Hemiptera; family Cicadellidae; genus Macrosteles; species Macrosteles quadrilineatus. Next base: position 18,269,459 of record NW_026542599.1, read on the forward strand.
TTAAGAGATAGCGTTTTTATCAAGAGTTGATGCATTTAAAATTGTATCTAATTTGAGTATAGTATATAAATACATAAACATTTCAGTTTTCATTGACATAACAATAATGTAAATTTACTTATAGAATTTAATAAACTACACAAGTTAATATGGTTAAAATACAACCTAATTTTTAATGTATGGTACTTAATTTAATTTTTACTGAAGCAATTAAGTAAAATTTCGATTACAACATGGTTATATATTTACAATTATAACAAATAACTTGTCATCCAAACTGATGCCGAACATCAAAAAGTAGTTCTACAGAGTACACATGGCAATTTTGACAGAACAATTTTTGAGCAATATTCATTTAAACGTAATGTTATATTTTGTTGTTATTATTTTTATCTCACTCTAACGCACAATTCCATTTAATTAAGATTCGTTTTTATTTGGTAATTTTTAGTGAATTTTGTGTTTCAATTTACGCACCAAGTAATTTTGACAAATTATTTAAACTAAATAGTTTTATTCATGATCTCAAACTTAGATTTTTAGTTGCAAAATAAAATTTGTTTTACCTGTATTAACTGTTTTTATTATTATCAGTAAAAATTATCTTTTCTAGACTCAAGCGTAATGTTATTTTTATTACCTACATTACTTAGAATGTATTTCTGCTTAAGGATATTTCTGGTGGTTGGCATCTTGATTTTCTTTATATATTCAAAACAATCAAGCAAAAGAGAATTAAAATAAGAGAAAATAAAGTAGATAAAATTTGAAAATTACACAAGAGCTGGGCTTGAGGGGAGCACGCTGTGAGTTAGGCCACAATGCTAATTATATGGGGTAACAAGCTTCTATATCGGTACCATTATCTCAGAAAATATATGAGATATTGATCTGAAATTTTTTTTGGTGCTTCTATACATATAAACAAGTAAAACCATGCAAAATAATTAATTTATGGCAAATAGCAAAAAAAATATATTATTAAAAAAATTGTATATACATTTTTTCATTATTTTTTTATGAAAATAAAAATATTTATACCATTTATAATGAAGATAATATTACATAGTTGTATCATTCTACTCACCAAACTACCAGGAACAACTGGTGAAAATTTCAAGTCTCTACTCATAATAGTTTCCATAGAAACGGTACCTAAACACTAAAAAACAGAAGTTTCGGGAAATTGAACTTAAACACGAACACGAATAGGCCTACTGTCACTAGTGCACTAGAAACCTCCTGGCAAGTACTCCACACATTTCCTCTAAACTTGTGTTTCCCAAACTTTCTAATCCTAGGCATTTTGATGAAAAACTAGGCCTAATTTACTTGAAAGTAACGACAAAACTAAACTAAACACCAAATGGAAATAAATAAAATGCTAACAACAACAATCAACAATCACTGGGACAGACGACAGATGTAAACATTAGGTGTAAACAAACAAAGCAGAAGGCCAGCTGATAATCTGTAAATATTCAGTGCTACCAACAGCACAAATGAAATACACCTTAGTGTTTACTTGTTATACTATATATCAAATTTACTTAGATAGTTAGATGGTTACTATTTGTGTGAAAACAATGAGCATCTCAGGAGAGCACGCTAGTAGGCCTAGCGCCAAACATGTGTAAACATTATTTAATTGTTTTATTTAGCTGAAAATATACAAGTTATGTATATAGTGTTATATATTTTCTTAAACAGCATAAAACGGGCAATAAATTTAAAGCATTTTCAAAAAATCGATTTTTTTTACCCATCTCACAGCATGCTCCCCTTAAACACTTTTAGGTGTTATATTCGTCTGGTATTTATTTCAGGCCTGTTCATTTTATGTTATACACATTTTCCAAAATACTAATTTCTAGATTTATATCCGTCGAAAATTATATTCATTTCTTTTAAAATTAACACTCAAACTTAACTAAAATAAATAAATAAATATATAAAAACTAAAAGTGTTTGACACTTTTTATTTTCACTCAACAAATATTGAAGGACATAATCATATGAATAAATTAATATTCCTATACTTTTAACTCTGTCACTCAAATTTTACAAAAATAAACTTTAACACGAAAAACTAAAGAAGATATATTACTGTTGTGACAGGATGTTTTAACAGCAATTTACAATAAAACACCCCAAAATACCCATCTAGGCCAAGAAGTCGGACATGGCTGTTAGCCAATCCGCAGTGCCGAATCTACGCATGTAAATAAATGTAGTCCTAGAATTTTAAAACTTACGTCATTAACTTTAATAATGTAAATACTCTTGAATGCAGGTATCCTATTTGCTAGTATTAGGCTAATTATAAAAGAGAGCTTTAATATATAACAGAGCTGTAATTGGAATCCTTATTAATTTGAATATTAACACAATGTTTTGTGCACTTTGTCACCTATTCTGATGATTCAATGGTTGTGTTAATACATATATCCCAAAAACTAAACTGTTCAATAAATTTTGATGAAAAACTAGGCCTAATTTACTTGAAAGTAACGACAAAACTAAACTAAACACCAAATGGAAATAAATAAAATGCTAACAACAACAATCAACAATCACTGGGACAGACGACAGATGTAAACATTAGGTGTAAACAAACAAAGCAGAAGGCCAGCTGATAATCTGTAAATATTCAGTGCTACCAACAGCACAAATGAAATACACCTTAGTGTTTACTTGTTATACTATATATCAAATTTACTTAGATAGTTAGATGGTTACTATTTGTGTGAAAACAATGAGCATCTCAGGAGAGCACGCTAGTAGGCCTAGCGCCAAACATGTGTAAACATTATTTAATTGTTTTATTTAGCTGAAAATATACAAGTTATGTATATAGTGTTATATATTTTCTTAAACAGCATAAAACGGGCAATAAATTTAAAGCATTTTCAAAAAATCGATTTTTTTTACCCATCTCACAGCATGCTCCCCTTAAACACTTTTAGGTGTTATATTCGTCTGGTATTTATTTCAGGCCTGTTCATTTTATGTTATACACATTTTCCAAAATACTAATTTCTAGATTTATATCCGTCGAAAATTATATTCATTTCTTTTAAAATTAACACTCAAACTTAACTAAAATAAATAAATAAATATATAAAAACTAAAAGTGTTTGACACTTTTTATTTTCACTCAACAAATATTGAAGGACATAATCATATGAATAAATTAATATTCCTATACTTTTAACTCTGTCACTCAAATTTTACAAAAATAAACTTTAACACGAAAAACTAAAGAAGATATATTACTGTTGTGACAGGATGTTTTAACAGCAATTTACAATAAAACACCCCAAAATACCCATCTAGGCCAAGAAGTCGGACATGGCTGTTAGCCAATCCGCAGTGCCGAATCTACGCATGTAAATAAATGTAGTCCTAGAATTTTAAAACTTACGTCATTAACTTTAATAATGTAAATACTCTTGAATGCAGGTATCCTATTTGCTAGTATTAGGCTAATTATAAAAGAGAGCTTTAATATATAACAGAGCTGTAATTGGAATCCTTATTAATTTGAATATTAACACAATGTTTTGTGCACTTTGTCACCTATTCTGATGATTCAATGGTTGTGTTAATACATATATCCCAAAAACTAAACTGTTCAATAAATAAATTTATGGATGAATTACCATATTTTTAAATGGAAATGTTACATTATATAAGATGAAAAATAAATTATCTATACCACAATGTTCCAGAATCACTAATAAATAATATAATTTTGAAATAATACAGTATCTTCAAAGGTTTGGTAGCTTCGTGTCTTTTTGTCATTGTCAGGTTGTTCAAAGCAAGACAAATAATGCCTTTGATTACCACAACCAATCAGAGTTTTTTCAAAAGTTAGTATTTTAATATTAATCGTTTGATATTAATTTTAATATATGTAAAATAGTTTACAAAACAATAAATAGTTTTGAAACATTGTGTTACTAAGTTCCAAAACAGTTTATAATACGTTAATTTTACTAATTAACTTACCTAAAATATTTTTTTTTTAATTCTGGCAAAATCGTTGTCCACCATTTAATGGAAATGAAAAGTTCATTCATGCAAAAATACAAGTGCACTACTTGTAAATGGCTACTCAAGTACCTCTTGGGTCTCATTGAGACGAGAGCTCTTTATTAACTTTCACTCGGGTGCGGTTTAATTTAACTGTATTTACTTGGTAGGCTACAAACTTAAATGTTTTTTTAATGACTACCAAAAACTTTGTCAATGACTATATTTACTGTAAAACTGGCACTTTTATAATTTACTATTTTTTTTTTTTTCAACGCCAGTGGCATTTCACGAGAGAGTCACGAGAATAAATGTTTAGTGGATGTGCCGGGGATTGAACCCGTCCCTCCCGCACCGAAGTCCGAGACGCTAACCACTAGGCTAGCAACATAACCAATTGACATTGATTTGCTTTAACTGAAAAATCCTAGATTAAAGAAAAAATGCTAATTAAACATTAGGATAAACAAACGGATAAGACATTGCAAAATAAATATTAAGTTTTAAGTTCTATATTTTGTTAATTCCTTTCAAAAGAGGTAAACAATATCCAATTTTAGGTAATATTTAATGTGCAAGGTGTTTTGGAAAGCACCTAACCGTAAAATTGATTCTCGTACATTATTATACAAACGTTAAAGAAAAATGTATCGATGTAGTAAATGTGATAGGAAGTAGCTGATTAGGATTTTCCGCCACCAAATGTCTCTTTTCCTCTTGTCGAACTGCGGAAACTCCAAAGTTTAAATCTTGGCTTGTGCTTCCTGCAATCTATCCAAACTTCCACTGTAAATAAGTTAATTTAACAATACTACTTCCTCTTACCTAAATGTATTGTATAAAGTCTAAGGTTTAACCAAGTATTTACTTTCAATAGAGAAACAGTTGTTTATGCCACGATCGTTTTAAGACTATTCACGCAATTTACATACACAATCTACCTATAACAGCTTCTTTTTATTAATAATAATCACTACGTATAAATTTTAAAATAGCTTTTTTATGTTTATATCTTGTCATTGTCACTTACAGTACATATAGTAATGCAACGACTAATTGTTACAACGACTTATGCAGTACTGATAAAAATTAAATTGGTCTTAACAGCTGATAAGTTGACTTTCGAAGCATTACAACTTTACTTTTTTCCTCAATCTTTGAACCTTATTGGTCCTTTACTAGTGTTGTAAGGTAAAAATATGCTGCAAAGTATGAAAACAATGTTGCAAAGTGAATATTTTCAATTCTAAAAACTGAATTGTAAATGGTATAAAAAAAATGGTCGTAGGTAAAATGCTATATAACATTGTAATGACATGAGTTTACAATCAAAAGTGTGTCCAAAATCATTTCTAAACAATAATTTCGTAAAAAAAATATCTAGAACCTTATATCGTATTTATAGTGGTGGGTGAATATCCTTTGCTTGTATACTTAGTGGGTCATTTTTTTTACAAAGAAGTCCATGTCATGAAATATTCCCAAGTCTAACTGCCCACTAAGATATTCAAGTCAAGTGTTGAAGATACTGCGAGAATCACACCTGACTGTGTCTTGATGGTTTTGGCGGCAAATCTGACTTTATCTGGACTCTCAACTACCTGCTTCACAAAACTTTAGACTTTATTTTATATGACAGTCATTTACTTGGAATATGATCTGCATAAGGAATGTTTTGTTGGAAGAGTGTTTAAGTATTCATGATAAAAATATGTTTTTGAAGTTGGTTTTGTGAGGTCTTTGCTAATTTAAATTCTGTTAAAACATTTAGATTGTAACATAAGAGGTATTTGATAATTAATTTTCTCCTTTTTATATAACATATAAAAAAAACATGGCACAACAGGTTTTCATTGGACTGATACTTAGCCTACACAATACTATGTTTCCATCGGTTAAATTATAATATATAACCATGATACTAATAATAATTTGATTGTATAAGATGTTTATTGCTTAATCTTGATCTCTTTTAATATAGTAAGCACAAGAATTGGGTTAACAGGTTGAGAAACAATATTACCACTTTTCACATAACACCTCATAAAAAGGCAACGTTATTCTTGTAGATTTCTATCATGAAAATCCAGGACTGAAATAATCTCAATCAACAACTAAACTAACTATGTTGTACCTTACAAAATCTTTACTAGACACTATACTTTTAAAATTACCCTAAATGTATATCCAACCATCTCTTAGTTGCTCATTGTTGCTCTTAGTTGCTTTGATAATTAAACCTCTGTGTTATAAAAGGTACTGCTAATTATAGCAAAGATTTGTTACCGAACGATATTTATTCAAGTTGTTTGCATTTATTTAAAATTATATACGATTAGAGTTATTTACGTATTTCGATGGCTTAATTCTTTAGTACATAATATGGCCGCATGATAAAATTGTAAACACAACTTTTATGAATTTTCCCTAAGGCCAAAAGTCGTGTCAAATTTTATCCACCCTGTAGAAATACATCCTTAACAATGTCCTCTAACAGGCCCTCAACAACATTGTAAGAATGGATGTCAAAACTTTTAACAATGTTATGGTCACTCTGTGGTCTGTCTATGGACAAAGGGTTCTCACAAACTTTGTACAGTAGAGTGGCAATTGTATAGATACGGATGATAAGAATTGAACTTTTCTCACCTTGGGTTCATATTCTGTGCAACATATAAAAATCATGTTAAATTGTACGTATAAATAAATAAAATACAAAAAATTTCATACCTTTAAAAGCTATTCTCATTTTAATAACAAATATACAAAAATATTGGCAGGGAGGTGCCAAAATAAGACCATTTAAATCATATACTTGACACATTATTTTTTCACGTATTTAAGAAAGTATACTGCAATGTGTAAATGAAAAGAAATAATACAAATCAAACCTATTCTAATGGCAAATCGTATTAAGAGTTGTATTACGAATCATTGATTTAAAAATAATGATATTTGTTAGTGAGTTTTACTATTAATAATATCATTTTCATGTTTTCTTAGAAGTTTTGAATTCCTCTTTTGAATTACTCTAAAAGCTAAGGTTTTGATTTTCCTTCTTATATACACATTATGAAATATACTTACATATACAAATATTCTATGATTGTTTAGAAAACATATTTTTATATATGGTCTACATTACTATTGAAATTAGGCTACTATATTAATTTATCGAGCTATAGGTATATGAACTATCGGAAAATCTAATATTATACCTATAAATATCCCCTTAAACAGTATAGCTCGTAAATTTACTAACTTTATAGCATTGTAGGTTCATCGACATTTAGTAGCCCAGCAATGGTCGGGTTTTAAAAAGTAATATACCGCAGACATAAAATACCTGTCAAACTTAAAATCCCTGTATAAACCGTCTAGTGAACATGGCTGTTGATTATATTAGTCCATATATTTTGGATGTTTGTCTAGTAAATGTCAATTTTATTTCCGGAGTAAACCTTTTGTTTATTAGCCGATACAAAAAGATACATTATTTTGTAACAAATAAATAAAATTAAAGCATTTTTCAATAAACCTATAAAAAAAACATGTATATTTGCTTGATTTCATCATTCTTAGTGCACGATGATTAAATATGCAACGAAGCAAATTAGGCAATGCACTGTACTATGTAATAATACTTGAAACATAAACAATTCTTTAAACAATATTTTAAGCTGCGACAGCAAGTTACTTTATAAGTTAAAATAATCATCGAAATCCAATATTTAGATAAAATGTTTATTTACCTACAGCTTTCTAGGTTATTTCGGTTATTTCTCAGCAAATTTCCATTTTTCTGATTGGATTTTCACTTTGTTCATTTCCTCACACATGTCAGATTTTTCCCCCTATTTCAATTAAATCTGGCAGTGTTTAGTAAAGAAATAATAGCTTAGTATAAAATAAATACATTAACCAAGTTGTATAAAAATATCTTGATAAGCAAGCAAAGCACAACAATTTACTTATTCCTCATTAGAAAAAACACTTCAACATACTAAATTATTTGTTTTTTAAGCTCTACAAAACAGTTTTGGGGGGTCTGTGGGGATAAGGTTTGATATTTTGCTTTGGTAAGAACAATGTTTGTATGAAATACACGATGCCACGTGCAGGTAACAATTACAAACCACACAGAGTAGCCTAAAGCATGTTTTCTCAACTGTTCCAATGTTTACCGTAATAATAGACACGGTATACTTGCAATGTCAACTAATAATGTAAACTAATTATGTTGATAATCTTTAAAATTTAATTTTAAAGCAAGCATTTTAAATACTTACCTAATTACTTTATATTCTATTCTATTGTGCCTTAATAATCTTTCTACTTTGAAATTTATTTTATCTCCCGACAAAACGTTTGTTTGGTTAAAAAAATATACACAAGGTATCAATGAGCTAGTTATTAAGTGTAGGCATATACAACATAAATTAAGATAAGTAAGCATAAGGGTATATAGGGTGTTGATTAATTCGTCTGTAAAATTTAACCCAATTTCCATGAATGCAAGTTTCTGCATTTTAACTATGGTTAATTTCAATAAGTATATTCAAATAAAAAAAAAATATATGTCTACCAGTTTCTTGAATATGAAAAAAAAACAGTTCCCAAAAATACACCCTTAATTGGCACATTTAATATTATATAACAATTGGAAAAGCACAACTGATGACAACAAAGTAGAAATGTGTACCAGGTAGTGTCCTGTCGGATGTGGCATTACCAATTCTCTGTTCATCAAAGGTCCCGCAAATAAATTAAAAGTACTTGTATTATTTTTAAAAAGGTTATTAAATATGGGTCCTCGACAGGCTTGAAACATTTTGGCAAGATAGCCTTGCCTAAGGGCTGGACCCACAAGTAGCCATAACATCGTTAAAAGTTTCGAAATGTCTTCCTACTGTATTGTATTGCTTGTTATGGCTTAGTTGTTGGGAAACCCGACAACCCCTCTCACTGTTTTCTTTTTATTTCAATGAGATAAAAAGGATTTGTATTAAAATATTGTTCAATTACACATATTTATTTTAAATTTATTTATACTTGTTTGACAATTTATTACCACACAATATATTTTGTTTCAAAAGATGACGAATTATTAAAATTTTGTATCCTTTAAAAGTGAACAGGTTTTTTTACTAATTTCCCTTAAAAAAACTGGTTTTAAACCACAAAGAAACATATTTGCTTTAAGTACATTAGGCATTTATAAAAAAAAAAATATATAGCAATATGATGTGTGGATTTTTCATTTCCAAAAGTATGTAAACTTATTTTGGCTTTATCAAATTATGCATTACTTATTAAACTCAGAGTTTTTATAATTATTAAAGATAGATTAGTTAAGAAGGTAGATTTTATACTCATCAAAGTGAGTAAAAATTTTTAATACATGTAAGGGCGTTTATTTAGGTTTTAGTAGAGATTTTTTTCAATTATGTTCAGAATTTTGAACTGAATATTATATGTTAAAAAGGCATTGATTAACATACAAAATGTGCGTAACTACCAGGAATATAAATCATTTTTGAACTACATTCATCCATTTGTTTCTAACTCTACGATCGCTGAAATAAAAATGAGTATTATTAGCTTTGTTTTTGACTTAGATCAGCTGTTTCAATCCCAAATCCATCACAATGATCATTGACAGTTGGGCACAGTTTCGAACCATCAACATCTACTTACTTTTCTCAGGGTCTTACCAGCTGCCTTTTGATTTTCAGGCAAACACTATAACCACCCAGATACCCAGTCAAGAGTAAGCATTTACACAACATTACACTTTCTAGTACACAATACGGATTCGTGTTACGTTAAGAATTGTGTTTAGTTAAGTAAAACTATATATTTATCGTTCCACTTGTGCAATAAGTGATTGATAAGCAATGATAAAACATATGTTAAGGTATTATTGATTCTGTTTTCCCATCAAAAGATTAAAAGCGTTAAAAAAACCACTCAGGCTCAAACACATGATGTGTTGATACAATCAGTGTTTATACCACTGCTCTCTGTGGTGATATAAAGCAAGACCCAAAAGCCATAGGAATCTTGGTTTGACACAGGGAAGTAGTTTCATGCCTCAGTTATTTCAAAAGAAGATTTGCAAACTTGTTGCATGCACGTGTAATCATTCCAAAAAGCAGAGAGTCATGAAATATCTAGACATGAGAGTTTCCACGGAAAGTTTCATTACTCCTTACAAAAAATAGTTACTTTCCATAACGTCAAACAAAGTATTGGTTCCCCAACCATTGTATCTATCGCAAGGGAAAAAATAGCTGTTTTTCCCCTAATCTACATTTACTATTACTTTATCTCAATTAGTTTCTTTATTCATCCAGTACGGTCACCAATAATTATTACAAATCAAATTCTATTTTTGCATTAAAGGAAAAATAGATAGAAAAAACTAAATTGATTTGCTTTAAAAATTAAATAAAAATAGGTTAAAAGAGTAATGTAAGATAGTATCTAAAATATGCGCATTTAATCTTCATTTACTACCTATTTTGGTCCCTAATTTTCAAAGGCAACAGAATAATGGAAAAACGCCCGAAGTGTATGTATCTCATTTAATTTAATATTTTATGAAAGGAGTACTTAGAAAGGGTTCTTCGTCAAGATGCTCTTTACGTTTGTTTAGTTACTTAGAACTAACACCTCCCTTCTACCAAAACTGCTTAATACATTTTAAGCAAATGTTCTGTTTTTTTTTTCTACGCCAGTGGCATTTTACGAGAGAGGCACGAGAGAATAAACACAAAACAAATTTTAATCTTTTTAATCTCTTAAAAGCAAAAGCATTACTATATACAAAATTGATAAATTCACTAAATATGACTCTCGATAATCATACTCTAAGGTCTATGTTATATTGATAAATCATATGAAATTAATATTCAATAACTCATACTGTTGTGGTTTACTACATATCTTTTTTCCTTGGAGTATTTTTTGAATTTATATTTTCCTCTGTCCATTGCAATTTATTGGCAGACTGCATTTTATAACTTTTAAATATTATATCGTCATAATTTTGCCAAAGGTACAGTAAACGTGTATAAAATACACACATGCACCCTATTGTCTAAAGAAAATTTACAAGTTTGTGTAAATTCATCTTTACCTAACTTCAAGAAATGGGTGGAAAAGTAATCAAGTTGATATTTTTATACACTGAGCGCATTGGACGTATAATGAATATGGAATCTTGGCTTTTAGTGAAATTATGAAAGAATTAAATATTTTAATCACACTATGTTTGTTAGTAGAATAGTAGAGAGAACAAGTACAGAGAGTTCTACACGGAATGGGATCCTCCCTGGACTCAGCGGCTGACCAACAGCACTTGGGACAACTTGTTGACGTGACCAAAAACCTTCTTAATTTGAGTGACCAAGGAGGTAAGGTAAGGTAATGTTTGTGGAAGAGCTACACATATTTATTACATTTAACTATAATATAAAAAAAATGTTTTTCTAGTACATTAATGTCCCAAATGAATTTAGAAATTAACTTAAAATTTTGTCATATAAAAACTTTGTTTTAGCAGTTGTTTTACAAATAGAAAACTGAACATGTTTAGTAAGCAAATACATAACAGTCAAATGCACTTATTTCACAATACTACGCGAACTATTTCAACAACCAAATACTGTAATAATATAGCATAAGGAAACGGCTATTTGTGTTCAAACAATACCTCTGGTTGTGTTTTATAAGTCCTTTGGATGATTAACATTGCTCACAAATATATTGTTTGTAGAAAACACTTTACATATATTACTTGAAATACAATAAAGAGTCAATGCTTGGTCCGAAACATTGTTTCATTAATCATAATGCTATCGTTTGAACACAGGCTTACAAGTAAATGCTAATCTCTGTATTAAATCTAGCTTGTGTGCTGCTGATAGTATAAAACGTTTCAAAGCATTTAACTATGATTGTATTCAGGCTTCCTAGAAATCCTAAATTACTAAATTTTACTCTTTGTATGCTTGGGACAATTATATCCTAATTAAACACTATTATGGGACTCCTTTAGCTTTATTTGTACATTTATGTTAGTTTAGTTGTATTAATCTAAACTGTGTTGTATAATAGCAAACCTTATTGCATGTGTTGGCTTAAATCGATAAATAAATGTTATTACAATTTGGGTTTTTAATTTTGGCTCTTTTCCTAGAAATATCTTTACGTATAAAATAATGGGTAAAATAACTCTCAATATAATTATAACTTTTCTATATTTCTTGTGTATTCCACCGTTCTGTTTACGGTTCAATCTAATTAGCCATATCTATAGACAGAGGAAATGAAAACACTCTAATTTTCTTTCGCTCCAGACGATAAGTAATGTTGCAATGAACGGACAACAGCAGCTGTGCTTATGCCATTAGTTAGAATCCTGCAATTTCCGTATGTTAACTCTAATATGTTCCATATATTCCATATGTTTAACTGCAATTTACATATGTTATATGGTTCTTATACTGTAAATTTAGTATGTAAACAATTCTTAAGAATAGGGTTTCTTTTGCAAATCTTGAAGATTATTTGGAACATATTTCATCTTTGGTTGCTACGGTGCTCATCCGTATGGGGGAAAGGCTGGGGATAATATACAACTTACACCCCAAATGTTAATCGAATAAAATAAAGTCTACGTGTACAATACTAATGGGGATCAAAACCCTTTATGAAAAACGTATCCCCTCATATGTATGCAAAGGCACGTTGTATTACATATCCAACAGCAAGTAACATGTAAGTCCTGCAGACTTACATGGAATGTATTGTTAAGATGTGTTAAGAATGTGTTGTTGTTGTGTATTGTTAAGAAACGTTCTGGAAAATAAATAAACACTTCATTAAAGACACTATAAATTTATTAACTTGATATTTTGTAAAAAATATTAAAAATGCTTTGGTGGTTACATTTATATTTATTTATAATTATTGAGTATTTTTTCTGATTGTAGTTTTATTTTCTAAATTTAAATATTAAATGTTTACTTGTATTAGTTTTTTCTAACACACAGTCCATTGCAAATATACATAAGATGGTTAAGATGGACACAAACGATAATTATAACTGAGCTTTGTGTATATATTCCACGTAAAGTGTGTGATCGATTTTACAGTATTTATTTTGAAACACTCCATTCTTTTCTGTATTCTTATTCTGTTACAAAGCATGAGCAGAGCAACTAGTTTTTAATATGTATTAATTATGTGATTTAAAGCATAGGTTAAAAATGAATACATTTTGCACGATTTGTATATTTATTTAATTGCCACACTAAAAGACTAATTAATAATAACTCATCCCTGTAAGGAACAAAGGATTAAAATATTTTATAAACAAGCATCCACGATACTATTTCCATTGTAAGAAACGTTTATCAGTACAGTATCAAAAAAACAATTTAAGAAACTAGTGATGCATATAAGTAAATTTAATATTCGTAATAAGGATAAAATATAAAGTTTTAATTTATAACCTACTAGCAGAGTACCCGTCCTTTGTACGGGGTTGGAATATAAGTATAAAATGCTTATTGCAGTTATATTCTAGCTTTGGGTTTGCAATAAGGAAGGACACAGTTTGATAAAATTTGCTTTTTTAAATTTACAGTATTCTATAGTACTACACATCTACCATAGCCATAATGTTCTACCACTTAACCAAAACAATAGAGAAAAATAAATTATCAACAATTCGCAAAATATCACAAATTATTCATGAAATGAAAAACATAAACATTACTGTAAACAATCCTACTTTGACAGTTCTCATTGCGAATCACAGTTTTTTTTTGCTGCTTAGGTCAAATTAGCTGTTTTCATAAATGCAAAAAAATATAGTGCTACAGATTGAATATACATCTGTGCAAAAATACATTGCTTACAGATTTACTGTTGGTAAATCTTATAACTTTTTAATGCTTTTCCATATCATAGAACCAACTTTTTCAGTTGAAACAGCTGACTAAATTCTTTAATTCCCTTTAAATATGAATACTCATTAGGTTAACATGGGGAATTATAGAGCCACTGGGGCGGAGCCCAAAAGGTTTTTTGAGATAAGAACATGCCTATATGTTAATCGGGAATGTAAGCTATCATCATGCCAAATGTCAGCCCAATCCGTCCAGTGGTTTATGCGTGATTGAACTTCAAACACACAAACAAATAAACAAACAAACACACAAACTTTCACATTTATAATATTAGTAAGATTATATTTTTTAATGTTTCATGTTTGCAAGCACAGGCAACTATTCCAGCCCAAGCTTTAAATCCAGTAACAGGAGTTGTTTATTACAGGCTAAAGATAAATAACCTTCACTGGCTCCTAAAGAGGCCACATTTTGGATTATAGAAGTTTACTCTGCTTCTCAGGAAAAATCAGTCTTAAAATTAAGTAGGTTATATTAATTTTTTATCAATTGTTTCCTCGAAGTAGTTTCACTTTTTTAGTTGTATTTTATATATCAATTCTTAGTTCTCGTGTCATGGAAAATTTTAGATAATTTTTTGTTTCAGTAGTTTATTTTATTATCATCCATGAAAACAACAATTCAACACAATAACAATGTAACAATAGCTACTCGTGTATTAAGAGACCAAAGTACGTCATTGCCGCTTGAGAGAGCTGTAAACGGCCATATATTTCGAGTGTGGCATCGACTGTTTTTGTTGTAATACACGTAAGCTATTGCCTACACCATAGTTTATTTATAATCACACACAGATTAACTCTTCAGATGGATATACAAGGTCATTTAGGTTATGTTTGTTTTTTTAAGGTTATGTAATTGTTTAGTTGCTTACAGGTTGTTAACGAATGCCTACCTGATCCGCAGCTACGGTTGGTGTAGAGACGCCAACTGTTAAATCAGCTGATTAGTGAGCGGGAATGATATATTTCTGCTCTATAGTAGCAATCATGGTGGAAGTAAATGGTAGCAATGATTTATTTTGCACACTGTTTACAGGTATGGCAATGTGATCATGTCCTCATTGTAGTAGAGAACATATGTTATATTTGTAAAACCACTGATCTTGAGAATCTCAACATGTTGTTGGGGTTCTACAACACGTTTTTTATATAACAGTAAGAGTCTCAGTTCAAACAACCTCTTAATCGTGGGTTTACTGTTTATTATCTTTTAAACTCGCAGAAAACAATTTCAAAATTACATAAAAGGGATGTGTCTTATAAATGAGATAGTTATATCAATCAGTGTGACAAAGACTTATGACCGTGTACGTGCACCCCATTACAGAACTGACCCTCATACATTCATGTGACATCATAGTAAACACTTTTTCCCAACACTACTCTGCTTGAATGAGTTTTCCATTCGAAGATTTAGTTCGGGAAACAGCTGTTTGCTGACTGCTTCATCAAATGAAAATTCATTAATGTATTGTAATGCATTTTTTTACCGGACACCAACTGTTTATAATTAGCCTATCACTGTGTATTGGTTAGTAAATCTCTCAGGAATTTAAAAAGTATAAATAATTATCAATGCCTAGTAAAATTTAATAGTTCAGTCAAATGAACTTTATTTTGCACAGAAAAGTCTTTATAATTAAAGATAACGTTTTTCAGCCTTTAGTCATTGATTAATTAACAATCCTTTATTATAAAAAAATTTATTAATATTATGACATTTAAAATAGGTAGTTAATTTAAAATTTACCAGCCTCAAAAAAAAAACTAAAAAAAAAAAAAAAAAAAAAAAAAACTAAATTGTAACGATTAAAATTAGATTTTGAGGAAAATAACAAACTGTTCATTATATTTTTAAATTTTTTTTAAAATTTGTATTGGTAAAAAATACGTATAAAGTGTATTCTGAAAAAAATATATTCAAGCAAGTAATTGATACGATTTTACTTTGGATCAGTCTTGCACAAGTTAAATACCTAACACCATCATTTAATGTTTTCAATATTATATTATTTTATCACGGTAAAAGCATTTAGTGCAACCTATCCGGAGTGTTTTCCTTAAACTAAACGACACGATTCAAAATTTCTAGAACGGAGTGAAACGTGAGCGTTGTTGACAAGTCACAGCTTTGCCTTTACACAGGAAACGTGGCAAAAAGGAGTTGACATTGTTTTGGACAGGTTGCTTTCAAAAAGGATCTGATGGTAAAAGGTAAAGCAAACATGTTTCATTAACTTTGTTAACTGTAAAAGATGTTTTCCATAACCTTTTGTTAAATATCTGCACATGTTTATATATTATTTCTGGTGCTTTAAAAACTCGAAAACACTTTGGCCGTTAAGTTGTATTATTTTTATGGCTAAATTTTGTATACACAAATCATCCATATCGTAGAAAGGGGTCAAGTAACTTGTCAACAAAGCACAATAACCGTGACAAATGACGCCATTTGATGCAATCTCGGAGGTTGTGACGTCACAGGACATCCTGTATGGCGATGACGTCACTTGTATATAACTCAGCTGAGGTCGAGATATACTGTCATCAACGGACAGTTAACATGATGAATGACCTCATTTGACACTACCTGTGAGAACTACACGATTACAGGAAGTCCTGAACGGTCGTAATGTCACATACGTTTTGTAGTATGAAAGAGAGAAACTACCTAGTCGTTTTAAAATATTTTACGGTGACTAATATTTTAAATTTCTATTTTTTTTGTTTCATAGCTAAATGTAGAATATGATTTTGCTGAATTACCTTGTTCCACGAGTTGAGGTAATAAATTAACATATATTTACCACCGAAGCCTAGCAAAAAAAATATTTCGGATTCGAATATTCCGACTTGTACTGTACTCAGCCAATATGGGAGAAATAAATACCGTAATATTATGTGGTTGTAACGCTTAATTCGGGAAAAATCTATCTTTTTCGGGGTAAAGTTCGATGAGACTATTTCTTTACCTGAAATCTAAATTACAGAATTATCTAAATGTGTTTTATAAGTATGCACTACAATAAAAAGAAGAATAATAAATTTTGTTCAACAGATTATTCACATTCCAAATCTACGTACATTCTAAGGTAAAGTAAAGTTAGGTGCAAGTATTTACAAGTCTACTAAAGGCAAAATTATTTAAATATTTTAATTTGTACTAGCAATGCTAAGCCATGTATACAAACTGCAAAAGCATAAACAATTGACATAATGACCTATATAAAAATCTGAATAATATTTGCTAAGACAGGATATTCTCAAACAAGTCTATCCCGTAGTAAACTACTTATTTTGAGTCGGTTATGTCATTTTAAAAACCAATATGAATTTCAAAATAAATAGTTAACAAAATACGTTTCATATTCTGGTAAACTACGAAAGCAATACGCAATTTTAAGCCTGTATCATAAATGGTTGGATAACTACTAGTTTCCCCAATGTTATAAGCCTCTGTAAACATATAACAAATTGATAAAAATATAAAAAAAATAAGTGTGTTATGCTGTGTTTACAACAACATTGGATTGCCCAATCGCAGGTATCAGAACCTTTTTATTGAAAAAATTAATAAATAAATATACATTTTTTACGCAAACAGTTAATGCTTTACATACTGGCCATGGTCCAAAATAAGGCCCGTTGTGGCCATCAATGTATGGCTTAGGGAGGTTTTAATATGAAAAATTCCAGCTCGCCTACACCAGACCTTCGCTTTGAGATATATTGCTGTAAAAAATGCAAGCCCTCAAGGCAGTAAATAAAATACTTAACAAATAACATATTACAAGAATCGTAAATTATTAAGTAAAATGTGAATTTCAACGTTATTGTTTACTTGGAAACTAATCAAAATGTGTATTATCATATGCAATTGATTAATTCAAATATGTATTGTACTTTATAACAAATAATATTTCATTATAAAATAGGATGGCTTTTGAGTTTCTACTTTTAACGTTTTTCAATTTTGGATACTTACTAATAGTCCAGGAAGAGAGAAAAAAAAGATTTTAACATAAAAATAAAGGAGAATTGTTTTCGTTAAAATAAGGATATTCACAGTGCTTGTCTATACTACTAACATAATAACAATTTCGGGTACGTAAATTTTGAGGTATATCACAACGTTTATACCTGCCTCTTTACCATTGAATACCCTTTTAGTTAGCTAAGAGGTAGCAAAAACACCTCATAAGCCTCGGATATACTTAGTCGAGTGTGTCTATGCTTTACGAATGTTTTACCAACACATTTGGTAATTTAAAATAAAAAGGAAGTCTAGTTAGATAAACCAAAGAGGAGTAAGATAGACCTACCTACGATAAAAAACTTGTCGGACAACGATGCGCCTATAGCTCTGGTATGCAGGGGCAGAAATGTACTCCATGTCTCAATGTGTGCTTTAGTCAAGAATTATGGCACATCTGGATAGGACAGAAGGGTCTGGATCTGATCTGATCACACGTCAATGGACGGCCGAAATAGTACCTAAAATAGTATGGTCAAACGTGTTAAAAATTAATGATGACAAAGTGTGTATTTATATATAGCAACTTTTTTTAGGAAAGAATGTTTCCATTTGAACTAAAACTAGCTGAAACGCACAGAATTGCCGCCGGTATAAAATCTGATAACAATAATAATAATTTTTAACATTAAGACCCTGGAATCGTTTCAAAAACATTTTAGCTCGTTTTTTTATAGTTATTTATTGTATTAGGTCTACCCATAAATATTATAAATGGTTTAAGTATAACACGTTTTCAAAACATACACCTTTGCATCGACCGTTAGAGCTTGTGATGTGTTTCACAGCAAAGGGATTTTAAATCTGCCATTTCACATAGCTAAGCCGCTTTGGTGTGTGAAAAGCATTGGAAAATTTTTTAGTTTAATATTTTTGAACTTTGCACCACACATACCCTTTTGCACACTGCGTAGGGATCGCACTCTGCTTTAGATGTTAATATATACCCTAAGCTAATTATTTAACTACTCTTTGGGTTTTGGAAAAGTACAAATAAAATAATTTCATGCTATTTATTCATGTGTTCAAAGATTTCAGCGTGATACCTAGGCAGTTTGTCAAAACAAATTTGAAATTAAAACGGATTGTTATTGTTGTATATTTTAATGTCATATTAACGTGTATCTTATGGGGGACATGAGTTAATCATGGGATATGGGTAGAGTAACAAGAGGTTTTTTTACATTAAAAAAGTAGCGACTTCTTTTAAAAATGCACTTACGAGTTCACATGGCTCAAAGGCATAATTGTCGATCGTATTAAGGGGGAAACAAGAAGATATACAGCATGTTTTGAGTATGTAAAACGTTTAAACTGTGTAACGTCTACAGTCTGAAACTAAAATTCACGCCACACCACCACTAACTAAGGTTCAAGTAGCAATACACATTTTTTTCCTGGCAACGTTCCTAATAATAGAAGCGTTTAGTAAAACAATGAAGCAATGTCTACCTCTCATCCTTGAACCACAATGGACTATAAACGTAGTCGTTATATGAACAACCAGTGATCATCACACTTCCTTCACAAATGTGGCTCTCTTACAGCACGCGAACGTACTATCAGTGTGTTCTGGAAATCCTTGCTTAATGTGACCATTTATGAACATTTTGTAGCATTTTGTACCTATAATGTTAATATTTTTGTAAGAGGGCTTAGCTTGGAAATCGCACTTCTCATAAAAACCCCCAAGTATCATTTTCCGGTGCACTTCCAAGTTTTAATGAGGGATAAACCCGAAAATAAGAACAATGAATTCAACGTGGAAAGCAAAGCCAAACTTGTAAGAAGGAGTTCTACGAAAGAGGCGTCGCCAAAGACGAGAATAAATACTTGCAGTGAGTAAATGCAAAAGTGATGTATATACACCTAAATAACTTCTTGATCAGCATCGTAAGTGTTATAAAATTACTTAAAAGTAACAAAAATACATCATATAACACTTGTTATACTGTATTTACACGTATACTGTTTACTCACAAGACGGTTAGTACATATACGATGGTATGTAGTGATCGATTATCAGACCCAATAGACGAATCACCTATTAATTATAACAAACGATTTTCTTAAATAGGTATCAGTTAAACTGTAAGAAAAATTTCTAAATAAATTTGAAGAAAAAATTAGTTGTGTAGAAATAGTCTGTGGCGTTTAATAATTGTAGGCCATAATGTAAATATACTAAACCTATTTTTTACATAAAGATTGTTTATTACCTAATGGAAATATACGTGGTTAAAGATGTCTCTATAAAATACAACATTTTAATAAGTTCATACTATTAAGCCCATAGCTTTTCCCATCCATTGTAAAATACTCAACTCCGGTAACAATGCATCCGATAACATTTTACAAGCAGGAAAAGGCAGAGCCAATCATGTTGACGGTAGGAACATCCGGTTGTCAACAGGATATCCACCATATGTTTTATTTTTGAATAAAAACAATAGTTTTCATACAAAAGTGCTAGTGGAACAATCTAGTTTTAGTAACGATAGCTTTCAACGAGAATGTAGTTTTTTTTCATAACTATTTTAACTGTGGGATTTGGCTGTCGTTCTGCAAAATTGTAACACTAAACTGACATATATTGAACTCCAAAAGTCCTTTGCTATAGCATGTTGCATTGAGATTTCGTCTCAAGAATCGTTAAAAATCTTTGGGGGTTTATACAACTTTATGTTTATATCAATAAGTCCATATCGTTTTGCCTAGGTTGAGCCTTAGACGATATTTAGATAAATACCTAATGTAGAGAATTTACGTTCTTTTTTCAGTACATCGTAAAACAATATGTGGGAACCATTATATATTAAGTAGGTGTTGTCAGGTTTTATAATTTATTTTCATCTAAAAAAAACGTCAGTCCAATAAAAAAAAACTTGTGTTTTATATTTCTACTAGAGAAACTCAAGACAGAGCTTTATTATGTTATTTATTTGTTTTAGCTTTATATAGTGTTGCATTGTATTTTATGTTAACATGTTACTTCGAGTAAGTTTTTCAATCAATACATACTGTTAAACTAGAGCCAGCCATAAAAAAAACGCGTTTCACCATAAAACTTTAGAAAAACATAAAGTGCACTAACACATTTATTCCACCGGGAGTTTCAAGACTGAGGTTAAAAATGATACAGCTGTTTTACAGCTACTATAAATTGTTTCCTAATAGCTAAACACTGCTCGTAAAATGTATCAACACATAGTCTGCTTTAAACTGCAAAACTGTTATGAGCCATGCAATTTCATTAGCTAGGTCGTGTAATGGGATAAATTCATAGAGCAGTATTTTAACTTTTTTATTATACTTTGGTAAATGTGTTAATCTGTATCTCTGATAAACTCTATTTTATGGTTTAAAATTGTATTTCATGTAGTCATAATAAGTGACGTTTAAATTTGTCTGTTGATTTTTTTAAGTACAGCATATTCCTTTTTATAGGTGACTAATCCCAGATAATTTACAGTACTTATTGCTTTCAAGGATAATACAAAAAAAAATCTTATTTAAGATAAAATAATTAACCATTAAATAATACTCATAATTTGTAATTACTTTATATTTATATACATACTATTTATTGATAATACGAAAAAAAGCCTTGACTACATTATTGCAATAAACAAACTCCTTGGTTTGTTGAAATATAATTGATATACTGTAAGCGTTTTCGTAAAATTATTTTTCTTCTATATGAAGTTTAAATCCATCATCCTGGGATTGTGATCTTTTTTATTGATCAAGTAGGCCAATGTCCTCATAATTTAAGTGAAAACACCTTTCAAATAACCCAGTCAACATATATATTTACTAGTCCTTTAGTGGTCAGTATCAATAAGACATTATTATGCACGCGAATAATAAAAACCCTCTATTCAGAAAGTTATATCTTACTCTTTCTTCCAGGAATAACTAATTTAGATTCGAATACATTTCCAAACATTTTTCTTAAGTTTATAAGTAAAACTATTGAAACATTTGTAGTCTCGTTAATTATAGGAACACGTTCTTAAGTACAAATTTAACATAACTGTTCAGGAAACTGTACAAAAGAGTGAAGCCAGGCTAAGTTAAGTTAGCTGTAGAAATTGATTGTAGTCATACTAGTTTTTTTGTTTAACCTTCACATCAAAGATTGCTAGGTTATAGCCTGAACCTGTTTTGCACATTACTTCAGGCTAGTCCTAAAGGAGATAGGTTTGATATTATCTGATTGGATAACATTATAGGTGATTAGGGAGATTTGAACCCGAGACGTCGGGCTCTGAAGCCCCATGATCTAGCCCTAACCACTAGACCGGCTCGCTACCCGTAGTTATACTAGTAGTATTAAATTGCATCGTGCTCTTAACGAAATTATAATCATTACTTGTTCTTGATTATTCAAATTTATCATCATTATGATTTCCCATTGCAAATAATCATACAGATTGAGGATACCTAATTTCAAATTAAATCACATTTTCCCGCATCATTACTCGAAATAATTTAAACTATTACTGTTTAATATCTTAATTTTTGACATCACAAATGCCCATATAAAAGATGGTTTTACAGCATAAATGACCAGCAGTTTGTTTTCATTAAAATCTCATTAACTAAAAAAGGTTGATAAGGCCAGGTCATTTGTTATTACGCTTGATAAATCTTCTTTGTCCTAGAATAATCACGTTGGACCTAAATTAATGGATGCTCATTATTAGTACTGTAAACAGTAAAGTGATCTTTAAACCTATCACTTGGTAGGAAAAATTCACGCATATATATATATGTTGGTTTAAGGAAACCTAAAATGAAATAACGAAACCAACAATAAGTATTACATATTGTTTTAGGGTTATGTCTATTAAAGTTTTAAGTGTTAAGATAAAAAAAAGATTTGCTTGAACATACTTTAAAATTACTATAAGCATAAACATGAAAGCAAAAAGGTTATGTTATTATGAAAACACTGTTATAATCTTCTAAATGATAAAAATAAAAATAAAATAAAAGTATACAAAGCCAATTTGCATAATCAAAAAATATCGGTACAAATATTAAAAACTTCGTTTGCCTTATTTTATAGTAAAATTATTAAAATCGTATTAACAACGTATTACTAAATAAACAGTATTAGCAAACGAACACCCACTTTCTTCTATTAGTTTGTCAAAAACCCGAACAGTGGGAGTAAATATGATATTCTATGGAGAACAAAATTGGTTCTAAGGAATAAACTTTTTTCGGAGTAAAAAGTCATTCAATACCAAATGTTAAGCTATATCATTTTAATCGTCTTTTGAAGTCAGACTTCTTCGTTATTCTCTTCGTTATTCTACTTGTTCTAAACGTAGAATTCGCTCCGTTCACATCCACGTCATATTATGCAGAAAGAAACACCTCACTTACAGAGAAACATTGCTTTGATTTATTTTTCCTTGGGGGATCAAAATGGAAACGTCCATCCAAAACCCTAACTCAAAAATGTTGACGATAACAATACTTTATCCATAAAGCGTGTATACAGGTACACAATAAAGAAGCTTCAATGTTAAGGAAATGCTAATGACGTCAAAAAGACAACCGCAAGCTAATTTGCGCAAAATTTACAATTCAAAGGCCACCTCTGGAATTTATAATATTTCTTACTGCAAGCCTTCAAACTAACCATCTCAACTGTCCTGTCCGTTTCAGATACCCAAATTTCCTTACTGTTTTCTATGGCTATCTCCTTGAAATAAACGTTGAATTAAGCAATGTTTTGTATATTAGTACTTTTTAAATCGTGATTAATCTTAGAAACTTACAATTGTGTGAAATGCGTTTTTTTTTTTACTGCCTACAACTTACTACAAATTTTTTTGCCACAAAGGGTTTATTTTAGGTTATGTAAGATGCATGTTAAATTCGGGTATTGAATAGTATTCTATCTCAATAATCAAAATGTATAATTCTATATTCAATAGTAACTTGTAGCCGACGAAATAGAATATACAGCCTAAAAAAAGTAAATGATCCTGTAGATTTGTATCATGGAAAGTACAATTTATAGGTATTTTAGTGGCTCCTAACACAAACGATTATGAATTTCATGATATATCGTTTGTGGTGGACACGAGATGGAAACGGGTTGACCGAAGTATAATTTATGTTGTCATTTCCAATCTTCAACAGAAATTAACAATGTCCAAAAGTGCTCTTAGCCTAAGGGTTGGAGCACCAATGACATCATTAAAAGTTGCAAATTCGCTTCCCCCTATTGCAAAATAAGGGCCTGTAAGGATGTTGCCCCTAGGGTACTCAAGTGCTTTAGAAATAATATTTTTATGAAACATTCTTATCTAGCAAGTAATAATAAGATAAGGTTATGAGTTGACACGCCATAAAAGTATTTCGTGTGTCAGCCCTTAAAAAATATAAAATTAATCAAATATAGTATAAAGTTTAGGATTATTTTCATGGAACTGTGCAATGATCTCACTTCAAATAACTAAAACATATTTTAAACTAATTAATTATCTTAATTTTGTATCAATTAGGTGAGGGTTCAAGGCAGTGTTAGTACCTGTGAAAAGATTAAATAAAATAAGAGTAAAAACTATATATTAAAATAAAATTAGCAGGATTAAAATAACCTAAAATTGGTACATATGAGGGTCAGTGTGTAATGAGTTGTACTTACTCAGTCATCAATCTTTGTCACACTGATTGATATAATGTTTCTCGTACGTGCCAGCATGGCACTTTGCACAACAATCATTTTTTTTTTTTGGTGCTATTGCTATTTAATTAATTGTTGAACCATCTATGTCAAACATTTTGATTTACTAGTTTTGTAATAAAAAAGTAAATATGTTTATGTACACCTTCAGGTTTCCGTCAAACGTAAAGCAATTGACATTTTAATCGATATCAACCTTAAGGGGCATTTTTATGACACTGTTATACTTATTTCTTAGGGAATTATACATAAGTGCGTAACAGATTTGTTTTCCATAAAATACTTAAAACACATTATCAGGATAATTTGGTCAGACCGAGAAGGCCCTTTTTGATGATTTATTGACTTTTTTCTAAGTTAAATTTTACCAAAAGAAAAATCCTTATATATTTTACTTGATTTTTTGTATTCTTTGTAATAAGGATAGTAAAAATATGTTAAAATTAAGTGTTTTTTTTTAGTTAAAAGTATGGTATCGACATTTTGAACGTATTTAGTATACTAAAAACCATTTACTAGGTCAAATTTCTCCAGCTTTGAAATAAAAAAAGGTGTTAGAAAAGGGAAAACGCTTGTATGCAACTGAGTTGTGAACGAGTATCAATCAATCTTCATATTGTATACATGCAAACAAAAACATAAATAAGCCAATCGCAATGTTTTAATATTATTTCGGTACTTTTCCACATAAACAAAATGCAATAAATATATTAACTATTACCTGCATTCCAAAACAATAATAACACAATCACTCCATAATTAACTAACATTTTTGGTCAATTATCAATTATCAATTATTTAAAATGGGGACGCCACTATGTGCGTATTTTAACCCAAATATGAGTGAAGGATAAGTGTAGGATGAGTGGCGCGATTTTGTAGTCTTGTTAGTGACTAAGGCCGACATGTTCCTTAGACACAGCTGTTAATTAATAGCCAACAACAGCTAATGACAACTAAGGGACCTACAGTTTATTGTGGAATCCGATCCAAATTTTTTCCTCTTAATGAACTAATTGGTCTAACTATTAGGATATTACTGCGGGTAGTCGTAGTACTCACTAGTGCGGACGTTAATCCACACCAGGGAGCACCGCATCCACAGTGCATCCCTATAATTATCCACAATTCCATGGTCATCAATCAATTACAAGTTCTACAAAAGTTTTGATCTTCATGTTACGCAATAGTTAGTTATGTAAACAAAATATCTTTTAAACTATACAAGTAGGCTTTACTTACTGTATGTTTTTACTTTCTCCCCCTAAACATAATATATGGAGAAAGTATTGTTTTTGTAAACATGTTAGCGTTTGAGTTTTGAGTGGATATTTCCTTTTTGATTGATTTTTTAAGAGATATATCCATTTTGGGTCCCCCCCTGAACTCAAAAAAGTAGGTTTCGAAGTTATGTCTGTGTGCATGTGTGTGGATGTGTACATAGTTACAGACCAAACCTGTAGTCAAATTTTTATGAAATTTGGTACTTAGGTACTAATTCATTCTTTCTCCAGGAATTGTATTTTTTTATATTTTTCAGAATCAGATTTTTAATGGTGATTTCCCCATAAAACCCCATAAAATAACGGATAAATTGGATTTTCTCAAAAACGGCCCAAACTATTTTATGAAATACAATGTATTTAGCATGAGAGTTATAGTGCTTTAAATTCTGAACAAAATGGTACGAATTCCATTTCCGTAAAAATTACGGTGCCAAAGTTATTGTAACTTATGGAATTTCCCATAAAATTCAAAAATATAGGATTTAAAAAAAAAAAACCGGTTTTTTTTTAAATGTATAGTCCTTATAAATCTAAACAAAAATAGTGCAACCACCCATTGATGGAACAATGACTGTTCAAAAGTTATTGCAACTTTTATGATTTATCCCTATAGAATATCATAGTTACTCCCATAACTTACCTATGATTGAGGTTGTATACAAGCTAATGTGAGAAAGTATGTGTCAGTTCGCTGATGCCGTTTTTCTTTTAATAATGTATAATGAAAAAAACAATGTTAATCTTAAATATCATCTTTGTTTGGTACATTTCATTACGGTAATTTCCATATAACTTAAATTATGTGGGAAAGCAAACGTGTTCTTTATAAGTAACACTCTAGCAACGCTAATGATAAGTTCGCGTGTGGCGAGAAAGATACAACTGCAACGGAAGTACAATGATCACTGGCTATTTATATAATGATAACACTTACATATGTTTGTAACACAATGATAGCTATACATTTCGCTCTTATTCTTCTAGAAAAAAATATAATGCTGGACTTGAAATATATATACTTTCCTCTGAGTGTTTGTGTTGGACTTGTCATTAAGTTGGTAGCTTGTAGTTTGTCCAGAGTCTTTTTTGTTAAATTCACACAGTCTAAGAAATAATTGTTAAATATATTGCCTCCTTGCAAGTGTAAGCAAGCAAAAGGAAACTTTTACATCGTCACATAGTTTAGCACTGGATTTTAATTGGAACTAAAGATTAAAAAACAAGCAACTAAATTTAGTTTAAAGATAGACAATTCACACATAATATTATTTTACAACTTTATGTTTACATATTTTTAAAATTATGTATAAAATTAGCAGTAAGTACTGATTCCATTTTGTGGTATTTGTGTGACCATGGTAGGAATCGTTACAACTTTTACAGTTTTACTTTAATTGGATATTAATAGACTGGGATTTGTTTGATTTAATAAAATGGAATTACTTTCGATTACTGTCATTTCACATGTTTTATGAGTTACCAAAATGTTATAACCATTATGGTATAACATTATATGTGGAATAGATTTATATATGGATTCACTAAATTTATTTTGAGCAGTAAGTCTTAGGCCTAAGTATTTTCAAAGCCAAAAAGATTTATTTGTGGATCATGTTATGAATTTATGATTGTCTATTGAAAAGCTTTTCAGAAAGGATTTTATATAAATTAGTGAAGAAACATGAAGTGAGTCCTCTAAAATAAGACATGTGTGATGAGATAAGTTGTCGTTATGCACTGAAAATGACATGTAAAAGATTTTTATAATCGTCAATTCTACAATTTGTGTAGGCTAAAATAAAAGAATTGAGCTACACAAAACCTTTTTTGTATTATTTAATTTCTCTAAATGTTTTTTTGGTTAGAATTTTTTTTTTAATTTTAAAACATGAAAAATATAAAACCTTTATACGATAAGTGTTGAATTTAATCCACGTTAATACGTATATACACCAGAGTTACTCTTTGAATTGTAAATTACGGGAGAATAAGCAAGATCACTCGCCCTTTACAGTGTTTTCTGAACTGTAACTGAATATTAAATGTAGCACTTTGTGTCAAATTGGTCTATGATTCTTTCTTTTGAATGTATACTTACATTAACGAATAGTTGTTTTGTCAATAAAATGTCAGTACGACTTCTTCATAAGTCTTAAAAGTTCAAGAATTCATACTATATGTGTACCTACCTACTAATGATTTTAAATTACAAGGCAAGGATACATTTAATAATATCACTGTAGTTAGAAAATTGCAGGAAAAATATTTTACTTATTAATTTACAACCGTAAAAAATATATTTGTATTTTGCTCTAAAAGAACATTTGGTATTTTTTATTTTATTTAGGTAGGTGAAACAAAATACAACATGTTAAATTATATTTTTAGGGTGGTTATGTGTATTAAATCCTATAACTTCAAGATATAATAGAACACAATACAAAAACGAATATTTTTTATCCATTATAAACATTTTTTTCAATAACGTGACTGCAACAAGTATAACAAGTAGAGCTATTGTATTTAAAATACATCATGAGGGTCTTGTATTATAATTTGGCTTATCATATTTGGTCCTTTCACACGAATGCCAAGACATATACTCTCTTTTAATAGCACATTACGCACCTAGTAATATAAATAAGAAGAATAAAATAATAAACCTCTATAAAATAAACATTTATGTATCTTAACTGGATAAAAACAGGAATATACTTACTTATTGTTTGTTATATAATTTGAGAATTAAAAATTTCAACAATACTGCATTGTTATCCCTGTGAAATTATAAGATTTATATAACAATATTTTAGATTGGACTAACGTAATTAAAGTAATATTTTGTACTATGTAATATTACAGTGATATTTATGTGTTTTAAATAAATTTATTGTAAGGTAATAAATTAATCTTTACATTTTTTAATTTTTGTCCAATAAACCTTTGGTGGCTAACACTATCGATTGAAGGAATGACAATGGCTGCATTGTGAGAAGGGTTGTCTGCATTAGAGTATATTTATCAATCTTCCTATACTTGACCAAGTAACATTTCTATTCAGAATTTGACTAATGCAGCCTGACTTACTTGACTGACTTAACAGCCATAGTTAACACTCCTATTAAAATTTAATTCTAATCAATTATAATCTACCTTTGTAAATTCATGTTACGGTTATGCAAAACGCATAAAGATTAAGATTATTAATTTAAATATTATTTACGTATTGACAGATTGTTTAAAATATTTCCTTCGTAGAATACTAAAATATGGATTATGTAATAATGTTTCTATTCTAATACAATCCTTTTTAAACGTAACGCTTGGTGTTTGCTTACTTATGTAAATAATTAATAAATAATATTTAAAACATAATTTAGAATTAACTGCTTCGTGAGAATTATCAGGTTTAGCAATATATAATATATTATGTTATAATAATAATAACTTTTTCATTTCCTTTGTATATTATATTATAAATAATATATTATTTTTAACCGTATATGTAACTGTTACCAGTTTAACTGTTCATGCTAAAGTAGGGTTAGAAAAAACACCGAGTTAGGCTACTATCCAAAGATTCTTCTTTAAATGAAATGCAAGAAAGTTCTTCTGGGTTCAAATCAGCCTAAATCTTGAAAATATACGACTACATCTGCGGCAGTTTGTTTCCAAGAAGCCTTAAGTCGTATAAATCGCCCGCCTAAAATTCCGTTTCCATTTAGGAAACTTCGCATCTCATACATTATAATAGAGTTCATAAACATGTGGCACTCTTAAACTTTAACAAGGCTTTAAATATCCTCTTATATAAATTTGATATTCTATGATATGTGTGGTAGATTTATCTAAGTTTATGTTATTCATTTCATAGCACACTCTTTGCTTATACAACCATGGATAATTTTAAATTGTATTTAACATATCTTGCAAAAATAACTGGTAGTAAACACATTTATTATAATACTAGCTGTAACCCGCGGGCTTTGCCCCGTTTAACTTCTTAATTTTCAAGATTATCTCGTTCGCATGGCTCAATCACGTCCTGGTTGAAGTTTGTTCGCTACGCTCACTCACCTTTAGGTTGGAGCTCGTTCGCTACGCTCACTCACCTTTAGGTTGGAGCTCGTTCGCTACGCTCACTCACCTTTAGGTTGGAGCTCGTTCGCTGCGCTCACTTGCCTTCAGGTTAGCTCGTTCGCTACGCTAACTCGCCTCCAGGTTGAAGTTCGTTCGCTACGCTCACTCACCTTTTGGTTGCAAATTAGCTGTTGTCATGAATGTAAAAGAAATAATAGTGCTGCACCCTGTTGGTAATCCTTGTAACTTTAATGCTATTGAACATCATAGAACAGAACCAACTTGTTTAATTGAAACAGCTGTTAAGATTCAATAATTCCATTTCTCATAAGGTTAACATGGGAAACTCCAGAGCCACTGGGGCGGAGCCCGAAAGGATTTTTGAAATAAGAATATGCCTATATGTTAATCGGGAATGTGAGCTATCATCATGCCAAATTTCAGCCCAATCCGACCAGTATTTTTCGAGTTTACTTTTCCCATACACACATACAGCAACCACCTCTTTTTTATAATAGTATAGAAGATAAATAAACAAATTTGAAAAATAAAATCGAAAAGTTATGAATCGTTTAGTAAAATTATTAGGGTAGGCGTTTTAACAATGATATGACCAAAACGTGTGAGGGTCCGTGTTGTAATGAGTTGTATGTACATAGTCATCAATATTCGTCACATTGATGGAAATAACGGTCTTTCGTACGTTCCAGATCTTGTTTATAAAACTCAAATTAATACTTTGTTGTTATTCTTCTCCCGTTTGTATTTTTAGTTGCTTATAATCAAAGTTTTTTTAAGTAACGATTTACCAATTTGTTTACTATTTTCTAAATATATAGGTGTAAATTGTATGTGTATTTTTTAGTTGGGGCCTAAAGCATACAACATTGAATAGTTTCTTGATCAGCATCGTAAGTGTTATTAGATTACCTGAAAGTAAAAAATAGTCAAATAACACCTGTAAGAAATATATTGTCACTTATACTGTTTACTCTCAAGACGGTAAATACGTACAAAAGATGGTAAGTGGTACTCAATTTCGATTGAACACTCCAATCATCATCAGACCCAATACGTGAATCTCATTCGTAATCACCTAATAGTCAAGAAAATTATTCGCCTGTTGCGGGTGATGATGATTGGGGAGTCCAAACGAATAGGATCACCACAAACCGTCTTTTATATGGGTTTCCCGTCTTGTGAGTTATCAGAATAGTTGTAAATATATTATAACAGTTAGTTTTATTTGATGTATTTTTGTACTTTTGGATTATTTAATAATAACTATAAAATATTACAAAAATATACAATTTGTAAATACTACTATTGAGACACGTTTTTTTTGTGGTTGAAAATGTTGCAAAAGAAACTTGCAGATTGTTTAACAGGTAGTTGCAGGCTTTAGAATACAATTCCTTTCATTAGGTACACGCAATACCTGAAGTAGATGTCTTATGATACTTCGAAACAATTTTTAAGGTTACTACTTTGCTCACCTTTGATTAGGTCTGGTTTGATCCTAAGTGCCAGAACCCAGATGTTATTTGTATTTAAACTGTTGATTAGATATGTGTAGGTTATATAGGTAGTAACAAGACCGTAATTCAAACAACTACAAATACGTTTAACGTCGTTAAAATTCCAAGAGTTTAAATCAACACGGAAAGAAAATTTATTCATGTTTAAAACTGTATCAAAATGTGTCAAAGATAATATTAATAAGATGCATCAAACGATTTTAAGTGAAGGGAGGTGTTGAAATAAACAACCTGAACAAACGCAAAGGGCATCTTAATGAAGAACCGTCTCTATGTAATCATTCATAAAATATCAAAACGAAGTTTGTCACAGACACTTTGGACCTTTTGCTAAAAATTCTTGGCCCTAATGAGTTTTCAAACCATAAAGTGTTGTTTTAAGTGTTTTATAAAGCTATTGGTAGCTTTCAATTTGTATGTCACGTGTCAGAGGATTTTTCTTCTTGTACAAAGTATGTTTTCAAATGAAAAAGGTTTATAAAAAAAAATATGTCGGTTGTCAATTTTAAGCCGTGCTCTTGCTCAGATTTTTTCAAGAATTTTAATGACTTTGGCCTGTTTGTATATGTCTAATTTTTGTTCATTATCAACAGCTGATGCAATGCAAATTAAGACGTTTTGTGTTAAGTACCAAAACAAGATTAGTTTAGTATTCTTCTACACACCAACGTTGAGGTTATCAGTGCATTATTACCTCTGATTGTAAAGACGGTAAAGGATATCTTATTTTATACAAGGTGGATGAAAAGTAACTTGAAACCCCCTTAAATTTTTAACTATTTGAGATATTTAAATTTTCGTTTGCGGCAACCTTCTTACATATAAGGGCTAATGGTTAATTTACAAAATTTTGCCCTTAGGGGGTCGCTCAAAATTAAAAAAAAAAAAAAATTGTAAGTATAGTCGGATTTGGTGTAATTTTACAGGTCTTGACAAAACTAAACAATTGACACAAAGAAAACCAAAATCGGACAACTTATTAGTTATCCGACTTTGGTTTTACAAAAACGGACAACATAATAATAACAATGTGGATAATAACAAAATGCCATTTGTTTATTACAAAATGGCGCCCTAAAACGTTTTAAATCCAAATGACCATGAGGGTGGCTGAAAATTTACTTGCATAACATTTTAACTAATTGAGATATTTGAAATCGGCTTTGGGCAACTTTTATGACACTTGTGATGGTTAGTTTTGAAAATGTTGCCTTAGAGATATTGGGGGCTAGGAGTAGCTCAAAATTGTCAAATACGAAGAATGGTCGAGTTTGTATCCTTTTACAGGTCTTGAGGAAATTAAAAAATCGACATAAAGGAAACCAAAATCGGACGTCTAATAATAAAATTATGCCAGAAAACGTATTAATTCCAAATAACTATAAATGTGGCTGTAAATTAAACTGCAGCCCCCTTAACTTCTTAACTATTTGTGATATTTGAAATCGGTTTTTGCGCAACCTTTTTAGACATCAAGGGCTACAATATTGATTTTAATTTTGTATATTTTGCCCTTAGGAGTAGTAGGGATTGGGGGTAGGTAAAAACTGATAAAAAGGAAGTATGGTTGTGTTCGGCATCGTTTTACATGTCTTGATGAAACTAAAAATGATACATAAACAATATAAATCGGACTACTAAATATCAAAATGACAGTTAAAAAATTACTGTTTAAAACCATTGTCTTTAACATTTATAGTAAATTTAGGACATAAACGTCAACAAGGGCTACGTCAAAAATGGGGTATACAGTTAGGGTTTTTTCTGGTGATAAAACGTATATATTAAAATTATAAAGTCTTAATTTGATTTAGTTAAATCGAAGCCAAGAGGCGTAAGTGGTGCTATCAAATGGATGGAATCGCTTCCACTCAAACTATCTAAGTTTTGTAACCAGACTATATATAGTAATTAGCACAACTATAAACGTGATATTTTTACGTAAAACAGAGAATACGGACAGGCTTAGAAGCGTTGTCTGTGATTTATGAAGCAATTAAGGTTTTACGGCACCAACCAGCTGGTTTGCATTACTCAAGGAAAATTAAGATTGAATAGCTATTACTGAGCTTTTATTGCTATTTCTAATAAAGTGCATGTACATATTGTATTACTTCAAGGGGCAATTTTATAGTTTTCAGCAAATAAAAACCAATTTAAAGTATAATAATTTAAATTTACCCCACAACGTTTTCAAAGATTTATTTAGTGGTATAATTGTTAATTTTTACTTATTAAGTGAAGAATTTTCTTGTTTAAAGTGTATAATTGAGGACACTTACAATATTAAAATGTTTATTATGCTTTATATATTTTTTTTGTATGGTAATGCACAATTTTGTGAGCCAAAAAGGGTACAGAAATGTTATGGATCAAGCACCCTAACAGCCCAAATTACACGGACACGTTAAATTTTTTGAAGACATTTTTATATTAAGAACTATAATACAGCAGTTGTTTTGAGTCAAATTAATAATCGCTTAAAATTAACCCCTTTAGATGCGTTTCTTATTTTAAAGAAGCGTATGAGAAACAACTTCTTTGTAATACAATGGATGCGGAAAAAAAACTTGAATACTTGCTGACACCAGTATTTATATCACAATAACACCATTTTAGCCTTAATACATGAAATACAATTTAATTTATCTATATTTAATGCTTATAAAGTTTACACTTACGTTACAATATTAAACAAACAAAATTATTTCATTCCCAGACTACATTGTTTGTTAAGATTAAAAGTAAAATATAATGAATACAGATGGTAAAAATTAAGTATTTACATTGAGTTAAAAACATGATACATTACGATAAACTTAAGCAAAATAAGAACTTTATTGAAAACTCTGTTCCATATTGTATTTTCATGGAGAACATAAAACTCATGATTAAAGTGCATCAAGGGTTTCTTTGACAGATAAAAATTGTATAAAACCAGATCACGTATTTGATTACAGACCAAAGAGATACAACGACACACAGATATCTTGTGGTGCAGAAAACACATATTGCCTTAGGTTGGTTTTAAGGTTTTGTTTGTGCATAAAGCTAAAATGGCATTGAGATGTATTTTGTGGGCTTAATATGTGTTCGAAATATATATATATACTTAGGTTAAAATCAGTAGATCTGAACAGGCATATAAAAATTAATACAAAATCTGTAAGCAATATAAATCCCGTCAGAAATATTTTTATAGCGGATACGCATTGTATGATCATTGTTATTACCTTATAACAAAAAACAAGACCCTTTTATGCTTTACTTCTTAGCTAAAACTTACATAATCATGCTACAACTAGTGAATTATTTAAATATTTTCATACAAGAACTACATTTCCATACTAAGCACTGTCCTCTACCACGAAACCAACTTAGCACATCACTTTAGACCAGTCCTAAATGATCATAGTTTATCTTATAACATATTTGATGATTATCGGGACTTGAACCCAGGACCTCGTGGTAAAAAGTCCCGTGTTATACCACTATGTCAGACTCTTCTTTGATTTTTATGTTACTACAATACAACAATATAACGCCACTGAACATTCAAACAATCACTAAAGCATAAGAAATAACATAACATTTTATCAATATCACTCTTGTAAACACAATATTTTTTTGTAAAATAAAGCCTGCACCGGATATCATGTTGACAACCGGATGTTCTAGGGACTGACACGCCTTTTGTTGTGACTGTGTTTGGATGGTGTTCAATATCACAGGATGTTGTGTATTTTATAAAGAGATTGTTCATAATGCTCAAAGCAATGTTTTTAAATTAATTATTCATATATTATCGGTGTATAGTTTTATCCTAGTTACTTAAAATATATAAGTCAATATACAGGGTGTCTCACAAAAGGGTTTAAACGTTTGATTTTATGTTACTTACCCATTTATGCTCTAAACATTTTGAAAATTTACACAATTTATAAAGTACGTTATAAAAAATATTCTGGAAGTATTTCAGATCACTACCTCTTTTAAAAACAAATAAATATATATAAATTATATTTACAAATGATAGATTGATAGATAAAGGAGTGTTTTTTTTTTAAGTATGTATAAACATATAAATAATGTCAACTTATAATTAAAAAAAATACATATATAATCTAGTCTAGGTTTATCATCTCGTTTTATTATAAAACATACTACAAATACCTTCTAAGTTAACCACGCAGCAATATACAACCGTTTTTTCCGTTAAAAATATGATTGTATCTTTTAAATTTTATTTAACATTAAATTGACTTGAAATACTACTGATTTATAAATTCAAGATTGTATAACACTCTAAATGGAAGCCGATTACAATTTTCAATCGTAAGCTCTTCTACGACCTCTTCTAAGACAAGTGGAGTTTCTAGTAAGGCCACAGCCAATTTTCGTGACCACAATAAGACATTCGAAAGCCCCTTCATGTCGAGAACACAGTTCTAGTCCTCTTGTAATAACTATAGCAGTTCAAGACCTGTTATAACCTTAATAGGGAGTGTTCTTGGCATGAAGTAAGGGTCAATAGTTCTCTCATGAAAATCATAGCTAAAAGCGTACTTTTACTCTTTCGATGTTAATACTTTTCTAATTATTATACAACTTTTTTTGGAAATATAAAACATGTTTCATATTAATTGTGGTTATTTCCGATCGGTTAACATTTACGTTTTAACTTTAGTTTAATCCCTATTCTACGATATAAATTATGAGGGGATAGGGTTTTATTCCGGTTTAAAAGCAATTTTTCTGTTGGCTCCTGGGCTCAACATGCTTTTTTACTGGGTTAATCTGCTTTATAATCCTAAAATAATGCTAAATAAACGTATCAAGTGCCTCTTAATACATGATTTACATTTACCACTACTTAATGTTTATGCATGTGAGAACATTAAACAAAAATAAATAATTACGATTAGAAATAATCTGTTCCAAAACGGTAATCACCAATGTACTAATTGAGAAACCTAACAATGGATTTCCAAAGGTTTATAACTTTTTAAACAGTATACCTGAATAATAGTTAGTATAGGTCTCAAAAGGTCGTCTTTGCATCTTTGATTATTTCTGGAACATTAAGGAATTTATAAGTTTTTAAACTGGCTAAACATGCAAATATGCAGTAACGAAAGTTGTTACTTTACATAAACGCAAAAAGGGCTACCGTTTATAATATTATTCCAAAAGTGACCATGTATTTAATAACTAATAAAGTATCTGAGATTTTCTTATAAAAACTTTCAATGTAAACTCGTCTTCTATAATTATATTTTCTATTAAAAAAACTACATCATGTCAAAAAATAAACAACAGATAGATATACTTTAATTTTTATATATTATGATATTATTAGAAAAGAATGCTCAATAAATTTCTTTGTAAGCAAATATCTTTGTTTACGTTATTGTATACATTCGTTTGAATAACTTGATAATAGCACAGTAATGATTTAGTAATGTTTCGTAATTTCTATGTTTTTTTTATATAATATAGTAGAGAATAAAACTAATGCATTTTCGGTTTATATTAGTGAAACGTAACCACGTAAAATCAAACGGATGATAAAAAGGATTATGGATTTCGATACTTAGTTGTAACTGAGAATATAAAATGCATTTATTCCATTATTTTTTACATTTAATATGTGAAAAAGTCCCTTTTTATTCTACAAGCTACTTCGAGAATTTACACTTTTAGGGCAATATTGGCTTGGTGGAACTGGAATGTTTGTTATTAAGTCCTCCAAAATAACGGGTAACGGGTTTTTTGTAGCAGTTATACCACTGGATAAAATAGCCTACCATCTGTGATATTTTAAAACTTAAATTCCTATCCTCCTAATTTTCTTTCGGTTGCACGAACTTGCAAAACTATTCTTAAAGATATATATTTCAGTTTTGAATTAAAAAAATAAGGGTATACAAATCTATTACGTTAAATTATTGTTTTGACTGTTTAAATGAGTTGGAGTTTTTTTTTTTAATATTTCGGTGTTAACATATTACATAAATATCACGAATATTTTAACGTTGATTATTCTGCAGTCAAAAAAAGCTGTATACAGAAAATTTATAAAAAACACATTTACAATAAGAAAACCCTTAAACAATTTAAATACTATGTATTTATTTGGAAGTTAAATTTTTCACAGGCTATTCGTAGTTATTAAACTTAAATTAAATGTGAATAATTATAGTTATAATTATAATTGAACATTTGATTAATTAGGTTACAAAGATTATTATAAATTGGCCTTTGAATTAATTCAATCCATACACACACATAATTTACAAACACCACAGCATAATTTTCATTTTGGGACAGTAGCCATCAGTACATCAAGAAGATATTTTTAAAATATTCTACCAACCATGAAAATATATGTATTTATTATTTTCAAATATTATATTTATAGGCTAAAGACTATCTCCAAGTGTTTTAACAGACAATATGCAACCGATAGCTACTCTACAAAGGGATACAAACTACACTTATCGGTATTCCAAAGCTAACTTCTCACCAAAGCGGCTTAGCTAAATGTGAAATGACAGATTATATGCACTAGTAAACCAAAGCAATATGCTTTGAATCACATCAAAAGCCCAGTGGGAGAGCTGTATATTTTAAGTACTAAGAATATTCTGTTTTTGAAATTTCACATTTTCGTATTTCCTTATTACAAAGCTCGGTCTCTGTTCAAACGAATATTGGACAGGATCAAAGTATATGACTAATTTGTATTTCATCCTCTCTCAAGAGTATAGATGCAACTTCATGAAGTTTTTACTCCTTGCATTTCCTCTCCAATCTTATCCTACTTGTTTAGGAGCTACAAATGCATTATGCATAGTAAGCCACTTGTTCCCAGTGTTCCCGGTAGTAGCATTTTTTTTTTCTGTAACGAGAAGCTTTATAGAGAAATAGTCGTAAATTAAAAAAAATGTTTCATATGACACTTCAATTTGGAACAATAATTTAATACCTGGTGTTTCATAAGCAATTAAAAATAGCCGCCATTTTAGAAAATGACGGCATCATTTTAAAAAGAGAACTCTATCATTTTTTGCATATCGTAAATAAATGTTTTACATATCCATGTAGCGTGTATTCAAAATCCAATAGTTTCTAAAAAAAAAAAAAAAAAAAAAAAAATGTAACACAGTTAAGTTTTTAACTCTTGTGTTTGACTTAGATTTAAAAAAATGTGTAAAGATAAATTGTGTATATGATTTAAATAGTGTGCAACGAATTTCTTGTGGCAAAGATTGCCATACATCTCAAATATTAAGCTTATCACTCTAATTAATGAAATCCCAAATAATTATTTTTAATGCAATTTTATGATATAAAATGTAAATCAACAATAAACATAATTTGACATTTGCGGTTTCGTACTTGGAAAGATGTAGGCCTATCAAAAAAGATGATTTATGTCTTAAACACTTTTTAACTCAAATCAATGTTAAATTATGGCCATAAATTGTAGACGTGTCATTTAAACAACTGAATCATAAAAAAGGTAATATTATAGTTTATAGTTCGTGTTTAAATTGCGTGGACAAGGGGTGAATAAATAAATACTTTACACATAAACTACAGCTCACTGCGGTGATATAAACCAAGACCCAAAGGTCATGCATTAGACACAACACACTTTATTACCTTTCCGCCTGAGTCTGCCCCACTTTATTACACCAAATGATGTTTTTACTGGGTCCATTGATTATTTCGAAATATTTTAGTATCCAAATAAAAGGTTATCAAACGAAAAAAGTATTTCCAAGACAATTATAAAACGTGGTGTAAATGTGTATCTTTATTTGGTTTATTTACATAAAAAAAACAATGGAATTTACGTAAGGGTAACAGGTATTATTACTGTGTAACTTATTCAGTTGAAACATCTGGCAAAGTTCTTTAATTCATCTTAAATATACTCATAAGAATAACATGGAAACTTTAAATTCCCGTGGGGCATATAGCACTATAGGATTTTCACAACTTTAATATGCCTATGTGTTTCTCAAGACTATCAAGTACCTCTCTGCATAATGTCTACTCTATAGGTCCAGCTGTTTTCACATTATGTAACTCCAGAGTTATACACAGACGTCCATACTTTCACATCTTATAATATTACTAAATTATGTAGGCCTACAATTTAAGTCAAAATTTAATATTTTTCTTCTTTATTTTTAGTAATATGCATTGATATTTAAAAATCTAATTCTGTTAATTTATGCATTACAAAAAATAAATTTGACGTAGAGTTTAAAGGTGTTATTTAAAAAAAGTACTTTTTCAAAGATAAATTACTTATTTTATGACTACAATGCATTCTGTTTTGTTTATTCATAAAATCAGCTTTTACATTTAACCTATAATTTTGGGTTGATATCCCTCAATTTGCCACTTATTACACATACATATTATTATTTACAAAATAAATAATTTTTTTTTGTCTGCTAAAAACTAAAAGTGAAATTTGCAAAGAAAGTTTGTACATAAGTTCGTACCTAATTTAAACTTGAAGATTTATTGCCGCCCTAACTAAGAACATTTAAAGGAAACGACATGTATGTTATATGTTGCGCCAAGGTAAGGTAAACTTTGGTGACTTCCGACATTAAATTAGTCCAAAGTTTAATCCTACAGGGAGAAACAATAAATTGTCGTCTTATTTACACTTATGCCTCAACCTTTACATGGCTGCTGTTGCCACAGACACATAATCTAAGTTAGGTGTTTCAGAGGATTAGCAGGAAATTAGCCAATTAGGAAATTAGCAGTAAACGTAGGTACCCGAAAAACGTAGAGTTGTGTTTATATAAGGAATATATTTAACATGTTTAACATTAAAAGAAAATATTTTGGTTAAAATCCATAAAGGACAACATTATTTTTGCCTGTAGGTTTGCTGTGGTGAGGATCCTTTTTTTATATAACACTATATGGCTTAGAGTGTCTCTCTTTATCTTGATGATTTCTGAAAAAAAAAATGGACTTTATAATTACAGAAAAGGAATGTCCTTAAGAGGTCTTGTTGTCACTGATTTATGTTACAGTTAAGGTTTCATGGCGCTTAGCAGCTGTTTTGCGTTACTGATGCAAAATTATATACTACGCTTTACTTATGTTAACCAAAATTCCAGCAAATAAATAACATATTAAATACAATATATTATAGTTTAACTAATAAAAGTTGAGTTGAATGTAATAAAATATTATATATATATTTTTACTACAACGCCTAATTAGGCTTCTTGTTTAATTATTTCTCTCTCAACTGTTACACCATTTTACAAAAAAAAAATGCATGGATACAAGAATATACATGTTTGTTTCTAGTACATCACAAAAGTGCTAATGTAGCAATATCTAAATACAAAATTCAACAATAAATATAACATTGAATATAACAATGAATACAAAATAAAATTAAAAATAGAAGTATAAAAAGATTTGAATGTAATAACAATAATAAATGGCAATAATTATGACTAAATACAAGTAATGTAAGTTCTTAATGCTACAATCTCAGATAATAATGATAAAGGAAAACTAAAAAAAAAAATATAATTTATAGGAGGTCTGACTATATGGAGAATTGAGAAAAGGCTAATGACATAATAACAGGGATACAAAATAACAGCAAAACAACGATTATAAAAATGAGTACTGTAATATTTAAATTTAAAAATGACAAGCTAGTGACTAGATGGAGACAAGAAAATTTGGAAGAGAAGCCGGATCATCCTCAATCTGAAGACTTGAGTTGAGACACCAAAAAGTCGACATCAGCTACAACTTCACTCCCTAGCAGGTGTAGACGAGTTATCCCACAGTCATATGCATAATATGAAGGTAAGAACTGCCGTTTCAATAAAGGTCTAGAGTGTCTTCCTCTTGGTGCAGTAAATTGAAGCAACTGAAAAGTTCTGTGTAGTCCAGGAGGACATTAATAATTTTGTACAACAAGAGAAGATCCAGGAACTTGTGTCTAAAGCGAAGAGGTTGAAGGTTGTATTGTATCTTCAGGTCAAAAGGTTGGGTTTTAGAATAGTGAAAGCCAAGTTGGAATTCCAGCATCTTGATGAAATATTTTTGAACTTTCCCCAAATAGACATTTTGACAAATCACAAAAGTAATTCTTGTTAGTATTATACATAAAATAAGTTAAAATAAGTATTGCACTTCAAGAAATTCGAGTATACGTTTGATATCTGAAAGGCGAAGAACGTAAACCGTAGGATTAAAGTGCGTCTCGGTGTTCTTTGACAGATAAAAATTGTATAAAACCACATCACGTATTTGATTACAGACCAAAGAGACAAGAAAACAACCTGATATCCTGTGATGCAAAACACATATTGCCTTGGATTCTGATACTAGTGTTTGAAAATGGTTAGGAATAAAATCCTTTTCAAAAATCGTGATTTTTATTTTAGAAAAAATATGAGACATTTTAACTAGATTTTAAGGTTAAACCTGTATTATTTTAATGGAATTCTCATCTAAGAATTATATATGGCAAAACTAAACCTTGGTACTATTTCTGCTACTTCTATACGACGGAGCTAAGTACGTTGCCAGAACCGTGGTCCCAAAATAAAGTAAGGTTAACCCACATTTGAAAACCATGGTTTTTATCCCTAATTGTTGTGTTGTTTTTGTATTGAACTTAACTTTTTGCTTAACTTTTACTTTTTTTTAACTTAACTATATTCTTATTCGTAAGAACTTCATATTTATCCAATCTACCAGGTTATTTTCTTCCGCGTTTTC
Organism: Macrosteles quadrilineatus; assembly: GCF_028750875.1. Classification (NCBI taxonomy): domain Eukaryota; kingdom Metazoa; phylum Arthropoda; class Insecta; order Hemiptera; family Cicadellidae; genus Macrosteles; species Macrosteles quadrilineatus. Next base: position 18,311,916 of record NW_026542599.1, read on the forward strand.
TTTCCGATTTGAAGCGCGGATAGTAACCACTAGTTGATTCTTGAGAAGGTTTGATTATTTGTATATACTATTAATGTAGTAAAATCAATACTTTAATTTCACACTAAATTAGAGCCAACAGCGGATATACTTTTGACAACCAGATATTATCATAGTTTACAGCATTAAACTGATTGATATTTTCTCTATACACACACCGAATAGGAATTGTGTATTTCAAAAATTATTATGGTATACTTAAAAAAAAAGTTGTCAACCGTTTTTTAAAATATAAGTGTGCCATATTAATTTAATGATAGTAAATATTTTTTAAACACTATTGTCAAACAATTATCATAATTTAATATCTTAAAGCGTTAACTAGGAGTCAAAAGTATAAATGGGGATCTTATAAAAAAATAAATGTTTTAAATATGGTTAGGTTAGGTTGGTTTACTTTAGATTATTTGAGATTAAATAAGAATTGGAAAAGTGGAAACTTAAGTCAGAAAATTGCTTTAAACTGATTATTTTAAACTTTACACTTGGAGGATGGATTTACATATTTATTTTTATTTTCAGTGTGACTTAATTAAATAAAATGTATGCATAATAGTTGCAGAACACTAATGCATTCCTGTTTTAAAATTGCCCTAGCCATGGAAGCTTTCCGTTGCTTATCAAAATATTTTTTAGTTACGATACAATTTACAGTCATAAAGAGACTACTAAATAAACTTTTTAGGAAATATTATCACTGTAATGAGTTAGTTTTTTTTCATAAACTTACGGGATTTGTAAGGATAGGCTAAAAGCAATATCGGTCCAAAGCGAGAGCCTGGTAGAGCTGGAATGTTTGTTATTAAATCCCTAAAGCCATACCGGGTTTTTATATAGAATTTATGACAGTAACAATAAAACTGTATAAATATTTTAAAATCCTAAACTCTTTTTTACTTGTAGATTAATATTGTTTGTATCAATTATTTCCATAACTTATTCTAATATATATATGAATTATATTATAGCATTATATAATCAAGATACATAAAAGTAATTTCATGAAAATTATAGTTTTGCAGTATGAAAGTTATCCCTAACAACTTAAAATAAACAGGAATGGGAAGAATTTAAATTTAAAAACATAATTATTATGTATTTTCCTGTGATGTAGATTGCATGCAATTTCCATCTACATTTATTATGCTAGAACCGTAACTGTATTTAACAAGTTTTATGTATGCAATATAAACTGTACATTCTAAATTTATTAAAATATAACTGTTGCGAAGTCAAGTAAGTGAAGTAAAAAATTACCTAACGCATATAGCAATTACATGACCAAAAAGGGTTAAGAGATGTCAGAAATGTTTTTTCTCTTTTAGTTTATTTAGAAGAAATACAATGTTCGTTTACCAAATGTTTACAAAATAACTTATGTTAAATAAAACTATAATCCATTTAAACCTAATAAACGATCATTCCTAGGTCCAATACCTGATTATTTTCTAATATTCAGAAAATAAAAATCCACTTACTTGCTTAATAATATGTACAGTACATTTATAAATCCGAGTTAAGTCAGGATCCCCAACACCACCATGACACTTGAAAACACTCTGTATATATAGAAAATAAGCCAACAGTATTGATAACAAAATCGACAAAATGAAAAAAACCTTTTAAAGATAATGCTTGGATTATTATTTACAATGAAATCAATTAGGGAATTAATACACTCCTAGATAACGCTATCAGTTATTTCAAAAGCTTAGTCCCGTTACTACATGAACAATATAGTTTCCAAGTCTTTTACCGATATCCAAACTTGTTTATACTACAACTATATTAAAATTATTATTTCCTGTGAAGGTCATGCATAACAATAACACTTAACTGAATAATCACTCTGCAAAAGGATACAAAGGCACTTATCAATGCGCCAAAGCTAATCACTCACCAAAGCGGATTATGTGAAATGTCAGATTAAAAGCGATGGTTTCAAAAGCAAAGCGATTTTCTGCGAAACGCGTCAAAAGCCTTAACGCCCGGGAAAAAGCTCTGTGTTTTGAAAACAAAGACTATTCCGTTCATAGAATTTAAAATGTTCCCCTTTGTAATGTATCATAGTTAAAGTACACAAGTTAAAGTCAGGGTTTGAAAGTGAGTTGTTGATAAATATGACAATTTTAAATTTGATACTCAGAACTATTCAGTAATATAAATATTTAATAATAAAATTGAATATATAATCAAAGCTATTATGCCTTTTTTTATAAAAACTACTACTTAACAGTCCATTTTATTTTTTAATGAGAATTACATAAAAGTGATTGTCCCAATGACCGGTAATTTACCAAAAAACTATTACTTCGTAGAAAAGGCCTGAGATGGGACTCAAAATTCACGTATCATGTGTTCGGTCTATGAGTTTGTTTTGTTAACATAGACTATGGTCTAGTTTAGTTAACAATGTAATTAAATAAAATGAAATAAAAAATGACTTTATATATGAGGAGATGTTAGGACATAAGTCGTCTTTAACACTTAACCTCGAAAACATAAATAAAACCATCCCCTTGATAAATAAAGTTAAATAATCTAAAGAAATTAAATTTACTAACTCTAAAATTTTCATTCACACAAGCTGTCAAAAACCCGTCATACCAGCACCAGAGACTCACTCATGCCTGCGACAATGTTTAATCGTGTAATATTTATTTGAAACGTATAGAAATATATTTTTTATTATTGTACCTGAAGAAATGAACCTATTGCCCTAAATATATAAGATAGGATACCTTCCATTTTGTAAATGTATTGTCCGTATCATATCATATTGTATAAAGTAAGATATAACAGTTGAGACACAGTTAAACGTTTTCCATTGTTACCTCTTTGGTAACTTTTAATGTTTCAAAAGACAAAGCTTTGTACAAAAATAGCTTTGAGTTTCCTTTACAGTAATACGTACACCACAGTTACTCTTTGAATTGTAAATTACGGTGGAATAAGCAAGGGCATTCACACTTAAACCGGGTTTGCTGAAGTGTAAATTAATATCAAAAGTATTTCCTTGCGTTAAAATTATCTTTGAAAAGTTCAAATGGAGACTTCCAGGTAAAGATAAAAATTGTCTTTAAGGAAACTTGCGTTATAAACTTAATAATAAGTTTTCATTTTCATATAGTGCGTACATTTTATACTCAATCATAAACAAAAATAACTATATTATTTGTCGTATTATTAATTACAATTAATTAAAAAGAATCTTATGGTTCCGTATTCACTTATAAAACTAATATTATTATGTTTACGTAAACTACAGCTGTTATTGCTGACTTATAGTGAATAGTGAAGATGATTAACTAAAGTAACGCCATTGGAAACAGTGTCAGCTGGATAGTCTGCATTGAAGTATATTGATTAATCTTAATGTGCTTACTCGACAGAAGACGTTAGCATTCAAACATTGACTAATGCTGGCTGACTTTTAAAATATTATCAAAACTTACGATGATGAACCGGGATTATAATTTAAAAAAAATATATTTTACCTACTGAATGGAAATATACGTAAAATATATCATTATCGCTTTATTAATTCCTGATCATGTTTGCAACGAGTTAACTACTATTAACCTTATTACTATGAAATGATTGATTATTGATTATTTAAGTTTCTATGCTTCTTTAATAAACGTATTTAAAAAATCACGAAAGCCAACTAATGATAAATTATTTATCCCATTGTGTGGAACCAAAGAAATATTAGATTATAAAACATCATAAAAATACAAAATGTTAGATATATTTAATGAAAGTAAATAAAAGAAACGTCTTATAACACTTAAAATATATATTTACGCTTATACTGTTACTCACAAGACGGTAAATATACAAAAACGATGGTAAGTGGTGATCGATTACGATTGGACACTCCAATCATCAGACCCAATAGGCGAATGACAAGAATCTTGAATGGCGTCCCTACTTATACCCTATTGGCTACCGGAAGCACCGGCCAATACATTTTTATAAGTACAACTGGAATCAAAATGTATTTGTTCATTAATCAACTTATTTCTATCTTTACATTTTTCCTTATAAATATACAATTCTTCCCAAGCATTCATTACATATCCTTTCTTACAATTCTTTAAAATATCTAGACTATCCTCCATTTTTCCTAGTGAGTGCCCATTTTGTAACAGGTGTTGTGCGACATTTGATTTTTCCGGTTTGTTGTTCCTCCACGCAGATATGTGGTTTTTGAAGCGGTTTACGAAGTTTACAGTCTGTTCAATGTAGAAGCTATCACAATCGTTACAATTGATTTTATAGATGCCCGAAGTGTCAAATTTGTTACAATCTTCTATTTTTGGATGCAGTATTTTACTCATGGTGTTCTGAGTCCTGTAGGCTATTGAAACTCCGTATTTCTTGAATCTGTTAGCAGTCCTTTGTGTTGTAGTCCCCGTGTAGCTAAATGTGATATATCTGGTGCTTTCCTCTTTTATCTCCTCTAATGTTGTTCTGCTGTGTAGTGTATTCTGTCTATCGATTTTTCTCCTCGTCTTCCTTGCGATGTCCTCTATCGTCTTGGTTCGAAATCCATTCACTTGGGCGATCTTCTTAATGGTGTCCAGTTCTTTTTTCCTATTGGCTTGGCTAAGTGGGATCTTATAAGCTCGGTACAGCATAGATCTAAAGGCTGCGGTCTTGTGGATTGTCGGATGGATAGACTTGTTGATTGTAGTGTCCGTTTGCGTAGGTTTCCTGTAGATGTCAAACTCTATCTTGCTGTCTTTTCTCTCTAATGTGAGGTCCAGGAAGTTGATATTTTCGTTTTCTTCAAACTCGTTGGTAAAGGCGAGGTTCGGGTGGTGGCTGTTTAGTGTCTGCATCATCGTTTCGTGCTCCTGCTCCTGGGCTTGTCTGAAGATAACAAGAATGTCGTCTACATATCTAAAATACAGTTTTACATCATGATTCTTTCTTAAATTCATTAACATTTCTTTTTCCTGGTGCTGTAAAAATATTTCTGACAAAATTGCCGAAAGTGGACTTCCCATAGCTAAACCATCTGTTTGTTCGTAAAATCTATTGTTAAATCTAAAATTATTTTGCTTCAAAACAGTCACAAGCAATTTTACAATCTGATTGACATATTCATCGTCTAAACTATTCTGTAAAAGCCTACATTTAACAAGATCTACAGTTTCTGATACAGGTATGTTTGTGTACAGATTTGCGATATCAAATGAGACTAGCCTACTATTCGAATCTATATCTATGTTCTTTACACGTTCAACAAATTCATAACTATTCTTTACATTGTATACATATTCTAATTCTAAATCATTGCTGAGCTTACAGAATAGTTTAGACGATGAATATGTCAATCAGATTGTAAAATTGCTTGTGACTGTTTTGAAGCAAAATTATTTTAGATTTAACAATAGATTTTACGAACAAACAGATGGTTTAGCTATGGGAAGTCCACTTTCGGCAATTTTGTCAGAAATATTTTTACAGCATCAGGAAAAAGAAATGTTAATGAATTTAAGAAAGAATCATGATGTAAAACTGTATGTTAGATATGTAGACGACATTCTTGTTATCTTCAGACAAGCCCAGGAGCAGGAGCACGAAACGATGATGCAGACACTAAACAGCCATCACCCAAACCTCGCCTTTACCAACGAGTTTGAAGAAAACAAAAATATCAACTTCCTGGACCTCACATTAGAGAGAAAAGACAGCAAGATAGAGTTTGACATCTACAGGAAACCTACGCAAACGGACACTACAATCAACAACAAGTCTATCCATCCGACAATCCACAAGACCGCAGCCTTTAGATCTATGCTGTACCGAGCTTATAAGATCCCACTTAGCCAAGCCAATAGGAAAAAAGAACTGGACACCATTAAGAAGATCGCCCAAGTGAATGGATTTCGAACCAAGACGATAGAGGACATCGCAAGGAAGACGAGGAGAAAAATCGATAGACAGAATACACTACACAGCAGAACAACATTAGAGGAGATAAAAGAGGAAAGCACCAGATATATCACATTTAGCTACACGGGGGCTACAACACAAAGGACTGCTAACAGATTCAAGAAATACGGAGTTTCAATAGCCTACAGGACTCAGAACACCATGAGTAAAATACTGCATCCAAAAATAGAAGATTGTAACAAATTTGACACTTCGGGCATCTATAAAATCAATTGTAACGATTGTGATAGCTTCTACATTGAACAGACTGTAAACTTCGTAAACCGCTTCAAAAACCACATATCTGCGTGGAGGAACAACAAACCGGAAAGATCAAATGTCGCACAACACCTGTTACAAAATGGGCACTCACTAGGAAAAATGGAGGATAGTCTAGATATTTTAAAGAATTGTAAGAAAGGATATGTAATGAATGCTTGGGAAGAATTGTATATTTATAAGGAAAAATGTAAAGATAGAAATAAGTTGATAAATGAACAAATACATTTTGATTCCAGTTGTACTTATAAAAATGTATTGGCCGGTGCTTCCGGTAGCCAATAGGGTATAAGTAGGGACGCCATTCAAGATTCTTGTCATTCGCCTATTGGGTCTGATGATGATTGGAGTGTCCAATCGAAATCGATCACCACTTACCATCGTTTTTGTATATTTACCGTCTTGTGAGTAACAGTATAAGCGTAAATATATATTTTAAGTGTTATAAGACGTTTCTTTTATTTACTTTCCGTAAATTTAATAACACGTACAATGCTGATCAAGAAGTTATATATTTAATATTGATTGTTCGTCGTAGACGTGTTTTGTAACTAATATTCTTAATAAAAATAAAAATAAAATTGTAACAATAACAACAATCTACATAAATTTGATTACTTAAAGTGTTTTGTAAAAAGATTAAATGTACAAATTATAAACGAAATAAAACACTATTATTTTTATTATTTAACTCTGGCATTGATATAGTAACACAACAAAAATGTTATAATAGTTTCATGAAATATAAATGGAGTTATAACTGTCCAGTGTGATGACATTTATTTGCTCTGTGTATTGTCCATGAAACATTACAGATCACTTGATTTTAACAGAGCTTATTGTGATGTAAAAGATAAACAGAGAATTTTTCTAGTTTGCATTTTCATGGAGACAGGTAAAGATGTATTAATAATTAAACAATTCTTATGCATGTAATTGATTGTAAAAATGGCGAATATATATAATAAAACTTATTATAAATCGGTAGGCCTACCCTAAGTATTATTCAAATAATACATTGACAGTTATTTTTAAAATTAAAGTAAAAAACTCTGCAAAACATAGTTAGTTGATTATTGAAATGATAACTATTATTGGTTGACGATTATAGATTTTAAGATTGAATCTACAATGCTTAATTGTGCATGAACAAGGTTATTAGTACTGTCATACTCTTATCTTTAATAAAGTTAAGCTTTTAATATGCGTTGTAGATACTGACAAAAGTGTGAAATTTACATGAGGATTTTAGAGAATCCTTTGAATTTCTATAATTATTAAGCTAAGACTGTTGGGTTAGGACTGTAAGGGTAAAATAAGAAAAATATATATTTTTTCAAGTATGTATTTCCAAATATGTATTTGGTATTGTATCCATTTTAATTTACACACGAAAAAGGTTATGGCAGTCGATAAAGAGAACAGTATTGTAATATGAATGCCAACTGCAAACATAATTTTTTATATTACAAAGGAGCCCTTACTCTTCAAAGGATGGATTAATGGGTGTAGGGAAGTAAACAAACTTCCAAAACCAAGATTGTGGCTGTTTGCTACCAAAGAGTCATTAATCTTCCACCTTAAGTATAACAATGTAATACAAAATTCGAAATTTCTTTAAATATAATGTATTCATAACTGTCTTTTTATTTATATTCTCTAACGTTTAAATATAAATGTTACGCTATGAATTTATAAAATAAAGTGTATTTTTAATTGAAAGATATTTTGAAATGTGTAATGAAAGTAACGTTTTAATCAGGATCACATGTGATATTTAATTGATTTAGATCGGACACTCCAATCATCATCAGACCCAATAGATGAAAGACTATTCAGTCGTCTGGTAGGTCTGGTGATGATTGGGGTGTCCAATCGAAATCGATCACCACTTTTTTATGTTTATTTACCGTCTTGTGAGTAATAAACAGTTTAATTATATCTGTTACAAGTGTTATTTGCCGTATTTATGTACTCTCAGGTAAAACTATAATGTAATTTTCTTTTTATTTGTCTTTTTCACTACCATAACATGACAGAATATAACACCGTAATTATATTCCATAGTAATTTGTATGATATTTAGCAAATATTCAAAAATAAATGGTATAACCCTAATGGATTATTCTCCAAACCTTAACCCTGACATAGCTCAATCAGGCAAAGTTTAATAAGGTAACTTAATTAACTCGCAGGTAAGACGAGATATCGTTTCAGCAAGAAATTACTTCCCTATGATTCACAAGACATTGATTTAAATACTGTGTACATTTAATTGTGTTACAATTTCATGACGATACATATTGTATAAATATCGCGGACCAATATTATTCCTGTTGAACTCAAGTATCAACCATAGCTTAAGCATTTACAAATTTCTTTTAACAACTCAGTTGACACAATTCTTACAATCCATTAGAATATTGGACATAACGTATTTATAGCAATACCAAACCTTTCAGAGCAGTTCATACTTATTTTATGCTCTAAATACATTATGATTTTGAGAAAGAAAACTAAATATGGATAAAAAAAAACATAAGAAACATATTTTATTCAAATCTATGTTATAGTTAGTAGTTCATATATAATTCAGAGAAGGGGTATAAATAAAGACCCCTCCTTAAACCACCGCTCCCAGTGGCGATATAACCAAGACCCAAAGGCCATGCATTAGAGACAACACACTTTATTACCTTACTGCTCACGTCTGCCAGACTTTAGTGCAGACGAACTGTCTTTTTGCTCGGTAAACGGTTGCTCATCAATTAATTTGTTTCTTAACTAAACATTTCCAAAGCCATTCAAAAAATTAATCTAGAGTCCTGATTAACGTAAACAGCAATAAAAGTCTGTTTCATTTGGTTGATATACATTCTCAATGTATTGTAAGCCTGTTTTTAATTACATCATATCTGACAAATAATATTTAAAAAATAACATAATGAGTGGGTATATTTTTAGAGCGCAAGACATCGGTTTCCAGGGTTCCGGGTTAAATACATGCTAATCACCAATGGATTTTGTCTTAAAAATAAGTCTGAAACCTCTAGGTTTAGGTTTAAGTACTCTAAAAAAAACTATTTCAGGCCAGAGCCCAGTTATAAAAATTTTTTAAAAGGATTTCGAATATTTTTGTTAGGGACCAATGTTAGAAACTTTTTCAAAGTTAAAATTACTCAAAAAAAATTTTTGTAATCCCAAACAACAAATGTGATAAAAAATTTGAGTATCAGATTATGAAAGCCAAGAGTGTTTTATAGATTTTACAAGTTTATGGTTTATTTGATTATACGTTTGACAAATATTGAAGACATAATACTAGTTTGTATAACCAAAAATTTGTATCGATTTAGTAGTATTCTGTAGGTATTATTAAATGTTTAAGCCTTAAAAACGTTAATTGATCGAACAAACGATTAATTTGCCGAAACAAACTGTCACCATAGAACGTAAACAATCCGACATTGCAATTCACAGTTTATGTTTTGTGCAGCAGCATCGTTAATAGTTGTTGGGTAGCGTATAAATTACTAGAATTGGTAAAAGCTGTGTTCAAATGGAGCATTCATGTTAATGGCTTTACTCAATTTGTTGTAAAACTTTAAACTTGATAAAATCAAAGCTGTGCTGGAAGAGCGAACTTCAAATTATATTAAATTATTTGTTTGTAATGTAGTTAATATAGATTTATTTCAAATATATCTTATTTACAATTTTTTTTATTTTATATTTATATCTTATAAATAAAACTACCAATTTAATAACCATAAGTTTTATTTGAAAAAGATTAATCAGGCCGCTATGTTTTGTTAAAGTAGCTTCTTAAAAAACTATATTTTATTTTAATGAGTAATATTTTACCTCTTTCACCATTTACATATTGTTTCGGTAGGAATATAATTGTATAGTTATTCTGATTTTAATTCTTTCCTTTTTGATATAACAAAGTATATTAGGTACTTAGATTATTAACCAAAGGGGTGGCTACGTCGTCCCACCGTCAGTGTTTTTCATTTAATCTATCTTTCTAGCTGACTGTATTATTCTTTAAAACTCAATAGTATTAATGCATTTTTATTTTCACATAAACAGTTGTCTTTCTATTTTGGGTAGGTCTTAATTAAAATGACAGTCAACAATTTGTTCCTAACCAAAGTGTAAAATATCAGTAATACACCAAAATAATGAGATAGGCCCAATAGACAGGAAACGGCTTATGATAGCATTGTAAGGTAAGAGAAACTTTGGAGACTTTACATAACAAATATAAAACTTGTTAAGTACTACGTAAATAAACGAATAACTGACGATTTCGCCACAAATATAACTAACGATAGATTGCAGCCTTACCAGGAAACTCTTTCACTTTTGTGAAAATACCTATATCAGATTGATCTAGGTAACCTAGAAAATTATGTGAAGGGTAAGCATTTTACATTTGTACAGAGAATTTTGCAAATTTAATATATATTTCTGTTAACCCAGACTCTTTACTCACTGTTAATACATGTGAAACTTAGTGATAGAAATTATTAGTTAAAACAATTTATCTCTCTGTACACTTAATTGGTTATTGCAACTTAAACCGTAAGCATTTCCAGGAAATTATGTCTTATGATACTTGCTGATATCAGAAACTTTACTTGCTTCCATAATTTATCACGTGGAATATTGGTAACTTATGAACAAGTTTGGTGAAATAGTTAATATTTATGCATAAACAGTGGTTATAGTAATAATTGACTCAGGTAATAGTTTAATAAGCAACTAAAGAGTGCCTAAGATATTTAATAATAATCTTACCAACCGCTTGTAAACACAAGACTTTCTAAAATTTATCAACTCAATTCCTTATCTATGAGCATGATGCAGTTGTATTCATCCCTGCATCATTTTTAATGTTTATGTTAATAGATTGGAGTTAGTTATAAGATGCGTCTTGAGCTTAATGTATATCATAAAAAAAATCATAAATATAACAATTATTACATTTTACATATTTGACACATTACCTAATAACCTTTAACCTTCATAACCTTCAAAAGTAAAAGTGTACAGCATTTTTTTTTACTTATAACACGATCAAAGTGAACTAAATATAAATTTTCTTACCTATTCAGGGTCAGTCCAAAACAATGAGTGAATAAAATACACAATGAGTGCACAATGATTGACACATATGGTAACTCCAAACAATGAGTAAAAAAAAAATCAAGTATTTTATAAAAACAATTGTAATATAATAATAAGATTATCAGAAAATAGACTTTACATTGATAAGTGTTTTTATAGTGCAAGATTTTGTTTTACAGAGTTATGTTCAAAAAAGATTTTCCAGACTCATTAACCTAGTTAACCCTGCAACACTCGCGCCATATCTCATAACATGGATACTCGCGCGGGTGACAGTTGTCCCCAATTTCGTTTTTGTATATATATATATGTAAAAATATTTGTTTTATAGTAATATTATGTCTCAAAACCTATTAAGTGACTATTTAAGATTATTTACGAATAGTATTCAAGTTTTTTTTCTGTCCAGTATAACTTAAAAATGTTAAATTTTGAAATACGGTATCATTCTTTTTTGACCAAAAATAATTTTATGGATTTTTACCCTTAAATTTTGTAATTTTGTTTCAAGGTAACATAGTAAAAACAATTTTTATTTCAAAAAGTAGTTTAATAATGAACACAAACACAGATATTTCATTGTCAAAATATGTTTTTTACTTTGTAAAAACTGAAATTACTGTAGATATAGCAGTTTCAAATGAAAGTGTGCATCTTTGTAAATCACATGGTATTGAAGGTATGCATAGTTACAAGTGTGTTGAAACATGTGACCGTTTATTCCTCTACTGATATATATAATTTTAAAATAAAAAGCATAAAAAAGAAGAATAAATAATAGAAAAAAACTTATGCTAAACTATATAAATGACAGGAGGTATTGTCTACTCCACAATGTCCGACAATGTCTGTCCACAATGTTCTTCAATGTCCGACACGTCGTTTTTTGCCTTTATCTGGTCCTCTTCATTGTCATTTTCAATTATATCTTTATCAGAACTATCTTCCATCAACATGTCTAAAATTATGGGTCATCGCACAATCGCGGGCGCTTCGGTACACTCAAAACGGTTGCACTCGCGCGGGGGACACTTGTCACCCAGTCGACTATTGAGCGATATAACACGGGCCACCAACCGGTTCGACACGCGAAAACACACATAGGAGGATCTATTGTTTATGACGGAAAGCTACTGAAGGTCACGCCTCTTCCCCCCATTCGGCGACCGAGCTGTGCCCTAAACAAAAGCGCTGGGTGACAACTGTCACGCGCGCGAGTGTTGCAGGGTTAATTTACTGTAGTGTAGCGGTATGGTGTAAATTACACTATGTTTTTGCTATTATTACTATTAATAAAAAAATATGTTGAATATATTTAATTAACTCTATATATATATATATATATATATATATATATATATATATATATATATATATATATTGTGAACTTACAAATGAGTGAAAGAATTACGAATACTTTGTACTGCCATTGATATTAGGTAAGGACTATTCGATTATGATACAATTAAGTCACAAATCTTCTTCAAACAAACCTTATCAGATCGTTTCTAGCTTAGATAATTACATGCTTAAAGAGGTATATCAATTTATCTTATTCAAATTATATGTTTAATAAAAAAAAATATTTAAACCTTTAAAACATCTTAATATTTCAATTTAATTTTTAGTTTATCAATTAAACAATAATAAATAGCTCTTAAAGTTTAATAGTATGTAAATAAAACTAAAATTATGTCTAGTGCTCTTCGCCTTTAGGTAAGCAAAGCTATATGAATGTATTAATATTCAGATGTTTCATAAATTATTTACTACCCAACGCCCCAAAATACCCTTTTCAGACCCATAAGCCACAATCTTGGCAGTCAACCAAACCGCATTGCTGCCCCATTAAACACACAAGTAATGACCTCGAGTTGAATTTATTCAAACCTGCGAAAAATAAATATTTAAGCAATAATATTTCAATTATTTAAATATATGTTTACTTTTCACACATTTTTCAAGCAATCTAAATATTTTGATTTGTTGTACAACAAAAACAAAATATGTATGTTCTATTTCTTTTTCAATTTTAGCGAATTTCCCATTTAGGGAATAAGCTATTACTGTAGGTCTCATGGTAATTCCTAGACCCAGGACCGATTTACTATTTCGTTTTCAAGGTCCCGTTTGAGAGCTTAAAAAAATAAATTTCTTTTTTATATAGAACCGTTGTTGTATGTTTCGTTTGTATACATGCATTATATATATATATATATATATTAAAATTAAAACATATATAACAAAGTACCCTTTTATATGTTTTAATTTTATTATATTAGTATCCCTAAAAATGCAAGAAAATAATATATATATATATATATATAATTTATATACAACGTACAAATGTGGAAACCGACGTTTAATCGAACGAGTTCATGAACCATTATGATCAGACTATGTAAACGGGGGTTTATGGTTGGTTTTATAGGGTATAAATTGGTTTCCCCCTTTTTCACCCTAAAAACTAAAAAATCACAATTTCTTTTCAAACTATTTTGTAGAGCTAAAAAAATATAATTTGGTATACTGTAAGCGTAGTTGTATGCCTAACGGTTACGGAAATAACCAAACAAATTTTAAATGTCGAATTCCCAAGTTATTCTTAGGGAGGATAAATAAAATGTTGTAGGATTAGTTTGCTTGTTCATGGATATATTTTAACCTAATTTGGAAATTTTGTTTATTTAATACTAAGCTATCATCGTTTCAGTAAAAATAAAAAACACACCTCAATATGTTCCTTTCAGCAGCAAACCTATGTACTCACTAAAATTAATGTTATTTAAACATAAAATAAATTTTAAATTTTTTAGGGAATATTTGAGTAGAAATCCAGCCAGGTAAATTGAAATTTGCTTAGTCTGTAGGTATGCCACGGCGGGGGTATTTTGTAAATGCTCGGTCCTCTTTTATTTTTTTTATTTTTTTGCTTGGCATTGTTACTTTTTAACGTTGGCAGGGTTTCTTATAGCATCATTATTTAGAAGTCTAATGACAAATTGCATCTAGGTCAAAAAACGATTTCAATTGGAATTGAACCAACGAACTTCATATTTTAAGTAATGCACTATAACCATTTGGATCCCCTGCCAACTTCCAGCTAAACTACAATGTATGGTCATAAGCTGTATGTACTTTGATGCCAACTCAACTTTTAATAAATAACAAAATACATTTCAATATAAAGATGTTTTGTAGCTGTTTTCGTTTGAAAGTTCATCAGTCGACACGATTCAATGTTTATGATAACTTATATTTTGAGCATACTTATATTTGCTATTAAATATTTCATTTAATGCTGTACATTTTTGTGTTTTCACTAAATAGGGCGACTATAAATATATAAATAACTTCTTGATCAGCATTGTACGTGATATTAAATTTACGGAAAGTAGATTCGCCTATTGGGTCTGATGATGATTGGAGTGTCCAATCGAAATCGATCACCACTTACCATCTTTTGTATATTTACCGTCTTGTGAGTAACAGTATAAGCGTAAATATATGTTTTAAGTGTTATAAGACGTTTCTTTTATATACTTTCCGTAAAAAAATCTAAGGTAAACTCAGGAAATTGTTTTTATTTTATTTGATTTAATGTTGTAACATTACAAACAAGACTTAAGAAAACCTTGAAAAGTAATGTCTTTACATTATGGGAACTAAGCTACTCCGACCAGTTAAATATTTATTGCTTACTTATGATTAGTTTTAAATTACACGTCATTGAAAGGTTGGTTTTCTATTTTAGGTCTAAAATCTACTTACGTAGTTGCCATATAAACAACTTCTGAATTCTTGCACTTCTGACACCTGGTCACAGAAAAAAAAACATTTAATCTTTTAACCATTGTAGCTATACGAAATGTTTGTAGCACTGAAAATTTTTAGTTATAATATCGGTAAACTGTTTATTAGTAAATTTCAATGCACTGATATTGGCAGATTTTCGACAAAAATAAAATAAGATTTTTACGTTATTACGTTAAACTTCAATTATTAAAATATGGCCATAAAGTAAGAGAAAACATTTAAAGAAAATCCAAATGTAATGGGAAACCAAACAAGAAAAACTGCTGCCTTATCTGAAGCAATCCCGGCCCCAAGTATTTTGCATAGTAGAGTTATGCGACTCATAAACTTTCCTAAGCTTAGCGATTCATCCGGAAAGTAGGCTTAAAACTCCAATTTACAGAAAATACGTAACCGAAAAAAATCCTTATTCTATTATCAATGAAGCTTAACATTTTTTATAACGAGTATGAGAAAAAAATATTAAATAATTACGTCTTGTTTATTCTTTCCTTAGCTTGGTTCTTTTACACTTTATGAACATGTATGAACTTGTATGTATTGTGTACAAAGTTTTAAAATAACTGCAACTACAAACATATTAGCCCTAGTCAAAATTTATATAATTGAAAACCTATACGGATAATGAGTGATGTAGTGATGAACAATGATCATGTAGCTGTTCTTTTCAAAATATGAGATACCAAATCTTTGTGAAATTTTGAAATAATATACTTCAATTCCTTAGCGGTATAAATGCGTTAAGGCAACTAAAAGCCTAAATATTCTTTATTGTGCTCCATTTAGATGATTCCAAAGGACTTTTGTCTATAAGTTTGAACTCATTATAAATTAGTCGTTTTCATATATTATGTTTATTTATATTACTGTAACGTCCTAAGAAAATTCTCATTTAAAACAAATTGTTTGATTGTGTTATTTTTTCCTCGATTGAACCCCCTTAGACACGATTTGTGCAAATTAGTAAACGGTGGGTAAAGATTCAAAGTTTCGAAAATGAAAACCCAACACCTAAAATTTGGCAAACTGAGAAATATTTAAAAATGCTCAGTTGGCTTATACAAATACTCTTGATCTGACCTAGTTAGTTGGTCAAGTAGTTAAAGCCAAATAAATATAAAAGTTGAGAACACCTTGGTCCTAAGTTTACTGTAACTGATTTGAAGGAACTTGAGTTAAATGTTTGATAACTAATCTAGAACATCAAGTATTTTTCGAACAATAGCAACAATTATGAACAAAGCAAAATCAGTATACTCTATTACTAGTGGAACCCCGTCGAAATCGACGGTTAATCTTGAGGTTTTATGTAAATTCAGCTAACTGCGTTGGATAGAGTGAAGTCATGAAAATCTTAGTTATATAAAGGGAGGATAAGCAATAATAAGTAGGCCTATGACGATTGTGTTCCCTAGAAAACGTGATTAATGAATTCGTTTAACACAATATTTCCTACCTTTCTTTTTATCGGCTTTAGGTTGCCCAAAAGGTTTTTTTAGGAGTCTTATAATTGTTTTTTCATGAGTTTGTTTCATACCCAAGCCACTTTCACTATATGGGAGAATGAGTTCATATAATTAGTCTATCATGTTACGGAAAGAGTCAATATTTATTAATAACCACTAATTCCATCTGCTTTAGGAAAATCATTCAGATTGTATCCGGATTTATCTTAAAATATGTAAATCTTCATCTTTTTTTTATACAAATATCTGATTCTCCAGAAAGCAGTAACATTCTTACTTCGATCTCAGCAATTTTAAATCCTTCTCTTGCCACATCGACCCATGTATGTAATCATCCTGTTCTTACTTGATAATTCATTAACTTATGGGGTAGTTTTGCCTTGGCCATATAGATCACATAAAGCTGTGCATGTATTTCGTGGATTGGAATGAACCATAATTGTAGGAAATTTTATCACAAATCTTAAACATTTGCGGAACCAAATCCATAACCTAGTCCAGCATTGGTAACAAATTATGCAAATGCGATGAGATGTAATGACACTGTTGTGTTTCCGAATGTTTTGTATGTAGTGAGGTTTAGATGTGTTGTTCAACCTAGCTACATGTGTACATCAAAGTAAATACTGTGTACACATTCTTTTTAAATACCTGAATTGACATTAGTTCACCTACTTTACCAAAACCATAGACTCCGTAGTTAGTCTATTCCAAAACTTGAACACAGCTCTCATCCTCAACGTACTCATCTATGACACAATTTTCAACCCGATTATCGAAAACAGTGATACCAATAAATGAATCTCAGGTGTTCATTCTTGAATTTAAAAATAAATGGTGATTGAAAGTAGGAAAAAGGCAAGTGGCAACCTTACAATATGTATAAGCTAACCCGATAAGGAATAGTTATATGTTCCTTTGAAATTGATAATTCACACTTATTTCATAATTTAAAATTTTCTAAGAGCAATAATGCATATATTTTTGAACAAAACATTTCAAACGTATCATAAATTCATCATTTTGTTGAAACTATAAAAAAACTTGCCATGCAGTGGAGAATCCATTTAAAATCATAAATAATAATGTAAACATTTAATTTTGACAGTTTCAGTAAACCTTTGAATACAATTTTAATATTAACAGCTGGTTCATTAAAAGTAGTGTAAAATTATCCATATGGTCGAAATGTACACAAAATTGCAGAGTGAACTTTAAAGGCCTCTGGGGCAGAGCCCCAAGGAAATTTACATCGTTTCTCTTTTGAGGGCTCACCTACAGACCAATAGCTTTCTTTAGACACCCCTACCAAGTTTCTACGCCCAGCCGTTCTCTCAAATTAGCTGTGACAAAAACCTCGTTTTCCTCCATAAGAATAACATGGGATAGGAATTTAAAGGCCACTGGGGCAGAGTCCCGAGGGAATTCTCCATGTTTCTCTTTTGATGGCTCATCTACAGACCAGGACCTTTCTTTAGACACCTCTACCGAGTTTCTACGCCCAGCCGTTCTCTCAAAATAGCTGTCACAAAGAAAAACAGTTTCAAATTAATATATAGATACCATTTACACTGACGATGGTGTATTCATCATTAGGAAAGATTATTGTATATAATTAACTAAGGCATTATCAATTCCCACTTATGAATCATAATAAGGCTGATTTGACATTGAAATAATTTAGAAGCTTTAAATAACAAATAATTGTCTGTCAATTGCATCTGTGCCAGTTGCGATGCATGGAACTATTTCGTAGAATTCTGGATCATTATTAACAGTACACTCTGTATAATCTTGTGATGGCCCAACTTAATTATTATATGGTGATTTATTATGGTGATTTTGTAAATATACAGTGTGTAAATTAAGTATTGAAACAAATCTGTATTTTTAAAACCGAAATAGATAGAAATATTCTGTTTGTGGCAATAATTGTTAACAAAGGTTCCGCAATTTTTTACATCAAAAATATTTTTTTACCCCCCTAACAGGGTAGGGGGTAGGGGGTGACTTATTTTTTTCAAACAGCAACCCCTATTGAGTGACCCCTCATTTCGAAGGATTTGTCAAAAGAAACAAAATGAAGCAAACCCGAGGTGGATATCTCATCCCTAGCCAAAATGGCAGGTATTCCAAAATTTTATTTACTGTATGTGAAAAAGCACCAATTTCACAAATAATGGAAAGAAATCTGTATTTTAAAACCGAAATAGATAGAAATATTCTGTGTGTGGCAATAATTGTTAACTAAGGTTCCGCAATTGTTTACATCAAAAATATTGTTTAACCCCCCTAACAGGGTAGGGGGTAGGGGGTGACTCATTTTTTCAATTACAACCCCTATTGAGTGACCCCTCCTTTTTAAGGGTTTGTTAAAAGAAAAAAAATGTCGCAAACCTAAAGTAGATATTTCGCCCCTAACCTAAATGGTGGGTGTTCCAAAATTTAATTTTCGTAAAAAAGCACCCATTTTTGAATATCCGCCATTTTGGCTAGGGGTGAGATATTCACCTCGGATTTGCGTCATTGTGTTTCTTTGCCAAACCCTTCAAAATGAGGGGTCACTCAATAGGGGTTGCTATTTGAAACAAATAAGTCACCCCCTACCCCTTACCCTGTTAGGGGGGTTGAAAATATTTTTGATGTAAAAAATTGCGGAACCTTCGTTAACAATTATTGCCACAAACAGAATATTTCTATCTATTTCGGTTTTAAAAATACTGATTTGTTTCAAAACTTAATTTACACACTGTATTTTGTAGTATACAGGCTGCACAGAAACTCCTTGGACGGATTTTTGTATTTGTGTTTTTTTAGGTAAGAACAATAAAAAAACATCGTTTGAAAAGTGTTCTAAAATGCTTGGTTTCTTAGATGTCAGTATGTGATTTTTAAATATGTATCAATATATTTTTAGAACCCCTGAACACAATAACCTCAAAGTACATAAGTAGTGACAGTTAGGACCAATATTTATACGAAAAATCGTATTTCTAAAAAAATTTAATTTTAAAAACACCGGCATTTAAAAATAATCCAACTTAAACAAGTTTTTTGTTTATTATACATTTTTATGAGTTCATTGTTAAACAATTTTATGACTAATTTAAAGATACCTTAATTACATTTAAGAATAACGAAGGTCTTTATTTGGATATTTAATAAAGCTATTTAATTAAGATAATTTTTGTAGAGTCACTGCTTAAGTGGATTTTATTATTTATACTCATATTTTCTACGTACAAATACCACAGCATTATTAAATTGTTTAGATAAAAACTATAAACATTTAAAAAATAATTTACTGATTTATCTATTTATGTTTAATAAAAATGGTTTCTAATTAGAATATATTATAACAATGAGTTAGTTTTTTTTATTATTGGAAGCACATAATTATTCATCTTTGAGTACTAGACACTCAATTTACGCGTGGCACTGGAGTGACTAATATTATTATTTTCCTAGAACGCTAGGCACGAGCTCGGAATAGTTTTCACATCACTTCAGGCTAGACCTGGGGGTTGCGGAATTATCACATGGATAACATTCATTTGGGATTTGGCAGGATTTGAACCCGGGACCTCTGGAACTAAAGTCCTGCATTCTAACCACTAGACCATCTCGCTCCCCCGAAGTTACTAGTATTACTGTGTGAGGTTAAGAACGAGAGACCCCTCTGCGTTACACATAGGCAACATAACCACAACGCTTAATTAAACAAAACCACGTTATTTCATGCTGCGTGTTTCATATTTAGTTTATAATGCGACACGTTTATCTTTCCTTATAATATGTTACAATTTTCATTTAATTGTAGACTAGCTGTTGATCCGTCCAACGTACGGAATAAAATAGTCGCTTAAAACTGGAAAAACATATTTTGCTTTAATGGAAAAACCATACCCTTTAAAGTCTGATAAAATAAACATAGGCCTAAGGTCCAAAAGGTGCCAGTCAACAAAAAAATATATAGGTATATAAGCCGTATACAAGTGGAATACTCAAATAACCAAACATTCTACTGTAACCAAGCCAATAATATAAAATAAAAGAAAATCTATGAAACATGATGATGTAAGAACCATACAGACGAAAGTAAAAAACCCTCAATCTGAAATAAAGACTATCTCTAGTGTGTTCGATACGAATATCTAGCAATGTAATAAATAAAATCGTCTAGTTATTACCCATCAACTAAACAATATTTAAATTCGTTTTACCTCGTCAAATATTTATATGTTCTGTCTCTAGGCTAGAAAATAATCCTTCTGCAAGCCAACATTCCATTAACACAAAACACTTATTTTATCGTGTATTTTCCAAAACATTCATTATTAATATATATATATATATATATATATATATATATGTTTTGTATTATTACACTACGTGCAAAGGAACCTTATCATGCTTTGTGGAATTAGAATGTCACAAATGTGTTTTCATGTTAACCAATAGAGTATTAATTGTGTAGGTACCTTGACAAAGTGGAAAGGTTAAGCATTTTAACGATCTGTGCCATCCGATCTGTGTACAAGTAACGAAGATCAATGTTAAAACACCCCCATTAATGTTTAAAATATTTTAATGTTATAAATTTTTTGAGAAAAAATAATGGTGTATTTAAAAAATATTTAGGGGTGATTCTTAATAGAAAAAATACAGTTAAGGCTTTGCACCTTCATTTATTCAACATCATGACATAAATATTAAGGTGACTAAAACATTATATTTAACATCAAGGGATACCTATCATGACAAAACTCTAAAATTAAAACAATATATGAAATACCGACTTCCAAAAGGATCTTTACAAGGGGTGACTTAACTACATACAAAAAAAACTACAAAAAAAGAATTCGTCCTGAACTTTCCTAATAAATTATTTATAGACATTCATAGTTTATATATTAAGTGTATTAATTTCATCCTCTGTTTTATGCTTCGAGCTTTCAACAGCTTAAACTCAGGATACAATTACTATACCTTATACGATTTATTCGGCTATATTTTTGACATCTAAGTAAGTGTATCTTTAGCTTATAAGCGTCAAACGTTTTTTATACAGTTTATAAAGAAAAGATTGTTGAGCCATGCCTAATCTAATGTACATAATCTTAAAATAGTTACACGAAAACCCCTATCAAAAACGTACAACGTTTTTAAGAACATTATTATTGACTTTATATCTACACTGACTTTATATCGTGTAGATATAAAGTCAATGTTATTATCTAGTACGACGGAATATATTTCTAAAACACTATAAAAAGTGTCGTAGGTTAAGATAATAATCAAATTGTTTTAAATTAATTATGGACACACCTTAATTAATCTTCAATTTTACAACATTATGATTATTTCAAGATATTTCTGTATTTCTTGTATATTTACTATTCAATTTATATTTGGCACACTAGTCAGAAACAGCAAGACACCAATAAAACCTCTAACTGGGTCATGTCAAACTTAACATTGGCAGGTCTTTCTCATTCTCTCGTTTTCCTTATCCTATTGAATTTAAAAGTATACTTCATGAATTTGATCCACTTCTATTGTGAAAACTTCACATTATTAGGTTATTTGATATGGTTTTTTATTACTAGTTCTTAATCCTAATTTATTATTAGACGTAATAACTATTATTTATATGTATCCTAATGTGACTCATGCCATGCATGTGACTGAGTTTTATACGGAAATAAAAGATATTTGATTTGATTTGATATCCCACCGTTTGTTATTGCATACCAAAACGAGTATTAAAGTAATAAGAGATATTTGAAAACCAACATACACATAATCATACTTTTGCTGCTTTATAATTTAGGGTTAAAAAGTGAAACTAAGTTTTTCCTACCTTGGGGATGCTAAGCTACAAAGGGGTTAGTATATCAATAAGGTATAGCGTACATATTTAAATAATCAGTAGAGAAGAAAAGTAGTTTTTTTCATTACTATGACTACTATGTTTGAAAGGGGGAGCGAGCTGGTCTAGTGGTTAGAGCGTGGGACTCCGGTTCCAGGGGTCCCGGGTTCAAATCCCTCCAAATCACCAATGGATTTTATTTAAGAGATAATGCCGTAACCCCTAGGTTTAGCCTGTAGTAAAGTGAAAATTTTTGGGTTCGTGCCTAGCTTCCTAGAAATAAAACTGTGTTTGAAAACAAGTTTAATTTTATTTTGAACCATCTGTTTTAGATATACCTTGTAAATTTTGCAAAAAATACTAATAAATTGATCAACATAACATGTTTTAGTTATTGTTAATTTTGCGTAAAGACGTGATAAATAATACAAAATCTAAGCTAAAAGTAAAAATATTGTACCCAGAAGCTTTAAAAGTCTTATAAATATTTTCATACAGATAAAGATGGTTTCAGAATACCAATATAGCCTACCAATATCACTAGACAACCAAAAATCCTTCGTGTCTTCATATCTGATTGTACAAATTTCAAACATATGGTTACGTACAATTATGTAGTATATTGACAGTACGTTTTTGTTATTAACAACGTATATTTTTGAAAATTTTTATAACAGAATCCCAACGTTTTTATTAGAGTTATTAATAGTTTCGCCATTGCAAGTTAATAAATAAGTATTAAATTAACATTTATACAAGTATTTTGCATTTCCGTTTTTGACCCTAAAAATATAAAACCTCTAAACTATTTTATAGATCTTAAAACGGATCTTAATTTTATTTTTAGTTTCATCGGATATTGATGTTGTGATATATGTATGACTTAGAAATCAAACATTAAATCACTTTGTTCGAGTCTAGAATAAGTAGAAATAGATGTCTTGTATAAATAAATCATGTCTCAAAGGATTAGATTATAGTGAACACAGTGTCAAAGCATGATGAAAAGAGTATTATGAAATACATAATTTTGTATTATTTTGTGTTATAATATCTATAACTCTGAGACCTTAGCTCTTCTATAAACACTTGATAACATCGCAGTTCTAACCAATGAGACACAAGGGAGTCAACGATCCTAAAAATACTTTTCAATGAAACGGCGACCATACAAAGTAGATATTGTAAGCCAAGTATGAATGGAGATGAGTGTCCACCATATATTACATGGTGGACAATACCCAATTTTATTAAAGTTATTATTCACAGGATGAGTGGCGCAATCTTGTAGTTTGTTAGTGACTAAGGCTGACAGATTCCTTAGACACAGCTGTTAATTAATAGCCCATAGCCAATGGCAACTAAGGGGCCTACAGTTTAGTGGAATCCGAACCACATTTCGCCTTGGTATTAACGAATTGGTCTAATTATCAGGATATTACTGCGGATAGTCGCAGTTCTCACTAGTGTGGACGTTAATCCACACCAGTATCGAATCTACAGTGTATGCTATATCCACAATTTGTGACCTCCTAGTAGCTGGATTACAGAAGGGGTCAAACCGAAAGTTTTTCTTAATCATACGCACGGAATTCCAAACAAATGCTTGCTTACATGTCTCGGTCTAAAACCCCTAGAAATTTGTCATTAAAAACGTACAAAATATTACACACTATTATAAGTTAATTATAAAAAATATTACGACTATTTTCCGAGTTTAGGCCTACTCAACCCCATCCTGCAATACTCGACTACAATGCAATATCACAAAAAATGCATCTGTCCCTGAAAAAATATATTTGTGTAAGGTTCAGTGTATCCTCTTGACTACGGGATACTATTAGGCCTACGGTTCATATATTAATTATATCTGTTGTAACTAATGTTGATTATAGGACTAACGAGAACCCCTTCTGTTACACACAAAGGCGAAATGACAGTAAATCTTAATTAAACAAAACCACCTACATCCCATGCTGCGTGAGAAGGCTTTAGAAATTTGAAATGGGCTTTTGTTTTGAAATGTTCATATTTGCCTTACCTATACATGATAACAGGAATTATAATGTGTTTTCCTCAATGTTTAACTAAATCTCAACTTTTTTCCTCTTAAATTTGTCTCTCGAGTCACGAAAAGCAAGAATCCTATAAAACTGTTAACTGGGTTACGTTGAATCTAGAATTGACAGACCTCAATGTGTCAAAGTGTCACTCTCCTATTCTTCTCAAACTACATGTAAAATGCTTAGATGATAAGAAATTCAAAGTGCATTTGAAGTCTCTTTTGATAGAATTAAGTGTGTATGATGTTGACGAATTTATAACTTATTTAAGGTGTCCAGTTTTGTAAATAGAAATTTATTGTAAAATATGACGATGCCATACGTATGTTTTGTATGTTTTACGGCAATAAATGATTTGATTTGATTTGATTTACAAAACTTAAATTGTATACGAGTGTCATCTAAGTAAATTTGTAGACTATTTCATATTTGAATAGACAGATATATTCAAGTTTTAAAATCTTACTACTAGACATCTTAACAATGTACATTCTTTTCCCCGTTTATTTTATGTAGCAAAAATGTATTAAAATAACATAAGAAATATAAAGCTTTAAATATTAGCCTAAGCAACATAACCTTGCAACTAGGTATTTAAGGGATAAATTAGGGGTTTAATTAAGAACAATAACCGTCCATTGACTACGATTAGCCTAAAAAGTAGGTTAAATAATAACTATGATGACTTGAGATATTGACACTAAGAAAATCACAGAATAACCTGATCAATAAAAATTATTACAGTCTGAGTAATGCAAACCGTTTATTTATTAGGGCATTTATTTATTTTATTATACATAAGGAATGTATAGCCTATTTGAATACGGTAAAAAATTTACGAAATGATGTACTTTAATATTACTGAAAAATCTCAAACAAGTTATTGAACTTACTTATCGTATAGAAAATTCAACTAATTGTTGACAATGCAGATATTTTCAATAACCGCACGGAAAAACTTTCAAGCGAGGAAACAGTAACTGTTTAGCGCTTAGAGACCTAAAATCTCTTATCAATATTTTGATACCAACAAAGTTAAGCAACAATGCGTCTCCAGAGGCCAATGAAACAGTAGATTTCTGATATCTGGCTGTAAAACCTTTATACATATGGTCACGTATTATATTGCTGTTATTATAGTTTTATATACTATACAGGGTGACTGCAATACGAAAATAAACACCAATAGATAAACAAAAAATCACCTCGTTGCCGATACATCTGTGATTTTGGTGTTATGTATTTGCAGTTTGTATCTTAGCTGTATATCATAACAATAAAATACTTTTTATTTATTTTTTACAGTTGAAAGTAGTAATAAAGTATTTGCTAATAAATTGTTAAACTATATATTTGTTGTTTCAAATTTGCGGCCATCTTATACAGGATATTAAAACTAAAATTACTTTAAAAATTCTGATTTCACAATTAATATCAAAAACACTTATTTTAAATTCCAAATAAAAGGGATCAAGTTCACAATGGTTTGATAAAACAAAAAAGCCGAATTATAAAAGTTGCAAAAAATAAATGACAAATTGGCCTTTTTATGCCTTATGTTACCTTAAATTGTCCCTTAAAAAACAGCTATTAGCTGAATAATTTTTAGAAGCCTTTTAGCTGTATATTTTTTAGAAATAATTTGGCTAAGTAAAATAAAAATAGCTACTTCAAAACATAAATGTGAAACCGTCTGCTAAATACATAACATACGATGATTTTTCTGATCGAGATGTTTTTTTTTTACGAAAGTAAACTTGCAATTTTAAAGTAAAACGATGAACGTGTAATCTAAAATAAAGAGCATCCCCGATGTGTTTGCCATGTAAATTTTTGATGTAATAAATATTCCTGTCGTTTACTTCTTCGCATTACCAATTCCAATTTAATTTAAATTCGGTCCATTTCGTAATTCATTTCAAAGTTTGAGTACACATTCTTCTTAAGTTTTATGCCAATATGAATTAGTTTTATTGAAAGAAAGCTAACAAAATGTATAAACGATATTTAATTTGACTTACCTTATCAACAATCTGCTTACAGTATTTAATATCATATACAAAACACAAGTGTACAACATGTTTAACCTAGTTTTAATATAATAACATTTACAAAACTGATTTACATCTATAGATACTTAGGTAGCAAGAATTAATGACAAACAAATAATTTACATTGAAGGCTATATTGCTTTTGAATCTTCATTACAGTTTAAAATTTTAGGAATATAATTTGTGTAGATAACAATTTCAAATTATCCTAATTCAAAGAAAAAAGCGACTGCAGCTATTCCTCCTAACCCGAAGCTAAAATGATGCAAATTGTTACCAAACAATGTATTTGACATTTAATAGTTGACACAGTTACCTTAAATGTTGAGGTGTTGGTCTAAATGCTCGTACTGTTATAGGTACATCACACACTTAAAAATCACTATAATCTATTTGAAATAATTGTAAAATTACTATTTTATATTTAGAGACGTCTCATGCTTTATACACATAGGCTATACTTAAAGTTTTTATAATACAAAAATATATTGCCAAAGATTGTATTTTAATTTGAAACGTTATTTATTCCTGGCATATTTTTAATTTAAGTAATATTGGTACGGAGTTTGGTATGTAAACAGTTGCACGTTCGTCGCATCATGCAAGTTGGTGAAACCTGTTATTGTTTAATTAAGACTAACGGTCACAACGCTCTTGTCCCAAAGGATTATGCTTTTTAATAATTCTCGATTACAAACAGATAAAATTAAATAACAGAACAGTTTCATAACAATAGTATATTTTAGAAACTTGGAGCTTGATGTTGTTGAAACCTAAAATGCTTTGAGAGGTCAAAGATATTTCGTAGACATTGGTTAGGGTTTTTTTTTTTTATTTTTTTTTAATAAGTTTGTTATAAAAATGATAGTGAAGTATTGAGGTATTTATATATTTTATAGTTTTATATATCAATAATTACATAAATAGCTCTTTAATTTGTATAAAAAAATGTGTGATTAATTTATATTTGATAATTAATTAATTTGAATTTTAACTCGGTCTACTCAATCATATTGTAGACTGTCTTTGGCTACTATTTTATTACCTAATTATACATTACGTACGTTGCCAAGGCTTGAATTAGGGTAAAGCTAGATTGTGAAATTAACACATAATCATATAAAAGAATTAAAATTCAATCCGATTGAGGATGTATTTCATGAAAAAATAATCCCAGTACAACATAATCGTGACAGACCATAAATTTGTAGCCTGTACAATCAACTTATTGATGTATATGACACCAATGAGTTAGACGTAGAATTTAGTCAGGTATAAAAGTTTTGACTGTATAAAAATGTCACAAAACCTAATAAATTTTTTTCATGTTTAAGGTAATGATTTATTAACTATATCTAGCTCTCTGTTACGTTCAGCCTTAAAATGTAATTACCCGATGAAGTGTAGCTAACTAAGCAAAATTCAAACGTATACTATCACTTTGATTTCGACGAAAATCAGCTATAGATAGTCCAATAATGAGCTTAATGGAATATAATTTCATAATTAGACGTATGGTTCATCACAGGAGTGACAAAGTCAATCAGTTGCTATTATGTTTGATCTATTTAGCTGTTCAGTCTAAAATCCTCGTCCAAACATAACATGTTGAAGCTTTTAAATATATAATATTTGGATAATGTTTTTATCGCTAATAATTGAATTATAATTTCCGATGGTAATATGTTTACATTTTATAGTCTTTTGGCCTTATCTTTCTACCAAGCCCATATAAAAAAGAGTTTTACTTTCTTATCTTCTTTGACTGATACAACAACAATTAAAATAAAATAAAATATTCATTTAATAGATAAGTTTTTTGCGTTTTGAGTTTTTTTTTTGAGTTTTTTGAGATGACATAACGGGTGCAGTAGACCATGGATTTAAGTTATGAAAGGTTTACATAAACTTAGATTGGACTGAAACTTTAGAACATTAGAACAATATACGAGGTTGTGACTTAGTCTAATTATTTTTCTCAATTTGATATATTTGATCATATACTGGATTCAGATTTATTGTAAATCAATATTGCGAAACATAGCTAAGTTAGACGTCGCATCTCTTTGTTGGGGTTTTCTCTGTAAGAACAGTGTTTGATGTAATTGAGCTATTTATAAAAGTGAAATATAATTTATCCGACAAAATATTTAAAAATGTTATGAGAGACTATGTTTAGTGTGTTTTTATGAAAACCCAGGTTCTTTCATAGCGCAAGATTTTTAATGATCTTATGAATACTACAGAACAAATTAAGCACCAAATAAACACCTTTAACATTACCTTTTTTTACATATCATGTATTCTAGAAGTATTCTAAAAAGTTTAAAAAAATACACAAAGGTCCTCCATTATTACGTTTAAATAGTATGTTATTTATCATGGTGCAACTACATATAAAAAACATTTAAGTGTTATGGAAAAGTGAATTTATTTAAATATAATTTTTGGTTTAGGATCTTATTCAACCTTAAGACACATAAGGTGGTGCATAAATATCACCATGAAAATTATTGAAAAAAAAATCATTCAACGAATCATTTTTAAAAAAAACTTGGCAAAGAAAAATGAAGACTTTGAGCATGGCCGTCCCAGCACGCGTCTTGGCAGATCGTGCTGTTGTTTAATTAAGGATAACTGTTAGGACGTTACTGTCTCTCTCTAGGGGGCGGCCTGTTCATCACCTCTAGATTGAAATGAAATGAATCTTGTTCGTTTTTATTTTCCCATACTTGTTGAACAAATCAGACTGAAATTAAGATGAGATTATTTCAAAAGAATAAGAGTGAGTGCTCTGTTTTAAATTTAATAAATAGAATGAGTAGGTCAAAGAAATACTAAGCATTAAGGGCGTTATAAAATGCATTTAGAAACTTTTTTCTACAACCATACTTTCAAAATCATAATGTTATTGTATAGAAAAATTCAGTAATTGAATTTATACTTTAAATTCGTAATTAACTGTTTTATTTTCTGTAGGACATTATTTATTAAAAAAACATTTTTTTTCCTACAGTCACTCGACAAAGTGGCCTTTATTGCACAGATTATAGTACAGAAAGTCCCTCTTTGGCACACACCAGTATTCCAACCAAACAACACAGAACAGCGTACTAAATTACCAATCAATTTGATCCAAGTAATAATGCAACAACCCCTTAGGTCTAGCCTGAAATAAAGGTATAAACAACAGCCTAGCATCATAGAAAAAAAATATTAAATTACAATGCCTTTCCCTTAGGTTTTTTTCATAAACCTATATCAATAGTTTGGAAAGTACACAAAAAGTTGGAAACATCTAAACAAGATTTTAAATACCAATTAAATACTCAATATTTACTAGTAATAAGATACGAGTTTAACAAGAACCTACTCTATGTTTCACAAAGCTAACGACGCTGTAACGTTTGATTGAAATTAACCACGTGGCCTCCCGATACGTATGAACGATTAAGATTAAATCTCGAACTTTCATCTTTGATACTAACATTATTATAATCTAGTTCTTCGCCAAGATCAAACCTTTCTTCATTTCACTTCTTTGCTAAAAAGTAGGAGCTCATTTTGCTTGGTTATTTATTTAATAATTTGCCAGTTATAGAAAATACCTAAGGTTTTGATATTACCGTAAAACTTTGGATCCGATAAAACTGTCTGCTTAAAAGGACTTTTATTCTTTTATCTCGCTTTTTGTCCGGAAAAATGTTTTAAAAGTTAACCATTGCCGAAATAAATGCCGCATAAGTTCTAACATGCTTATGCTTTGTTTTTTTTTTTCAAACAAGATATAACAATAAACATAATTCAATCTAAAGTAAAGAAAATCTTGAGCAAATAAACGATCAAAAGTTTATTCCTATATTGTCAGTTTATTTTAAGAAAATGGGAAATATTACAATTGTTCAAACAATTTCAAACAATAATGTGGTAACTAAAGATGATAAAAAAACGAACGTAAGACAGTGAATTACATAAATAGACTCTTTTACGAATATATAAGTGCAAAACCTGGTGAAACTCAATTTGATTGTAAAAGTTGTTTTACCAATATACATTATAGTTATATAAGTATTTTAAGCAGGATTTACAAATGTAAATCCATCCGGATTTTTAGTTACTTTCAAGCCGGATGTTTTAGAACGTGTTATTAATCAAAATAAAGAATTGCAGAAGCATTATCTTTTCCAGCCAGCGTGTAAATCTTGTACGAAATAAATCCTCGTGTCAGGATAAGTCAGGTTAAGGTGTATTTTTACGCTCTCTGGTTCAGGATGCTTGTCAACATAAGTCTTTAAAAACTAGAAGACATATAAATAAATTGCGGCTAAATTGTATATTTACTTGTATATTACATTTTGTATGCATATGAAAATTAGGGTTATGATAAATTTTTACCTATTGGTTACTTTATGAATCGTTTTTGAAGTACAGTTTTACAAACGACGAAGGAAACTTTATTTTCTTTTAAGATAATGATCTGAATAGTGAATGAAGAGTAAAAATGCACTTTCCTCCATATTTTTATTAAAGTAGTTTAGTTTGTTTCGTTGCTTTCAAAAATTTGTTTATCTGTTAACACTATCTTGTTAATTCTTAGAAAATTCCACATGAAAGTTTATTGTAAGTCTACAAATAGAAATCAACAAGGTATAACAAATACTCCATTAAATACTAACAAGTGTTGAAACCCCTTTATAGGTTAGTGGTGAAATATTCAACCACTTCAAAAGTACTCTCCGAGAGCAATGTCTGAGAGGGAAATATTTCTGTAACGAGCGGTGGTTAATAAGTTCGAAATAGCATTCCGAAATTGATCACTAATCGGCCTAATTGAGTATGACGCCTCTCCTAGCCAATAGGAAGAAAGGGAATATTTGTACGTAACATGCACGTGGTTGGTACGCCCTCTGATTCAAGGAAAACGTGGTTAATTTTGTGATCCCTGCACATTGGAGGACTCTGGCTTTGTCAGGTTTTTGTTGAATCGTGACATGTGAATTATTATCTCATAAAATATAAGTTATTACTCTATTTTTCCATTTTTTTTTAACCTAAATAGTTTGTGACTATATCCGGATAAATCAGTTATGTCACCCTTTGATTTATTCACCACGAATGTTTTAAATAAAAGATTACTTTACAACCTACAAATAGTATGTTTTCAAATAACTAAAAACAATATTATAATATCTTAGAGAGAAATCTTGAGCTGGCATGTCAACAATACCTATCAGGAAAAGGTATATGGGGGTTTAGTCAGTGGGAGAAAATTTCGCGCCGTTCCGGACAAACCCCGCATGCGAGGTTGGTTCGGCAGATTCGCCACTCCTAAACTCCAACTCTCACTTGTTAGCTGCGGAGAGCTACCTTCTGCCTCTGGGTGTTGGTCCACCTACAGAA
This sequence comes from Macrosteles quadrilineatus, assembly GCF_028750875.1. Taxonomy (NCBI): domain Eukaryota; kingdom Metazoa; phylum Arthropoda; class Insecta; order Hemiptera; family Cicadellidae; genus Macrosteles; species Macrosteles quadrilineatus. The sequence goes on from NW_026542599.1 coordinate 18,343,984, forward strand.
CCACCAAGTGAGGGGGGCCCTAGACTAAGGTGTAATGCGATCCGTGCCAAGAGTCTTGTGGCACTGGGGGCCTAATATCCAGTGTCTTAACGGAGCCTTCTGGGAACCAGGGGGAACCCAGTCGTATGCACCCCTTACCTCTCTAATCAGGTCACTGGGGAGGTGGAATTAGATACCCGGTATTCGTGAGAACAATGTAGACGATCTGGACCCTGATGGAGGAGAAAGGTCTACTGAAATCTGACGATGACGATAACCTGACACAAACCGGAAAGGAACGAAAAACGACTTTCCAGGGGCGAGTTGCAAATATGGATAGCGGATGCTTTTGCCAACGGCGAAAAGGTGCTATCCAGAAGTGAGAGGAGGCTGGTGTGGGCTGCCAAGCACCCTAACCCTGCTCCCTGCAAAGCCAGTTCCTCCGACACCCAGGATGCTGGGAAAAAAGCAGGGCAAGGGCGGTACCCCCAAAGCTGACTCTAATGGACAAAGGCCAAAGGATGTAACAAAGGATTGGCTGGTCAAGCAAGTTCAGGAGCTGAGTCCTTTCAGGGAAAAATCGCTACGGCTTGCTCCAGCCAGAGACCTTATGAAAGCTGTGAAGGTATATTTATGTGCCCAGCCCTTCAAGGTCTGCGTATGAGATCCCTTGGCCTATTGATGGAAGATCAAGGGTTAAGAACAGGTTACCATAGACAAAAGGCTCTCACGGTTCACCAAGGACCTGGGATTTGACGAAGAATGAGGACCTCTGAACGAGGGTGCACAATAAGCTGTTCCAGCTGCGATGCAATCCCATGGTCACTTGTAAGACTGGCCCTCTAAAAAAAATCCTATCAGTTATTGATTTTAAATCAATTTGAGCATTATTTTTTCACATCAAAGCATTTACTACATATCCAAATGATGGATGGGTAAATGGCTGATAAAAAGCTTTGAGACGTCCAAATCGGGGTATTCAAAGGTTTTTATGTATTAATCGGACAATCTGTGTAGTTTACTACGCTGTTCAATGCATATTTGTTATGATTAAACTTCAATTTGACTGATAAACTTACTTATCCTAAGTAAAGATTTACTACTGTCCATTCTTGAAAGATGATAGTCCTAAATGGACAGTGATCAGTTGATAATAACCACCTCTTATTTGCTGATATGACAATGATTTGGGTCGGATTTTTTGCAATAAGGTAACACATGGTATTTAAATGTAATTTGCCAAATTGTCTACAAACAGAAAAAAATAGTTGCCCATACGCAGTATTTAGGTGGTTTGTTAACCAACCACTGTCAAAACCAAAAATAGGACCGTATTCTATAATAAAAAGACGTATTTGAAATCGTATTTTTTTACATATTAGTTAAATAAATGTCACACGAATATTTATTACTTGTACATTACACGATATGTTACACCAAATTGAACGATGTTGTTTTAAAGAAACACGTTTCAACAAACAATAAATTGTTAGACGTTTTCGGAACACCATCCAGTGCTCGGGGACCAAAGATCTCTTATCAATATTTTGGTACCAATAAAGTTGGAGTACAATATGACCTTAGAGGGCAACAGCACTGTCTGCTGATATCAAGTTGAATCAAATACAAACTCCGGTCACGTTGCAATCTATATATTTACTGAAATATAGAATATATAAATAAAATAATATAATAATACAAATATAGAAGCTTTCAAGCAAGAAGTGTTTTTGCGGAAATAAATTACGTATACATGAACACTTATCACAATTATGATCATCTAACCTGACACACACTTCATTAGAAATGGATCAGCAACCCTTATTTTTTGTGTAATTTAATTGTAAAAGATGTAAAAAAAAATTAAAAAAATGAATAAAGTTAATAAATTAAAAATTATAATTTATAATCAATGTGTTACGAGAATGTTTAAGGAAATTTATAAGTAATAATCCGACCAGAGAAATTAAATTCCACCTTTAAGGTTTGCTATGGTAAGGGAAATTGGTATTTTGTTTAAAAATGTATAGATTTGTTTTATTTTTTTCTCTTGAGTGTCCACCAGTATTTAATAAATTTTATGGATAGGATCTATCGAGGTATTATTTGCACTAGTTTTATAAAACGTTTGATTAACGAGAAACGATCAAAAGTAAAAATACTGTTTTTGCCGTTAAGAAACTGTTTTTATTTATTATTATTAAGGTGAACCTTATATGTTTATAAAATACTGAAACATGACTTAGAAGTGGTTTGAATTTCTAATAACTTTGATTTTGTAAGAAGTGGCTTGAATTTCTAATAGACCCTAAGTTTGAATTTGTAATAAGATAGACTCATTTTTAATTTGTATCGTGATTTAGTAAGAATAAACTTTACGATTTTATAAATAGATTCTAAATAATGTTCCTGAAATAAATTGAATAGCAAAAACAATAAAAAAACAAATTAATGAATAAAGTGAATACTAAATAATAGTAAGTTCCAGATAAGAGCTGCGCAAGAAAACCTTCTGTGCTACATAAAGCTAAAGTGGTTGTAAAGTTTGATTAAAGTGAACCACGTGCCCTCCCGCTACGCATGAAAGATAATGATTAAAATCGGAAACTTTCATCTTTGATACTTACATTATTATAATCTATTTATTTTCCAACATAAAAATATTATTAACTTAACTTTTTAACAACAAAATGCACGACTACTTCAGCCTGCAATATATCATAAAAATAAGATTTATATGTTTGGTTTGGTTTCCTGGTACATCACGCCACCTTGTAACGGTACTATATCATACGATTTTCAATAAACGGTGGCTAAACATTATTATCCGACTTCACATAGAAAATAACACCGTCCATCCCTGTTCGTCTCTTCACCATAGTCTTATCTTTAGAAGTCAACCCTAATAACCTGTTTGTAGCCGTGTTGTAAAAATGCAACTGTCCTATTTATTTAGCCCAATTTCCCGAGTCCCATTAAGTTGTAAGTGCGAACGATTAGCACAACAGAGCCTTTCTTTTCTTTTTTCTTTCTATTAATTAAGGCAATATAAATATGTACTGACCTTAGTTAAAACTCTTATTCACAAAATATGTGTTTTTTTTAATTTCAAACTTGATAGTTATTTTCTCTTTATTACTTCAAGGTAAATAAATGTAACATAATTAACCATTTATTTTCAGTTGCGAAAAAAAAACACATCAGCGATGAAACGCCTATTTTTGAAACAACGAAGAATTTGATTAACTCTGTTTTAAGAGGATTCCACCCGCCGGCTGTTTCCACGTAAACATGGTACTACAAAAAGAAATCTCGTGGCATTATTAAGCTGTTTCTTGAGTTAAAAAACTGTAAAATATCCCCAAAGATCCAAAATATGCACTGAAGGAACTGAAACTTCGTTAAGTGTTAAGCTTATAAAAAGCCTAGATTAAGCTTAAAAGCTGGTTACCCAAGCATGGGTTAAGCTTAAAAACCAAGCTTATAACAAGCCTAGACCTAAATTGGGTTAAGCTTAAAAGACAAGCTTAAAACAAGCCTAGTCTAAGCTTAAAAGCTGGTTATCCAAGCTTGGGTTAAGCTTAAATACGAAGCTAAAAAATAGTAAACTTTGAAGCCTTAAACAAACCTAGTTTAAGCTTATAAGTTGGTTTACCCTAGCTTGGTTTAAGCATAAAAACCAAGCTTACAACAAGTTGAAAAAGTGTTAACTTTGAAGCTGAAACAAACCTAGTTTAAGCTTATAAGCTGGTTACCCAAGCTTGGGTTAAGCTTAAAAACCATGCTTATAACAAGCTGAAAATGTGTAAACTTTGAAGCTTTAAACAAAACTAGTTTAAGCTTATAAGCTGGTTCACCCAAGCTTGGGTTAAGCTTAAAAACCAAGCCTATAACAAGCTAAAAAAGTAAACCTTTGTAGCTTAAAACAAGCCTAGTTTAAGCTTATAAGCTGGTTTACCCAAGCTTGGTTTAAGCATAAAAACCAAGCTTACAACAAGTTGAAAAAGTGTTAACTTTGAAGCTGAAACAAACCTAGTTTAAGCTTATGAGCTCGTTTACCCAAGCTTGGGTTAAGCTTAAAAGACAAGCTTCTAACAAGCATAGTTTAAGCTTATAAGCTGGTTACCCAAGCTTGGGTTAAGCTTAAAAACCAAGCTTAAAACAAGCCTAGTCCCAAGCTTGGGTTAAGCTTAAAAACAAAGCTTATAACAAGCCTAGTTTAAGCTTATAAGCTGGTTACCCAAGCTTGGGTTAAGCTTAAAAACCAAGCCTAAAACAAGCCTAGACCCAAGCTTGGGTTAAGATTAAAAACCAAGCTTATAACAAGCCTACTTTTAAACATTATAAGCTGGTTACCCAAGCTTAGGTTAAGCTTAAAAACCAAGCTTATAACAAATTGAAAAAGTGTAAACTTTGAAACTTAAAAAAAGCCTATCTTAATCTTATAAGCTGGTTTACCTAAACTTGGGTTAAGCTTAAAAAACAAGCTTATAACCAGCCTAGTCCCAAGCTTGGGTTAAGCTTTAAAACAAAGCTTATAACAAGCCAAGGTTTAGCTTATAAGCTGATTACCCAAACTTGGGTTAAGCTTAAAAACCAAGCCTATAACAAGCTAAAAAAGTAAAACTTTGTAGCTTAAAACAAGCCTAGTTTAAGCTTATAAGCTGGTTACCCAAGCTTGGGTTAAGCTTAAAAACCAAGCTTATAACAAGCCTAGTTTAAAATTATAAGCTGGTAAGCTGGTTACCCAAGCTTGAGTTAAGCTTAAAAACCAAGCTTATAACAAGCCTAGTCCCAAAATGGATAAAGCTTAAAAACAAGCTTATAACAAGTTGAAAAAGTAAACCTTTGTAGCTTAAAAAAAGCCTAGTTTAAGCTTATAAGCTGGTTACCCAAGCTTGGGTTAAGCTTAAAAACCAAGCTTATAACAAGCCTAGGCTTAAAAGCTGGTTACCCAAGCATGGCTTAAGCTAAAAACCCAAGCTTAAAACAATCCTAGTTTAAGCTTATAAGCTGATTATCCAAGCTTGGGTTAAGCTTAAATACCAAGCTAAAAAATAGTAAACTTTGAAGCTTAAAACAAACCTAGTTTAAGCTTATAAGTTTGTTTACCCAAGCTTGGGTTAAACTTAAAAACCAAGCTAATAACAAGCCTGGGGAGCGAGCTGGCGTAGTGGCTAGAGCGCGAGACTTCGGTCCCTGAGGTCCCGGGTTCGATCCCCGCCAAGTCACCAATGGATTTTATCTAAGTGATAATGCCGCAACCCCTAGGTCTAGCCTGAAGCAATGTGAAAAACAACCCCAGGCTCGTGCGTAGTGTCCTAGGACAAAAAAAAAGCTTATAACAAGCCTAGTTTAAGCTTATAAGCTGGTTACCCAAGCTTGGGTTAAGCTTAAAAAACCAAGCTTAAAACAAGCCTAGTCCCAAGCTTGGGTTAAGCCCTAATACCAAGATTATAACAAGCCTAGTTTAAACATTAAAAGCTGGTTACCCAAGCTTGGGTTAAGCTTAAAAAACAAGCTTATAACAAGTAAAAAAGTGTAAGTTTTGAAGCTTAAAAAAGGCCTAGTTAAAGCTTATAAGCTGGTTTACCCAAGCTTGGGTTAAGCTTAAAAACCAAGCTTATAACAAGACAAGGTTAAGCTTATAAGCTGGTTACCCAAACTTGGGTTAAGCTTAAAAACCAAGCTTATAACAAGCTGAAAAAGTGTAAACTTTGAAGCTTTAAACAAACCTAGTTTAAGCTTATAAGCTAATTTACCCAAGCTTGGGTTAAGCTTAAAAACCAAGCTTATAACAAGACTAGTTTAAGCTTATAAGCTGGTTATCCAAGTTTGGGTTAAGCTTAAATACCAAGCTAAAAAATAGTAAACTTTGAAGCTTAAAACAAACCTAGTTTAAGCTTATAAGTTTGTTTACCCAAGCTTGGGTTAAACTTAAAAACCAAGCTTATAACAAGCCTAGTTTAAGCTTATAAGCTGGTTACCCAAGCTTGGGTTAAGCTTAAAAACCAAGCTTAAAACAAGCCTAGTCCCAAGCTTTGGTTAAGCTCAAATACCAAGCTTATAACAAGCCTAGTTTAAACATTAAAAGCTGGTTATCCAAGCTTGGGTTAAGCTTAATGTAATGATAAACACCTCCAGATTAATAAGGTTTTAATCAACTAAAACTGTACTACAACAAGTATCCTAACATTTTGTGTTTTGACTAATTGTAAACAAAGATTAAATCATATGTTTACAATACAATAGTTTTGAACAAATTAAACAAGGAACAGAAGGAAGGCAAAATATTATGACATTCTTTCCGGCTTCATTTTGACAAATCAGACGGTGTAGAAGTCAGGTGGTCTGCGTTCTCGACAAGGTCGCTGCTTTTGAGCCGTTTGTATACTTCCATTTGGTTGAGAGGTTGATTGATTTGATGGATCATCAGGTTCTTGAACTTGATCAATGTCTGTTTCATGATCTATGGGCGATCCGTTATCGTTCCCGTAAGGAGCCAGGTGCCTCAAGGAAACGGTTGATTCTCTGCCATCTCTTGAACGGATTCTGGCGTATTGAGGACCGGCATTGACTAAATCCACCACTTCTACTGCAGGTGAATACTTGCTGACATTGTTGAACTTCTTCAGCAATACAGTTCCTGGTGCTGAGAGCCACATGGGTAAGGATTGGCCATAAAAGGATTTCCTCACGTGGTTGAACATCCTCTCATGTGGAGTAGCGTTAGTGGCAGTACAAAGCAAACTGCGTATGGAGTGCAGCGCCCCTTCTAACACTTTTTCCCATTGACTGACATCCAAACTGTGAGTTTTTAAAGCAAGGTTCACTGTCTTCCATATGATGCTGTTATACCTCTCAGCCTGTACGTTTCCTCTGGGGTTGTAGGGCGTTGTACGACTGGATGCGATTCCACAGGAGTTTACACTTTTTCAGCTTGTTATAAGCTTGGTTTTTATGCTTAACCCAAGCTTGGGTAAACCAACTTATAAGCTTAAACTAGGTTTGTTTAAGGCTTCAAACGTTTACTTTTTTAGCTTGTTATAACCTTAATTTTTAAGCTTAACCCAAGTTTGGGCAACCAGCTTATAAGATAAACTAGGCTTGTTTTAAGCTACAAATGTTTACTTTTTTAGCTTGTTATAAGCTTGGTTTTTAAGCGTAACCCAAGTTTGGGCAACCAGCTTATAAGCTTAACCTTGGCTTGTTATAAGCTTGGTTTTTAAGCTTAACCCAAGTTTTGGACTAGACTTGTTATAAGCTTGGTTTTTAAGCTTAATCCAAGCTTGGGTAACCAGCTTATAAGCTTTAACTAGGCTTGTTATAAGCTTGGTTTTTAAGCTTAACCCAAGCTTGGGTAACCAGCTTATAAGCTTAAACTAGGCTTGTTTTAAGCTACAAAGGTTTACTTTTTTAGCTTGTTATAAGCTTGGTTTTTAAGCTTAACCCAAGCTTTGGTAACCAGCTTATAAGCTTAAATTGGCTTGTTTTAAGTTACTAAGGTTTACTTTTTTAGCTTGTTATTAGCTTGGTTTTTAAGCTTAACCTAAGTTTGGGCAACCAGCTCATAAGCTCAACTATGGCTTGTTATAAGCTTGGTTTTTAAGCTTAACTCAAGCTTTGGACTAGACTTTTTATAAGCTTGGTTTTTAAGCATAGCCCAAGCTTGAATAACCAGCTAATAAGCTTAAACTAGGCTTGTTATAAGCTTGGTTTTTAAGCTTAACCCAAGCTTGGGTAACCAGCTTATAAGCTTAAACTAGGCTTGTTTTAAGCTACAAAGGTTTACTTTTTTAGCATGTGATAAGCTTGGTTTTTATGCTTAACCCAAGCTTAGGTAAACCAGCTTATAAGCTTTAACTAGGCTTTTTCAAGCTTCAAAACTTACACTTTTTTAACTTGTTATAAGCTTGGTTTTTAAGCCTAACCCAAGGTGGGGTAACCAGCTTTTAATGTTTAAACTAGGCTTGTTATAGGCTTGGTGTTTAAGCTTAACCGAAGCTTGGGACTAGGCTTGTTTTAAGCTTGGTTTTTAAACTTAACCCAAGCTTGGGTAACCAGCTTATAAGCTTAAACTAGGCTTGTTATAAGCTTGGTTTTTAAGCTTAACCCAAGCTTGGGTAAACGAGTTTATAAGCTTAAACTAGGTTTGTTTCAGCTTCAAAGTTTACACTTTTTCAACTTGTTGTAAGCTTGGTTTTTATGCTTCACCCAAGCTTGGGTAAACCAACTTATAAGCTTAAACTAAGTTTGTTTTAAGCTTCAAAGTTCACTATTTTTTAGCTAGGTATTTAAGCTTAACCCAAGCTTGGATAACCAGCTTTTAAGCTTAAACTAGGCTTGTTTTTAGCTACAAAGGTTTACTTTTTCAACTTGTTATAAGCTTGGTTTTTAAGCTTAACCTAAGTTTGGGTAACCAGCTTATAATGTTTAAAGTAGGCTTGTTATAAGCTTGGTTTTTAAGGTTAACCCAAGCTTATGTAAACCAGCTTTTAAGCTTAAACTAGGTTTGTTTTAAGTTTTAAAGTTTACACTTTTTCAACTTGTTGTAAGCTTGGTTTTTAAGCTTAACCCAAAGTTTACACTTTTTCAGCTTGTTATAAGCTTGTTTTTTAAGCTTAACCCAAGCTTGGGTAACCAGCTTATAAGCTTAAACTAGGATTGTTATAAGCTTGGTTATTAAACTTAACCCAAGCTTGTGTAAATTAGCTTATAAGCTTAAACTAGGTTTGTTTTAAGCTTTAAAGTTTAAACTTTTTCAGCTTGTTATAAGCATGGTTTTTAAGCTTAACCCAAGCTTGGGTAACCAGCTTATAAGCTTAAACTAGGCTTGTTATAAGCTTGGTTTTTAAGCTTAACCCAAGCTTGGGTAACCAGCTTATAAGCTTAAACTAGGCTTGTTTTAAGCTACAAAGGTTTACTTTTTTAGCTTGTTATAAGCTTGGTTTTTAAGCTTAACCAAAGTTTGGGCAACCAGCTTATAAGCTCAACTATGGCTTGTTATAAGCTTGGTTTTTAAGCTTAACCCAAGATTGGGTAACCAGCTAATAAGCTTAAACTAGGCTTGTTATAAGCTTGGTTTTTAAGCTTAACCCAAGCTTGGGTAACCAGCTTTTAATGTTTAAACTAGGCTTGTTATAAGCTTGGTATTTAAGCTTAACCCAAGCTTGGGACTAGGCTTGTTTTAAGCTTGGTTTTAAAGCTTAACCCAAGTTTGGGTAACCAGCTTATAAGCTTAAGCTAGGCTTGTTTTAAGGTACAAAGGTTTACTTTTTTAGCATGTGATAAGCTTGGTTTTTAAGCTTAACCCAAGCTTAGGTAAACCAGCTTATAAGCTTTAACTAGGCTTTTTTCAAGCTTCAAAACTTACACTTTTTTAACTTGTTATAAGCTTGGTTAATAAGCTTAACCCAAGCTTGGGTAACCAGCTTTTAATGTTTAAACTAGGCTTGTTATAAGCTTGGTATTTAAGCTTAACCCAAGCTTGGGACTAGGCTTGTTTTAAGCTTGGTTTTTAAGCTTAACCCAAGCTTGGGTAACCAGCTTATAAGCTTAAACTAGGCTTGTTATAAGCTTGGTTTTTAAGCTTAACCCAAGCTTGGGTAACCAGCTTATAAGCTTAAACTAGGCTTGTTTTAAGCTACAAAGGTTTACTTTTTTAGCTTGTTATAAGCTTGGTTTTTAAGCTTAACCCAAGCTTTGGTAACCAGCTTATAAGCTTAAATTGGCTTGTTTTAAGTTACTAAGGTTTACTTTTTTAGCTTGTTATTAGCTTGGTTTTTAAGCTTAACCTAAGTTTGGGCAACCAGCTCATAAGCTCAACTATGGCTTGTTATAAGCTTGGTTTTTAAGCTTAACTCAAGCTTTGGACTAGACTTTTTATAAGCTTGGTTTTTAAGCATAGCCCAAGCTTGAATGCTAATAAGCTTAAACTAGGCTTGTTATAAGCTTGGTTTTTAAGCTTAACCCAAGCTTGGGTAACCAGCTTATAAGCTTAAGCTAGGCTTGTTTTAAGCTACAAAGGTTTACTTTTTTAGCATGTGATAAGCTTGGTTTTTATGCTTAACCCAAGCTTAGGTAAACCAGCTTATAAGCTTTAACTAGGCTTTTTCAAGCTTCAAAACTTACACTTTTTTAACTTGTTATAAGCTTGGTTTTTAAGCCTAACCCAAGGTGGGGTAACCAGCTTTTAATGTTTAAACTAGGCTTGTTATAGGCTTGGTGTTTAAGCTTAACCGAAGCTTGGGACTAGGCTTGTTTTAAGCTTGGTTTTTAAACTTAACCCAAGCTTGGGTAACCAGCTTATAAGCTTAAACTAGGCTTGTTATAAGCTTGGTTTTTAAGCTTAACCCAAGCTTGGGTAAACGAGTTTATAAGCTTAAACTAGGTTTGTTTCAGCTTCAAAGTTTACACTTTTTCAACTTGTTGTAAGCTTGGTTTTTATGCTTCACCCAAGCTTGGGTAAACCAACTTATAAGCTTAAACTAAGTTTGTTTTAAGCTTCAAAGTTTACTATTTTTTAGCTAGGTATTTAAGCTTAACCCAAGCTTGGATAACCAGCTTTTAAGCTTAAACTAGGCTTGTTTTTAGCTACAAAGGTTTACTTTTTCAACTTGTTATAAGCTTGGTTTTTAAGCTTAACCTAAGTTTGGGTAACCAGCTTATAATGTTTAAAGTAGGCTTGTTATAAGCTTGGTTTTTAAGGTTAACCCAAGCTTATGTAAACCAGCTTTTAAGCTTAAACTAGGTTTGTTTTAAGTTTTAAAGTTTACACTTTTTCAACTTGTTGTAAGCTTGGTTTTTAAGCTTAACCCAAAGTTTACACTTTTTCAGCTTGTTATAAGCTTGTTTTTTAAGCTTAACCCAAGCTTGGGTAACCAGCTTATAAGCTTAAACTAGGATTGTTATAAGCTTGGTTATTAAACTTAACCCAAGCTTGTGTAAATTAGCTTATAAGCTTAAACTAGGTTTGTTTTAAGCTTTAAAGTTTAAACTTTTTCAGCTTGTTATAAGCATGGTTTTTAAGCTTAACCCAAGCTTGGGTAACCAGCTTATAAGCTTAAACTAGGCTTGTTATAAGCTTGGTTTTTAAGCTTAACCCAAGCTTGGGTAACCAGCTTATAAGCTTAAACTAGGCTTGTTTTAAGCTACAAAGGTTTACTTTTTTAGCTTGTTATGAGCTTGGTTTTTAAGCTTAACCCAAGCTTGGGTAACCAGCTTATAAGTTTAAACTAGGCTTGTTATAAGCTTGGTTTTTAAGCTTAACCCAAGCTTGTGTAAATTAGCTTATAAGCCTAAACTAGGTTTGTTTTAAGCTTTAAAGTTTAAACTTTTTCAGCTTGTTATAAGCATGGTTTTTAAGCTTAACCCAAGCTTTGGTAACCAGCTTATAAGCCAGTGTTTCCCAACCTTTTTCCGTTCAGGGCACACTAAATAGAACACGTTTGTAGTCACGGCACACTTTTCTACAAAAATATTGCGACAAAAATATCATGACCACAGTCGTGTCCGCCGTGTGTGTCAGTGTGTTCCTTATAAATGTGGCCGGCTACCTTCATTAAATTTATTCTGTGTTAAAAATGTGTGAACTTTATGTTTAATGTTGAATGTAATTTTTTATGTTGAACTTTATGCTTAATTAACAAGATGACGTGTATTTGTATCTTATAACAAAGGCTTCTATCAGATTTATGGACCAATCAATTTGATGACATGGGTTTGAAAATGGGTCATTTATGACCCGAAACTAGTCACCCTTGACTATTTAAGGACTGGACACGGAATAAAAAGGTACGGAACCTATCATATCATTCGTACATCAGTCCCGGTGGCAATAATGTTCGAAATATCAAGGGATGAGAAGTACTTTTTTATATTTCCTTCAAACAGACGCAGACTTTTCAAAATTGGAAACATGGATTGAACACTGACAAGTAATTCTACACAAAAGATTGTGTTCTCATGAACGCGCAACCGCACTTAAAGCACCTCTATTACGACATCAAAAGTTTTTTAACTACTTCAAATTTCGCGGCACACCTACAGAGGCCTACCGGCACACCAGTGTGCCACGGCACACTGGTTGGGAAACACTGTTATAAGCTTAAATTGGATTTTTTTAAGTTACTAAGGTTTACTTTTTTAGCTTGTTATAAGCTTGGTTTTTAAGCTTAACCAAAGTTTGGGCAACCAGCTTATAAGCTCAACTATGGCTTGTTATAAGCTTGGTTTTTAAGCTTAACCCAAGATTGGGTAACCAGCTAATAAGCTTAAACTAGGCTTGTTATAAGCTTGGTTTTTAAGCTTAACCCAAGCTTGGGTAACCAGCTTTTAATTATATAGTGGTTTAAATTACCTTGTTACTGTCAAAACGATCCTTTGTAGTTAGTAGACTACAGCTGTTTCATGCTACGAATGGAGCACATCATCAGGTCAGAAGAATGTCAAGTAGTCTTCATATTCCTCGCAGTGGAGTTCGTCAAAAGTTTAATAATAAATAGAGAACAAAACACATAACACACGGAAACACGAAACATTTAATATTGGTCGACCAGACGACGGTAACAACACACGTGATACGGCGCCGGTAGAGGGTGAGTCGCGACTGTCACGTGCCGTCGGCGTTGACCCCTACTCCTACTCCACTGTTATCCTTATCTCGTTCCTTTGTTTTCTGTTTATTGTGTATATGAATAGCGGTATTGTAGATGATGTTTGATTCGAATGATAATTGTTCATTTAATATATTCTGTGGTTGTTCTTTTGACGCCTTGTAGATTTCAAACTCCTCAACTGTATCCATGTATCGTCCTTTATTGCAGAGTTGTACTATTTCTAAATTATTGTCAATATTTGTGTAATTATGGTTGGATGAAATTAAGTGGTTTGCGTACGCTGATTTGGAATTTTTCTTTGGCATATGTTCCTTAAACCTGATGGAAAAAGATCTTGATGTTTGGCCTATGTAAAAATTGGGACAATCGTCACATTTTAGTTTGTAAACTCCTGTTTTGTCCATTGTATTAGTTCTAGACGGTTGTCGTTCTTTGACGATGGTAGACAGTTTATTGTTAGTTTTGAAAGATACGACCACATCATTTTTAGCCAATTCTTTAGTCAAGGTGTGGTTCAGTACGACACCGTAGTTCGCACTTACGTATATTTTACTCTTATCTTGTGGCTTATTATCATTTCTATTGCATTTCTTTATCAGTTTGTCGATCAAGGAACTGTTATAGCCATTGGCGATTGCTATATGTTTTAACGTATTTACTTCGTCGTTGTAATCAGTTACACTCATTGGGATGGAGAGTAAGCGGTGGACAAAACTATTGTATGCAGCTGTTTTATGGTTATGTGGATGATGTGATAATGAATGAATCGTCTGATCTGTGGTGGTTGGTTTTCTGTAGATTTTAAATTGCAATTGGCTGTTGTATCTGGTAATGGTAACGTCTAGGAAATTAATGGATTTATTTTGTTCAATTTCAAGGGTAAACTGTAGGTTTTTGTGGAATCTATTTAAGTATGCCTGGAGTAAGCTGATTTGTCTCTCGTTGCCATTGAAAAGTATGAGGGTGTCGTCTACATATCTGCTATAGTGGATTATTTTATTGAGGTGTCGGTTGGAATCAGACCAAAGGTGTTCATTTTCTACATGGTTCAGGCATACTTAAATAGATTCCACAAAAACCTACAGTTTACCCTTGAAATTGAACAAAATAAATCCATTAATTTCCTAGACGTTACCATTACCAGATACAACAGCCAATTGCAATTTAAAATCTACAGAAAACCAACCACCACAGATCAGACGATTCATTCATTATCACATCATCCACATAACCATAAAACAGCTGCATACAATAGTTTTGTCCACCGCTTACTCTCCATCCCAATGAGTGTAACTGATTACAACGACGAAGTAAATACGTTAAAACATATAGCAATCGCCAATGGCTATAACAGTTCCTTGATCGACAAACTGATAAAGAAATGCAATAGAAATGATAATAAGCCACAAGATAAGAGTAAAATATACGTAAGTGCGAACTACGGTGTCGTACTGAACCACACCTTGACTAAAGAATTGGCTAAAAATGATGTGGTCGTATCTTTCAAAACTAACAATAAACTGTCTACCATCGTCAAAGAACGACAACCGTCTAGAACTAATACAATGGACAAAACAGGAGTTTACAAACTAAAATGTGACGATTGTCCCAATTTTTACATAGGCCAAACATCAAGATCTTTTTCCATCAGGTTTAAGGAACATATGCCAAAGAAAAATTCCAAATCAGCGTACGCAAACCACTTAATTTCATCCAACCATAATTACACAAATATTGACAATAATTTAGAAATAGTACAACTCTGCAATAAAGGACGATACATGGATACAGTTGAGGAGTTTGAAATCTACAAGGCGTCAAAAGAACAACCACAGAATATATTAAATGAACAATTATCATTCGAATCAAACATCATCTACAATACCGCTATTCATATACACAATAAACAGAAAACAAAGGAACGAGATAAGGATAACAGTGGAGTAGGAGTAGGGGTCAACGCCGACGGCACGTGACAGTCGCGACTCACCCTCTACCGGCGCCGTATCACGTGTGTTGTTACCGTCGTCTGGTCGACCAATATTAAATGTTTCGTGTTTCCGTGTGTTATGTGTTTTGTTCTCTATTTATTATTAAACTTTTGAAGAACTCCACTGCGAGGAATATGAAGACTACTTGACATTCTTCTGACCTGATGATGTGCTCCATTCGTAGCATGAAACAGCTGTAGTCTACTAACTACAAAGGATCGTTTTGACAGTAACAAGGTAATTTAAACCACTATATAGTTAATTCAGACGATCCAGAGGCCATTCCACCATGAAATTGGCAGCTTTTAATGTTTAAACTAGGCTTGTTATAAGCTTGGTATTTAAGCTTAACCCAAGCTTGGGACTAGGCTTGTTTTAAGCTTGGTTTTAAAGCTTAACCCAAGTTTGGGTAACCAGCTTATAAGCTTAAGCTAGGCTTGTTTTAAGGTACAAAGGTTTACTTTTTTAGCATGTGATAAGCTTGGTTTTTAAGCTTAACCCAAGCTTAGGTAAACCAGCTTATAAGCTTTAACTAGGCTTTTTTCAAGCTTCAAAACTTACACTTTTTTAACTTGTTATAAGCTTGGTTAATAAGCTTAACCCAAGCTTGGGTAACCAGCTTTTAATGTTTAAACTAGGCTTGTTATAAGCTTGGTATTTAAGCTTAACCCAAGCTTGGGACTAGGCTTGTTTTAAGCTTGGTTTTTAAGCTTAACCCAAGCTTGGGTAACCAGCTTATAAGCTTAAACTAGGCTTGTTATAAGCTTGGTTTTTAAGCTTAACCCAAGCTTGGGTAACCAGCTTATAAGCTTAAACTAGGCTTGTTTTAAGCTACAAAGGTTTACTTTTTTAGCTTGTTATAAGCTTGGTTTTTAAGCTTAACCCAAGCTTTGGTAACCAGCTTATAAGCTTAAATTGGCTTGTTTTAAGTTACTAAGGTTTACTTTTTTAGCTTGTTATTAGCATGGTTTTTAAGCTTAACCTAAGTTTGGGCAACCAGCTCATAAGCTCAACTATGGCTTGTTATAAGCTTGGTTTTTAAGCTTAACTCAAGCTTTGGACTAGACTTTTTATAAGCTTGGTTTTTAAGCATAGCCCAAGCTTGAATAACCAGCTAATAAGCTTAAACTAGGCTTGTTATAAGCTTGGTTTTTAAGCTTAACCCAAGCTTGGGTAACCAGCTTATAAGCTTAAGCTAGGCTTGTTTTAAGCTACAAAGGTTTACTTTTTTAGCATGTGATAAGCTTGGTTTTTATGCTTAACCCAAGCTTAGGTAAACCAGCTTATAAGCTTTAACTAGGCTTTTTCAAGCTTCAAAACTTACACTTTTTTAACTTGTTATAAGCTTGGTTTTTAAGCCTAACCCAAGGTGGGGTAACCAGCTTTTAATGTTTAAACTAGGCTTGTTATAGGCTTGGTGTTTAAGCTTAACCGAAGCTTGGGACTAAGCTTGTTTTAAGCTTGGTTTTTAAACTTAACCCAAGCTTGGGTAACCAGCTTATAAGCTTAAACTAGGCTTGTTATAAGCTTGGTTTTTAAGCTTAACCCAAGCTTGGGTAAACGAGTTTATAAGCTTAAACTAGGTTTGTTTCAGCTTCAAAGTTTACACTTTTTCAACTTGTTGTAAGCTTGGTTTTTATGCTTCACCCAAGCTTGGGTAAACCAACTTATAAGCTTAAACTAAGTTTGTTTTAAGCTTCAAAGTTTACTATTTTTTAGCTAGGTATTTAAGCTTAACCCAAGCTTGGATAACCAGCTTTTAAGCTTAAACTAGGCTTGTTTTTAGCTACAAAGGTTTACTTTTTCAACTTGTTATAAGCTTGGTTTTTAAGCTTAACCTAAGTTTGGGTAACCAGCTTATAATGTTTAAAGTAGGCTTGTTATAAGCTTGGTTTTTAAGGTTAACCCAAGCTTATGTAAACCAGCTTTTAAGCTTAAACTAGGTTTGTTTTAAGTTTTAAAGTTTACACTTTTTCAACTTGTTGTAAGCTTGGTTTTTAAGCTTAACCCAAAGTTTACACTTTTTCAGCTTGTTATAAGCTTGTTTTTTAAGCTTAACCCAAGCTTGGGTAACCAGCTTATAAGCTTAAACTAGGATTGTTATAAGCTTGGTTATTAAACTTAACCCAAGCTTGTGTAAATTAGCTTATAAGCTTAAAGTATGCCTGGAGTAAGCTGATTTGTCTCTCGTTGCCATTGAAAAGTATGAGGGTGTCGTCTACATATCTGCTATAGTGGATTATTTTATTGAGGTGTCGGTTGGAATCAGACCAAAGGTGTTCATTTTCTACATGGTTCAGGCATACTTAAATAGATTCCACAAAAACCTACAGTTTACCCTTGAAATTGAACAAAATAAATCCATTAATTTCCTAGACGTTACCATTACCAGATACAACAGCCAATTGCAATTTAAAATCTACAGAAAACCAACCACCACAGATCAGACGATTCATTCATTATCACATCATCCACATAACCATAAAACAGCTGCATACAATAGTTTTGTCCACCGCTTACTCTCCATCCCAATGAGTGTAACTGATTACAACGACGAAGTAAATACGTTAAAACATATAGCAATCGCCAATGGCTATAACAGTTCCTTGATCGACAAACTGATAAAGAAATGCAATAGAAATGATAATAAGCCACAAGATAAGAGTAAAATATACGTAAGTGCGAACTACGGTGTCGTACTGAACCACACCTTGACTAAAGAATTGGCTAAAAATGATGTGGTCGTATCTTTCAAAACTAACAATAAACTGTCTACCATCGTCAAAGAACGACAACCGTCTAGAACTAATACAATGGACAAAACAGGAGTTTACAAACTAAAATGTGACGATTGTCCCAATTTTTACATAGGCCAAACATCAAGATCTTTTTCCATCAGGTTTAAGGAACATATGCCAAAGAAAAATTCCAAATCAGCGTACGCAAACCACTTAATTTCATCCAACCATAATTACACAAATATTGACAATAATTTAGAAATAGTACAACTCTGCAATAAAGGACGATACATGGATACAGTTGAGGAGTTTGAAATCTACAAGGCGTCAAAAGAACAACCACAGAATATATTAAATGAACAATTATCATTCGAATCAAACATCATCTACAATACCGCTATTCATATACACAATAAACAGAAAACAAAGGAACGAGATAAGGATAACAGTGGAGTAGGAGTAGGGGTCAACGCCGACGGCACGTGACAGTCGCGACTCACCCTCTACCGGCGCCGTATCACGTGTGTTGTTACCGTCGTCTGGTCGACCAATATTAAATGTTTCGTGTTTCCGTGTGTTATGTGTTTTGTTCTCTATTTATTATTAAACTTTTGAAGAACTCCACTGCGAGGAATATGAAGACTACTTGACATTCTTCTGACCTGATGATGTGCTCCATTCGTAGCATGAAACAGCTGTAGTCTACTAACTACAAAGGATCGTTTTGACAGTAACAAGGTAATTTAAACCACTATATAGTTAATTCAGACGATCCAGAGGCCATTCCACCATGAAATTGGCAGCTTTTAATGTTTAAACTAGGCTTGTTATAAGCTTGGTATTTAAGCTTAACCCAAGCTTGGGACTAGGCTTGTTTTAAGCTTGGTTTTAAAGCTTAACCCAAGTTTGGGTAACCAGCTTATAAGCTTAAGCTAGGCTTGTTTTAAGGTACAAAGGTTTACTTTTTTAGCATGTGATAAGCTTGGTTTTTAAGCTTAACCCAAGCTTAGGTAAACCAGCTTATAAGCTTTAACTAGGCTTTTTTCAAGCTTCAAAACTTACACTTTTTTAACTTGTTATAAGCTTGGTTAATAAGCTTAACCCAAGCTTGGGTAACCAGCTTTTAATGTTTAAACTAGGCTTGTTATAAGCTTGGTATTTAAGCTTAACCCAAGCTTGGGACTAGGCTTGTTTTAAGCTTGGTTTTTAAGCTTAACCCAAGCTTGGGTAACCAGCTTATAAGCTTAAACTAGGCTTGTTATAAGCTTGGTTTTTAAGCTTAACCCAAGCTTGGGTAACCAGCTTATAAGCTTAAACTAGGCTTGTTTTAAGCTACAAAGGTTTACTTTTTTAGCTTGTTATAAGCTTGGTTTTTAAGCTTAACCCAAGCTTTGGTAACCAGCTTATAAGCTTAAATTGGCTTGTTTTAAGTTACTAAGGTTTACTTTTTTAGCTTGTTATTAGCATGGTTTTTAAGCTTAACCTAAGTTTGGGCAACCAGCTCATAAGCTCAACTATGGCTTGTTATAAGCTTGGTTTTTAAGCTTAACTCAAGCTTTGGACTAGACTTTTTATAAGCTTGGTTTTTAAGCATAGCCCAAGCTTGAATAACCAGCTAATAAGCTTAAACTAGGCTTGTTATAAGCTTGGTTTTTAAGCTTAACCCAAGCTTGGGTAACCAGCTTATAAGCTTAAGCTAGGCTTGTTTTAAGCTACAAAGGTTTACTTTTTTAGCATGTGATAAGCTTGGTTTTTATGCTTAACCCAAGCTTAGGTAAACCAGCTTATAAGCTTTAACTAGGCTTTTTCAAGCTTCAAAACTTACACTTTTTTAACTTGTTATAAGCTTGGTTTTTAAGCCTAACCCAAGGTGGGGTAACCAGCTTTTAATGTTTAAACTAGGCTTGTTATAGGCTTGGTGTTTAAGCTTAACCGAAGCTTGGGACTAGGCTTGTTTTAAGCTTGGTTTTTAAACTTAACCCAAGCTTGGGTAACCAGCTTATAAGCTTAAACTAGGCTTGTTATAAGCTTGGTTTTTAAGCTTAACCCAAGCTTGGGTAAACCAACTTATAAGCTTAAACTAAGTTTGTTTTAAGCTTCAAAGTTTACTATTTTTTAGCTAGGTATTTAAGCTTAACCCAAGCTTGGATAACCAGCTTTTAAGCTTAAACTAGGCTTGTTTTTAGCTACAAAGGTTTACTTTTTCAACTTGTTATAAGCTTGGTTTTTAAGCTTAACCTAAGTTTGGGTAACCAGCTTATAATGTTTAAAGTAGGCTTGTTATAAGCTTGGTTTTTAAGGTTAACCCAAGCTTATGTAAACCAGCTTTTAAGCTTAAACTAGGTTTGTTTTAAGTTTTAAAGTTTACACTTTTTCAACTTGTTGTAAGCTTGGTTTTTAAGCTTAACCCAAAGTTTACACTTTTTCAGCTTGTTATAAGCTTGTTTTTTAAGCTTAACCCAAGCTTGGGTAACCAGCTTATAAGCTTAAACTAGGATTGTTATAAGCTTGGTTATTAAACTTAACCCAAGCTTGTGTAAATTAGCTTATAAGCTTAAACTAGGTTTGTTTTAAGCTTTAAAGTTTAAACTTTTTCAGCTTGTTATAAGCATGGTTTTTAAGCTTAACCCAAGCTTGGGTAACCAGCTTATAAGCTTAAACTAGGCTTGTTATAAGCTTGGTTTTTAAGCTTAACCCAAGCTTGGGTAACCAGCTTATAAGCTTAAACTAGGCTTGTTTTAAGCTACAAAGGTTTACTTTTTTAGCTTGTTATGAGCTTGGTTTTTAAGCTTAACCCAAGCTTGGGTAACCAGCTTATAAGTTTAAACTAGGCTTGTTATAAGCTTGGTTTTTAAGCTTAACCCAAGCTTGTGTAAATTAGCTTATAAGCCTAAACTAGGTTTGTTTTAAGCTTTAAAGTTTAAACTTTTTCAGCTTGTTATAAGCATGGTTTTTAAGCTTAACCCAAGCTTGGGTAACCAGCTTATAAGCTTAAACTAGGCTTGTTATAAGCTTGGTTTTTAAGCTTAACCCAAGCTTGGGTAACCAGCTTTTAAGCTTAAACTAGGTTTGTTTTAAGCTACAAAGGTTTACTTTTTTTGCTTGTTATAAGCTTGGTTTTTAAGCTTAACCCAAGCTTAGGTAAACCAGCTTATAAGCTTTAACTAGGTTTTTTTCAAGCTTCAAAACTTACACTTTTTTAACTTGTTATAAGCTTGGTTTTTAAGCTTAACCCAAGCTTGGGTAATTAGCTTTTAATGTTTAAACTAGGCTTGTTATAAGCTTGGTGTTTAAGCTTAACCCAATCTTGGGACTAGGCTTGTTTTAAGCTTGGTTTTTAAGCTTAACCCAAGCTTGGGTAACCAGCTTATAAGCTTAAACTATGCTTGTTATAAGCTTGGTTTTTAAGCTTAACCCAAGCTTGGGTAAACGAGCTTATAAGTTAAAACAAGGTTTGTTTCAGCTTCAAAGTTTACACTTTTTCAACTTGTTGTAAGCTTGGTTTTTCTGCTTCACTCAAGCTTGGGTAAACTAACTTATAAGCTTAAACTAAGTTTGTTTTAAGCTTCAAAGTTTACTATTTTTTAGCTTGGTATTTAAGCTTAACCCAAGCTTGTGTAAACCAGCTTTTAAGCTTAAACTAGGTATGTTTTAAGCTTCAAAGTTTACACTTTTTCAACTTGTTGTAAGCTTGGTTTTTAAGCTTAACCCAAAGTTTACACTTTTTTAGCTTGTTATAAGCTTGGTTTTTAAGCTTAACCCAAGCTTTGGTAACCAGCTTATAAGCTTAAATTGGCTTGTTTTAAGTTACTAAGGTTTACTTTTTTAGCTTGTTATTAGCTTGGTTTTTAAGCTTAACCTAAGTTTGGGCAACCAGCTCATAAGCTCAACTATGGCTTGTTATAAGCTTGGTTTTTAAGCTTAACTCAAGCTTTGGACTAGACTTTTTATAAGCTTGGTTTTTAAGCATAGCCCAAGCTTGAATAACCAGCTAAAAAGCTTAAACTAGGCTTGTTATAAGCTTGGTTTTTAAGCTTAACCCAAGCTTGGGTAACCAGCTTATAAGCTTAAGCTAGGCTTGTTTTAAGCTACAAAGGTTTACTTTTTTAGCATGTGATAAGCTTGGTTTTTATGCTTAACCCAAGCTTAGGTAAACCAGCTTATAAGCTTTAACTAGGCTTTTTCAAGCTTCAAAACTTACACTTTTTTAACTTGTTATAAGCTTGGTTTTTAAGCCTAACCCAAGGTGGGGTAACCAGCTTTTAATGTTTAAACTAGGCTTGTTATAGGCTTGGTGTTTAAGCTTAACCGAAGCTTGGGACTAGGCTTGTTTTAAGCTTGGTTTTTAAACTTAACCCAAGCTTGGGTAACCAGCTTATAAGCTTAAACTAGGCTTGTTATAAGCTTGGTTTTTAAGCTTAACCCAAGCTTGGGTAAACGAGTTTATAAGCTTAAACTAGGTTTGTTTCAGCTTGAAAGTTTACACTTTTTCAACTTGTTGTAAGCTTGGTTTTTATGCTTCACCCAAGCTTGGGTAAACCAACTTATAAGCTTAAACTAAGTTTGTTTTAAGCTTCAAAGTTTACTATTTTTTAGCTAGGTATTTAAGCTTAACCCAAGCTTGGATAACCAGCTTTTAAGCTTAAACTAGGCTTGTTTTTAGCTACAAAGGTTTACTTTTTCAACTTGTTATAAGCTTGGTTTTTAAGCTTAACCTAAGTTTGGGTAACCAGCTTATAATGTTTAAAGTAGGCTTGTTATAAGCTTGGTTTTTAAGGTTAACCCAAGCTTATGTAAACCAGCTTTTAAGCTTAAACTAGGTTTGTTTTAAGTTTTAAAGTTTACACTTTTTCAACTTGTTGTAAGCTTGGTTTTTAAGCTTAACCCAAAGTTTACACTTTTTCAGCTTGTTATAAGCTTGTTTTTTAAGCTTAACCCAAGCTTGGGTAACCAGCTTATAAGCTTAAACTAGGATTGTTATAAGCTTGGTTATTAAACTTAACCCAAGCTTGTGTAAATTAGCTTATAAGCTTAAACTAGGTTTGTTTTAAGCTTTAAAGTTTAAACTTTTTCAGCTTGTTATAAGCATGGTTTTTAAGCTTAACCCAAGCTTGGGTAACCAGCTTATAAGCTTAAACTAGGCTTGTTATAAGCTTGGTTTTTAAGCTTAACCCAAGCTTGGGTAACCAGCTTATAAGCTTAAACTAGGCTTGTTTTAAGCTACAAAGGTTTACTTTTTTAGCTTGTTATGAGCTTGGTTTTTAAGCTTAACCCAAGCTTGGGTAACCAGCTTATAAGTTTAAACTAGGCTTGTTATAAGCTTGGTTTTTAAGCTTAACCCAAGCTTGTGTAAATTAGCTTATAAGCCTAAACTAGGTTTGTTTTAAGCTTTAAAGTTTAAACTTTTTCAGCTTGTTATAAGCATGGTTTTTAAGCTTAACCCAAGCTTGGGTAACCAGCTTATAAGCTTAAACTAGGCTTGTTATAAGCTTGGTTTTTAAGCTTAACCCAAGCTTGGGTAACCAGCTTTTAAGCTTAAACTAGGTTTGTTTTAAGCTACAAAGGTTTACTTTTTTTGCTTGTTATAAGCTTGGTTTTTAAGCTTAACCCAAGCTTAGGTAAACCAGCTTATAAGCTTTAACTAGGTTTTTTTCAAGCTTCAAAACTTACACTTTTTTAACTTGTTATAAGCTTGGTTTTTAAGCTTAACCCAAGCTTGGGTAATTAGCTTTTAATGTTTAAACTAGGCTTGTTATAAGCTTGGTGTTTAAGCTTAACCCAATCTTGGGACTAGGCTTGTTTTAAGCTTGGTTTTTAAGCTTAACCCAAGCTTGGGTAACCAGCTTATAAGCTTAAACTATGCTTGTTATAAGCTTGGTTTTTAAGCTTAACCCAAGCTTGGGTAAACGAGCTTATAAGTTAAAACAAGGTTTGTTTCAGCTTCAAAGTTTACACTTTTTCAACTTGTTGTAAGCTTGGTTTTTCTGCTTCACTCAAGCTTGGGTAAACTAACTTATAAGCTTAAACTAAGTTTGTTTTAAGCTTCAAAGTTTACTATTTTTTAGCTTGGTATTTAAGCTTAACCCAAGCTTGTGTAAACCAGCTTTTAAGCTTAAACTAGGTATGTTTTAAGCTTCAAAGTTTACACTTTTTCAACTTGTTGTAAGCTTGGTTTTTAAGCTTAACCCAAAGTTTACACTTTTTTAGCTTGTTATAAGCTTGGTTTTTAAGCTTAACCCAAGCTTTGGTAACCAGCTTATAAGCTTAAACTAGGATTGTTATAAGCTTGGTTCTTAAACTTAACCCAAGCTTGGGTAAACCAGCTTATAAGCTTAAACTAGGTTTGTTTTAAGCTTCAAAGTTTACACTTTTTCAGCTTGTTATAAGCATGGTTTTTAAGCTTAACCCAAGCTTTGGATAAAGTGTAGCTAACTAAGCAAAATTCAAACGTATACTATCACTTTGATTTCGACGAAAATCTGCTATGAATAGTCCAATAATGAGCTTAATGGAATATAATTTCATAATTAGACGTATGGTTCATCACAGGAGCGACAAAGTCAATCAGTTGCTATTATGTTTGATCTATTTAGCTGATCTGTTTAGTAGTCTAAAATCCTCGTCCAAACATAACATGTTGAAGCTCTTAAAAATATAATATTTTGATAATGTTTATATCGCTAATAATTGTATTATAATTTACGATGGTAATATGTTTGTTTACATTTTATAGTCTTTTGACCTCATCTTTCTAACAAGCCCATAGAAAAAAGAGTTTTACTTTCTTACCTTCTTTGACTGATACAACAACAATAAAAATATATATATATTCTATTCAATAAAAATGTTTTTTGAGTTTTTATTTTATTATTTTTTTTTTGAGGTGACATAACGGGTGCAGTAGACCATGGATTTGAGTTATGAAAGGTTTTACAAACATCAACTTAGATTGGACTGAAACTTTAGAACATTAGAACAATATACGAGGTTGTGACTTAGTCTAATTGTTTTTCTCAAGTGGAAATATTTCATCGTATACTGGATTCAGATTTATTGTAATTCATATTGCATAACATAGCAAAGTTAGACGTTGCAGCTTTTGGTAAGAGGGTGATAGTGAAATATAATTTATCAGAAAACAAATTAAAATGTTATGAGGCACTATTTGTAGTGTGTTTTTCTTAAAGCCCATGTTTTTTTTATTCATTGCAAGAGATTTGTAATGATTTTATGAGTACTGTAGAACAATTTAAGCACCAAATAAACACCTTAAACATTACCTATTTTACATATTATGTATTCTATAATTCTAATTTTTTTTTAAAAAGTACCCAGAGGTCTTCCATTATTGCGTTTCTATAACATATAATATATCATGGTGTACATTTACTGTGGGTTAAACATTTAATCTACATACCAAAAACATTTAAGTGTTATATAAAAGTAAATTTATGAAAATATAGTTTTTCGTTTAAGATCGTATTCAACCTTAAGACACACGATGCATAAATATCACCAAGAATATTATTGAAAAAAAGTCATTCAAGGGATCATACAAAAAATGGCAAAGAAAAATGGAGACTAAAAGCATGGCCGTCCCAGCACGCGTCTTGGCAGATCGTGCTGTTGTTCAATTAAGGATGACTGTTAGGACGTTACTGTTCCTCTCTAAGGGACTGCCTGTTTATCACCTCTAGATTGAAATGAAATGAATCTTGTACGTTTTTATTCTTCACCCAGTTGTGAAAAAATACAAGCTCAGACTAAAAATATGAAGAAATTATTTCAAAAGAATAAATTGAGTTCTTTGTTTCTAAATGCACGATACATTAAGTAAGCCTAAGAAAAACTAAGTAATGAGGGCGTTGTAAAATTAATTTAGAAACTTTTGTCTACAACAATACTTTCAAAATCATAATGTTATTGTAGAGAAAAATTCAGTGATTGAATTTATATTTTAAATTCGTCATTATTTGTTTTATTTTGTGTATACATTATTTATTTGAAAAACATTTTTTTTCCTACAGTCACTCGACAAAGTGGGCTTTCTTGCACAGATTAAAGTACAGAAAGTTTTACTTTGGCCCTCACCAGTATTCTAACCAAACAACACAGGACAGCGTACCAAATTACCAATCGATTTTATCCAAGTGATAATGCAACAACCCCTTGGTCTAGCCTGAAATAAATGTATAGAACAATCTTGAGCTCGTGCCTAGCACCCTAGTAAAAAAAAAAATAAGAAACTTACAGTTCCTTTCCCTTAGGGTGTTTGTCATAAACCTATATCAATAGTTTGGAAAGTACACAAAAAAGGTGGAAATATAAAAAAAATATAAATACCAATTAAAAACTCAATATTTTCTAGTAATAAGATACGAGTTTAACAAGAACCTACTTTGTGTTACACAAAGCTAACGACGCTGTAACGTTTGATTAAAATGAACCACGTGGCCTCCCGATACGCATGAACGATTAAGATTAAATCGGTAACTTTCATCTTTGATACTAACATTATTATAATCTAGTTCTTCCCCAAGATTAGACCTTTTTTCATTTCACTTCTTTGCTAAAAAGTAAGAGCTCATTTTCTTGGTTCCTTATTTAATCAAGCTAAAAACTATCAATGATTTGCTTGTATAGAAAATACCTAAGGTTTTGATATTAACGTAAAACTTTGGATCCGATAAAAGTGTCTGCTTAAAAGGTCTTTTATTCTTTTATCTCGCTTTTTGTTCGGAAAAATGTTTTAAAAGTTAACATTTGCCGAAATAAATGCCGCATAAGTTCTAACATGCTTATGCTTTGTTTTTTTTTACAAGATATAACAATAAACACAATGTATTCTAAAGTCAAGAAAAAACTTAAATAAACAAACGTTTAAAAGTGTATTCTTATACTGTCAGTTTATTTAAAAAAATATTGGGAATTTTACAATTTTGTGTAAACAATTTCAAACAATTATGTGGTAACTAAAGATGATAAAAAAACGAACGTAAGTCAGTGAATTAAACAAATAGACTTTTTTACAAATATATATGTGCAAAACCTGGTGAAACTAAATTCGATTGCAAAAGTTGTTTTACCAATATATGAGCCATTATAGCTATATAAGTATTTTAAGCAGGATTTACAAATGTAAATACATCCATATTTTAAGTTACTTTCAAGCCGGATGTTGTAGAACGTGTTATTAATCAAAATAAAGAATTGCAGAAGCATTATCTTTTCCAGCTAGCGTGTAAATCTTGTACGAAATAAATCCTCGTGTCAGGATAAGGCAGGTTAAGGTGTATTTTTACGCTCTCTGGTTCAGGATGCTTGTCAACATAAGTCTTTAAAAACTAGAAGACATAAATAAATAAATTGCTGCTAAATTGTTTATTAACTTGTATATTAGATTTTTATGTACATGACAATTTGGGTAATGATTTAATTTAACTTATTGGTTACTTTAAGAATAGTTTTGAGTATTTTTTTTCACAAGCAGTAAAGGAAACTTTATGTAATTGCAGGGTAGTGGTCTTTATGGTGAATTAAAAATAAAATTACAGTTTCCTCAGTACTTAAATTAAAATAATTTTGTTTGCTTCATCTCTTTAATTTTTTTTTTCTGTAAACACTTTTTTGTTAATTCTTAGAAAATTCCACATGAGAGTTTATTGTAAGTCTACAAATAGAAATCAACAATGTATAACAAATACTCCATTAAATACTAACAAGTGGTTAAAACCCCTTTATAGGTTAGTGGTGAAATATTCAACCACTTCAAAAGTACTCTCTGTGATCAATGTCTGAGAGGGGAATATTTCTGTAACGAGTGGTGGTTAATAAGTTTGAAATAGCGTGCCGAAATTGATCACTAATCACCTAATTGAGTATGACATCTATCCTATCCAATAGGAAGAAAGGGAATATTTGCACGTAACATGCACGTGGTTGGTACGCCCTCTGATTCAAGGAAAAAGTGGTTAATTTTGTGATCACTGCACATTGGAGGACTCCGGTTTTGTCAGGTGTTTGTTGAATCATGACTTGTGAATTATTATCTCATAAAATATAAGTTATTACACTATTTCTATATTTTTATGTAAACTTAAATAGTTTGTGACTATATGATTGCATAAATAATATTTGTCTCACTGTTTTTTATTCGCCACGAATGTTTTAGAAGAATCAAAAACATAATAATATAATATTTCATAGGATATCGCTTGTGTTGAAATATCAACAATACCTGCCATTTATTTATTTTAAATATGTTAAAGGATGTTAAATCTTCAAAAAAATATTATTGACGTATTGTGAACATACGGGTTGGGACCGTTCCCTTTCAAAACGTAAAAAGCCACTGACGTAAAAGCACACAATATAATTTTATGGCATCTGTTCTGTAGACTACTACTGTAGTGGAATAAAAACACGTTTACGTAACCCACCCCTATATTTATATGTTAAATACATATCAAAATATATATTTCCTGTTATTTTTTTACATAAAAGTATTTTTTCAGAACAGCTAAAAAAAGATTCGAGAGGGTTAAATTGGGGTATTTAAGGCTCTTAAGTAATAGTAAGATGATTATTTGTGTGGTTTAATACGCATCTCAATGAATATTTTTTGTGATTAAACTTCAATTTGACTGATTATCTGAGTTAATACTTATCCTAAGTAAAGATATACTACTGTTCATTCATAAAAGAGTATTGACCTAAAGGGAAAATGTCAGTATATTGACCACCTCTTATCTGCTGATATGACAATGATAAACAAATCTTGGATAGGATTTTTTGCAATAAGGTAACACATGGTATTTAAATGTAATTTGCCAAATTGTCTACAAACAGAAAAACATTTTAGCCCATACGTAGTATTTAGGTGGTTTGTTAACTAACCAATGACTGTTTATGCAAAACCGAAAAACATTACCATGTCAATAAAGGGTTGGGTACTACAATACTAAAAAAAACGTATTTGAAAGCGTGTAGAACGGTTTTACATATTCATTAAATAAATGTCACACGAATATTTATTACTTGTACATTACACGATATGTTACAGCAAATTGAACGATGTTGTTCTAAAGAAACACGTTACAACAAACAATAAATTGTTAGACGTTTTCGGAACACCGTCCAGTGCTCGGGGACCCAAGATCTCTTATCAATATTTTGGTACCAATAAAGTTGGAGTAGAATATGACCGTAGAGGGCCACAGCACACTGTCTGTTGATATCTGGCTGAATCAAATACAAACTCGGGTCACGTTGCAATTTAATGAAATATTTACTGAAATACTTTTCAAGCAAGAATTATTTTGCGAAAACAAATTACGTATACATGAACACTTATCACAATTATGATCATCTAACTTGACACACACTTCATTAGCAATGGAGCAGCAACCCTTATTTTTGTGTAATTTAAATGTAAAATAAATAAAACAGTTTTATTATTTAAAACAAATGAACTAAACTAATTATTGAAAAAAAATTATTAATATAATTAATGTGAATATTTAAGGCAATTTATGAGTAACAATGAAATCAGAGAAATTAAATTTCATCTTTAAGGTTTGCTATGGTAAGGGAATTTGGTATTTTGTTTTAAAAATGTATAGATTCGTTACATATTCCTCTCTTAGGTGTCCGTTGGTATAAGATAAATGTTATAGATAGGAACTATCGAGGTAGTATTTGCACTAGTTTTATAAAAGAATTTGAATCGAGAAACGATTGAAAGAAAAAAACAGTTTTTATCGTTAAGGAGCTGTTTTTTTATTATTATTAAGGAGAAAAATATTTTTCTAAAAACAATACTTTTACCTTATATGTTTATAAAATACTGACCCATGCAGTTAAACACAAAATGGATCTGTCCCTGAAAAAATATATTTGCTTAAGATTCAGCGTATCTCTTGACTACGGGATACTATTACAGTTTATACATTAATTATATCTGTTGTAACTAATGTTGATTACAGGACTAACAAGAACCCCTTCTGTTACACACAATGGCGAAATTACAGTAAATCTTAACTAAACAAAACCACCTACATCCCATGCTGCGTGGTAAGGCTTTAGGTTTGATTTGCCTTAGCTATACATGATAACAGGAAATATAATGTGTTTTCGTCAGTATTTAACTACTCCTCAACTTTTTTTCTCTTACATTTGTCTCGAAGCACAAAAAGCAAGAATACAATAAAACTGTAACTGGGTTACGTCGAATCTAGAATTGGCAGACCTCATTGTGTCAAAGTGTCACTCTCCTATTCTCCTCAAACTACACAATTTAAATTGTATACGAGAGTCATGTAAGAAAATTTTTAAACTTTTTCATATTTGAATGGGAAGTTTAAAAATTTTACTATTAGACATCTTAATAATGTACATTCTTTTTCCCGTTTATTTTATGTAGCAAAAATTTATTAAAATAACATAAGAAATATAAAGCTTTAAATATTAAGCAATATACTCTTGCAACTTGGTATTTAAGGGATAAATTAGGGTTTTAAGTAAGAATAATTACCGTCCATTGACTATGATCAGCCTAAAAAAAATGGTTAAAAAAAGAACTATGATGACTTGATACATCGACACTAAAGAAAATTACCGAACAACCTGTTTAATAACAATTATTACAGATTGAGTAAAGCAAAACATTGATTTATTAGGGCATTTATTTATTATACTATACAGCAGCAAGGTATAGCCTACTTGAATACATATAGAAAAAATTATGAAATGATATAATGAACTTTAATATTAATTAAAAATCTAAAACAAGTAATTGAACAAACTTTTAGTATAGAATATTCAACTAATTGTTTACAATGCAGATATTTTCAATAACCGCACGGAAAAACTTTCAAGCGAGGAAACAGTAAATATTTGGCGCTTGGAGACGTAAAATCTCTTATCAATATTTTGATACCAACAAAGTTAAGCCACAATGTGCCTCCAGAGGCCAATGAAACTGTAGACTTCTGATATCTGGCTGTAAAACCTTTGAACATATGGTCAGTGGTCACGTATTATATTGCTGTCATTATAGTTTTATATACTTTACAGGGTGACCTGCAAGTAAGTATACAAAGGAATATGTTTCAATGGTCAAATAAATACGAAAATAAACACCAATAGATAAACAAAAATCACCTCGTTGCCGATAAATCTGTGATTTTGGTTTTATGTATTTGCAGTTTGTATCTTAAAAACTATCTTAGCTGTATATCATAACAATAAAATACTTTTTTATTTATTTTTTTACAGCTGAAAATAGTAATAAAGTATTTGCTAATAAATTGTTAAATTATATTTTTGTTGTTTCGAATTTGTGGCCATCTTATACAGGATATTAAAACTAAAATTACTTTAAAAATTCTGATTTCACAAGTAATATCAAAAATACTGATTTGAAATTCCATATAAAAGACATCCCGTTCAAAATGTTCAGATAATACAATATAACCAAATAAAATTGCAAAAATAAATGACAAATTGGCATTGATTATTATGCCTTATGTTAACTTAATTTGACAAAAAAACACTATCAGATGTATCATTTATTGGAAGCATTTTAGTTGTATATTTTTCAGAATTAACTTTGCATTTATTTACGAAGTAAAACAAAAATACCTATTAAAAAAAAAAATATGAAACCATCTTCTAAATACGTAACATACGAGGATTTTTCTTTATAGAGATGTTCTTTTTACGAAAGTAAACGTGACTTTTTAAAGTCAAACGATGAACGTGTAATCTAAAATAAAGATCATCCCCGATGTGTTTGCAATGTAAATTAGTGATGTTATAAATATCCCCGTCGTTTACTCCTTCGTATTACCAATTCCAATTTAATTCAAATTCGCTCCATTTTGTATTTCATTTTAAAGTTTGGGTACATATTCTTCTTATGTTTCATGCCAATATGATTTAATTTTATTGAAAGAAAGCAAAAAATGTTTATACGAAATTGAATTTGACTTACCTTTTTGACCATCTGCTTACAGTATTTAATATCATATAAAAATCACAAGTGTACACCATTGTTAACCTAGTTTTAATATAATAAGCATTTAAAAACCTGATTTTACATCTATAGATACTTAGGTAGCAAGAATTGATAACAAACAAATAATTAACATTAAAGGCTTTATTGCTTTTGAATCTTCATCACGGTTCAAAATTTTAAGAATATAATTTGTGTGTATAACAATTTAAAATTATTCTAATTCAAAGAAAACAGCCACTGCAGCTATTCCTCCAAACCCAAAGCTAAAATGATGCAAATTGTTACCAAACAATGTATTTGACATTTAATAGTTGACACAATTACCTTAAATGTTGAGGTGTTGGTCTAAATGCTCGCACTGTTATAGGTACATTACACACTCAAAAGTCACTATAATCTATTTGAAATAATTGTTAAATTACTATTTTAGATTTAGAGACGTCTCATGCTTTATACACATATACATAAGGGTTTTATAATACAAGCATAAATTGCCAAAGATTTTATTTGAATTTAAAACGTCATTTATCACTGGAATATTTTTAATTTAATATTGGTACGGAATTTGGTAGGTAAACAGTTGCACGTTCGTCGCATCATGCAAGTTGGTGAAACCTGTTATTGTTTAATTAAGACTAACTGTCAGGACGCTCTGGTCTCAAATGATTGTGCTTTTTATCACATCTTGATAACAAAATATAAAATTAAATAACAGAAAATTTTCATAACAATAGTATGTTTTAGAAACTTGGAGCTTGATCTTGTTGAAACTTAAAATGCTTTGAGAGGTCAAAGATATTGCGTAGACATTGGTTAGGGATTTTTTTATAAAATAAGCTTGTTATAAAAATGATGGTGAAGTATTGAGGTATGTTCTTTACCTTGTATTAAAAAATGTCTGATTACATTTAGATCTGATAATTCATTAATTTTAATTTTAACTCGGCCCACTCAATCATATTGTAGACTGTCTTTGGCTACTATTTTATTACCTAATTATACATTACGTACGTTGCCAAGGCTTGAATTAGGGTAAAGTTAGATTGTGA
The DNA here is from genome assembly GCF_028750875.1 of Macrosteles quadrilineatus. NCBI lineage: Eukaryota > Metazoa > Arthropoda > Insecta > Hemiptera > Cicadellidae > Macrosteles > Macrosteles quadrilineatus. The sequence continues at coordinate 18,376,375 of NW_026542599.1, forward strand.
AATTAACACTGAATCATATAAAAGAATTAAAAGTCAATCCGATTGAGGATGTATTTCATGAAAAAATAATCCCAGTACAACATAATCTTGACAGATTATAAATTCTTCTTATAGAATCTACTTTTTTTATGTATATGACACCAAAGAGTTAGACGTAGAATTTAGTCGGATATAAAAGTTTTAACTGTAAAAAAATGTCACAAAACCTCTTACATTTTGTTCATGTATAAGGTAATGTTTTTTTTTTTAAATACCATAACTAACTCTCTGTTATGTTTAACCTTTAAAATATAATTACCTGATAAAGTGTAACTAACTTAGCAAAATTCAAACGTATACTATCACTTTGATTTCGAGGAAAATCTGCTATGAATAGTCCAATAATAAGGTTAATGGAATATAATTTCACAATTAGACGTATGGTTCATCACAGGAGCGACAAAGTCAATCAGTTGCTATTATGTTTGATCTATTTAGCTGATCTGTCTAAAATCCTCGCCCAAACATAACATGTTGAAGCTCTTAAATATATAATATTTGGATAATTTTTTTATCGCAAATAATTGTATTATAATATCCGATGGTAATATGTTTACTTTTTATAGTCGTTTGACCTTATCTTTCTACCAAGCCCATATAAAAAAAGAGTTTTACTTTCTTACCTTCTTTGACTGATACATCAACAATTAAAATAAAATAAAATATTAAATTCAATAGATATAGTCCGGTTGTAGGCCAAAAAACCTGGAAGTAATGTCCACCCGATGTTTTTTAGTGGTTTCTGTTTCTTCAAGACCTACATAATTAAAATAGGCAGGGTGCCACTTTGTCACCCTTGAGCAAATTGAGATATTTAAGATGGCGGCAAAGATGACTTAAAAACCATATAGGGTTAGTAAAAAGTGTGGAGACCCCCTGTTATTTTTTTAACGGCCCATACTAGAAAAACTAAACTCGGCACACCATTATGGCATGTTATGAAGTACTTTTTGGGCATAACCGCCACTTGGTGTTCATCCCCAAAATGGGGATTTTGGGGGAAACTCAGATATTTCAAATACAAAGACCCATCGAGTGAGATTTGCAGGATTTGAACCCGCGACCTCTGGAACTAAAGTCCTGCGCTCTAACCACTAGACCATCTCGCTCCCCCGAAGTGACTAATATTACTGTGTGAGGTTAAAACGAGAGACCCCTCTGCGTTACACATAGGCAACATAACCGCAAAGCTTAATTAAACAAAACCACGTTATTTCATGCTGCGTGTTTCATATTTCGTTTATAATGCGACACGTTTATCTTTGCTAATAATATGTTACAATTTTCATTTAATTGTAGACTAGCTGTTAATCCGTCCTACGTACAGAATAAAATAGTCGCTTGAAACTGGGAAAACATATTTTGCTTTAATGGAAAAAAACATACCCTTTAAAGTCTGATAAAATAAACATAGGCCTAAGGTCCGAAAGGTGCCAGTCAACAAAAAAGATATGTAGGTAGATAAGCCGTATACAAGTGGAATACTCAACTAACCAAATATTCTACTGTAACCAAGCCAATAATATAAAATAAAAGAAAATCTATGAAACATGATGATGTAAGAACCATACAGACGAAAGTAAAAATCCTCAATCTGAAATAAAGACTATCTCTAGTGTGTTCGATACGAATATCTAACAATGTAAAAAATAAAATCGTATATTTATTACCCATCAATTAAACAATATTTAAATTCGTTTTACCTCGTTAAATATTTATATGTTCTGTCTCTAGGCAAGAAAATAATCCTTCTGCAAGCCAACATTCCATTAACACAAAACACTTATTTTATCGTGTATTTTCCAAAACATGCATTATTAATATATATATATATATATATATATATATGTTTTGTATTATTACACTACGTGCAAAGGAACCTTATCATGCTTTGTGGAATTATAATGACACAAATGTGTTTACTTGTTAACCAATAGAGTATTGTGTAGGTAGGGGAGACCGGGACTGGTTGTCACATGGGCTGGTTGTCACAAGGGTTGTAGTTCCTCTATTTTCCACTAGAATGTGCCGATTAGTGCTTCAGCCTATGCAGCACCCTTCCGTTGTTTGTTCAAAGTAGTATCAGACCCTTAAGTAAACAGATGGTAGTGTTGTGTTCAAAAATCTTTTTTTCGACTGGCTGAGTAAGTTTTTCTTCATTGACATATTACAATACTGTACTGTAGTACTTAAGTAATTTGTTTATTGCTAAGGTGTTTATGAAAGCTCACATTTAGAGGTATATTTATGTGTGTTAGAAACTAGGCTTAGCAGATAGGTTAGGTCTGTGGAGCCGGCTTATAACAAAATATGGCGTCGGGGCTGGTTGTCACAAATTGACGGGGGCTAGTTGTCTCATGTGACAAGCAACCCAATATACGTAGACTATTGTTATTTTTGGAGAAAAAATATGCAAAGGTATATTTAAATCTATGCTACAAATACAAAACACTCCAAATCCATTCCTAAAAACATTCTCAAAGGAAAGGGATGAATTAAAAAAGAGGTGCGGAAAAAAACACAAAAAATCAAGGCGGACGAAGGTTCTGAAAGTAAGAAGACGACTCATGTTTTGTATAATATGTTTGGACTCATTCACGAATCGCCGTCCGGGCGAAGAATGGGTTCGGTGCATGGAATGTAAACTTTGGGCTCATAGTACTTGCACAGATGGATCAAAAATTTTGTCTGTCGAAAATGTGAAAGCAACTTTGTTGATGCAGATAGTGAATGATGACCCAACCTTAATAAAATGGGCACAATATGTTAATTTTTCAATAATTCGTCTTTGAATACTTTTAGCTACTTACAGTGTTCATAAAATGTATTTGTACTTAACAAATATCATAACAAAAAAATATTTTGTTATTTTGACTTTGAAAACAATTTTCTCATATAAAATGTATGTGACAACCAACCCCAAGCTGTGAGACAACCAACCCCCTGGTTGGGTACCAGGGGCTTTTTGTCACACTTGCAAAAATATATAAAATATATTTTTTAATATACTTGAAATCACAATAACGTTTTGAAAATTGAAGCAAATGTGCACAAAAAGGTAAAAATGTAAATGGGATAAAGTTCAACTCAATTACTTAAGTAGAAAAAAAAAATAAAATTAAAAATTTAAAAATTGTGACAACCAGTCCCGGTCTCCCCTACCTTGACAAAGTGGAAAGGTTAAGCATTTTAACGATCTGTGCCATCCGATCTGTGTACAAGTAAAACGAAGATCAATGTAAAAACACCTCCCTTAATGTTTAAAATATTTTTATGTTCAAAATTTATTTTAGAAAAAATAATGGTGTATTTAAAAAAAAATATGGGGCGGTTCTTAATAGAAAAAAAATACAGTTAAGGCTTTTGCACCTTCATTTTTATTCAACATGATGACATAAAGATTAAGGTTACTAAACATTATATTTAACATCAAGGGATACCTATCATGACAAAGCTATAAAATTCAAACAAAATATGTTAAAAATGCCGACTTCCAAAATTACCTTTACTAGGGGAGACTTAACTACATACAAAAAAAAACTACAGAAAAAAATAATTTGTCATGAACTTTCTTAATAAATTATTTATAGACATTCATAGTTTATATATTAAGTGTATTAATTTCATCCTCTGTTTTATGCTTCGAGCTTAATATAGCTTAAACTCAGCATACAATTACTATATACCTTATACGATTTATTCGGCTATATTTTTGACATCTACGTAAGAGTATATCTGCAGCTTATAAGCGTCAAACTTTTTTAATACAGTTTATAAAGAAAAGATTGTTGAGCCATGCCTAATCTAATGTGCATAATCTTAAAATAGTTACGCAAAACCCCCTATCAAAAACGTACAAACGTTTTCAACAAACATTATTATCATTGACTTTATATCTACACTGACTTTATATCGTGTAGATATAAAGTCAATTTTATTATCTAGTACGACGGAATATATTTCTATAACACTATAAAAAGTGTCGTAGGTTAAGATTATAATCAAATTGTTTTAAATTAATTATGGATTCACCTTAATTGATCTTCAATTTTACAACATTATGATTATTTCAAGATATTTCTGTATTTCTTGTATATTTACTATTCAATTTATATTTGGCACACTAGTCAGAAACAGCAAGACTCCAATAAAACCTCTAACTGGGTCATGTCAGACTTAAGATTGGCAGGTCTTTTTCATTCTCTTGCTTTCCTTATCCTATTGAATTTATAAGTATACTTTATGAATTTGATCCACTTCTATTGTGAAAACTTCACATTATTAGGTTATTTGATATGGTTTTTTATTACTAGTTCTTAACCCTAATTTATTACTAGACGAAATAACTATTATTTATATATATCCTAATGTGACTCATGTAATGAATGTGACTGAGTTTTATACGGCAATAAAAAAATATTGGATTTGATTTGATTTGATATCCCACCGTTTGTTATTACATACCAAAACGAGTATTAAAGTAATAAGAAATATTTGAAAACCAACATACACATAATCATACTTTTGCTGCTTTGTCTTTTAGGGTTGTAAAGTAAAACCAACAAATTCACAAATTGATCAAGATAACAAGTTTTAAATATCCATATAGTGGTTGTTAATTTTGCATAAAGGTGTGATAAATGGAAAATATATAAGCTAAAAGTAAAAGTTTGCACCCCAGAAACTTTAGAAGTCTTATAAATATTTTCATACCAATAAATATGGTATCAAAAACCTATATAGCTTACCAATCTCTCTAGACAACCAAAAAGCCTTTGTGTCTCTATAAAACTTTGTGGTTGTAAAACTTTCAAACATATGGTCACGTACTGTCTTGTAGTATATTGTCAGTACGTTTTTGGTATTTACAACGTATATTTTTGAAAATTTTTATAACAGCATCCCAACGTTTTTATTAGAGTTAATAATAGTTTTGCCGTTGCAAATGAATAAATAAGTATTAAATTAACATTCATACAAGTATTTTGCATTTCTGTTTTTGACCCTAAAAATATAAAATTTCTAAACTATTTTATAGATCTTAAAACGGATATTATTTTATTTAAATTTTTATTGGATATTGATGTTGTGATATATGTATGACTTAAACAATCAAACGTTTAATTACTTTGTTCGAGTCTAGAATAAGTAGAAATAGTTGCCTTGGATAAATAAATCATGTCTCAAAGGATTACATTACAGTGAACACAGTGTCAAAGCATGATGAAATGAGTATTATGAAATACATAATTTTGTATTCTCAATAAATAACTATAACTCTGAGACCTTATCTCTTCTATAAATACTTGATAACATCGCAGTTCTAACCAATGTGACACAAGGGAGTCAACAATCCTAAAAAAAATACTTTAATACTTTCAATGAAATGGCAACCATACAAAGTAGGTATTGCCAAGTATGAATGGAGATGAATGTAGGATGAGTGGCGCGATCATGTAGTCTTGTTAGTGACTAAAGCCGACATGTTTCTAAGACACAGCTGTTAATTAATAGTCCACACAGCTAATGGCAACCAAGGGACTTTTATAGTGGAATCTGAACCACATTTCGCCTTGGTATTAACGAATTGGTGTAATTATCAGGATATTACTGCGGATAGTCGTAGTTCTCACTAGTGTGGACGTTAATCCACACCAGTATCATATCTTCAGTGTATGCTATATCAACAATTTGTGACCTCCTAGTAGCTGGATTACAGAAGAGGTCAAAGTGAAAGTTTTGCTCAATTTTATGCACGGAATTCCGAGCAAATCTTACCTACACGTCTCAGCCAAAAAACCCACGAATTTTGCAATTAAATGTGAATTAAGTACTACACATTATTATGAGTTAAGTATTTTAAAAATATGGTTAACGTTATTTTTCTGATTAACGCCTACTCAACCCCATCCATCAATAATCGACTACAATTTTGTTTCACCCGAAATGCATCCGTCCCTAAACAAATATTTTTTTAAGTTTCAGCGCATATCTTTAGTAGGGATACTATTACAGTTCATATAATAACTATATCTGTTGTAACCAATGTTGATTACAGGAATAACGAGAACCCCTTCTGTTCCACACAATGGCGAAATGACAGTAAATCTTGATTAAACAAAACCACCTACATCCCATGCTGCGTGGTAAGGCTTTAGGTTTGAAATGTTCATACTTACCTTAGCTTTACATGATAACAGGAATTATAATGTGTTTTCCTCAATGTTTAACTACTTCTAACCTTTTACCTCTTACATTTGTCTCTCAAGTCACAAAAAGCAAGAATTCAATAAAACTGTTAACTGGGTTACGTCGAATCTAGAATTGGCAGACCTCACTGTGTCAAAGTGTCACTCTACTATTCTTCTCAAACTACAAAATTTAAATTGTATACGAGTATCATCTAAGTAAATTTGTAAACTATTTCATATTTGAATGGAAAGTTTCAAAACAGTTTCAAAAGTTTCATCATAACTATGTACATTATTTTCCCCGTTTAGTTTTATATAGCTAAAAATTTATAAAAATAACATAATAAGTATAAAGCTTTACATATCAAGCAATAAAATCTTGCAACTAGGTATTTAAGGAATAAGTATTAGTGTTTTATGTAATAATATGGCCTGTCCATTGACTATGATCAGCTTAATGTAGGTTAAAAAATAACTATGATGACTTAAGATATGGACACTGAAGAAAATCACAGAATAACCTGATCAATAAAAACTATTACTTTCTGAGTAATGCAAAAAATAGATTTTTTATGGCATTTATTTATTTAATTTTATATAAGTAAGGTATAGCAGCCTACTTGAATACATATAAAAAAATGTATGAAATGATATACTTTAATATTACTGAAAAATCTCAAACAAGTTATTCAACTAACTTATAGTATAGAATATTCGACTAATTGTTAACAATGTAGAGATATTCAATAACCGCACGGAAAAACTTTCAAGCGAGGAAACAGTAACTGTTTAGCGCTTGGAGTCCAAAAACTCTTATCAATATTTTGATACCAACAAAGTTAAGCCACAATGTGCCTCCAGAGGTCAATGAAACTGTAGACTTCTGATATCTGGCTGTAAAACCTTTGAACATATGGTCACGTATTATATTGCTGTTATTATAGTTTCATATACTATACAGGGTGACCTGCAAGTAAGTATACAAAGGAATATGTTTCAAAGGTCAAATAAATACGAAAATAAACACGAATGAATAAAAAAAAATCCACCTCGTTGCCGATTTTGGTTTTATTTATTTGAAATTTTTTATATATTTAGTTTACGATTGAAAGCAATAATAAAGTATTTGCTAACAAACTGTTATAAAAATAGATTTGTTGTGTACAATTTGCGGCCATATCATACAGGATATTTATAACGTAATATACAAAAAGAGTTCTGATTTCACAATAAATATCAAAAACGCTTATTTGAAATTCAAAATAAAAGGCATCAAGTTCAAAATGGTCAGGTAATACAATATAGCCGAAATATAAAAGTTGTAAAAATATATGACAAATACCTATACAGAGTTATGCCCTATACATATATAGGGTTATGTTGCCTTCTGTTACCTTAAATTGGCCGAAAAACAGCTATCAGATGTATAATTTTATTAGAAGCCTTTTAGTTGTATATTTTGCAAAAATAATTTTGCATTTATTCATGTAGTTAAACAAAAATACCTAATTTTAAAAATAAATTTTAAACCCGTCTGCTAAATACATAACATACGATGATTTTTCTTAAATAGACGTTTTTTTTACGAAAGTATACGTGACATTTTGAAGTAAAACGATGAACGTGTAATCTAAAATAAAGAGCATCCCCGATGTGTTTGCCATGTAAATTAGTGATGTAATAAATATCCTCGTCGTTTACTCCTTTGCATTACCAATTCCAATTTAATTTAAATTCGCTCCATTTTGTATTTCATTTTAAAGTTTGAGTACATATTCTTCTTAAGTTTTTTGCCAATATGATTTAATTTTTTTGAAAGAAATCAAAAAATGTGTATAAGAAAATTTAATGTGACTTACCTTATCAACAATTTGCTTACAATATTTAATATCATATACAAAACACAAGTGTGCACCATTGTTAACCTAGTTTTAATATAATAAGCGTTTACAAAACTGATTTTACATCTATAGATACTTTGGTAGCAAGAAGTAATAACAAACAAATAATTTACATTGAAGGCTATATTGCTTTTGAATCTTCATCACGGTTCAAAATTTTAAGAATATAATTTGTGTCGATAACAATTTCAAATTATTCTAATTCAAAGAAAAAAGCCACTGCAGCTATTCCTCCTAACTCGAAGCTAAAATAATGCAAATTGTTACCAAACAATGTATTGGACATTTAATAGTTGACACAGTTACCTTAAATGTTGAGTTGTTGGTCTAAATGCTCGTACTGTTATAGGTACATCACACACTTAAAAGTCACTATAATCTATTTGAAATAATTGCTAAATTACTATTTTATATTTAGAGACGCCTCATGCTTTATATACATATACTTAAGGGTTTTATAATACAAAAACATATTGCCAAGGATTTTAGTGGAACTTTAAACGTTATTTATTACTGGCATATTTTTAAGTAATATTGGTACGGAGTTTGGTAGGTTAGCAAACTACAACTGGTAAATAGTTGCACGTTCGTCGCATCATGCAAGTTGGTGAAACCTGTTATTGTTTAATTAAGACTAACTGTCATGACGCTCTTGTCCCAAGGATTGTGCTTTTTATCACATCTTGATCACAAACTATAAAATTAAATAACAGAACACTTTCATAACAATAGTATATTTTCGGAAACTTTGGACTTTATCTTGATCTGAGAGGTCAGAGATATTGTGTAGGCATTGGTTAGGGTTTTTTTTATACAATAAGTTTGTTATAAAAATGATAGTGAAGTATCGAGGTATTTATATATTTTATAATTTTTTTTATCAATAATTACATAAATAGCTCTTTACCTTGTATAAAAAAATGTGTGATTAATTTATATTTGATAATCCATTAATTTGAATTTTAACTCGGTCTACTCAATCATATTGTAGAACGTCTTTAGCTACTATTTTATTACCCAATTATACATTTCGTACGCTGCCAAGGCTTGAATTAAGGTAAAGTTATATTGTGAAATTAACACAGAATCATATAAAAGAATTAAAAGTCAATCCGATTGAGGATATATTTCATGAAAAAATAATACCAGTACGACATAATCGTGACAGACCATAAATTTGTAGCCTGTACAATCAACTTATTGATGTATATGACACCAAAGAGTTATACGTAGAATTTAGTCAGATATAAAAGTTTTGACTATATAAAAATCTCACAAAATCTAATTCATTTGTTAATGTTTAAGGTAATGTTTAATTTTAAATACCATAACTAACTCTCTGTTATGTTTAGTCTTAAAATGTAATTACCTGATAGAGTGCAACTAACTTAGCAAAATTTAAACGTATACTATCACTTTGATTTCGACGAAAATCTGCTATGAATAGTCCAATAATAAGCTTAATGGAATATAATTTCATCATTAGACGTATGGTTCATCACAGGAGCGACAAAGTCAATCAGTTGCTATTAAGTTTGATCTAGTTAGCTGTTCAGTCAAAATCCTAGTCCAAACATCACATTTTGAAGCTTTAAATTCAAGCATATAATATTTGGATACTGTTTATATCGCAAATAATGGTATTATAATTTCCAACAAATAATATGTTTACACTGTAGACCTTATCTTTCTAACAAGCCCATATAAAAAGAGTTTTACTTTCTTATCTTATTCGACTAATACAACAAAAATTAAAATAAAATAAAATATTCAATTCAATAGATGAGTTTTTTGAGTTTTGAGTTTTTTTTTTAGATTTTTGGGGTGACATAACGGGTGCAGTAGAACATGGATTTGAGTTATGAAAGGTTTCACAAACATCAACTTAGATTATACTGAAATTTTAGAACATTAGATCAATATACGACGTTGTGACTTAGTCTAATTGTTTTTCTCAAGTTGATATATTGTATAATCTACTGGATTCAGATTTATTGTAAATTCATATTGCATAACATAGCAAAGTTAGACGTTGCATATTTTGTTAAGAGGGTTCTCCTTAAAAACAGTGTTTGATGTAATTTAGCTATTTATGACAGTAAAATATAATTTATCTAAAAAAATATTTAAAAATGTTATGATAGGATATTTTTAGTGTGTTTTTAAGAAAACCCATGTTTTTTTTAGCAAGAGATTTTTAATGATTTTATGAATAATATAGAACAAATTAAACAATAAATAAACACCTTTAACATTACCTATTTTACATATTATGTATTCTAGAAATATTTTTAACATTTTATATAAATCACACAGAAGTCCTCTATCATCACGTTTCCATAGTATGTTATTTATCATGGTGCAACTACATATAAAACATTTATGTGTAATGGAAAAGTGAATTGATTTATATATAATTTTTAAGATCTTATTCAACCTTAAGACCCACGATGCATAAATATCACCATGAAAATTATTGAAAAAAAAAATAATAATTCAAGGAATCATACAAATGGCGAAGAAAAATGGAGACTATGAGCATGGCCGTCCCAGCACGCATCTTGGCAGATCGTGCTGTTGTTTAATTAAGGATGACTGTTAGGACGATACTGTTCCTCTCTAAGGGACAGTCTGTTTATCACCTCTAGATTGAAATGAAATGAATCTTGTACGTTTTTATTCTTCACCCAGTTGTGAGAAAATATAAGCTCAGACTAACAATATGAAGAGATGATTTCAAAAGAATAAATCAAGTTCTTTGTTTCTAAATGCACAATACATTAAGTAAGCCTAGGAAAAACTAAGCAATGAGGGCGTTATAAAATTCATTAAGAAACTTTTGCCTACAGCACTACTTTCAAAATCATAATTTTATCGTAGTAAAAATATTTTTGATTGAATTTATATGTTTAATTCTTCAAGAAATGTTTTTTTTTCTATATATTAGTTATTGGAAAAACGTTTTTTTCTACAGTCACTCGACAAAGTGGGCTTTCTTGCACATATTACAGTACAGAAAGCTTTACTTTGGTGCACACAACAGTATTCCAACCAAACAACACAAAACAGTGTGTTAAATTACCAATCGATTTTATCCAAGTGATAATGCAAACACCCCTATGTCTAGCCTGAAATAAAGGTATAAAACAAACTTGAGCTCGTGCCTAGCGTCCTAGTAAAAAAAAGAAACTTACAGTTCCTTTCCCTTTGGTTTTTTGTCATAAATCTTTATCAATAGTTTGGAAAGTACACAAAAAGGTGGAAATATCTAAACAAATATAAATACCAATTATATACTCAATATTTACTAGTAATAAGATACGAGTTTAACAAGAACCTATTCTGTGTTTCACAAAGCTAACGACGCTGTAACGTTTGATTAAATTGAACGACGTGGCCTCCCGCTACGCATGAACGATTAAGATTAAATCTGTAACTTTCATATTTAATACTAACATTATTATAATCTAGTTCTTCGCCAATATCAAACCTTTATTCATTTGACTTCTTTGCTAAAAAGTAAGAGCTCATTTTCTTGGTTCTTTATTTAACCAAGCTAAAAACTATCAATAATTTGCCAGTTATGGAAAATACCTAAGGTTTTGATATTAACGTAATAATTTGCATCCGATAAAATTGTCTTCTTGAAAGTACTTTAATTCTATAGTTTTTGTCAGAAATAAAGGTTTCAAATGTAAACCTTTGCCAAAATAAATACCTTTTCAGTTCTAACATGCTTATGCTTTGTTTTTTTTCAAACTATATAACAATTAACATAATTTAATCTAAAGTAAAGAAAAAACTTAAATAAACAATCGTTTAAAAGTTTATTCCTATAATGTTAGTTTATTTTAAGAAATTGGGAATTTTACAATTTTGTTTAAACAATTTCAAACAATTATGTGGAAACTAAAGATGATAAAAAAATGAACGTAAGAGAATTAATTACATAAATAGACTGTTTTACAAATATATGAGTGCAAAACCTGGTGAAACTCAATTTAATTGCAAAAGTTGTTTTACCAATATGTGATCCATTGTAGCTATATTATAAGTATTTTAAGCAGGATGTACAAATGTAAATCAATCCGGATTTTTAGTTACTTTCAAGCCGGATGTTTTAGAACGTGTTATTAATCAAAATAAAGAATTGCAGAAGCATTATCTTTTCCAGCCAGCGTGAAAATCTTGTACGAAATAAATCCTAGTGTCAGGATAAGGCAGGTTAAGGTGTATTTTTACGCTCTCTGGTTCAGGATGCTTGTCAACATAAGTCTTCAAAAAATAGAAGACATATATAAATAAATTGTTGCTAAATTGTTGTATAACTTGTATATTAGATTTTTATGTATATGAAAATTAGGTTAATGAATTAATTTAACTTATTGGTTACTTTAATAATAGTTTTGAGTATTTTCAGTGTAATGGGCTTTAAAGTGAATGAAAAATTTAAATACAGTTTTCTCTATACTTTAATTAAAGTAAATGTGTTTGTTTTGTTGCTTTAAAAAATTTGTTTATCTGTGAAAAATTTCTTGGAAATTCATAGAAAATTTCACATGAGAGTGTAATGTAAGTCTACAAATAGACATCAACAAGGTATAACAAATACTCCATTAAATACTAACAAGTGGTTAAACCCCCTTTATAGGTTAGTGGTGAAATATTCAACCACTTCAAAAGTACTCTCTGAGATCAATGACTGAGAGAGGAATATTTCTGTAACGAGCAGTAGTTAAGTTTGAAATAGCATGCCGAAATTGATCACTAATCGACATAATTGAGTATGACGCCTCTCCTAGCCAATAGGAAGAAAGGGAATTTTTGTTCAGTATGTGACATGCACGTGGTTGGTACGCCCTCTGATTCAAGGAAAACGTGGTTAATTTTGTGATAACTCGACATTGGAGGACACTGATTTTGTCAGGTTTTTTGTTGAATCAAAACATGTGAATTATTATCTCATAAAATATAAGTTATTACACTATTTTCATATGTTTTTATGTAAACTGAAATAGTTTTAAATATATATCTGTATAAATAAGTTATCTCACATTTGATTCATTTGCTACGAATGTTTTAAATCAAATATTACTTCACAACGTACAAATAGTATGTTTTAAAATAACCAAATACAATATTATAATATCTAAGAGAGATATCTTGAGCTGACATGTCAACAATACCTATCAGTTATTGATTTTAAATAGATTGTAGCATGTAAATATGTAAAAGCTTCCAAAAAATATGTTATAGACGTATTGTGTACTATCCGGCATCTGTTCTGTAGGCTACTACTTTAACGGCAGTCTAAAAATGTAGCCGCACCCCTCCCCTGTATTTATATGTTGTGTGTCAAAAATATTTTGCTTTATTTTTTACATCAATGTATGCATTAATGCATTTACTACATATCCAAATGGTGGATGGGTGAACGGATGATTAAAAGCTTCGAGACGGCCAAATTCAAGGGTTTTTATGTATTAATTGGATATTTGTGTAGTTTACTACGCATTTTACTGTATATTTGTTATGATTAGACTTAACTTTGGCTGATTTACTGATTTAATATTTTTCCTAAATAAAGATATACTACCGTCCAAGCATGAAAGATGATAGACCTAAAAGGACAGTGATCAGTTTATTGACCACCTCTTATCTGCTGATTGACAATGATAAATAAATCTTGGATTGGATTTTGTACTATAAGGTAACACATTAAATTGTCTAAAAAAAACTGTATTTTTAGGTGGTTTGTTAACTAACCACTGACTGTTTATTCAAAACCAATAAAAATTACCGTATTCTATAAAGGGGTAAATAGCCCTACAATAAATACTAAACAAAGGTATTTGAAAGCGTACTTTTTTTACACATCAGTTAAATAAATGTCACACGCATATTTATTACTTGTTCATTACACAATATCTTAAAACAAATTGAACGATATCTTTCTAAAGGAACACGTTTCAACAAACAATAAATTGTTAGACGTTTTCGGAACACCATCCAGTGCTCGGGGACCAAAGATCTCTTATATATATTTTGGTACCAATAAAGTTGGAGTACAATATGACCTTAGAGGGCCACAGCACTGTCTGCTGATATCTGGTTGAATCAAATACAAACTCTGGTCACGTTGTAATTTACTGAAATACTTCTCAAGAAAGAAGCATTTAGCAAGAATAAATGGCGTAAATATGAACACTTATGATCATCTAACCTGACACACACGTGGTGTAAATGTGTATCTTTATTTGGTTTATTTACATAAAAAAGCAATAGAGTTTACGTAAGGGTAACATGTATTATTACTTATTCAGTTGAAACATCTGGCAAAATTCGTTAATTCATCTTAAATATACTTATAAGAATAAGATAGAAACTTTAAATTCCCATGGGGCATATAGCACGATAGGATTTTCACATCTCTAATATGCCTATGTGTTTCTCAAGACTATCAAGTACCTCTCTGCATAATGTCTACTCTATAGGTCCAGTTGTTTTCATGTGATATAACTTCAGAGTTATACACAGACACTAATCTTTAACATTTTATAGCATTATTAAATCATGCAAAATTTAAGTCAAAATTTAATCTTTTTCTTCTTTATTTTCAGTAATAATCATTGATATTTACCAATCTCATTCTGTTAAACGATGCATTACAAAACATAAATATGACGTAGAGTTTATAAGTATTATTTAAAAAAAGTATTTTTTTTTTAAGATAAATTAGTTTATGGCTACAATGCGTTCTGTTTTGTTATTTATAAAATCAGCTTTTACATTTAACCTATAATTTCAGGTTAATATCCCTCAATTTACTACTTAATACACATACATATTATTTTTTACAAATTAAATTTATTGTATTTTGTCTGCTAATAACTAAAAGTGAAATTTGCAAAGAAAGTTTGTACATAAGTTCGTATCTAATTTAAACTTGAAGTTTATTGCTGCCTTAACTAAGAACATTTAAAGGAAACGACATGTATGTTATATGTTGCGCCAAGGTAAGGTAAACTTTGGTGATTTCCGACATTAAATTACTCCAAAGTTCAATCCTACAGGAAGAAACAATAAATTATCGTTTTCTTTACACTTTATTCCATAACGTTTACTTGGCTACTGTTGCTAAAGGCTCATAATCCAACATGGTGTTTTAGAGGAGGGATATTCTGATGGAGAGTAAAAATTTAGTTTAGTCACTCTGGATGTTAAATCTAGAAACCTTAGACAAATATTATTCATAAACTACTCTCAACACAATGATGGCGCTTAACAGACTACAACTTGGATATCTGAACCGGTAATATCAAAGTGTGAGCATTTTTAATTTTAAAAAACTGTCTTTATAGTTTTTAAGTTGCCAGATACCAAAAACACATATTTTATTTTTGCGGGTGCATGTATAAGTGTGTAAATGTGTCTGTGAACATAATAACTCGAGCAAAGCAGATCCGATTCAGATCAAATTTGGCATGTATCTGTAAGGCTTTATAGGTTTGAAGAAGCTCACAAACCAGTAATATAAGTCATGGGACCGATGTTCATAAAGTTTTTAAGGTTTCAAAAGTTAGTTATTCTTTTCAATTTTTATCCGAAGCATTATCTTATGATTAAAAGAAAAAAATAACAAAAACTGCACGTTTAAAAAAAAGTATAGTTATAGGAAGAAAATAAAACTGCTGTATTCCATGTGTTCATGTGTTCATGATTTTACTGGTTTATACCTGTAAACCAAAATTTTTCTACTAAATTATCTATAAACGTAAGTACCCGAAAAACGTAAAGTTGTGTTTATACAAGGAATATATTTAGCATGTTTAAAGTTAAAAATTAAATATTTTGGTTAAAATCCATAAAGGACAACATTACTTTTGCCTGCAGGTTTGCTGTGGTCAGGATCCTTTTTTTTAACCCTATATGGCTTAGAGTGTCTCTCTTTGTCTTGAGGATTTCTTGAAATAAAATGGGCTTTATAATTACAGAAAATGAATGTGCTTAAGAGGCCTTGTTGTCAGTGATTTATGTTACAGTTAAAGTGTCATGGCACTAAGCAGCTGTTTTGCGTTACTAAGGCAAAATTAACCGCTCTTTATTGTAAATTATAATTTTTTTATTAAAATATAATTGGATGATTCCAAAATGCCAGCAAATATTAATAATAACATATTAAAAAACATTTGTAAAGAAAAATAAAAAGAATACTTCCTATATTCTTTTTATAACGAAAAATAAAAACAATAAAAGATAATAGCTCTTTACTTGTTACTTCGTTTCATCAACCAAAATCACCTCACACCTTTATGTAATGCAATTTGGCTATTCCATACAGGTGTGAGTATAACAAAAAGTTGCCCCCTGGTGGGGTTTCAATGAATTTCATTTACACTTTAATTGAACTACTGAGGACATTACAATCACAGAGCTGCGCAGTGGAAATAAAGATGTTAAGTGTGGGCCCTGTAATTAAATATCCCAGAAGTCCGATTTATGGACCGTGAGAGGTCTGATATGTTGTCCTCCTTCACACCTTCTTCAGCTTAATTCTAACACTTCTTAAAACTAATAGATGTGTCTATTTGATCACTCCATGAAATAAAATGTGCTGTTCTGATGAAAGATTGTGATATGAATTGATACTCTGTAAAACTGTAAAATTGCAAATAATAATATTGAAATATTGATTGAAAATATTTGTGAAACTGTTTGTTCAGGAAATGTTTATCAAAAGTATGACTTCAAGATGTTTATATATACTGGATTCGGTTAAGCCGATTACTCATGAATTCACCAATTTAATATTAAATATTATGAACTGAGCTTATAAAAATTGCACTGTCAAAATATATTTATAGAATGTAAACATCAATATTCTTTGTGTATACTTTGTATACTTCTTTCAGTTAAGCCATTTACCTCTTAAATTTTACCCGTTTTATACTAGTGATACTAACAGCTGAAACACAGGATAATGAAAAGATGGTGATTTGTAAAAATACTGTATAATGAGTCGAATTGAGCTGTGATACAAGTAACAAATATAAACAATGTAATAACCTTTTTTGTGCACAATTTAACAATATTTTGAAAGAGAGAGTGAGAGAGTTGATTGTAAGATTGAATGTTCAAATTGGCGGTTTGTTCATTTTTTAAAACTGCAAAGTCTCGGGAAAACCTAGCCTTGATGATTTTATTTATTTGTTTTGGATCACCAGACTCCCCAAAGATGTTCGTAATTATCAAACTGGCCAGTTTACAATTTAATCAAACAGGGACTATTATGTAGGTTTGTGATCTACATCACTCCTTGCTGATCAGTGCAACGGGGCCAATCGACTGCTGAGTCGATTATTTGATAATTTTTTATTTAATATTTAATATTTATGAATTTAATGGGAGTCTATCCTCATGACCCTTTATCAACCCTAGCCTTCGACCGAGCACTCTGTTACCCCCATTTACGTTACACAATCAAACTCTCACTATTAAAAAATGTAATACTGTTCAAAAATTATTCTACACATGAAATACAAACGTTTTAAATAATAATACTGATGATGATAGAATCTGACTTTTCATAGAATACAAAAATAATAATATCACAGATAAACATTGCTCTTTAAATTAATATACCATTTCAATTCAATTTAAGAAATAATTTTCATTTGACTAGGTTCACTATTATAACTTAAATTCTTTGTATGACATGACCAAATTTAATAAAACATTTTATCCTGAATCGTGACCATGTGCTCTAAGTAGACCAAATGAAACATGAAAATCTCAGACCAAACAAAACATGATTCATAACTTGTAAAACGAGTGGTACATGTGAAAAAATGTGGCAGATTGGCAAGACTATTTTAATACTAAAACACAAATAACACAAACATTTACTTACGTACACATGTCGACACATACACATTCATTCCGAAGAAGATTCACGCGTACCGAACATTTAAAAACTGACTCGTGGTAATTTGTGACTTTTTGTCTGACCGAGCGGAACATCACGACACGGTTTTTTCTGGTGTAGGACTTATTAATTCTTGTTTTTTCGAGCTGGCGTTTAATGATTCAATTGAAAATACCTTCACGACGACCCGCTATTCGCTAGAAACTGACATTTGCTATCGATATGATGCATGTACGAATTTTCATCACGAACGCGAACAATCAATCCGGCATCTCAACTGTCTCGACTTAATACTAATAAAACACACACCCAAATGCAATTCGGCGAAATTTTGACAATTGCGATCGTTTGATGCACGTACAATTTCCGCCCGAACGCTAATTTCCGAGCTACGAATTAAGATATTAATAAATTCGTCCTACACCAGCGACAAAACGCGACTTCACATGTTGACTACGCGATTACTGAGCCACGAGTGACGAGGACGACGAGACGCTTTGCAGACGACGCGGTTCCCCGGTCTTCGTATCCTTCCGCGTTACGTCATGTTTGACTGACTTGTCCATTGCCTGTCGCGGATTTTAAATCTTTTGATTTGAAAATCGGCACAGAAATCTCCCCTGCCAAAAAAATTGGCCCGAGCGACCTTCAGGTCCGCACGAAGGCCTTTTCCATCCCGGGACAATTTCGACCCGGCGCGACGACGCTTGACGTGGCAACAGACGCTTCATTCATACGACACATTTTTTTGTTGATTTTTTTTTCCCATTGATTTACATTTAATACATTTAACACGAAACAATTTTACACATAAACATTTGAAATTTGAATAACAAAAATAGAAAATCTGAAACTTTAACAATAATAAACATTTTGCTTTGAGGTCGGTACTGAGAAATTAAAAATTGTTGTCAACTAACACCTTGTGTCATAAACCAAAACTGCATCAATCCATCAACAATTTGAATGGTGTAAACGCGCACGCTTAACACACTGTAGAATTATCTAGCATTCAGCGTTGAGTAGATGTCAACAATCAGTTCATTGACCCGTAGCGCAGTCGACAGTCAGCTGTTGCCGATGGAGTGGGCGGGGGCGGGGGACATTGTTGTGGTGAACGGCCCGATGTCTGCCTGTCTGTGCGGGTAGGTTCTACTCTCGCCCCACCACAGCTGGAACGTGACCTCTGTTGGCCAGCCTTCATGTCGCTCACAGTGGTTACATAACATGACTCAGATGATTCATTGTTTCTCAAAATATGTAATTATGGAAATGTTTAAAACAATTGACCTCAGTTTGACTCTATTTACCCAAAATTGAAAACTATTGCACATGTAAATATAAATGTAAATATAAATATAAATAATCTCTGTACGAATATGACACAAATAAATAAACAAGTAAACAAACACAGAAATATCAATGTGGATAATTGCCTTAGAGATAACAACTGATACCCTTATCAATGCCAACCTGCCTTGGTAGTAATGCCAAACTGCTTCCTTGTTACCAGACCTCTCAAATTAGTGCTATCACTTTTTGTAAAGAAAAATAAAAAGAATACTTCCTATATTCTTTTTATAACGAAAAATAAAAACAATAAAAGATAATAGCTCTTTACTTGTTACTTCGTTTCATCAACCAAAATCACCTCACACCTTTATGTAATGCAATTTGGCTATTCCATACAGGTGTGAGTATAACAAAAAGTTGCCCCCTGGTGGGGTTTCAATGAATTTCATTTACACTTTAATTGAACTACTGAGGACATTACAATCACAGAGCTGCGCAGTGGAAATAAAGATGTTAAGTGTGGGCCCTGTAATTAAATATCCCAGAAGTCCGATTTATGGACCGTGAGAGGTCTGATATGTTGTCCTCCTTCACACCTTCTTCAGCTTAATTCTAACACTTCTTAAAACTAATAGATGTGTCTATTTGATCACTCCATGAAATAAAATGTGCTGTTCTGATGAAAGATTGTGATATGAATTGATACTCTGTAAAACTGTAAAATTGCAAATAATAATATTGAAATATTGATTGAAAATATTTGTGAAACTGTTTGTTCAGGAAATGTTTATCAAAAGTATGACTTCAAGATGTTTATATATACTGGATTCGGTTAAGCCGATTACTCATGAATTCACCAATTTAATATTAAATATTATGAACTGAGCTTATAAAAATTGCACTGTCAAAATATATTTATAGAATGTAAACATCAATATTCTTTGTGTATACTTTGTATACTTCTTTCAGTTAAGCCATTTACCTCTTAAATTTTACCCGTTTTATACTAGTGATACTAACAGCTGAAACACAGGATAATGAAAAGATGGTGATTTGTAAAAATACTGTATAATGAGTCGAATTGAGCTGTGATACAAGTAACAAATATAAACAATGTAATAACCTTTTTTGTGCACAATTTAACAATATTTTGAAAGAGAGAGTGAGAGAGTTGATTGTAAGATTGAATGTTCAAATTGGCGGTTTGTTCATTTTTTAAAACTGCAAAGTCTCGGGAAAACCTAGCCTTGATGATTTTATTTATTTGTTTTGGACCACCAGACTCCCCAAAGATGTTCGTAATTATCAAACTGGCCAGTTTACAATTTAATCAAACAGGGACTATTATGTAGGTTTGTGATCTACATCACTCCTTGCTGATCAGTGCAACGGGGCCAATCGACTGCTGAGTCGATTATTTGATAATTTTTTATTTAATATTTAATATTTATGAATTTAATGGGAGTCTATCCTCATGACCCTTTATCAACCCTAGCCTTCGACCGAGCACTCTGTTACCCCCATTTACGTTACACAATCAAACTCTCACTATTAAAAAATGTAATACTGTTCAAAAATTATTCTACACATGAAATACAAACGTTTTAAATAATAATACTGATGATGATAGAATCTGACTTTTCATAGAATACAAAAATAATAATATCACAGATAAACATTGCTCTTTAAATTAATATACCATTTCAATTCAATTTAAGAAATAATTTTCATTTGACTAGGTTCACTATTATAACTTAAATTCTTTGTATGACATGACCAAATTTAATAAAACATTTTATCCTGAATCGTGACCATGTGCTCTAAGTAGACCAAATGAAACATGAAAATCTCAGACCAAACAAAACATGATTCATAACTTGTAAAACGAGTGGTACATGTGAAAAAATGTGGCAGATTGGCAAGACTATTTTAATACTAAAACACAAATAACACAAACATTTACTTACGTACACATGTCGACACATACACATTCATTCCGAAGAAGATTCACGCGTACCGAACATTTAAAAACTGACTCGTGGTAATTTGTGACTTTTTGTCTGACCGAGCGGAACATCACGACACGGTTTTTTCTGGTGTAGGACTTATTAATTCTTGTTTTTTCGAGCTGGCGTTTAATGATTCAATTGAAAATACCTTCACGACGACCCGCTATTCGCTAGAAACTGACATTTGCTATCGATATGATGCATGTACGAATTTTCATCACGAACGCGAACAATCAATCCGGCATCTCAACTGTCTCGACTTAATACTAATAAAACACACACCCAAATGCAATTCGGCGAAATTTTGACAATTGCGATCGTTTGATGCACGTACAATTTCCGCCCGAACGCTAATTTCCGAGCTACGAATTAAGATATTAATAAATTCGTCCTACACCAGCGACAAAACGCGACTTCACATGTTGACTACGCGATTACTGAGCCACGAGTGACGAGGACGACGAGACGCTTTGCAGACGACGCGGTTCCCCGGTCTTCGTATCCTTCCGCGTTACGTCATGTTTGACTGACTTGTCCATTGCCTGTCGCGGATTTTAAATCTTTTGATTTGAAAATCGGCACACATTACACATTAAAAACATATTAAAAACAATGCAAGAAAATAATAAAAAACATTAATAATTTAACTAATTAAAGATAAGTAGAATATAATAACATAATATATATATATATATATATATATATATATATATTTATAATACAACACCTGCTATGCTTCTTGTTTATTTTTTTCTCTTTCAACAGTTACATCATTTTACAAAAAAATATGCATAAAATAATATACATGTTTGTTTCTGGTACATCACAAAAGTGCCAATATAGCAATAACTACAACAATACAAAATGCAACGATAAATATAACATTGAATATAACAATGAATACAAAATACAAAATAAATATAAAAATAGGAGTATAAAGAGATTTGAATGTAATAAGAATAATAAGTAGCAATAATTTTGACGAGATACAAGTAATGTAAGTTCTCAATGTTAAAATCTCAGATAATAATGGTAATGAAAAACTAAAAAAAAATATAATTAATAGGACGTCTGACTATATGGAGAATTAAGAAAAAGCTAATGACATAATAACAGGGATACAAAATAGTAGCAAAACAACGATTATAAAAGTGAGTGCAGTAATATTTAAATTTAAAAATGAAAAGCTGATGACTAGATGGAGACAAGAAAATTTGGATGAGAAACCGGATCATCCTCAATCTGAAGACGTGAGTTGAGACGCCAAAAAAGTCGACATCAGCTACAACTTCACTCCCTAGCAGGTGTAGACGAGTTATCCCACCGTTATGCATAATATGAAGGGAAGAACTGCCGTTTCGAATAAAGTTCTAGAGCGTCTTCCTCTTGGTGCAGTAAATTGATACAACTGAGAAGTTCTGTGTAGTCCAGGAGACCATTAATAATGTTGTACAACAAGAGAAGATCCAGGAACTTGTGTCTAAAGCGAAGTGGTTGAAGGTTATATTGTATCTTCAGGTCAAAAAATGTGGTTTGAAAATAGTGAAAACCAAGTTTTAATCCCAGCATCTTGATGATATATTTTTGAACTTTCCCCAAATAGACATTTTGAAAAATCACAAAAGTAATTCTTGTTACTATTATACATAAAATAAGTTAAAACAAGTATTGCATTTCAAGAAATTCGAGTATACGTTTGGTATCTGAAAGGCGAAGAACGTAAACCGTAGGATTAAAGTGCATCACGGTGTTCTTTGACAGATAAAAATGGTATAAAACCACATCACGTATTTGATTACAGACCAAAGAGACGGGAAAACAACCTGATATCCTGTGATGTAAAACACATATTGCCTTGGATTCTGATACTAGTGTTTGAAATTGGTTAGGTATAACGTCCTTTTCAAAAATCGTGATTTTTTTATTTCAGAAAAGATTTAAGACATTTTATCTAGATTTTGAGGTTAAACCTGTATTATTTTAATGACATTCACATCAAAGAATTGTATATGGCAAAACTAAACCTTGGTTCTATTACTGCTACTTCTATACGACGGAGCTAAGTACGTTGCCAGAAATGTGGTCCCAAACTAAAGTAAGATTTAACCCACATTTCAATACCGTGGTTTTTATCCCTAATTGTTGTGTTGTTTTTGTATTGAACAAAATATATTCTTATTCGTAAGAACTTCATACAGATCTAATCTACCAGGTTATTTTCTTCCGCGTTTTCTTTCCGATTCCAAGCGCGGATAGTAACCGCTAGTTGGTTCTTGAGAAGGTTTGATTATTTGTAAATACTATTAATGTAGTAAAATTAATACTTTAATTTCACACTAAGTTAGAGCCAACAGCGGATATTCTTTTGACAACCGGATACTATCATAGTTTACAGCATTAAACCGACTGATATTGTCTCTATACACACACCGAATAGGAATTGTGTATTTCAAAAATAAATATGGTATACTTAACAAAAAGTTGTCAACAGTTTCTTAACATATAATTGTGCTATATTGATTTAATAATCTTAAATATAAGGGTAAAACTATTGTCAACCCATTATCATGATTTAATACCTTAAAGCGTTAACGTTTTAAAAGATAATTTGTTGTAAAGAACATTTTGAGAACTAACCTGCCTTCATAAATAGTGTTTGCAGCAACTCTAATGATAAGCTTGCATGTGGTGAGAAAAGTTCATCTGTAAAGGAAACAACAATGATCACATGTTATTTATATAATGATATCAGTTTATTGTTGTCTGTGCCACAATTGTAGGTTTTCCTCCCTAACATCTGTAATGTAAGACTCGTGTAATACATCGCTCTAAATCGGTTGTTTGTGTAAAAAATGTCAAAATTGAGGGAAAAATTTCAGCTAATAAACACGATATTGCAGAATGATTGGCTACTGCCAAAAGTTGAGTCAAAAATATGAATGGGTACTTTAGAAAAATAAAATGCTTTGAATTTGGTTAGGTTAGGTTGGTTTAGTTTCGATTATTTTAGATTAGATAGGTTAATTGAAGAAAGGGAATCCAAAGTCAGGAAATTACCTAAAACTGGTTATTTTATACGATACTAGCTGTAACCCGCGGGCTTTGCCCCGTTTTACTTCTTAATTTTCAAGATGATCTCGTTCGCATGGCTCAATCACGTCCTGGTTGAAGTTCGTTCGCTACGCTCACCCACCTTTAGTTGCATAACACTAATGCATTCCTGTTTTAAAATTGCCCTAGCCATGGAATTTTCCCGTTGCTTATCAAAATATGTTTTAGTTACGATTCAATTTACAGTCATAAAGAGACTACTATGTAAACTTTTTAGTAAATATTATCACTGTAATGCGTTAGGTTATTTTTTTTATTTTCATAAACTTACGGGATTTGTAAGGATAGGCTAAAAGCAATATCGGTCCAAAGCGAGAGCCTGGTAGAGCTGGAATGTTTGTTATTAAATCCCTAAAGCCATACCGGGTTTTTATATAGAATTTATGACAGTAACAATAAAACTGTATAAATATTTTAAAATCCTAAACTCTTTCTTACTTGTAGATTAATATTGTTTGTTTCAATTGTTTCCATAACTAATTCTAATATATATGAATTATATTCTAGGATTATATAATCAAGATACATAAAAGTAGTTTTATTAAAATTATAGTTTTGCAGTATGAAAGTTATCCTATCGACTTAAAATAAGCAGGAATGAGAAGAATTTAAATTTAAAAACATGATTATTATGTATTTTCCTGTGATGTAGATTGCATGCTATTTCCATTTACATTTCTTATGCTAGAACCGTAACTGGATTTAACAAGTTTTATGTATGTAAAATGTACATTCTAAATTTATTAAAATATAACTGTTGCGAAGTCAAGTAAGTGAAGAACAAAAATTACCTAACGCATATAGCAATTACATGACCAAAAGGGTTAAAAGGAGTAAGAAATGTTTTTACTCTTTTAGTTTATTTAGAAGAATTACAATGTTTGTTTACTAACTGTTTACACAAGAACTAATATTAAATACAATTATAATCCATTTAAACCTAATAAACGATCATTCATAGGTTCAATACCCGTTTAGGTTTTAATATTTCGAAAATAAAAATCCATATACTTGCGTAATAAATATACAGAACACTTATAGATGCGAGTTAAGTCAGGATCCCCAACTCGACCATGACACTTGAAAACGCTCTGTAAATATAGAAAATAAGCCAACAGTATTGATATCAAAATAGACAAAATGAAAAAAAAAACCTTTTAAAGATGTATTATTATTTACAATGAAATCAATTAGGGAATTAATACACTCCTAGATAACCCCTAACAGTTATTTCAAAAGCTTAGTCCCGTTACTACATCAACAATATCATTTCCAAGTCTTTTACCGATATCCAAACTTTTTTTATACTACAACTATATTAAAATTATTATTTCCTATGAAGGTCATGCATAACAATAACACTTAACTGAATAATCACTCTGCAAAAGGATACAAAGACACTTATCAATGCCCCAAAGTTAATCACTCACCAAAGCGGCTTATGTCAAATGTCAGATTAAAAGTGATGGTTTCAAAAGCAAAGCGATTTTCTGCGAAACGCGTCAAAACCCTTAACGCCCGGGAAAAAGCTCTGTGTTTTGAATACAAAGAATATTCCGTTCATAGAATTTAAAATGTTCGCTTTTGTAATTTATAATAGTTAATGTACACAAGTTAAGATCCATTTAGAGGGATAAATATAGAGATATAAATATTACTTCATAGAGCAGGTCTGAAATAAGACTCAAAATTCACGTACCAGACTGCTTGGTCTATTCTTAGTTTAGTTAACAATGAAATGAAATTAAATGAAAAATAAAATGAAGAGAAAAATCACTATATTTATGAGGAGAAGTTAGTTTTTAGTAAGTCATCTCTACCATTTAACCTCGAAAACATAAATAAATATATCCACCTTACAAATAAACTTAAATAATCTAAAGTAGCATATTGTAAACATGAAGAAATTAAATTTACTAACTCTAAAATTTTCTTTCTCACAAGCCGTCAAAAACCCGTCATACCAGCACCAGAGGCTCACTTACGACTGCGACAATGTTTAATCGTGTAATATTTCTTTGAAACGTGTAGAAATATATTTTTATTATTGTACCTAAAGAAATGAACCTAATGCCATTAATACATAAGATAGGATACCTTCCATTTTGTAATATGTATTGTCCGTATCATATCATATTGTATAAAGTAAGATATAACAGTTGAGACACAGTTAAACGTTTTCCATTGTTACCTCTTTGGTAACTTTTAATATTTCAAAAGACAAAGCTTTGTACAAAAATAGCTTTGAGTTTCCTTTATAGTAATACGTACACCATAGTTACTCTTTGAATTGTAAATTACGGTGGAATAAGCAAGGGCATCCACACTTAAACAGGATTTGCTGGAGTGTAAATTAATATCAAAAGTATTTCTTTGCGTTGAATTTATCTTTGAAAAGTTCAAACGGAGACTTCCAGGTAAAGATAAAATTGTCTTTAAGGAAACTTGCGTTATAAACTTAATAGTAAGTTTTCATTTTCATATAGTGTGTACATTTTATACGTAATCATAAACGAAAATAACTAAATTATTTGTCGTATTATTAATTACAATTAATTACAAAGAAGCTTATGGTCCCGTATTCACTTATAAAAGTAATATTATCATGTTTACGTAAGCTACAGCTGTTATCGCTGAACTGAGTGAATAGTGAAGATGATTAACTAAAGTAATGCCATTGGAAACAGTGTCAGCCGGGTGGTCTGCAATGAAGTATATTGATCAATCTTAATTTTCTTGTTTCATGGGAGAATTAAGCATTCAAACATTGACTAATGCTGCCTGACTTACGTTTCTGACCTGTCTGAAACTGTAATTATAATAATGATAATTACAATACAATAATAACCATACACTATTGAATTTTAATGCTGCAGTTATATTTTTAAAATATTATCAAAACTTACGAAGATGAACTGGGATTAAAATTTAAAAAATATCTTTTACCTGCTACTACCACAGACAATGGACTACTACTGTATGGAAATGTCTACACTGCTACAGTGCGCAAAATATGTCATTTCCGATTCAAGCATTTCTGCTCGTGTTCGCAAGTGGTTAGTTCCTACTAATAGGGCCTAACCTCATTACTATGAAACGATTTTCAGTTATTAATAATACATTATTTAAGTTTGTATGCCTTTTTGATACATATATACGGAAAGCACGGTAACAATACATTTTGTATCCCATCTGTTAGCAATGAACCAGAAAGAAAAATATTTGATTGAAATATATTAGAAACAATTCTTAATTTGAGGTTTATATTTAGTTTTAGTTTTACATATAAAAAAATAATCAAGTGTCAAGAAAAAGACATAAAACAACATTCTATATTGATTTATTTATTCGTGACTTTGGGTTAGTAACAAAACAAAAGTGATACAATAGTTTCAAGAACTATAAATGGAGTAATGACTGTCCAGTGTGATGAAATTTATTTGCTCTGTGTATTGTCCATGAAACATTACATATCACCTGGCTTTACTGGGCTATCACCATAACAGAACAAAAAAAAACATCGGTTGCAGTTCTAGAGTAAAGGGACGATAATGAAAAATGGGAAACTAATAAATATTCAAATTTTATATTCTTAATTAGGTTGTAATATATATTATGAATACAACTTTCAAAAGAGGGTTAAACACTGATGTGTTAACTATATGTGAGTAAACAGTATACATTCTTAGATTAAATACACTGAATTAATATTATATACAAACAAGACTCTTGGTATTTTTATACTTATTTGTTAGTAAAGATATACTTATAAATGTGTGAAATTTATAAAAGAGTATTTAAAGAATTAATCTCACTAAAATAAATAATCTATTGGGTTTAAATTGTAAGGGGAAAATAAGAAAAAAAACCCACTAGCAAAGCATAATTAAACAAATATATATTTAGGATTGTATTCATTTTAATATGCACATGAAATTGTTTATTGTAGGTTATTGTTTATTTAGGTTATTGTAGTCGATAAGGAGAATAGTATTGTAATATGAATGCCAACTGTAAATATAATTTTTATATAACAAAGGAGCCCTTACTCTTTAAAGGATGGATTAATGGGTGTAAACAAGCTTCTGAAACCAAGGTTGTGGCTATTTTGCTACCAAAGAGAGTCATTTATCTTCCACCTTACAAGTATTATAATGCTTTGTAAAATTCGAAAACTTTTAAAGTATTTTGAATATATAACTGTTTGTCTGTTTAAAACTCATAAAATATAAAACATCATAAAACTTATGTAATATAAGTAAGATGTTTATAAACATCGTACGTGTCATTTAAATACATAAAACTACAAAAATACGTCAAATAACACTCTTAATAGAAATATTTACACATATAGTGTTTACTCACAAGATAGTAAATAAATATCATCATCAGACGATGATGGTGATTGGAGTGTCCGATCCAAAATCGATCACCACTATTTTTTTTTGTGTATTTACCTTCTTGTGAGTAAACAGTTTAATTATATTTGTTACAAGTGTTATTTGCCGTATTTTTGTAATCTCAGGTAAAACTATAATGTAATTTTCTAAATAGTTTCTTCCATTTGTCTTTTTCACTACCATAACATGACAAAATATAACACCGTAATTATATTCCAAAGTGATATTGATATTTAGCGAAAATTCAACAATAAATGGTATAAGCCTAACCCTTTCACAAAGTTGATTTATTAATGGATTATTCTCCAAACCTTAACCCTGACATATCTCAATCAGGCAAAGTTTAATAAGGTAACTTAATTAACTCGCAGGTAAGACGAGATATCGTTTCAGCAAGAAATTACTTCCCGATGATTCACAAGACATTGATCTAATCAACAACATCTAATCTAATCAACAGTAAAATTCCTAATTATTTATAACTTCCATTTCATTTCTGACATCAGTACCCGTTCCCCTCATAGAAGCTCTCTTCTTTTATCTACACCAATTCACCGGTCAACAGTTTTTAATAAATCTTTCTTAGTATCTGCAATTCGAATGTGGAATTTTCTTCCTGACCATATAAAATCAATAGATAACCGTGAAGGGTTTGGTGCAGAGATAAAATCTATGATTTTGAGTAGCAGGCATGAGTGAGTCTCTGGCACTGGTGTGGCGGGTTGTTGGCGGCTTGTGTGAATGGACTTTTTGGGTTTAAATTTAATTTAAATATTTTTATAATATGGTACCTTAGATTATTTAATTTTATTTATAAAGTGGATAGTTTATTTATGTTTTAGAGGTTAAGTGGTAGAGAGGACTTGCTAGTCCAAACTTCGCCCCTTAAATAAAGTCATTTTTCATTTCTTTCATCTAAATACTGTGTACATTTTATTGTAATGCAATTTAAAGACGATTCATATTGTATATATATAGTGCACCAATATTATTCCTGTTCAACTGTATTAACCATCACTTAAGTATTAACAAATTCATTCGAACAACTCATTTGACACAATTCAAACAATCAATTAGAATATTGGACATTAACATATTTATAGCAATTCTAAACCTTCCAGATCAGTTCTTACCTATTTAATACTCTAACTTCGTTGTTATTTTGAGGAAGAAAACTAAATATGGATAAAAAAACATTAGAAACATATTTTATTCAAAGCTATGTTATAGTAAGTAGTTCATATATAATTCAGAGAGAAGGGTATAAATAAATACCCCTCCTTAAACCACCGCTCCCAGTAGCGATATAAACCAAGACCCAAAGGCCATGCATTAGAGACAACACACTTTATTACCTTACTGCTCACGTCTGCTAGACTTTAGTGCAGACGGATTGTGTTTTTGCTTGGTGAACGGTTGCCCTTCAATTAATTTTTACCAAACTAAACTTTTCCAAGGCCATCCAAAAAAAAAAAAAAAAGAAATCTAGAGTCCTGATTAACGTAAACAGCAATACAAGTGTATTTCATCTTTTTAGCTCAAGACGTCGGTTTCCAAGGTCCCAGGTTACATTTGTGCTAATCACCAATGACGTTTATCTTGGGAATAAGACTAAAACCTCTAGGCCCAGCATAAAGTACTCTAAAAAAACGATTTCAGGCCAAAGCACATAGTTATAAAAGAAATTTTAAATGGATTTAGAATTTTTTATCAGGGAGCAACGTAAGAAAACTTTTCAGAGCTAAAACTACTCCAAAAATATTTTTGTCATCTCAAACAACAAAGGTGATAAAATCTTAGAGTGTCAGATTATAAGAGCCAAGCGTGTTTTAAAAATTTTCCAAGTTTATAGTTTATTTGATAATGCGTTTGACAAATATTGAAGAAATAATACTAGTTTGTATAACCATAAAGTTGTATCAATCCAATTAGTATTCTGTAGCTATTTTAAAACGTTTAAACCTTAAAAGCTTGAAATGATCTAACAAACGATTCATTTGCCAAAACAAACTGTCGCCATAGAACCTAAACAATTCCACATTGCAATTCACAGTTTATGTTTTGTGCAGCACCATCGTTAATAGTTGTTGGGTTGCGTATAAATTACTAGAATTGGTAAAAGCTGTGCTCAAATGGAGCATTCATGTTAATGGCTTTACTCAATATGTTGGGCAATTTTTAACTTGATAAAATCGAAGCTGTGCTGGAAGAGCGAACTTAAAATTGAATTAAATTATTTGTTTGTAATTTAGTTAATATACATTCATTTCAAGTATATTTTATTTACTTATTTTGTTTTAATTAAATATTTATATCTTATAAATAAAACCATAAATTCAATAACCATAATTTATATTTGAAAAAGATTAATCAGGCCGCTA
This sequence comes from Macrosteles quadrilineatus, assembly GCF_028750875.1. Classification (NCBI taxonomy): domain Eukaryota; kingdom Metazoa; phylum Arthropoda; class Insecta; order Hemiptera; family Cicadellidae; genus Macrosteles; species Macrosteles quadrilineatus. The sequence goes on from NW_026542599.1 coordinate 18,407,625, forward strand.
TGTTTAGTTAAAGTAGCTTTTAAAAAAATGATATGTCATTTCAATGAGTAATCGTTTACCTCTTTCACCATTTACATATTGTGTCGGTAGGAGTATAAGTGTATAGTTATTCTGATTTTAATTCTTTTCTTTTTGATCTAACAAAGTATATTAGGTACTTGGATGTTTAACTAAAGGGTGGCTACGTCGCCCCACCGTCAGTGTTTTTCATCTTTCTAGCTGACTGTATTATTCTTTAAAAATCAATAGTATTATTGCATTTTTATTTTCACAGAAACATTTTTTTTCTATTTTGGGTAGGTCTTAATTAAAATGACAGTCAACAATTTGTTCCTAACCAATGTGTAAAATATCAGTAATACACCAAAATAATAAGATAGACCCAATTGACAGGAAATTGCTTATGATATGCATTGTAAGGTAAGAACATCTTCGGAGACTTTCCATAACAAATATAAAACTTGTTAAGTACTACGTAAATAAACGAACAACTGTCGTTTTCGCCACAAATATAACTAACAGTAGAGCGCAGCCTTACCAGGAAACTCTTCCACTTTTGTGAAAATACCTATATCAGATTGATCTAGCTAACCTAGAAAATTATGTGTAGGGTAAGAATATACACTAGAACATTTATGATCATACTATATCCTGCCTCAAATTTAATTTAATTTGAGTTTGAAGCGATGAGTTTATCTATACTTAACTTGCACTAAACTTACATCAAAATTTATTATTTATACATTTCAAATACATTCTCTAATAAATATAAATTGTCCAGGACTAAACAGCCACCATGGTTCATTTAAATTGATAAAACCTCATTTTTTGCATTTGTACAGGGAATTTTGAAAATTTTATATATAGTTTCTATTAACCCAGACTCTTTACTCACTGTTGACACATGTAAAACTTAGTAATAGAAATTAGTGGTTAAATTAATTTATCACTTCGTACACTTAATTGGTTACTGCAATTTAAACCATAAGCTTTTCCAGGAATTTATATCTTATGATATTTGCTGGTAACAGAAACTTGACTTGCTTCCGTAATGTATCACGTGGAATATTGGTAACTTATGATTAAGTTTGGTGAAATATTTAATATTTATGCATAAACAGTTGTTATAGTAATAATTTACTCAGGTAATAGTTTAATAAGCAACTATTTTAAAGAGTGCCTCAGTTATTTAATGATAGTCTTTCCAACCGCTTGTAAACAAAACTTTATTTCTAAAATTTATCTACTCGATTCCTTATCTATGAACATGATGCAGTTTTATTCATCCCTGCATCATTTTTAATGTTTCTGTTAATAGATTGGAGTTAGTTAGATGCGTCTTCAGCTTAATGTATATAAAAAAAAATCATAAACATAACAATTATTACATTGTACAGATTTGACAATTGACACATTACCTAATAACTACCTTCAAGAGTAATAGTGTACAGCATGTTTTACTTATACCACGATCAAAGTGAACAACATGTATATTTTCTTACTAGTTCAGGGTCAGTCTACAACAATGTGTCAATAAAATATATAATTCCTGCACCAGGATGAACAACATGGTAATTCAAAACGATTAGGCTAACATAAAAATAAAGTATTGTCTAAAAAAGTTATAATATAATAATGAATTTATAAGAAAATAAACTTTATATATTGATAAGTGCTTGTAGAGTACAAGATTTTGTCTTAAGAGTTATGTTTAAAAACAATGTTCCAGGGCCATTAACCCAGTACATTTACCGTGGGGTTGTGTAAATTACACTATGTTTAACATTATTATTATAAATAAAAATTATGTTGAACATGTTTTATGCAGTATATATACGAATATATATTGTGGACTTACAAATTAGTAAAAGTAATAGAAGTAGGCCTACTTAGTACTAGGATTGATATTAGGTAAGGATTATTTAATTACGAAAAAATAAAGTCAGCAAATCTCTTTCAAACAAACCCTATCAGAATGTTTCTAGCTAAAAAAGTATATAATTAAAGTTGTTCATCATTTTCTCTTTTCAATTAATATGTTTAGTAAAAAAAATATATAAAGCTTTTAAACATCTTAATATTTCAATTTAATTTTATAGTTTATCAATTAAACAACAATAAATAGCTCTCTAAAGTTTAATAGTATGTAAATAAAACTAAAATTATGTCTAGTGCTCTTCGCCCTTAGGTAAGCAAAGCTATATGAATGTATTAATATTCAGATGTTTCATAAATTATTTACTACCCAACGCCCCAAAATACCCTTTTCAGACCCATAAGCCACAATCTTGGCAGTCAACCAAACCGCATTGCTGCCCCATTAAACACACAAGTAATGACTTCGAGTTGAATTTATTCAAACCTTTGAAAAATAAATATTTAAGCAATAATATTTCAATTATTTAAATATTTGTTTACTTTTTACACATGTTCCAAGCAATCTAAATATTTTGATTTGTTGTACAACGGAAACAAAGTATTTACGTTTTACCTTTTTTCAGCGAACGAATTTCCCATATAGGAAAATTACTGTAGGTAGTAAATTACTGTAGGTCTCAAGGTAATACCTAGACCCTGGACTAAATTTACTTTTTTGTTTTTAAGGTCCTGTTTGAAAGCTTAAAAATTATTATATTGAAGTGATGTTGTATGTCCAACGGTTACGGAGATAATAAAAAAATATTAAAAATGCCCATGTTATTCTTATAGAGAATAAAAAAAAAACTGGATAACAACTTGAATTGTTTTTTTTTACCATCGGGATGGAAAATGTCCGCAATAAACCTTAAAAAAAACAAAAAAACTGGAGTTGTAGTTTTCTTGTTTATGTATATATTTTAACCAAATTATTTTTTTTATTTAACACTAAGCTGTCATCATTGCAATAAACAAAAACACACCTCAATATATATTCCTTTAGCAGCAAACCTATGTACTCACTAAAATGTTATTTGAATAGGAAATAAATCTTAAAATTCTTGGAGAATATTTTAGCAGAAATCCAGCCAGGTAAATGGAAATTCACTTAGTCTGCAGGCATGCAGTGGCGGGGGTATTTTTTAAATTCTCGGTCCAAATTCAGGCCTTGTTGGCTGGTTTTCTGTTAGCATTATTATTTAGAAGTCTAATGACAAATTGAATCTTGGTCAAAAACTGATTTCAATTGGAATTGAACCAACGAACATCATATTTTAAGTGATGCACTATAACCATTTGGATCCCCTGCCAACTTCCAGCTAAACTACAATGTATGGTCATAAGCTGTATTTACTTTGATGCCAACTCAACCTTTAATTTATAACTAAATACATTTGAATATAAAGATGTTTTGTAGCTGTTTTCGTTTGAAAGTTCATCAGTTGACACAAATCAATGTTTATCATAACTTATATTTTGTGTAAACTTATATTTGCTATTAAATATTTCATTTAATGCTGTACATTTTTGTGTTTTCACTAATTAGGGCGACTATAAATATATAAATAACTTCTTGATCAGCATTGTACGTGTTATTAAATTTACGGAAAGTAGTTTCGCCTATTGGGTTGATGATGATTGGAGTGTCCAATTGAAATCGATCACCACTTACCATCTTTTGTATATTTACCGTCTTGTGAGTAACAGTATAAGCGTAAATATACGTTTGAAGTGTTATTACTTTATTTACTTTCCGTATAAATATATTAAATATGTTATTGTAAATTTAGAGCAACTGTACACCCCGTAAATAACTATATTTTTTGTTAGATTTGGTAAAAAAATATTAATTTCAACAATGAACACATGATGCTATTATTCGTACTGTACTATCAACTAGACCATAGCCACCTGTAAGAGAAGGCTATGATTGGATTAATCAAGTATTGTGAAATATATTTGTTCTTTGATTGTGGTGACAGTATAATAGCAATCTCCACCTAAAATAAATAAAGCTGAGTACCATGATAATTGACGGTTAGTTTTACCGCTGTTGCTAAGGACTTATTTAAAATTATTGGAACGATTGTTGTTCGTAAAACACAGCACCTTCAATAATTGAATTTTTCAATAACCGTCCAAAATTAAATTAATAATCTGTTTTTACCTGATCTGTTTCAAATAGTAATTAAACTGAAGGTTAACTGAAATAAACTTCAAACAAAAAAAAAACGTCAAACTTAAAAAAAACTTTTAAACTAAAAAAAAATCTAAGGTAAACACAATAAATTGTTTTTATTAGATTTGATTTAATGTTGTAACATTACAAACAAGACTTAAGAAAACCTTAAAAAGTAATATCTTTACATTATGAGAACTAAGCTACTCTGACCAGTTAAATATTTATTGCTTACTTATTATTAGTTTTAAAAAACACCTCCTTGAATTTTAGGTCTAAAATCTTCGTAGTTACCATATAAACAACTCCTGAATTCTTGCACTTCTGACACCTAGTAACAGAAAAAAAAAACATATCATAGTTAATCTTTTCCATTGTAGCTATACGAAATGTTTGTAGCACTGGAAATGTTTAGTTATAATATCGGTAAACTGTTTATTAATCAATTTCAATGTGCTGATATTGGCTGATTTTTTACAAAAATAATCGTTTTAAAATAACAATTTTACGTTATAAACTTTAATTATTACTACAGTATATTTATAGAAAAAAGCCTTCATCTTTATTTTAACTCCATAATTATTTGCACACAAAATATGGCCATGAAGTAAGATAAAACATTTAAAGAAAACCCAAATGTAATGGGAAACCAAACAAGAAAAACTGCTGCCTTATCTGAAGTAATCCCGGCCCCAAGTATTTTGCATAGTAGAGTTATGCGACTCATAAACTTTCCTCAGCTTAGCGATTCATCCGGAAAGTAGGCTTAAAACTCAAATTTACGGAAACTACGAAACCGAAAAAAAACATTCCTTATTAAATTATCAATGAAGCTTTAATTTGTTCGATAACGTGCGTGTATGAGTAGAAAATTATTAAATGAATATGTCTAGTTTATTCTTTCTGAAGCTTATTTTGCTTTTTTACATTTATGAACATTTATTTACTTGAATGTTTAATTGGTTACTAGGTGTTAAATTAACTGCTACTACAAACATAATATTTCTAGTCAAATTTTGTGTAATAGATGACCATTGAAAAGTAACGTAGTGATGAACAACGTTCATATAGCTGTTCTTTTCAAAATATGAGATACCGAATCTTTGTGAGATTTTGAAATAATCTACTTCAATTGCTTAGCAGTATAAATCCGTTAAGTTAACAATTCTTTATTGTGCTCCATTTAGATGATTCAAAAGGACTTTTGTCTATAAGTTTGAACTCATTATTAATAAGTCGTTTTTATATATTATGTTTATTTATATTATTGTAATGTCCTAAGAAAATCTTTATTTAAAACAAAAATTTTTGATTGTGTTCTTCTTTCCTCGATTGAAACCACTTAGACACGATTTGTGCAAATTAGTGATTGGTGGGTAAAGATTCAAAATTTCGTAAATAAAAACCCAACACCTAAAATTTGGAAAACTGAGAAATATTAAAAAATGCTCAGTTGGCTTATACAAATACTCTTGATCTGACCTAGTTAGTTGGTCAAGTAGTTAAAGCCAAATAAATATAAAAGTTGAGAACACCTTGGTCCTAAGTTTACTGTAACTGATTTGAAGGAACTTGAGTTAAATGTTTGATAACTAATCTAGAATATCAAGTCTTTTTCGAACAATAGCAACAATTATGAACATAGCAAAATCAGTATACTCTATTATACCATTTACACTGACGATGGTGTATTCATCATTGGGAAAGATTAATGTATATAATTAACCAAGGCATTATTAATGCCCACTTATGAATCAGAACAAGGCTAATTTGACATTGAGATGATTTAGAAGCTTTAAATATCAAATAATTGTCTGTCAATTGCATCTGTGACAGTTGCAATGCATGGAACTATTTCGTAGAATTCTGGATCATTATTGACAGTACACTCTGTATAATCTTGTGATGGCCCAACTTAATTATTGTATGGTGATTTACTTAATATTTTGTAAATATATTTTGTAGTATACAGGCTGTACAGAAACTCCTTGGACGGATTTGTGCATTTGTTTTTTTTAGGTAAGAACAATAAAACACATTAACCTCAAAGTACATAAGTAGTGACAGTTAAGACCAATATTTATACAAAAAATCTTATTTCTAAACAATTTTAATTTTAAAAACACCGGCATTTAAAAATAATCCAACTTAAACAAGTTTTTTGTTTATTATGAATTTTTATGAGTTCATTGTTAGACAATTTTATGACTAACGTAAAGATACCTTAATTACATTTAAAAATAACGAAGGTATTTATTTGGATATTTAATAAAGCTATTTCATTAAGATCATTTTTGTCGAGTCACTGCTTACGTGTATTTTATTAATTATACTCATATTTTCTACGTACAAATATCACAGCATTATTAAATTTTTACATAAAAACTATAAACATAAAAAATAATGTACTTATTTATCTATTTATGTTCAATAAAAATGGTTTCTAATTAGAATATATTATTAATAACAATGAGACACTCAATTTACGCGTGGCACTGGAGTGACTAATATTATTATTTTCCTAGGACGCTAGCTAGGCACGAGCTCGGAATTGTTTTCACATCACTTCAGGCTAGACCTGGGGGTTGCGGAATTATCACATGGATAAAATTCATTGGAGATTTGGCAGGATTTGAACCCGGGACCTCTGGAACTAAAGTCCTGCGCTCTAACCACTAGAACATCTCGCTCCCCCGAAGTGACTAATATTACTGTGTGAGGTTAAAAACGAGAGACCCCTCTGCGTTACACATAGGCAACATAACCGCAACCCTTAATTAAACAAAACCACGTTATTTCATGATGCGTGTTTCATATTTCGTTTATAATGCGACACGTTTGTCTTTGCTAATAATATGTTACAATTTTCATTTAATTGTAGACTAGCTGTTGACTCGTCCAACGAGTGGCAATCAAGTAGTCTATTAAACTGGAAAATAGATTTTGCTATAATGGGCAAAATCATGCCTTTAATAGTCTGAAAAAAGGTCCAAAAGTTTCCAGTCAACAAAAAGATATATAGATAGATAATGAATAAAACTGTAGTGATTAGGGCTACTATTTTGATATATAAATGCATTATTAAAAACTGCCACTGGTTGCCCGCCAAAGCTTTAACATTATTTTAAATGGGACCTTTCACACACAGCCACTGTAGTTGCCCGCCACTACACAGTGGCCGAGCAGTGTCTGCTCGCGCAACTGCTAGGATATATATAGATAGATAAGCCTATATACAGGGTGTTTTTTTAAAAACTTGCATCTTTATTTATGTAAAAACCGCAATAGATAGAAATATGCAGTTTGCGGGAATCATCTATTGACGTAGGGGCCCAATTGTTTTGAATTCTACGTTACATTCACATTCCCCCCCTTTCCCCTACTGCCCCCAACTTAATTTTTTTAAATAGCAAGGTACCCCTTGTGACATATCAAATGAAAGAGTATAACAAAGAAAATGTTTGATGAAAAAAAATTGAAAATCGGTTCATAAATTTGCGAGATATTTCCCCCTCCCCCTCCCCGGAACTTAATTTTTTTAACAGCAAGATACCCCTTGTGACATATCAAATGAAAGAGCATGAAAAAATAAAATGTTTGGTGAAATTTATTTTTCATTTGATATGTCACAAGGGCGGGTACCTTGCTATTAAAAAACAAGTTATGGGTAGGGGAAAAGGGGGGGGATTATCTCACAAATTCATGAGCCGATTTTAATTTTGTTTTCACCAAAAATTTTCTTTTTTCATGCTCTTTCATTTGATATGTACAAGGGGTACCTTGCTGTTAAAAAAAATAAGTCCCGTGGAGGGGGAGGGGGGAATATCTCGCAAATTTATGAACCGATTTTCAATTTTTTTTCACCAAACATTTTCTTTTTTCATGCTCTTTTATTTTATATGTCACAAGGGGTACCTTGCTATTTAAAAAAATTAAGTTGGGGGCAGGGGGGAAAGGGGGGGAATGTGAATGTAACGTAGAATTCAAAACAGTTGGGCCCCCTTTGTCAATAGATGATTCCCGCAAACTGCATATTTCTATCTATTGCGGTTTTTACATAAATAAAGATGCAAGTTTTTAAAAAAAACACCCTGTATAATTGGAATACGCAGCTAACTAAACATTCTTCAAATAACCAAGCCAAAAATATAAAATACGAGAAAACTAATGAAACATGAAGATGTAAGAAGTATGCAGACGAAAATAAAAATCCTCAATCTTAATTAAAGACTATCTCCAGTGTAGTGTGTTTGATAGTTGTAGGTCCCTTAGTTGTCATTAGCTGTATGGGCTATTAATTAACAGCTGTGTCTAAGGAACATGTCGGCCTTAGACTAACAAGACTACAAGATCGCGCCACTCATCCTACACTCATCCTTCACTCATATTTGGGTTAAAATACGCACATAGTGGCATCCCCATCTTAAATAATTGATAATTGATAATTGAAAATTGATACGAATATTTAGCAATGTAATAAATAAACTCGTCCTTTACTCTTTCAATTAAAAGATATTTTAATTCGTTTTACTTCATAAAATATTTTTATTTTCTGTCCATAGGCAAGGAAACTAATCTTCTGCTCATTTTAATAACCCAACACACTTCAATTCATATCAAACAATATCAATACATATCAATTACAAATAGTGATAATAATAATATATTTCTGGTTAACTTTTTTTTAGAGACAAACCTCGTTCCAAAGTTGTGTTACAATGAGGTTTATTTTTCCAGGTGCAAAGCAACCTTATCATGCTATGTGGAATTAGAATGTCACGAATGTGGTTTCATGGTTACCAATAGAGAACTGATTGCCTACCTTGACTAAATGGAAAGGTGGAAAAATTGTACCGATTTGTGCCCCTACAAGTAAGGAAGATCAATGTTAAAAACATCCCCATTAATGATATTTTAAGATATTTCAATGTTCTAAAACCGTTTAAGAATCTTTGACAAGTAATTTTACCGTTAAGGGGAGAAACGAGATCAAAGACTGCCTAAAACTTAATTCCCCCGCAACATTTGTAATATTAAATTATGAAATTCATAGTTTATATGTTATGTGTAGTACTTTCATCCTCTGTTTTATGCTTCGAGTTTACAACAGCTTAACCTCGGCATACAATTACTATATACCTTATACGATTTATTCGGCTATATTTTTGACATCTACGTAAGAATATCTTTAGCTTATGAGCGTCAAACTCTGTTAATACAGTTAAGATATAAAAAGAAACAAAGAAAAGATTGTTGAACCATGCCTAATCTAATGTGCATAATCTTAAAATAAATACACGAACACCCCTATCAAAAACGTACAAACGTTTTCAACAAACATTATTATCTAGTACACCGGAATATATTTCTATAACACTATAAAAAGTGTCGTAGGTTAAGATTATAATCAAATTGTTTTAAATTAATTATGTATTCACCTTAATTGATCTTCAATTCTACAACATTATGATTATTTCAAGATATTTCTGTATTTCTTGTACATTTACTATAATATTTATATTTGGCACACTAGTCAGAAACAGCAAGACTCCAATAAAACCTCTAACTAGTCATGTCAGACTTAACATTGGCAGGTCTTTCTCATTCTCTCGTTTTCCTTATTCTATTGAATTTAAAAGTATACTTTATGAATTCGATCCACTTCTATTGAGAAAACTTCACATTATTAGGTTATTTGATATGGTTTTTTATTACTAGTTCTTAATCCTAATTTACTATAAGACGTAATAACTATTATTTATACATATCCTAATGTGACTCATGTCATGCATGTGACTGAGTTTTATACGGAAATAAAATATATTTAAATTGATTTGATATCCCACCGTTTGTTATTGCATAACAAAACGAGCATTAAAGTAATAAGAAATATTTGAAAACCAACATACACATAATCATACTTTTGCTGCTTTGTATTTTAGGGTTGAAAAGTATAACCAAAGTTTTTCCTACTTTGTGGATGCTAAGCTTCAAAGAGGTTGGTATATCAATAAAGTATAGCGTACATATTTAAATAATCAGTAGGGAAAACAGTTTTTTTATATTACTTTGACCGATTGAGATATGTTTTACGCGATATATTCCCAAGGAAAATGTAAAAAAAGGACGTTCAATTGCATGAACACTTTATGATTTAAAACAAGTTTAAGTTTATTTTCACCCATTTGTTTTTGTATAAACCTTGTACATTTTGGTCAACAAATTCACAAATTGATTAAGATAACAAGTTTTAAATATCCATATAGTGGTTGTTAATTTTGCATAAAGGTGTGATAAATGGAAAATATCTAAGCTAAAAGTTAAATTTTGCACCCCAGAAACTTTAGAAGTCTTGTAAATATTTTCATACCAATAAAGATGGTATCGAAATACCAATATATACTACCGATCTCTCTAGACAACCAAAAAGCCTTTGTGTCTCCATATCTGGTTGTAAAACTTTCAAACATGTCGTCACGTACTGTTTTGTAGTATATTGACAGTACGTTTTTGTTATTAACAACGTATATTTTTGAAAAGTTGTATAACAGAATCCCAACGTTTTCATTAGAGTTATTAATAGTTTCGCCATTGCAAGTTAATAAATAAGTATTAAATTAACATTCATACAAGTATTTTGCATTTCTGTTTTTGACACTAAAAATATAAAATGTCTAAACTATTTTATAGATCTTAAAACGGATATTAATTTTATTTTTATTTTTATCGGATATTGATGTTGTGATATATGTATGACTTAAAAAATCAAACATTAAAGAGTCTAGAATAAGTAGAAATAGATGCCTTGGATAAATAAATCATGTCTCAAAGGATTACATTATAGTGAACACAGTGTCAAAGCATGATGAAAAGAGTATTATGAAATACATAATTTTGTATTCTCAATAAATATCTATAACTCTGAGACCTTAGCTCTTCTATAAATACTTGATAACATCGCAGTTCTAATCAATGTGACACAAGGGAGTTAACAATCCTAAAAAAATACTTTAATACTTTTAATTAAATTACGACCATACAAAGTAGGTACAGTATTTTAAGCCAAGTAAGAATGGAGATGAGTGTAGGATGAGTGAAGCGATCTTGTAGTCTTGTTAGTGACTAAGGCCGACATGTTTCTTAGACATAGCTGAATAGTCCAAACAGCTAATGGCAACTAAGGGACCTTTATAGTGGAATCTGAACCACATTTCGCCTTGGTATTAACGAACTGGTCTAATTATCAGGATAGTACTGCGGATGGTCGTAGTTCTCACTAGTGTGGACGTTAATCCACACCAGTATCGTATCTACAGTGTATGGTATATCCACAATTCGTGACCTCCTAGTAGCTGGATTACAGGACGTTGCCACCGTCCCAGTCAAGGAGTCAAAGCGAAAGCGTTGCTAAAATTTTCGTAGGGAATTCCGAACAAATCTTGCTAACATGTCTCGGTCTAAAAACCCTAGAACTTTATCATTAAATACAAAAAAAATATTACACGTTATTATGAGTTAATTTAAAAAAAAAACACGATTATTTTCTGAGTTTAGGCCTACCCTACCCCATCCTGCAATACTCTACTACAATGTAATATCACACAAAATGCATCTGCCCCTGAAAAAGAAGTTTGGTAAGATTTAGCTTATTTCTTGAGTAGGGATACTATTACAGTTCATATATTAATTATATCTGTTGAACCTAATGATGATTAGAGGTTTAACGAGAACCCCTTCTGTTACACACAATAGCGAAATAACAGTAAATCTTAATTAAACAAAACCACCTACATCCCATGCTGCGTGGTAAGGCTTTGAGTTTGAAACGTTCATACTTACCTTAGCTACAAACCTGCATGGTTTGTGCATGTTTTATTGTTTTGTTTTTGTTTTTACTTGAGCTTATTTATTTGAATTAATTGTTGACAGATTTGATTTTGCATGATTTATTTATTTAATTGACGAGCCTATTGTACTTATTGTATTTAATGGCAAAAAAGACTTATGACTTAGCTATACATGATAACAGGAATTATAATGCGTTTTCCTCAATGTTTAACCACATCACAGATGTCAAAATTTAGTAGTTTAAAAACCTTAAAAATAGTATATCAATCCTTAATTGAATCACATATTTCTTTTGGGTTGTGTCTTTATGGGGGCACATCAAATTTTAACCTAAATAGCATTCTGGAACTTAAAAAAAGCAATTCGCATTATGTTAAAACCAAAGTCAAAATCATCCGCAAAAGAGCAGTTTAAAGAAATAGGAATTATGACTGTTTTTAGCTTATACAATTATCAAATAGCCCTTTATATTAAATCAAACCATGAAAGATTGCCAAAATTGAACTCTTTTTATATATATTCAACCAGAAAAGGTAATGAATTGGCGTTCAACAGACATAATTTATCGGTTTATGAAAAAATTCCATCTTATAGTGGTGTTAAATATTTCAATAGCTTACCTGACAATATAAAAAATATAAGTAATTTTAATTCATTTAAAAAACGTTTGAAATTATTTCTCACCAACAGACCCTTGTATAAATTAGAAGATTTTTTCCAACTTCCTGAAATTTTTTTTTTTTTATAATAATAATATTCTTTGTAAGTAGTCTTAAGTTTAATATTGTGTTTTTATAACTGACTCCATTCTGTACAAAATGTACAATATGAATAAAGTTATTTTGATTGATTGATTGATTGATTGACATCTAAACTTTTTTTCTCTTGCATTTGCCTCTCGAGTCACAAACAGGAAGAATCCAATAAAACTGTTAAGTGAGTTACGTCGAATCTAGAATTGGCAGACTTCATTGTGTTAATGTGTCATTCTCCTATTCTTCTCAAACTACAAAATTTAAATTGTATACGAGTATCGTCTAAGTAAATTTATAAACTATTTCATATTTGAATGGGAAGTTTCAATATTTTACTATTATACATCTTAATAATGTACATTGTTTCCCCGTATAATTTATGTAGCTAAAAATGCATAAATATTACATAAGAAATATAAAGCTTTACATTTTAAGCAATATAATCTTGCAACTTGGCATTTAAGGGATAAAAAATATTTGTTTTAAGTAAGAATAATTACCGTCCATTGACTATGATCAGCCTAAAAAGTAGGTTAAAAAAGAACTATGATGACTTTAAAATGTCGACACTAAAGAAAATTACAGAACAACCTGAATTAATAACAATTATTACAGATTGAGTAATGCAAAACATTGATTTATTAGGGTGTTTATTTATTTTATTATACATTAATAAGGTATAGCCTACATGAGCATATATTAAAAAATGTATGAAATGATATACTTTAATATTACTGAAAAATCTCAAACAAGTTGTTGAACTAACTTGTATAGTTCGGCCGCTTAGAAAGCGACCTCCTCCCGCATTGGTTTAGCATTAGCGCGCAGGTCGTTTTCTAAGCGGCCGAACTATAGTATAGAATATTCAACTAATTGTTTACAATGCATATATTTTTAATAACCGCACGGAAAAACTTTCAAGCGAGGAAACAGTAAATATTCAGTGCTTGTAGACCTAAAATCTCTTATCAATATTTTGATACCAACAAAGTTAAGCCACAATGTGCCTCCAGAGCCAATGAAACTGTAGACTTCTGATATCTGGCTGTAAAACATGGTTACGTATTATATTGCTGTTATTATAGTTGTATATACTATAGAGGGTGACCTGCAAGTAAGTATACAAAGGAATATGTTTCAAAGGTCAAATAAATAAATAAACACGTATGGATTTAAAAAAATCCACCTCGTTGCCAATTTTGGTTTTATTTATTTGAATTGTTTTATTTATTTAGTTTACGATTAAAGCAATGATAAAGTATTTGCTAATAAATTGTTATAAAAATAAATTTGTTGTTTAAAATTTGCGGCCTATGGATATTTATAACTTAAATTACAAAAAAAGTTATGATTTCAAAATAAATATCAAAAACACTTATTTGAAATTCCATATAAAAGACATCACGTTCAAAATGGTCAGATAATACAATATAGTCAAATAACAGTTGCAAAAATAAATGACAAATTGGCATTATTATGCCTTACGTTACCTTTAATTGTCCTTTGAAAAACAGCTGTCAGATGTATAATTTTATTAGAAGCCTTTTAGTTGTATATTTTGCAAAAGAAAATTTGCATTTATTCATGTAGTAAAACAAAAATTCCTATTTTCAAAAATAAACGTTAAAACCGTCTACTAAATACATAACATACGATGATTTTTCTTAAAGAGACGTTTTTTTTACGAAAGTAAACGTGACATTTTGAAGTCAAACGATGAACGTATAATCTAAAATAAAGAGCATCCCCGATGTGTTTGCCATGTAAATTAGTGATGTAATAAATATCCTCGTCGTTTACTCCTTTGCATTACCAATTCCAATTTAATTTAAATTCGCTCCATTTTGTATTTCATTTCAAAGTTTGAGTACACATTCTTCTTAAGTTTTATGCCAATATGATTAAATTTTATTGAATGAAAGCAAAAAATGTTTATACGAAATTTAATTTGACTTACCTTATGAACAATCTGCTTACAGTATTTAATACCATATACAAAACACAAGTGTACACCATTGTTAACCTAGTTTTAATATAATAAGCATTTACAAACCTGATTTTACATCTATAGATACTTTGGTAGCAAGAAGTAATAACAAACAAATAATTTACATTGAAGGCTATATTGCTTTTGAATCTTCATTACAGTTTAACATGTTAAGAATATAATTTGGGTGGATAACCATTTCAAATTATTCTAATTCAAAGAAAACAGCCTCTGCAGCTATTCCTCCTCACCCGGAGCTAAAATGATGAAAATTGTTACCAAACAATGTATTGGACATTTAATAGTTGACAAAGTTACCTTAAATGTTGAGGTGTTGGTCTAAATACTCGTAGATCACATAGGTACATCACACACTTAAAAGTCACTATAATCTATTTGAAATTATTGTAAAATTACTATTTTAGATTTAGAGACGTCTCATACTTTATACACATATACTTAAGAGTTTTATAATAAAAAAATATATTGCCAAGGATTTTGTTTTAATTTAAAATCTTATTTATTCCTGGCATATTTTTAATTTAAGTAATATTGGTACGGAGTTTGGTAGGTAAACAGTTGCACGTTCGTCGTATCATGCAAGTTGGTGAAACCTGTTATTGTTTAACTAAGACTAACTGTCACGACGCTCTTTTTCCAAAGGATTATGCTTTTTATCACATCTTGATTACAAACTATAAAATTAAACAGAACAATTTCACAACAATAGTACGTTTTAGAAACTTGGAGCTTGATTTTGTTGAACCTTAAAATGCTTTGAGAGGTCAAAGATATTGCGTAGACATTGGTTAGGGTTTTTTTATAAAATAAGGTGGTTATAAAAATTATAGTGAAATATTGAGTTATTTATATATTTTATAATTTCATATATCAATAATTACATAAATAGCCCTTTACCTTGTATTAAAATACGTGATTACATTTAGATTTGATAATTAATTAATTTGAATTTAACTCTGCCCACTCAATCATATTGTATACTGTCTTTAGCTACTATTCTATTACCTAATTATACATTACTTACGCTGCCAAGGCTTGAATTAGGGTAAAGTTAGATTATGAAACTAACACTGAATCATATAAAAGAATTAAAAGTCAATACGATTGAGGATGTATTTCATGAAAAAATAATCCCAGTACAACATAATCGTGACAGATTATAAATTCTTAACCTATAAATCTACTTTTTGATGTATATGACACCAAAGAGTTAGACGTAGAAATTAGTCAGATATAAAAGTGTTAACTGTATAAAAATGTCACCAAACCTAATATATTTTGTTTATGTTTAAGGTAATGTTTTATTTTAAAATACCATAACTAACTCTCTGTTATGTTTAGCCTTAAAAATGTAATTACCTGATAGAGTGTAACTTACTTAGCAAAATTCAAACGTATACTATCACTTTGATTTCGACGAAAATCTGCTATGAATAGTCCAATAATGAGCTTAATGGAATATAATTTCATAATTAGACGTATGGTTCATCACAGGAGCGACAAAGTCAATCAGTTGCTATTATGTTTGATCTATTTAGCTGTTCAGTCGAAATTCCTCGTCCAAACATAACATGTTGAAGTTCTTAAATATATAATATTTGGATAATGTTTATATCGCAAATAATTGTATTATAATATGTTTACATTTTATTGTCTTTAGACCTTATCTTTCTACCAAGCCCATAGAAAAAAGAGTTTTACTTTCTTACCTTCTTTGACTGATACAACAACAATTAAAATAAAATAAAATATTCAATTCAATAGATAAGTTTTTTGCGTTTTGAGTTTTTTGAGATGACATAAACGGGTGCAGTAGAACATGGATTTGAGTTATGAAAGGTTTTACAAACATCAACTTAGATTAGACTGAAACTTTAGAACATATTAGAACAATATACAAGGTTGTAACTTAGTCTAATTATTTTTCTCAAGTGGAAATATTTTATCGTATACTGAATTCAGATTTATTGTAAATTCATATTGCATAACATAGCAAAGTTAGACGTTGAATCATTTGGTAAGAGGGTTAAGAACAGTGTTTGATGTATTTCAGCTATTTATGACAGTGAAATATAATGTACCCGAAAAAATATTTAAAAATGATATGATAGACTATTTTTAGTGTGTTTTTAAGAAAACCCATGTTTTTTTAAGCAAGAAATTGTCAATGATTTTATGAATACTATAGAACAAATTAAGCACCAAATAAACACCTTTAACATTACCTATTTTACATATTATGTATTCTAGAAATATTTTTAACATTTTATATGAATCACACAGAAGTCCTCTATCATCACGTTTCCATAGTAGGCCTAAGTTATTTATCATGGTGCAACTACATATAAAAAACATTTAGTGTAATGGAAAAGTGAATTGATTTATATATAATTTTTCTTAAAGATCTTATTCAAACTTAAGACACACAATGCATAAATATCACCATGAAAATTATTGAAAAAACCATTCAACGAATCATTTAAAAAAAAAAAAAACTTGGCGAAGAAAATGGAGACTTTGAGCATGGCCGTCCCAGCACGCGTTTGGCAGATCGTGCTGTTGTTTAATTAAGGATGACTGTTAGGACGTTACTGTTCCTCTCTAAGGGACAGTCTGTTTATCACCTCTAGATTGAAATGAAATGAATCTTTTTCGTTTTTATTCTTCACCCAGTTGTGAAAAAATAGAAGCTAAGACTAAAAATATGAAGAGATTATTTCAAAAGAATAAAAGTGAGTTCTCTGTTTTTAAATGCATAATATAATAAGTAAGTCAAAATAATACTAAATATTAAGGGCGTTATAAAATACATTTAGAAACTTTTTTCTACAACCATACTTTCAAAATCACAATGTTATTGTAGAGAAAAATTCAGTAATTGAATTTATATTTTAAATTCGTCATTAACTGTTTTATTTTCTGTAGGACATTATTTATTTGAAAAACATATTTTTCCTACAGTAACTCGACAAAGTGGGCTTTCTTTCACAGATTATAGTACAGAAAGTCTTACTTTGGCACACACCAGTATTCCAACAAAACAACACAGAACAGCGTACCAAATTACCAATCGATTTTATCTAAGTGATAATGCAAACACCCCTATATCTAGCCTGAAATAAAAGTATAAAACAAACTTGAGCTCGTGCCTAGCGTCTTAGTAAAAAAATAAGAAACTTACAGTTCCTTGCCCTTTGGTTTTTTGTCATAAACCTATATCAATAGTTTGGAAAGTACACACAAAAGGTGGAAATATCTAAAAGAAATTATAAATACCAATTAAATACTCAATATTTACTAGTAATAAGATACGAGTTTAACAAGAACCTACCCTGTGTTTCACAAAGCTAACGACGCTGTAACGTTTGATTAAAATGAACCACGTGGCCTCCCGCTACGCATGAACGATTAATATTAAATCTGTAACTTTTATCTTTGATACTAACATTATTAAAATCTAGTTCTTCGCCAAGATTAGACTTTTTTTCATTTCACTTCTTTGCTAAAAAGTAAGAGCTCATTTTGCTCAGTTATATATTCAACCAAGCTAAAATCTATCAATGTTTTGCTAATTATAGAAAAAACCGAAGGTTTTGATATTAACGTAAAACTTTGGATCCGATAAAACTGTCTGCTTAAAAGGACTTTTATTATTTTTTCTCGCTTTTTGTCCGGAAAAATGTTTTAAATGTAAACCTTTGCCGAAATAAATGCCTCATAAGGTCTAACATGCTTATGCTTTGTTTTTTTTTTTTGTTTTCAAACAAGATCAAACAATAAACATAATTTAATCTAAAGTAAAGAAAAACCTTGAGCAAATAAACGATCAAAAGTTTATTCCTTTAATGTCAGTTTATTTTAAGAAATTGGGAAATATTACAATTTTGTTCAAACAATTTCAAACAGTTATGTGGTAACTAAAGATGCTAAAACAACGAACGTAAGACAGCAAATTACATAAATAGACTCTTTTACGAATATATAAGTGCAAAACCTGGCAAAATTTGTTTTACCAAAATATGATCTATTATAGCTATATAAGTATTTTAAGCAGGATGTACAAATGTAAATCCAAACGGATTACTAGTTACTTTCAAGCCGGATGTTTTAGAACGTGTTATTAATCAAAATAAAGAATTGCAGAAGCATTATCTTTTCCAGCCAGCGTGTAAATCTTGTACGAAATAAATCCTCGTGTCAGGATAAGGCAGGTTAAGGTGTATTTTTACGCTCTCTGGTTCAGGATGCTTGTCAACATAAGTCTTTAAAAACTAGAAGACATATAAATAAATTGTTGCCAAATTGTGTACTAACTTGCTTATTAGATTTTTATGTACATGAAAATTTGGGTAATGATTTAATTTAACTTATTGGTTTCTTTAATAATAGTTTTGAGTATTTTTTTTCACAAGCAGTAAAGGAAACTTTATGTAATTGCAGGGTAGTGGTCTTTTATGGTGAATAAAAGTAAAATTACAGTTTTATCTTGCTTCGTCTCTTAAATTTTTTTTCTGTAAATTTTGTTTTGGGAAATCTTAGAAAATTTCAGATGAGAGTGTAATGTAAGTCTACAAAGAAATCAACAAGGTATAAAAACATTGCATTAAATACTACAGTAACAAGTGTTGCAACCCCTTTATAGGGTAGTGGTGAAATATTCAACCACTTAAAAAGTACTCTCTGAGAGCAATGACTGAAAGAGGGATATTTCTGTAACGAGCAGTGGTTAATAAGTTTGAAATAGCATGCCAAAATTGATCAATAATCGACCTAATTGAGTATGGCGCCTCTCCTAGCCAATAGGAAGAAAGGTAATTTCTGTTCAGTATGTGACATGCACTTGTGTACGCCCTCTGATTCAAGGAAATCGTGGTTAATTTTGTGATCACTGCACATTGGAGGACTCTAGTTTTGTCAGGTGTTTGTTGAATCATGACATGTGAATTATTAACTCATAAAATATAAGTTATTATACATTTTTTTTTTTATATTTGTTATGTAAACTTAAATAGTTTGTGACTATTTATCTGGATAAAAAAGTTATGTCACACTTTGATTCATTTGTTACGAATGTTTTTAATAAAAGATTACTTTACAACGTACAAATAGTATGTTTTAAAATAACCAAAAACAATTTTATAATATCTTAGAGAGATATCTTGAGCTGGCATGTCAACAATACCTATCAGGAAAAGGTATGTGGGGGTTTAGTGAGTGGGAGAAAATTTCGCGCCGTTCCGGCCAAACCTCGCATGCGGGGTTGGTTCGGCAGATTGGCCACTCCTAAACTCCAACTCTCACTTGGCTTGTTAGCTGCGGAGAGCTACCTTCTGCCACTGGGTGTTGGTCCTACAGAACCAAGTGAGGGGGGCCCTAGACTAAGGTGTAATGCAATCCGTGCCAAGAGTCTTGTGGTACTGGGGGCCTAATATTCAGTGTCTTAACGGTGCTTCCTGGGAACCAGGGGGAACCCAGTCGTATGCACCCCTTACCTCTCTAATCGGGTCACTGGGGAGGTGGACTTAGATACCCGGTATCCGTGAGAACAATGTTGACGATCTGGACCCTAATAGAGAGAAAGGTCTACTGAAATCTGACGATGACGATAACCTCACACAAACCACAAAGGAACGAAAAACAACTTTCCAGGGGCGAATTGCAAAGATGGAGGATAGCGGATGATTTTGCCAAAGGCCAAAAGGTGCTATCCAGAAGTGAGAGGAGGCTGGTGTGGGCTGCCAAGCACCCTAACCCTGCTCCCTGCAAAGCCAGTTCCTCCGGGAACCAGGATGCTGGGGAAAAAGCAGGGCAAGGGTGGTACCCCCAAAGCTGACTCTAATGGACAAAGGCCATGGACAAAGGCCAAAGGATGTAACAAAGGATTGGCTGGTCAAGCAAGTTCAGGACCTGAGTTCTTTCAGGGAAATGTCGCTACGGCTTGCTCCAGCCAGAGACCTTGTGAAAGCTGTGAAGGTATATTTATGTGCCCAGCCCTACAAGGTCTGCGTATGAGATCCCTTGGCCTATTGATGGGAGATCAAAGGGAAGAACAGGTTACCATAGTCAAAAGGCTCTCACGGTTCACCAAGGACCTGGGATTTGACGAAGAATGAGGACCTGTGAATGAGGGTGCACAATAAGCTGTTCCAGCTGCGATGCAATCCCATGGTGACTTGTAAGCCTGGCCCTCTCTTAAAAAAAATCCTATCAGTTATTGGTTTTAAATAGATTGGAGCATGTAAATATGTAAAAGCTTCCAGAAATTATGTTATAGACGTATTTTGTACTATCCGGCATCTGTTCTGTAGGCTACTACTTTAACGGCAGTCTAAACATGTAGCCGCAAACCTCCCTATATTTATATGTTGTGTGTCAAAAATATTTTGCGATATTTTTTTACATCAAAGTTTGCATTTACTACATATCCAAATTATCGATGGGTGAATGGCTGATAAAAAAGCTTTGAGACCACTGAATTGGGGGATTGAAGGGTTTTTATGTATTAATTGGATAATCTGTGTAGTTTACTACGCTGTTCAATACATATTTGTTATGATTAAACTTAAATTTGACTGATTAACTGAGTTAATACTTATCCTAAGTAAAGATTTACTACTGTCCATTCTTGAAAGAAGATAGTCCTAAAGGGAAAGTGATCAGTTTATTGGCCACCTCTTATCTGCTGATATGACAATGATAAACAAATCTTGGATCCGATTTTTTGCAATAAGGTAACACATGATATTTAAATGTAATTTGCCAAATTGTCTACAAACAGAAAAAAATAGTTGCCCATTCGCAGTTGTATTTAGGTGGTTTGGCAACTAACCACTGACAGTTTATGCAAAACCGAAAAAAATTATTAGGGTCTATAAAATGGGTTGATACTATATTACTAACAAGTATTTGAAAGCGTATAGAATTTTTTTTACATATTCATCAAATATATGCCACACGAATATTTATTACTTGTACATTACACAATATATTACAGCAAATTGAACGATGTTGTTCTAAAGGAACACGTTTCAACAAACAATAAATTGTTAGACGTTTTCGGAACACCATCCAGCGCTTGGGGACCTAAGATCTCTTATCAATATTTTGGTACCAATAAAGTTGGAGTACAATATCACCTTAGAGGGCCACAGCACTGTCTGCTGATGTCTGGTTGAATCAAATACAAACCCGGGTCACATTGCAATCTATATATTTACTAAAATACTTTTCAAGCAAGAAGTATTTAGTAAGAATAAATGGCGTAAATATAAACACTTGTCACACTTATGATCATATCATATCAAGGCAAAGATGTGGTTTGGATTCCACTATAAACTGTAGGTTTCTTAGTTTCCATTAGCTGTATGGGCTATTAATTAACAGCTGTGTCTAAGGAACATGTCACTAAAAAGACTACAATATCGTGCCACTTATCCTACACTTATCCTTCACTCATACTTGGGTTAAAATACGTACATAGTGGCGTCCCCATCTTAAATAATTTATATAATTGATAATTGATTGGTCATCTAACCTGACACACACTACATTACGAATGGAGCAGCAACCCTTATTTTGTCGGCTATACGTTAAAATTCCAATTTATGAATCAATGTGTAATTAATGCGAATATTTATGGAATTTATGAGTAATAATTTGATCAGAGAAATTTAATTCCACCTTTAAGGTTTGCTATGCTAAGGGAAATATGTACTTTGTTTACAAAATTTTTAGATTCGTTACATATGCTTCTCTTGAGAGTCCGTCAGTATTTAATAAATAGTATAGATAGGAACTACCTAGGTAGTATTTGCACTGGTAAAAAAAATATGTAAATGAAAAATTATCTAGAGAAAAACACTGTTATAATCGTTAAGAACTTTTTTTATTCGTATGGGGAAAATATTTTTAAAAAATAATACGTTTACCATATACGCTTGTAAAATACTGAACGATGACTTAGAAGTGGTTTGAATTTCTAATAACTTTGATTTTGTAAGAAGTGGCTTGAATTTCTAACAACTTTGATTTTTGTAATATGTGGCTTGAATTTCTAATAACTTAGAATTTGTAATAAGATAGACTCATTTTTAATTTGTATCGTGATTTAGTAAGAATAAACTTAACGATTTTATAAATAGATTCTAAATAATGTTCCTGAAATAAATTGAATAGCAAAAACAATAAAAAAAACAAATTAATGAATAAAGTTTATACTAAATAATAGTAAGTTCCAGATAAGAGCTGCGCAAGAACTCCTTCTGTGTTACATAAAGCTAAAGTGGTTGTAAAGTTTGATTAAAATGAACCACGTGGCTTCTCGCTACGCATGGAAGATAATGATTAAAATCGGAAACTTTCATCTTTGATACTCACATTATTATAATCTATTTATTTTCCATCAAAATATTATTAACTTAACTCTTTTACAACAAAATGCATGACTTCAGCCTGCAATATATCATAAAAATATTATTTTTGTATGGTTTGGTTTCCTTTTACACCCCCTACCATGTATCGGTACTATATCGTACGAATTTCAATAAACGGAATTGGTTAAACATCGTTGCCCGAACCCCTCTTCACATAGACCATACCACCGTTCATGTCTGTCCGTCACTTCACCATAGTCTTATCTCCAGAAGCCAAACCCTAATTACCTGTTTGTAGCCATGTTATAAAAATGTAACTGTCCTATTTATTCGCCCCAATTATCTGAGTCACATTAAGTTGTAAGTGCGAACTATTAGCACAACAGAACCTTTCTTTGCTTTGATATTGATTAAGTCAATATAAATATATACTTAAGATATGCAAGTTAGGGTGAAAAACCCTAAAATATAGGTTATCAATGATTGAACGCATGAAAGGCGTTCTTATGTTGGTATCTAATCATTGACCAAGTTCAAACCTTTTTTTACGAAACATGTGTTTTTAGTTTCAAACTTGATAGTGATTTGCTCTTTAGTAATTCAAGTTCAAGAAATATAACATAGCCTAAATAACCATTTATTTTTAGAAAACACATCAGTGATCAAAACCCTATTTTTGAAACAACGACTATTAACTTTGTTTTAAGAGGCTTTTACCCACCGGCTATACCCACGTAAACCATATCCTACAAAAACGAACCTGGTGGCATTATTAAACTGTTTCCCGAGTTGAAAAAACTGTAAAATATTCACAAAGATCCAAACTATGCACTGAGGAACTGAAACTTCGTAATTGTTTATTTAAGGATTTACAAAATAATTTAGAAAATTTGTAAATTAGTCTATTCCAAATGTAATTTTTACTTTTAACTAGAAGTAAAAAATGTTTCCCGACCCATTGTTAACGATGTGCACAAAAAGCATACAGTCATTGGAAAGAATTAATTTAAGAATGTTGAGAGCTTTTACAATAAAGGAATGTTTTATTTTTTAATTTATATAATCCGCTATCTTGAATTGAAATTCAGGCTACCTGGTAAAACCGCCTTAAAACCTTGATTTCTAACGGATTAGAATCTATTGTACCCATTTCTTTTTCAACCATCACAACACAAAACGTAAACAGTTAAGGTAGGGTACCAATTAACATTTCAATACTTTATTCATAACGTTCAAAGATTATGCAGAACTCTAATAGGATATTCTAAACTACAAATTGCTTTAAACAATAAACCGATTGTTATATTTAGCCTCCAACTAATTCAGACTAATCACCAACAAATGACAATATTATACACTCAATGCCTCTTTACACTTTAAGCAAATAGTCGTGGAAATGTGCATTGTATGTAAAAGGAGCTTATACGCTATGTTCATGTATGGAAATGATAGCTTTGATCCTAGTATATTCAGCTCCCAAAACTGCGTTTCGACGAGTTTTCAAACAGTTTTGATGTTTAGGCGAACCAATGTTAGTTTATTGAGCTCTCGTAAGCCACCACAACAAACAACTCCCCTTTCAACAATTTCCCCTCATGAGAGGTAGATTATAACCGAGTATTTTTAAGTGATTGTATTACATATTTATCAACATTTCCAATTATGTAGTTAAGTGTTTTTTTTTTATTTATATAAATCTATCTATACAGTATTGATTAACTAGAAGAAGGGTTATACCAAGTTTCAATAGGATGTGTTCAGAATTATGTGAGCCATCGTATTTAATTTGTTATCCATATGGTTAACATAGGAAAGTGGGTATGATTGTTTTCTATCATTAAAAATGAAAAAGAAGGAAATTTTAGGCCATTATGCAATACTTCTCAACTAGGAGAACCAATATACCAACTTTTATTAGAACGTGTAAAAAAAAGCTAAATATACAATTTTGTTTATTTCCCTAAATTTTATAATTGATATGTTAAAATATTTTAGATTTTGAAAAAAATAATCCCGATAAAAGGTATACATAAATTCACATTTCCTTGTTCTCCGTTAAATTCTACAACTTTTGGTAAAGTTGCAAGCCAAAATCTTGAATGGTTACTACATGAAGAGCTGTCAAGAACAAAAAATAATTTTTAATCTAGTTTTTTTCAAAAATATTTTACTTTAAATTTATTTTTATTAGTCATAACCAACATGTTGTCCTAAAATAGTAATGAAATCTCTTTGAAATTTGATATTCTATCTATCAATGCAAGTTTTATCCAAATATCTTGCCAATTTTTCAATCTAGAGGTCAAAATGTTCAACAGATACACTAAAAGCCTAAAAAAAAAACCTATTTTTACGTATAACTGGAAAACGAGTGAGTTTAGGACATTTTTTGCCAGTTTTGACCCCAGGAACCATTTCCTGAAGTTTGTCAGGGTTCCCGTGAAACACCCTGTACAGTATATTGTAGATTATTATCAAATTTCAACGGAATTAGGAAACCGTGAATATTTTTATTTAAATATTAAAGCTGACTACATATATATAACATACAGGTAGTTAAGTTTATAACTGGCCATTGGTTGACGAATGCTGTCCCTGTAGTGTTATTTGGTCGCATGACAAAGTATAAGACAGAAGTAAAAATTTGACCTTTTAGGAATTTAAAAAGAAACTAATTTTACATTTTTAAATATTGTTTTGAATGTTTTATTTCTTTTCTGGATCAATTTTGGTAATTTTTAGAGTACTAAGCATTTTTAGTGTTGATATCTACTAGGACGTTTGGAATATGTTTAATCAGGGTGCTTGTATAAACAACACTTAGTCTTATTGTTTGTAAAAGTTAAAAAGTTGTTATGGCATTGAATCAATAAAATACACATGTACCATATTTTTTTAAATAATATCAGTAAAACCTTAGTACCGTATGTACATGTTTTGGAAAATAAAGTTTGGTTTCATGTTTAACTTTTTTATTTGATAAAAGTCTAAAATAATAGTCATTTAAACTAATAGATTTCATCTTTAATAGATTAAAATAGCATAATTAGTAGTTGAAGAATTTTCTATGGCCTATACTTAAGATATAAAACTAAATAAATCACTCTTATATAACTCATGCAATTATAAATATAGAAAGTTTCTTAAAAGATTAGCAACAGTTAGATTATATTATTTTTTAGATTACGAAAAGAAGTTACCGAGCAAAAGCTACAAAATAAAGTTAGGGAATACCACTCTGGCAAATCTTACGCTAGGTCGGCATCTTACACGGAAAACTTGTTTTCACACAAACTTCTCAATACACTAGTTGATGTTGCCTAATTGGTTGGTTTGTAAACTAGAATCACAATTTTGGGTACTCTCCTGTTAAAGGGAACATCCATTATTATCGATGATTTTTTTCTCGATATATCGATATTAACAAATTGATACATATCAGCTGACAACTACGCGATAAATATTGTTCAGTATCAACAAACAATAATGAAATGAAACTGTTAAAAAAAAAATAACCTAACATAACTAACCAAACTTGCTATAATATTAAAAAAATTCCGGGTTTAACTTGTCTTTTCTTTTATCAAACCCAAACGGAATTTTGTAATGGCCCAGCAAGTTTGGTTGGTTATGTTAGGTTAGCTTAGAATATTTTAGTCTAAACAAGATCAGTTAGTTGGTGTCAATTTTTATTGGACCGTAAAATAAAAATATCGATATATCGAGAAAAAAATCATCGATAATAATGAATGTTCCCTTAAACAGGAAAGTACCCAATTTGTTAAGTAAAATGATTTAAGAGCAAAATATATTATAAATAAATAACAATTTTCAATCCATATGTTTCAAGATAGACTTATGGGCAAATAACTGCTTGTCATAAAGTTTTGGCCTAATAACTTGTTTTAAGACCTTGGCAAATTTTTTCTTTGCGTTTCCAGTCCAATTTGGCTCAATATGGCTAGTAAACTAATTAGTACATCAAGTTAATGAAGAGGGTATGTACTTGTACTAGTACGATAGTAAAATGCAATAGATCGTGAATCTAAAAGCAATCTTGCGTGCATATCGACATGATATGGATTGAGCTATCAAAATATCTAAATATTAGATTTACTTTTAATACAAATATTGATCGATATTAATGTTAATTTTTAGTTTAAAATTATAGTACACAGAACATGAGAGAAGAAATTTCTTGGGAAAAAAATAATATCAAAAGTTATATTAATAACTTATAAACGAATTGGCCAAAAATTGCTCTTTTATATTTACATTGAAATATACAAACACAAAACTAACTGTTTTGATATTTTTCAAGCCGGATGTTTTAGAACGTGTTATTAATCAAAATAAAGAATTGCAGAAGCATTATCTTTTCCAGCCAGCGTGTAAATCTTGTACGAAATAAATCCTCGTGTCAGGATAAGGCAGGTTAAGGTGTATTTTTACGCTCTCTGGTTCAGGATGCTTGTCAACATAAGTCTTTAAAAACATATATTTGTTATTCTTGAAGTAATAAAATATATGTTGAACATATTTAGCACTATTATTTGTCATATACTTTTTCGTGGACATTGTATAGCTTTATAAAACAATCATCCATCCTTGCCTATCGGATTAGTAAATGTGAAAGCTATGAATATTGATAAAAAGAAAAACTAAATCATTATGTACTTTTTTGTGGGATTTCGTTCATAACAAAACTTTAGATCAACACTTTTGCCACAAAAGATAAATTAATATTTTTTTTTAGTTTTTTTGTTTATACCAGATGATACAATTATTTATGTATTTCAAAAAATTGGTTGAATAAATGTATTACTTTACCCTAACTGTATTATATTCTTTAATAATATTTTAAACATCAAACACAATAGAGAACTGACAATGACATGAATAATCTGAAAGTTTAAATGTTTACCTAATAAAACTACTTTGGTATAAGAAGGCACTCTTACGCAGCCTACCTTTTATAAATGAATGATGCTAAAAAACAACTACGATTATGTTTCGGTAATTGAAACCAAATTAGGAATTAATTATCCTTCGTAAAAAAATAATGGTAAATAATTAATGTCACACATATAAAACATCTAGAAATAAAATAATAGAAACCGTCTTCAAAAATATACTTACTTAATAATGTCCAAATTGATAAGCAGAAGAGAAATTTAAATATGTAATTATTGGATAATCTAACTGTCAATTACAGTTTTACTGATATATTTTATGTTTTTATGAGAAATATCTTGAAATTTAAACAACAGTATTTTGATTAAAATAGATTAAATATCTCCATACAAATTGAGGAAATATCCTTTAAGAAAATATTACAGGACTGCCTGTAATTATATACCGATGTGAATAGGAGCTGATTTTAAAGAAAGTTCAACTTTTTCCTGATTAAAATCCAAGTCCATCTAGCTACCGCTCGTCATTGTACATGAGTGAAGAAGAAAAACAGTCAAATTTCGTGCAATTGTTTCACTGCTTATAATATTAACCAAACTCCTTGGAATATATTATTTGAAATTGTTTAAATAATCTAGTCAAATAAGATGCAAGTTAATAATAATGTCCAAAATTAATCACTCAAATATCAACAACTTGTGAAAAAATTTTCTACTTTACATATAAGACACGTAGTTCAGATGATAGGTGTATACACTCAGTATGAATGTACATAGTCTAATACGTACATACAATTAAAAAATAACAGTAAATAAAAAAAATCTAATATGTTGCAAAGTGAGATATTTTTGCTAAATTGTGTGGATTCCATTAAACATGAAAAAAAACTTTTACTAACTGAAACACTGACAAAGGCATTATTTTTTATCATAATTATATAAAAAAAAAACATATCGTCAAAACAAAATTATTTCAGAAACCCTTTTGTAGTATATCTCTCAAGCCTTAGATTATAAGATATTTACGTTTTCAAAGAAAAATTTATAAATAACAATAATGATAATAATACCAACCAAAAAAACTTTAACTAATAATACTGATTTAAATTTTAAATCAAAATATGTATATAGTACTTATCATCATAATTTACGTTTCAGTGATTCGACTTGACATTGACGACATGTTTTAAACGAAAGAAAATATCGATTTCAGAGCTCTATACCAAGAACTTAGGGACTAAAGATCTCTTATCAATATTTTGGTACCAATAAAGTTTGGGCCCAACTTGACCTTAGAGAGCAACAAAACCCGTAGTCTTCTGATATCTGGTTGAATCAAATACAAAAGTCTGTTCATGTAGCAATGTTTATATTTATTGAAATACCTTCCGTGTAAACCAAGAGTTTTGGGAAAACAGTATTGTAAGCTCATCATGTATGTAGTTAGGTCATGTAATTTAAAAAATTTACAATCACTTTTACAAATTTATATTATTGTTGAAAACGGGTATGTCGAGATGTCCAATTACATTTAAAATGTGAAACACAAAAATTATGCAAATAAGTTTTAAGAAAATTTACGTTAACAGATTTTTACTGATTTTTGTCGAATAGGCCAACGCAAACTAAAAAAAAACTAAAAAAAAAAACAGATGGATAAACTTAAGTAAACCATAGCATTTTTGGGAGTATGTATCATAGTAATTTAGGCTAAAGGGATTTACCTCTCTAAAGGGAACAAAAAAATTTTAAAGTGTGCTGTTTGAATTAAAGTTGAACATAGCATATCTAGATATGAATGAGATTACAACTTTATTTTCCAAAACAGGTTTGACTGAATATGTAAAATATATTTCTATATTATTCTGATCAAAGTGAATGGTCGATAAATGATACATAAAACCAATAAAGATATAGCTACAAAACTTGCAAGAAAGTTGCAAAACATAAAACAATTTGAATACAAAATTCAGTGATACACTACCTCATTTAGGGAGGGTGTAAAGGAAATTAAATATTACGCTTAGTTGATATGGATGCCAAATAAAAACTATTTAGTAAAAAAATACAATGCCGTAAATCCGAACTTAAACGGACATTTGAGTCAAAAACAGCATTCATTCAAATAGCATCAAACATAATTGCTCGTTAAACATAAATTTAATTTTAGAAGAAATAAATCAGACGTTTAAAGAAAATACTTTATAGTATCCGTTTACTCCGTTTGCAGGGTTGCTGAAAGGTATTTTATTGTATAATAGGTAAATGAATTTTAACACAAACTACAGTTTGTAATATATATAAATTCAAGTACTGTAATACCTTTTGCAAATATTAAGACAAGTTTGTTTTACTATTTTACAGAAACTAAAAACCAATTTAGAATGCAGAATAATAAATATTATGTTATCCAAGCTCATCATGACTTAGGGATGGTTTTGATTAAAACCTCTCATCAGGGTATCTCATATCAGATACAAACCACTAATGTGGTTACACGGTAAGCCAATAGTGGCGTGGCTGTACGACCTGGAATATCTAAACACCCTCAATACGAACACATATGCAACTGGCGTTGCAAATAACCTTTTCTGAAGGTATTTAAACATATAAATGATAACACTTAAACACTTGATTGCAACTATACCTTGTTTTATAAAAACATTATAAATACGAAAAAACTACCAACACTTACTATTATTTTTTATTTGTAAGATCTTATAATAATAATAATAGAGTAAATTTTGGTTTCTATTATTTTAGATTACCTTTTTTGTTGAATTAGGTGTTCTTGGATAAGCTGTTCGTGTATCACTCTATGCATTTCGTCAGCTTGTTAGACATATTCTTAAGTTATATTTGTGTAACTATCACTACAGTACGTATATACTACTGGAATAATACAAATAATACGTAAATAATAAAGGAATTTACAAACGACACAAGAAACATCTAAAACAAAATAGTTATAAAAAGGACAATAACTCAAAAATCTAAATATAAATGGATCGAAAACGCTTATAAAAAATATAACACTAGCTCTAAAATTTTCGGACTAAAAATCGACATCAAAATGATAAAGCTGGAATAAACAGAACCCAACTGACAACTGAATTTTCTATTGCAGATTTTGTATAATATAAAAAAAACTGATTAACTACCTATTAAATTCTTTTACATTATGTGTAAAAAATTTTAATAATCTTAGTTCTCAATCTGTGTAAGTTAATTGAAACGATTCATCAATTAAATGGCGTTACAAATTGTAGACGGTAAACACAAAATTTTGTTTACATTTGGAGTTTGAATATTTGGTTTAATTTGCAAGCTTTTTCTCATGGACAATATTATATAATGTTGCGACATGAAATTCAGCCTCCTTATTATATTATCTAGGTTCGGACAACAAAACGTTTGAAAAATAAGTTCATAATAAACTATGGTATTCACTTGGCTGTGTAGTATTACAATTTCGGTATTAATAAAAAACATAATTGATATAATTCTTTAATAGGATCGTACCC
The DNA here is from genome assembly GCF_028750875.1 of Macrosteles quadrilineatus. Lineage (NCBI taxonomy): Eukaryota > Metazoa > Arthropoda > Insecta > Hemiptera > Cicadellidae > Macrosteles > Macrosteles quadrilineatus. Next base: position 18,439,141 of record NW_026542599.1, read on the forward strand.
AAATCTTGGCTGAAAGGTGTTGGAGAGCAACAGCACGCTTGTGCCATCACGCACATTGCTGGGACGTGCCGTTACTTAATTAGGGAACTTTTCATGAAGCTATTAGGCTCTTCAAAAGAGAATTAAGTTTAATGAGTTGTGATTAAAATGTATCAAGTGTAAATCTATTCACAATTGAAACAACAATTGGATCTCGTTTACTATATTTGTGTAAACATTAATATTCTTTCTTGTACAAAGGTTGGCTTAAACAGCTTTAAAAACCAAAGAGTTGTAATGATAAATCGTTCAATTTATGATTTGTGCATTCAGTAGATTATCTGTGCTTAATTTATACATTTAGCTTTAATGTTTACTGCAACATTTTATTTATACATTTGGCTTTCATGTTCACTGCAACATTTTATTTCCAATACAACTTCATTAGGCCAGAACCATTTTTAACTATACTTAACTACGCATAAAAATGTAAATATCTCCGGTAATTCAATGTGAGTACTAAATTTATGCATGTTTTTTAGTCAATAAAATGCCACGAAAGCCTTCATTCTCTCATATAAGTGAATGAAGTGTCTCTCTCTATGGAAGATGATTTTCCATAGAGTGATATTTGTAAATTAAGCACAATGACGATTTCATTTAATTACATAAAATCTACGTGATTACTCAATCGCTTATTCGTTGATGGAGTGACCCAACAAAATACTTCGATTAGCAACAAGTCGAAACGAATAAAATATGTATTTATCATCTTTAAAGTGTGAGTCAATAAAACAAACATTGCCCTTTGTTTTACTTTGGAAACATTTGGCCGATATAATATTTTATATTTATATATATAATTTGAAATTAAAGTTAGATTTGTAAGATTTAAACTTAAAAAAAATATATGAAATAAATTACTTATAAATGAGATTCTACTAAAAAACTAAACTTAACTCCAGAATGGAAATATGCGGGGTTAAAACTTTAACGTTACAGTTTTCCATAACCAAGGCTTTGTAGAAAGTATGACATTGTATCACTACTGTAAAGTACCTAAAATTCGAAAACATCTATATTTTTAACGTCCAGAAATAGATACGTTTGTTTTAAGCTAATATCAAGATCTAATTAGTAAATTTGTAAATTCAAATTATGAAGGCATTTTCATCACGATAACAGAAATTTGTCTAAAAACTATGTGAAGTTTTGTCAAATACGCTTGGTAAATGTTGCATCAGGAATGCGAGAAGTGTAAGAGAATCCGTTTATCAGCGTGTTCACAGAACTTCACAACATATGGGAATCGATAAAACCAAAATACGCTCCCGTCGGATCTGCATCCAATGATTCATCGATAAAAGCTTTTTATAATCACTGTTTAGCAAAATTTAATTTTTCAATTTTTACTTTCTCCCTCTATACCATAGTATATGGAGAAAGTATTGTTTTCGTAAACATTTTGGAGTTTGAGTTTTGAGTGGATATATTCATTTTGGGTCCCCCTGGACCCAAAACTGTGGTTTTCGAAGTGATGGCAGTGTGTGTGTGCGTGTGTGTTTTCTCTAAAAATTACGGTTCGAAAGTTGTGGTAAATTATGTTATTTTCCCATACAAACCCCATAAAATAACGAAAAATAGATTTTTAGAAAAAAATCCGGTTTTTTAACATAGTATGTTATGGTACTTAAAATTTTGATATTTTTTTCATTTTTTTTAGAAGTTTTGATTTTTAATGGGGATTATCCCATAAGCCCCCATAAAATAACAGAAAAATAGGATTTACCAAAAAACGGCCCAAACGATTATGATACAAATTTAGTATGTTATAGTTCTTTATATTCTAAACAAAATGGTACAAATCCCATATCTGTAAAAATTACGCTTCAAAAGTTATTGTAAATTATTTTTTTCCCATAAAAAACCCCACGAATAACAGAAAAATCTGATTTTTGCAAAATTGGCCCGATCAATTTTGATAAAGATTTTGTATTTAATAGTCCTTTAAATTCTGATCAAAATTGTACAAATCTCATTTCCTTATTTTTCCTCTCACCGCTACACATGATAAAGGTTGTTGACCAACTTATGGGAGAAAGTATGTGTCAGAATGCTGATACCGTTAATTTATTAACAAAATAAAGATTGATTTTCATTGAAGTAATTTTTTTATTACTTGAAATAAATAGTTGAACTATTTGTATAGCTGTATTCAAAGTGTGCACCCTGGAATAGGTAGTTCTGATGCTGATGATGTAAAAGGAAATGAGAACTTAGTCATGTAATTCCACAAGAATGTAATAGTCAGGATAAATGTTGAATTATTTTCTTCAGTACATAACTTTTTTTCAAATATATGATTTTTCCATACATTTGATACTGCAGTTTTACGATGATAACAAACCCAGTTGCATGATGCTTAAGGACACTGTGTAAAAATTAAAACTTAACAATTTATTATGATTTAGTTAAAATATATTTGGCTGCTCCTATATAAAATCGAACTTTGATTTGACATTGAACACCTTCCTGTGCGTTCAATCGTTTCTTAACAATATAAATCTTAACCACCATACAATGATTATGAGATTGTCGAAATAAAAGTTATAAAAGAAATCTCAACTTTGTTAAAAGTGATTCCTCAAAATTGACGTAATCAATTATTAGTTGTTATTAGGATTGGATGTATATTTTTTACCTTAATAATTTTTTTTCATTTGGATGAGATAGTTCATTATGCTTAGTTTTGTATACAATAACAAATATTAAGGAGAAATATTACAATAAACCTGACCAAAAGTACACTTAAATTTATTGCATTGAAATTTAAGTAAAAATATAGTAGTAGTCATAAAGATATACTTTATATTTTTCATGCAAGTTTAACCCTAATTTTATCCATTAGGTTCCGTTGTCAACAGCGTTTCTCAACTATCTAACTTACTCCCCTATAAAAGCATTGTATACGGTAAGATGCAGACGAGAACTCAACTCATAAACCGACCCACCATTTAGGTTAAAAAAGTAAATTTAATAATCAAGACTTTTCTCGTACAAACCAAGTTTTAATTGTTTCATTTATCCGAAGTTGTATACATATCCTTATGGTAATAAACTAACTGTAGTCTCATTTCCAATCTGCATGTTTTATAATACAACATTTACCAAACAACTGTTACGGTTATGTCTATCCTAAAGCTAATATTACCTGAAACTATCCGATAACCGATATAGTTTATAAGTTATCTATAACCAACCAAGTGATAAACAGGCGGGTTGCAGCGCAAATAAATATCCCACTAACCAAGGGATGGGTAGTGGGTGGGTTTTGGTGGCTGGTGCGCGTGCGTCGGCGGGACCAGGGCGCCAGTAGGCTGTTATCCGCCTTACAGGGTGCGTCGCAACGTCCAGCCTGTCCAAACGCCGTTGGTGTGTGCGGGTGCGGAAGTGGTGAATTTGCGTTATCACACCTACAGTGCATCTATACGTCATCAGTGAAGTGTAAAGTGTATAAAGTTAGTTTGACCCAAATTTACTTTTTATAGGATTATAAATGTTAAATGGTGTAAAAATATATTGGTAAACCCAAATTTTTGTGACAGTCACAGTGCTGTGTTGGTGTAGTGTGGGCCGGGCAGGCATGTGAAAATGTGCGTTCCCTTTGCCTTTGGGACGGGCGTTGCCCTTATTGCTGCCCTCCTCACCGCAGCCGACCAAGGTTCGCATTTTTGAATTCTTATCGCCAGTAGATATTGAATCTTAGATAAATGTATATGTTAGATACCTTTTGTGAAATATGTCAGTAAGATTTTTGTAAATATATACATATTTGTAAATCTATTTTAAATCATTTTAATAGTATCTTATACATGTATGAGAAACTAAAACAAATGAATGGGTCCAGATATATTTGAAACAACTTAGTTTTTGCTAACAATACATGAAACGATGTTAGAATGCTGAATATGTCTCTGTTTAACTAAAAAATAATTTGGATAATCTCATTCTTAATAGGCTAAGTACAAAACTAACTTCTTTTGTACTGGTTATTTTTTTAGAAAGGTTAGACTTTTTGTAGGATCTGATTCCTTTTGCGTTTTCATCGTACGTTAAACCATTTTCCATTTATAGGTGTATGTTAGTAAAGTTATTAGTATTTATAAGTATTATTTTAAAGCGATGTGAGATACTAAAGTTCGTCTCTGGTGGAATATGTAGTGTATTGAATTTGTATTGAAGCAGGGTTTGGATGAATCAACATACTAGATGGTGTAATTTCAATGTAATTGTACTAAAGTTAAATGATTGTTTTTGGTATTCATGAACAACGATAGGGAAAATTATTAAACAACGCCTGTTTTTACTAAATTATAAAAGAGTTAATGTTGTTCAAAAGTTTATTGCGGACATTTTCCATCACGAATGTAAAAAACAATACACACTATTGTTGGGTGTATTGTTTTTTACATTCGTGATGGAAAATGTCCGCAATAAACCTTTGAACAACATTAACTCACCATCACCGACAATGAATTTCAAACAAAGAATTATAAAAGAGTTTGCGAAATTTTAGTAATTTAAGGATTAACTACTGTTAGTATTACAGGATAGTGGTTTTGAAGAGTGGCACTCATAATATTTTTGCAGAACCAGTCTGAATCAGTGGGAAAATGACAAAAAAAAAAACGAACCACTTAACGTATTCAATGCGCGTTCTCTATTAGACTTTATAATGGAAGAAACATATGTGAGTCAGAGGTAAAAGGATTAATATCTAGACTTGTATTGAATACCGCTTAGATTATCTAAATCTCAGTACTGTATAGCAACACCATGGGTAAAAACTAATAAGCTTTAATGCTATATTTTGCATTTAAACGTTTTAAAAATTTGCCTTTGTTTTACTCTATGTACTTGATCAAGGATTTTTATTAAGATGTTGTGTGTAAACAGGGATTTATTTGGAACTGTTTCTTTTAACACTCAATAAAAAAGCACAATCCACTAAAACCCTGTTAACAGTGGTGACTACGCCTGAAACTCGTCTTTATAAATATTTATTTAGATGCCTTAAATATGACTTCAAGCCCTTTAATATTATGGCTCATGTGATGTTTGTTCTTTGCACAAAATATAATTAAAACTTAAATTTAAGGATGAATAAACAAAATAATGTAACATTTAATAAATTAGAGCATACTTCAGCATATTACAGAATTTCTCATATACAATCCCACATTTTAAGCTCTAAGTGTGTTTTCTTTGCAACTATGCAAACAAACAAACATAATAATAATATAAACTTGTACAATAATCTCTCATCCTTACGTATTTTACTCCCAAGGGGATTATTAGGGGGCGGGGGTTTCTGAGGTTGGTCCCACCTCTTCCCATTTTCGAAGTATTGTTGTCTCTTGTTCCCTTGTTGGTTTTATTTGCAACTGTAATGCCATCATTGGCAATTTTGTCTTCCTTATTCCCAATAGAAAATGTATTTGCTTCTTACATACATATGTATTACATATGTATGTACCATATGTAGTGTCTGTCATTCTAATTCTACTGAGGTAATTTCCTAAAATAGTATGATGCTAAAAGACAAAAATCTCATTTGTGTAGGGTTATTTGGGTTGTTATTTGTAATCTTGGTAATATCTAGATGGGGTCTTTTCTAAAATCGTTGGGAGAGTGATTGACCTTTCTGTTTTGGTGGCCATTTTTTTTAAATTCTCGTAATGGCTCTATAAAAGGTTGGAATGTTTGGAACCTATCGCCAGCCTCTAGAAACTAGCCATGTTTTAAAGATCTATATTTTTCTCGTATTTGATTTGCAGAGTCCACTTGTTGGATGCTTTTCATCATTTATATACATGTTATTTATCTCATTTGTCAAAGTATTGTACTTAAACACCTTATCGTGTATTATTAAACGATATACAGATGTATATGTTGCTACATTATATGCAGTTCCAATCTCTAATTTGAGACATCTCAATTTTTTATGTCGAGATTTAAATCGCAATAAGCATAATATTCAGAGTTTAAAATACTTTGAGATTTTCAAATTTACAGTGATAAAATTCGTCAGTTCTTTTACGTGCACTATTGTCCCTAGCAGTTTGGAAACAAAATATAATATGCCTAGGCTTCTCCAAGCTTGAAGATGTCTTTACTAACCATGTATGTCTTATAGTATTGGGTTATGATGGGAGTTAGCGCAGCTCTATACTTTTAAATGCAATTTGCAAATTCTTATTTTGCAATAACATCTTTTGTAATTGTAACTTATCCCCATCTGATGGTATTACATGTGGCATCACCCAATGGATTTAAGTGTAATTTTGGGAATCGTATCAGCAGTCCCACAGGTTGGAGCATTAGTGGTTGTTAATAAGCAATTCAAATCATTGTTGTATCTTTTCAACACCAATTATTGTTTGACATTTACTATACTAAAGCATTATTAAAATATTCAAACACACTCATTAACAGCTCTAATGGGACACAAGTACTAAACTTTTCTTTATGGAACACTTTTAAATCCGTGTCAGAATCAAATGCCACATTTGAAAATTTAGTAGTTTTATTGTAAGAGCTCAATATTTTCATAAGACTAGAAACTCCTGGGTTTCTTGTCTTGGTCGATCTGGTTTATATTTTATAGTTTTACCTTCTGCTATCTTTTTCATGTTGAGTACGTTATAATATCTAGAGAGATAATTCAAAATCATGAGTCCAACGAATTTCCGAAATAATTATTCCGATACATTTACTACATATACATAGATATTGGTTTGAAATCCATAATTATTTCCAAGGTATTTTACTCGTTCCTCAAACAAGTCAAATAAACTTAACTATGCCTAGATAAATGCTTTGTTATGCAACATTTTAAACGAAATTATAACTAATTTATGAAGCTCATCACGCAGTGATAACATCAAATATCATCTTATTTTTACGTTAACCTAATTAATATTTATCATTGTATTATACAAGCTAGGGAGTAGATAAACATCCAGGCGAGAAAAGCTAATGATACTAATGAATTATTGATGATATCACCTGGGTATCTAGCACGGTCTTTGTTACAAATCTCAGCTATATTGCTATGTATCGTGTTATATAAATCGTACAGATTATATATATTAAAGCCGATCCTATATGTCATTAAAGATGACACTTTAATGGTAAATACAAATGAAGTGACATATTAACATCCGATATGTGCTACTAGATAAATTAAAAAAAAATATTTTAATCCATTTTTATTGAGTAGTGGAACTGTTATAGAAGACCTTATAAGAAACAATTTAATATTGTTCTATATATATGTATTGTAGTGATATGTAAACAAATGACCAAAAAACATAAAGCATTGTTTATTATTCTGTTAAAAACCTCGTATATAATTCTTATGTACAAATTCGTTTACTGTACCAACCTTGAGGTTTCTGGAACATATCATTTTATAGTTATGCCATCGTGGAGTTCATATTGTTTTTGACATAAGTATATCTGGCATTCTTTGTATGACTTAATCAGTTTGGCAAAAAACTTATACCAGCCCACTGTGTTGAATATGAAAAGTTTTATAATTTTAAGTAATCACAACCATTTTGATTTTATATTAAACCTAATTAGTTTTAAAAAAAAGCTTAATAATCAATCATGCTTTTAGTCAAAAAAACTGAAACAGCTGTTGCTGAAATAAACACTAAAATGTGAACTGTTTCGTAAAATTGTAAAATGTTACGCTTTATTTTCTTAACGGAATCCCATGGACCTGTATTACCTAAATTTCACCTAAGTCACTGTGATACGAATATTCATATTTCTTAACCACGGTAATTGAAAGAGTTATTTTACGAAGTACTGCCCAACTACTGTCCAGTTTTAAAGTAAATATACTGTCCAATAATAGGCTAGTCCATCTATTGGCTCTACAAATACCTCAAGTCACTAAACCTATCTAGCCCATTCATTGTATATAGCAAAAGCTTCCACCAATTATAAAAGAGTTCTTTTAACAATTCTACTGTTATAAACATTTTCACCGATCTGATCGTTTCATATTTTTTGCTGGATTTCAGTAGTTGTTTGTAAACATCAATTTCATCTCTGATATTTTCAAATGTTGATCTCTATCTCTGTAATAAATTATTACTGCTCAGTTTAAGACATACGAATATAACATCTGTACTTAATTTTATATTCACTTTAGGATTTTTTTATATCTGACACTATGAAATAATCAGCAGTAATATCATAGTGTTTATGATTTTTTGCACTGAGAAATAGGCTACTCATTGCAGTTTATACTCATTCAAACTAAGTCAAAGTCAGTGTTTAGTTATGTTTTAGTTTCAAAGTCAAAACTGTTTATTTACTTATATCACAGCCTCATGATATCGTAAATTTTACCAGTTTTCATTTCTATGAGATCTAGTTGTTGCAAAATGTGTTTGTATGTGCCTAATCTTTTTCATTTTTAAGTAATAATATTCCTACACAATTTATAAGCTAAGGTATATTGCTAAGGTGTATTGCTGAGGTCGCTATACTTCTAGTCTTTATCTCAAATCATCAATTCTAGGGGGGGGGGTGTCCTTGATTATGGAAAATAGCCAATATTGTTTATAACAATGAGTTTAATAATTTGATGTATTTAAACTAATATTAATTGTAATATTTGATTTGTAAAATTATGGTATTTTATATTTATAAACTAGGTTGCTAACGTCTTTCTTAAGCATAAAGGTTTGTATTTGGTGCTTGTTTATGAAAGTATTAGCGGGTTCCAAGATGTTGTTGTGTAGTAATTTATATTTTATATTTATATTTCTAAAGTTTTTTGTTGGTTTAACACATTTCTTACAATGGTGCTATGTATGAGTGTTGATAATATTAGCCCAAATAACAGTTGTTTTACTGGTTTTTCGCAACTATTTCCTTGTGAAACGTATTGCAATTTTACATTTTTTACAAATATATTATCAATAATGGTACGCCATATAAAATAATGAACAAATGCACATACGCTGTAAGAGTGTTCTTACTAAGAATATATTGTACTTAATAACTCATATTATTCAACAATAATTAAGAAGGACTTAATATTCAAATGTTATAATACAAATACAGTTATTAAGTTAGTGTAAAGCAGCACTATAAAACTCAAATCCCTAGAGTATAATACTTTGACGTGGATTAGTACGTCTCTCAGTTTAGTAAACATTTGCTCTGTCTTGTTTTCTCCCTTAGTAGTAATTCATCATGTTTCAGACGACGATAACACTTTTTACACTGATGGCATTTACATCACTTCCCAGAAAAAAAGTACATGTACTTTTTATTTATTTATTTTTATAAAACATATAACTTATTTAGTAAAAATGCAGAACGTATATAAAATACACTCTCGCATCAAACCAGCAGACTAAGCGATTTTAGTTTTGCTTGACTTGATATTCACTTGAATCTTTTCCTTATTTCAATGTTATTAGGTTCAACGTGTACTTTTTGCTTCTACAGGGAAGACATTTAAGTATGTGTTTAGTGAAATGATTATGACTTTATATGAGATAAATAAATTTACCAAGTTTAAAAAACATATATCATCAAATAAGAAAACTAAGACAGTTAACTTATACCCCTTAATCATAGCTTGGTATTAAAAAAATACATTATTATTTTTAAATTGCTTGTTTTTTAAAGCTCTACAACATGGTGTAAAATAAGGTTTTTTTTCCAAATTATGTCTTAAACTTTTTTTTACATCATAACACCACGTTTACATAGTCCAATCATGCTGACTCGCGAACTCGTTTAAACTTAGGTTTTCACTATCAAATTTCATCAAGACCAGATAATCTTTAGTCGATTCATCGTGTTAATGGAGAAATATACGGTACCCATACACACATGAACTTGAATGGATAATGGATAGGGTTTTTTACCTTTGAAGTTATCAAAACAAAACAAAAATCCCGGGTACAGGTCTTACCATTAAACCTAAGGTAAAGATGATTATTTAAAAAGGAAATTCACTCAAACAATTTACCCATCAAAAAGTGAGAAATAATTGTCTGCTGCCCGTTGCAGTACATTATTTACAGAAATGGTTTATATGTTGAGATTTTGTTTTAATATATAGAGTTATATCAAGTAGAAACATCTCCGTAAAATAAAATAAAATATCTGTCTCACTATAGCTGTTTCACATGTTATACTTGTTCTTACTAAAGTGGCATACTTCCAAAACCATACAAAACCTCTAAATCATTTTATTGATAAAACCAGTACCGGGCTGTTAGGTCAACGAGATTTCGATTGAAAACAGGGACCCAACTATTGTGTCCTCAAAACAAAATCAGATTATTTCAAAGAAGATTAAATTGAAAATATGGATACCACTAGGTGTTTTAATTTATGTAAAAATATACCAATCTGAAACTGAAATTTAAATCAGCCTACTTATAAATTCTTCATGCGTATAGATTGTACATTCTTATTTCGTTTGTAAAAAATTCATGAATTGAAAAAAAATACTATTGGTATTGAACCAGGTGTAGAATAAAACAAATACAAATGTTCAACAGAGTTACTTTTGATGCGTCGATCACTTTGCATATTTGGATGGCTTTTGAAAACAACACAGGAATACGAGCGTTTTTTCTTCATTTACGTTTTATCAGTTGTGAATATTTGTGCTTGAAAGTTCGTCTGATAAATTCACACACTTGTAATACTTATGCCTATTGACTTGAACATCTGCTTGGAAAAAAACATACCTGTTTGGTTATTTTTAACTATGAAGTATATTGTTTTTTTCTTCAATGCAGATATAATCAAGTTTTGTCTAATAAACCTAAGTTAAATCAAACTGAATCGTGTATAATATTATAATGTTTTAAAATTGGTCATGATACAGAATTATTTTGAAGTGCCCCATACGTAAATGTCTAACACACACTTTCCCTGCACGTTTGTACAATCATTTAAGATTCAGTCATCCTTTTCAAGGCAATAAAGTAGTGAATGAAGCAGTACAAAATGAAATACCAAACGTGCAAATTAGGTGATTCTTTTTGGATACATATTTTTTGCTATAAATATGCCCATTTTACTAGTTATCGTTTGTTAAAAACGTCCAAATAATAAAAATAAAAAGAATGTTAAATTATTTTCCAAAAATTAAACATGCAACCATAAAAAAAACAGATCGAATATCCATAACGCAGCGTGAATGTGTTAAATAATATTTGTCAAGTGTTGTAGCTGTGATAATGCATAAACACTATACCTCGTGTAAATTGAATATAAACACTTCAGCACATAACCATAACACAACAAAACATTTACTGATTCTCCAAATAATGGGATAATAAAAAGTAATGTGATTGTCCATTTCAGCAAATAGCTGTTTGAGCAATAAAAGGTGAGTGGACTCATTATGCACGTTTCATGCCACAGAACAGTAAAATAGATTGGAAACTTTCTCTATACAACTCTCAAACCTAAACAACACGCTCCATTACTATTGCAGTAGGCCTTGAATGAGTTTCTCTTTGTCAAAATAAAATGGTATAATTCATCCGCAATATTTTTATTTTGAACAGTTAAACACATACTTTTTATTCATTTGTAAAAAATTATTGACATTGGTACACAAAACGTGTACGTACGGCTGTCAAATTTAACTAAGAAAGAAATAAACATAAGCACCAAAACCTTAAGATATTCCCTCTACGAGATGTATTAACGGTGGTTATACAGGGTGGCTGAAAATTAACATTAACCCCTCCCATAACTTTTGAACATTTTGAGATATTTGAAATCGGTGTGCGGCAACCTTCTAAGAAATGAGGGGCTAAAATAATTATGGTTATTTTTGAAAAGTTTTTCCCTTAGGGGTAGTGGAGGTAGGGGTTAGCTCAAAATGTATATACGGCAAGTAATGTCGAGGTTGGTATCTTTTAATAGTTCTTGACAAAACATATGTCAATTGTTAATGATATAAAGAAAACTAAAATCGGACTACTAATAACAAAATGGCGCCCTAAAACGTATCAAATCCAAATAATAACCTTGAGGGTGGATGAAGAATTACTTGAGAAGAACTATTTAAGATATTTGAAATCCGTTTGCAGCAACCTTTATAGATATGAGGGTATTAAATTGTCAATTATTACAGTCAAATAAGCATAGTCAATTTAAGTGCAACATTTCAATAGTCACTATTTACTATTTTGCTCATAATATTAACAATATTAAAACATGTGATAATTAATCATCAGAAAATATCAATTATACTGTACAGCAGAAATGGAAAAGATTAGTCAATGGACATACATATATGAAATTAGTCACAGAGGGGCTAAGAAAATGATCGTCGATTTTGAAAGCTTTACCCTTAGGGGTGTGTGGGGGAGGGGGGGTGTTGCTAAAAAATTTCAAATAACAAGTATAGCCGAGTTAGATACTTTTTTACAGGTCTTGACAAAACTAAATCATTAACAGGAAGAAAATAGGAATCGGAAATCTAATAACAAAATGCCAGCTAAAAATGATTGAGTCAATGGTTATTGAAACTAGTTTTTGACTGTCATTTTGTTTTTAGTGGTCCGATTTCTATTATAATTATGTTAATTTTTTGGTTTTGTCAAGACATGTAAGATGATACCACTCGACTATGCTTGCCATTTTAACATTTTAAGCTACCCCCCTTCCCCACTACCCCTAAGGAAAAAACTTTCAAAATTATCCATCATTATTGTAGCCCTTCATATCTAAGAAGGTTGCCAATCGATTGCGTGGGTGGTTTTTTACTACCCCAGAATTCTGTAATATAAATTAAACAAATATTAATATTTCTTTCACTTGTCGTATTCGATCGTTCCCACTTTATTTTATCAATATAATATTGATTCAGCCGTTATGCTAGTAACAACTAATGTCATATCAATGCATGAGTTTAATTACCTCACTTATGTACATAACTTTAATTAAAAGACTAAATAAAACAGTATTGCAACTGGACCCTAAACCATACAATAATGCAAATAATCGTCCATCATACAAACAAAGGAATATTGCAGATTTAGATTATGTTTGCGAGCAAAAAATTAATTTATTCTTGACATGAACATCACAACAAACTATTCATTGTGTGAATTGCTGACTCAAAATACATGATTTAGATATTTACAATATGTTTTACCATCCCAAACTCTAACTCATTACAAAAAACCTATATACAAGTGATTTGATAAAATCCAATTATAATTCCATGCCAATAACAGGTCCACAATTACCACAAACATTTTGTTTTATGACGGCTGAGCCAATTCATTGGTTACAGAGATGATTTTTGCGTAGGAAGGTCATTTAATAAGCATTTTTGTAATTAGTTTAACTTTTTCAAACTAATAAATGTTTTTAATGAAGGTGACATAAAAGAAAAATAATGTAGGAAATCTATTCAATGTTTGTTTGTGTGTGTGAACAACGATGTGTAAATTTTCATATAAACACAAATACATTATCATGCTTAAGTAAAAAATTACCGACTTGATATGGAGGTTTTACAAAAGAAAGCAATGTACGAAAATATTTATTTACATACAAGTTTTAAAACCTTCCGTTATCTCAGTTTTGGCGGGAGGGGTAGCAGACGACACCGAGGTAATGGCGGCAGTTGAGACGAAGCTTCATTTGTGTTCCCCGCCTGCCTTCTCAGTTATAATGGGTTTCTTCGCAGCTCTTATAAAATATGACTAATGCAGAGTCTTCCGAACTGCTATTTTAAGACCTCTTCTTTATCAACTCTTCTCTTATTGCAACTGGCACATAGAATAATCATTATAATTATGACTATTGAGAATATAAGACTATAAGAATGGAATTTTTATGTTATCATTAAATATAATTCACAAACATTTTGTTGTCTATAAAATAATTATCTTGGAGTTTGACATAAACATTTGCTATTTATAGACATGGCTTATTCGATTATCATAGACAATTGTACTTTAATGCAACTGGATGTACACTTTGCCTATAGTTCTATAGTTTAATAGTTCACTTTGCACTTATAGTTTTGATATCCACATTGTCTTAATTATAAAAATTATAATAACGAAAAATAAGAAAGAAATTGACAAAAAATTCTTTACTTTAGCGTGTTACTAAAAATTACATAGACTATTTAGGTGCAAATAAAAAGATTAGTAGATTATAAGTGTAATATTTAGTTTTTTATCTTTTGAGCTTTCATATAGTTCAGCAATACTCTTAATTTAAAATCATATGTTTTAATGTATACAAAATTCTAAGGTAATTGTAAGGGTCCTCTGTAAGTTTATTGAAATCCATTAACGCCAATATAAAAGGTGCAGTTTATTAATATCTCACAGCTTATACCTGAGGCCATAAGAATTAGGTTTATTTATATCCGAAGATTGCTCTAGTAGTTTTATCCTTCGGATGCTAAAGAAACATAAAAATACCGAACCACTCTACACAGAACCATCAACCCCCAGATGCCATAAGGAAGGAGCAGAGTACAAAAAAAAAAAAAAAAAAAAAAAACTTTAAACATTCTTAATAGCAAATTCGTTTTACAGTCAGGACGAATTTTTTAACTTTAAGTAATGTATTTATTTTATGTAAATCTGCTGTTGTATATATTTTTTACTTTAAATAATATGCTTATTTTATAAATAAAAACGTAATTACGCATTCATGTACGATGTATCTGTACGTTCTGAATTAAGATTTTATTGATTGATTGATTGATTGATTGATTGATTGATTGATTGATTGATACCCTTTGATACCCACTTTACGCAGGCCTTCGAGGTAGAAAATGAACCCAAAGTTTTGTAGGTTTGTCCTTTTTGAGATTTATAACAATAAGACACTGTTTTCGAACCATACTCGTCTTGCCAATACACATGGAAATACAGTTCAAACCGAATAATTAACGCATTGTATAATTTACGACTGTGTACACAAACAATCGGTAGCCATTTTATCGAATGCTCGTGTAAGCGGACTCCGCAGCATTGAACATTAAACCCTGGTTTACGGTAGGATTGCTCACTTCGCAGCACCAAACAGTTAAACGGTTCACTGGCATTTCGCGGTCACTGCGTTTTAACGACATGTGTGCCTTTAACTCGGGACATAAATCCTTTAAATGTCGGATTACTTTTTTATCGTTTGATAATGTTTTTTTATAGTATCGAATGATACTGGTTGGTTTAGTTAACTTGTACAATTATTAGTTTAATATATTTAAAAGTAAGAGTAATTATAGTTAGTTTTAAATGTGTTTATGACGTTTTTGTTTTATCCAATAATGTTATATTGTTTTTGAAATTTAATTTTAAACTTGGTGCTGTCACACTTTTTGTATTCACAGATTTTTTATTATGTATACAATACGAACTATTGATCTTTGAAGAGCTAAAAAATAACAACTCATTTCGTGTTAGAAAAATGTACGTAAACATTTTATTCGAAACAAAAAATAAGTGTAGCATGACAACACATATACCTGGGTACGATTGACTTTTTAATTTCGATTGTCAAAAGAAGCATTTATAGAAATATATATGTATATTTACTTATACCATTGATAATAATATATTCACTTATATAATATATATGTATGTATATATGAGTTTTAACGAATGGCTTTTTTACCTCTGGGGGCATCAACACGGAAAGGGGAAGCCGTCCGGGTAAATTTCCTACGATTACACCTACGATGATAGATTATTCCTTATGTGAGAAATCTGCTAAAATCAATCACACAAAGAGTAATTCGTTTTGTCTGCCAGTCTTCTGTGGAAGGGGTGTATAAAGTAACATACAACTATTCTATGTTACTTTATAAGTATAGGACTAGACATTTTTATAGGATTTACTCATACACTTTATTAAGTTATTTGTTCTTCTTCGACATTTAGATGCACCAAATAAAATATATAATTATCATAAGCAAGTGATATGTATTACGGAGTTAATTTTATAGTATATACATTAACTTATTATGCAAATTGTTCTCCTAAAACTTTAGTAAGTATCTTTAATTTACCAGTGAACAGTTTCCAGAAATTTATTAATTAAAATCTATGTTACCTAGTTAGATTCCCATTACAGGCAGAAAAATATTGCTTGCACGCTTTTAATATACATAATTTCTTTGTTAAAAAACTGTTTGTCAAACTAATTTAGGCTAATTTAATATTTGTATGGAGGAAAATTGGATTTTTACTTTGTCGAAAAAACACCTAGTGATAACTTTTATTTTCGAACAATTGTATATCTCTTCTCTGGCACAACGAGATTGTTTTTTTTTTTTTTTTTTTTTTTTTATTGTCGCCTAAAATCAATGTATGATCAATAAGTGCCATTAGAGAAGCACTATTTATATGGGTCAAAACAATGCTACGTTACTATACACTACTGTTTATATGTGGCTATGACCAACAAATAAAACCACTGCCATATTGCAAAATATTACATTTTTAGTATCAAACAAATTTAATCAATAACTAACTATCGGTCTCACTTTATTTGGTATTCAGCTAAAATAAATCGCATTGGTCCACAACTGTTCTGATAGTAAATAGGTTTTACCACTTACATTGTGGTTGATAACTTAAACATTATTAGAATAGTAAAACAATGTTTATTCGTAGGCGGCTAACGTCCTTACTAAATTCTCAATATTCCGATCAAAGCCGTTACAAATCGGTATTTAAATGTGCAAAAAAACCATTTCACCCATTCTATTATGTTAATACCATCAGTAGAAAAACTGAGACTGGTGTGTATTGACCTATTTAGACCGTACAAGCTGATAAAGGGTCAAACTAAGACCACAACACAAAAGTCACCGTTTCAGCTTCACCCCTGAGGATTTCACGTCACAGTTTTGGTGGAACGTGTGATCTTGTGCATAGTGTAACTACCAATTTGACATGGCTCTTACCCGTAGAAGACCATGAATTCAATGAAATAGTCGATCGGAAAACGATTATCATCTGAGTTAATGTAACATATTTCGTAAAATTATATGATAAAAATATTATACTTGGAAATACAAATATTATATACGAAGACATGTTGAAATGATGTTTAATTTTGACAATTACCTGAAAAGTTATTTTTGTGAATAAGTAAATTCTTTAGATTAAATTAAGACGATTAAAATCCATGTGTGTAGCCCCTGGCTGTTGGACATAGTGTAAAACTAAATTACTTACGTAATCCCTTCACAGCTCAATAAAATATGTTAATTCAGGACATATTTCGATGTTAAAACACCATCATCAGCTTCAGGTACATATGTGAAGTTGATTTTTAGTCAACATCGTCAGAAGATAAACACAGTACGAATACGAATAAATACATAAAACAATTACACATTTAAGAAACAGGCCTGTTCTATTAAAAGATGACCGACCGCTCAGGTACATCCGTTCGTAATGTGTTTATCTTCTGGCGATGTTGACTACTGATCAACTCTACATATGTACTTGAAGTTGATGATGGTGTTTTAACACTGCAACATGTCCTGAATTAAAATTAAGGCAGACATGAAATAATTATCATCATTTTTTGTAGACATTTATCACGCTTGTGACATTTATATTTATATTATGATGTTTTATACAAATTTCATAAGCTAGTCACAATAACAGATTCTTACTGTTTCAGCCATCATGGGCCACTCTGCTGACTCTACGGAAATAGTTCCGTCACTGAACGAGCTCGAGGCCTCCTTCCCTCCTGTAGCTCCTCCCAGGTTTCTCACAGAGAACTCTAGTGTAATCACCGCACAGACAGGCAGTACTGCCCTGGTACCCTGCCAGGTCCACAACATTGGAGATGGAATGGTTAGTATTGTTAGTTTAAGTATGTTGTTCTAAGATTCAAATATAGTTGAAAATGGGTAAATCTTATCAACAAACATTGGCATTCGTCTATGATGTTAAAACTGTCTCGCTGCACACTATAAAAGTGTGCATTTACAATGGATTAGGACCTTAAATCTCCATAATCAAACGATAAACTAAGAAAAACATAACGTAGTACAAACAGTTGCCTGAGGACTCAACAACATTTGGTACAGCTTTTAGTCCAAGAACATACAATGGCACTGCTAACATTTAGATATGTTAACTATAAATTCATATTTATTCCTTTTAATTCTACTTGTATAGCCAGCAAAAATTATTTTATATGGTTTTATCCCTCCTTATTTACAATCATAAATTTATCTTTCTGTTTTGCCCACTAAGGCAATAGGAATTGATTATGCGTTTAAGTAAATTATCATCAAAATATCAACAATAATTTTACTAAACTGAGTGGGCCAAAACTTACAAAATATTTATATTATAACTGACTAATCACTCTATTCTTACGTCTGTTTAACTACAGTATAGGTCATAACTGTTTTAATATTCACTTTTTAACTACACACTAAGCCAATCTATCAAATCCTGATACCCATTACATATGAAATTCCTTATACCACATCAATTACAACTTATGTGCTCTTGATACAAATATTTCTTCTGTTTAGGTTTCCTGGATCAGGAGGAAAGACTATCATCTTCTGACAGTTGGCCTGACTACCTACACGGGTGACGAGAGGTACCAGGCTATACACGTCCAGAACTCCGAGGTTAGTTTGTAGTAAACTATAAATATCATTATGGATACCAAATATCATACCAAATATGAATCCCAAATATTATATGGATACCAAATATTATATGGATAGTATGAAGCTGGTGGCTCAGTCGGTAGCACCTCAGAAATAGGGTCCAAGGCAGCAATGTCGTGGGTTCGTATCACGCTACCTGCCACAAATTTATACTAGTACAGTTCACCCTTGTACTGTACTGGCTCAGTCCTTGCTTTGCCGTCCACGTTCAAGCAAGACCCATGTGGACGGGCAAACGCAAGGTAAAAAATTGCGTAGACCTCATCAAAATTATAAAATAATATATATACAGCTAAATTTACTTTCTAATAAAAACATAAAAATCACATTTTGGTTACTCAATAATTACAATGCAAACCCTTATTTAGAAACAATTTCAAACTATAGAAAATATTTTTAGAAATTTTTTTTTGAAAATTAATTGTAAAAGTATTGTAAATGTTTGCTCCATACCTAAACAAACCGTTGAAGAAAAAACAAAAACTAAAGCTACAGAAACAGGTTAATTATTTAAATTAAACAAGCATACATTTTTAATTTCACTTAATTTTCGTATCAAAATAAAACAAAAAACACCATTTAAAATAAATATTTCGTGATACTGCAGCAATACCAGCCGTTTTAATACATAAGCTGAGGTCTATGTAAGTAAAAAGTAGCTCGTTTTCTCCCTAGAGAAACAAATCAGCTGTACATTTTGCAAACTTGTAAACCTCCATTGTAAGAGTTCACATTTATCAACAGTTTCATGTTACATATCAATGTAATAAATGCGAAATGAAACTCGTTATTTATAACTAGGCTATTAGCATTTTTACTAATTATTTACCACCTAAAACTTTTGTTGTTACCATAGAAATTTTAATATGAGCCATTACCGTTTCAAAACCTTTTATTCTAAAATGTATAATATGAAACAAGGATAACTATACCCTGGAAGAATAAATTTTATGTTCATTTTTTTGCTAGTTTTTTTATTGAACTAAAAATAGTTTCTAAGGTAATTTGTTAAAATTAGGGTTCAATGTGACAAAAAATATAGTTTATAAATGGGCAAAAGACTATCATTTGTTTACTACTGTTTTAAAATTTGATTTGAACAAGGTCACCATATTAGTTCGGTCCTTGAACTACTGCAACTAATGTCAAATCTATCGAAAAATAAATTAGGTAGGCCCTATACAGGGTGTTTCCAGATTGTCTGGACATATTTTGTGGACTTTTTCCTTAAGCTAAGACAAACATAAAATGCCATATAGGCTAAGTATGGGTCTAAAATGCCTAGATTTCTGTGTGTCTGTATTTTTGTAATTTTTACTATTTTTTTGTATCTTGGGCATTTTTCAAGATAGTAATTTCAAAATTGGTACAAATGTGCATTTTAGTAGGTAAAAAGATCTTACAAAGTTTCGTTCTAATATCTCAAGCCGTTTCAATATGGCGGTCATTTAAATTCTTTAAAGCCAAATTTCATGTAAACCGTAAATATTAAGAAAACTGTTTTTCAGATCAAAAAGATAGAGAATTTAAATCCAAATTAAATAAGACCTTCGACTGAGTTATAAGTTTTTTTTCAACATTCGGTTAATCAATTGAATATGACTACCATACTGGTCTGTAAAAAAAAAAAAATAATAAACAATATGGAAGTCCTATTAAATTGCTTAACCGAATATAGAAAAACAACTGATAAATCGGTCGTTTATCATCCGGTTTTAACAAACAAGGTCTCATTTGATTTGGATTTAGATTCTCTATCTTGTTCATCTGAAAAAAATGTTCTCAATATTTACGGTTTTCATGAAATTTGGCATTATATTTAAAAAAAAATCTTAAAAATCACAAACAGACCGACAAACAGAAATCTAGGCATTTTAGACCCATACTTATAAGGCATTTAATGTTTGTCTTAGCCTAAGGAACAACTCCACAAAATACGTCCAGCCAATTTGGAAACACCCTGTATATAATATTCCTAGGTTTTTGTACGGGCACAATTGTAGGGTATTTAGGATATTATTTTACATGTAGGAGGGAAATAGGGGATATACCTATCATCAGTCAAATGGAACAACACGTGGAGCGTGAGCGAATTCCAGAGAGTCCCTTTTACTACTTCCCTTTTAATTACTCTAATCGCAATCAGATAAATGACTCTAATGTCATTTACCTCAAAGAGTAATCAACGATTTCATACTTACATTAGTAAAAGTACTAATATTAATTTTAATTTACATTCGGCTCCATAAAATAAAAAGGTCAAAGCCAAGAAACAATAATCTACAATAACTGACTGTTTTCATATTATCTAAAGAGTAAATAATACACTTTAAAACAATATCCATTTCCGAAACTGCTATTACTGGCTGATAGTTTTAGAATTAATTATCGTATAACTTTTATGAATTCTGAAGTATGATGTTTCACAAATAAAATTATGTTCCAAGTTGTAGTATATCTAAAAAATATATGTTTAGATAAAAATTATAATGCGAACAGTAATATATATATATTTACATATATATTTATGTAAAAGTAAAATTATGAGAAAACTAGTTTTCTATTCTTCACAAACTTCCTAAAATACGTAATTTAAAACACGTGGTACTGAAATATACACTAATTTTCCCTATTACTTGTATTAAAAACTGAATGTTATAAGGATATATTTGATTTAAATGATTTATTACTAATTATTGATATTTTAAAATATTTGATATTGCAACAGTGATATTTCACGTTGATGAAGCATTCATATTACTATGGGACAGATCACTTCACCATCACTCGACGTATGCTATTCAACGATAGCCCTGCTTATGTCCTCAACAGTTTCAAGTGTTCAATTATCATTAGTCAAATGCCAAACCTAGATTGTTTCCTGATTGCAAAATGTGTGTTTGGAAATGGTTAAATGTTGGAACAGTTAGTATTTTATATGTTCAATGGCTATTTGTAATACTTATAATTACTATATCAACAACCTTCATCCGTTTCGTTTTTATAATGATATAGTAGTAATCATTCCCCTTACTTAAAAAATTAAGGTCTAGTTTAAGTCCAATCTATTGTAAATAGTTTTTTATATATATTTATAAATTATAACAAACTTTTTAATAAGCTTCTGCAGTACAGAGACAATTATGTAAATATATTCATGTCTACCTACCTACCTTCTCTTTACTTAAATATAACGCATTGTCCTTAGTTTGAATTGTGCTATTGTATGTTACAGGACTGGACGTTACAAATTAAATTTGTACAGCAGCGAGATGCTGGTCTTTACGAATGTCAAGTGTCCTCACATCCTCCAATCAGTATTTTTATAGAACTTAAAGTTGTGGGTAAGTGATCAAAATACACCACGGATTTTATATTAACATTCTTCTATAATAATATTTTGAGTATTTTTTTTTCTGTTTCTTAAATGATGGATTTATTAAATGTTTGGATATAAAGACACACCGAGGAAAACACTCTGTGTCGGTACCGAAACTTCAGCAAAATACCTTTATGCCATATCTTCGTTTTTGACCATGTTCATTGGTTCAACTGCGCCCGTTTTTAAAAATGAGAAATGTACAATTTTAAAATAATATAGTAAAATATTTTACCAATATTGCAAGGTTATTAAATACATACGAAATAAGTACACTCATATATTGGCAGGTGGAGAGTAAGGAGAGCCAATAACCTGCAAAATTATGCTCCAGGAACTCCTTGATGGAAAGATTGGCCAACTAGATAAGTGGGTTTGTCATGAGCCTCCCAAATTTGTTTAAGATCTCAGCCAATTATTCAACAGGTTATATGCCAGTGCTGGGAAACGGCGTTGAGTGCTTGTTAGGTGGTACCTGCCTGATACACTTGGGTGATACGTTACAATCACTCAGCTACGTGTAACGTGGTGATGGACATCAATTCTGTTAGTAAGCTCACCAAAGTTCTTGACATAAACATACAAGTGGAAAATTTTTTTATAATAATATAATTCTTCTAACACTTTGTTTCTAATTAATGTCTATGTACGTATAACTGAAAGAATAAAAAGCCACATAAGAAACATACTTCGCAAAAAGATCTCCTAGACAAATAGGCTGTTTGTAATAAAGAATTTGGTATTATCTTTAACTTTAATAAAATAACAATATATAATCGCAATGTATCGTATGTTTATAGAGGCCCGAGCTGAGATCTCTGGACCGTCAGAGAAGTACCTCAAGCTTGGTTCACTCCTAAGACTAGTCTGCACGCTTCGACAGTCACCGGAGCCTCCAGTCTATGTCTTCTGGTATCACAACAACCGGATGGTCAACTACGACGATGACCGTGGCATCAACGTGACGTCAGAGCTGGCTGCCAAGAGTAGTCAGCTGGTGATACAGCAGGCAGCCAGGGACCACTCAGGGAACTATTCCTGTGTCCCCAACAACGCCCAGCCTGCTAGCACGGTCGTGCACATACTCAATGGTATGTGGTATGAAAATCGTACAAAGAAGTAAGGTACAGACGAAACGTACACTTAAGATTCCTTGTAGCATTCTCACTCATAAAACAAACAAAAAAACTACAAAGAAGTTTCTTATATCAAAGTATACTAGATATTTAAATACTAATCACTTCGGTGTTTGAATAAATAATTTGAGATGGTAAATTGGGTAAATCCAAGATGGTTGTTGGCTTCAATTGACTAAATAGAAGAACTATTTAGAGCCCCAAAGACAATTTGTAATCCCACAGTTTCTTAGATATTTAAATTATAATCACTTTAAAGTTTGAAAAATATTTTTGGATGTTAATAAACTCCTCAGAAACTGTTTATATTATCCAGGATGACCTATAGCCTCCAAGGACTCTTAAGTGGTGTCTAGCACTACCGAAGTAGTAGGCACACAGCAATTCTTAAGAGGAACATCCTGTAATCTGTGCGATATGAATGCCTTACTCATCAAGTGTATTTTCACAAGTATATTTCTAGCACAGCGTGCCTGAAAGCACATAATTGTCACATAAACTTGTTTCCTCTGTACCTTATCTCTATTATCTTTGAGATAAATAAAAAAACATCTTAAGTAATACATAAGGTGCAGATTGAGTTGCCTTTCCAGAACATGACAATAAATTAATCTTTAAGGTTAACAAAAATATTTTAATTTGTAAAAGGTAGTATTTTTCGTAATGTGTTAGATTTATAAAAATAAATAATAAATTGTATTTATTTATTTAAACTTTACTTAACTATCAGTTATAAAAACATATTATAAAACAATGTTTAAACGTCAATTTAGAAAAAACTAAATTCAATTCAGTTTAAAGAGCAGAGGAGTTTGTTTTCTAAAAAGTCTAGTACTATTCAGCCTACTCAGCCTATACTATAAAGCCTATTCAGGGATGACAAGCTATAACTAAAAGTATTGTAAAGGCAATATAATTGTTTTTATTACTTAAACAACGACTATTTACAATGTATACAATGTATTATTATTGCCGCTTTATACCTATAAAGCGAATTTCTACTAATCTGATCGTATTTTAACTTATATATTCCTGCGAGATCTAAAATATATGCATTTTGCGATTTAATTTATATTTAAATAACATTATTTTTAATGAATATATAGTTTAACTGATACGGCAAAGGTAAAGATAACTTTGATTTAATTATAAGTCCAAACAAGTAAAAAGCAACAGTTCATTGAATCTCCATGAGAATTACATATTTATGAAGAGAGTTACAATAAGAGTTACAATTAAAAAACGCACTAACCATAATTAATTAAAAATGAAATGTACTCACTGCAATTAATATTAACCTACATTACACAATTTTCCTATAACTTTTTCAGGGGAGAACCCTGCAGCAATGCAGACGGGTGGTCGAGGCCTCTCCTGGCTTCACTGTCCTTCTCTTCTGCTGCTAATAGCATCACTGGTAGCCTCGTCGTCGTCGTTATCAAGCAGACCCTGTGTCCTTATAACAACAAGCAACGACCTGTAGTGCGTTATGTGATGGTGAATCGAGCTACGAAACAAACATAAACGTCATAGGAACCATCCCAGAACAGACATTTGCCCACTACTTATGGCTATACGTGACGTGGTTGTTCCGAAACAGCCATGTTCTCACTACTAATGGAGGTTGTTATTTTCATATTCAAACTGTTTAGAAATTACATGTGGTCATCTGTGATAACTTAAAGGTTGCAAGTTGGGAGTATTGCGTGTATATTATGATGATTATTTTTAGACTGTTTCAATTTTAATAAAATTGTAATGTGGTTTAAAATTTCTTGCGTTTAGATACAATCAAAATGCTAATTATAATCGGCAAACAATAGAACCAACGTAGGTTTATGTTCATGATGGTTTAGTTTAATTGTTTGAAGAATAAATGGAGGATAAATATCACAAACATCAACTCTTATAAGTAGATATTGATTCATTTTGCCATAAAGAGGCCAGTATGTAGAATATGAAGCGTTCTTTTTTATTGTGAAATTAAATTTGTATAAGACTGCTTGACATTTTGTAAACAACGTTTATCAACTTTTAAAAATGTAATAAAACATGTATGAAAACCTGTATAAATCATCGTTCTGTAAATGTATTATTATATATACATATAAAGTACGAGTAATATTTTATACTACTCACAAATATAAGACGTATGCTGTCATACACTGTTATTTTCATGGTCTATTTAACTTGGTTTCAGTCTTAAACAAAAACCCTAAAGAAATTCCCCCTTATAATTAGATTCTTCGGAAAAGTATGTTAACATTTATGTTAAATTCAAGTTTATACCAGGTTGAAATAGTCTACTTTATTTTACATGTGACGTAGTTTTAGATAAAGATAAACCTATACAATGTGGATTATTAAATGTATCGAAAACTTATCAAAATATTTCTACAGGGTGTTTTAAAGTTTGTAAATATTCCTGTGCTTCGTTCATCAACGATCGAAATAATATGCTCAATATTATTTTAAGTTGTATAAAAGCACGTCACTGAATAGAAATATGTCGTTGTAATGGGGTTATTTTCATAATTATAGGTAATATTCTTTTTAAATTGTACTCCTCTAAAACGCAAAGTAAAATAATTAATATAGAGATCTTTTAAAGTGTCACGATCACTTGCAGCTCGTGACTCCTAAGCTGGCACTTGGCGGGAGGAGGGAGGACGTAGGGAAAAGACCGGACTGCAAACATTTCATCTGCCTCACGGGGTTGACTCCCCTTGTATTATGTACTTGAGCGCTTTCAGATGGGTCGCGAGGACAGTTGATGCAACGCGCATAACGGGACATAATGTTTTTGAAATAGGTACTAGTAGCGATCGGCCAAGTGACAGCTAAGATGTCACGAGCATTGTAAATTATTGTTATTATTTGTATATTAATTATTGTTTGGTTAGTCAAAAACAGTAAATTATGTAAATTGTTAATAACATAAAAAAGTGTACATCATTTAATTTAAATTTTCACAGAGATAAGCGTTGAGTAATATGTATTTTAACAAAAATTATGTATTTTTTAAATTTTATATCCTAATATGGTTATTTATTAAAGAACGAATCCATATGAACAATGGTAGGTGCAATACCGTAATCATGAATTTATGACATCAAATTGTCATTTCATGTATGAGAATGGTTACCTTAAATTATAAAAATAGTCACCATTTACAACGATTGACAACCCCTTGTATATAAGAACTACACTGCTATTGTAAATTTTATTTGTTATCTGTTATTGTTCTGTATGAATATAAGCTTTATATTTTTATTGCCTTTTAGATTAATTTATTTACCCTTGTTTGTTAGCTATTAGCCTGAAAATTAAATGAATACTAAGAAAGTATTTTGTATTTTACCTTCTCCCTTTCTATATAATATAAGGATATAAATCTAGGTTCAAACGTTTAACGCTTTGGAAATCCTACTACATTGTAATTGCAACTCTAAAATGAAAATTGAAATACGAATTCTAAATAGTTTTTGTTTTTAGGTATGGTCAAGTTAATATATTTCTGAAAATGGCTTTCACTCATTGCCATCATAATATGAGCAAAAAAATTAGAATTAATTATTATTTTATTTTCATTTTGTACACCTCCTTTATCTAGCCTGAGATATTAAGTAAATACAAACTTAATTAATTACTTGAATAAGAATTTGGCGATTCTTTGGTTGATAAAAATGCATAGTTATGAATACATAAACCAAAATAGGAAACAACCTATAGGAATTCAAGTAACGTGTAGGAAGTATTTCAGGGTGCAAAAAGAATAATAATCGGGTAAATTGTTGTCTTTCAACAGTTGGGCATTTATTTGTCCAAAATTAGCAGGTTTGAAAAATACTATATGATAGTTAGTTTATTATAAAGGTTGAATCAAATGTCAAGACCCTCCTTTTAATATGTTCCTGTGTTATTTACTGAGATATCCTATGGGTGATTGTGCAATCTAAGCAGGAAGTTTCATTTTATGATAAAAAATTGAGTGTCCCCCAAAAATGTGGGATTTTGGGGGCAAGTTAAAGTTTTTTAGCGTCAACACACTTCAAGTGACACTTCATTTGAAGGTATTTACAAAAACCTTAAAGAATTGTGAAAACCAGAGTTCGCTATCTCTTTTCTATCCAAAATGGTAGCCAGTCAAATGTATTAAAGTCTACACATTTAAAGATAAGAAAAATCTATCTAATGATAATATTGGCTACCATTTTGGATAAGGATGAGATAGCTAGCTCTGGTTTTCAGCATTCTTTTTTTTAATCAACCCTTCTTATCAAGGGTCATGACCACCCAACGGATAACTCTGTAATATTTTCCTGAGAACAAATTCGAGGTGAGGGATAGATATATTTTTCCACAAGAAGGTTACATGTAAGAGTAGACATTATTAAGCTTTTAACGGGCTACCATTTTGGCTAGAGAAGAGAGAGCGAACTCTGATTTTAACCATTCCTTAAGTCAAACACTAAAATGGGACAATTTCATACAAGGAATATAAATAAAATTAAATTTAATAAAAATCTGCTTTCAAAAAAAATTACGTTACCTTATTTATATTCTGTCTGGACAAATAATCAAAATCTTATAAAATGAATATAAAACTTGTTTAAATTGGATTTAGTCCAGGACCTGACTAGGGTTCTGTGTGCATGTCGTGTATAGAGAATTTTGCTTTTGCATTTCAATATAGGTGTCTTAGGAAGTGTTTTCCACTCGGGTGTCAAGTTCGCACCTGGTACGTTTTCGAGCTATGACGTCATCAAAATGGCGGCCATTGATTTTTTTAAATCGTATATTTCGCAAACTATTTGTCGGATCGGAATGATTTGTTTTTTGTTTGATAGATAATTTTAAATGCTACCTGTTTTACATTTACACATTTGTTGTATGTTTAGTACATTCTTCGTAATTTTGCAAAAACCTGTATTTTTAAATATTTTTGAGTTATTTTTGTTTGTAACGTTTTATTGATATAATTTATCAAAAACCACCAATGAAAAAAGTTGTAGAACGTTTAAAAATCTTTACAAAAATACCAAATTCGGTATGCTTTACTCAAAAGATTACGTCAAGAAACTAGATAAATCTCATAAAAACACCAATTTTGGCGCAAAAACGCCTATTAGTCCGGCATCTAGGGCAGTTCGCAAGTCTTATAAAGACAGTTTCGCCATTCAATGTTAATGTATGTGTCTAAATAAGTGTTTTCAACTCGGGTGTCACGTCTGCACCCACTGCAGTTTCCGGTTATGACGTCATCAAAATGGCGGAAAGGGCTATATTAAAAATAACGATATTTTACATACCATGTATCGGATCGGAATAAACTTTTTTTGTTTGAAAGATAAGTTTACATGCTATTTTTCTTACATTTGCACTTTTGTTTTATGTTTAGTACATTTTTCGTATTTTGCAAAAACCTATATTTTTAAACATTTTTGTGTTATTTTTGTCGATAACGTTTTATTGATACAATATATCAGAAATAATTTAAAGACAAAGTTGTAGCACGTTAAAAGAGCTTTACAAAAATACCAAATTCGATATGCTTTACTCAAAAGATCACGTCAAGAAACTAGAAAATCGTACAAAACAACCTAATTTTGCGCAAAAACGCATATAAATCCGACATCGATGGCTGTGTACGAGTCATATATAGACAGTTTTACCATTCAATGTTGATGTATGTGTCTAAAGAAGTGTTTTTAACTCGGGTGTCACGTCTGGACCCACTGCAGTTTCCGGTTATGATGTCTTTAAAATTGCTACATGTTACGATTTCACCAGCTATTTTACTTAAAATAAGACCATTACTCTCTTTTATGCAAATAAAAGCACAACAAATCAATGTAATTAGTCCATAGGAATGTTTCCACTATATAAATACCCCCGGTGCAGCAATCCTGTCGACTAAGCGAATTTCCATTTGCCTGGATTGATTTTCAATTAATCTATTAAATTAACATTGTTTGAGTTGTTAACTTAATGTAAGAACAATAACATCCAAGTTACTCCAAAGTACATCCAACATGTGAACTCCAACACATGTTACAACATGTGAACATGTGAACAAGTTACTCCAAAGTACATCCAACATCCAAAGTACTCAACATTGTTTGAGTTGTTAACTTAATGTTAATTTAATAGATTAATCAATAATCAATAATCAATAAAACGTTATCGACAAAAATACACAAAAATGTTTAAAAATATAGGTTTTTGCAAAATTACGAAAAATGTACTAAACATAAAACAAAAGTGCAAATGTAAGAAAGATAGCAAGTAAACTTATCTTTCAAACAAAAAAAAAGTTCATTCCGATCCGATACATGGTATGTAATATATAGTTATTTTTAATATAGCCCTTTCCGCCATTTTAATGACGTCATAACCGGAAACTGCAGTGGGTGCAGACGTGACACCCGAGTTGAAAACACTTATTTAAACACATACATAAACTTTGAATGGTGAAACTGTCTTTATAAGACTTGAGAACTGCCCTAGATGCCGGACTAATAGGCGTTTTTGCGCCAAAATTGGTGTTTTTATGAGATTTATCTAGTTTCTTGACGTAATCTTTTGAGTAAAACATATCGAATTTGGTATTTTTGTAAAGATTTTTAAATGTTCTACAACTTTTTTCATTGGTGGTTTTTGATAAATTGTATCAATAAAACGTTACAAACAAAAATAACTCAAAAATATTTAAAAATACAGGTTTTTGCAAAATTACGAAGAATGTACTAAACATACAACAAATGTGTAAATGTAAAACAGGTAGCATTTAAAATTATCTTTCAAACAAAAAAAATTCATTCCGATCCGACAAATAGTTTGCGAAATATACGATTTAAAAAATCAATGGCCGCCATTTTGATGACGTCATAGCTCGAAAACGTACCAGGTGCGAACTTGACACCCGAGTGGAAAACACTTCCTAAGACACCTATATTGAAATGCAAAAGCAAAATTCTCTATACACGACATGCAC
Source organism: Macrosteles quadrilineatus (assembly GCF_028750875.1). Classification (NCBI taxonomy): domain Eukaryota; kingdom Metazoa; phylum Arthropoda; class Insecta; order Hemiptera; family Cicadellidae; genus Macrosteles; species Macrosteles quadrilineatus. The sequence continues at coordinate 18,469,383 of NW_026542599.1, forward strand.
ACAGAACACTAGTCAGGTCCTGGACTCATATTTAACAATTTTTAGAATAATGAGTAACTTTACACGCGTAAATGTTTCAAAACTTAGCAAGCTCAAAAATATTCTTATGGTGGGGGGACAAATAAATTTATTTTTACCATAAAAGTAAATTAATTTATAACGCTCAGAAACTTATAGTAGGATTCTTAGATTCTCCAATGTGATCTTGTGATATTTTTTCTGAATATTTATAAACCAATTAAAGAGAGTTTATTACCTGAGGGATTTATACAATATCTGAAATCCAAATACAGTAGAGTAATCAGTTATTCAAGTTGGTTTGTGATACCGAGTCGGTAAATATTTGCTTGGATTTGGCGGGAAAAACGACTATGTTTACATTTGTTGGGAAAACGCGGATAGGATTGCAGTTGTTTATATATCTATTGTCGTAAATGTATGCTTTAATTATTTTTTCGGGATAATGGGATTTGATATATGTCATAAAAATATTATAATAACTAAATAGTTAAAATATCATAATAATATTGTTACTATTAATTCACTATTTTTTGTAAATTATTAGCGATGAATAGTGAACAAGAAGGTTATTAGTAGTTACCACTAACCATATAATTAATACACTTTGTGAAAGCACTAAGCTTAAAAGGAAAGTGAGGGTGGATCAGGATAAATAATATGTGAAGCCTTGAAAATTAAACTGTTTCTATAGCCAGGTATTTTTTTTTAGCCGTATAATGAATTTACTACATTTGTTTTCAAGCCATCAAACCCCTTGGGACATTATACAATGCTAAGCCCACCGTCTTAGTACAACACAATATCCATAAAAAAATTAACTGTCATCAATATTTCATAAAAAAAACATTATTTACTGTAATGGCATGAGTCCAATCATTCTAGGTTGCGTTGTATTAGCAAGTAACTTCCTTCAACCTGTAGGGCAGATTCGTATGTCCAAGTCACCGTTACAGTGAACCTATCTTCATGGTGGGTATCTTAAGCCATGTATGAATGGAGATGAGTGTAGGATGAGTGGTTTTATCTTGTAGTCTCTTACTGACTAAGTTGATGTTAGCTATTAATTAACATTGTTCCTTAGACAGCACCGTTAATTTACAGCACAAACAGCTAACGCCAACTAAGGGACCTACAGTTTATAGAGGAGTCCAAACCACATGTTTGCCTTAAAACTAACAAATTGGTCTAATTATCAGGATAGTACCTCGGAAAGCCATAGTACTCAATAGTGCTGACTTTAAACACACGTGGGAGTATTGCATCCACAGACATTGACTATAAATATCCACAATTAGTGACCTTCAGGTAGCTGCATTACAGGACGACGCCACAATCCTAGTATAATACTACTAACTCTCAGTACGGTGTAGAGGGAGTAGGGGTTCGAAGAATGTGAAGGGAGCAATTTTCGCTTATCTAGTACAGACAGTAGGGGAAATTCAGATCCACATTGATATTTTTTAAATCGAAGGTCTTTGAGAACGAGGACATAGGAAACAAATCCTCACAGATTTCCCAATCGCAGTGATTTTATATTTACAGAACCAAGCACACCAATTTCATTTGGCTAGAACATTGCACATATAGAAGACTAATGAATTAGTTTTTAAATACGCTGTCGTGCTCGTCATAAGCCTTAGCCTGATCGAAAAATCTATTGCACCTTATATAACTTTTTGATCAGGCTAGAAAAGGTAACCTTTTAGGAGCTTCCACGGATACAGATCTAACTACATGTAGTTGCAACAATATAGCTGAATAAATACAGTTTGGTACTCAAAAGGTTAAAGGATATGAAGGAGAGCCTGGAAATTGGCCACACCTCAAACCCAGATATAGCTGACCTCGATCTTTGGACTCTAAACAAATGATCTTAAGTGAATAGCCAGCTAATATCTAATCCTTTATCATCTATGCATTAAAATACATACTATAAATGTTGGTGTTATATACAAACGTTCCAATCAAGTCGATACTTTTGTAAAAGTAAAATCAACCATCCGGCGCTCTTTCTATCCCTTGTACCACAAACCACCTGTAAATATGACCTTTTAAAGTGCTCATACGTAGTAGTTGCCCTTTTCTCAAAGGTGCATCATTTTTATCTCCTTCGTAATATTATTAAGCATCATAATAATAGTTTTGAACTTAATAGCTAATCTAGAAACATTGTTAGTTCAAAATATGTAGCCTGCGCATGCACCCAAAAAAACCATTACTTACTTGGTTGTAGTTTTTTTGTATAAAAAAAACCACCTACCCAGACTTTCGTAACGTTGCTTAGAACATTGATACGATATAAATAACCTACAAATTCCAACAAAATAGAAGTTTAACTGTAGATTTAGAAAATGATATTATTTTACATAGTCATATTATTGTGTGTTAAGGTATGTGTAATAGATTTACCATGGTTCAAACTAAAGTAACCTCTTGTTCTCAAAATTGAGATAAAATAACGACTTTTTACAAACTTTTTACAAAAGAGTCAAGAACGAAAGAGAAATTCGAGCCCACTTTAAAAAGAAATACGATACAATAAAACTGAAACATCTCTTGCAAAAATCATTAAGATTTCAACTTTGTTCGAGTTTGACAAGAGGGGTTACTGGGAGTTTAG